>NC_090921.1:187943771-189193771 GCF_040938575.1 Ambystoma mexicanum
CTCACACAGTAGATGTTCTTTTAAATAGAACACAGACGCAACTTCTCACATCAGCCAGGCTGACGAGATATGAAATAGTTCTATTTTCACCTCATATTAAAATTATGAGATGTTGCGCTTTGAATCCGGCTGAGTTAATGCCCCCTCCCAATGAAAGAATGGGTGAAAAAGAACTCCCCCATGATTGTTTAATGGTTACTGAGCAAGAAACGAAAGGAAGAATTGACCTAAAATACACCCCACAGAAAGAGCGAGATGGAGAACTGTTTGGTAACGGTTCTTGTTTTAAATTACCTGATGGTACATCAACTGCTGCATATGCCATCACGACACTAAAGATTATTGTTGAGAGCAAAAGAATCCCGTACAATTCAGCACAGGCTGCAGAAATAATAGCGTTAACAAGAGCATGTGAAATTTTGGAAAACTTAAATGTGAACATATATACTGACAGTCAGTACGCATTTGGGGTGGTACACAATTTTGGTCGAATATGGGCTGAGAGGGGTTTCCTGACATTGCATGGAACAAAGATCCAACATGGCACTTTGATAGTAAGATTGTTGTCTGCCCTTGTACTTCCTAAACGATTAGCAATAATGGAATGCGAAGCGCATAAAAAAAGAACATGTAACATTGGAAAAGGAAATGCATTTGCAGACAAAATTGCAAAACAAACTGCCACCGATTTACATACGAAAATGTGTATGGAAAGATCAAAAGAGGTACCCTGCATGGTGGATAATGGAATTGCAACAGTTAAAGAGATGCAAATAGAAGCAACTGCAGATTAAATAAAAGCTTGGTCTGAGGGTACAGCAGAACTAGACATAGAGGGTTGCTGGGTGGACAAAAGAAGTAAAAAATGGATGTTGCCCAATGCTATGTAACAGCAATTGTCATTATGGCCCACAGCCCCACGCACATATGTGCTAGGAAAATGATTCAGCATCTAGACACAGTATGGCAGAATCCACACATTAGAAAAACTGCTGACAGACTAGTCCAGAACTGCATGACCTGTTTGCAACATAACATTGGAAAAGGAACAACTACACCATTAGGTAGTTTTGGGCCCCCCTCTATGCGATTTGAAGTCATCCATTTTGATTTTATAGAAATGGAAAGGTGTCAGAATTCCAAGTACGTACTTCTGGTGGTCTGTGCATTTAGCAAATGGGTGGAGGCCTATCCACTCACCGATTGCACAGCAATGAGCACAGCGAAAGTGATGCCAAAAATGTACTTCTCCCGATTTTGCCTGCCACGAGTCATATGGTCAGACAACGGCCTGCATTTTGTTGCTGCCGTAACACTACAGATTTGTTTAGGCCTCAAGATTGACAAGAGATTCCACTTGGCCAGACACCTGATGAGTGCCGGTCTTGTGGAACGCCATAACGGTATTGTGAAAAACAAAATTAGCAAAATATGTTCAGGGAGTCAGCTGAAGTGGCCTGATGCGCTGCCATTAGCTTTTCTGTGCATGTGAACGTCTGTACAGGCAAGGACTGGACTCTCCCCATACAAAATCATAATAGGGACACCCGCAAATGTTTGGAGCGCTCCCCAGCCTAAACATTTAAATGAAATTAAATATCCTTTGCTCAGCACTTATTGTAAACTGTTAACTCAGGGATTGCGTTTGATTCATCAGCAGGTGGAGGAGGCTCCTCCTGTTAAATGCACCGGCCCTGTGCATTGTCTGCAGCTGGGAGACTGGATGCTGATGAAGAATTTCGAGCGAAAATCTTCACTTGCACCAAGGTGGAAAGGCCCCTACCAGGTCCTCCTGGCAACACAGACTGCAGTCCGAGTGGATGGTCGCAAGGCGTAGATCCATGCAACTCATATGAAAAGAATTCCATTCCCTTTGAAAGAGCTGCCTGATCCAAACGCCGAAAAAGAAAGAGCTGCACTTGATTGCGAAGACACGATTGCCAGTTCTCTGACTGAAGTGTGCTCCCTAAGACCGCGGAAGGGCCCAAGGAGATTGGAACAAGGATCAAAGGACCAAAGGTGCCTCAGCCCTGCCCGACCACTGTTGCATCATCACACATTGCATCGCAGGCGGACACTAAGCCTGTTACTGGAAACGAGAACGCATTATTCATTGATCACACAGTACCTGGAGCAATAAGGTACAACCTACGTTCTCAAAGCCAGAAGTGATCGGATCTACGTGTTTCTTTTGCCTCTATTCCCATCACGGATGAATTGGGAATCGGAGCCCTAGAGCGTGGGAGCTGTATCAATCTGTAGAAAAATTGAAAGCTCTGGAACGCGGCTTCCCGGTGCTAACTTTGAAAAGTGAAGGACCATAGTGATCACCCTGTGGGGACAAGCGGGGCGCATATGGTACCAACACAACTGATGCTTGCTCCAACGCTTTGGAGCACTGTGCAGATTCACAATAAGCTTGCTACTCCTTTATTAAGCAGGCTAATGAGAACTGGCCTAGACGCTTTGCTGCTATCTGGATGCTTTGCTGCTTAAACAGTGTTGCTGTGAAGAAATTATTTGCGACGAACATTGCCGAGATAAGGATTGCAGGCAATGCCTATACTTACTCCTGTTCCCTCCTGCACCAACACTGATGATATTATAGAGATAGAGACTAGAAGCATACATAGAAGGTTTTGCTGTAGGAAATATATGTTAATAATTACAACACTATTTTGCATTCTGATTACACTGGTTCCAATATTATGGTATCTGGAAACTGTGCATCCTTTAAACTCTCTTTTGCTTGCTACCAATATTCCTGCCACAGACAGTCCGGTCCATGTGCTCTCTTATACTCTCCCTCTATCAGAAGAAAGACACAGAAGAGGGGATGATAATAACACATTGCTTTGGATCATGAATAGAACAAATTGTTGGGTCTGCTCCCATTAACCCCAGCATGGCGGGAGAGGAATGGGTTGGTACGTACAGCCATTACCCCTTAACACTGCATGTTATGCATCATTGAGTGCACTATTTTATGGGAAATAGAATAAGAGTGATACGGGTCAATTAGATGGCACAAACATAGATGAGTTCGAAAGAGTGGTAATGGAACCAGTGGGTGGTTCCATATTTAACAGAGCAAGGATAATTAAACCGGTGGTAAGACCAGTAGATAGACTCTATGTGCCTTATAAATCATCTGTAATCACTTTTCACATGAATCCAGTAGGGAACAAGGATATTGTGCCCACCTCCTATACTATTAATTACAGCCCGCGTACTGTCCCATTTTGCTTACGAAAGAAGGGTTCTTACTCAGTAGGGACATTCACTAAATGTATGAATATTGCGGTACTTGAGAAAGAAGAACCAATATATGTACATGATCCTGTTTATTTTATATGTCGGGAACAAGCGTATCCCTGGTTGCCCAGAAATTGGGGAGGGAGCTGTTACTTAGGGATCCATTTTCCTGCGCTGTGTTCCAGTCCAAAACATCAGACATATCCAAATTATCACGATCCAAGCCACCACGGGATGATACAGGATTAATTGCAGAAGATATTTCAAAATCATTTATACCATTTTGGGGACAAGCAATAAATTCATGGAATATACGAAAATTGTCCATAGTGTTAGAAAAAACGATCAATGGAACAATGGATATACTATATAATATGACATTAGAAGAAAAGGCAGTAAGATTAATGACACTTGAGAATAGAATGGCTCCTGATATAATTTTGGCCGACCGTGGAGGTGTGTGCAAAATCGTGGGGTCAGCGTGCTGTGTATTTCTAAGTGACTCCTCCCCTACGATTTTTGAAGCAATCAACAAATTGCACATTCTGAGTTCTGACAGTCATACTTCGACAGGCGGTTGGGAGCTGAATATAAATACGTGGTTTTGGGAGTAACTACGCTCACAGGGATGGAAACTAATTGCAATCTTAGTAAAATTACTTGGAATCCTCATGGACTGTTGTTATTGCATACACTGCCTGCCAATCTTTTGCTCTGAAATAACAAATTAATGTGTACACGTGATAACACTGAAAGAATTCATGTCAATTAATATTGAAGATGACGATTACAGTAGCATGTGTAGTTCAGAATTATATACATGATCAGATGAAGATGAGATGAATGGATGATACTCTTGGTTTACCACCAAAAGGAGGGTTTGATCATCTAGAAAACGACCCTAACCAAACATACAAGGTATATTATGTTGGCCGTAAACCAATCCCATCACATAACCAACATTGCAAGCACAGAATCGTCAGTATAACCATAGGGCGTCCATCTTGTGTAACATTCGCCATTTGCTTTTTTCTCTTTTGTGAAACATGCTTTGCAAAGCATATTATATTCTGAAAGCTCATACACGGTACGAGGCTACAGCTTGCATGTTGAAAGATCAGCCCAGACAGGAATGCCAAACAGTACAGAAATACATTGTTTTCCTCCCTCACTGAGTACTTGAGAGCAAGCAGAAACGGCATTTAATCAACGGCCCAGGTACCGGCCTGTCTCACTAAAGCTGTAGCAATAGGCAGTTAAAGCATGAATTATACTTTTCTAGCGGTCCTCCTTCGCGGATCTTCCTTAGAACAGGCTGACCCTGGTTCACGAATAGAAACTAGTAGATAACGTGCCTTGAAATGTGTCTCTCTCGTGCACACGATATCATTGCTGAACAAGTCCTTTATGTTCTGTATAACAAAGAACTATGTCTGCAACTGTTGCTAAATATAAAAAACTTGTCATAATGTGTCATATTTGTCATAATTGTCAATCACCGAACCCTAGATCAAGAAGATACATTATGGGCGGTTCTGATGTGCCTTGAAGGCTGTTATCTTGTATATATGTAACTGTTCATATGATGTTCGGTCTATTGCGTCTCACGAGGTCTAGGTGACACACGTTGCAAGACGTTAGACCCCAGTCGGCCGACTGAGCATACTTTTTTGCAATAAACCATACTATTTGGGAAATCGAACCTCGTGCCTGTCGTATCACTAGTATATGGTGATTGTGCCTTGGTTTCCATATGCGAGGGTCTTCAGGGCCCAGCAATGTGGCCATACTGGAGGCCCCTTACTGGGTGCAAGTCATCTTTAGTTCTATTCTATCACTGTACTCCAGAGATTCTATCACTGTACTCCAGAATTTCTATCCCTGTACTCCAGAGTTTCTATCACTGTACTCCAGAGTTTAAGAATTTGTTCTGTGCGGCAAGTGATCATTTGGGATAGGACTGTTGCACGACTACAATGTTTGGTTTGGAAACAAAACTGGAAGTGGGAAAGATGAATTGTAAATGGGCCCCCTGCAGAAACCGCTCAGCAAGCTCATTTCTGGGGCTAATTAAGATGTTGTCGTGTTTGCTGCTATTCTCTAATGTGCTATTGGTGATTACTTCAATGTTTTAAAGAGAGCTATGCATGGAGGATCCAGTGGGCGCCTCTGGAAAGTGTCTGTATGTTGTGGTGCGGGACAGAGCTCTGGGTCCCTGAAAGTGTTAAGAGGGAAAGCAAGGTGATCTTGGAACGGATGCCGTCCAGTTTTACAAGTGGTTAAAGTGTTATTTTTGATTCACATGAGGGGAAGATGCCAGAGAAGTTGGACCAAAGAGCAGCAATGGGTGGCGCTGAGCAAATCAGTGCCTATTGGACGATAAGAACATAGAATGAGCGGCCAGGCCCGGCTGGAGAAGTATTGTGAACGTTAGCATGTGCCACACTTAGATGGAATTCTTAACTTAACTGGCGTCGCAGCTAGAT
Organism: Ambystoma mexicanum; assembly: GCF_040938575.1. Lineage (NCBI taxonomy): Eukaryota > Metazoa > Chordata > Amphibia > Caudata > Ambystomatidae > Ambystoma > Ambystoma mexicanum. The sequence continues at coordinate 187,949,513 of NC_090921.1, forward strand.
AGCAATGTGAATGTTAGCATGAGCCACACTTAAATGAAACTCTGAATGATGACAAGTGCCACACTTGAATAGAATGGTGATCACTGGCCTGCTTCGCATCTGGACAGAACATTGAAGATTAGCAAGTGCCACACTCAGACGGAATAGCGAATTTTAGCAAGCATCACACCTAGACACAATTGCAGGGACAACAATACCGACTAACCAATACACTAACAATTTCACCCCTCTGCATACACCTCTCAAACTCTAACCAAACAGAACCACAAACCATACACCAAGCACTGCCAACGGACCCACCAGGCTGAGGCTTCCAACAGCACATCACTGCTCTCTTGCACTTTTCCAGCTCATTCCCACAAACTCACCCCCGCCCCTTTTCCCTTTTTCAGAGCCGCCAGAGCGCCAGGGGACCACTTTTGTGGTGACAGTGCGCAGTACAAATATCCTTTAACATTAACATTAACATAATGGTTGCCCCCCTTTTACTTAGAGTGGAGAACAGTCTGGGGCATCCGTGGGGGGTGGGCATTCAGTACTTCACCACTCTGCTGGCTGAACGGCTCCTGATATAATCAGCGGCTGTTAACACCCGGGTGAATTTCTTGCCTTAAAATGTTGTCTTGCAGTGCTCGCGTTACAAGCTTCATTGGCCGGAGCCCTTCAGACTATCACTTAGAGCGCATTTAAAGTCCCAGAATGAAAATAATCCTTATAGGAATCTATTGCCCTATTATACGACTGCTGGCTGGTTACAAGGGAGCAGTTGCTGGGGGCTCCTGAGGCTTAAGGCCCCTTTCATTTGAAATGATTGAAAGGCCCTGATCCCGTCCCTTATAGCGGCTCATGAAGTGTTGCGGTTTATTACATGGCACACGCAAGTCATGGATCTCCTTCCCCTACAAAGAATGTGGAGCACAATAAAAAGGCTTTGATTTTTATACTTTTTAGAATTCCTCCAACCCGTCTCACACACAATCCCAACAAATACCCCGTACCTCAATGGACTGGGAACCAGGCCGGTGTGAATTAAGAAGGTACAAAAAAGGTAGCAGGCGCCCCTCTCTCGAAATAACACAGCATGATAACCTGTTTAGTGGTTTTTAACCACTTTGAGAGTTCACAGCCATCTGCTTTTTGCTCACTGTACTTTTCACAGATGGGAAATATCCATTTGCATATCAGTCTTTGTCCTGCCCACATGGACAGTCCAGCACCAAAATACTATGGCAATTCCTCTCTGAACAAGAGTACCAACAGCAACCGCACACACGTGTTTCAGCCTTGTTGGGCCTCATCAGTGAGGTGAAGCTGCGCCTCTCTGAGCACAGTGAGCAGGGAGTCCACGTCTGGTTGCCCCCAAGTAACTCAGGGTGACCAACCCCAAGTTCCTTACAAATATTTCAAAAAAAGGTAGCAGACGTCCCTCTCCAGAAAGAACGTGGCATGATAACCTGTTCTGAGATGAGAGTTTGCAGCACACGCTTTTTGCTCACTGTACCTTTCACAGATGGGAAATATCCATTTGCATATAAGTCTTTGTCTCACCCACATGGGCAGTCCAGCACCGAAATGCTATGGCAATTCCTCTCTGAACAAGAGTACCAACAGCAACCCCACACACGTGTTTCAGCCTTGTTGGGCCTCATCAGTGAGGTGGAGCTGTGCCTCTCTGAGCAGAGTGAGCAAGGGGTCCACGTCTGGTTGCCCCCAGGTAATTTAGGGTGACCAACCCCAAGTTCCTTCCAAAAATACAAAAAGGTTAGCAGGCGCCCCTCTCTCGAAAGAACACGGCATGATAACCTGTTCAGTGGTTTTTAACCACTTTGAGAGTTCGCAGCCATCTGCTTTTTAGAATTTAGAAGGTATTTATTAATTTATTATTTATGTCAAATTAAAATAAACAACTGACATCAGCCACCAATGTTGTGGCAACACCTTTTACTTCTCCCACCTCTGCAATCAGAGAACAGTTCAGGACACACCAAGAAAATGAATGCAAACTATCAGGAAAGTGAAGGTACACAGAACTATGCTTTGGTCCCAGCAACCCTCAACCCACCCCCACCCCCTCCCAAACATCTAGCTTGTCTCCTTTGGATGGATGGAAGTGGCCAGGAGTGGGAACTCAAGGGCAAAATTGGATTTCAGATGACCAGAATGGGTTAGCCGACACCTTTCCTGAAATCTCACAGCGACTATTGTGGGATAAATATTATTGATTTTACACAATGAAATGCATTTCTCTCATTTTAAACAATGGCCAGCCAAAACCACTCCTTGGCGCTAGTCCCCACCTTCCTGGAGCACATGACATCAGCAAAGAGGTCTTTGTTTAGATTAGCTTGCTCTTTACACGGGCTAACAACCACTATTGCATTTTTTATGGGTTTGCGTGACCTGAATGTCATAAATGCTGGGGACCAGAACTGTCTTATCTTGCCCAGCTCATGGATTCGATCTCAGAGCCTCTTATTCTCTGTTTTTTTAAAAGAAGGCACTCATGTTTGAAGTTACAGGCCCCTCTATGTCCCCAGGACAACCAAGGGAAGGAATGCAGTTCCAAATAAATTACAAGCAGCCCACGGCCTTCCCCCACTCAGCCGAAATTGTCTCTTAACACACATTTTATTTTTAAATAAGTTTTTTAAAAAGCACACAGTTACGACACATATAAGGGTAGAAATGCTGTCAAGGAAGACATCATTATTACATTTTTAGGACCTTGGTGAACATCTTGCTTTACAGATTGTCATTTTGGAGGCAAAATAGTAATGTCATTTTGTTGATTTCACCCGTGAAAGGACTCCATTTTACTGCAGCTGCTTAAGCCCAGTTCAGCATCCCATTATAGATTCCGTGCACTATTGTTTCCTATATGATGGGCTCATGATAGTCAGAAACCAAATACAGATTTTGAAAGTTTTGCAAACGTTTTGGTGTGCATCTTTTTAGTTTAAAGGGGAAGAACGAAATTACTAATTTTATTCATTGTTCATGAAAGAAAGTGCTCTGCCCAGTCGGGGAGAGGGTGCTGATCTCTGCATTTCTTTTCTATAAGCCTGCCTGGTAGGACAGTGCCTCGCCTATTCAGCCTTAATGTTGGTGAAGTTCCTGAAGGGGCAGAGTCACCATTAAGGCTGAAAGGGTGAGGCTGCTGGAAGCTGAGGCCTTTTTCCCGAAGCCCAAAACTCCCGCAAATGCGCAGGAGCGTCAGGATTTACAAAACCAGGCCTCTGCTTCCAGCGGCCTCACTTTTCTCTCCATAATGATGGCGCCGACCCACGATTCAAGAATCTCTTGCTTGAAGGGATGACTTGCAGGTGCGGTGCCACCATTATGAATGAAAGGCATTTTTTTCTGAAGCCTGAAGTTCTCGCACACGAGCGAAAGCTTCAGAGCTTTACAAAAAAATTCTTGTCATGTAGTGGCCGGGGCTGACAGGGGAGATTAGTGAGCCCCGGCAGGGGCCCGCCTCAAAACGAGATTTCGGAGCCTGCCGGGACTCGGCCCCGTTTGGCACCGGCCCACTTAAAGCCATGTATGTATGCATGTGTCCAAGGAGAGCGTATGTAATGTATGTGCGTGTGAATGAGTGTATGATGTATGGGAGCTGGGTGTTCATGTCAATGAGCGAGTGTATGGAGAATGGTGTGTTTAGAGGAGTGAATGTGTAAATGTGTATGTGTGCTTATGTGTAATGCTAGGCCGCTGTGCCCCAAGCCAGACAATCCTTGTGGTAGAACAGAGGAGGCGAAGCTTCCGAGTTTGCCACGCCCAGTTTCTCAAGTGGCCCATCCCATCACCAGTTAGCCCACCCTGAATTTGTTGGTTTCGTTGCGCCCCGGCCCTGGGTGCGATGAGATGGAGGTGCAAGGGCCATGACATGTGCCGCTGTGTTGGCAGTGAACCCGTGGTGCCCTTTTTGGGACTTGGTGGGGGTTAAACAATATTACTCTGCAGTTGACTTGACCTTCGCTGCCCCCCTCCTCTGCCCCACACCATTTATCTCCTTCGAATGGGGTGGGCCTTTAGGAGATTAGACAACAGAGTCAACAATATTGTGTTGTATAAAATATGTACTGCAATAAAAAATAAATAAAAAATCCCACAGCTGTGCATGCGAATGATGGCCGGGAATATTTCTTCTCGGTTGTATACGGGGATGTTAAAATATTAGGAAACGGGCAACATCCATGAAGAGCAATATGCCTAGTCTAGTAGCCCAACGTGCTGGTTTCAAGAAGTTCTCCTGGGTGGTTGTCTCGCGGCCTCAAAGGAGGATTGTTAGCCGAGTCCCCAAAACCAGCTCGACCGAGGTCAGTGGAATTCCAAAATTACGAACACTATCCAACTCAGCGCTGCTTTCTTTCTCGGCATTGGAAGGAGAAAAGGCGGAGCCTCCGCAAGTTACAGACACATCTCCGCCGCACGTGCTTTACCCGACCGAGAAGCATGTGTCTCGGTTCTTCCTTCTTATTCTAGACGGCCCGAGGCCCAGCCTGCGCGCGCGCCTGCAGCGCACCTGCCGCCGCGAGCGCCGGTGCAGGAAAGGACGCAGTCATCAGTTCCAATTTTAGCTGCGCACGATGCGAGTCTTCCCAGGGGCCTCCGGACCGGCCTGGCCCAATAACAGGGCGTCCGCAGACAAATGCGCGGGAGGTGACCCCTGAACAAGGTCACTGGCGCGTGGCTCAGCCCGCTGTACAGTGCTGCACAACTTCCACAAAGGACGCCCGGCGCCACAACTTACCGGAGAAGGCTGCGAGCGGGATGAGTGCTCGAGTATAAGACGTGGCACTAAAGTGCACAAAGGACAGAGAAGGGGCGAGCATTGCGGTGCAATGTATGATGACATTAAATCACCTAGACGATAGAGAAGGGGCGAGTCCACCATTACATTGCACAGAAGATGGAGAAGGGGTTGGTGCACACGCGCACTATGCACCATTAAATCGCACAGATGATGCACAAGGGGTGGGTGCACTAGTGCACTAGGCACCATTACATCACACAAATGATGGAGAAGTGGTGGATGCACACGTGCACTATGCACCATTAAATTCCACAGAAGATGGAGAAGGGGTGGGTGCGCACGTGCACTATGCACCATTAAATCGCACAGAAGATGCACAAGGGGTGGGTGCACTAGGCACCATTAAATCACACAAATGATGGAGAAGTGGTGGATGCACACATGCACTATGCACCATTAAATCGCACAGAAGATGCACAAGGGGTGGGTGCACTAGTGCACTAGGCACCATTGCATCACACAAATGATGGAGAAATGGTGGATACACACGTGCACTATGTACCATTAAATTCCACAGAAGATGGAGAAGGGGTGGGTGCGCACGTGCACTATGCACCATTAAATCACACAAAAGATGCAGAAGGGGTGGGTGCGCACGTGCACTATGCACCATTAAATCACACAAAAGATGCAGAAGGGGTGGGTGCGCACGTGCACTATGCACCATTAAATCACACAAAAGATGCAGAAGGGGTGGGTGCGCACGTGCACTATGCACCATTAAATCACACAAAAGATGAAGAAGGGGTGGGTGCACACGTGCACTTTTCACCAATAAATCACAGAAATGATGGAGATGGGGTGAGTGCACTAGTGCACTACATTCCATTAATCACAAACATTATGGAGAAGGGTGGGTGCTCCCGTGAACTATGCACCATTAAATCACACAAATGATGGTTAAGGGGTTGGTGCAGTAGTGCACTACGTTCCATTAAATCACACACATTATGGAGAATGGGTCGGTGCACACGTGCACTAAGTTCCATTAAATCACACACATTATGGAGAAGGGGTAGGTGCACCAGTGCACTATGTTCCATTAAACCATGCAGAAGATCGAGAAGGGGTGGGTGCACAAGTGCCCTATGTTCCATTAAACAACACCGAAGGTAGATATGGGGTGAGTGCACCTGTTCACTATGTGCCATTAAATAACAGAGAAGATATAGAAGGGGTGGGTGCACTAGTGCACAATCTGCTATTAAATGCCACAGAAAATGGAGAAGGGCTGGGTGCACTAGTGCACTATGTACCATTAAATCCCACAAATTAAGGAAAAGCGGTGGGAGCGCCCGTGCGCTCTGTTCCTTTAAACCACACCGAAGATAAAGAAGGGGTGGGTGCACCCGCACACTATGCACCATTAAATTACACAAATGATGGAGAAGGGGTGGGTGCACCTGTTCACTATGTGCCATTAACTAACAGAGAAGATTGAGAAGGGGTGGGTGCACTAGTGCACTATGTGCCATTAAATCTCACAAATTAAGGAGAAGCGGTGGGAGCGCCCGTGCACTATGTGCCATTAAATCCCACAAATGATGGAGGGGGGGGGTGGGTGCACACGTGAACTATGTTCCATTAAACCACACCAAAGATGGATAAGGGGTGGGTGCACCCGTGCACTATCTGCTGTTAAATGACACAGAAGATGGATAAGGGGTGGGTGCACCCGTGCACCACGTGCCATTAAATCACACAGAAGATGAATAAGGGGTGGGTGCACCCGCGCGCTATGCACCATTAACTCACACAGAAGATGTAGGAGGGGTGGGTGCACCTGTGCACTATGTGCCATTAAACCACACCAAAGATGGCGAAGGAAGCTCTGCTCAGCCTTCGCCTCACACAGCACACAAGACCCATCACAGGAGAACTTCTTCAACCTAATCATCGCTGCACTGTCTTCCCACCACTGCAGGTCTCCTCTCCTGCTTTACTGATCTGACCACCTAGCTGTGCCTTTTAACATCCTGCACCTCCCGCAGATATGCACTCCTAGCAGACAAACCTTCAGGTCCTTTGGGAACTTCCCAGTGAAAGCCGCCAACCTGCACCTTACATGGACCAAACACCCCAAACACCCCCAACCGAACTGTGACTCTCTACTGGAACCACCCGACGCCACCCTCTCAGCCTCCAACAACTGACACGCACCTCTGAAACAACGTACCTGCAAACCGAAACTGTCAGCACCCTTTTACATGCAAGAACTGAACCTCAACCAAAGAGTCATCAGGAAACAAGAGAAATCCCAGAGCCGCTCCAGGGCCGCATGTGACTTGTCGCACCTCAAGGAACTCTGAGCAACACGCCGACAACTAAGCAACACAGCCAAGGTCCTCCTATTATCAGAATACCATAGCAGAATCCGACAACAAAAGCGGAGCCCTCTTCAAAGCAGTCAAGCACTGCATCAACGCGCTACCCAGCCCTGCCATACCACACTCATTGAAAAATCCACCGCCATCAACACCTTCTTCGACAAAATGAGCAAGATTCACCAGCACATAGACACCAGCTCTGCATTCACAGACCCACCTCACCTCCCTCCTCGCCAAATCACCACACCCTGGACAACATTCAAGACACTCTCGACAGAGGACCTGGTACAAACCGTGGCCACTCTCAAAGCCCCATCGTATACAGACAACATCCTCCCAGCATCCATCTTCAAGACCCTCCTCAAAGAAGCTCTCTTTCCCTACCTGGAGATCATCAACAGCTCCCTAACTCAAGGCACCTTCCCATTTACACTAAGAACAGGAAACATCCTCCCTCTACTAAAGAAACCCACTCTGGGTCCCAGCAACCTTGGTAACTATCACCTCATTACTCTTCTTCCCTTCCTAGGTAAGATCATCAAGAATGTGGTAACCACACAACTGCATCAACAGATCAACACCAACAATCTCCTCCAAACCTACCAATCCGGATTCATACCCAGATGCAGCATAAAGACAGCAACCATACAGGTGGTTGACGACACCCTCAGCATCATAGACGATGGCCACCCCTGCCTCCTGGTTCTACTTGACCTTTCAGCTGCTTTTCACATAGTAGACCACCAGGTGCTTACTGACACCCTACATCGGCACATGGGAATCAGAAACTGTGTCCTACGCTGGTTCAAGTCCTACCTCGCCAACTGCCAGCAGTTTGTTCTGATGAACTCCTCTAGATCGCTAATGCTACCCATCACCTGTGGAGTCCCACCGAGTTCCATCCTCTCCCAGTGATCTTCAATTTATACATGGAGCTGCTGGGAGCTCTCATAGCCACACACACCATCCACATCCACCAATACGCTGATGACACACAGGTATACTTCAAGATTGACTTCATCAAGGACATCCATAGGCTCAAACCTGCCTCTCGCTGATCCAGTCTTGAATGTCCAGTACCTAATTGAAGCTCAGCCCCTCCATGGCCAAATTCCTACTCCTCACCAACAACACTGAACACCCTGACGTACAAGACCTGGCTGTGAACAGGGGTGGACTCAGAACTAAAAAAGACCATGGAAATAATTACTGGGAATCAAAAGAGGCCCTGGAAATCATTTTCAAATATGCGCCATATTACAGATTTTCAGCAAGTCCAACGCTTTTCATATTGGAAAATTTGAAATACCACAAAAGGTGCAAAGGTCTATCGGGAAATCTCCTGAGTTACCTATAGGCCAGTCCACCCCCGGCTATCAACCATGAAATTTGAGGGCTTCACACCCGAGCTTACCTCATGCGCCAAGTTCCTCGGGTTCCACATTGACAAACACCTCTCCTTCAAGACAAAAATAGCTAAGAAAACACTGCTTGGTAACAGCTCTCCCTCCTGCGAAAAGTCAAGCCCTTCCTCCCTCTCGACAACTTCAGATCCAGCGTTTAAGCACTGGTCCTATCCCACATGGATGGGGGCAATGCTCTCTGCGAAGTGTCCAACACGTGGCTGCACGCCTCATCAAGGGGCTATGCAGATACAATCACATCACCCCGGGCCCTCATCGACCATCACTCTCTCCCGCTGCACGAATAATCAGCCATTAAGTCTTGCTGCATCCTGTATAGAGCAGTCGCGCTCAAGTCACCCAACTACCTCTTGGAGAAACTCAGCATCTCTGGCGGACAGCGCACCACCAGAGGCCAGGACACTTGCAGACTTGAAATCCGCTGCTGCAAAAAGGAAAGCACCAGAAAACAAGCCTTCTCTGCCTACGCCCCAAGACTATGGAACCGCCTCCCTGCTGGCATCAGACTTGCCCCCACGCTCCTGAAATTCAGAAAAGAACTAAAGACCCACCTCTTCAAGGAGTCTCTCCTCCTCAATACCTAGGCCCTCACGTCGCCCCTTGCGACAACTGACTCGCTAGACACTGCCTACCCCTCTCACCCCCACCACCCGGTATAGCTGTAACCCTCCTCTGCGCCCCGCTGTATATCTGTTGTTTTGTTACCTCTGAATCTCGGTTATGCATCTGTAATATTGTCCATCTCTGTAAAACACTCTGTTGTGTATATGTAGGGTGTATACCTCTGTAAAGCGTGCTCTCAGCGCGGTGCTCCCTTTCAGCATTGAAGCATGGTGCAACAGTCTTGCGACCATGGCTGTCAGAAACACACTCCCGCTCTACAGGGGAGTGCCATACCGACAGCCATGCTGTCAGCACCACTCTCCACATTGTCCAGGCCGCACCAGAAAGACGCTACCTGTGCATGAAAAATTACGGGCCCACTCCTGGTATGGAACCAGCCAATTCCCAAGCAACCACTCCAGGCAGATTTACTTTTATTTTTAAAACATTACAATTTTTTAGGGACATAACAGCTTATTAGCCCAAGCCCTTGGGCCATCCTGGGAAGTTATGGGCCATGAAGACCTCATTAAATGCCTTTGCTGCACTTGGACATTTAACTTGGTCTTCTGGGCCCATAACTCGGAGTAGAGCCCTCGGGCTAGGTCTATAAAGAGTCAGTAAATTACACAGAAGCTGGCAAAGGGTGGTAGGAGCATCGGTTCAAAATGCAACATTAAAACACACTAATGATGGAGACGAGGTGGGTGCTCCGGTGCAATATGTGCCATTAAATCACACAGAAGATGGATAAGGGCTGGGTGCTCCAATGAAATATGAGCCGGTAAATAACATATAAGATGGAGAAAGGAAGTGGGCGCTCCACAGCAATATGTGAGATTGAATTACACAACAGACAGTAAAGGGGGAGGGTACTCAAGTGCAAAATGGAGCAATGTAAAACAGTTAATGAAACGACGCAGCGCTAGAAAAGGGACGGGTGCTCTTGTGCAACTTGTGCTATGAAGCTGCAGACAAGATGGGGCAGAGGTAGCACGCCTGCACAATTCAACACATGCCATTAAACTGCAGAGAGCTGGAGAGGTGATGGGTGCTCCTAAACTGCAGACACGATGGAGAGGAGATAGCACTCCTGTACAGTTAACACATACAACTGAGCTCCAGAGCACTGACAGGGGATGGGTGCTCCCGTGCAATATGTGCTCCTATGCTACAGACAAGACGAAGCAGGGATAGTACTTCTGTACAATGCACCACATGCCATTAAGCTACAGAGTACTGGCAGGGGAGGGGCGCTCCTGTGCAATATGTGGTACTACGCTGCGTACAATATGGAGCAGCGATAGCGCGCCTCTGCAATGCAACACATTTAATTAAACTACAGAGCGCTACAGTGGGGATGGGTGCTCCTGTGAAATATGTGCTACAAAGCTGCAGACAAGATGGAGCAGGAGTAGCCCTCCTGTGCAATGCATCACATGCCATTAAACTACAGAGAACTGGAGAGGGGTTGGGTGCTCCTGTGCAATATATTTCATTCTATTCCAGAGAAGATATTGATGATCTGAGTGCTGATTGCAGGGGATATCAAGACAGTACAAGTGAATGTGTGGAATATGTGCCATTCAATTATAATTAGGCCTGAAATGTGGTGTGATCCCCTGTACACTATCTGCATTATGCCTTTCAATCCTAGATGTGCTGAAGAAGGAATAAGTGCTTCTCAGCAATATATTGTATTAAACAAAGATATCCGAGAAGCCCTACTAGCCCCTGCACAACCTGCCCTATAACACTACATTGTGGCATCAAGTGGACTTAGTGCTAATGGGCCACAAGTGTCATTAAAATACAGAAAGGGGATAAACACTGTCGTGAAAATGACAGAAAACGTGAAAAGCTATTGCTTGCCCCTGTGCAATGTGTGCATTACTGCTGGAAAGAAGACAGAGCAGGATTATGATGTGTGTATTATGTGTCACTGCATTACTTAGATGACTGGGGAAGGATTGAATATTCTAGTTCAATGGAGCATATCGCAGGACATTATAAGTAGCCTTCCGATGACTCAGCAATATGTGCAGGTAAGTTGCAATTTTCACCATTAGGCTGCGTGGAGGCTGCGGAGTGTGTCTCGTTAGACTTACACAGAGGCCAGAGTAGAGATGAGTGCATCTGTGCAATATGTTGCACTAAAGTAGAGGGATTCAAGAGGATTGAGCGATTCCAGGCACTATGTAACATTAGCAGCCTCACTAGACGGTTCCCTGTGGCCGGGCCAATCAGGAACAATAATACGGAGCCAATTCCAGGCACTATTAGCCAGTAGGCACTAAGAATGCGTGTTCCGTAAACGCTGGGCAAAGCAGAAGCACCCTTTATTGGCCACACCCTGCCACTCCCACTCACATGTTTTCTCCTGGTGGATTGTGGGTGGATCAGCCCCTTCGCTTTGCACCCAATCTGCCGGCCTCTTTCCAGCCATCACGCCACATCATGGCGTCATGACCTCCTGCTGAGGCTTCTTTCAGCCCATCCTTGTCACCTTAACAATATGAAATTGAGGGAGGGAGTGTGGTTGCGAAAATAAGGTTTTTAGGCCTTCCATCCCACTCTCGTAGGTGCTAAAAGAATTAGCGCCCTCGCAGTGGATGAAATTCCTGGGCATTAACTGCCCAATACAATCATTAATGCCCTTGTTCCTCTCGTGGCATTAAACCAGTCTTTCTGGATACATAATGCCTGGGAATTCCACACACCACTCTTCTAGAGCTACACAGTGCTAAGGCTTAATTAAACTAGAGAAGCTGACATGGGCCAAGTGCTCTTGTGCAATAGGCACGGGTACTATAGCTCAGTAGCAATGCGATCACTGGAAGCACAGCAACACAGGTTCGAATCCCAGGTCCAGGCTTAGAAACATCTTCAGTATTCAGCACGTTCTAAAAAAACAATGATAATATAATAATATGCACCTTTGAATTGCACAGAGGGTGAGTGGGTGGGTTTGGGGTTGACTGCTCCTATATATTAGATGTAATTAAACGCCGAATCCACCAAAGAGCTATTTGGTGTCTTTGCAGTATTTTCTTGCTTATTTTTCTTGGTGCCGAATCGGGGCTTAGCAGGCCACCATTACACCCCTCTGTGGCTCTAGATCATGGGTGCACAACATACGGTCCGCGGGCCAATTGCCCCCCTCCATGCTGTTTTTTCCGGCCCACGAGGCACAAAGACTTTCCTAATGGAGGGCGGACCGCAAGCAGTGTTGCTAGGTCGGAAGGAAAAAATAAGCTGAATGCCCTTCCAAAACAAGCCCAAAACAAGCTGACTCCCATCCAGATAAGCTGAAAAAACAAGCGTACACCTAAAAAGTTGTCTAAAGGTCTCAAAAGTAAGAAACATAACACAACAAGAAAAACATACATAGACAGAACACTGCATAGTGTGTTAGAACAACAATATTTTATTGCATGGTGACTAGAAGTCCCAGATTGCAAAACAATACGGCCCTGAAATACATTGTATTTGTATTTATTGTTTTATATAGCGCCTTAATCCAAGGCGCTATATAATATTGTAACATGGCCAATTGGAAGCTGAAAAGAAACATGGCCTTCCTGAATACATCTGTCTGAGAAAATGTTCTATATAGATTCCAATAATCCTCTAACCCAGTCTTGCAAAAAAAGTTTTCAAAAAATAAATAAATAAAGGATTTTAGTGGATAATGCGTCAGCACTAGGGTTATCACCAAGATAACATTGCTATAGAGTGACGCTTGCTAAACTAAAACAATCCCCTTCTTTACATGTCAGTGTGTCTGTCTGCATGACAAAACTTTTAAAGTGCGCTTTCTTTTTGCATATGCTTAGGCATTTGGCATTGATGGGTCACCTGGTGGGCAAGTAACGATCCCATCAGTGCCAAACACCTATGCATATGCAAAATACAGGGCGCACCCGAGAGCAAGACAAAGCAGCAATTGCCATCAAGTGCTGCCAGCAGCCCAGTGTAGGACGCTCTGTGCGACGTGTAATGGGCTTAACTGCAATATAAAGAAGCCCAATTACACGCGCACAGATGGTCCAACAAGCGGACAAAAACCGCGACAAGCGACCTCCAAATATTATAAGCGACTTTGGGCAAAAACAAGGCCAAAGTTGCTTATAATACGCAGACCTGGCACCACTGCCTGCAAGCAGCATCGGCCGCCCTCCATTAGGAAAGTCTTTCTTGTCTTCCGGGCGGACAAAACACTGGCCCTCATTGGCTCAGCACACACGCACCACGTCACTCCTACGAGCCACGTAGTGCGTGTGTGTTGCACCAATGGAGGGCCAGCACTACGGCTGGCGTGGCCAGTAAGGCTTGATGCCGGAAGGCATTTCAGCCTTGCTTGCCACGCCAGCCGTAGTACGATTCCACTTACCTCGCCAGCGTTCCGGTTTACCTGCCTTCCAGCACATCTCCGGTAAGTGGTCTGTGTGTTTGTGTTTGTGTGTCGGGTCTGTTCTGCTGTATGTTTGTGTTGTGTATGTTGAGATGGGGGGGTGGGGGTGTGTCAGATGTGTATGAATGTTTGTTTTTGAGTGTTTGTGTTGTGAATGTTGAGATTGGGGTGTGGGGGGCGTGTCAGATGTGTATGAATGTTTGTTTTTGAGTGTATGTGTTGTGTATGTTGAGATGGGGGTGGGGGGCGTGTCGGATGTGTATGAATGTTTGTTTTTGAGTGTTTGTGTTGTGTATGTTGAGATGGGGAGTGGGGGGCGTGTCGGATGTGTATGAATGTTTGTTTTTGAGTGTTTGTGTTGTGTATGTTGAGATGGGGGGGTGGGGGTGTGTCAGATGTGTATGAATGTTTGTTTTTGAGTTTTTGTGTTGTGTATGTTGAGATGGGGGCTGGGGGGCGTGTCGGATGTGTATGAATGTTTGTTTTTGAGTGTTTGTGTTGTGTATGTTGAGATGCATGTATGGGTGCATGCTTCAGAGTTTGAGTGCCTAGTTGGGGGGTTTGGGTCTGTATGGGTGCATGCTTGCGAGTGTGCTGATTTGGGGGGTGGGGGGTTTGGGTCTGTATGGGTGCCTGATTGAGAGTGTGTGTGCTGAGTTGGGGGGTGGGGGGTTCGGGTCTGTATGGGTGCATGCTTGAGAATGTGTGTGCTGCGTTGGGGGGGGCGGGGAGTTCGGGTCTGTATGGGTGCATGCTTGAGAGTGTGTGTGTGTGCTGAGTTGGGGGTGGGGGGTTCGGGTCTGTATGGGTGCATGCTTGAGAATGTGTGTGGTGAGTTGGGGGGTGGGGGGGTTCGGGTCTGTATGGGTGCATGCTTGAGAATGTGTGTGGTGAGTTGGGGGGTAGGGGGGTTCGGGTCTGTATGGGTGCATGCTTGAGTGTGTGTTTGGGGCATAATGTTTGGTTGGGGGTGAGGGGAGCCATGGGGCATAGTGTTTGGTTGGGGGTGGGAGCCATGGGGCATAGTGTTTGGTTGGGGGTGAGGGGGCCATGGGGAATAGTGTTTGGTTGGGGGTGAGGGACAGAGGGCATAGTGTTTGGTTGGGGGTGGGAGCCATGGGGCATAGTGTTTGGTTGGGGGTGAGGGGGCCATGGGGTATAGTGTTTGGTTGGGGGTGAGGGGGGCATGGGGCATAGTGTTTGGTTGGGGGAGAGGGACAGTGGGCATAGTGTTTGCTTGAGGCGTGGGGGCCATGTGGCATAGTGTTTGGTTGGGGGTGGGAGCCATGGGGCATAGTGTTTGGTTTGGGGTGAGGTGGCCATGGGGCATAGTGTTTAGTTGGCAGTGAGGGACAGGGGGCATAGTGTTTGCTTGGGTGTGAGGGACAGGGGGCATTGTGTTTGGTTGGGGGTGGGAGCCATGGGTCATAGTGTTTGGTTGGGGGTGAGGGGGCCATGGGGCATAGTGTTTGGTTGGGGGTGAGGGGGCCATGGGGCATAGTGTTTGGCTGGGGGTGAGGGACAGGGGGCATAGTGTTTGGTTGGGGGTGGGAGCCATGGGGCATAGTGTTTGGTTGGGAGTGAGGGGGCCATGGGGCATAGTGTTTGGTTGGGGGTGGGAGCCATGGGGCATAGTGTTTGGTTTGGGGTGAGGGGGACATGGGGGATAGTGTTTAGTTGGCGGTGAGGGACAGGGGGCATAGTGTTTGCTTGGGGGGTGAGGGACAGGGGGCATAGTGTTTGGTTGGGGGTGGGAGCCATTGGGCATAGTGTTTGGTTGGGGGTGAGGGGGCCATGGGGCATAGTGTTTGGTTGGGGGTGAGGGGGCCATGGGGCATAGTGTTTGGTTGGGGGTGAGGGGGCCATGGGGCATAGTGTTTGGTTGGGTGTGGGAGCCATGGGGCATAGTGTTGCACTCCAAGAGTGAACTCAATAATAAAGCTAAAACAGGCACAGTTAGGAGATGTACATCCTTTGCTTTTTTGAGGAAACCTGACTCAACGAAGGCCATACTCCTCTTGTGCAACCCAAACAGCAAATTATAGCAGTCCAAAATAACGGAATGTCCAATCAAGGGTCAATAAAATATATATAATTTCATTAAACAGACGACATACAATAACTAAATTGAAATAAATGATAACAATGGAAAATGTATAGTACAAAATGTAAGATTGAAATGTAACAAAAATCGTTACCCCTCAAAAACATATTCTTTTTCCATGTGTTTAATACAAATTGGGGGTTGAAAAAGCTTCCTGACATGTCCCGCCTACCGCCCCGCCCACTTTTACTTTTCGGCCCACTTTAGCCTTCATGTAAGGTACTTTCGGCCCTCTGTCAAAATCAGTTGTGCACCGCTGCTCTAGATCCATTGCATAATGGTTCCAGGCAAAAGTGAAGTCAGAGACTGGTCACCGGGCAGAAAGAACACTCAGAGCCGGGCTCGATGGACTGCCTGTGTAGGGTTTGTAATCAAGGTAATGTCAGACAAGCAGAAGGGAAAGGCTATTGGACCATCTGTGCCTTGACCGCGTTCCCTCCCCATCCGCATCAAGAGCGGATCCATGTGAGGGGCAGATAGGGGATTTCTTGTGGGTCATTTTCTGCAGGTAGTGTGGACCACTGCATAGGCTGGCGTTGTGCATCTAACACAGGACCTTGAATCCGATTTGCTGCTGCACTGCCAGTCAGGGATATATGTGGTTAAGGGATTGGTATTCTTAAGATGTAGATAGACCTCAATGTCTGTTCGGCAGCCTGTGTGGTGCCTGAATTTCCCTTTTGTGGGTCCAAAGTGGATGCTATTGCAGTGATCGTGACGGGCAGCACTGAGGCCCTAGCAATCTTCAACCGGTCACCAGTTTGGAGGAGCGGACTTGGGCATAATCGGTTGGCCATGATCGGCTGGAGTGATGTGTTGTCTAAGACAGCACTGAGCTGAGGGTCAAAGTACAGACCGCTAGCAGAAGGGCTAAGTGCTCGTCTGCCAGTTGGTTAAAAAGAAGGCAGAAAAGGCTTGTATGACCTTGAACGATCCCTGCCTCTTCAACAGGACTGCAAGACTTGTCCTTGCCCTCAAACCCAGGGATCGTATCTCTCCAGGACTGAAATCTCTGCACTGGCTCCCAGTGGCTGCCAGGATTACGTTCAAAACCCTCCGCATTGTCCACAAGGCCTTCTGGAGCATGGGGTCTCATTACCTTCAACTCTCTCTTCCTAAATATCTTCCTTCTCGAGCTCTTTGCTCCTCCACCTCCAACTCCCTCGGCGTCAGTCGCTTCTCCAAGCAACGAATTGGTGGTAGATCTCTTTCTTCGGCTGGGGCCTCCCTCTGGAACAGCCTCCCTGCCTCCCTGAAACTTGAGGCGAACCATCTCCGGTTCCGGAAGCACCTCAAAACCTTCGTCTTTGCTTCTGCTTTCTCTCTTCCTCCCCCCTGCTGAATTTCTGGGTGAAACTGTACTGGTTACCTGGCCACAATCTGTCCTCGGGCACAGATTGCCTCCCCCACCAGTTAAACACCTGCACTGCTTGTCTGGCAACCCCCGCACTTGGGGTCTGTCTTCTGTACCCCTACAGTCCCCCACCTGCACTTGACACCTGATGCCTGCACTTACCCTTGCACTTGCCACCAGCTAGCCCTACGTCTCTTACTATTTTATTTATTCTATTACCCCTTGTACTGCACTTTCCCCACCCCCCCTCCACTCCGCTCTTTTCCTCTTCCCCCTTCCCCTGCACTTGCGTGATCTGAATGATGCTTTGCCTAGTGGGATCGCTGCCTCTGTCTTCCCTCTGTTCCCCCTCCCTTGCCGCGTTGCGCCTTGAAACACTTGTGTATAGGCACGTTATAGATGCCATATCATATCAATAATGATCTCTGATTTGAAAAAACTTATATTCCGTGAATTGACTATTGGACGCAGAGCTTCTCGTCTTCTAGACTGCGCACAGCTTATTTTTAGCCGCCATTTCTCACCTGGGATCTTTGAAGGTGCTGAGTTTCCTCCCAAGACAGGAAGGCATTCTGCAGAGTTGGATCAATTCTCCCTTTCCCCGGGGATGTGCGAGGCTTGGATCTCACCCAGCGTTGGCGTGCTGCTGGGATACATCTGTGTATCCATGATTTCAGCACTTGCAGAGCCAATCTGCGCAGGTCAACAGATGTAGCGTCTGGCCACCTGGCGTCTTCACTACGCCTGCGAAGGAAGAGCAAACCGCTGACGCTGTATCTGTTGGACCGGCACCTCCACAATCCCAATCCCCGGCCAAGCGAGGACGGGCGACCAAGTGGTCAATGAAAAGGTCGGTAGTACAGAACGCAGGCTGATTGGTCAACCTAAAAAAAATGTACTTCAATGTTTTCTGTAGAGTGCAATATTAACAAGGGGTTTCACTGGGTTCATCCTCAGACCCTCAAGTGGTCTTGGGGGAGGTGTCTCGCCCCTTGAAACGAGCCACCAAGATTCAAATCCCTGCGCATAACACAAACATAACGCACTGCAGCATTCGAATGAAAATGTAGCGTGCACATGGATTTCTCGGGATAGGGGAGCCAGATCCGGGGGAGACACTTTTTGGTGGATCCCGGATCCTGGAAGATCTGGCCAAATGCCAGCACTGGATGGGGATCAAACAGACGATGATCTCCCAAAGTCACCGCTTAGCCACATAACTCGAAACCAAGGGCCTGATTCGTGCAATTATTTGCACGACTGAAAAGTGACTTTGCACTGCTGAAAAGTGACTTTGCACTACTGACACAAACCCTGATTCATGGAACTGTGCAAAGTGTATTTTTTCAGTTAAAAGTCAGCGCAAAGTCATTTTGTACTGCAAAAAGGACTAGGCACGGACTTTTAAGTGCAAAAATACAGTTTGAACAGTTCCATGAATAAAGGTTTGTGTCAGTAGTACAAAGTCTACAAAGTCACTTTTCAGTCGTGCAAAGTCACTTTTCAGTCGTGCAAATAATTGCATGAATCGGGCCGAAATGCGCAAAACGGATTAGATTATTAGCAAGAGTGAGGAATTTCTATGGCATAGTAAAAAAAACAAGCAGGCGTCAAAGAAATATTTAACAAAATCAAAGAGTAAGTCAAAAAGAAAATGCACGCCGTCACATCAACACCAATTACAAGAAGCCGATTCGAGAGCACATCAAGAGTCGGAAGGCAACTCTCACGTGGATACCAAATCAGCAGGGTAAGAGGGTGGTGTCTGGGAGATCACAACACGAGAGGGCTTTCATAAGACACGTCCTGTTTAGTCTGGTGCCATGGTTACAAGGCTACACGCCGAGTAAGGGAATTCTGGGAGATGTAGTGTTCTGTGCATATTTAAGAATAAAGGAGGAGCTCCTTCAATGCGGCCAGGTTGGCATTGATAACTGACCTGCACCCTGGGCTGGTCCACATCTCTCGATATGCGTCTGTAATAGAAGAATCAATCTTCTAATGGTGAACACGTGTCCACCTCTGAATGCCACGCCAACCACTGGAAGCCACGGGAACCGTGACTTGCATCCCTGCAGCGGATGTGTGGAGAACAGATAGGACAGAGCGCGAGAGAGCAGGGCACCTGATGCATTCTCTGAATCCACAAGAACGCGACTGCGGCCTCTATAGCTTCACCCGGAAGTACTAATCTTTCTCAGTCAGGCTGTGTCCAGTGCCACATTCCAGACTGTTGCCTCATATAGCTGAACCACAAAGTGTACATCTGTGTCCACCCACTTTTAAGACTGTGAAGGCCAGACTGCTACCACACGGACGTCAACCAGGGAGTATGAAAGTCCATCTCCATTCAGATTGCTGCTATGGGTCCCATGAAGGCCATACCGCTGTCTCAAGGCCCACATTAGGGAGAAGGCACCTGTGCCCACACACACCCATGGCTGTTGGTTATGAGGACTCAGGAGACAAGACTTCTGCCGCACACTGCTCAACCAGAAAGTGGACATCTTTGGGCCTATTCGGTCAAGGCTGTGGTTGGTCTGTGGATTGGTGCTCTGCAGAACTCAAGAAAGCGGTCCACTTTCTCCAGTAGGACAGCTGCCACACCACACACTCTTCATACACACATCACCTCACCCACCATAGCCACCTTCCTACACCCATAGTCACGCCTCAACAGTCGCACAGCATCCTCCACAACCACACATCACCGCCCACAGCCACAAATCACACTCTGCAGCCACACATCACACCACCCTCCACAGCAACACATCACCTCCACAGTTACACTTCATTTCACCCACTAGAGCCACATGTCGTACCCCACAACCACACATCACCCCCAAAGCCTGTCACACCACACCCTGCTGCACATATAATCAATCCCCTGCTACATCCCTCCACACTGCACGCCATCATGCCACCTCACCACAGCATGCCACAAGCCATCACATCACACTAAGCCAAGCCATAACATCCTCCACAGCAACCAAATCACCCACCACAGCCCCACTGCCGCCATGTGGCAGGCCCTAAACTTAAATAATGCATACCACATCTTACTTTGAATAACCCTAGGTCAACAAGCACCGTAATACATCACACATGGACACAATCTGTAAGCTGCCCTCATCAGTGCTTTCAATGAGAGTCTGGATGCCAAAAGCTGATGTCATCAGAGAAGGACTCGTATCCGCCCATCTGACCCGCGGGGGCAATGTCCCCCCCAGTTGTAAAGGATCCCACTCTTGAGGCTCTTTCATTACACTTGCTTCTCCAGTTCTCTTTGGATGTTCTCTTTGCGGAACTGGGTCTGGTCGATGACAGTATCAAGAGAGCAGTATGGATGCACTGCGTAAACTCTAAAATGCAACATATGATCTTGGAGTTCACAGAAGATCAAATTGACATGTTCCAAGTCCCCAAAGATCATCTAGAGACTTACTTCATATCAAAGATTAATGTTGACTACAAAAGGCACAACGAATTGGACAGGCAAAATGACTGACTGTTTTATGATCCGACCATGAACAAACAACCAACACTGCAACTTTTGGTCCTACTCAAACAATGATGCGCTAAAGTCTTACGCAGCATAAATCCGTCTTCAACAAAAAACTATTGCACAAGACCCGCACACTTGATGTCGTATTATCCCAAGCACATGCTCAGTTATCAGTGGACATGCACGCAGGTGCCCTGGACCATACAGCTTCAATGAAGTCAACACTGGAGTTGGTTCAATGACTCAGTGAGAAACCGTGATCAGTTAGAGGCAAAAAAAAGCAATGTTTAAGGTGTGGCTTTGAAGATCCTCCTGAGAGCAAGTGCCTCGCCATCGGGCAAGTCTTCAAAGTCTGTGGAAAGAACAATAATTTTCAAACAGTTTGCCAGGCCATGATAACTCAACATGCCAACATGTCCAGGAATTAATAGAGGGCAAAAAGATGGCAAGGTAGAGCAGGTCCTCACTACAAGAATACCATAAAGAGTGTGATGTTTGGAAGATGAACCTCAAAAGGAATACACTACACAACCTCATACTGAGGAAACAGCCAGCAGGTACACCTTCCCATTAGGAAACAATATGGCCAATCAACAGTGTGCTGCTACTCTACCGCTACAAATTCAAAATCAACGAATGGCCACTGTAAATGTTATGGGTGAAGATGACTACCACCAACTTGAACATCAACCCATACTTTCTCCGACCAACATTTGCATCTAACTCTATGGTTCTTATCAAGCCTTAGCATGAGATGAAACATGCATTTCCAATGGAAATAAATTCCAAGGAACGTGAAGGCAACAGTAGGCCCCTGTGTGCTTAATGCAGCCGTGAAGAGTGGCTACAAACGGAGTTTCAAGTCTGCGATTGACCGTAGCCTCATTCACATTCATTCTGTATAGAGTCATGTGCGTAGGGGAAAGTGACAATGTCACATTTATGCCCAGAATTATGGGGTGCATACCCTTCAACATGCAGAAACTGGTTGAAAAGGAAATGCAATCACTAATGTCGCAAGATATCATTGAAACAATATCAGGGTCCAACCTGTGGTTTCCTCCCATAGTTCCTGTGCCAAAAAGATGCAACCTACAGTTGATTCAGATATCCGTGGATATGAGGAACCCAAATCAAGGCATTCCACTAGAATGACATCTCTCTATCTGCGCCGCTATACGGTTTAGTCCGTCACATGCACATTATAAATGCAAAAATTAAAATCAAATCAAATCAAACCAGGATAAGTGACGTGATGCATTTTGTCAGTGGAGCAAGTGTCTTCTCTAAACTTGATTTGAACAAAGGATAGCACCATCTAGAAATGCATCCTAATGCAAGGTACATTACAACATAAGTAACACACCCTTGCACTTATAGATATGAGACTCAGGTTTTGGAGTTTCTTTCATAACAGATCTTCCAAGAGGAGATACATAAAATGATTCAGCACATTTCCAACTGAATCAATTACAATGATGACATTTTGAAGTTTTGTACAGAGAGTTTGTATGGTTCTAGAAGAAGCTCAACTAACACTGAACCCTAAGAAACGCATATTCAACCATCCAATGGTGAAATTCTACAGACGTATCTTTTCAAAAGAGGGCATGAGACAAGACCAAAGAAATGCATTATCATGTGAGCCTACGCCCACACATATCTCTGCATTATACTCTTTCTTAGGGATGGTAACTTACTGAGCTCAATAGAGCCCTCATTTTGCTACAACTAATGACCCGCTACGGATGCTCACATGCCAATGACAATAATTCATCTGGTCTAAACAATGGCAAAATGCCTTTCAGGAGATGGAGTCCTGCATTGCCAATATGTATGGCATATTTCAACCAGAACCTTTTCCCCGAATTGATTGTTAATGCCTGGCCTGTTGGGTTGGGGATATACTGTCGGAACATCAACATTGTTTAGACTCTCCAAGAAAGATAATTTTGCATCCAATCAGAAGTCTGACTCACATAGAGAGAGCAGAGAAAGAAAGTTTAGAGGTGGTGTAGGCAGGCAAACAGCACCATTACTTCTTGTATGGAAAATAAAAACTGATTGAAAGAGATCATGAAGCTCTCCTCCCTATCTACGGCAATCCGAGGATTGACCACTGGGGACTCTCATTTACAAGACTATCACTTCACAATTGTGCACAGGCCGTGGAAGGGATATAACCATGCCGATTTCTTTTCTCGATATACCCTCCACGATCATCATGCTGGCTCCTCTAGTGGATAAATATGTTAACTATATTGTTCGAAATGTATGCCAACTTACTATTTGGATAGAAGATCTCGTACAATAATCTCCTGCGACTCTACTCTTGTCAGGATAACGGATCTGATCAACTCTCAGCGACAAATAGACACGATTGCCAGATCTATAGTAGGCAGCATGGTTGATCTTAAATTATTTCCGCTGATTCAATGTGAATTGTCTATCACCCTAGAAAGTCTTTTCATGCGTGACAACAGAATTGTCATACCAACTGTACGACGTTGGAGGGTTGTTGATCTCGGTCAAGCCACTCACTGAGGCGTTGTATTTACAAAACGCCCAAATGAGAGAAAAGGTCTGGTTTTCAGATCTCGACAAATTGGCGTAAAGCAAACTAAAAAGATGTCTAGTATGCCAAAGCATCACAAACAGACGCCTGAGCCTCTACGCGTGTCACAGCTCCAAGAGAGGATGTGGGATGAGGTGGATTTTGACTGTTTTGGTCACTTGCAGAGTTCTCATTACATTTGGCTGTTATGGATGAGTTTTCGAGATTTCCTGAAATACAAGTCATCCCTTCCACCACTGCCCCCTGCTCTAGACCTTTCTGGCATATGGCATCCCCTCTGCCCTTAAATCAGGCAATGGAGCTCTATTTAGTAGAGTGTACGTGTGCAAGTTTGTGGAGCGCCTGGATTTCATGCACCCAGAGACCACACCACCGCGGCCACACGCCAATGGTTTAATGAGATGGTTCATGAGCGGCCCCAAGAGGGTTGTTCAGGCAACTTCACGTACGAAGGGTGCTGCAGCACAGGCCCTCTGTCAATTCCCAAGCGATTACAGGAATACTCCTAATGGCACTACAAATAAATGTCCATCTTATCGAATGTTTGGAAGGATTATTCGGACTCGCTTACCTCATTATGACACTCCTGGAAACCCTGACGAGGATTTAATAATCATATGCAGACTGCTAGGAGACATAGTTGTGGGTGATGATAGGCTGCATCTTTCTTCTATTTTTATCTTGATAGAGCTCTGCAGTTCTGCAGTTGGGAGGTAGTCTTTCTTCATTTTCCCACCCATCCAAGGCAGTGCGCTTGAAGGCGGGCAGAGGAGCATGCTATGGTAGAGTCGCTCCTCCCCCAAATGGTATGATAGCTCCGCAGGTGTTCTGATACAAGGTGTCAATTCCCCCATCTGTAGAGACGGGGAGAGCCAGTCAGGACTACTCACCCAACTGACTCCACAGAACTACACCAATTCCTTCCTACAGGATGGAGGGGGGAAAGAGCCTATGGGTACCCGTCACCCTGGTTCGACGGAACCACACAGTTGGGTCTAGAGAAGAAAGAATTGGATGGTGTGACAAGGCAAGGAGGGTCCGTCCAGAAGACGGTACATTTAGGGTGCAGGTGCTCACCCATCTACCTACCTTCACTTTGATGGTGTAAGGCCCACCTTCCGCAAACCTGTGGAAAGAGAACAGGTGACCCGTTGATCTGGATCTTGGAATGGCCCCGGGCGTTGCTTCTTTCTATGCACAGAGAAATGAAGCACATTTGGGGCCTCCTTGTTCCAGGTGAAGGTGCTCCATAGCCTTGGATTAAAAACCGAAAAGGCCTGGATTCCTGGCTGCTTCTGGGAAAGCATTTTTTTACCCGGTGCAAGGACTTTGAGGAAGCAGACCAGGTGATCTGATGGTGCCTGGCTTTTTTACTGAATGGGTTCTTGTCTGGCATTGATAGAGGACCCTGGGTGATAGCGTGGGCCGGATCACTGTAGTGTGTGCTGGTAAGAGCGGCAGATCCTGCGTCAAGGAAAGGCCAGGAGTCGGAGAGACATCTTTCAGAATTGCCCCATTCACACCCAACAAGATTCTGGAGACCAACAGTCACTTCTGTAACTCGGTCATCGTGAACAAAAGACCAATGACTCTGGCCGGCCAATCTGCATCTGCCAGAAGCTGCATCAGGGCAACCCGCGCGCCCCTTTGGAGCATCGTATTCACTGCATTTTTGCTCCAAATGCTTTTGAATGCAGACACTGGCGGCCTGATGTTAATGTTTGCAGTTCAAAATTGCAAGGATATACTCAGCATGTGCACACCCCCAATGCGCAGTGGTTGCTCCGCAGGGCGGGCATTCCACAGGGTTGCTATATCGATTCCCACTGAATGTATCCTTCTTGATGGAGTGTGTCCGGTTTTAAATGAGCTTCAGTCCATCAGAATCAATCTTGGATGCCCTCGCGCAGTGTGGCAATGACGGCCAACATCGCAACCAGATCATGCCACCAATCCCAGGTTGCCATGCCTTCTAATGCGCACATGCTGTGAACCACTGCCCTGTCTCCACCGTGAGCTGTTTTGTTTGCCAGAAGCACTTTACAACCCCCGCCCAGCAGATAGGCCCAAAAAGGGAAAGTGCTTGAGAAGTGAGGTGGTTTACACTGGAGTCAGACAATGGTAGATTCCTGACTCAAGTTCCCCCTCGTAATTGCCCAAGTTTTTATCATACATGGCTGCCACCATCTACATTTGCTAATGAAACAGGTTTTGGCCCCAGCACGAGCGCCAGAAGAAAGGTGCACCCAGGGTCGGACTGGGACAAGAAATAGGCCAACCCCTCGCCTTACGATGCTTGACCTCTGATGACATCACCAGAAGTGATGTCATTTGACCCCACCCGATAGTGACATCCTGGGAAGCGATGAAACACGACCTTTCACCCCTTGACAAAACAAGAAGTGGCATCAAATAGCATAGTTCCTAAGTACACTACGAAAAATATGGTTATGATTTCACTAATGTGATATACATTTCATACAAGAATGGATCACCATGTGTATCGTTAATATCTGTGTGTTTAGATCCATATTGTCAAATTACTGTGAATGCAAGCAGACGTCCAAGGCCAAATTATATGTTATTGTATAGCACTTACGCTTAAGTTCTTTTTTATAGAACAAATATGCATACAATATCACTCAACCTATGTTGGTACTCATTTATCGACCTCAGTAGGATGAAAAGCTGAGATGGCGTTGCTGGGATTTGAACCTGCAACCTGCAGATCACACACACATTGCAGCATTGAGCGCTCAACCCACTGAGTTATCATATTGGCTATAGTAAAATGAGCAATTATTCTGCAAACCAGTTCATCTGCAGGTCTGGTGCAAAGTTGGCCGCATGTCAAGTCTGCGTGCATCTACTTTCAGGCTTCAGAGGTTGGCAAAATAGGGAAAGCAGCGCACTCACAGGACATCCCATACTCCTGTGTGAGTTAACGAGGTAACAAGTGTTCAAAGTATGCAAACAAACATCCTGAACAGCATGCCAGGGAGATGGGAAAGATAGACACATTATAGCAAAGCATTCGTTGTGGCACAAGGAAGTCAATGGCCACTTGATGTGCTATAGTCAAATATTTCTACACTGTACAGAAGCTTTTAGGCACAAGATTTTGTCAAGTGACCGAGGACCCCGAGATGGAATGTATTGTGATGATCGTAACACAGACAATGGCAGAAAGAAAACATGCTTTCAAAATTATTATTTGTTTTCCAACTGGCCCAGGCGTGGGCAGAAACCGGCCCCCAGGGACTACAAATGATTTTGGCCCGGCCACGGGCCGAGTGGCCGATGGGCCAATCCAACCCTGGGGGCACCACGCCAGTCTGACAAAACCTGCCATTTCATACTTTGGCTAAATTTATTCTAACACATTAGTGCCATGTTCACCTGAACAGCATCCGCTACTTGCCGGACCTTGGGCCTGATCCTTACTGCTAACACCTATCCACAGATTTTGGTTTAGGGCATGCAATGGGGCAAACAATCTATATATTTTTATTTTTATTTTTTTTATTTGTATTTAATCAGTAAAAGATTTTTACAAAATAGATGTTTGTGTTTGTTTGCGAATAGTTCTTATGAGGCTACTTGGGATACCGCTCTCAGTTTCATTCTTGAGAAGGTCAAATACCAGTTTGTACATTGTCGTCCTCAGACTGATCAGTAACCCTTTGGCGATTGAGATTTCCCAAAGTTGCTTTTTTTTAAGGCAATGTCCAAAAGTTTGGCTGCGGCCCTCAACCATCTGGCGGAATCGCCAGAAAAAAGCCGACACCAGCCAGTCTCTTCGCTTATTGTCGAAGGGTAAAATATTAGCGGTGCCAAGTAAGCCTCTCTTTCTGAAGACAATGCCGGACAAGACGTCAAGAGATGTCTAACAGTTTCAAGTTGTTCAGCGTTTTCACATAGACGACATGAAGCTGTTGTCGATTTTGATCTGATGGCCAGAATTACTCTTGTATGTAGGATGTTTAGCCGAGCTCGCATGAACGTTTTTCTCAAAGCCTTTTCAGGGAATTTATCGCAGTATTTTAATGGCACTTTCGGTTTATTGTGTCCAGGCGATAGATCTTTGAGTAGTTTATGTGACAGAATTTTTTCATTTGTCAGGATCCAGTCTTGCTGTACTATTTTTTCTTTTACTCTCCCGGGATTTGAGATTAAGAGTTCTTCCGAGCAGGCTATCTCTTCCAGTTTGTCTTTCCGTTTCTTCACCCAAGCAGTTAGTGGTTTGCACCCTCCTTTTTGGATTTCTTGTGTTACCGCCTGAAAGATGGGGAGGGCATCTAGGGAGATGATTTTTCTAAATAACTGGAGAGCACCTTGCTCCACTGATGCAGCAAGGGACATGAGACCAAGGTCACGACGGATCGCCGCCATAGGTGCTGACTTAGGGAGGGTCAGTACCGTTTTCCACACAAAACCTTCTAGCTTTTGCCATAGATCTTCTGGAAGGCTTAGGTTTGCACACATTCCATACGCTAGAGCAGGGACTATTTTCGACTTATAGAAATTTAGTGCTGGTATCCATGAGAACTTTCCAAATTTTCTATCAACGGCTTTCAATTGAGCTGTCAGGTTTTTTGTTTTGTCCCACAGAGCCTCCGTAGTGGTGTTTTCTTTCAGAGAATTGTCTATCCACACCCCAAGATATTTGTACTCGTTGACCTCTTTTAGTTTCTTGTTCTCCAGAAACCAGGCCGAAGTAGTTTTGCGGTCAGCTGTTGACTTGGTGAAGAGCAGGATTTTTGTTTTCTGAGTATTGATTTCTAGGTTGTTTTCTTTCATGTAGGCAGAGAGATTTACTAGTTGCCGCTGTAGACCTATTTTTGTCTGGTCCATAAGGATCAGGTTGTCCGCGTACCATAGCCTAGGCACTTTTGACAGACCCACCTTGAGTGGAAATAAACAAATTTTCTCCTCGGTGTACTGGAAGTCACCTATAAAGGCAATAAACAGTGCTGGTGCCAGTGGGCAACCTTGCTTTACCCCACGGTTGGTCAAGATTTTGCTAGACAGGTGACCTTGCTGGTTCAAGCGAACACGCATAAAGGTTTGAGTGTGTAAAGCCATGATTGGATCCGGGATTGAGGTTGGGCAGTTCCAGATTTTCAGTTTTTCCCAGAGTTTCTCGCGATCCACCATATCAAATGCCTTTGATAGGTCGAGCAGGGCCAAATGAACTTTAGGAGCACCTGCTTTCACCCTTGCTTTGATGATTTTTAACATCATGATGTTAATCATGGTCCCTGTGCCCTTCTGGAAGACCGTCTGAAAAATGTCAGACGCCGTAGAAGCTTTAGCCCACTTCTGAAAATGCGTTAATAGTAGAGTCGCAAATATTTTTCCCAAAATGTCCAACAATGCAATGGGTCTGTAATTTGCTGGATTTTCCCTAGACCGCTTTTTGAAAATTGGGACCAGTATCGCCTCTGTCCAGGTTGCCGGAATCTGTTTGGTTTTGTGGCAATGTGTGAAAATTTCCTTTATGACTGCGGCCCAATCATCTGGGTGTTTTTTGATGTCAATGTTGGAAAGACCATCGGGGCCCGGGGCTCTTGAGGTTTTCAGTTGTTTTATTACTCTCAGAATATCTTCCACGTCAGCCAGTTGGATCCAGTCATTTTCAGAGTGGTCAGTTTTCCCAGCCGTGGACGCTGCAGGGGCTTCAAAAAGGGTGCTGAAATACGACAACCAGTTTTTTCCGAAACTGCATTTGCCATTGATGGAGCGCTTTGCCCGTTGATGGTTTTTAATACATTCCAAAAGTCTCTTGTGTTTTTTGAAGCAAGGGACTTCTGCATGATCTCTGCGTCGTTCTGATAAAGACTTGCCACGTGATGTTTTATCCACGATTTGTAGTGGCTCGCACCCTTTCGGAATTCAGCCCATGCCACTGCTGTTTGATGCCTTAATGCGAAGTTTTTCAGGTTCCTTACTTCCCATCTCTTTGTTACCACCAGCCGGTCATAAGTATGCTTGTGTGCGGGTTTCTTGCCCTTCTTTCCTGAAAAGGCCACCCTATGGGGCAGGAGTAGAGGGGTGTAGTCCAGTCTTTTAGCAGGTAGGCTGGTTGTTCTAAACTGAGGGTCTGTACTCAGGCTATCCTTTATGGCCTTGATGTTGTCAGCCATAAGGCGCAATCTGGACTGTTGCATGTTTGGCTCTACTTCTAAAGCGTATGTAAACTTTTCCGGTATATGTGCTCCCCACGCTAGTTTTAGCAAGTTATGGTCGCTTTCCAAAGTTTTCACAACTTTGAAGGATGAGACAAAGGGGATCAGACCTTCAGTTACAAAGATGTAGTCCAGGGTAGCAGAGGATTTGCCTCTTTCCCATGTTGGAATCTGGGGTTCGTGGTTTTTTAACGTAGCTGCGTTGAAAAGATTTCTTGATTTCATCAGTTTAGACCACGCCAAACACATTTTTTCTGCCAGAGACTGGATTGAAAATGGTTTTTCAGATGTTGTCGAAGTTTTGCATTTGGCATTTAAATCACCGCAAACTATGAGGTTATCAGTTTTGAAGTCTGCGGCGATGGTGTCAGAATTTTTTTGCAGAATTTTTTTGCAGTTGTTCTTTCCGGGTTCCAATATAAGTTTATTATCGCAAGGTCTGCGGTGATCCATGCAGCCTGCTCAGGGTCATATCGCAGCCATGATGTCAGGGTGCCGAGCATACCGTAGGCTTCGATAATTTTAGTTTTTGGCGTGACACCTGAGCCGATGCGGATTGCCGTTAGAAGACCCGCAGAAGGCCTTCCCATTAGTGATTTACAAGCTGGAGAGATTTCTATTGTGAATCCATCAAGTGTCGGGGGGTCTGACAGCCACGTTTCCTGTAAACACAGGATGTCAAAGCTTCCTAAGTTTATGTCTGCCTCTAGTGTTCCATGATGCCATAATCAGGCCCATTTCGGGGCCAGTTTCACTGTAGACGCCTGGAGCTCCAGAGAACTTTATGTTTGCTGCTATTTCTTGTTGGATCGGCTGAACGTGTCCGCCTGCCACTTCCACAGTCCATCTGAAATTTTTCCCTTCTGCTGACACATTTGACTTTTCGTGTCGTCATCCCATTTGTCTGTAGAGTTGATTCTATGTCTCGGTGTCTGAATGTTTTTATAGTTGGATCTGTGATGTGGAGTCCGTCCGGTGATTTCCCATTTTGGTGAAGGTCCGGACTTTTTGTCTTTTTCTCTCCGATCGACGTGATCATGGTTGTTGCTCGGGCGCTGGTGTCTAGTGATTGTGTTCCTCGCTGAGTCTTGCCTGCGTTTTTGGTTATAGAGTGCTTCAGTTTTTGAGATGTAATGAACCCTTGTCGGGGAAGCCCTCTTCCGAATTTCTTTTTCGGGCAACTTTCGAGCCTGTTTAGGTACTAGGGTCAGATTGAATCCTAGTTTATGTAGATCTTTATAGACCTCTGAAGAGATTTCTGCAAGGACTTTGTTTCTTACATGGATGAAAGCTTTCAATCGATGGCCCCGATGATATGGTTCGACTAATTTGATATCATTAGTCGTCAGATGGTTTAATTTCTTGACTTTTTCTACAGTTTTGAGGACCATTTTTCTATTTAGGACCATGTAGCCTTCTTTTGCTGACACTTGTTCGATTTTATAAACTGTAGTTCCTTCAAGTTTTGTGTCAAGTTCCTTGGTTCCTTTTGGCGCCCATGAGTTTTCTATGTGCTTTATGGTCATTCCAGGGGGCTTACATTGTCCATTTTGCATTTCTGGGGACAACGCCCTGTTTTGTCTTTGCTCTCTAGTGCTCATTTTGTGACTATCTTTAGGGTCTGTTTGATTCTTGACAACCTCCTCTCTCCGACGTCTTTGTCTAGGAGCTTCTTTGGCATCCTCTATTTCCTCAGATTCGTTTGCTAAAATGGTTTTTGCTGCATCTTCTATAGCTGATTTGGATTCTGGTTGATTTGAAATCGTTATAATTTGAGGGTCTTCTGCATTGTCGTGATGTTGGGACAAATTCATTAGATCACTATTTTCTTGAAATTCCTCGATCGTTTTGGGCGATGTAGGCAGAAGATGATGGTCTGGATTGGTAGGTGGCATAGGTTGAGAGTGTTCAGTCGTCTTTATTTTTGCCTCTTCGTGTTTCTTTTCTTTTGTGCCAAGCCCCAGAACCAACATTGGCCGGGATGCCTTTTCTTCAATTTTCTTTAGTTCCAATCTAGATGTGTTTTTGATTTGTGTAGTTTGCGTTAGTTGAGTTTTTTGCAACTCCCGCTCAGTTTGCTCAATTTTTTTCTTTGATTCAGATGTGGCAGATAGATTCCCTGAAGGTTTCCTTCCGAAGATAGGTGCTAAGTCCTTGTGGATCTGCCCTTCGGCAGTCTGCGAGGCGGTAGAAATTGTAGATAACGGCTGTTGAGCGAGGTTCCGCTTTTCCATAAGTTGGGCTTCTAATTTGGATTTTTTTTTCTCCATAGCTGCTTGTGATGACGTACTTTTCTTGTCTAAAGCTGTTATGAAACCTTCGATGAAGGTCAGTTTTTCTATCATTGCCGCTGACATGGAGGTATTATCTTTAAGAGTTTTGTTGATAGACTCATAGAGCTTGGCAAAGGGGTTTAGGGTGATTGTGAAAGATGACATTATTTGCAGCACATCTATTTTCTTGCTAGGGGAGTCTTTCTGTGTCGGAGCTGATATTTCACTAAGTCTTCGACTGGTGACCGGTGTGTGAAAACCCTTGTCACCAATGTAGGGAGAGGGTCTGTCCATACTTCTTCTGTCTGTAGACAGTAGTGGTTCCTGAATACGCCTATCTTCCTCTTTTGTTCTTCCTTTGGGGCATCGTGAGGGTTCTGGTATATGGGCTTTTGTCCAAGCGTGTCTGTCTTCGAATGGTGCCGTTGCCCTTTTTGGAGAGCGCCGTACTTCCAGAGGCGTACTTGGCAAAAGAGGACTGGCTACTTTCTGAGCCCCATAAATCGCAGGTGTTTCATTTGTCTTGGGTCCCAATGGACTCTCACCGCTACTATGGGGGCTTGGGGTAGTTGGCGGCTGTGGGAGCAGCCCTATGCCACCGTCCTGGGATGTAAAACTTGTCATTTTTTCTGTGGTTATTTCCTTTTGGGCTAAGGCTTGAGGTTTTGGGTCTTGCCTTGGTAGACTTTGGTCGGTCTTTCTAGCTTTGCTTACAGGTAAGGGGTCTTGAACCGCCTCCAGGATCTCCGCGTCAGAAAGTTCTGAATCTTGATCTAGCTTCCTTTTATGTTGGTTCAGAAAATATTCCTTAAGAGAGGATGGTATTACGGGAGTTGGAAGACTCTTTGTACTTCCTTGGTTTTTGGGTCCCAATTTCCTTTGTTTTTTCGTACATATTTTATTTGGAGTCGATTTTATTTTTGTCGGACCTTTTGTGCTTGGGTCCGTTGTTACCTGGCCAATGGGTTCATTTCCTGTTTGTTTGTAGTTTCCTTGGTCTTTTGAGGCAGCCGTTGGCAAGGTTGCACTTTTGTCTTTAGGAGTAGCTGTGTTTGCGACATCTTTTGGGTTTTGGATCTGATTTACCCGCCGTGGAGATGTTAAGAGTTTGTCCTGTGCTTTCTCTGTATAACAGGCTTCCGATGTTTCCTCATCTGAAGTCCTAAGGTCGTAAGTTATTAATTGATCATCTTGGTCCGAGGTGAAAGAGACGCTTGTCATAAGCCTTAAAGGCCGGTTTGAATAGGAGGATAGTGTTTCGTTTCCACTGTGAAGGTTGATATTTCTGTGAATCAATGCAGTCGTTTGAGCCTTGGGTTGTGGAAGAATCTGGCTCTCAGTTTCTCTGATTTTGTTTTTCGCCTCGTTTTCAGCCGGCGGAGGGTTTTGAGATGGATGTGACCCAGCTTCTTCCAAGACAGGCGATGTGGTTTCCGACCCCCACCGTTGAGGTTCCTGTTGAGGCCGTCCTCCGACAGCCTCAGACAGGAGACCACTCGTCAATACGGTAGAACGGGAGGGGGTCCGTAGGTCAGTTTATTCAGTCAATGGGACATCTTCCAGAGTGGTTGTTTGATTATTTCTTATGTTCTTCCCTGTCTCAACCGCCTGGCAGGACTCCACTGGAGGGGGAATTCCACCCTGGTCCAGTGGATCCAGTCCGTACTCTGCAACTTGCCCCATCTGTGCTTCGGTCCCCAATTTGGCAGAGAGATATATGGGTGATCGGAGGCGCTTAGCTGCCGCTGGAGATTTTTGAGCCTCTAAGCTCATCGACGAATCAGCGACAGTCGGGATCGGAATCGAGACATCTGGATGGACGATCTGGGGTGTAGGTGGCGCAAGACATTCGCCCCCAAGTTCATTTAGAAGGGTGTCGCTGAGAAGCCACCGCTTCTTGTGGGCTGTCTTGGTCTGAGGTGGCGGTGCCATGTTAACCGTAATAAGTCCAAAGATATTGAAAAAGCTGAGTCCGAGGTCGTAGGATAAGTGTGGGGAGGTCAAAGGGGAGGGGGGGATCCGCTTACCGACTCTCCGAACTCCAGACACCAGACACACACCGCACAACACTATGTTTTTGTAGTAAGCGGACTACCGGATTTCCTCTTGATGCGCCCCCAGTGCACCAAACAGTCGCTCAACAGTCACTGGGCTTTACTCCTAACGGGCTTAACGCCGCGAAGGTGGATGGCTCGTCGTGAAATGGATGATTGAAGTCACGTGATTCGTCACGTGAGCCGAACGAGCCACGTCTCCTCCAGGAAGCGCTCAGGCACCACGGAACCAGCAAGAGCCCCTTCACGGCTCAGAGTGAATGCAGATTGAAACGTTCGTTTCAGGAGTAGCGTGCAGTTCTATATATAGTCAGAGGTTGCTGAAAGGCACTGTGTTCGACACAAAAGCAACCCATAGCTAAATCAATGAATCCTTGAGATGCCATCTTGGAAAGGGCAGCGAGTCCTACAGGAGATCAGAAAGGTACATTTATTTGTATCTGTACCCCCACCTACGAGCCCCCTACCATCCTCCATGGACCCATGGTGGGCCGAAGAATTACACTCGATTTTACCAGGTACTGATCACAGCCAGCAAATAGCCACACATCCATCACTGGGCACATTCAATTTTGTAGCTTTGCTGGTTGAGAGCATCCTATGAAACAATCAGTGCAGGAAATGGGCCCGAACAAGATGGAACGGCGCTCCGGCAAGGCTAGCGCTTGACACTCATGGATCTGCTATGTAGCCGTGAAGCCCGCGCTTCAACAAACATGTGGCTTTCAGAAGACTCTGCAGCGCCGTCGAGTCTTTTGAAAGCGGTCAACTTGTGGAAGCACGGGTTGCTTGTGCATGTGATAACTAGGCTACAGAACAGGATACTCCTAGTGAGATCTGTCCTCAAGCTGACTTATCACATGCCCGGGCACAGCAGACACTTTCAGTAGACTCAGCATGGGAAACCGAATACAGAAACAAGCAAACCCTTGCATGCTTTCTGCAGCTGTCCAAACTGCTATACATGTCCTGCAATGTACAGACATTTTTTTCTTAGGGTGAGTAGTGTGACCAATCAAACCTGCAGAGCCAACTTCTATTATTCACTCAAAATTGTTTCTTACTGAATCACTACAAGACATGTTCCAAATTAAAAATTGTGGGCACTGGCGTAGCAAGGCCCCTGCAACCCCCGCCACCACATGACCTGCGAGGGGACCCCCTGGCCCTCTGACTTCAAAAAGAAATAGATGCCTTTTGAAGTCACTCTATGAAATTATTTCTGTGCAGGCAAAGGCGGGTTGTTTGTTTTTTTCTGCTATTAAGGATTGTGCTAGGCACTTGGCTGTGGGATTCCCTGGGGGTTAACATTACCATCAGAACTCTGCCAACCTTCCCTAGAAACTGGTAAACTGGCAGGCCTTTCAGACAGCGTGGCACTGTGCTATCTGCCTTATTTTTACATGTTCATATTTAACAACCCAAAAAGCATTTATTTTAGGTATAATGTATCATTTTCCTCACATATTTTATATATATAATTATATATGATTTTGCACTATGGTTGTTTACTTACACCATGCCCATTCGTGGCTGGAATTTACTAATAATAAAATGTGTGCACTTTGCATACATTTTCTCTTCCCTCATTTTTGGTTACTTGAGAGTGACCACGATACTCAGACTGCATAGTTTAGTCTTTTCTAAGATGGCTGCCACACATACCACACTGTGAAACAACTTGATGTGAGAGTGGATGCAATAGTAGAAGGACTATGCATTATGCTTTATATGGTGTGTCCGTTCAGTTCCCCATACGTGATCAAGCGCTCAGATCAGCGCGAAACGTGCTGTGTCACAGGACTTGCGCCATGGTGTTCTGCCTCTGTCTGTTGCTATCCTTTGTTGTTTTTTTACATATTAATAAACTCGTATCTACTATGATGTGAGTTTCCTGTATTTGCTCTGGAGATGTCTGCTGGCCCACAGAGAGTGCAGGATTTTTTTCCTCTTTTCTTTGCTGGTAAATGAATCATGCCTTTGTGAAACATTGAAGCACAAACAGATAACCTTTTTACACATTACCTTTTGTTATAAGTCTTGAAAGTACATTTTCAAAATCCACAGGCCATTTTCTGCACTCTGCTGAATTGCATTCTGGTATTTGTAGTTTTGCATTCAAGGTGGGAGGGTATAATGCCACAATTGTAAACTTCTTTCCTAGAAAATGTTCAATAATGATGGATATATTTGTGTGAGTACTTTACTATTGTTTGTGTACTTTTGGAGTTATCTTTATAAAAATAGAGTATTATTGAACGGCAATCATTCATGGGGGTGAAAGTGCAAAGGATGAGGGGTCAAGTGAGTGATGAATATTTTCCCAGGATGCGGCGGGAGAGGTTACAGTCTTGGAGACTGGAGGGGTTATTTTCTTTGGTTCTTGCCCTGTGCTGATTTTCAGGGCACAAGTCGAGGATATAAGTGTGTGGACTGTATCCGCCCACCTTTTTCAGAGGGCGGACGCAACCCCTATTGGGTGTTTTTGAGGCCAGCATAAAAAAAAAGT
This sequence comes from Ambystoma mexicanum, assembly GCF_040938575.1. Taxonomy (NCBI): domain Eukaryota; kingdom Metazoa; phylum Chordata; class Amphibia; order Caudata; family Ambystomatidae; genus Ambystoma; species Ambystoma mexicanum. The sequence goes on from NC_090921.1 coordinate 187,985,659, forward strand.
TTTCTTGCTTGAGTGTTAAGATTTCACCCCAGGTTGCCATGTTTCCAAAGCAGATGTTACCCACAAGACCACAAAAGTGTCATTAAAGCACTCGTCACCCGTTTTGAGTTAGTTTTCTTAGGAATATTTCTTAATAATTTGTGGGGTTTTAGGTGGGCACCTTTTATACTTTACCTGAGTATTTACTGGAACCTCTCCTCTCTGGAATATTTTTCTAGGCTGATTACTTATTGGTAATCATCATTACTCCTATCCCTACTCTTCATCGTCCCAGTATTTGTGTACGAGGCACGTTGCCTCATATACAAGTACTGGAACGAGGTAGAGGGACATGGAGGTCATGCCTGGCTTAGTTACCTATAATCGTCATTACCGTTAGACCACTCTTCCTTGTCCCAATACTTACCTATGAGGCAAGGTGCCTGATACGTAAGCACTGGGACGAGGAAGAGTGGAGGTAATTCTGAGGCGAGGAGCTGATCTTGGAGGTTGAGTTAGGGGGCGTGAGGGGGATAGGATATGTGGGGGGAATGAGGTTGTTGGGGGTTGTGTGCTCAATTGCAATGGTCATCCATGTCGAGGCTAAGCAGGCATGAGATGTGTTATTAGTGGCTTGATGGGCATGTTGGTGCAGCCAATCTAGTCTTTTCTCACTTTAACTTGACTTTTTTTTTAACTGGGCATCTCTGATAAAGCCCTCCTGCTAAATGTGATTAGCTGGCTAGACTGGCATTCGGGTGCTGCCAGTATAGGTATGTCTTAATGTGGCATGGCATGGTTTACTGTAATATGTTTATTACGTGTCTAATCTGGTCTACATTGTGCAGCCAGTTGGACATGTTTTCATTGTGGCATGGCATTTTTAATAGAAAAGCATTACATTAATTAAAGCATTAATTTACCGGTGCACTGTTGGTGACTTGCATGTAATGGTTTTTTGGATTGGTGTTACCCAACAAAACAATTGCATACATTATGGATTTTTAGCTAGTTTTTCTCAGAAAGTGTGCTGCATAATGCATTAAAAAACATATTCATATCTGCCTCCTAGTGCAGTGTGTCACGTGCTCCTGCAGCAGCATGATCGTGTCTATTGCGCAGTTGTCTAGTCAAGGCCGCCCCAGAGTGTGACGCGACCCGTGATTTGCTGCCGAGGGCTGGGGGCATTAGCATCACTCGCTGATTGTGGACATTCTTATGTTCCCATAATGCTCTTTGCTTTTATGCAAATCGCAAGGATTGGGTTCTATAAAGAGATACTTTATTGCGTGACCTGGCCTGGGGCAACGCCCCCTCGTCCCCACGTCCCGCACCTCCATGGATGAGAGGGTTCCCCAATAAATTGCTTCCTTTTCCAGCACTGCAAACAATTTTAATAGTTCTATCGGTATTTAGTGTTAACCGCCACAGGCTTGAAACAACTGCTATAAATAACTGCCTTCACTTATATCTGAACTCAGTGGTACTCATTTCACCCAATGGATAAAATGCTGAATCAGCTCGCCAGTGACTGTGATCTATAGATTGCACAAAGATCCCTGCAGCAGGTGCATTAGCCCGGTGAGCTTCCATGCTATCGCTAACTTTTTCTTCGACACCTGCCATTCCTTGCACATTGATGTAGAGAGGTAATGTCTTGCCTTTGCTGCCCTGCCCGTATTACTTCTTAACTCTGCTCTGGCAGCGCGGGCCCCCAGATTTATCGCAAGCATAATCGCTGCGCCAAAAATAAGAATTCTTTAATATTCCCCCTGACAGGGATTTCATCTCCGCCCGGGGATTTATGCCTCCTCAGCATTGCTCCTCCGGGGCCGCAATGCCGTGAGAGTAGCAGGTCGGATATTGCTCTGTTAATTGGGGTTACGGCGCCAGGGCCCGCAGTCTTGGGGAGCCTGGCGCATTAATTGCAGGCTCAGGTGTATGGCTCACGTTTAGGGAAGAGATGTGGTCCAGTGACTACATCGCTGCGCCTGGAACTAGGAATCAAGACTTCTAATCCTAGCTTCCCTACTTGACCAAATTGTGTGATCTTTGAGCCTTCAAGAAGGGGGTGTGTTCTAGTAACCAATGCTTAGAAATTGAAAGGGGCTGGCAGCTCAGGAAGTACGGATGTAAGGTGGGCTTCTGGCAAAGTCAGCCTCATTCCGAGTATGCCAGTATCCTGGTGGTAGAACTCTTTGTCATCACTTTTTTCAACGGACAATCCGACTTGGAATGAGGCCCTATCTGTCCCTGATCCCCCGTGTTCCCACGTGGAAACTCGCCAACTCATGATAAATGTGACCTGGGCGGCCGGGCCTGAGTTTACGTCAAAACAAGTCAATGGTTCAGTAGGTTAGTAATTGTGCTCCTTTGTGTGGTGCACACCACAAGCGTGAATGGCGTCTTAGGTGGTAAATAATAGGTTTTATTAACCCTGTTCAATTTCTTGACCTCAAATGGACAAGTTCCTTAGCCAGCCAGCCCTGGAAGTCGATGCAGCACCCACACAGCCCACCGAGCAGCTCCAAATGAAAGGAACATATTTGTTAAACTTGTTATAGTGATGTGGGCGGCTCTGAGTTTTTGTGGGGGGAGGTGGGGGTTAATCTTTTGGAGCAGGCTGACAGGGACTATCGGCCGAAGAACCTTCAACAACTCTTTGCAGTGAGGGATGGGGAGTAGGCAAATCAGGTGCAACAGTGACATCTATTGGCCAGTAAATGCATCTCAGTGATGGAGGTCTCAAGGAGAGTACATATGCATTGTGCTACAGTGGCACCTAGTGGTCAGTCAGATTATAACTAGTGATGTGGTTCTACAGGAAGAAGTATGGGAGTATGGGAATGGCTGATGTCCAGGCAGCAATCTCAAGTTTCGCTGCAAGCCGAACCCACTGGGCAGCAGAGAGATCCGTCCTCTTGTAACTTATGGTTCCACAACAACGCACATCTCCACTCTTGCACTCAGTTGTCTCGACTACTGATCAAGCCTCCTCCTTGGCCTTGCTCTCTTCTGTTTTGCCCCTTCACAAAATTCTTAACTTTGCAGCTCAAATTCTTAATGACCTCCCCCGCCCTCCAACTACCTTCCCCAGCAGCCGCCTTGCCGGCAGCTTTATGCATCACCAGTGATTCGATACATTTCTACTTTATACGCCCTTCAAAATAGTTTTATGTATTTTGGCGCTTTTTTGCACTGTAAATTTTACTGCCATTCATATCTATGCATAGGTTAGCTCCACCCCAACCTGGCTGCTTGGCCTCTCTCTACTGCCCACCTTGCACCCTCCCAATGCCCGTCTCAATCTCTGTCTCCTTCACCTTACCTGCACATGCTCTCTCTTCGGCCCTGAGACGGCATCAGGGCTTTTCAACCTTTTCAGTTGAAAGGGGCCTCGAGCCTCAGGGGCCCCCCCATCAACTGCCCCATATTGTAAGTTAGCAGTCTCATAACACAGCAATATATTCCTTTCTATATTACTGACCGCCATTGGCTTTAAATGTGCACTTTGCATTGCTTGCCGTACAAGTTGTGTTGTTGGAGCGCTTCCGGCTGTCACTTCTCTTGGGTTATACTGAAGTGTTATCACCCCCTTGCATTTTACCAATGGCTCCTCCCCATTAGCCACTAGCTGACAAAGAAGGATTTATAGCTTTTCAGTGAGCATCTGTGTTTCAGCCCCCTGCTGACTCGCCATCTCGTGATAATCGGCAGCTATTAACACTGGTCTGTATTTCTGTGTCTCCACTATACTGTATGTACCCCAAGGGTGACTCCGACTGTTTTCCACTCTAAGCAAGGGGGCTACCAACCATCATGTTGAAATGGGCCCGCACACATCTTCAGCCAGGCTTCTGCCCATTCTCACTTCCGGGCCCCTGTACTGGAACTCAATGCCCCTGATTCGGTCACAGGAACCAGTGCTGCAGCACCATCCAGTGGCCAGTCACGGTTCAGCATGGGCTGAGGGTCCAGATGGAGTAGAGAGGAGCAAGTGCAGCAGGATACACAGTTTCCAGTCACAAAATGGCGTGCGCTGAGATAGAGAAGGTAGACACTGGTGCAGCAGCGAAACCCAGTGGCCAGTCACAGAATAGCCCTGTCTGAGGTTGTGGAGGCGAGCATACAAACATCATTGCAGCTGTGAGATACAGCAAGACTCACCTCCTCAGCCACCCCTAGTTTTCGTCCCCCAGTCCTGAAAGCTCCTTCTTGCCGGCAGAAGAGCGCATTGGCGCTAATGCTGCCAATCACCGCAAAGTCATGCCAGGGACCCTGCTGCCCCGCCGTCTGCTGATTTGGCCCGCTGGCTGCGCGGGAGGGTGCCAATTCTGCGCCACGTGTGACTGCGGTGAGCGCAGTGATTCTCTTCCAGCGGTTTGGCGTCCTCTAGGAGCGTGCTTGGGAGCTTTTCTCCCTCGTTAGACGCGTGAAGGACTGAGGGCGATGCATCAATGGCGAATGCGCAGCCCGGCAACACGTGAGGCCTGCAAAAATGCTCCCAGGCTAAGCCGCACTCAGCCAGTATGACAGAGATAAAAAAGGGCCTCTCTCTTTACATGTTGAAAATGCGCCCCCGTTTTTAGGTTTCAGGCATCAGTGAACTGCCAATGGAAGGTTTGCGACAGACTGACGCCTCTGAGAAGACTGAAGAGCTGGGGAAGAGGGTACCACATCAAGGTTTTGAACAATAAGTGGGATATTTTTCTAGCAGTTCATGGTCTCTTAAGCTCTGTAAAAGGAGCGTGTCACGCGTCAGGGTTTACAGCGGAAAGTTCTCCCAAAGAGGAGAGAGAGCACACTTTCTGAACGCCTGGCCGGCCTATGGCTGGCTCTGCTCTCAGCCCTACCGGCCTGGCGGGAAATCTCCTGGCCTTCAATAGAAGCACCTAGGTAAGACCCCGCACCCAGGGCTACCCTGCAGAACTCCAGAATCATAGTTCGCAACAGAGAGCAGGGTCTTACTGCAATTCTTTGATCCCCCTACCTGACCTGGGTGTAGGGGGTGAGGGCGCGTCTGTGGAATGCATAGTGGATAACCACGATTATTATGAACCACTTTTTTTTCCAGAATGTATTCGAAAAACGTTTGCTCACTTAAATTGAATGAATGCGTGTTCTTCCACAGCGGGATTCGAACCCAGGTTATCATGTTTCCAGGCCAGACGATTGTAACAATAGGCAGCCCTTAATCACACTGCCCGTCTCCTCTCCTCTGGTGTCAGGGGTGAACATATAAACCCCATGTCACTCAATGTATCTTTGTTACATATAACAAGTATGATGGGACAAGAACAATGTATTTGAAAATGTTTTAAAGTACACAAAACATGTGACTCACGTTGTATGTATATAGAACGTGCCAGGTACCAATGTACAATAAAGTGCAAACATAATGCAAATAGGAAGTTATTGCAGCGCATCACTAAAGATAACCTCTTATAGCACCATGCATTACAATAACCAATAGTATATTATTGGAACTCCTTTTAAACATTCTTTTAGGTCCAATGAATATATGTGAATTCCATTGATATTGGCTGAGAACCCTCTGCACAAGCCCTACATGTTTCAGTCCCATGTACTTAAGGAGGGGATTTTCTTCAGGGGCTGACAATCTTTTGCATGGTGTGAGGTACCTATAACTGGCACGCGCCAGCCTTCAAATGCTATAAATAGTATTGGGTAGATTAGGGTTCATTGAATCAAGATGCGGGAGCCGCCGACCTAATCAATTAAAAGCGACCTGTCCCACGAAGGTAAAAAAAAAAGTGAGTAGAGATGTTCATGATAGAAGACTGGTATGGCTAAAATTGAAGAGGTTGTTAGTAAAGTGAAACTGTGACAATTTCGCCTGAGACTGCCGCTGCCGGCGCAATGCAAACGAGTAAAAAAGCAACAAGAGCCTCACGAAAGTGTGATTTGCATCTTAAATTTCCCCCGTAGAGATTTTCTTTTGCAGGGAATATTTCCACACGGATTGTTGTGTATAAAAGGTGTGCACCTTTTATACTTTGCTTGCGACGTCATAGGAAAATCTCATGGCTCAGGTTAATTTTGGGGGGCTGATGATACATTTTTTAAAATGCCGGTGCTCATTTGTCCTGTGCACTTTCTTGTGTTCGGAAAGGACAATTGAATTAAGTTTGCATAGTTCACTTTGAGAAATGTCTTTGCCCCTGGCGATGCTCTCCGATGGATATGTTAATGAGTCCCCCCACTATTTTAAGGACTTGTGCCCTTATTAGGCTGTCAAGGCTTTTGGTGACATTAGAATAAACACCAAAGCTGAAGTCAAAGACTTCAGCGAGGTCATGGTTAAGAGCTGGCACAGGGCAGAGTGGACCCATCTGGAAAGCCCGCAGGGTATGACCTGCTGCCATACGCTTCAGACCCTAGGCACAGTGACCGCCCTGGAAGTGCCCAGGCAATTCCCTGCAGGGACAGCAGCCGAGCATGGTCTCCGCCCATGCCCAGGGCACAGTGACCTCACCTGCAGGGCCTGCAAGGCATGGTCTTATCTTATGCCCTGCTTGCTCTTTCAACAGCTGCCACTGATAGTCAATTAATGGCCACGGAGGTGCTTCAGGTGTATGTAGTCCCCTTTCCAGGCCCCCAAACCACATGGGGCCCCAAAAGCCACTGTAATTCTGAAGGAAGAAGAAACAAATGCACAGCCATGCCCCTGTACCCAGTTTCTGAGTCTGTAGACCCAGAAAGCCAAATGTGGCCATTTCTGTTGCCTAAAGGCCATACCCTACCACTCTGGGGCATATCCTTGCCATCCCTAAGGACTGTGTGGGCATCTAGCAGTGCTTTCAATGGGCAGGCACTGGCCCCTCCTGAGTACCTGCACCTCTTATTTGAAAGTCATTGGGCCTCATTAAGAGTACCGCAGTGCAGGGAAAAAAACGGTGGTAATCGAGTGGTACTACAACTTTTGTGGTAAGATGGAGGATTTTTCTCCAGCAAAATGCTGGAGATAAACCCTCCACCTTACAGCCAAAAAAAGGCGAAATCGGCAGAAATACAGCTGAAATCCCCACGGAGTCTAATGAATGGGGAGTTACATGGCCTACCACCACTTATAATACCGCTGTATATCCATGGGATCAAGTGACAGTAGCGGATTTACCACTGAAATACTACAAAATTTATAATGAAGCCCAGAGTGCCTGCACTCTCTATCAGGAAACCAATACTTGTAATGGAGGAGTACCAGCACTTCTCAAGTAGACAATTACTCTGTGATAGTGAGTACCTGAACGTCTGAATTTCTATTTCAAGCACTGGCCTCTAGGGGCTTCCATATACTGTAACGGTTTATTGAGAGGCCACCCTCAACACAGGGAGTTCCTTCCCTCCCCAAGCAAGGTGTCACCCAACAAACTGTTTTATGTTAGTTCTTTTTTTCAGCCCTATCTCTAATTCACAGAATAGGAGGTTGGTGTGAGGCAATACCCACTCGGCCAAAAAAGTCCAACTCTGTAAAGTGCTGTTCGCTATTAATTAGCTTTCAAATGCATATGCAGAGTCCTTTCAAGGTTTTGCCAGTTGCTTTTAATCCTAAGGTCACCCGCTTACGGCTAAGGAAAATGTTCTATAACCCAAAATGAGGCCTTATATTAAATATGATTGGGTTTTTGTGCTGGATCACGTAACAGCATTCAAGTCCCAGATAATTATCCAAGTGAAGAGGAAGTCACTGGGTCCAATCCTTGGCACCTCGTGTTGGGACGAAACACGTGTCGGCTGACCATAAGATTAAAAACAACTGGCAAGGGGGGGGCGCTGTTGCGCCGAAGCAAGATGGCCACCTAGGTGTTGAGCTCCGGACGGGGAGAGCAAAGATCCTTCGCGTTCAGGCCCGCAACCCCATTGCATCCGCTTGAAATCGACAGTGCATCTCTATAATCCCATCCTCTGTGCCCTGGGAAAGTTTCGTCGAGAACAGCGCCCCCGGCGCCGAGCTGTGGCCACTTGGTCCCGGCTGGGACTCCTTCTGTTCGACAACCCGTCTGACGCTCCGTGGACCGTGGCCCTCCCAACCACTTGAGGGCGCGGCGTTGCGGCCTGCTGCGGGGAGGGGCCTGCGTGGCCAAGCTTCTTTCTCCCTGGTCCCCCGACGGCTGCCTCACCCTGTTGGCCCGCCATACCTACTGTGGAGGCGACATCCGATGACACCAGCGACGCCTTTGCTGTGAGACTACCGACACTGCTGGCCTGCCGTCTGCTCCCCTGCGCCCACCCGCACAGATTCTTCAATCCGGTCACCCCTCCGTGGCCCGGATGCCAGGTAGGGGGCGAGGGCCGGGGGGGGTTGAGTGGCCCTCTCCATTGGTTGGACCGGTGCCTATGCCCGTGTGCTCGGGCGCCTGTGGAAGCTCCTATACCCTGTCGGTGGTTCCTGGACTCGGCCCGACTCATAATACACGCCATCTTCGCTCCCTGACACTGGCATCCTGACCGCTCGTGCCCCTGCTGGGAACTTCGGATCTTTGACTTGGGGGCATACACGTCGACCCCTATACAGTTTATCCCCCACCCCATGCGATGTGAACACCCAACTCAATTTGGGATTGCCTACCGGGCCTCACTACCCAGGGAATCGCTTGCAGGGCCTTCGTGAAGCTCAGGAAACGCTGCTGCTCTGCTGAGCCACACGCTCCTGGCTGCGTTTTGATCACCCCTCTGCCATCGCTGCACCGGCCATATTCTCCCGCACCAGCACAGAATATCAGAGGTCCGCGGCGGCAACGCGGGACGGGCCTTCAGTGGTCCTTGCCTCCCCGGAGGGGTTCATCCTGAGCTGCATCCAAGGGGGAACCTGCCAAACCCGACAGCTGGCACCTTGGGGTGCCGGTGAATTGAGCTTTAATTGCCACCATGACCAAGGGAGCGGGAGCCGGGAGGAAGCAAAGCTTGCTGAATATGTTCACTAAAACGCCCTCCAGACCGCTGACCGACCCTCCAGAGGAATCGGCCACCGCCTGGTCATCCTTATCCCCAGATGACTCGCAAAAAATGCTGGAGTACATGCGCGAAGGATTCACCACGCTTCATACCAAATTAGACGATATGAATGGTACCATCTCTTCGATAAAGGCTCATATCGAGAGAACAGATAGCCGGGTAGCTGAAATCGAAACAAGGGTTGGCACCACTGAGGATGAGCTGGGCTCCCTCCGTGTGGCAGTTACCACTCTCACCAAGTGGGTCCTGGCAGTGGAGAAGAAAAATGACGACCTTGAATCCTGCTCCAGGCAAAATAATCTCTGCATTGTTGGCGTACCCGAGGACGACATTGGTGAGCCCATGGAGGAATATGTGGAACAAACTCTATTAACACTGCTGGATCGCCCCAAACTTTCAGCTCAATTTGCGGTGGAGAGGGCACACCGCTCCCTGACCGCAAAACCCAGGCCGGGCGCACCGCCCCGCCCCATCATTGCCAGGATCCTGAATTTTCGTGATCGGGATGCCCTCTTACGGGTGGCCAGAGTTAAGGGGGAGCTGCTCCTCGGGGGGGGATACATCTATATACAGACTTTTCCGTGGCGGTGCAGCAGGAGCGGAAAACCTTTATAGCTGTGAAAAAGAGACTCCAGGACTTGGGAGTTAAATACTCTATGCTTTTCCCCGCAAAGCTGAGAATCGAACACTCTAATCAAACTTTCTTTTTCACCATCCCTGAGGAAGCTTCCAAATTTATCGACGAACACTTCCCGGGCTGACCCGCTTATTCCCAAACTGAGATGTATGTTTGATCTGCATACTACCGTGCCTGGCACGAGTGGGGAACCACTACTGGCTTCTCCCCCTGTGATGGCACCCTATCGTTGATATTCATTGGCAGCTGGTTTGTTCACGTTGCTCCTTTTATCCTATGCATTTGTGGTCTTGTTGGCCACGCTGACTCATTGTTCCAGAGGCATTACTCCCCGGCAAGACCCCGTCTTGGGTATTACTCTATGGTTACCACTATGTCCCCGAGGGTGGGTCCTCGGATTCCACTCCCGCCCTTATCACTCGGACTCCATATTTGGCTCCCTAGATGGTGTATTGGGACCCATGGCTGCTTCCCTCCTGCTCACTTGTTTCATTCCCTATGGGCCATGGCTCCCCCTGTTACCTGTTCATGCCTCATATGCTACGGTTAATAATATTAGATTGCAAACTCTCCTCACGCTCTCCCAAGTCCGGTGCGCCACTGCCCGGCAGCTAACGGTCCCCCAGGCGTAGATGCCTAGAATTTCTTGGTTTATATGGGTTTGTTTGGGTCTCGTCCTTCGATTGGGGGAGGGATGTGGGTGGTGGGAGGGGTTGGGTATGTTATGGTTGAAAAAGTCTTGACGACCACTAGAGGTGGCCCATGCGCTGAGGTAATGTCTTTTGAGTACACAAACGGGGCTCCGCGCACCGTAGGATCCACTAGCTCCCTGTGGTTGGCGCCCCTGTGGCAGGAATACAAGCAGTACTCACGCGAGGATGGCTAACACTGATGTGACCTTCATGAGCTGGAATATTCGGGGGTTGGGCAATCACAGAAAGATGAGACAGGTACAGCTACATGCTGAACGTCATGGGGTGAAAATTCTATGTATACAGGAAACCCATGCTCGATCGGAGCAGTGCTAGCAGTTTGCTAGGCAGTGGGGACCCCAGAGGTACTATACTAACTATTCAACGCAAAGCCGTGGCACCCTTACTCTGATACACAAGAGCCTGAAATTCACATGCCACCACTCACATATCGACCCTCTGGGCAGATACGTGCTCATTGCTGGCAGATTGCTCCACCAAGAGATAGCCATCCTGAATACACCTAGCTGCCCTCCTTGAAAGCTACCCCTACTTCCAATATTATGGGGGGGCGATTTCAATACCATACTAGATGTCACCCTAGATAGGTCAGGCACCAGACCTCGTCAACTTTCCAAGGCAGCCTACACTATCCTTACATCCCTTCCCCCGGCTGGCACTTGTGGATGTATGGCGTCTAATGAACCCTGATTCCCACACTTTCTCCTTTTATTCTTCGGTTCACGACTCCCACTCCAGGATAGATAGATGGCTAATAACGGACACACTGGTCAGGTCAGTATCTCACTTGGCTATCCTCCCTAGGACGATCTCGGACCATTCACCGGTACTCATATCCCTAAACTGGGGCCAGGATGCCGAAAAACCTAGACTGTGGAGGCTAGGACCATACGCGCTTCTCGACCAGGCCTTCACGGCCGAACTCGAATCCTCCATTGAGGAATTTTTTGAGATCAATACGGACTCGGTAACATCGCATGCTGTCCTGTGGGAATCATTCAAAGCGTACGTGAAGGGGATGGCCATATCCAAATGCTGCGGCATCATTAAGGAAATCCGCTTAGACATCACTGCCAGTGAAACGGCCCTGGCTTCCCTGGAGTCCCAATATGCACACAACCATTCCCCAGCTACTCTGGCTGCACTGGGTTCCGAGCTGGACAGGTTTCGTGACCTTGCCCAGCGTGGGGTTAAATTCCTAGACTCCCCCCAGGCGGTGAGGAAATACGGTGAGGGCGATCGCCCGGGTCGTTTGCTGGCCAGACTGTTGCGCCGGGAGTTCGGTGCCCCCCATATACCTGCGATAGTCAGACCCGATGGCTCGCTTGCCACCTCCCCCCAGGACATCAACTCCCAGTTTCAGCTATTCTATACCTCCTTGTACTCTGCCGCCGATGGTCCACAATTCCCGGAAATTGATTCCTACTTGGAGGCCCTCCCCCTATCTGTGCTGTCCACCGAAACAAGTCTACTCCTGGAGAGACCGTTTACTTCTGAAGAGCTTGACGAGGCCATTGCATCGCTGGCATCAGGGAAGGCCCCTGGCCCCGACGGGCTCCCCATTGATTTTTATAAACGATATAAATTGATCCTGATTCCGCAGTTGTTGGCCTTGTGGGAGGAGTCGTGCGAAAAGAGTATTCTCCCCCCATCTCTTTGAGAGGCGCTGATAACAGTGCTCCTTAAGCCGGGTAAGCCCCCCACTCAGTGTGGCTCATGTCGACCGCTGTCTCTGATTAACAGCGATGTTAAAATATATGCTAAACTGCTTGCCAACCGCCTAGCCCCACATATGCCGCACATTATTCACCCCGACCAGATGGGATTCGTCCCGGGTAGATCTACATCCCTGAACTTGAGGAGGCTCTTCAATGTAATCAGCAGAATCAGTCCCAGAACGCAGGCTGTTGCAGCCACCCTATACATGCAGAAGGCCTTCAACTCAGTGTCGTGGAGGTATCTATGGCGAGTCCTTGAGAGGTGCGGGTTCGGCCCCAATTTCCGTGCATGGGTCGGGTTACTTTACACTGCCCCGTCGGCCAGGGTTCGGACCGAGGACAGATGCTCTGCTCCCTTTCAGATATCCAGAGGCACTCGCCAGGGCTGCCCTTTCTCCCCCCTTATATTCGCCATTGCAATGGAACCCTTTGTGGACATGGTACGCCAATCCCACTCGCATAGGGGCCTACGCACGACCAACCAATCCGATGTGATCTCCCTATATGCGGATGACGCTCTTCTCTATATCCGGTCACCCAACTCTAATCACGCCCCCATGCTAGCAGATGTGGCTCGCTTTGGGGTCATATCTGGCCTCAAAATAAATTGCTCCAAGTCCACTTTATTCCCACTTACAGATTCCACACAAACCCCCGCAGATTTATGTGGCTTTAACTGGTCGCCATCCAGCATCACCTACCTGGGGGTGGTGGTTTCCCACCATGTAGCCAAGCTTCGCAAGGATAATTATCAGATTTATTTAACTAACCTTGCGGTGAAGGCCTCCAGCTGGTCCAAACTCCCCATTTCACTAGCAGGTAGGATCGGAATCCTTAAAATGGTGGTATTACCCCAACTCCTGTATCGTTTTACCAACCTCCCTGTGTGGCCTGGGGATGTTTTCTTCAAAAAAGCTGCGTCAGATAACCAACACCTTTCTATGGCATTTGGGAGCTGTCCGCCTTAAGCTGTCCACATTGACCGCTCCCAAAGAACTGGGTGGATTCAACGCTCCTGATTTCACCAGATACTGGATAGTAGCCCAATCGCAGTTTGCGTCGTTTTGGTCTAATACCACTAATCCCCCCCCACATGTTCGGCTGGAAAAACTAGCGGTCTCGGACCGTGTGATAGGTTCCCTGATCCTCAAACCAGCACCCTCTGACCCAGACTCCGTGGACCCGGTTGCTGCCACGTCCTTGGCAATGTCCAAACTCTGGGCAATGGTTGGCACGCCTCATCCATTTCACGGTGACCTGCCATTATGGAACTTTCTTCCTGATGTCCCACATATCCCACAATCAGTCGTATCACGCTGGGCGAATGCTGGCTTCCTGGCACTCTGTGATGCCTATGAGCAAGAGAACTTTGTTGAGTGGCTGGATCTCCCCCCACCTCTTAGAGGCCGGCCTTCAGTATGGCTACAATACTCCTCATTACGTAAGAATCTAAAATCCAAATTCCCTGATTTCCCTGCCTTGCCCCCAGATGACCCAATAGTGGCTGAACTCTCCTCCTACCTCTCCTTTAGGGGCAAAGTGTCGAGGCTTTACTCATTACTACAGAATAGGACAACCCCCTCCTTTACAGGGTTGAAACGGGCGTGGGAGGAGGATCTGGGAGTTGGACTCACTGACGAGAGATGGTCCTGTATGTGTGGCCGCACCAACAATGTATCCTATAATACCAAATTCAAATTAATACAATTCAAGGTGCTACACAGATACCATCATACACCAGTAAGACTACATCGCATGTTCAACACTATCCCTCCCAGCTGCCCCAGGTGTGGCATGGATCGAGCTACCTACATTCACATGTTATGGCACTGCCCCGTCTCACTCAATTCTGGTTGGACGTCTGCTCCACGCTATCAGATATCCTGGAATATACCATAGCCCCCACCCCATTACACTGCCTATTTCATGATCTCCCAAAGCTTTCCCGCGACTCTAGGAAGCTTGCAGGTCTGGGCATGCTGTTGGAGGTCCGCTGTATACTATTATGCTGGCTCCGTCCCAGGGCCCCTACCTATGCACAGTGGCTCAGGTCGATCACATGGGTGCACGATATTGAGGAATCTTGGAATGCAATGCAATACTCCCACTCGAGGCCGAGAGACATCTGGTGGAGGTTTCAGGACTATATGGCTGCCATGGCCTCACCCACTGACTCTGTCGTGTCCTCCCCTAGCGGCTCCCCATAGGTGCTGCTTTTTTTCTGATATAGCTGTTGATATCCAGCCTGCTACCTCATCTTCTGTAAAGTGTAATTGATGCATGATGTGTGGCTAATAATGTACGATGTTAATTCCATTGACTCATTGCCGGTGCCATGTGGCGCCTTGTTTGTTTCTGGTGTGTTGTCAAGACAAATAAAGAAAGTTTAAAAAAAATAAAAAATAAAAAAAAACAACTGGCAAAACCTTGGATGGACTCTGCATATGCATTTCAAAGCCAATTGATAGCTAACAGCACTTTACAGAATTGGCCGAGCGCGTATTGTATCACACCAACCTCCTATTCTGACACTTTGGGTGGGTAAAGTAATGGGGTTATTTGTTATTTTATTTTGTCATTTATTACATTTGTTATACGCCCAAACCCTGAGGTGTCACGGCGTAGTTACAGACAGTTCGGCTATTACACTCTTAAGATTTATGGAGAAGAGAGAGGACGGCATACATGCATGGGACCACCACAGGAAAGAGTGGAGTCAGACTTACAGATAAGGGAGAGCAGGAGAAAAAATACAAAGTAAATAGCGACTACAAAGTAGGGTGGGTGGAGGCGTGACGGTGGCATGGATGGGTCAGCGGGAGTGGGCGTAAGTTAGTATTGATTAAAGATCCAGGTTTTCAGTGATTTTTTGAATTGCAGGTAAGAGTCTTCATTTTTTAAATTAGTCGGGAGAGAGTTCCAGTGTTTGGGTGCTAAGACTTTGAAGCTGATTCCCCCGCTCTTGAGCTTTTGTAGCGTGGGATTTTGAGGAGGGTGTTGTTGAGGGATCTGGTGTAGGGTTTTAATCCATACTGCCTTGTTGATGTATTTAGGGGCTTTATTGGCAATGTACTTGTGTGTAATACATAAGGTTTTGAAGATGATTCTTGCCTTGATGGGGAGCCAGTGGTTGTCTCTCCTTGTGTTGGAGATGTGTTCGGTCTTTTTTATGCCGAGTGCTGCACGCAAGGCTTAATTCTGGTTAGATTAGCATTGGAGGTGCCTAGAAGAACAACATTGCAATAGTCTAGCTTTGAGAGTATTAATGCTCTTGCTAGGGTGACACAGTTTTTTGGTGTAAGGAATTTGCGACTGAGTGAGATGAGCTTGGCTGTATAGGAGGTGGCTGAAGAAAGGGTGTTTGACATGTTGGAGTACGGGGATTATGGTGCCATCATTAGTGAATGCCATATAGGCAGAATGTAGGGCGTTGATTCTGGAGGATGATCCAACTATGAGCAACTCTGTTTTATCATCGAGGCAGAGGCTGTTGTGGGCCATCCAATTTTGAATGAATGCATAGATTTGGTTAATGAACAGTGTGTCCTGCTCGTTTTTACCCGATAAGGGGATAAGGACCTGTAGGTGTCATCTGCGAAGTTGGTGTAGATGACACCCATAGCAGCCAAGGCAGCGAATAGTAGTTTGGTATAGGCATTGTAGAGTGTGGGTGATAAGCAGGAGCCTTGCGGAATGCCTATAGGTACTGGTATGGGGTCGGCTGACATTTTCCCAATCGATACTCTAGAGGTTCTATCTGCTAGAAAGGATTTCACCCATGTGGTGGCGTCCTTAGAGAAATTGAAATTGTTGGATAATGTGGCACAGAGTTTGTCGTGGTCAACTAAATCGAACACGGCAGAGAGATCTAGCAGCATTAGGAGGCAGAGTTTGCCTGCATCTCTAGTGGCATCCATTTGGATTTTCAAGTCCAGAAGCACCGTTTCGGTGCTGTGGTTTAGGCTAAACCCTGACTGTCGGGCTCCCAATAGCTGGTGTTGTTCTAAGTGACTTTGTATTTGTGTATATGCTATTTTTTCTATTATTTTTAGTAAGAATGGGATCGTTGTTATGGGTCAGTAATTTGGTGGGATGGACGGGTCTAGGGTTGGCTTTTTTAGTGGAGGGGTTACCCAAGCCTTTTTGATGCTAGTGGGGACCGTGTTGGTGTTAAACGAAGCATTGACGAATTCAGTGATGATCAGGGTTAATGTGGGGGCGCAAAGTTTATCTAGGTGAGGGGGGAATTGGTCTTCTTTACAATTGGAAGATTTTAGTTTGGTTATGGTGTCTAGAACCTCTTTTTGAGAGACGGGGTGAAGTAAAATGGATTGCTGAGGCTAGCAATATGTGATTCCTCAGGGATGCTTAGAGGAGTTTAACCTGCTAGGGTTCGTTTTTCTTTGTTGCTATTTTGTGTTGTAAAAGAGTGATTTTAGATGCAAGAGCATCTTGGATTGTGGTGTGCCATGCTTTGAAGGGTGTTGTGTCTTGGCAGGGGTTCTGTAATTCTCCGAGTATGGAGAATAGCTCTTTGGAATTGGAGGATGCATTGGTAATGCGCTGATTGAGGGCATTAGCTTTGTGCATTATTATGGCTTTTTTGTAGGCTTTGTTGGCATTATTGAATGCCTCCGCTGAGTCTAGGGAGTTGATTTTTTTGTGGAGGTGTTCGAGTGATCTTTTGGCACGTTTCAACGTGATTAATTCTTCATTAAAGCAGGAGCAGGACCGTTTATCTGTTCTCTGAGTTTTAATTGTGAGGGGAGCTAGTGAATCGATGGTGGTGGTGAGACATATATGGTAGCATTCTGATAGATAGGTGGGGTTGTTGCTTTCTGGTATGATGGAGACCAGTACTTCTTTTAGGATGGGGAGAGGTTGTCCTCTGTGAGTTTTTTTAATGTTTCTTGTTTCAAAAGTATCGGGTTTAGTGATCACGGTGGTGTCTGTAGTTCTGTTGAGGGAGAAGCTGATAATGTGATGATCCGTCTAGTCCGTGGGAAGGATGGACTCTATGTTTACTTGTGAGTTAAGGGTGAGGACCCAATCCAATGTTCTGCCTTTTACATGGGTGGGGGCATTAACTAGTTGTGCAAAGCCCATATTTTGCATGGCAGTGTGGAATGCTGTGGCTGACTGATCTAAGGGGTCCTTGAATCCTAGGGTTCTGAGGCTCACACACCACGCTGGAGTCAGGAGGTATGTTACAGGTACGTTTATTCCTGACTATCACCACAGGTAAATTAGTTGATAGAAAGTACTAGGACATCCACCCCAGCCAGCACAGCAAATGCAACTATCACTGTAGAAACCCATAGACCCCTGTGCCACCAACAATCCAAGTTCCATGTGACCTCACCACCCTGCATCCACGCACACAGATGCCCATGTAACATCACCATCCAGCATCCACACCCAGCTGCCATTACAACACTTCTCCCTCCCTAATAACTAACACAAGGAGAAAGTCCACAATACTACCAATCACTTCTTGCACAATCCACATGTGGCCAGCACGCAGACCAATTAAGACCAACAACAAAACTCTCTGCCCGTGCAACACCACAATACCAACACACTGTAAAAAGTCACACACTCGCATGATGACCCCATGAAAACCCAGTAATGGTATGACTGCCTCAACATGGACATGGTCTATCGAGGGAAAACTGGAACATGCCCTGATAGCAACAACAAAACCTGATAACAGGAATGGCGAAATAAACCTGAACACACACAAGCACTGGAAATGGTACGACAAGATGTGAAAACCAACACCATGGCAAAGCAAACCTGAAAACGCACAAGCTCCAGGAAAAATGGAGAACTAGAAATGGTATGCCTAGATGAAACCACCACTCCAATCAGAAAGGCCAAGAGCAAATGAAATTCAAAGTCCAGCTCCAACCACCAACTGGAAACACGTCCCAACACTCCAAACTATTGGAACTAACAACTCACCAACTCAACTCCCTCGTTAAACATTCCACCAACCAGAAAACAAAACCCACCAAGCAAACCCCATGATGCGACTCCCAGTAAGCAGGCAAACAACGTAACATGAAAAATGCTAAGTACAACACAACCCAAACAAGTCCATGACCTGGGCAAAGTAGATAGAGGAGAAATTGCTTGATGCAAATCACAAAAGAAAATAATACCAACCCAGCCAAAACACCCAGGACCCACCCAGCCATCCTGAAGCCGGCAGCACCTCACTGCACAAACACTCAGGACCCACACAGCCATCCTGAACCCTTCAACACCTCATTGCAAAAACACTCAGGACCCACCCGGCCATCCTGAACCCCGCAACACCACACTGCAAAAGCACTCAGAACCCACCCGGTCATTCTGAACCCTGCAACACCTCACTGCACAAACACTCAGAACCCACCCGGCCATTCTGTACCCTGTAGCACCTCACTGCACAAACACTCAGGACCCACCCGGCCATCCTGAGAAATGCACCAAATCCACCAAGGGGCAATCCCCTACGAACAACACACAAAACATAAAATACATGAAGACATGCAAATGCATGTAATATGCTTACCCCAAAGCACTGAACCAAAACTCAATCTCGAGTCCCAGCACCTGAGTTACAGCACTTGAGCCCCAGCGCTTAGCCCGCACCCTCATGTCCAAAATGGTTAAAGCAAAACAAAATAAACCATGCAGAACCCATGTGTCCCCACACCCACAAGTCCATAAAAGACCCAACACACCCATGCCTCCCTGCACTCACGTGTTCACATAGCCCCCTAAAAAGGAAAAGCAATGTCTCAATAAAAACCAACAATGGCAGTGCACCTCCTCACCCACAAGTCCACCTACATCTGTAACCATGTCCTAAACAGGAAAAGGCCAAAAACATGAACACACCACACCAAACCCAGTACCAAGCCCCCACAACCAAGCCTCCAGGAAACACACTCACAGTCAACCCCAACCTTACAGCCCGTAGCAGCAGATTAGGCACCAAACTCCCCTTGACTATCAGTAAGCTTTCAGCCAAACCCCACACCAAGACTAATAATAGGGACATAGCCTTTAACAAACCCAAATCACTCCCCCTAAAAGGAGCTCTACTAAATGTCAGGTCCCTTGTTGCCCATCCTAAAGAAATCGCTGACATCATCCTAACTAACAATCTTGACTTCCTCGCCATAACTGAAACATGGCTACATGAGGCATCAGGACCTTACTTAACCTCAGACATTCCTAACAAATACTCCATCCCCAGAGCTGACAGACCCAATGCTCGGGGAGGAGGGGTAGCTATCATCTTTAAATCATCCTTAGACTTCAGATCAGTCCTCTCTACTAGCATCTCACAATCAAGTTGCTAACCTCTCCCAAAAGCACGATCTCTATTCACTTAATATATAGACCCCCAGGTCATCCTGGAGCCTTTGATGAAGACATCACCTCGCTAATAGCTGAGAACTCCAAGCCATCAGCACAAATTATCATTCTCAGAGATTTCAACCTTGGGTACAATGACCCCAATGACTCTCCAGCCTCCTCCTTAGCCAAAGCTCTAGCTGAGCATGGCCTCTTACAACTTAGCTCTCAACCTACTTATCAGAAAGGTAGAATCATCGACTGGGTAGCGGCTCTCAATTGCAATATTACCTGCAAAGGCCCCCAACCTCTCGCATGGACTGACCACCACCTCATCCCATTAGATATTAATATCAATAACTTAGATCCTAAAGAATGCCCTATGGCACCATCCTGTCCGACCAGGAACAAGCGCAACATCACTGCTGAAGACCTAATACCTCTGGTCCTCCCCATTCTCAACGCACTACCGGCCACTGCCAACCTTAACCTACTGGTCAACACCTTCAACGATTCCATGGCCATTGCCATTGATACCATCGCCCCATTGAAACTGTGCAAAGGAAAACCTAGAGCTCATTTGAACTCCTGGTACACCCCCTGAAGTCAAAATATTGAGAAAAAAGAAAGCTAAGCTAGAAATACTATGGAAAACTGAACCATCTGCTGAAAACAAAGCCAATCTTGCAAATATATCCTCCTTACATAAAAAGGAGACAATTCGCACTAAGAAAGAAGCCTACAACATTAGGATAAATCAGGAGGACCACAAATGCTACTTTTTTAATGAGAGCGAGTCGGAAGCGGCCTCTGAGAGACGGATAGACGGAGAGAGGTGCGGCTTGACTCACGCGATTCCATGTTCTGAGGTTTGTTCCTCTAACCGCATTTCCTCCTTATGAGTGTGTGTCGTGCTGTTGCTGCGTCCCTGTGTCTCCCGCTCGCTTTTACCCGCTTCTGTTGCCTCTGCTCGGGGGCAGGGAGTCCGGTGGGCCCAGGGTACCTGACCAGAGCTTGGAGCTCAGAAGAGAGTCTGCAGGGAGGAGTGTTGGCACAAGCAGGGGGAACACCAGGTACGAGCAAGGCAAGCCCTTATTGTGGTTTTTAGTCCATTGAACACCGTATTCAGACTAAACTTTTTATAATTATAGGGGAGTCACCTGGTGTATTTAGCGCTAAGGCATCTGCTTCTAGTGGCCACACTTCTTCTCATTGTTTCCACCGTTCACTCTGAAGCTCGACTGTGACTGTGGGGCCAGGCCCTTTGAGCAGTCGAGCGAACCGTAACATTACAGGTTAATGTGAAATTTTAGCTGCTGAGCTACAGCTAAATTGCTATTTGTGGTGCTTGACCGCGGGGCTATCCCCATTGAACGCGGGTGCACCCCTTGAGGCTAAGTCTGCTATTGAGTAGCCCATAACCATCAGTCTTAAGGCTGGGACCCCACAGATACCTCCCTCACAGATAGGATACGGAGGGGCTACTGCCTTTGTAAAAATAATCTTAAAGGCTACCTTCTGAAACAACCAATTGACTGCACCTGTTTGACCGTGCAAGTTATATGCCGTTCTACAGGCAAGGACCTCAATCGAATTATAATCTCCAGAAACGTAATAATAACTTCCCAGACACCGGAAGAAACAGTACAATGGCCAAAGCGAAACTAAAAAGAAAAGAACCTCCAGCGAAAGGGGCCATCACAGACTTCTCCTAATTTAGCCCCGTTTCAAGAGCCTTCTGTCCTCGGAACCAATAGCGAATCCAGTCGAGAATTGCAATCCTCAGTGGCTTCCTTGCAGTTTGCCCTTAAAATTCTCCTGAAACTGTGTGGGCATATTTTGGAGACTACTCTCACTTTTGCAGCAAAAGGAGGAGCCAAAGACATCCCTGGGTAGAAGAAAACCTGATCCTTAGGCTCACGGATAGTGACCCTGCAGAGCCTCTTACTGATTCAATACCTGTATCTGAACCTTCAGATGAGTCAGAAATATATTTTTCACGCAAACAAAGAAGATTTGCTAGAAGAGCAGCCATGAAGAAAAAGCAGTGCGTGACAGCTTCTCCTCTACCTGCAACTGCTCCGGCAGGGAAACTGTAAAAAAACGCCAAAAAAAGAGCAACTAGGGCATCGAAACGTAAAGCGAAGGGCCCTGGCTCTCTCACCAGCTGGCTTATTCCCGACACTGTGAATGAGTCGATCTGTATGGAAGAAAATTTACTTGACCTCGAATCATCCCAATTGAACAATGACCTGGAGAAGATCTAGCCGAGTAGGGCCCCATTGGCAATAAGCATCCCTAATCCACCTACCATCAATGAGCCCACACTATCTGATCATTATAACAACCGAAAATGTATTATTAAAAATTTGTACCAGCAACATGAGCGAAACTGGCTTACAAGATCGGCTCTTACGACCAGGCTTCACTCAGTGCCTCAACTTGTGTTCTCAGCTCCGCAGACTTTGAATACATGGAGCCTCTCCATGCTACCAACCCTAATGTCTTGCGGTTCATTGTAAATTCTTGGCAACAGCTCAACTGATGCGAAGTTTCAAACAAAATCTGTTGGTTGTAGACATTGAGATTGAGATTGATGCCGATCCTGAAATGGAAGACCCCAGCTGCCCACGTAAGGTGGTCTCTTCGCCGGAAACCCCCCCACCGGAAAAATCCCTCTCACCCTCAAACCTACCCTAGGTGGAAAAAGTTCAGATTGATGATGTACAGAAAGTCTTAAGTTGGCTGGCTGAATCCCTCCCTCTAATTATAAACAAACAATGAGATCTCACCATTGCCTCATGGAATTGTAGAGGTTTTAACCATTTATTAACTTCTCAAGGATCAGTAGATATTTTAACAGACCATTTGAGCATTTTCTTACAGGAAACATGGTTGGTCTCCCCGGTGATCCTCAATAGATATACATTACACCAGTCTTTTGCTAAGAAGGGACCCGGGGTAGACCATTTGAGGGTTGATTGTGGGTGTCAGACACTCTGTCCAATCTCGTCGAATTACCACAAGTCAACCTGACAACATCTTAGCAGTTGAAATTATGGTCCCCCAAGAAGAAGTCACTGAAAGAATCCTACTCATAACCTCTTACAATCTACCAGGCGCTGTATGTAGAAAAGAAATACAAGAGGCGGTCCATGAGCTACTCAGCGAATGGACCATGATACTGGGGAACAACTCAGTCATATTCACAGGCGACTTTAACTGCCATATAAAGGGCTCGAAAGGCACTACCCTCAATCCTCTACTATACCCTAAGGGACGTAATGGGAGAACACGAAGCGACTATCCCGGTAAACATACTTGGCGTAATGCCTCTGTAACCAGTACTCTAGACTACATATTTGGTAGTCCGAATATAGCCACCAGAATTACAGACATGAAGGTCACCTCGAATAACTGGAGCGACTATAGCCTTCTAACATTGACATTAGCAGTAGACTGGTCAACTCCGAGCCCCCGCCCCTTGGGTAACCTTACGACAAATCAAGCTGGCACTTTCATTCGTTGGCAAACAAAAAACATCGAAAATGCGACTCGCTCAACACATGCTGACCTTCTCTACGATAACCAAGCCTTTACCAAATTCACTGCTAATGATATTGAAACATGGATTGCGGCTTTTTCATCATCACACGCTACCACATCTATTAATAAGATGATACAAGATGCAAGGAAGACCATACCTTTGACAGGGCCATCCGAGATGCCAAACGAGTTCTAAGGGCTTCCATTCAAAAACCAAGGGCTGCTGCAGCGACACTCGAGTCATTTGTGGCTCAGAGTAGAACTTTAAAGAACAAATATCACGCCTGAATTAAGACGAAGAGAAGAGCAGAGAAGTTAAGCCGCTGGCAACAAATGGGTCAAGTAGCATGCTCCAAAAATATAAGAAACATCTGGGGTGTATTAAATGAAATGAGGGGCCCTATCCATTACACCATGGTCAACCCGATAGGTGCCCAGCAATGGTCGGAATTTATGTCTACACGTAACGCCCCGTTAACACCTACCCAGCATGGCAGTTGTGAATTGGTCCCCCCTGAGAAACCCTTTATTGTAACCAACAAACAAATTCTTGCAAAAATCAAATCACTAAAATCATCTAGAGCACCTGGACCCAACGGCTTAGCAAACATTGTATTGAAAAGTAATCCTGATTTCTGGGACAGCCTGATTAAGATCCAATTTGACAACATACTGGAAATCGGTAATATCCCGACTTACTGGAAAATTCCATATTGATCCCACTCTTCAAGAGAGGAAACAGACTGGAACCAGGAAACTATAGATTGCTGTCTATGTTAGATTGCACAGGGAAGCTATTTGCATCGTTGCTTCTAGACAAATTGGAGACGTGGGAAGGCAGAACTGCAATATTCAATCAATTCCAAAGTGGATTCAGGAAAGGTTATACCACCACCATGAACCTGATGATTATTGATCTACTGAAGTCCGGAGGCAAGACCAGTGGGAAACCTCCTCTATAT
The DNA here is from genome assembly GCF_040938575.1 of Ambystoma mexicanum. Taxonomy (NCBI): domain Eukaryota; kingdom Metazoa; phylum Chordata; class Amphibia; order Caudata; family Ambystomatidae; genus Ambystoma; species Ambystoma mexicanum. The sequence goes on from NC_090921.1 coordinate 188,009,540, forward strand.
GCCCTGTTTATAGACTTCCGAGCAGCCTTTGACGCAGTCCCCCCAGACAAACTCTGGTCAAAATTAAAACTATTGGGATCTCCTGATGAACTTCTCTATTACTTAAGAGCCTTACATCGACACACTACGGCTAAACTCAAGCTGGACTCCCAAGGCTATATGACCACTCCAGTTTTACAGAATCGCGGAGTAAAACAAGGCTGTGTCACAGCTCCTTTTCTATATAATGAATTTACATACGACCTTCCCATAGCGGTATCTGCAGTGCACACTTTCCCTCCACGGATCGGATCTGAGCACTACCAAGTGCTCGCTTATGCAGATGATCTGATCATCATGGACCACACATTTAGCAGCCTTTCAAGATCGGCCACTGCGCTCTGGGATTATGCCCATAAAAACGATCTGGTTATTAACAGTGATAAAACCCAACTAATGGTATTTTCAGCAAAATAATTTGCCAGACCAAAGTTAGTTATGCAGGCGATAGAGATAAAATACACCCTCATATACAAATACCTTGGAGTGGAGGTTGATGTTACAGGAGAATATCCTACCTGCATATAAAAGTGAATCATCAGAGCTGCACAATTAACAGCATTAATACACTGCTTTGCAATTAACAATTGTGGTTACACTATGTGGGGCGTGTGCCAGTTGTATCTGCAGATATTGGTTCCTATGGTTACCTATGAACTGGGGGCACTTTTAAACATCAATTTTAGCTGGCTCCAAGTCATAGAGGGCAAATCTTGGAGGCGGATATTGGGCCTCCCCCAATGTATTCCAATGGCGATACTAAGACTGGAACTGGGGGCTAACTTCCCTGAAGGCCACTGTACTTAAAAGAAGAGCTGAGATCTACTCGAAGATGACTAACCAACCATTGAACTCCCTGCTAAGTTCATTACATCAGGAAATTTCAAGGGAGGCTACTCTCTACCATCTAAAAGCTCATATGGAAAACCTATACAAGGAGATTGGCTGGATGCACTGAGGAGCACACTCGACGCATCAAAGAAGGCTCTTCCCAAACAAATAGATCTATGGGACTGGCTCGAGAACTTCGATCATCTAAGTAAACTTACAAAGTATCAATTCAGAAAGTATAGACTATATACCTACTTGAAACCACAGCTGTACTTCAATTTGAGCCCTTCTAGTAAACTTAGACGTTTCCTTCTGTTGCTGCGTCTTGACTGTTACCCGGTGCTAGCAAAAAAGTGGATAGACAACCATCTACTGTCACACGAAAGACATTGTCGAATGTGCAAGAACATTTCCACCAACGAAACAGCTATGCACCTTCTAACAGCCTGCCCGTCTATGCTTAAAACTTATGAACTATGCTATGGGAAAGTGGTTCATAATTTGGATCACATAGAGGCACCATGGTTTTGGTATTGCAGCTTAAATTCGACCTCTATAAAAACTCACATAACTATGTACAGTATATGGCTGAGCATTGAGAAATCTCTGGGCATCACCATCCAGCCCAAACAATAACTCAATCCCATCATAGCTTATTGGGCCAGCAGGTTACGTCCCCTATCACATGACTCTACTCGGGGGCCATTGGTGTACGATACGTGATCCTGTGAAACTAATTTAAGATATTTACAACTCCACTGACTGAGGGAATGGAAGGCTTTGACCTCTGAAAATGAAATGAAATGAAGTACACTTTTGCATGACGCATTGTATAAAACCTTTAACGGTACTTATTGCTCCATGCTCTATGTTCTCCGCTACAGTAGCATCATATTGTTTTTGTCACTGTTATGTAGAATGATTTTTATCTTTCTTTACCCACGTAAATCTCATGATTAGAATAACTAATTTTTTTTTAAAAAAATTCTCTATTAATTCTAATTTTAAGTGAGGTTTTAGTCTTCCCATTTTGCTTGGTCTTTTCTGTCCTGTTTCATTTTTATTTCTACTCATAAATGTGTAACGTTTATATTTAAACTGTTTTCACATTATTAAATAAATCAGATAAATCAGGCAGGATCCTGCACCAAAGAACTATTTAATATACTAAAGGAATTAGAAAATCCTAATCCACCTACAGATACTTGCACGAAAGACAAACCCTGGTGCACCAGTATCCAGAACGCCCTTGCCAATAAAATCACAGGGCTCCAAACCAAAATAGAGGATAAACGACAACTTACCAGTAATAAGTCTACCAGCCCAAGCCCACTACCGTCCACCTACACCAAGTTTGGCTTCACTTTTGAAAAGGTAATTATACCGAAAGTGCAAAAAACTATAGCCTCTCTAAAACCATCCAACTGCAAAGGGGACAGCTGCTCTGCCCAGAATATAAAAGACGCAGCCAGAGATCTAGCCCCTTTCATCACTAAACTAATCAACCTGTCTTTCTCTACTAATTCAGTCCCTAGCAACCTGAAACAATCATGAGTTCTCCCACTCTTAAAAAAAACAATCATTAGACCCAGCTATACCCACTAATTACAGACCCATCACCACGGTCCCATTCTTGCTAAAAATCCTTGACAGAGTTGCCTACCTGCAAGTCCAGGACTACCTGGAGAAAAACCAACTGTTAGGAATACGTCAATCTTGCTTTAGACCTCAACATGGAACAGAAACGGCCCTTGTTGACCTCAAAAGTCAGATTGATGAAATCAAAGATAAAGGCAAAGCCGCCATCCCACTCCTTTTATACCTCTCAGCGGCCTTTGACTTGGTCGATCACAAATTCCTCTGCAACCACCTATCTTCCGCAGCTCACTTCTCCTCCTCGGCTGTCATGTGGATACAATCCTTCTTGGCTAATAGAACAATGAGGTTTTTCTCACCAGTAGGGGCAGCAGACCCTATCCCTATCACCTGTGGTGTCCCACAAGGCCATTGTGTTTCACCCACTTTGTACAATATATTTACAAAGCCTCTCTTTCACAAACTGGACCATCTGGGTGTCACCTACACCAAATATTCAGATGATACCCAGATACTCCTTACCCTCTCAGGCAACTACAATGCTGACGCCACCCGGATTAATGAAATCTTCTCCATCATTCAGGCATGGATGGCCACACACGGCCTCTGCCTGAATTATGAGAAAACTGAGCTTCTCCTTGTCGGTTCACCCAATAACCTGTCGAAACTCAGCCCTAACTACAACAGTATCATCATTGATGGTAACACTATTCCCATTGTTAAAAGTGTGAAAACCCTTGGCTTTTATCTTGATGCCAACACTAAACTCTCCAAACAAATTAACATGACTGCCTCAGCCACTGCCTACACTGGTAAGCTGATCAGGGCCTGTAGACCTTTCCTGTCCTCTAATAGCTGCCTTAAACTGGCCAGGGCTCTTATACAGTCCAAACTGGACTACTGTATCAGTCTATACCTAGGCGCAAACCAATCCATAATTAATAAACTACAGGTACTCCAAAATAACGCGCTACGAGCAGCATTAAACATCCCCAGGCGAGAGCACATCTCTACCACCAGAAAATCATGCAAATGGCTCTCCATACAACAAAGAATCGACCTAAAAACCATCTGTCTCACATACAAAGCCTTAAACCATCTAGCCCCACCTTGTCTCACCAACAAATTCACCATGAAATCTGCTACCAGATCCTCCTTATGCCTAACAGTGCCCAGATTCACCTTAAAAAGAGCTGGAGGATCCAGCTTCACGGTCCTTGCCTCCCAACTTTGGAACACCCTACCACTTAACATCAAATCTATTGAGTCCTTTCAGTCTTTTAGGAAATAGGTTATTAGATGGTTACTGGATAAAAACTAGCATTTACCATCTGCTCTCTCCTATGTCTGACGATACTGCCTATACTTAATTGTGCTTTTTTCCTGTAAACTGTATAAATGTAAACTGTATATAATATACTATGGGCCTCATTACACAGTATGAGGTAACCATGCCGCTATTAGCGGCATGGCTACTCCCTTACCGCATTCCGGGTCCGGGTAGGCAGTATGGGGACTTACCGGGTCATTCCGACCCTGGAGGACCCGGTAAATCCCCATTCCAAATACCATTCCCCATTCCCATTTGAGCCCCCATAGGGGAGGAGCTAATAACGGTACCGCAATTTACGGTACCGTTATTAGCTCTGAAGTCCCTCAGCGGGTCCCGTCCTTAACACCTGGTCAGACCAGGCGTAGGCAGATGTCATCAGAGTGATTGACAGCAGAGCGCGCATTAGCATGGCTAGATACAGCAGGTCCGTGCCCTTGAAGGTTTTCTGATGAGGGGTACAGGGGCGTGGTACACCAGTCAGAGGAGAGGGAAGGGGGACAGGGAGAGAGGAAGAAGTAGCAGCAGGTGTAGGAAAGAATTTGATGAGGGACGGCAAGTGCCGGTCGAAGAGTAAGCAGTTGGGTTGAGGACCCTGAGCCATGATAGTGCCATTGCGATAGACATTAATGATACACCTGGATGATGAGAAGCCAGCCAAGAGGACTTCCCATCTAGTGCCACCATTAATGGGTGAAGATGGAAAGGAGAGAGAGTAGGGATAAGAGGAGGAGTCAAAGATTTGGAGAGGGGACAGAAAAGAGAATATCAGTGACAATCTATCTGGAAGATATGCCGACATAGGTGTCTGCAGCGGGTGGCCCGGGGTTAGTGGTCAGGATGTCTTTTTTAAACTTTTTCCTTCCAGACTTCATGAGAGAAGGAGGATAGGTGATAGTACAGCAGTTAGAAAAAATAGGGGAGATGCTGAGTGCCATAGTGGTGGTGGAAAGATAAGTATGGAGGATAGGAGAGACTGCACAGCACACACAGAAACTCACCAGGTGGCCTAGCAGCCAAAAAGCAACAAACAGATGCAATAGAAAGACTTGAGTACCAAAGATGGGGGTGTAGTATTGTTAAAAACACACCAGGATTTGTAGTTACCAAACACGACAGAAATGCAATGCAAAATGGGAATGTAGCATTGTTAAAAACACACCAGGATTCAAAGTTACCAAAAGCACAGAAATGCATTTTGTAGAGGGGTATAGTAAGGCATAGAACATCAGAATGGTATAAGCACTCCCAGGGACATCATTTCACCAAAATGCCAGGGGTAGCGGAAGTGATGTCACACGACCCTTGACCCCCCTGATGGCATCACAGGAAAAGATGTTGTTTGACCCCACCCCAAAGTGATATCGCGGGTAGCGATGGAACATGACCTTTCACCCGTTGACAAAACAGGAAGTGGCATTGTACACTATGAAAAATATGGTTACGATATCACTATAATGTGATGTACATTTCATACAAGAATGGATCACCATATGTATCGTTATGATCAGTGTGTATAGGCCCATATTACCAAATAACTGTGAATACAAGCAGATGTCCATGACCAAATGATAATGATGTGTTATTATATAGCACTTACGCTTAAGCACTTTATATAGAAAAAATATACACCCAATATCACCCAACCTGTGTTGGTACTCATGAATCGACCTCAGAAGGATGAAAGGCTGAGTTGAGGCGTTTAAGAACAGACTCAATCAGTCACTCACCCCTTGAAGTGTGCCTGAAATAAACCTTTAATGAGTCTAGCAATTATTGTATAGAATTCCAGATAGACACATTATTTGGTGTTCCTATTCGTCCTTATTTAGGGTCAGTGCTGAAAGTGTTAGACTTGTGGCACTCCTGTTCTTATTTTTCTTTTTATTTTTATTTTATAAGGGGCCTGAACAAGAAAGCCAGCCACTCCAAAAGTAAAGAGCCACATGGGGCTGGCCATAGTTCAAGAGCTTGCATTACTAAACATTTTTTTTTAAATTCTCTGTTTTAGAGGTCGCAAGGGAGACCACATAGGTCGCAAGGGAGACCTCAGAGGTCGCAGTTGCGACCTCTGGCGACCCTTAAATGATGTCCCTGAGCACTCCAAGATTCAACAGTTTTATAAGTTAGATGATAGGCATAACAATGTCAGCATATAACGCACGTGAGACTTGACACCAATTGACTCTCCATAAATGACAGAATTAAGCTCAAATCACTCAACCATATTCACAAATGTCTGTCCAACAAGGCTCCCCTATACCTCACTGATAGATTTACCAAACACACCTCAACACGACCTATCAGAGTGGCACAATCCAACAGCTTCAGAATACCCAAGTTCAAACTTAAAAAAACAGGTGATGCTAGCTTTCCAGTCCTGGCTGCGCAATTATGGAACTCTATCCCTGATTCATTAAGAGCCATATCTCCCTTCCACTGCTTTAAGGCTGATGTCAAGAAGTGGCAGCACTCCCTAGACTGATGATCCCTGGCCTATATCCCGTTACTTCTCTCTGCAGACTACACCTAAATAAGAAACAGTAACCAAGGATTCTATCTATTGTATATATGTACATTGATGCCACATTTACCTGTATATATCTATATTTTTGATGTCTTGTCAAATTAAACTTTGTAACCTGTTCTGTGCCCAGATGCCTACGGGCCAGGTGTGCACTATGAATTAATAAACAATTACAATTACATGATTTTCAGGTGTTCTTAATGTTAGAGCAAAGCTCCAGAGTCACAAGTTTGTGGAGTGGCTCGTTGCATGATGGGTACCTGTTCCATGAGGTAGGTGGTGGGCATGGTCTATGGATTTCAGCGCACACCGGGAATGAGCTTTGTTCATTTCAAATTTTTAACAAAAACATCTGTGGTGTCCCACCAAGGGGAACTAATTAAATTAATATTTTTAGTTAAATAGTCTAAGGATCTACACAGCTTTGCCCACCGCCGCCAACTATAAAGGGAAAGGATTTAAGGGCAGTAGATTGCTCCACCTTTTGGTTTAAGAGTCTGGAACAGACATATGGTAACTTCCATTTGCAATCCCCTTTGTTTTCATGTCACATTTTGGCAAAAACTAGTTATGTGTCTAAACCTTGTGATTTACTACTAACAGCCATTATATGTATATATATTTACAGATTCAGCTAATCATGGGGAATTAAATTAAACGACAGCCAGGTCCGCACCATTTTGCACAACCGTTTGTCAATTTTCTGCCATTTTCACAGAAAGCATAACAGTTATGAACATGTAATTTACTCTCAACATTCATAATTTCACCCTTCACCAGTTCACCAACTCTTAAAATACTGATGTTTTCAGATCAGCCAGGAACCTAGTTTAACTGGTCATTACAGTTATCTAGGTCATAGGTGGATGAATTTTAAATCACCTTAATCACCTGAAAACTATCTAAAATATGACACATAAATAAAGAAAATCGGCCTCATGGTTGCTGGGAAAATGCCTAAATGATTATACTCCTTTTAAGCAAAGGGAATCTTCATATGTGCAAATATGAGCTTCCCTTCCTCCACGCCATGGCCTCCTGTAACCAGAGTTGTTATTAGTCTCTTCGTGTTTGGAGTTTGCTATTTGAAGTTGGAGTTTCAGCCTCCCTTAATTGTAGCCCCTGTTTTCACACCTTTTTCTTAGATTCTGGTCATGCATCAGCCAAAACAGTTGGCCTGCATATAACTGCCTTTAGAGACAGCAAGTCTGAATGACCTTTGGTTTGCACATCTTTCAGGCAAGCCACATTTTATTGTTGTTTTTAAACTGCTGGGAATGTGATCCAGACTTTCCGTTGGGGGAAGTCCTTTGTGACATTTGTCCCACAGCAAGCAAACAGAGTCTACCTCGGGCCTAAATGAACTTTTCATGGCTATAAAGCAGGCTTTTCTTTTCAAATGGTATTTTGCATGTGAAGCATAAACTGCCTTACTTTTTGTCAACATATACCATGTCTTTTCCCTGACATCTTTATGTTGGCAGGGGGACATTTTTCTCATGTCTTACTTTAACTTGCAAACACACATGCAAAGCCGTTTTTGTGTCAGTGTTTAGAAACTGTGTTTTTCATGTGAAAGGGACCTTTTAATTTCTTCTACCTTTTTGAATTAACATGCTGCTTTTCCTTTTGTAATGACAGGTTGGCCTTTTCACATTGTGCTTTCTCGCATTACTTACAGAATTCCCACAGTCTACCTTAATAGGTCAATTTCTGGTGTGAAAGGTTTATTTTAAGCGCTGGCAGGTCCGTTTCCCAGTGGGTCCTTCAGTTCAGTTGGTTCGGGGCCTTTGATTACACCCAACAATACCATTACAGAATGTGTTTGCAGTATTTAGTCCAGGGATCCAAGATGCCAATGACCTTTGGACATGTTACTGGTGCACTACCCTTCCCTAGAGTACCCAGGTGGCATGCATGTCCTGAGGATTTTCCCTGTTGGTGCGGCACCTGGGGCCAGGCCTATGTCAGGGCTTCAGGTGTTCTACACAATCCCCAGAGTAGATATGGGTGTTTGTGAAAAGGGTGCGAGCCCCTGTATTGAAAACAAGCAAGGCCAAATAACCTTTCCCATGGTATGGTGCTTGCTCAGGAACGTTTACAAACATGTTGTTTAAACTAAATATTCCTTATCAAAGGAGACATATCAATATGCAAATCAGTTTGGGCACGCCTACAAGGACACTCCAGCACAAAATGTTAGACAATTGTCCTCTGGACAAGAGTCGAAACAGCAACCCCAAACAGATGTTTCCGCCTTGTACTACGCTGGTTCAAGTCCTACCTCGCCAACCGCCAGCAGATTGGTTAGATGGACTCCTCTACATCACCAATGCTCTCCGTCACATGTGGAGTCCTGCAGGGTTCCATCCTTTCCTCAGTGATCTTCAATATATACATGTAGCCCCTGGGTGCCCTCCTTGCCACACACAACATCCACATTCACTAATACGCAAACGACACACAGCTATACCTCAAGATCAACTCCATCATGGACATCCTCAGGTTCAAAATCTGCCTCTCGCTGATCCATTCTTGGATGTCCAGTGCATACCTGTAGCTCAACCCCTCCAAGACCAAATTCCTACTCCTCGCCCACAACACTGAACACCCAGTCATACATATCTGGCTATCAACCATGAACCCTGATGGCTACACACCTGAGCTCACCTCCTGCGCCAAGTCCCACGGGTTACACATCAACAAAAACCTCTCCTTCAAGACACACATAGCTCAGACAACTCAGACAGCTTGGTATCAGCTCTCCCTCCTGCAGAACGTCCAGCACTTCCTCCTTCCGGACAGCTTTAGATCCACTGTTCAAACACTGGTCCTTTCCCACCTGGATGGGGGAAATGCCCTCCTCGAAGGCCTCCCGTCGTCCTCCCTTGTACCCCTGAGAAGTGTCCTACATGCTGCTGCACACCTCGTCAAGGGTCTACACAGATACAACCACATCATCCCGGCCCTCATCGACCATCACTAGCTCCCACTGCATGCACAAATTACCTTCAAGTCTTGCTGCATCATCAATAAGGCAGTCTCTCACAAGTCACCCAGCTACCTCACGGAGAAACTCAGCATCTCCAGCAGACAGCGCACCACCAGAAGTCAGGACACGTGCAGACTTTAAATCTGCTGCTGCAAAAAGGAAAGGACCTGAAAACAAGCCTTCTCTGCCTACTCCCCAAGACTATGGAACATCCTCCCCATCAGCATCAGACTCGCCCTCATGCTCCTGCAATTCAGAAAATAACTCAAGACCCACCTCTTTTGGGTGTCTCTCCTCCTCAACACCTATGTCATCATGTCACCCTGTGCCACCTAACTCGCTAGCCGCCATCCGCTCCTCTCCTCCCTGACACCCTGTACAGTTGTACCCATCCTCGTGCCCCTCTGTATCCTACCACTGCTGTATATCTGTTCTGTTGTTACTTCTGAAAAGCACTCTGTTATTCATCTGTACTGTTGTATATCCCTATAAAGCACTCCATTTTGTACCAGTATTGTATACCTCTGTAAAGCGATCTGTTGCTCCTCGAAGCTAGGTCCGTGCTCAATGTATAAATAATAATAATAATAAGGCTGTGGGGCGGTGTATATGCGAAGCATCATGGTTAATCCTGCTTTACAAGGAAGTCTCCGAAACCATAAATGGCTCCTTTTTATTGTGAGCCTTGAAAGGCTTCAGTAAAGGCCTTTACTCTCCAGCACTGCACATGCTCGGGCAAAGCTTATTTTGCAGAACCTGGACAAGGGGCATTTGAATAAACTCCAAGCTTGTCCCAAATGGGGCGCACATGTTCATGGTGTTCTTTTATTTGTGGATTCAGCTGCCATCCCTTAATCTTATACGCGTTGACAAATGAATTGGTCCCCACGCAATGCGGTAGTGGGTTGACCATCTCTTTGTGACCACCTATGGGGCCAGGGGTCTTGCTAGGTCTGAGAAAGACCATGGGCTACGCTAATGTTGGGACTGTCGGGCTCAGGGCTAGCTAGCCTTTTGGTTGTAGCCCCTGAGATCCTATCCAGGGCTACAACCAAAAGACCTGTGGCTATAGCCACCCTCAGTCCTCCTCTAGTGACGTCTCTGTATGGGGCCATCCCCATAAGCCTGCACAGTCCATACTCTTTAATCCACTCTGCCATTCATCCACTAGGTCTAAGAATCAATCTAATTTTGGCAAGCAAAAATTGTCTGATCAGCTGCTGGATAAGCAGATTCTGGGAAGTAAGTTCTGAATGGCGGATAACAGGCACGGTGTGATTGGTTATGATCAAAGGCTGGTTGGCTGTCCTTTCATCAGACCAATGTTGTTAGTTTGTAAAAGGAGCTTAGTTTGACTTCTGCCACATTCTTATATAAAGGGGCCAAATTACTGAGGGTAGCCTAATCTGGACTGCTATAATATTGTCAGGACTCTACTGCAGGAGTCTGTCCCAATACATTCTGGTTTCACCATCAACTCCTTTTGCCAATGCTTGGATTTGACTTTTATGGACTTCATTGACTCACTGTGCGTCACCCACTCTCATGCGGGACTTCCCCTGCATCTTGTACTCATGGTGGCCCTGAATCATGCTGTTCCCATTTTCATCTTGAATCCTGGCTTGCATTTGCTGTTCTCTCACAACATAATGTGCTACTACTGACTTCTGAAATTGTATTCGCTCTCCCCTCTTGGCTCTCCACTTTTCGCTGCTCACTCTCTGTTCTCTCCTCTTCTCCCTTTACCTATCTCCTCCCCCCCTACTTTCTCTATGCACTTACTCTATTGTAATTGTAGTAATTGTCTAGTAGTAATTGTCCTTGACCTAGTATGATAGCAACCCTGTTTGTCTCCTCCCCTCCCCTACTTGTTTTCTCTGCCCCCACAGCACTATCTGAAATGTTGTCAGGCCTAGTATGTTAGTCGCTTGTTTTGTTCCTCTCCTCCCTTTCTGCACCCCTCTCCGTCACCTTTTGTTAATCTCCGGCTGTACTAGAAATGTCGCCAGGTCTAGTACGGTAGTCGCCTGTCTGTTTCCATTTCCTTCCCACTCTCCCCCTCCCTTCCTTATCTATGTCTTAGCTCTTGCACTATCTGAAATGTCACCAGGCTGAGTATGATAGTTAATTTCACATTCTTATTGTTCATGGCCTGTAAGAATGTCATTGTATTTTCACTTGTTCCCTCCCTTGCCTTGAAGCGCTTTGAAGCACTTTGTGTATAGGCGCTATATAAATAAACTATCATATCATACCACTTCTCAGGGTTGGTGATTCATTGAAACTTTAATTGATTTCTGTTACTGTGCTTCTCAGGGATGTTCGACAACATCTGAATTACTCTGCAAGCCAGCATTGCGGCCCTTTCAGAAACACCCATTGGTAAATGCATTCATCATTATCTCCATAGACCGCTCACAAGTTTTGAGATTCATACATTGTTAATCCACCCACATAAGTCATCTGCCACATGGGTACTTATCGCCAATGCTCCATCTATTTCCAAATGGCTGACCCTAAAATTCATGATGCAATGACACACTGCTACTTGCAGTTCAATCCAGGAAAGGCGCAAACTCCATTGCAAGTTCCCCACTCTTACAGTACGCAACCAAGTACACAGGAAAGCTCTCTGAATGCTCCTTGGTTGACACATGTCCTGTTAGTCCTCACATCCATCAAATTCCCAGGACTCAATTTGTTGCAGAAATAAATGGGTGGGAAAGCCCACTCTGTTCGGAAGGTTTGCCATGAGCGGGACAATTGCTGTGTCCTAGGAGCCGGCAAGGCAGGGCGAGGCAATATGATGAGAGGCTAGCTCAGTACATGGGAAAGAGCATGTGTGTACTTGATCACACGACTATTGTAGAGTTCAGAGGGAGGCTCTACTGAGCAACCATCAAGATACTCCCATAATCCAGGGGTTCCACATAATGAGTTTCATCCTTTTATAATATCCTGATTTTGGTGAACGCCAGGCAATCTCTGGTGTAGCATGCTGAAGCCCAGAGGTGTTCACCTACTGGAGGCTGCTTTTGGGGTTTGACATGGCTCGCAAGCTTTCAAGCTTTGTATCACAGCTTGAGTCACTAGTGCAAGCCGGCACTGCTGCAGTCTCCCGCAAATGCTATGTTAAATTAATTTATACCGAGAACCACTGCCATTTTCATGGTCTCCAGGCACTCACGTGGCTCTGTAAGGCAAAGTGGATTGGGTTGCTTAGTGGGGAGCGAGGGATAGAATAGATGTTGTGCTCATCTGTAGATGTGTGCATAACCAGGAGCAACTGGCATCTGTGTGTGTGAACTTTCTGGGTGTACACTGGGGCTTGTTGTGTCTGGAAGGGTGGCGTCCAGTGTTTAAGTTGTTTGATGTTGGAGTTTATTGGTTTTATATTGTGGTTTGAGAGTGATGTACAGTTTGAGTGATTTTGTGGAGTTGTTTCACTAGCCCTATGGACATGTGTGATAGATGAGAGGTGGGGTTTGAGGTGAGGAAGAGAGAAAAGGGGCTTGGTTAGTGAGTTTCGGGTGGTCTCTGGGTATTGTGTAGCTGTATTGATTCTTTCTGCGGGTTTTTATCCAGTGTTTTCATAGTTCTGGTCTTACAGTTTGTAGAAACGGGAATTGTATGAGGTTAGTGTGGCCCGCTCATGAGGGGTGGTTGTTGTATAGTTGGTCTAAGTTTATCTCAGTGATTTGAATAGCTAAGTTTGTAATAGTTTCCTGAAAGTTAGGTTGTCTTCCATCATTCTTATTTCCTTCGGCATCGAGTTCCATAGGTTGGTTATCAGGTGGGAGAAGGAAGTGCCTCCAAATGTTCTTTTCTAGCAGTGTCTTGTTTATATTTGAAGGTTGGTGTTAGATCTTAAATCTCTTCTCGGTTGGTATCAGGTGATTTATGCTTGGAAGAATTCGACCTTGTCCATGTAGGGATTTATGGGCAATGGAGAGGACTTTGAAATTGATGTGTTCCTTTACTGGTAGCCAGTGTAGACTTCCCAGGATTGCTGTGATGTTGTCTCTTCTATTTAGTCTTAGGAGCAGTATTGCTGCAGTATGTTTGATGCGTGTAGCTTTTTGGTGATCCGTTCAGGCATTCCTAGGTAGAGACTATTTGCATAGCCTATTCATGATTATACCAATGAAATGATCACCAGGGTTCCATGTGGGAAACTGAGATAAGGAAGGATCCCTTTTATTAACCATAGATGGTTGAAGCCTTTTTTTGCTATTGCATTGACTGTTGTCCAGGAGGATTTCCAGATTTTTTATCACTGTTGATGTCTCCGGTTGCGTTCAGGGGCCAGGTGAGGGATGTCAGTGTTTGATTGTCTTCTTGTGAGGAGATCATTATTTCTGTTTTGGTTGAGTTTAGCTTGTTTACCATCCAGGTGTTTATACCAGTGAGGCATTTGTTGAGGACGTTGTCAGTGTCATGGTTGGTTGCTATCATGAAGAGGAGTTGCGTGTCATCTGCGTAGTTGTAAGCTGTCAGCCATGGGTTTGAATGAGCTTCATTAAGGGGTTCTTATAAATGTTGCAGGTGATAATTTTTGTATTCGATGTAAATGGTGGTAGGTGGGTTCTTTCGGTTTGGTTGATGACAAAAGATTGTACTGTGGTGCTTTGAATATCGTATTCTTCCAGTCTATTGATTAGAATGGTGTGTTTCATTGTGTTGAAGGCAGCAGATAGGTCCAGAAATATCAGGGCTAATTTTGTGTTTTTATCCGCAATTATTTTTAGGTCATCTCATATCGAGAGGAGTGCGGATTTGGTTCCTCTCATGTGTCTGAAGCCAAAGGGATTGGTCAAATATTCCATTGCTTTCTACATGATTGTTTAGTTCCTTGTACACATGGTTTTCCAAGACTTTCGATGGGTATGGCAGGTTTGATATGGGTCTGTAGTTAGCAGGGTCATTTGTTTTTCCCGTCTTGTCTTTTAGGAGCGGTTTGATGTACGCTGCTTTTAATGATTTTGGATAGATATATTAGTATTTGAGTGTTGTGGGCTGATGTTTTGTGGACAAGTAGCTTATTGTAGATATCTGTTGGGCATGGGCCCCCGGATCTATGGTGGTATCTTTTAGTAGTTTGTTGAAGGTTTCCTCTCTTATAGCTTCAACTCAGTTGAGTGTTGTGCTGCTTGAAGCAGGTGTGGTTTTTGGGAGAGTGTTGTTTGTGGTTCTTTTGGGAAGCATCAATAGCTTGTTGTATTACTTCTATTTTTGCTCTTAGATTTGTGAGGGTACAATGGTGTTGAGTGAAGTTGTTTTTTTTATTTCCTTGACAATTCTGGGCATTTCATGTTGTTGCTGATTGTATTTTTGTAGTATTGCATGCTTTCTTGGCTTTCAAGACTGCAGATTTGTATAGCTGAATTTCTCATTAATTTATTTTTATTTATTTATAACATTTTTGTAATGCCCAAACCCAAGGGTATCACAGCGTTTGTATAGAAAAGGAATGATAAAAAACCAATCGGACATTGGTAGTTAGTTTTGTCCAATTGGTTTCAGTGTTTCCTTCATCACTTTTCTAGTTTACGGTTTGTTTTTTTGAGTTCCCTCAGTTTCTCTGTGAACCATTGTGCTGTGATTTTTATTGGTGCACGGGTTTGAAGAGTTTTAACGGTGTTAGTTGGTCTAACACATTTGTGAGCCAGGGTTGAAGGTTTTCTTCAACTGGGTCTGGTGTATTTTGTTAGCTGGGAGATGTTAAATTTGGTAGTTTCTAATAATTTTGTTAATGTAGCAAGGTAAAGCCTTTTCTAGTTTCCTTTGTTAGGCAGCATAGGTTTTATGTTTGTGTATATCATGAGGCTCAGGATTGTGGCAGTGAATGGGACCCTATTATGATCACTCCTTATCATTGGAACTGATGGGTGGGGTGTGATCCCTGCAGAAAATTCATTCTAGTGTGTGTCCAGATCTGGGAGTGGGTCTGTTCATTGGTTGGATTGAAAAATATCCACTACGGCACTGAGAGAGTTTGTTGTGGTTTCATTATCTCTTTCGAAGCAGATTTTGTACTCCCCCAGAACAATGATGTTGTCATGATTTGTGGACAGGTTAGCTATGGCATCAGTGAGTTGTGTGGCAAAGGTAGGGTTATAGGTGGGCGGTCTGTACATCAGAAGGAAGAGTACTTTGAATTGGCAATTGAGCTTAAGGGTGATTAGGAGCGATTTGCAGTCTTCTATATCAGTCGAGGATAGGAATGTGGAGCGGATGTGATTTTTGTGGGCTAGAGAGATTCCTCCTCCTCTTTCCAGTTTCTCTGTTAGATTGTATTTGTTTTTAGTTGTCAGGTATGGCTTCATAAGTGGTTACTTTGTAGTTTACTTTGTAGTTGTCTGAGATCCATGTTTCAGTGAAGAAGAGAGGGTCCGTCCCACGTTTGCTTAGGAGGTTTTAAATATCTGTTTTGTGCTTTGCCAAAGATCGCACATTGAGTAGATTGTAGAGTAGTGTGTGTGATTTGGCTTGTTCCTTTTTGGATGTTATTTCCGGCATTCTGCGTGCGCGTCTTCTGCTCTTTGTTGGGTTGGTCTGCTTGTTGTCAGATGTGGAGTTCTATCATTTGCCCCTTCGTTGAGGAGTTCCATTACGTTGTGTGATGGGTTTCTCTGTTATGAGTCATTGAGTTAGGTGTTTGGTTGCCCAGTTATCTCTTTTTCCAATCTCTGGTTACATGAGGAGTTAAGGTGGCACAGGACTCTAGCTTATCACTGGCTTTTATAGGTGTTTTCCAAAAATGTTCTCTCCATTGCCAGATTCTGTGTGTTGGGGGGCAGTGGTTTGATAGCATAGTGGGGTCTCTATTAGAATTCACTGGGTTCTTTTTTGTAGATTTTTGTATTTCTGGTGTGGCTAATTTGTAATTGGAGGGGTAGCAGGAGATGTATAGTGTCTTTGTTTTTGTATTTGTGTGGGTCGTTGGTTCGTTTAGTGGGGATTAGTGGGGATTTAGAGGTGTTGAAAATTCCTTTAGGTGTTTCCTGTTGTTTAGTGGGGTGTCATTTCTTTTG
Organism: Ambystoma mexicanum; assembly: GCF_040938575.1. Lineage (NCBI taxonomy): Eukaryota > Metazoa > Chordata > Amphibia > Caudata > Ambystomatidae > Ambystoma > Ambystoma mexicanum. Next base: position 188,025,889 of record NC_090921.1, read on the forward strand.
TCTTTCTTATTCTGCTTTCCATTCTTGTCCATTTATCCTTCTTGTCTCATGGCATATTTGTAGTTGTGGATTTCTCATGACTATTGTGGGTCGGTGGTCTGTTGATGCTGTGGCTGTGTGTCAAGCTATTTCAGTGGTAGGCTCCCTGGTTGGCAAAGTTTGTTGTCGCCGATAGTTCCTGCTAGTTAAAATCCTGGTGGTTAAGCGGTACTGTTGGGCGATTACTGAGGTGGGGTCAACTGCATTTCTTGGGCTACACCGTGGCGAAAGCCTTGCTTCGGTCATAGGTCTTGGAGACCTGCCTTTGTCAATGCCTCTTATTGGCCTTGGTTCCAGGGGCGAAAGCCCTCATGTGGTGAATTATTCTCTTGGTGTCCAGGTCTTGTGGTGGGTACGTTCTCAAGTGGTCTAAATCGGGGTGACTGTATTCACGGCGGTGAAGGTTATGTTCCAAGGGCTTTCCTGTAGTGAATGCCTTGTGGTCACTAGCCCTCTTGGTCGGCAGGTCTCAGAGGTTGGTAGTGATACAGTTGAGCCAGTTGAATTTGTGGTGCATGAGACTGGATTTCCAGGGGTGGAAATCTTTGTGCGGTGGTTGTTTCGTGGCTGCTAACCCGTATAGTGGGACATTTCTAGCAGATTTGTGGTGGTGAAAATGGTTCTATGTCATTATTTCGATTTTTGTAGGTCGGCTAACCAAAATAGCGTTTTTTTCCGGCCGGTTTTAGACCTACAAAAATCTAAATAATTATATATTTCCGGCCCCCACCCCCTCTTCCCGAATTTAGTTCAAATGGGGGGGATTACAACCCCAGAACTCCCTGCTCCCTCCCTCACCTCCCAACACCCCCCACCAACACGCACACAAACACACACATAGCCACTTACCCGTTCTCCCTCCTAGCCGCTTCCGGTTCCTGGCCTGCCTGTCAGCCGCTGCACGCACTCATGTGCATCGCAGGGGCTGACAGTTCAATTTAGAAAGACCGCTCTGTGCGGTCACAGAGTGGTCTTTCTAAATCGTTTTATTTTCCGACTTTTTAAAAACGCCTCTTGACCTAAGACCGAGAACATTTTAAAGTGGTGAAGTTTACAGTGATGAGAGATCATGCACCCCGGGGCGGAAGACTCCTTGTGGTGGCTGTCTCGTGGTTGATTGCCCTTGTGGATTTGAGGTCTCATAATTCAGTATTGGTAAACGATTGTGAGGTAGAGTTAGAGGTGGGAAGAACTTTTTGGTTGCTGCAGTCAGGGACAGCAGGTTTCAATTTGGCCAGATATGGAATGGCTCAACTCAGAAGTAGCAAGGTTCAGTTTTGACATAATCCAAGGTGGTTTTGTTGGCTAAATTCAAAGCAGGGGAAACCAAAGCAGCTAAGCACTGACAGCAGCAACATTCCAGTTGGCTAGGCTCAGAGGTGGGAAGGTTCGAAGTGACAAAACAAACCCTGAGTGGCAGCACTATTTGGGGTGGTAAGATTTTGAGGCAGTGGGATCAATGTGGCAGGGTTTGACAGAAGTAGATTCTGAGGGGTGAAACTCAAAGGCTCCTGTTGAGACTCCTCATCTGCTGTCTCCTGCTGTGGGTGACCCGTATGAACCACCCGGGTGGCATATCTGAATAGTTTCCTCAGCAGGTACATTTTCTGCTGGGGTTCTTGAGCCTGCTGATGTCCCAGCAGTTGGTGGCCTTCATTGTCCCAACAGTTTCTCCTGGTCAGCAGGTCTGCATCCTTCTTGCTCCAGCATGGGCAGGTAAATTTGCTGGCTCCTTGCATTGTTTTAGCTTGCGCCCATGTTGGTGGGTCTAGGTTTTCTGCCTCGGATGGGCCACTGCTGGCAGCTGTAGAATTGTACAGTGTTGTGTACGGATGAGTCTGGAAGTGGTACTGTCTCCCAGAAATCGTAGCACTGCTGACAGCAATGTGTGCTATTGACACTACTTGTTGTGCTTTGAAGTTGTATCTATTTGGTCATTGTGAGGGTGTTTGCGGGGCTCAATTTTGTGGCAGTGGGTCTGTACTTCGCCTGTGTGGTGGTTGCTTGGGTGAGAGCTGGGTAGTCGGAAGTCGACCGCTCAGCAATGCCGGAGCCTGTGAAAGACCATGTCCGTCATGTTTTGCTCGTGTTCTACTTAAGTTGGTGGCTATGGCCAGAGGAGCCAGGAAGTACGTCCCAATGGATCGCTTCATGAAGATTGCTTCTGGTAGCTCCTCTCTTAATGGTGCTGAAAGTCAGCAATGGCCTTACCTGCAAGTGCTTCTTCCATTCTCTGTGATTGGTGACCAGTTCTGTGCTGAGTGGATGGAGTCCGTAGATACAGGAGAGAAGCCTTGAGAGGCAGGTGGCAGTGGTTGGGAGGCACAACTCAGCAGTTAAGACTTGCGGACTGGGGATGGGTGGAAGAATGGACACTGTCCTTGGAAAGAAAATGCAATCAGCATTGGCAATTTGCCTGAGCAAATAGGACTGGGGCAGAGGCCGCACCACCAAGGCAGGGAAGCACCAGAGGAACCGCACTTTCTTTTTGCGGCATAGAGGATCGTTTTCCTGATTCGGTTTTCCTCTTGTCGTTTTGCCCAGCTTCAGGCCTTTCTCCTACCTATTCAGCCCATGTGGCTAAGTGGCGACTCAAAGGGGCAGAGCCTTTTTCTTTCAATACATGACGCTGGTCGCACTTGCAGCATGGAGGCAGAATGTTGGAGCGCACAGGATTGAAGCAACCAAGGTGGAGAGAGGCAGCAGAACAAATAGGCAAGGGAGGAACACCACAATGACTCAACGGGCAGCGTTGTGATGCAACCTACTCTGTTAGTGGATGAGTATACAGTGTGATCTCTTCCTAGTGACCCAAATCAGTGGCAGCCAACTTGTTGCGGTCAAACGCAGCACATGCAGGCAGCCATCTTGGGTGGGGATCTCAGAGGCTTCAGCGTCATTACCACTAGTGGGACCGATCACCTTGGTCGGGAACATCAGGTCATGACACTGAGGCGGTGGCATTGGATATAACTTTAGGCACTTTGCCAGAAACAAAACCGCAGCAAGTGATGGGGGAATGTGTGAAGACTTTGTGTTCATCAATTCAAAACAGGATGATTTACCTACCACAATACACTCTAATTGGATCAGGAATGTAATAGGGCCTCATTACGACCCTGGCGCTAAGTGAAAAACGATGGCGGTAAATGTTTACCGCCATCGTTTTCCGCCAGGTCCGATCATGACCCGTGACCGTTAACTACGAAGCCAATAGCGGCATCGTAGTTAACGCTGCCGCTAACTGCGCTAAGGGTGCGCGCACGCGACCGCCCACACCGTACTTAGCGCCATGGCGGAAAGGTACGCAAATGCCGACCCAAGCGGACATGCACCTAACGCCATCACCCAGGCCGTTAAGTACCTTACCGCCATGGTGCAAATAACGCCATCGCGAACCAACCGTAAAGGGCCATGTTAAGTGAATGCAGCTGCCACAGGTGCACAGAAACAGCACAGGTGAAGGCAATACAGACTCAGGGGAGTACAAAAAGAGCACACCCCACCCCTCCCACACCCAGTCACACTCCACAATGATACCAATACGACTAGCAATGTTGGGGCTGGAGGACCTGATAGCAATGCATGTGCTACAACAGCAACAACAACAACAGGCAGCACAGAGGAGACGCAGGAGGAGAAGGAGGGCAAGGCAGGCCCAGCAAGCCCCACCAGCACAGCCAGTGCCACCACGCAGGCAGCCCCCAATCCCACGCATCAGAGCCAATCCATTCAACCTCACTGCTGAGCAGATCCACACCCTGTACCGTTTGGACCGGGACACCATCACCGCCATCGTAGACATGACACACAACGACATCGTCAGCATGATAGAAAGTCCAACCGCCATCCCCCCCCTACTGAAGGTAGTGGCCGTACTCCACTTCCTGGCCACAGGCACCTACCAGCACACAGTGGGGCACCTGCATGGCATCTCACAACCATTATTCTCACGAACACTCATCCAAGTGCTCAATGCCCTCCTCAAGCACACAGACGACCACATCTCATTACCACGGACTGCCCAGGAGATTGCAAACACCAAAGTGGGTTTCCATGCACTAGCCAGCATACCCGGTTGCATTGGTGCCATCGACTGCACCCATGTGGAATTGGTGGTTCCACGTGCCATGGAGGTACCGTACCGCAACCGGAAACAGTTCCACTCAATCAACGTGCAAATGGTCTGTGACTCCAACAAGATCATCACACATTGTTGTGCCCGATTCCCCGGATCAACCCATGATTCCATGGTCCTGAGGAACTCCACAATACCACGCTACATGGAGCGACATGCAGGCCCAAGATCCTGGCTACTCGGTGAGTGCAATGTCATGGAAGTGGGCAGGTGAATGACGTACCGGGGGGGGGGGGGATGATGCATACTCCACCTGGCAGAAAGGGGGGGGGGGATGATGCATACTCCACCTGGCAGAAAGGGGGGGGGTGATGCATACTCCACCTGGCAGAAAGGGGGGGGATGATGCATACTCCACCTGGCAGAAAGGGGGGGGGGGGTGATGAATACTCCACCTGGCAGAAAGGGGGGGGGATGATGCATACTCCACCTGGCAGAAAGGGGGGGGGTGATGCATACTCCACCTGGCAGAAAGGGGGGGGGGGGTGATGCATACTCCACCTGGCAGAAAGGGGGGGGGGATGATGCATACTCCACCTGGCTGTGAGTAACACAGGGAAAGGAGACAGAGGAAGGGCACTCACAATGCACACAACCCCTCTGCATACATTGGGTGATGGCATGCAAAACAGGCCATGGGAGCCATGAGCACATACTGGTTGCATTGTGTGAATCAATTAGTGCATGTAGAAGTGAGCCAAAGTAACAGTTGGATGCGAGCCATGGTGGAACATCATGTTCCTGATCAGACAACATGACTGACACATACATTCTCGCCTACATACAGGTGATGCAGCCTATCCCCTGAAGAGGTGGCTCCTCACACCAGTCCGGAACCCGCAGAACCAGCACGAGGAGGACTTCAACCGTGCACATACACGTACTCGTGTGGTCATAGAGCAGACATTCGGCCTCTTGAAGGCATGGTTCCGAAGCCTCAGCAGGTCTGGTGGGGCACTCCTGTATGGCCATGAGAAGGTGGCAAAGATCGTCATGGCATGTGTCATGCTACACAATATGTGCGTCAGACGGAATGTGCCCCTGCCCCCTGACGCAGAACTGCAACCACCTGACGATGAGGATGAGGAGGGTGCAGATGGGGCGGCACCCCATGGAGGAGGCGAAGCACAGGAGGGGCGTGCCATGCGCCAAAGTATCATCGACCACTGCTTCTAGCACACACGGCTGGTGTTTATCGCATGGAGACTGCACTTGGGGCACTGTGTGTCCCTGGGACATGCACACTGTGGACTGTACACCAATAAAGCACACATACGCAATGAAAATGTCCACACATTTCTTTTTTGGGAAAGAAAAAAGTGTATTGAAACTATGAACTGTCGTGTCACACCCCCTCCCACCTCCCCCCTGCACACCCCAACACACCCCCTCCCACCTCCCCCCTGCACACCCCAACACACCCCCTCCCACCTCCCCCCTGCACACCCCAACACACCCCCTCCCACCTCCCCCCTGCACACCCCAACACACCCCCTCCCACCTCCCCCCTGCACTACCCAACACACCCCATGCAGGTGTCAACAGATGCCTGTGACAGTGGCCACAGGCCGTCACAAGCCCCCTCTCCCGGCCCCCGGGGCACCCCTGGCTGTGGAGCGCAGGTTACGACCGGAACGTCGCACGGGGCTGCTCTGCGCCGAACTGGCAGTGGAGGATGTCCCTGGCTGCCCCTGTGCATGCACGTCCTGTTGTGTGTGGGTGAGGCCAGTGACCGCACGACGCAAGGCCGCAAGTTCTGCACAGATGTCCCTGGACATGGCCTGCATGGCATCCCTCAGGGTGGCAGTGCTCTGCGCCACTTCGGCCCTTAGGGTCTCCGTGGCCTGTTCAATGCTAGACCTAGCCCCCACACATTCCGCAGCATGCTCATCCAGCATTGCGGACAGTTGATGCTGCCGTTGAGTGATGTCCTGGAGGGACTGCTGGCCGTGCTGGCCCATGGCCAGTGCTGGTGGAGTGATGGTGGGGCTGCTCCCCTCCTGTGGAGTGTGGACAGGGCATGGGGTGGATGGCCACTCCTCTACCTCTGTGTGCCCCTGTGAGTGACCCTCATGGGGGCTGGCGTCTGAGAAACAGGGGGAATGTAGCAGGTCAGTGGGGCTTCTGACCTAGTGCTCCATGTCCGAGTCTGAACATGCAGCTGTTGCAGCTGTCTCCCCGATGTTGCTGCTGGCCGCTGACCCCCTGCCTCCTGTGGCAGGCAATGTCGGTGGAGGTGGAGCAGCTGCTGCTGGCCTGCTGCCGACAGGGGTGCTTGCCGGTGGGACCTCCGGTATGCCTGCAGTGGGACCTGCTTGTTGTGGGGTCTGCCTCACTGCAGCTGAGGTTGAGGGTGCAGGGACGTTGTTGATGGCCTTCTTGGCCCTCTTTGGCGCAGGGGTGTCCTGGTCCTCTGGGTGTGAATCTGTGCCTGTGGTGGAGCAAAGGAGGGAGGGCGTTATTGATGGGTCTGCGGACTTTGGAATGAAATGTTTGACATTATTGTGGTCAGTGGATGAGGAAGATTTCAGGCAGTGCCATGCAGGTTGTCTCCTTTTAGTGTGGAATGTGGATGCAGGTATGCGGGTGCCAGCAGTGTATGCAGGGTGGTGCTCGCATGTGGCTATGGGCAGTGTTGATATGTGTTGCATTTACACTCTAGGGCAACCTTGTGCTACACATGATTGGACTGCTGTGACTATGGCATGTTTTGTTTGAGGCACCTACCTTCATCGCCTGATGTCGGAGCTCCCCTTTCCATCCCTCCGACGCCTTCAATGGACTCCATGCCAATCGTGGTTGCACAGATCTCCTCCCACGGTTGGAGTTTCAGGGGGGATTCCGACCCTCCACCGGTACCCAGGGCAAGGTTGCGGTTTGCTGAGATGACGGCTCTGACCCGTATGCGTAGGTCATCCCAGCGCTTCCTGCACTGCTGTGGGGTGCGGGGTACGGTCCCCACCGCGCTGACGCGCTCAGCCACCAGGGCCCAGATGGCCTTCTTTTTCCCGATCGCTGTCCTGGTCATGTCCGGGGAGAAAACGACACCTGCGTTGTCTTGCAGGGTCTCCGCAAGCATGCAGAGTTCCTCCCGGCTGAATCTCTCCTGGCGCTGGCGGTCACATGCCTTTTTCACACATTTAGGCATTTTCGGGTACTTGGTAGGGTGGGTGATTGGTTGGGACAGGTGTCAGGGTTGGGTCTGGTGTTGTTTGGTAGGATGGCGATGGATTGTGTTTTTCAAGATGGCCGACGGGCTGTTTCCCGTTCCGGCGCGATGACGCTATTTCCGGTTCGACTTTTTACGGCCGCCGCTAATTACGGCCGCCGCTAATTACGGCCGCCGCTACTTACGGTGGCCGCTACTTACGGTGGCGTAAGTGCACTTTGCTCGCTTAACGATGCCGGTAGGGGCCTTTTCCGCCATGGCGTTAATTGCATTACCGCCATGGCGTAATGCTCGTGCGCGATGGGTCGTAATGTGGCGCTCTTTACGCCATCGTCCCACGGCGTAAACGCTCATTACGCTATGGCGGTAATGACGGGCGATTACCGCCAGGGTCGTAATGAGGCCCATAGAACCACTGTGGTTGGGAAGTGAGAACCGTCTGTGCAGGACAATCTGTCCACATTCTCTGCAGCTATTACCACACTTTAGAAGGAAGTACAGTTCCCCTCATCCAGCTGCGATGGTCTGGAATTCAGGTTCTGCCGTTATAATAGTATCGTAGGTGTACCTGAAAATGCTGCTAAAGTGGCGATATGCCCTGAGGCGACAGGCCGACCCTGTCGGTAACAGACCACCGCCCAATTAAAGAACCCGCGTGAAGCAAGGGTCCCTTAACGAGGGTGGCGGTGCAGTTAGTGGCAGGGTCAACCTGCCACTGAGGGGCATATCACCATTTAGCATCTGTGTAGTTCCCTACACGGATGCTAATGGTGTCTTTTAAGACACAAAGGAACATATCTTTGCCGTGGGGCCCAGTGCCACGCAATGCTGTCCCCGAAGTCCATTTTCAATGTTGATAACTGACGTCAGGTCGCACAGCAAAGGCACGTTTCTTTAAAAAAAAAAGAAAAATGAAAAAGTTACTCTTAGCACCGGTATAGGAAACTACATGGGTGCTAAGAGGTGAGGGGGAAGATGAAGAGGAGAAGGGAAGGGACGAGGCGCTGGCTACCGAGGCTGCTCGTAACGCAGGCTGTTACCATACAATACAGCCCACATTCCGAGCATCCTGATTGGCTAGCGCCGACTTTCAAGGTGGTAATGATATAGGTGAACTGTATGTGGAGATCTTGTTAAAGAAGTTTCTAGGAGAGCTTCCAATCGTGCCCTATTTTGCAGTTGAAAGAGCCCTTTGCACTTTAATGCCAAAGTCTAAACCTGGCGGATCGCTGAGACCCATCCATACTGGCTTGCCTAATGAACTTCTGGGACAGAGGGCCTCATTACGAGTATGGAGGTAGCCATGCCCTTAATAGGGGCATGCCTGCCTCCATACCTGGGTCTGTGAATAAGGAATTACCGGGTCATTCCGACCTTGGAGGACCCGGTAATTCCTCATGCACAGAACCATTCCCCATTCCCATTGAGCCCCTATAGGGCTCAATGGGAATGGGGATGGAGCTAATAACGGGCCCGTTAACAATGGGCCCGTTATTAGCTCCTTGGTCCCCTCGCGGGACCCGGAAAGGACGTCTGGTTTTACCAGACGTCTGTTCCGTGTCCCGCAAGGGAACCTCGTCATAGGTGCTCCCGTAATGAAGGGTGCCGGTCCTGTACCGGCTCCGTTCATTACGGGAGCGCCTAAGTTGTAATGAGGCCCAGAGAGTTAACATTGATATGTGCAAGGGATCACGTGGCGTTTTCATTTGAATCCAGGAGACTATTCTTCTACTCCTATTTCTCCATGGCGGTTCCAGCTGCCTGAAAGTCCTAATTGGGTCGGAGCAACCTTTAAGAGAGACACGTCCCCTATGCCATGCTCTTCCTGGCCAAACTGCATCTCCATTATAATGGACAGCTGTTGTTCTGCGTGCCACCGCCTGTGGCTATATCATCCGTGGAAGCCAGCATCCATACGAGCTACCATAACTCTCCTCACCACTCAGACCTGCCCTCTCCGAGGTTGGCTGACTTCTCGCGAGATGCTGGATAATGGTGTTTTCATACATTGCATTTCCATCACATTATTGTACCCTATTCGGTTCTCCGTACAGCGCTTAGGCGTAAGGCACTTTATAAATAAAATACAAATATTCAACTATTGGCCTGAATTTTGGAAAACCCTCCCCAATACAGATTGCATCTTTAACTGTTTGGTTGGTCTACCTATCCACCATGACTATACTAGGATGCTGTACCGATTTATCCATTTTTCTTAATGTGTACTCACTGGAGGTTTTGGAGTGTTGATGCTGGTACACTTTACTCTTACATTTCAATTTTCTGGTTACTCCTTTGATCCCATGGGTAGATCTATGGGTTGGAATGGATATTGTTTGGTCAGAATGTGCTCCTCATTAGCACCCTCGATCGGGGCACTGGCCAATCAGTATGCTCGGAGTGTAGAACGCACGCTGAATTCACTGGTACAAGTCTGCTGAGTTTCCCAAATGCGCTCCATCGCACACCCTGTGAACCACGTATATCCCCTCTCATCCACATCTCCATTAGCACCCACTAAAAAGTACATCTGTGTGCTGAAGTCTAGAACAAATGATAAAGAAGGCAAAACTGACCGACCCTGGTTCCTGTAACACACCACTTCGATTAGAGGGAGTCCGCTTTCAGTGTTAAGTGATTGTAATCAACACTGAAAACAGACTATCCCTCACGGAAGTGACATTGCAGCTTCAAAGGTAAGATAGATTTGCTTTTTAAAATTTTGTTTAACCTTTAGCCCCTGCGTGTGCATTTTTCTGGAGTGCTAAGGGCGATATAATCTGGGTGGCAGGGCTTTACCAGAAGGTAAACCGCCGCGGGTTATATCGCCTCATTAATAGTTATCCCCAATATTGCTGATCCTTCCTTCTTTTCCAGCAAGTAACATTTTTGTAAAATGTCAGTTGATGTATACCATTTGGGGAGACAATTTTAACAACGTGTGCTACAACAGCCTGGAGCATGGTGGGATGGTAGCTCAGGCCGCGCCAAGACAATTCTACATTTGATGGATGTACACAATCTGTCTGCCACCTGTATGACCCTGTACCCTGAGATCAAAGACTTCCATTTTTAATCAACGGTACACAATATGTAATCTCGCATTGATTTACGGTTAATAGCGTTTTCTTCTTAACCACGCATTTTCTGGTCATTCCCTTATTGGACTCCCTTTGCAGTTTGAAGAGAGGCCCAGCCTTAGAACACGCCGTGCTGTTTTGCTGTATCTTCTTTTCTTGACCCTGTGTATGATGCTATCATATCCGTGATGATTGTCCTCTAATTGCAGTCCAACGTTGGATCTGTATCCTCTTCCGCGACACTCTGGGTGGCCTTTAAGGGTTATGCTCAAGGAATTGCCTCTACCTGTGCGACTCTCAGATTTGTTTGGTCAGAATTAAGTACGGTTGAGTTCATTTCAGCTGGAAACTCAGGGACCACAGCATTCTAATTCCTTCTACTACATCTCTGAGGGCTATGAACAAAAATGACTGGAACTCAGAGATATTGGAAGGCAGATGGGCCCTGAGGAGTGCTGGCTGAGCTCTTGCACGGGACATTGCATCAGGCATGTATTTGCACCTTTCAGGAACTGGATATGGTGTGGTCAGGACTGACTATCGAAGTGAGTGGAAGCCGAATTTGTACCAAACATCACCATGGCAACTGTTATTGAAATGTTAACAGCCGTGTTTCCGAGGGAATGATTGCCCAAGGACATTGTTACAGACAATGGAGTCCAGTTGGTCTCCCATGAAATGGCGCACTTTATGAAGAACACCGTAAAACAGATTAAAGCAACGTTGTATCACCCCCAAGCCAAGGGACTTGTTGAAAGGGCTAACAGGTTTATCAAAGGGCTGATACAACGGCCCACAGCCTTGAGTATGGACCCATTCAGGACAGTTAAGGAGGCCATTTCTGCACAGCGCCTGACACCCAATGGCATCACCTATGTATCACCGTTTCACATGCTACGGGGAAGAAGCGCGGCGTCCACCTTACTACCTCCATCGTTGTCATCTGTAAGGGAGGAGGATGATGGGCTAGATATGGAGGATTTCGTATGGAGAATAAGGAATAGCAAGAATCAGCTGAAGTAATGGAGTGACTGACAAAGAGCAACCCGAAGCCTAGAAGTCAGGGAAGGTGACTCTGTCAAACTCTGGTTGCCGCACAAGGATCAAGTGACAGGTTCCAAGTTCAGTCAACCGATCAAGGTAGTGCAAAGAGGAACCAAGCATGTCTGCACCCAAGATGGCTGTAAATGGAACATGGAAAGAGTGGCCAGGTTTTAGAGAGGGTCCAGTAGAGAGAGACAGTCTTTGAGACAGGAGCTACATGATAGTGCAAGACCAGAAACACAGGCACAGGAAGAATCAGTGCAGGCTGCCGCAAGGGAACCTGCCCCAGACTCACATCTTGTGCTCCACATCGGGAGCGAGCTGGATCCAGAGGAACTCGACCAAAGCCACGAAGGAGGTAGCATGACAGCAGACGAGGGAGACCAGGAGACAGCCCTGGAGAGAGTGGAGAAGACCGGTGAAGTATAATGACTTTGTAATGTAGTAACTCCATTATGTTCATCTAAGAGAACTATGTGGAGAGTGATCAGGAGCGCTCAGGTCTCGCAAGACGTTTCATGTGGGAAGCGCAGAGAGAGGAACAGCTGACTTTCTCCAGCATGGGCACCGGGGACAGAAAGATCTCCTGGTGCTACGCCACCAGCAGGGGAGAAGAACCCTGTCACAGTAAGACTTCCTCTTACCTGAAAGACATTAAGGACTAGACAGCAGTGAACTAACTGCTGGGTGTAAATAGTTGCCGTAAAGCCTGTGAATAAAAGAAGCAGTCACCTAATCAAGAAAGCCTCTTTATTGCATAACACTAACTCCATATAATTTGAAGTTCAAATTGAATTTCTCACCTGAACGGAACCAATGACCCGCCTTTTGACAAAAGGGCCAGCACAGTGAAGTGCCTTTCAACACCAGCAACTACATCACTACCTGAGCTTCGCACCTGGGACCGTTCAATTTGAAAATGAGAGCATGTGTGAGAGTAGACGCAAGTATGTAGGGTGTGGAATCTACACCAATGCAGAGACAAGCCAATTTTGGCAAAAACCTGCAAGAGTTTGTCCTCCTGCACAATACGTTTCCCCGGCACTGCTCAACAGGTGGCGCTGGGGGGGGGGATATGGGTGGGCTGCCCATGTACTAGGGATGCCAGCACTTAGCAGGCAATACTGAGTGGTAGAGAGTGGTCACGCTTCAACTGAACTCGTTGCAAATATTGACTGTACTCTGTGCAGCCGAGCCCCCATTAGAGTCGAAGATTAGAACGCACTAGTGTCCTCGTATGTTTGGTCAAGATGGCAACTCCAAAGCTTGCTTCAAACCACTATCTGTCAAGCTGATTGGCCCGAGAGGACCGCGTACCTGTAGTCTTGGTGGTTGGTCTCGCAGAGGTCGCCAGTCTGGAGTCCGGGAACTGATGAAATAGCGGCACGAGGAATCAGCCTCTCCACCACCCAAAAGAGAAACTGGGTGAAGGATGGACCAACTCCCAATGTCACGAAAGGCACTCTCCAGATATGCGTGACAAGAGGATTGTAGGCTCAGATGGATGGAACCATAGTCCAGGTGGAGCTTGTTGTCAAGACCATGAATCTTCCAAGAACCTCAGTGCAGCGACAGTTGGTAGATAGACCAGTGTAGCAGAAAAGGTATTCGCAGTAGGCAAAAGGAGCTTGGCTGGTGCTGATGGTTCCAATGGTACACAGGATAAAGTTCGGAGTCAGGCAAGACAGGAAAGAGTGAGGTCAGTTGGAGCTTGCTGTCTGGCCAAATAAAGAACTGTATAAACGTGCCCAGGATGGGCAGGCTAGCATGGGGTATGACCCATATACACAATAGATGGTAGATGACTCAGGACAGGACTCAGGAAAGGGCTGAGGGAAGGCTGACCCAGGACAGGACCCAGGTAGTAGCTGGAGGCTGGCTGGCCCAGAACAGGACCCAGGTAAGGACTGGAGGCAGACAGGCCCAGGACAGGACCCAGGTAAGAGCTGGAGGCAGGCTGGCCCAGGGCAGGACCCAGGTAAGGACTGGAGGCAGGCAGGCCCAGGACAGGACCCGGGTAAGGACTGGAGGCAGGCTGGCCCAGGGCAGGCCACAGGTAAGGACTGGAGGCAGGCAGGCCCAGGACAGGACCCAGGTAAGGACTGGAGGCAGGCAGGCCCAGGACAGGCCACAGGTAAGGACTGGAGGCAGGCTGGCCCAGGGCAGGCCACAGGTAAGGACTGGAGGCAGGCAGGCCCAGGACAGGCCACAGGTAAGTATAGAGGCAGGAACAACGAGGCGAGCGAAGCGAACCGCGTTGAGACGCGACCCGCTTTGACTCGCGGCCTCTTTTATGGGCCGCCGGCGCCCGAGAGGCCTGGAACGCAAGCCGTTCCGTTTCCGGGCGCCGGCGAACCCACAACGAGGCTTGGAAGGCAAGCCCCTCCAAGGAGGCGAGCCCAGTCCACGGCGCATGTGCGGAACCGAGAGAGAGATCCTCCGCGCATGCGCCGAAGGCCGCCGGCCCCGTAACCCGTCGCTCCCCTCCCGGCGAGTCCCCAGACGCGAACGCGCGGGTAGACTCGCCAGGAGGAAATGGGAGCGGCAGACCCCAGTCTCCCGCGTGACATGACACTATGCCCCCTCCCAGGAAGACCCGGGGCCCCAGGTTTCCAGGGGAATCGGACGTAGAACTCACGTATCAGCCGGGGAGCATGCACGTGCTGGCGCGGTTCCCATGTACGATCACAGGCTGGGTACCCCTTCCAGTCAACCAAATAGTGGAGCACCCCTCTACGGTAACGGGCATCACAGATCTCGTGTACCTCAAACTCAGGGACGCCCTGCACCAGAACAGAGGCCGGACGAGGAGAGGTGCGGCCGTAATCATCGACCACATAGGGCTTCAACAGGGACACGTGAAAAACGGGATGTACACGCCAAGAAGAGGGTAGGCGAAGACGGAAGGCTACAGAGGACAACCGTTTGGTGATAACAAAGGGTCCCAAATATCTAGGGGCCAGTTTGACGGGCAGGTTGCGGAGGGGCAAGTTCTTTGAGGACAACCACACCTTGTCACCCTCCTGGAAATTAGGTTCTGCACTCCTCTTCCTGTCTGCCTGTCTCTTCATCCGATCCTTGGCTTCACTCAAGATCTTGCGTGCCAGTTCTTGTTGTTCCCGGATGTGTAAGACCAGGCCATCAGCAGAAGGAACAGTACTAGATGGAACTGGTTGAAAAGGCATCAACCGAGGATGTAGACCAGTGGAACAGAAGAATGGGCTGACTCCAATGGAAGCATGAACGGTGTTGTTGTAGGATACTTCGGCCAGATCTAACCCATCTTTCCAATTAGACTGTGTGGCATTGGCAAAACAGCGGAGGTACCCCTCCAAAGTCTGATTGGTCCTTTCGGTTAGCCCATTGGTCTGTGGGTGGTAGCCTGAGCTTAGAGCTCTATGTATTCCCAGATGACCACACACCTGTCTCCAAAATGATGAAAGGAACTGGGTTCCTCTATCCGATATGATCTTCTCCGGTAGGCCGTGCAACCGGTAGATGTCGTGCAGAAATGCTGAAGCCATTTGAGTAGCTGTAGGGATTTTCTGGAATGGGATGAAATGGGCCAGTTTGGTGAAGCTGTCCACAACCACCATTATACAGGTGTACCCTTCTGATGGAGGCAAATCCACAATGAAATCGGTAGCGATTGTATGCCACGGATAGGGAGCTATTTCAGTGGGCATTAACAAACCCAATGGTCGTCTTCTGGGAACCTTGCACTGGGCACAAATTGGACAGCTGTCGATGTACTTCTGGACCTCGGTCACCCAACCAGGCCACCAGAACTGTCGGGATATCAACTCTCGAGTGGTTCTGACCCCGCGATGTCCTCCTATGGGTGAATCATGGAATCCATGTAGAATGCCCCTTCTAACGGCTCCTCTAGGTATGTAGAGTCTTTTCTGAAAAAACAACAGTCCATCTCGTTCTGAAACCAATTGCCGACTAAGAAGGGTCGTTCTTTCTGGATCCGACCGAGTGGCTTCCGCGATGGACTTAAGGTGAGAGGACAAGGCCAGCAAAAAATGGCGAGGAGAAATCAGTGGCAGATCTGGACAAGGCGTCCCATCTACGTTTTCCAGGGACCTGGAAAGAGCATCCGCCTTTATATTGGAGGTTCCCGGGATATAAGTAACATGGAACTCAAACGGAGAGAAGAAGAAGGCCCACCGGGCTTGACGAGGAGTCCGACATTGCAGAGAGCGAAGATATTGCAGATTGCGATGGTCTGTCCGCACCTCCACAGAAAAGCGAGCTCCGAGGAGAAAATGTCTCCATTCCTCGAATGCGGTCTTGATGGCCAACAGTTCCTTTTCAATCACAGCGTAGTTTCGTTCGCTGGGACTCAACTTGCGAGAATAATAGGCCACTGGATGTTCCACTAACGTGGTTTGATCTTTCTGAAGAAGGACTGCTCCTACCGCGAAGCTGGAAGCATCGGCCTCCACTATGTAGGGCAACTCTTCCTGGGGATGGCGCAGGATCGGGGCAGCCATAAAGGCCGACTTCAATACGTCGAAAGCCTGAGAAGCCACAGCATCCCATTCGAAAGCGATCTTGCTGCTGGTTAGCCTGGTGAGGGGCGCCGAGATCTGCGAGAACTGTGGAATAAATCGCCTGTAAAAGTTTGCGAATCCCAAAAAGCGTTGGAGAGCCTTGATATCGTGTGGATGTTTCCATTCTTGTATGGCTCGCACCTTCTTGGGATCCATCCCAATACCATCTTGATTGATAACAAATCCCAAGAACTCAATGCTGGGTTGGTGAAAGCTACATTCCTCTGCTTTGGCGAACAGGTTATCGATGGACAGCCGATGAAGGACCTCACAAACGTGTTCCACATGCTCGTCTAAGGATTTAGAAAATATCAATATGTCGTCCAGATAAACCCAGACGGATAATCCTAGCAGATCACCAAAGATGTAGTCCATGAATCGTTGAAAAACAGCGGGGGCATTACATAAGCCGAAAGGCATAACCCTGTATTCAAAATGCCCAAAAGATGTCTTGAAAGCTGTCTTCCACTCGTCCCCACTCCTGATGCGCACCAAATGATAAGCTCCGCGGAGGTCCAATTTGGAGAAGATTCGCGCAGTATGCATGGTTTCAAGGATACTGTGAATTAAAGGTAAAGGATACCGGTCCTTGGCTGTTATGTCATTCAACTGCCGGTAGTCGACACAGGGTCTCAATGTACCTTCTTTTTTCTTGACAAAAAACAGGGGAAATCCTGCAGGTGATTTTGACGGCACAATGTACCCCTTTTCTAGACTCTCTGACAAATACTCCTGAAGAACTTGCTTCTCGTCACGTTTAAAGCATATAATTTCCCATGGGGAATAACGTGGTTCGGCAGCAGGTCAATGGAGCAATCAAAGGAACGGTGTGGAGGAAGGGGTATGTTGCCGGGTTCAGAAAAAACCTGTTTGAATTCGGAATATTCCTGTGGGACCAGGGACGTGGAACATAGATGGACCCCATTGCTGTCTGTTTCTAGAGAAGTCAAAACGGCCATGGTGGGAACCGGTAGCTTGCATTCTTGAGCACACCTTTCGGATGAAAAGGTCAAGGTCTGGGTTCTCCAGTCTATCAAAGGATTGTGGTGTTGCAACCAAGGTAATCCCAAGACCACCTTGTAGTTCGGTGACTTAATAACATCAAAGGCAAGTTCCTCATAATGATCAGCAATCAGAAGAGCCAGTCCAACTGTGAACTGACTAACGGGTCCAGAAGACAAGGGAGTACCATCAATAAGCTCCACCGACAGAGGTGTGTGTCTGGAAATGAGTGGTATCTTATGTCTGGAGACGAACGTTTCGTCAATGTAATTGCCGGAAGCCCCACAGTCCAGTAGACCGGATACTTCCAGGTTCTTGTCTGGTAATTTAATTCGGACCTTCAGGGTCTGTAGCACCGCTGGTTGCATGGGCAGACGAATAGAACAAATAACAGAAGGGTCTGAGGAAGGGATAGGACCTGTCGTTGCCCTTCCCGTATACGACAGGTCTCCTAGTTTCCCGACTTCTTCTTCTGCGGACGCAAAGGACACGTACCCAAATAATGCCCAGCTGCTCCACAGTAAAGACACAAACGCAAAGACCTCCTTCGTTTCTTCTCTTCTTCCGTCAAAGGTCCTCTCATGGCTCCTACTTGCATGGGCTCAGGTCCGGACTCGGTCGACCCGAATGAACCAGCGGGTGAGTTGGTCGTCCGGGGACCGCTTCTGTCAAGCCGACGTCTCTCAGCCTTTCGTTCGGCTAACCTTTGGTCAATACGGAGTACTTGATCAATCAAGAGTTGAAGGCTCTCTGGTTCGGGGATGTGGAGTAACTCATCCTTGTACTCCTCTCTCAGGCCTCGACGAAACAGTGTCTTCTGTGTAATTTCGGGCCACTGGGAGTCGGTAGCCAAAAGTCGGAAGCGGCTGATGTAGGTGATGATGTCAGTGCTTCCCTGTTTGTAGTCCATCAATTGATTCTGTGCAACGGAGGCCAGGTTCGGCGTCTGGAACACCTCAAAGAAGGCCTTTTCAAAGGCAGCAAAGTCATTCAAAATAGGACTGTTCGTAACCACAAACGGAGTTGCCCAAGCTAATGCGTTCCCAGTTAGGTTCCCCAAGATGTAACCAATCTTGGCCCTATCGTTGTTGAAGTAGGTAGACCTGAAGAGAAAATGTATCCTGCAGTGGTTACAAAACTCTGCCACCCGTCTAGGGTCTCCGTCGAATTTGATGGGTGTTTTATGGGCCAATGATCCCTCTACTTGAGAGGTACTGGGTGCTCCTTGCGTTATCATTTGACGTAATGTTTGATTCTCCTGACGCAGGGCGGTCATCTCGGCCCTGAGCGCTAGCAACTCGTTCCTCATGTCTTGCGATTCATCCATCTATGAATCAGAAGGCAGGCGTCTCAATCTGTCAAGCTGATTGGCCCGAGAGGACCGCGTACCTGTAGTCTTGGTGGTTGGTCTCGCAGAGGTCGCCAGTCTGGAGTCCGGGAACTGATGAAATAGCGGCACGAGGAATCAGCCTCTCCACCACCCAAAAGAGAAACTGGGTGAAGGATGGACCAACTCCCAATGTCACGAAAGGCACTCTCCAGATATGCGTGACAAGAGGATTGTAGGCTCAGATGGATGGAACCATAGTCCAGGTGGAGCTTGTTGTCAAGACCATGAATCTTCCAAGAACCTCAGTGCAGCGACAGTTGGTAGATAGACCAGTGTAGCAGAAAAGGTATTCGCAGTAGGCAAAAGGAGCTTGGCTGGTGCTGATGGTTCCAATGGTACACAGGATAAAGTTCGGAGTCAGGCAAGACAGGAAAGAGTGAGGTCAGTTGGAGCTTGCTGTCTGGCCAAATAAAGAACTGTATAAACGTGCCCAGGATGGAACAGGAGAATGCAGGCTAGCATGGGGTATGACCCATATACACAATAGATGGTAGATGACTCAGGACAGGACTCAGGAAAGGGCTGAGGGAAGGCTGACCCAGGACAGGACCCAGGTAGTAGCTGGAGGCTGGCTGGCCCAGAACAGGACCCAGGTAAGGACTGGAGGCAGACAGGCCCAGGACAGGACCCAGGTAAGAGCTGGAGGCAGGCTGGCCCAGGGCAGGACCCAGGTAAGGACTGGAGGCAGGCAGGCCCAGGACAGGACCCGGGTAAGGACTGGAGGCAGGCTGGCCCAGGGCAGGCCACAGGTAAGGACTGGAGGCAGGCAGGCCCAGGACAGGACCCAGGTAAGGACTGGAGGCAGGCAGGCCCAGGACAGGCCACAGGTAAGGACTGGAGGCAGGCTGGCCCAGGGCAGGCCACAGGTAAGGACTGGAGGCAGGCAGGCCCAGGACAGGCCACAGGTAAGTATAGAGGCAGGAACAACGAGGCGAGCGAAGCGAACCGCGTTGAGACGCGACCCGCTTTGACTTGCGGCCTCTTTTATGGGCCGCCGGCACCCGAGAGGCCTGGAACGCAAGCCGTTCCGTTTCCGGGCGCCGGCGAACCCACAACGAGGCTTGGAAGGCAAGCCCCTCCAAGGAGGCGAGCCCAGTCCACGGCGCATGCGCGGAACCGAGAGAGAGGTCCTCCGCACATGCGCCGAAGGCCGCCGGCCCCGTAACCCGTCGCTCCCCTCCCGGCGAGTCCCCAGACGCGAACGCGCGGGTAGACTCGCCAGGAGGAAATGGGAGCGGCAGACCCCAGTCTCCCGCGTGACATGACACTATCTGGCAGACACCAAGGCCCTCAATGACGTCTACCTGGTTATCCAAGCTTGGATGGCCCAAAACCAGCTATGTCTGAACGACGATAAGACGGAGCTCCTTATCTTGGGTACCTCACAACGCCTGAGCAAACTCGAGCCGTCTTATCAGTCGTTCACCATAGACGGTAATACCATACGTGTCTCGAAAGACACCAAAACATTAGGCTTTTACCTAGACTCGACCCTATCCCTATCGAGACAAACAAATGCAGTTAGGTCTACCTCCGCCTACACGTCCAAACTTATTTCTGCCTGCAGACCATTTCTTACTACCCCCAACAGTGTCACACTGGTCAGAACACTTATCATGGCAAAAATTGATTACTGCAGTGCTCTTTACTTAGGCACCAGCCAAGAGAACCTTTCCAAACTCCAAACTACCCAGAACAATGCCATTCGAGCGGCCCTGAACATCCCTCGCAACCATCACATCTCAGACGCCAGAACCAGCCTAAAGTGGCTAACGATGAAGCAGAGAATTTCCCTAAAAACGCTTGCCCTCACGCACAAATGCTTAGCCAACAAGGCCCCGATCTATCTATGTAGTCGGCTTTCGCGCCACTCTACTACCCGACCTCTAAGAACTGCTCAGACTCACTGCCTAACTATCCCCAGGTTTAAGCTTCAGAAAGCGGGAGGCACCAGCTTCCCTGTCCTAGCCTCTAAACTCTGGAACTCCCTCCCTGCTACTATCAGAGCCGAAGACTCCTTCAACACCTTCAAGACTAAAACCAAATCCTGGCTCTTTGACCAGCATTAAGACATGCCCGACACCTCTGTCTTATTTTCCCTGGCCTGCCCCCCTGACTCCATTTCTGGCCTGCTAATTCTGCTAACGATTTTGCTCACACTAGGATACTTCCTCAGTTAATCCTAGTGCATTGTAAACTATGTAATATATGTAATTAATATGATTGTTAGTTACTGGTATTGTTTACATTTTTGTGATGTAACCTCCTTGCCTGTATGTCTGTCCTTGCAACTGTTGTACAAATTGCGCCCTGATGCCCCCGGGCCTGATGGTCTGCGCGTTATAAATAAACAAATACAAATACAAATACTATCAGACAGCCACGCCTACTGGCTTTGCCAATGCTTGTTGAGACCGTTATAACTTGATTTAGGTGCTTTGCCACTTGATTGCATAGAGCTAAAAGTACTACGAAGTTATTCCCACGGCACTGCTGATTTGTCTGCAGGAGAGTCGAAAACAGGTCTGAGCAGCCATTATCTGCACCCCACGCCTGCCCATACAGGCCTTGCTCGCCTCCCTGGCGATTCAACGCTAGAAACCCTTATTGGAAAACGGCGCACCCTTAAAACGAACACACGAGGGGAATCGCAATTGCGCGCAGTTTCACGTCTAGGATTCTCAACAATTATCTGTTTTTTAATCAAGCATCCCTAAAGAAATAAAGGTTTTTGAAAAGTTCTTGTATCAAAGGAATTCGATTCTTATCTATGCAGAGCCCGCAGCTGCAGCCAGATACAGGAAGCCATATCGATTTGCTACGCAGGCATCGTATGTATGCGCAGTTTCAAAAAAACAAATGGCCGAATTACGATCATCCACAACCGAAACAAAGGAAGGACACAGCCCATCCCAAGCAGGAACATTGGAATGAAACTTTATGGCTAACCTTTAACTGTATAGTCATCTCTGCTATTACATTTTTATAATTGGCTATTTATAACGTGCTTAATACCCAGAGGTTTGGGGGAGGTTCTCAGACATAACAGGTGGGGCCTGGACATGGTCTCTGCTTCTGAGCAGAGCTGCTAGTGCTTGAATGGACTGCCCTCTCACTTCACTGCAAGGAATCTATCACAAACCTCTTCCCTGCTCCCCTCCCCTGGCGGGCAGTGCGTTAGACACTCCTGCGGTCTAGTCACGAGTAGTCTCCTCCTTGCTCCATTCGATTATAAGAGAATCGCAGAACAATATTTGGGGGCATAGCAGTAGATCGCGTATTACAACGCACGGAATTCATCACGGCGCCATAGCAGCTCTACCCTGATACCACGAGAAGACATCAGATAACTTCCTGAAATTGGGTCCACGAAAGGGCTTGCTAAGTGAGAGACCATTCCCAGACCGGGTCGTACCGGCGGAGCAGTCAGGAGCCTTTAATTGATCTAACGATGAAATCAGACAAGCGATTTAAGATTATCCTTGCCCTGTCCCAAAAAATACACCACATCATGACATCGCACCAAGAAATATTTGATACCTTAAGCTAATGAAAGCTGGGATTTACCCAGATGCCAAATATTTGAGGCAGAATAATTCAATTCAACTCCCACACCGAAAAGTAGCAGGGAATACTAGCAGCACACGTGGTCCAGTGTAAACTGCTAAATCGTTCCTCGGTTGAAAGATTGAAAGTGTCCTGAAGAAGGGTGTTAATGACACTTAACATCTGGATTGATTCGGTCCCTGTCTTCTTTCCACTCCCTGAAACACGTATCTGTGTAGACGTGCTATGACAAATATACATAAGTTCATATTGACCATTTTTTCACCTCTGGTACTAACATCACATTCATTTGAATAACAATACTCAGATGTCTAGGAGTCCAAAATATGACAGTTGCTATAACTATCTTGTGAGTGACTTATGTGATGATGTTCTAAATTTGAGCTTTGATGTATTAAACAAAAATGTCTTCTTCATTTTAGTTAGACCATCAATGTGTTCTGTTTACATATGGTCCTTTTAAAGTATGTGTATACTAATTAAAATATGCTTTTTTTGATACCTAATTGATTATTGATTGTGATCTATACAGCTGAGTGTAAGTAATTATCGCTCAAAGGAGTATCCATCCCACAACCCCGTGGAGGGAAGTTGGGTTACTAGTGGTGTAACTGTGTTTCTTATATCCATTCGATAACACTACATTTACTGGAAATTAGAATCACTTTAGTTCCTACTTTGCACACTAGTAAGCTGCAGTCGTCCACTCACTGCTTACACATGCCCACGGCACTGTGGAATCTTCTTGGTTCAACCTAGTCTTGGCTTTGCAGGTGCTCGCAGGATTGTCGGCAGCTGGTCACATCTGGGGCAGGCTATCAATACAGGCACAGCAGGCATGCAAGCATCTCTAACCAACATCGAGGTCATCAGTGCTGGTGCCTTACAGGGGTCTGCAACATGAGGCTCTCTAGATGTTTTGAACTGCAACTACAACAATCACTCACCATTGACTAGGCTGGCTAGGGATGATGGAGGTGTAGTACAAAACATCGGGAGAGCCAAAGGTTGCAGACCCCTACTGTGAGTGGGAATCTTCATTTATTTATTTATTTTGTACATTTGCAAGAGCCTACAAAGTCCACAGGCATCTAGGCGCTAGTTACGAGGAAGGGTTGGGGAGGCGGGCAGGGAGGAGGATGCATGATGCGTGAGACATGAACAGAACATGTTTAGGCTCAGTTGAGTAACAGAGTCTTGAGTTGTTTCCTGAAGGTGTGGTATGAGGGTTTGTTGCGCAATTGAGGCGGCAAGACGTTCCAGAGGGCTGGGGCACATGCAAAGAAGCTGGCGCCGTCTGCTCTTTTCTTGTTGAAGCAAGGAGTGATGAGTCGGTGTTCATAGGTGGAAAGAGTAGGCCTGGGTAAACAATGTTTTTTGATGGTGTCCACAAGGTATTGGGGAGTCTCATTAGCAATGCATTTTTAAGTGATGGAGAGTGTCTTGAATTTGATTCTGTCCTTGACTGGGAGCCAGTGGGCTGACTTTCTGGCTTCAGATATGTGGGCATGCCTTTTGATGTCAATTGCCACCCACAGTGCATTATTTTGAATGGTTTGTAGTTTGTGTAGGTTTTTCTTTGAAGTTCCACACAGTAGAACATTAATATAGTCCAATTTGGAACCAATCAGGGCTCTGGCAATTTCGAGGCGGTTCTGAGAGCAGAGGAAGGGTTTGCTGGCATCGATAAGTTTGATTGCGTACCCTGAGGAGGCCGAAATGTGGTTGACATGGCGGGTCACGGTGCGGGCAGAGTCGAGGAAGACGCTGAGAGTTTTGACGGATGATGCTACTGGTATTATGTGGCCATCTATAGTGAAGGGTTTGTAGTCTGCGTCTAATTTGGAAAGGCGTGCTTCTGGGCCAATGATGAGGAGCTCAGTTTTGTCATCATTGATGCATAAGCTGTGTGTGGCCACCTATGACTGGATAATTTCGTAGAAGCTGTTGATGCAACAAGTGTCTGTGGGGTGATCTCCAGAGAGGGGTATGAGGATTTTTGTGTCATCCGCATAGTTTGTGCATGAGACACCGAGGGTGTCTAGGTCGTCAAAGAGGGGTTTGGTGTACACATTGTACAGTATGGGGGATACACAAGATCCGTGTGGAACGCCACATGAGGTGGGGGTGGAGGCTGAGTCTCCAGCGAAGACTCAGGAGGATCTATTGGCTAGGATAGAGGATATCCAGTTGGTGGCCTCTGGTGAGAAGTGGACAGAGGTGGGCAATGCTTGACATAGGATCACATGATCAACAATGTGAATGCAGCAGAAAGGCCTAATAGTAGAAGTGAGAGGGATCTTTGGTCAATGGCTACGTCTAGCTGATTTTTTAGGTCAAGGAGGGCTGTTTCGGTGCCGTGCTTGGGACGGAAACCTGATTGTCTGGATCCTAGGATATGATGTGATTCTAGGAAGGATTGGATTTGTAGATAGGCGACTCTATCCATGATTTTGAGCAAGAAGGGGACTGTGGGGACCGGGCGGTATTTGGTGGGGGGCAGTGTCGAGGAATCGACCCATGATTCTTTCAGAGAGGTTGGGATAGTGCAGGGGGCAAAGGAAGTGTTGACGATGGCTGCAATGAGCGGTAGTATGGGTTCTGCACATTCCTTAACTAAGGTTGCAGGGCAGGCATCTTCCTTGCAGCAGGAGGGCTTGAGACCTTTGATGACTTTGGCTAGGCTGGTTGTGTCAATGTGTTGGAAGTGAAAGGTCTGGGTGTGGGGTTGGCGGTGGTGGGTTGGCGGGCCTGCGCTGGGATGGCCTGTTTGTGTTTAGTTTTTTCTTGAAATTGTGTGGTTTTGCCCATGAGTGTGGTTTGGATGCTATTGCACAAGGCGTTGTCTTTAAGGATGGAGGTGGGTGGGGATTTGGGGGACTCGAGTTCTTTGAGAATGCAGAAGAGCTTACGGGAGCTCGAGGAGGTGTTGGAGATTCTGTTGTTGTAGGTTGCAGCTTTGGAGGCCTGGATTTCTTTTTTGTACTGGAGTGAGGCGAGTAGTGGAGTGCTTTGTTAGTTACGGAAGGTTCTTTGCGCCTGGCGGCGTCTGCTGCTCTTTTGGCAGCTCCAGATAATCGTAGATTGGTGGTGAACCAAGAGTTGAGGTGTGCAGTGTTCTTCACTTTCTTAGTTTTGAGGGGGGCTATCTGGTTAATGAATGAGCTTAGCAGGGTGTTGCACCACTAGGGTCACGGTGTTGGACGTGGGCAGGACTGGTTGGTCAAGGAGAGGTGCAATGCGATCGTAGGTGAGGTTGCGAGAGCTTCGAAACAAGATGGTGGCAGGATTGGTAGCTGGTTTAGGTGGTGTGGCGGGTGTGGGAATGGAGAAGGTGATAATGTGGTGGTCAGACCAGGGGAAGGGGTGAGAAGAAGGGGCATAGATGTTGCTGTTGTGGTTAACAATCCAGTCAAGAGTGCGACAATGTGTGTGTGTGATTGTGTGATGCGTTGGGTGCAGCCTAAGGCTTACAATGCGTTAGTGAGGGAAGTGAAGTCGTGGACGGATGGGTCATTGAATCCCAGATTGAGTTCTCCCAGGAGTAGGAGTTGTGAGGATGGTTTAAGTTTGGAGGAGATGAGCTGGGTGACGTCCTCTTCAAAAGTGTGGGTCAGGCCAGGAGGACGGTAGATGAGGTGGATAGTAGTAGAGGCAGTGTGTGAGCAGGTGAGTTGGGCAGAGAGGAGCTCACAGTTAGGCAGAGCGATGGAGTTGATGGTATGTAGAGGGAGACAGTCCTTGAAAATGAGGGCCACTCCCCCCCTTTTTTGGTTATTCTGTTGCTGCGAAACATAGTATAGCCAGAAGGGATTTCTCTAGATAGGATGGGGCCGGAAGTGGCAGTGAGCCATGTTTTGGTGACTGCCAAAAGGTCAAGGTTGTGGTATGAGATGAGGTTGTGGATTTCATGAGCGTGGGCTGGCAAGGATCTGGTGTTAAGGACGGCACATTGAAGGGGTGCTGGTGCGGGCGTTGGTGAGGGGAGTGTTGGAGACGGGGAGGGATGGATAGGGGTGGTGGTGAAGCGAGGGGTGGTGCAGGCATTATTGGTGGGCTGTTGACCAGGCTGGGGCGTAAGTTGAGGAAGTGGTTGCGCCTTTCAATGCTGGATGAGAAGTTGTTGTGTCTGGTGTGGGCAGAGTGGGAGGCTAGGTGAATCGGCCTTTCGGTCTGCGATTGTGGGCGTGTTTTCAACAGAGATGAGCTTATAGGGTGAGTCTGTGACACTGGGGTGACTTGTGTAGCAGGTAACTGGGAGGAGTCTTCTGTATTGTGTGGGTCGGGTGTGGGCGGGTGGTGAGGAGAAAGGTTATGGGTGGCGGGGAGAACATACACAGAGGGTGCAACGTGAGGTGGTGCGGCTATTGTGGTTACTGGAGCAGTGGTGTTTGTAATCCGTGTGGGGGATGGAGGTAAGAGCCCCTGTGCATCATGGTGGTGGTAGTGGGTCGGCAAGTGGGCATCAGAGGGAAAGGAAGCATGCAGGACATCAGATGGCTTGGTTTTGGCAGTGGTAGGCGGCAGTAGCCCCGTTTGGGAGGTGCTGCGTATGAACAAGGCAGGGAGAAAGGGAGTAGGAAGGGGCACCGTTTGGGTGGGCAGGTTGGTTTTGAAGGGCCGGTGCATGAATGTGTGGTGATGGGAGGTGGGAGGAGGAAATGTTTGCAGGGCTCAGTCTCTCGTTTCGAGGGTCATGGATAACGCGGCGGGGTTGGGCGATATAACAGGGCAGTGAGGTTGCGGAATCATCTGTGATGCAAATGGGGAATGTGCAGATGCATGGGTGGGGTTGAGGTCCAGGGGTGGGAGGAAAGGGGTAGGATTGGGCAAGTGGAGGACATTCATAATTTATTATAAAGAGCTACTAGGATTTGGTGCCAGACAGGAGCATCAAATCAACATCTGGAACAGCAAATTAACCAAAGAATGCACCTTACCTCTGTGGCCCCTCCCAACACTCCCAGTTCTCCCCAATAAAGAGAATAAGGACATTTTGGAGTCAGCCATTTGGTACAACGTCATTTCATCGACAGTCTTTTTTTGATGTTCTTTTTTAACAAAATATTTTCAATGAAAAAACTCATCATAAAATGTAGCGTGGGGTGGGGGGTGGGAAAGTGCATATAAGGGGTGGGGGCCAGGAATAGAGAAAAATAATAGGGGATGGGGAGTTTAGGGGGAGAACCTCCCCCCAAAATAAAACAATTCTATTTCAATGAGTTTTTCGTTGAAAAATATTTGTAAAAAACCCATCGGAAAATAAAATCAGTCAATGAAATGACATAGAAGCAGCCATTCATGTAGGTGTTTATCCAGTCCTGTTTTTTTCTTTGCATTCCGTGACTTGTAGTTCCACTTTTCCTATTATAAAACTCAGACTACAAGTCAAAGAATGCAAAGAAAAAACCATGACTGGATAAGAACCTACAGATAAGAATGGGTCATGTTGTCAAATATGCCATTTGGGACCAGCACATTACTCCTACCTTCAACACATCGCAACTGCCCTACTTGATTGCCATTGATGCCAACCAATGCCCTACATTTCCTGGACATGTGCTACATCACAGGCACATGCTACTTATGTTAGGGGCCAAAGGAGGTTAAGCATGGCTTGTAAAAACCAGCTATCCCCACCCGGTATAAATCACCCTGTAAGGGCTAGTTAATCCTAGACGCTTTTTCAGACCCGAGGAGACTGAAAATTGGGAGAGTTATGACATGCTATGTTAATATGCTTTATTTTTTTAGAATTGTTTTTTTTATACTGCCCCAAGTTACCAGAGTAGCAGTTTCAGAGGGCTTAGGCTTGTCCTTGGAGTGGCGTACTGTGCCTCGGCCAAGGGTACCCTCACCTTAGTCTGCCGGAGCAAAGAAAATGAGCAAGTGTAGAGGATGAGAAAGCAGGAAATAGAGGCTACAAAAACATGGAGTGAGGGAGCGGTGCAGAGGGGGGAGAATATTTTGTGATACCCTGCTTGCATGCCCGTCCTGTTAGAGGAACCATATTTCTGCAAAAGGGAAGAGGAGGGATGTGTCCTAATGTTTTGTGGTAATTGGGTTGTGTTTCCAAGGCAGATTTGGAGAATTGCAAATGAGTGTGCAATGTAATGTTAGGTGCACGAGGGGCTCGAGTGCGTGCTCCAGTTATCCTGGAGGTTTGGTGGCATATTGGCCCGGGCATCTCTATACACAGTATTCCAGGTCAATTGCCAAGCCTGGGCCAAGTGTGGCCTAGTCAAGAATAGACTGGGTCTGAAGGTGAATAAGGTTGCTAACAGAAAGTAACGGAATTGAATGGTCACATATTATGTCATGTTATGCTATGCTATGCTATGCTACAAGATTCTTATATCATGCACTGTTGCCACCTGGGTGGTTTTTTGTGTTCTGGCAGATCTGTAAAGCAAGGGGGAAGTGTGGGGTAGTTAGTAGGATTGAGCGGGAGAAAGAGCAAGAGAGCTGTGATGTGCTTTTGGCAGCTTCAGTTCAGTTGACACCGTTCACTGAGTGTAGGTGTGTTTTTCGGCTGGTAGCTGCCACATGTGCTGTTGGGCGATGCTGTGTGTGTACAGGACAACTGGAAGAAAATTGGTACCATGATGTCAAAATGGTAATTAATAAGAGTTTGTGCCATGTCCTGTCATGCTTGACTTGATTGTAGTTCACACCGAGACAGGGTCCTTGCGTGGGAGTAGGCCATCACAGTATAGTAATACACAGCCATCTACTGTGTCACACTATACCCTGTGCTCCCTATGCAGGCTGTTTTCAATACATTGTGTGAAAGGTGGCGATAGATGTGTGGCAAACAGGGCAGGTAGGGAGGAAAGGGTCAGACCTCCCCCCAGTTAAGTTATGTTTCTATGCTTTGACTGTTACCATAAGGCAACGACAAGCGATGTTGCTTGCACAGAGCTTTACGCCACAGTTGCGCCACTTCGCAGGACTGAGGAACAGGGCGGGAATCTTTCAGGCTTCAAGCCAACAAGATGAACACTAGTGCATCCAGCACTGGAGGGCCCCTCAGTCGCCCAGGGTGGAGAAAATGAGTGTGCATCAGAAGTGAGGGAGTTCCGAAGCGGAATCACAGGCAGGAGAAAGGGTGTTCAGTGCAGCTTGTACACCAATTGTGTAGATCAATTTGCAGTGGGAAAAGGAAAGTTAAACAGGCAACTCGTCTGTAAACCAATATGGATTTTGTGCACTCTCTAGACGTCCAGGGAGCTCCCTCGACTTTGGATATAGTCTCGGGAGGATAGCTCAGGGGCAACATGCTCAACTTGGAAGCAAGACCACACGGAGCCCCACAGGTTTGATCCCCGGGTCCGCGCTTAGAAACCTCTGGGTATTAAGCGCGTTATAAATAACCTATCATATCATACCATATACAGGGGTTTGTCTGTTGTTGGTAAGCATGGTAGCATTCCAGTCGTTGGGCACTGACATCATACAGCTTCCACACCTTGCGCTGCTTATTTTGGTGGGTTCGCCCTCGATGTGGTCCACCCACTTGTGGCACTTGTGCAATGGGGTTGGCCTC
The DNA here is from genome assembly GCF_040938575.1 of Ambystoma mexicanum. Lineage (NCBI taxonomy): Eukaryota > Metazoa > Chordata > Amphibia > Caudata > Ambystomatidae > Ambystoma > Ambystoma mexicanum. The sequence goes on from NC_090921.1 coordinate 188,055,423, forward strand.
ATATGCCCTATTTCCTCTCTCCCACTGTAGTGCCCCTCATTCACCTTTCTACACTACCAGTCCATGACTCCGAACTTTCTGCGGTTGGCGGAAAAGGGCCTTCTTTATAACTTGGCCGCAATCTGTTACACGGGGAAGGTTACATTATCTGCTCACCTCATTTTAGTGGATCTCCAAAGCCGAACATAGGTTGCACAATGCAGGCCTCTTAGGTAGCCAATGACATGTCATTCCCAAGGGGTAGGCTGTCTCCTATTTCTACACAGTCAACTCTTGACCAGGCCCCTCTCGCCCCCCCCCATGCTCGGTAGGGCCGGAATTAACATTCAGCGCTGGTCCGTGTTAGAATGTCCATGTTATGCATTGGGCAATCACATCCCCAGACTTCTAATATTGCCCGAGCACCTTCTCAAACCTCTCACGGATCTGACATTATGTTCTGTAGTAACTTTGCATTCTCCGAATCTGCCTTGAAAACAAATCCAATTATCACTGCACACAACATACCCCTCTTTCTGCACTATATAGCAACCACGTGATCATTAACATGCTGCAACCACCCATCCCTTTTCCACTGATTCAAATCTCCCCATTGTTTTATCTTCCGCTTGATCTCCCTAGTGAGGGCACTATACGCTATTAGCACATGGAGTCTGTTATTGACCTCCTCTTAGCCAATCAGAATGTTAAAAGTGCAGTCAATAACTAATGATATTGACTGCATTCTGAACACTCTGTCTTCAAATGCAAACAGTGAACCAACAATGCAATGTCCAGGCAAGATTTTTTTTTAACAAGACACTTCCTCTCTGGGAGGAGCTCTTTATGCGGCAATAAAACAAAAGCAACACTAAAACATTGGGAACATGTTTTCACTATCGGCTACAGAAATCGCTTACTCTTACATTAATCCTAATGCATGCCCATGTTAAACTCATTCCATTATAACCAGGTTTACAATTGAAAGGCTTAATTTATAAAGACAGCCGTATTGAAATACTACACAATAAACAACACTTGTAATTTACTTCACTGACCATTAAGTAAGGGTTTTAGTTCACCACAAAAACTCCACTATGTGCTAATAGCTTTATAGACCGTGGAAGGGGTAAGTATTGCTTGTGATAATGGCCCCTCTTTTTTTTTTCCTCACCATCCTACACTCTATGGCCTTAAGAACAACCTCGTCTTACAATGAAACACAATAACTCCTCTGCACTCTTTCAAAGTCTTTTATTTCATGCATCTTTCTTTTCTACTTGCATTGTTGTATACGTGTTTTTGGCTTTTGTCTTAACAATTACAAAGTGGCCTGACTAAACTCAGGCTGCTGAGGAAGATCTGCTAGTGCCTAGAAGCCCGGGTTTAGCACTGAGCTCCAAGCTGCTGGGGTAAGTGGTCAGTATACATCATATGAAAACCACTGGCTTGGGACGAGGAAGGGGGTGGAGGGGAGGAAGGAGCGTGTGCACTCCAGGTATCCCAGTAGCGGAGTAAATAAGTGGTTTGAGTGAGCGGTTGGGTAGCGCGCCAAGGGCCAGCCCATATCACCTAGGGGGCAAATGACTCACAGACCACATACTGCCACACCAATAGCTCCTTCGTTCTTACGCCCTTGAGAAGCACGTCTGGCTTTTTTTGTGGAACTTCGGTGAACGATAGCTTGACATTCTCACAGAGTTGTTCAGAATTCTGAATGTCCTACTAAGTTGTCCCACAATTGCAGTACAAAAGCAAACCAGTGTGCAGTCAGAATGTGAGGGTACAGCTGAAATTGCAGATGAGCCAATTAGAATTGAGAATGATCATCTGAGTTTCAAATACAGGAATTGCTCTGGATTTTATTCTGTATCCAGCATAGTGTTGGCGTAGTTGTGCAGAGCTGTTAACCCAGACGGTGGTTAACCTGCAGGGAATCATGGCAGAAAGGTCCCCACCCTTGGTAAAGGACATCTGTATGTGGATACTGCGCCGCTCCCTCCCAACCTTTCGAGATGTTCTTCCACTCGGACGCTCCTTAGCTGCAACCTCCCAAGAAAGCTTTGCACCAGGTTCTTAATTGCGATCTTATTTGCCGCTGACATGGTCGGTCTGAACGCCAGTGTCCGTGTGTCCCGGGGGCAGTCCGAGGCGTCGGAGCCGAAGCAGGTAGTCTGAGTGCAGGCCCGATTCGGTCAGGTCAATGAAGCGCCTGTAGTTCAGCTGAACCTCCTGTCCAGACAGGAAACAAGAAAACAAAGTGAGAAATAAAAGATACTCATAGTTACCATATCACCCCTGATTACTTGGCCACTGCTGGTCCTACTCCCCATAAAGTGTCTCTTCACCCCCGCTTTCATTTGCTATGCAGTGGCCACTCTAGGGTTCACTCACCTATGCATTGGGCACCTCAGGTCTCTCTCTGCCATGCTGTGTGACCCTACCCTCACTCCCTCATGCAGTAGTGTAAGTGCCACTTTTTTGGGTGTAAGCACTGTGGTCTTTTCACACTCTGCCCAGTTGCCTCCGACTATAAGACCCCAAGGGCTCTCTCTGAAGCTCATCCAAGTTATGACCACATGGACTGGTAGAACGACCTCAAGGAGACCTCCAGCACTTCCCAAAGGAATTCACTTAAGAATTGAGTAACACAGTAAGGAGGAAGGAAACTAGAACACTCACTTGGAAAAGAAGATCCCATTAAGGGGTTACTGGAAGGTGGAGGACCGCATATGACCCCAAATAAAAATTACCCTGCAGGGAAATATAAAGGGAGTGAAGAACAACAGTCACCTGGGATAGGGTAGACCCTTTAGAAAACTATACAGGGAGTGAAAGATGACATTCACCTGGGATCGGATAGAGCCTTTAGAACAATACACGGGGAGTGCAGGACAACAATCACCTGGGATAGGGTAGACCCTTTAGAAAAAAATATACAGGGAGTGAAGGATGACACTCACCTGGGATCGGATAGAGCCTTTAGAACAATACACGGGGAGGTAAGGACAACAATCACCTGGGATAGGGTAGACCCTTTAGAAAAAAATATACAGGGAGTGAAGGATGACACTCACCTGGGATCGGATAGAGCCTTTAGAACAATACACGGGGAGGTAAGGACAACAATCACCTGGGATAGGGTAGACCCTTTAGAAAAACAAACACTGAGTGAAGGACAACCCTCACTTGGGATAGTGTAGACCCTTTAGAAAAAAATATACAGGGAGTGAAGGATGACACTCACCTGGGATCGGATAGAGCCTTTAGAACAATACACAGGAGTGAACGACAACACTCACCTGGGAATGAGAAGACCCTTTAGAAAAATATACAGGCAGTGACGGACAACACTCACCTGGGATAGGATAGACACTTTAGAAAAATATACAGGGATTGAAGGACAACACTCACCTGGGATAGGGTAGAGTCTTTAGAAAAACATGCAGGGAGTGCAGGACGACACACACCTGGGATAGTATAGACCCTTTAGAAAAAATATACAGGGAGTGAAGAACAACACTCACCTGGGAATGAGAAGAACCTTTAGACAAATATACAGGGAGTGAAGGACAACACTCACCTGGGAATGAGAAGACCCTTTAGAAAAATATACAGGGAGTGAAGAACAACACTCACCTGGGAATGAGAAGAACCTTTAGAAAAATATACAGGGAGTGAAAGACAATACTCACCTGGGAATGAGAAGACCCTTTAGAAAAATATACAGGGAGTGAAGGACAACACTCACATGGAATAGGGTAGAGTCTTTAGAAAAATATGCAGGGAGTGTGGGACGACACTCACCTGGGATAGTATAGACCCTGTAGAAAAATATACAGGGAGTGAAGGACAACACTCACCTGGGAATGAGAAGACCCTTTAGAAAAACGACAGCGAGTGAAGTACAACACTCACTGGGCTAGGATAGAGCCTTCAGAAAAATATACAGGGAGCGAAGGACTGCACTCTCCTCGAGTAGAATGAGCACATATGTGGATATAGAGGGAGTTAAGGATAACACTTGCCTGGAGTAGAAAGCCCTTATTGAGGTGCAAAGCACGATAGAATGAAGGGCAGCGCACACTTGGACATCACTCACTTGGAATAATAGGTCACCTTTAGGGGACGAAAGTGGGAGTAAACTACAACTCAACAAGCAACAACACAAAAAACAGGGTACTGTACAGCCTCTGGACCTCGTTTTCTGGGCCGCCTCTAAAAGAGACTGCTCAAGAAACGCTGCCTAAAGAGGGCCTCAGCGTGACAGGAGGCAGGATGAGGAAGGAGGGCGCATCAGACACCGGTACTGGAACAAGGAAGTCTAGGAGCAGATAAGTGGATTCGGAGCCAGAGTTTGGGTGAATGTCGGATCGTCGTGGAGGGAAGGCAGAGGTTGGTTGGAAACGTAGGGCATGGAGGGTTTGAGAGGTGAACTCTAAGGAGGTCTTAAAAAGGCTGTCTTTTTTTGGAGTGGCCTCCAACAAGCGGTCTAAAGACACGGAACCACAGGGGGAGTGAAGTACAGCTTGAAACAGAAGACCCCTTTCAGTGGTCATATGTAGGGAGAGAAGGGCCACACTCACCTTGGGCAGGATGTTCCCCTCTAGGGGGGTGCACAAGGAAGGAAAGATGGCATTTACTAGAATGTGGGTCCACTTTAGAGAGGCAGTGAGGGAGGAAAAAACACCCTTTACCTGATATTGCCATTCATAAGCCTTCTTCTCCCGATGGAGCAGGGCTATCTCATGCCGGAGGCCCGCCATCCTGAAATAAGAGGGTAAACCGGATGTGAGATGGTGGAGGACAGCTGGGAGTCCAAAGTGGCAAGTGCATCCATGTCAGAGAGTTATGCGAGAGTCAGAAATATACATTCTCTGCTTTTTCTAATGATCTCACTGAACCCAACCCTTAATCCACCTTACTGCAGCCACAAGCAGCCAGTATAATAGCTGCGCCTCTTGTTGACATATTATCCCAAAATTTGTTTCACGTTGGTATTTCGTCTTTATTTTGCGTGTTTCATCTACATTTAAATATTCACCCGATTATCACTTTAGGATAAAATGATCAGAGATAAAGGGTGTAGGAACCCAGACCGACCTGGAGTGAACCTGCAGGGTTTCCACTAAGTTAGAGCCACTCTGACTCGTAGTGTAACTAAGCAGTTAGGCTTCCCTCATAGGAGTGGGTAGGCACCAGTGTAGAGTACAAACCACTCACAAGGGGCACCAATTGAAAGAATGTTCACACAACACCTGCCTTGTCTCGGGAGGATAGCTTGGGGGCAACATGCTTGCCTTGCAAGCAAGACGACACAGAGCAACACAGGTTCGATCCCCGGGTCTGCGCTTAGAAAAATAACCTATCATATCATATAGGCATTTATTTATCAAGAATAACGTGTATCAAGTCAAGAACAGCTACAAGGTAATAGCCATAAACATATACACAGACAAAATAGTAAGATATTCACCCCCAATGTAAATGAAAAACATAGATGTAATTGACTGGAAAGGAGTGGTACAAAGTGGTTAGAAATATTTTTAATATTTGTATTTGGTTTATTTTAAACCTTTACAAAAGTATAAAAACAATTTAGAGACATACAGAACAGATACTTCAACCAAAATCAATAAGAAATATTTCAGAATTAAACACAAGACACAGCAACACTACCAAGACACCTTCCAAATATATACATGAATTCCCGATATAACAGACAAAAACAAAAAATTAAAATAAATAATACAATCACTATCACATATCAAACATTTCGAAAAATACGCTGCAGACGCCATCTACAGCGTATACAGTACCCCTTATGCCTCAATATTCACATACGTCTTCAAGCTATAAACTCTTATATTTCACATTAAAATGGATACAAATGTCAGAAGCATTTTTCTAACTTAGCATTACTTTCTTTTTATAGATAGATCCCTTAGCACAAAACATTATCTGTTAAACAAATATTAAGATATTTATTAGCCTTATCATTCATTATGAAATAAAAGAAATATTCATCCGGATTACGTCAGGCCACAGATGTTTTTCAAGAAAGCAATTAATCTAATTTTTAAAACAATTATGTTCCCATGCAGCATATGATTCCAAAGTAATTCTCGATTAACCAAACAAATGGAGTTTACAAACTGTGCAAAATATAGAATCCTCTGAGGGAGAAGTACAGGACAGACAAGTAATATGTTGAAGAGTTTCATCTACACCTTCAACTTAACAGAATCGGCACCAGTTTACTATGTCACTATTCCTATTTCTAATATTAAGTATGTCAGTGGTCTGCATAAAGTTCATCCTAAAGCACATGAATTCGTTTCGAACCATCCTACTAGGGTACTTTCTCAGGTAGCCTATTAGTTCTGGGTAAAATTACAGTCCTTAGAAAAACAAAATTAACAATGTGGACTTAAAAATCAGCTCTCAGCGCAACTGTCCAATACGTTTCATCTATTTAAAATAAAGAGTTTTTGTCAATACGGAAAGTTCTCCCCTAGGCTAACATGGAAAAGCAATAGCTAAGTGTGGTATATGGTACAAGAACCCCTAGATCAACTAACTCCTTCTGCATCTTCTCGCCACGTTTCAACTTAAAAAGAGCCGGAGGTACCAGCTTCCCGGTACAAGCAGCTCTGGCATGGAAAGCCCTCCCATTTAACCTAAGTACTTATCCAAACCTCCATAGCTTCAGGTCCAACCAAAAAAATGTCTCCTCGCCAATGACACCACTGCCTCCATTGCCTGAGTCTATAAACTAGATTCCACCGGCCTCCTGCCGGCACCTACGACAACGTCTGCAGACAACCTCTTTGTATGTATCGCCATTCTCACTGACAAATGTATACGTGCACTATGAGTTGTTTTGTGACTACTGTACTTAACTGCTATGCTTCTATGTTCTTACTAGGAGTGTACCGAATAGTAAAATTACTATTCGGCCGAATACCAAATAGTTGGTCCAGCTATTCGGCCGGAACCAAATAGTAAGCCAAATAGTTGTTTTTTTAAGCAAATATGTTCTAGAACATAATAAACAACATTTTATTAAATAAAATCAGGCGACATTCTATTGCATGAGTATTCATGTTTATTAAATGGACATATAGATCTCACTAAGTTTATTAAAAGCTTGTTAAATGATAAAAAGAAATTTTAAAAAAAGCAGATTTGCCCCATCGGTTGGATGGGAACTAACCCTTCAAATGTTGGGAGAGGCACTTACTTCAGAGACTGTGGGGGAAGGGCAAACCTACTTGTGTGGGAGCATCTAACTTCTTTACGCATGCTATTAAGACTATTCTGGTGAAGCTTCAATGTTACAAACAGTTAACTCTTCATGTTTCAAACCACACACTTGAGGACTGCTGTGAGAATTTGCTGTCTCCTGTCCTCCCTACCTTTCAAATCACTGTGAAGCATACATTGGTAGTCAAATAGCATTATGTGCATCAATTGTTCTTTATTTATTTAAACATCCCCCCAAAAGCTAGTTATGTGTGTATGACTACAAGTCCCAGAATGCAAAGCTCTGCACCAAAACCTGACCAATCTAATGAACTGGATAATGGAAATGTTTGTTACACTTACACAAGCGCCTAATACAACCAAAAACCACAAACTGGTATGTAGCAATTTGGGCAGTTGCTAAACAGTATGTGAGGCTTTGGCTGTTTCTGCATTCAGTGTCCGCAGCAAGTCTTCTGAAGCGCAACCTGCAAGTTTCCTGGGCTAACCCTTGAGCCTCTGTGTGCAGTATGGGTAAGGCAAACTTTGCCAGAGCGGTGCAATCTCTGTTCGTTAGATGCAAAGGTAACAATAATGTGGAAATGCTCATGCAAGGCATGAACATTTCTATTTTGGCTGGCGTTTCAGCTCGTAGCGGGTCTTGGGCTCCTCATGAAATTAATGACTGACCTCGAAATCTGCCACTATGCTGGATTCAGAATGCATTGCGGTCACTGTCACAAAACAGCGAAGGAGTGGGCATAGGCAGCAGGCAGGGCTGTCAGTGCCAGCTGGCTGTGCGTGCAGTGCCAGCCACAGTCCACTCCCCTGGCCCTGCCTGCACACTTTGAGCTGTTCCGCACGGCTGACGGGTGTTGTAGTTCTTCCTTTTAGAGGATAGGAGTTATTGAATGGGAAACGGGAGGTATATCTAACTATGTGGCCGAGGATGCATATCGACACTGAGAAAAATAACACATAATGACAATGGATCACGCGAAATGAACTGTTTTTACTTCGATTGTCAATGGCCAGATGCTGCTTCACTGTTAACTCTAACATCTACGGCTGTCAGATTACGATGCTTGGTCAGGGGGTACTGCTATAATCTTTTTTGTGCTCGACAAGTACCACGCTTTTTTTTCTTTTACTTTTTTCATGAGTGGAGGGTTTGAAAGAGACATGTGTAGATGCCCCTTGCTTAAGAACAGGGGGCGGCACAGTGTGTGTGTATAAAGGGGGTGCAGGGAAGCAGAAATGTTTGTAGCAGAAATGGTGGCTTTGCCGTTTATGTTCATTGTCCTGGAAGGTGGGGCGGGGAAGTAAATCAGTGGAAACCTGGCTCGGGGCATTGCTCAGCTTTTGACTCCGAAGAGGGGCTATTGAGATGCAGAGGTGTTTGTGTGGGGTTTAGCCTTTTAGCCTTCCACCCATAGCAAAAGGCTCTATGCCGCAGAGGAAGTCCGCTCGGGAGGGGGTGCTGACAGTGATTGGCTGTGGGGTGGGGCAAGATGACAGGAAATGTTTTCTAATGTTGGAGGCGAACTGTGGGGGTTCATGCTTTCTTTGTTTGCAAAGTATCCCTTACTGCTGGATAATGTATGTATGATGATGAGGGGGCTTGGTGCCAGCTGCTGAGAAATGACTAATGCATGGAGGCTGCACGGGATGAGAACTTCGGCTTTGAGTCCGATTCAAGTAACCATTCGGGCGAATGCCGAATAGCTGGTTAAGCCGGAATTCGGCCGAATGGTTACTCGAAGCCGAATTTCGGTACAGCCCTAGTTCTTACTACCTTTTGACGTTCTACTCTGTATCAATTTCCACTTGTATGTACTTATGTATCTTAAGATGTCTTGTAAAGCGCCCAGATACCTTAGGGTGTAGCGCGCTGTATAAATAATAAACAAACAAACAAACAAGTATGGACTCTAAGTGATCAGTAGTAAGACTCCGACACAGTGGTGGCGAGGGTTTTATGCATATACTTTTTATCTAACAAAAAGAGGGTTGGAGAAATGCCTTACTAGAACTAGGAGCAGTTTCCCTGCCTCAAAGAAAATTAGTGAAACTGTCGGAAAGTCCAAAATCAGCAAGGTCCATCACCGGCGTGTCAAAAAAGCCTACTACTAATGATATAAAAATAAGGGTGTAAGGGTGGTATTTCTCAGAATAACAAATGATCCTTGGGGTGTCAATCAACACAAACGTTCCCCGCCTTGTTGGGAATGAAGTGATGAAGAATAGTATCCGACAACTCCCGGGGGTCAGAGGAGCTGTTTTTTTCCCCACAAACCCCACTTATCAGTTTTTGAGAATCTAGCCCCCAGAAGCTAATTCCCTTTTTGATTTTCTCCTCTTTTCTCAAGCCAACAATGTCTCTTGCTAGGGTACTATTTTCTTCCCCCTCTTGTCGTCCTGCTGCTCCTGATAAACTTGGGTTACTCTCCTGCCAACTGTCACCTGTTAGGTTTTCCCATGCACTGTGACGAGGAAGAGCAGTGTTCTTCTCGTGCGTTTCTTTATTCGGTATACACGCATTTCGACGAATGATTTTACAACGTGGGACTTTTCATCGCCAAAAACTTTTTTTTAAAAACTTTTTTATGGGGGGTGTTTGGTGCGGTTTGGGGTATGTTTATTTAAGTAAGGGGGGTTTGGGAGGGCAAAGCGCCCCCATAAATAAAAAGATAAAAAAAGGAGTTTTTGGCGATGAAAGGGTGGCGATGAAAAGTCCCACGATGTAAACTCATTCGGCGAAATAACGTAGAACCCTTTATTCATCTGTTAGACTGGGTTCACTCTCCTGCCCAGTGATATTGGGGACTCCCAGGCGACATGGGGTTTATCGTTGTGTTTCTGCTGAGCTGGTCTTTACCACTTTCTCATCCTTGGGTAGGGCTGCCTCTAGTCTGCAATGTTCGCTCCCCGCCGGCCCAGTACCTTTTTGTCCTGGCTCATCAGCTTTTTCAGCTTTCTGTCAGCTGGGCTTGCGAGGACGAGGCGGGCCCCTCCGAAAGACTCTCCTTCCCACGGCTTCTGCCTTCTGTTGGTACCGTTAACCGGTTTACTTTCTGTCGGTTAGTTCTACTGGATATAGTTCTCTCCAGCGTCTCATTTTTCTTTGTTTTCTCTGCCTACTTCTACTGCTTCTGCTGCTCCCTCGGCTACCTCTGCCTTGGGGGATTGCTCCCCATTTTCAGAGAATGCCTAGAGTGTTCCTTTTGGGTCTCGTGGCTTCGTATTGCATCCTCCTTGAGTTGTCCCGTCTCAGTGTAAACCATACTGGAGTATGGTTTGGTTATGCGAAAACACATATCCTTTATGTGAAGCTTGATTGCTAGTGAATGGGTAAAGTGCGGGAATGTCACAGTGATGTGTAATGTTTTCCAAATCCTTCTGCCTAGTGTTATTGGATTCAACTTTCCCTGGGTAAAGGGCTCTCATGTTTTTACTGTTAGGGGGGTGGTTTGGTAGTGGTTGTACTTCCCCAACCTGACTACGAGTGGTTCCTCCTCTTAGAGAATTGTCGATGTCTCGTGCTTCGTCACAGTACTTGCAGGTTTCCATAGGAAAAGGAGAGAGCCAACGAGCTGGGGAGTCAGAGGGACCCCACATGAGATTCCTACATCCAGGTTCCACCATCAAAGAGGAGACCTGAGGTGGCTGCAGGTAAGGACTTTGCACACGGGGGAGATTTGCATGGTCATTGAGGAGGTATACTAAAAGGATATGCACCCATATCTAAGAGAACTTCAGGAAGATGACCAGCAACTCCATGTAAGCCAGACTACTTGGGGGGGAGAATACTCGCGCTGAAGGGTGCAGTGAAGCAGGCAGGGGGTTGTGGGTACAGAGGTTAGTTTTGGGGTCAGGTAGGGCCTGGCTTGCAACGCTTCTGGTCTCTGTTTCGGAACTCGCAGCCATGGAAATTGTCTGTAGAAAGACTTCAGGATCCTGATGATGGAAGTCATACATTGCTGGAAACTGGTAGATGGTGCAACTGCAAGCGAACAGTATCGAGGCGACCCAGCAAGGGCCTGCTGGCAATGAGCAGGAGACAAAGGGCGTCAGACTCAATGGGCCTCAAAGCCACGAGCAGCAGCAGAGCCACGAAAATGTCCCTCAATGGTGTCGCACAGCAGGGTGAGTTTGTACAGCCGCTCACTCTACCTGTCCAACAGTGGTGCCCTATAAGGCTGTGTACACCTTGGAGCTGGAGAAGATCTGCAGGCCCTGCAAGACACAGAAGCACAGCGCAAGAAGAGCAGGCCAGAGAACCATTGTGCCCACCAGTTCAAGAGACGGAGACGCCTCGGACAGGATTCCACTGGTCGAGCGAGGCCGAGCTTTGCCTTATTGTAGTTAGATTGGCCAATGGCAGCTGCAGCAGCATTCCCGGCATTCTTCAAAGTCCTATTGGTGCTGTGAATATTAGTACCAATGATCGACTAGATAATGTCTCCCAAACCTCATAAGATATACTGGACTGGGCTGTCCCTACCCGACCTATCAGGGAGCATACACCAGTCAAACTCTGAGAAGTTATCGAGACCTGGCGTGATGTCAGACAAGGTGAGAATGTGGATTAGAGACCCTAAATCAGATGAAACCAGTTTAAAGCACATGCCTGCCCTTGCTGGATTCTGGACAGAGGCGGCAAAGAGGCACAACCACCTATGACCATTCCAACCTCAGCAAAGCAGCCAAACAAAGACAAGTCTTAAAGAACCCGGTAGCCATTTTGGCCATTGTAGTAGCCAAAAGTCACCCTTGTGGTAAAAGTAAAGGTGCACAGTAGTGCACCAGGAACATGTATAAAAATAATGATACACTGCCACAAACCCGTCAGGAGCACACTGTAAAAGAGGAAAATACACTTCAAATACAATTAAATGGGGTACAGGTTCGCCCTGCACTACTACTAGCCATAAGGACTAGGGGAGGAGGACCCCCTACACTGGCAGCTTTATGGGTTGACCAGTACCAAGAAGCAATGTCAGATTTAAGGCAAAGGTCCCTGTGGGAAAGATTGACAGAGGATCCTGGGTCGGTGTAATGTGGGGGCGGATTTAGGGTGGAAAGAGTTCATGACTGTCGTGAGTGCGACCATGTATATGAATATTTTGTTTCCTTTTTGTTTTGTCCCTGGTATATGTCTCACTTTTTTATACCCTCATAAACTGGCTCACCACTTGTTCTCATCTTTATGTTAGTGTCCAAGCACCCTTCGTGGGAAGGCCTCCGCCAACGGTAAAAGTGTTATTGTAAGAAATTGACATCCCTTATCATCAAATAAATGCAAATACATGGAGCAGCACTAGTCTGTTAAAACATGAAAAGGGCTATTTTGGAATAATCATTTCTAGGGGGCCCTAATTTTGGCAGGTAAGGCACAGTGAGATTAAATGATTTGCCCTGGATCACACACTTTGGTGAAGTGGTGAAGTCGGAATTTGAGCTTAGCATGAAATGTAGATACTTTACCATATTTCTTCCCAGCTCACGAAGTTTATGTGCTATTAATTGAAACCCTTACATAATACTCCATTTTATACAGATGACTTTAAACATACACAAGTCACATGATAAACCAACCTGACAATCCATCATCATTGTAGAAACATGTTGATCAAAAGAGTATGAGGGTCATTATGTTTTGAATCCTAAATTGCACAGAGGGGACATTCTGTTGGAACTTTTCTGCAAAAATGTTGTGTCATTTTAATTCTTTCCACCACGTAGTGTAAAAGTAAACAGTAAAACACAGGTGCAATCACCTTTACTCTAAAGTTGTGAATGCCTCCCACAATGAATGACTGTGGGAGCCATCTGCAATGGATTCCTTTAGAATCTGCTTGCATTTAGCAGTTGCAAAACCTCAGGGTTATTCCTTCAGAATCCATTGGTTTTCTGCCACCATAAAAGTGCATGCTGGTGGAAAATCAAGCAGATTTGCCAGGCAGGGCCTGGAAGAGCAGGCGAACGTGCGAAGTCCACTGTGCCCTCCAACTTTGGCTGCCAAACCCTACAAAATCACGTAGGGCACACAAAGAGGCAGCAAATGGTTTTACCACCACTTCTCCGCTCCACACAACTTGGAAAATAACCCTCCATGATTGGAGCTTTGTTTTCCCCATGCTGAATGGATGCCTAAACGTTTCAGTATGTAAATGAATAAGAGCCTGCAAAAAATCCCCTACAGACACAAAGTGAAATGAAATGCATGGCAAGGTCAATGTTTCACACAGCTTTCCGCTTGTTCCGTACTCCCGCCATGTCTAATCGCTCAGCAATCACACTTAGCTTATTGAAACCGTATATAATTCAGAGAAAAGAAAGTGTCACAGTAATTGGTCACTGCCAGTTACCTGTTCCCATCACTAATCACTTCCCGGTGTAAATGGTCTGCTGACCTCACTGGGGACCATGTGCAGGCCTGGCAGTGCTGAAGTCACTGGCGGCCATGTGCAGGCCTACCTGTGCTGAAGGCACTGGGTGCCATGTGCAGTCCGAGCTGTGCTCAAGTCACTGGTGGCCATGTGCAGTCCGAACTGTGCTCAAGTCACTGGGAGGCATGTGCAGTCCTGGCTGTGCTGAAATCACTGGCGGCCATGTGCAGGCCTGGCTGTGCTGAAGTCACTGGGGGCCATGTGCAGGCCTGGCTGTGCTCAAGTCACTGGTGGCCATGTGCAGTCCGAACTGTGCTGAAGTCACTGGGAGGCATGTGCAGTCCTGGCTGTGCTGAAATCACTGGCGGCCATGTGCAGGCCTGGCTGTGCTGAAGTCACTGGGGGCCATGTGCAGTCCGAGCTGTGCTCAAGTCACTGGGGGGCATGTGCAGTCCTAGCTGTGCTGAAGTCAAAGGGGGCAGTGTGCAGTCCTGGCTGTGCTGAAGCCACTGGTGGACATGTGGATTCCTGGCTGTGCTGAAGTCACTGGGGGCCGTGGCAGGCCTGGCTGTGATGAAGTCACTGGGGGGCATGTGCAGTACTGACTGTGCTGAGGTCACAGGGGCAGTGTGCAGTCCTGGCTGTGCTGAAGTCACTGGGGGCCATGTGCAGTCCGAGCTGGGCTGAAGTCACTGGCGGCCATGTGCTGTCCTGGCTGTGCTGAAGTCACTGGGGGCCATGTGCAGTCCGAGCTGTGCTGAAGTCACTGGCGGCCATGCACAGTCCGAGCTGTGCTGAAGTCACTGGGGGCCATGTGCAGTCCTGGCTGTGCTGAAGTCACTGGGGGCCATGTGCAGTCCGAACTGTGCTGAAGTCACTGGGAGGCATGTGCAGTCCTGGCTGTGCTGACGTCACTGGGGGCCATGTGCAGTCCGAGCTGTACTCAAGTCACTGGGGGCATGTGCAGTCCTGGCTGTGCTGAAGTCACAGGGGGCAGTGTGCAGTCCTGGCTGTGCTGAAGCAACTGGCGGACATGTGGAGTCCTGGCTTTGCTGAAGTCACTGGGGGCTGTGGCAGGCCTGGCTGTGATGAAGTCACTGGGGGGCATGTGCAGTCCTGGCTGTGCTGAAGTCACTGGGGGGCATGTGCAGTCCTGGCTGTGCTGAAGTCACTGGGGGGCATGTGCAGTCCTGGCTGTGCTGAAGTCACTGGGGGGCATGTGCAGTCCTGGCTGTGCTGAAGTCACAGGGGGCAGTGTGCAGTCCTGGCTGTGCTGAAATCACAGGGGGCAGTGTGCAGTCCTGGCTGTGCTGAAGTCTCAGGGGGCAGTGTGCAGTCCTGGCTGTGCTGAAGTCACTGGCGACCGTGTGCAATCCTGGCTGTGATGAAGTCACTGGCGGACATGTGGAGTTCTGGCTGTGCTGAAGTCACTGGGGCCGTGGCAGGCCTGGCTGTGCTGAAGTCACTGGGGGCCATGTGCAGTCCGAACTGTGCTGAAGTCACTGGGAGGCATGTGCAGTCCTGGCTGTGCTGAAGTCACTGGGGGCCATGTGCAGTCCGAGCTGTGCTCAAGTCACTGGGGGCATGTGCAGTCCTGGCTGTGCTGAAGTCACAGGGGGCAGTGTGCAGTCCTGGCTGTGCTGAAGCAACTGGCGGACATGTGGAGTCCTGGCTTTGCTGAAGTCACTGGGGGCTGTGGCAGGCCTGGCTGTGATGAAGTCACTGGGGGGCATGTGCAGTCCTGGCTGTGCTGAAGTCACTGGGGGGCATGTGCAGTCCTGGCTGTGCTGAAGTCACTGGCGACCATGTAGAGTCCTGGCTGTGCTGAAGTCACTGGCGGCCATGTGCAGTCCTGGCTGTGCTGAAGTCACTGGCGGCCATGTGCAGTCCTGGCTGTGCCGAAGTCACTGATGGCCATGTGCAGTCCTGGCTGTGCTGAAGTCACTGGCGGCCATGTGCAGTCCTGGCTGTGCTGAACTCACTGGAGGCCATGTGCAGGCCTGGCTGTGATGAAGTCACTGGAGGCCATGTGCAGGTCTGGCTGTGATGAAGTCAGTGGGGGCCATGTGCAGGCTGGCTGTGATGAAGTCAGTGGAGTCACTGGGGGCCATGTGCAGTCCTGGCTGTGCTGAAATCACGGGCGGCCATGTGCAGGCCTGGCTGTGCTCAAGTCACTGGTGGCCATGTGCAGTCCGAACTGTGCTGAAGTCACAGGGGGCAGTGTGCAGTCCTGGCTGTGCTGAAGCCACTGGTGGACATGTGGAGTCCTGGCTGTGCTGAAGTCACTGGGGGCCGTGGCAGGCCTGGCTGTGATGAAGTCACTGGGGGGCTTGTGCAGTCCTGACTGTGCTGAAGTGACAGGGGGATGTGTGCAGTCCTGGCTGTGCTGAAGTCACTGGGGGCCATGTGCAGTCCGAGCTGGGCTGAAGTCACTGGCGGCCATGTGCAGTCCTGGCTGTGCTGAAGTCACTGGCGGCCATGTGCAGTCCTGGCTGTGCTGAAGTCACTGAAGGCCATGTGCAGGCCTGGCTGTGATAAAGTCAGTGGGGGCCATGTGCAGTCCTGGCTGTGCTGAAATCACTGGCGGCCATGTGCAGTCCTGGCTGTGCTGAAGTCACTGGAGGCCATGTGCAGGCCTGGCTGTGATGAAGTCAGTGGGGGCCATGTGCAGGCCTGGCTGTGCTGAAGTCACTGGAGTCACTGGGGGCCATGTGAAGTCCTGGCTGTGCTGAAATCACTGGCGGCCAAGTGCAGGCCTGGCTGTGCTGAAGTCACTGTGGGCCATGTGCAGTCTGAGCTGTGCTCAAGTCACTGGTGGCCATGTGCAGTCCGAACTGTGCTGAAGTCACAGGGGGCAGTGTGCAGTCCTGGCTGTGATGAAGTCACTGGGGGGACATGTGCAGTCCTGGCTGTGCTGAAATCACTGGGGGCCATGTGCAGTCCGAGCCGGGCTGAAGTCACTGGCGGCCATGTGCAGTCCTGGCTGTGCTGAAGTCACTGGGGGCCATGTGCAGTCCGAGCTGTGCTGAAGTCACTGGCGGCCATGTGCAGTCCTGGCTGTGCTGGAGTCACTGGGGGCAATGTGCAGTCCGAACTGTGCTGAAGTCACTGGGAGGCATGTGCAGTCCTGGCTGTGCTGAAGTCACTGGGGGCCATGTGCAGTCCGAGCTGTGCTCAAGTCACTGGGGGCAGTGTGCAGTCCTGGCTGTGCTGAAGCAACTGGTGGACATGTGGAGTCCTGGCTTTGCTGAAGTCACTGGGGGCTGTGGCAGGCCTGGCTGTGATGAAGTCACTGGGGGGCATGTGCAGTCCTGGCTGTGCTGAAGTCACAGGGGGCAGTGTGCAGTCCTGGCTGTGCTGAAATCACAGGGGGCAGTGTGCAGTCCTGGCTGTGCTGAAGTCACAGGGGGCAGTGTGCAGTCCTGGCTGTGCTGAAGTCACTGGCGACCATGTGCAGTCCTGGCTGTGCTGAAGCCACTGGCGGACATGTGCAGTCCTGGCTGTGCTGAAGTCACTGGCGGCCATGTGCAGTCCTGGCTGTGCTGAAGCCACTGGCGGACATGTGCAGTCCTGGCTGTGCTGAAGTCACTGGGGGCCGTGGCAGGCCTGGCTGTGATGAAGTCACTGGGGGGGCATGTGCAGTCCTGGCTGTGAAGAAGTCACAGGGGGCAGTGTGCAGTCCTGGCTGTGCTGAAGTCACTGGCGACCATGTAGAGTCCTGGCTGTGCTGAAGTCACTGGCGGCCATGTGCAGTCCTGGCTGTGCTGAAGTCACTGGAAGCCATGTGCAGTCCTGGCTGTGCCGATGTCACTGGTGGCCATGTGCAGTCCTGGCTGTGCTGAAGTCACTGGCGGCCATGTGCAGTCCTGGCTGTGCTGAAGTCACTGGAGGCCATGTGCAGGCCTGGCTGTGATGAAGTCACTGGGGGCCATGTGCAGGCCTGGCTGTGCTGAAGTCACTGGAGTCACTGGGGGCCATGTGCAGTCCTGGCTGTGCTGAAGTCACTGGGGGCCATGTACAGTCCGAGCTCTGCTGAAGTCACTGGGGGCCATGTGCAGGCCTGGCTGTGCTGAAGCCACTGGCGGCCATGTGCAGTCCTGGCTGTGCTGAAGTCACTGGGGGCCATGTGCAGGCCTGGCTGTGCTGAAGTCACTGGGGGCCATGTGCAGGCCTGGCTGTGCTGAAGTCACTGGCGGCCATGTGCAGTACTGGCTGTGCTGAAGTCGCTGGCGGACACGTGGAGTCCTGGCTTTGCTGAAGTCACTGGGGGCTGTGGCAGGCCTGGCTGTGATGAAGTCACTGGCGGGCATGTGCAGTCCTGGCTGTGCTGAAGTCACAGGGGGCAGTGTGCAGTCCTGGCTGTGCTGAAGTCACAGGGGTCAGTGTGCAGTCCTGGCTGTGCTGAAGCCACTGGCGGACATGTGGAGTTCTGGCTGTGCTGAAGTCACTGGGGGCCGTGGCAGGCCTGGCTGTGATGAAGTCACTGGGGGGCATGTGCAGTCCTGGCTGTGAAGAAGTCACAGGGGGCAGTGTGCAGTCCTGGCTGTGCTGAAGTCACAGGCGACCATGTGCAGTCCTGGCTGTGCTGAAGCCACTGGCGGACATGTAGAGTACTGGCTGTGCTGAAGTCACTGGCGGCCATGTGCAGTCCTGGCTGTGCTGATGTCACTGGCGGCCATGTGCAGTCCTGGCTGTGCTGAAGTCACTGGCGGCCATGTGCAGTCCTGGCTGTGCTGAAGTCACTGGCGGCCATGTGCAGTCCTGGCTGTGCTGAAGTCACTGGAGGCCATGTGCAGGCCTGGCTGTGATGAAGTCAGTGGGGGCCATGTGCAGGCCTGGCTGTGCTGAAGTCACTGGGGGCCATGTACAGTCCGAGATGTGCAGAAGTCACTGGGGGCCATGTGCAGGCCTGGCTGCGCTGAAGCCACTGGCGGCCATGTGCAGTCCTGGCTGTGGTGAAGTCACGGGGGGCCATGTGCAGGCCTGGCTGTGCTGAAGTCACTGGCGGCCATTTGCAATACTGGCTGTGCTGAAGTCGCTGGTGGCCATGTGCAGGCCTGGCTGTGCTGAAGTCACTGGCGGCCATGTGCAGGCCTAGCTGTGCTGAAGTCACTGGCGGCCATGTGCAGTCCTGGCTGTGCTGAAGTCACTGGCGGCCATGTGCAGTCCTGGCTGTGCTGAAGTCACTGGGGGCCATGTGCAGTCTGGCTGTGCTGAAGTCACTGGGGGCCATGTACAGTCCGGGCTGTGCTGAAGTCACTGGGGGCCATGTGCAGGCCTGGCTGTGCTGAAGCCACTGGCGGCCATGTGCAGTCCTGGCTGTGGTGAAATCACTGGGGGCCATGTGCAGGCCTGGCTGTGCTGAAGTCACTGGCGGCCATGTGCAGTCCTGGCTGTGCTGAAGTCACTGGCGGCCATGTGCAGTCCTGGCTGTGCTGAAGTCACTGGGGGCCATGTGCAGTCCCAGCTGTGCTGAAGTCACTGGCGGCCATGTGCAGTCCTGGCTGTGCTGAAGTCACTGGTGGCCATGTGCAGTCAGAACTGTGCTCAAGTCACTGGGAGGCATGTGCAGGCCTGGCTGTGCTGAAATCACTGGCGGCCATGTGCAGGCCTGGCTGTGCTGAAGTCACTGGGGGACACGTGCAGTCCGAGCTGTGTTCAAGTCACTGGGGGGCATGTGCAGTCCTGGCTGTGCTGAAGTCACTGGGGGGCATGTGCAGTCCTGACTGTGCTGAAGTCACAGGAGGCAGTGTGCAGTCCTGGCTGGGCTGAAGTCACTGGCGGCCATGTGCAGTCCGAGCTGGGCTGAAGTCACTGGCGGCCATGTGCAGTCCTGGCTGTGCTGAAGTCACTGGGGGCCATGTGCAGTCCGAGCTGTGCTGAAGTCAATGGGGGCCATGTGCAGTCCGAACTGTGCTGAAGTCAATGGGGGCCATGTGCAGTCCGAACTGTGCTGAAGTCACTGGGAGGCATGTGCAGTCCTGGCTGTGCTGAAGTCACTGGTGGCCATGTGCAGGCCTGGCTGTGCTGAAGTCACTGGGTCCATGTGCAGTCCGAGCTGTGCTCAAGTCACTGGGGGCATGTGCAGTCCTGGCTGTGTTGAAGTCACAGGGGGCAGTGTGCAGTCCTGGCTGTGCTGAAGCCACTGGGGGGCATGTGCAGTCCTGGCTGTGCTGAAGTCACAGGGGGCAGTGTGCAGTCCTGGCTGTGCTGAAGTCACAGGGGGCAGTGTGCAGTCCTGGCTGTGCTGAAGTCCCTGGCGACCATGTGCAGTCCTGGCTGTGCTGAAGCCACTGGCGGACATGTGGAGTTCTGGCTGCGCTGAAGTCACTGGGGGCCGTGGCAGGCCTGGCTGTGTTGAAGACACTGGGAGGCATGTGCAGTCCTGGCTGTGCTGAAGTCACAGGGGGCAGTGTGCAGTCCTGGCTGTGCTGAAGTCACTGGCGACCATGTGCAGTCCTGGCTGTGCTGAAGCCACTGGCGGACATGTGGAGTTCTGGCTGCGCTGAAGTCACTGGGGGCCGTGGCAGGCCTGGCGGTGATGAAGACACTGGGGGCCATGTGCAGTCCTGGCTGTGCTGAAGTCACTGGCGGCCATGTGCAGTCCTGGCTGTGATAAAGTCAGTGGGGGCCATGTGCAGGCCTGGCTGTGATGAAGTCAGTGGGGGCCATGTGCAGGCCTGGCTGTGCTGAAGTCACTGGAGTCACCGGGGGTCATGTGCAGTCCTGGCTGTGCTGAAATCACTGGCGGCCATGTGCAGGCCTGGCTGTGCTGAAGTCACTGGGGGCCATGTGCAGTCCGAGCTGTGCTCAAGTCACTGGTGGCCATGTGCAGTCCGAACGGTGCTGAAGTCACAGGGGGCAGTGTGCAGTCCGAACTGTGCTGAAGTCACAGGGGGCAGTGTGCAGTCCTGGCTGTGCTGAAGTCACTGGCAGCCATGTGCAGTCCTGGCTGTGCTGATGTCACTGGCGGCCATGTGCAGTCCTGGCTGTGCTGAAGTCACTGGCGGCCATGTGCAGTCCTGGCTGTGCTGAAGTCACTGGCTGTGATGAAGTCAGTGGTGACCATGTGCAGGCCCGGCTGTGCTGAAGTCACTGGAGTCACTGGGGGCCATGTGCAGTCCTGGCTGTGCTGAAATCACTGGCGGCCATGTGCAGGCCTGGCTGTGCTGAAGTCACTGGGGGCCATGTGCAGTCCGAGCTGTGCTCAAGTCACTGGTGGCCATGTGCAGTCCGAACTGTGCTGAAGTCACAGGGGGCAGTGTGCAGTCCTGGCTGTGCTGAAGCCACTGGTGGACATGTGGAGTCCTGGCTGTGCTGAAGTCACTGGGGGCCGTGGCAGGCCTGGCTGTGATGAAGTCACTGGGGGGCATGTGCAGTCCTGACTGTGCTGAAGTCACAGGGGGCTGTGTGCAGTCCTGGCTGTGCTGAAGTCACTGGGGGCCATGTGCAGTCCGAGCTGGGCTGAAGTCACTGGCGGCCATTTGCAGTCCTGGCTGTGCTGAAGTCACTGGGGGCCATGTGCAGTCCGAGCTGTGCTGAAGTCACTGGCGGCCATGTGCAGTCCGAGCTGTGCTGAAGTCACTGGCGGCCATGTGCAGTCCGAGCTGTGCTGACGTCACTGGCGGCCATGTGCAGTCCGAGCTGTGCTGACGTCACTGGCGGCCATGTGCAGTCCGAGCTGTGCTGACGTCACTGGCGGCCATGTGCAGTCCGAGCTGTGCTGAAGTCACTGGTGGCCATGTGCAGTCCGAGCTGTGCTGACGTCACTGGCGGCCATGTGCAGTCCGAGCTGTGCTGACGTCACTGGCGGCCATGTGCAGTCCGAGCTGTGCTGACGTCACTGGCGGCCATGTGCAGTCCGAGCTGTGCTGAAATCACTGGCGGCCATGTGCAGTCCGAGCTGTGCTGAAGTCACTGGCGGCCATGTGCAGTCCTGGCTGTGCTGGAGTCACTGGGGGCCATATGCAGTCCGAACTGTGCTGAAGTCACTGGGAGGCATGTGCAGTCCTGGCTGTGCTGAAGTCACTGGGGGCCATGTGCAGTTGAGCTGTGCTCAAGTCACTGGGGGCATGTGCAGTCCTGGCTGTGCTGGAGTCACTGGGGGCCATATGCAGTCCGAACTGTGCTGAAGCAACTGGCGGACATGTGGAGTCCTGGCTTTGCCGAAGTCACAGGGGGCAGTGTGCAGTCCTGACTGTGCTGAAATCACAGGGGGCAGTGTGCAGTCCTGGCTGTGCTGAAGTCACCGGCGACCATGTGCAGTCCTGGCTGTGCTGAAGTCACCGGCGACCATGTGCAGTCCTGGCTGTGCTGAAGCCACTGGCGGACATGTGGAGTTCTGGCTGTGCTGTAGTCACTGGGGGCCGTGGCAGGCCTGGCTGTGATGAAGTCACTGGGGGGCATGTGCAGTCCTGGCTGTGAAGAAGTCACAGGGGGCAGTGTGCAGTCCTGGCTTTGCTGAAGTCACTGGTGACCATGTAGAGTCCTGGCTGTGCTGAAGTCACTGGCGGCCATGTGCAGTCCTGGCTGTGCTGAAGTCACTGGAGGCCATGTGCAGTCCTGGCTGTGCTGAAGTCACTGGAGGCCATGTGCAGGCCTGGCTGTGCTGAAGTCACTGGTGTCACTGGGGGCCATGTGCAGTCCTGGCTGTGCTGAAGTCACTGGGGGCCATGTACAGTCCGAGCTGTGCTGAAGTCACTGGGGGCCATGTGCAGGCCTGGCTGTGCTGAAGCCACTGGCGGCCATGTGCAGTCCTGGCTGTGCTGAAGTCACTGGGGGCCATGTGCAGGCCTGGCTGTGCTGAAGTCACTGGCGGCCATGTGCTGTGCTGAAGTCGCTGGCGGACATGTGGAGTCCTGGCTGTGCTGAAGTCACTGGGGGCTGTGGCAGGCCTGGCTGTGATGAAGTCACTGGCGGGCATGTGCAGTCCTGGCTGTGATGAAGTCACTGGGGGGCAGTGTGCAGTCCTGGCTGTGAAGAAGTCACAGGGGGTAGTGTGAAGTCCTGGCTGTGCTGAAGTCACAGGCGACCATGTGCAGTCCTGACTGTGCTGAAGCCACTGGCGGACATGTAGAATACTGGCTGTGCTGAAGTCACTGGCGCCCATGTGCAGTCCTGGCTGTGCTGATGTCACTGGCCGCCATGTGCAGTCCTGGCTGTGCTGAAGTCACTGGCGGCCATGTGCAGTCCTGGCTGTGCTGAAGTCACTGGAGGCCATGTGCAGGCCTGGCTGTGATGAAGTCAGTGGGGCCATGTGCAGGCCTGGCTGTGCTGAAGTCACTGGAGTCACTGGGGGCCATGTGCAGTCCTGGCTGTGCTGAAGTCACTGGGGGCCATGTACAGTCCGAGCTGTGCTGAAGTCACTGGGGGCCATGTGCAGGCCTGGCTGTGCTGAAGCCACTGGCGGCCATGTGCAGTCCTGGCTGTGGTGAAGTCACTGGGGGCCATGTGCAGGCCTGGCTGTGCTGAAGTCACTGGCGGCCTGCTGAAGTCGCTGGTGGCCATGCGCAGGCCTGGCTGTGCTGAAGTCACTGGCGGCCATGTGCAGTACTGGCTGTGCTGAAGTCGCTGGCGGACACGTGGAGTCCTGGCTTTGCTGAAGTCACTGGGGGCTGTGGCAGGCCTGGCTGTGATGAAGTCACTGGCGGGCATGTGCAGTCCTGGCTGTGCTGAAGTCACAGGGGGCAGTGTGCAGTCCTGGCTGTGCTGAAGTCACAGGGGTCAGTGTGCAGTCCTGGCTGTGCTGAAGCCACTGGCGGACATGTGGAGTTCTGGCTGTGCTGAAGTCACTGGGGGCCGTGGCAGGCCTGGCTGTGATGAAGTCACTGGGGGGCATGTGCAGTCCTGGCTGTGAAGAAGTCACAGGGGGCAGTGTGCAGTCCTGGCTGTGCTGAAGTCACAGGCGACCATGTGCAGTCCTGGCTGTGCTGAAGCCACTGGCGGACATGTAGAGTACTGGCTGTGCTGAAGTCACTGGCGGCCATGTGCAGTCCTGGCTGGGCTGATGTCACTGGCGGCCATGTGCAGTCCTGGCTGGGCTGAAGTCACTGGCGGCCATGTGCAGTCCTGGCTGTGCTGAAGTCACTGGAGGCCATGTGCAGGCCTGGCTGTGATGAAGTCAGTGGGGGCCATGTGCAGGCCTGGCTGTGCTGAAGTCACTGGAGTCACTGGGGGCCATGTGCAGTCCTGGCTGTGCTGAAGTCACTGGGGGCCATGTACACTCCGAGCTGTGCTGAAGTCACTGGGGGCCATGTGCAGGCCTGGCTGCGCTGAAGCCACTGGCGGCCATGTGCAGTCCTGGCTGTGGTGAAGTCACGGGGGGCCATGTGCAGGCCTGGCTGTGCTGAAGTCACTGGCGGCCATGTGCAGTACTGGCTGTGCTGAAGTCGCTGGTGGCCATGCGCAGGCCTGGCTGTGCTGAAGTCACTGGCGGCCATGTGCAGGCCTAGCTGTGCTGAAGTCACTGGAGGCCATGTGCAGTCCTGGCTGTGCTGAAGTCACTGGGGGCCATGTGCAGTCTGGCTGTGCTGAAGTCACTGGGGGCCATGTACAGTCCGGGCTGTGCTGAAGTCACTGGGGGCCATGTGCAGGCCTGGCTGTGCTGAAGCCACTGGCGGCCATGTGCAGTCCTGGCTGTGGTGAAATCACTGGGGGCCATGTGCAGGCCTGGCTGTGCTGAAGTCACTGGCGGCCATGTGCAGTCCTGGCTGTGCTGAAGTCACTGGCGGCCATGTGCAGTCCTGGCTGTGCTGAAGTCACTGGGGGCCATGTGCAGTCCCAGCTGTGCTGAAGTCACTGGCGGCCATGTGCAGTCCTGGCTGTGCTGAAGTCACTGGTGGCCATGTGCAGTCAGAACTGTGCTCAAGTCACTGGGAGGCATGTGCAGGCCTGGCTGTGCTGAAATCACTGGCGGCCATGTGCAGGCCTGGCTGTGCTGAAGTCACTGGGGGCCACGTGCAGTCCGAGCTGTGTTCAAGTCACTGGGGGGCATGTGCAGTCCTGGCTGTGCTGAAGTCGCAGGGTGCAGTGTGCAGTCCTGGCTGTGCTGAAGCCACTGGCGGACATGTGGAGTCCTGGCTGTGCTGAAGTCACTGGGGGCCGTGGCAGGCCTGGCTGTGATGAAGTCACTGGGGGGCATGTGCAGTCCTGACTGTGCTGAAGTCACAGGAGGCAGTGTGCAGTCCTGGCTGGGCTGAAGTCACTGGCGGCCATGTGCAGTCCGAGCTGGGATGAAGTCACTGGCGGCCATGTGCAGTCCTGGCTGTGCTGAAGTCACTGGGGGCCATGTGCAGTCCGAGCTGTGCTGAAGTCAATGGGGGCCATGTGCAGTCCGAACTGTGCTGAAGTCAATGGGGGCCATGTGCAGTCCGAACTGTGCTGAAGTCACTGGGAGGCATGTGCAGTCCTGGCTGTGCTGAAGTCACTGGTGGCCATGTGCAGGCCTGGCTGTGCTGAAGTCACTGGGTCCATGTGCAGTCCGAGCTGTGCTCAAGTCACTGGGGGCATGTGCAGTCCTGGCTGTGTTGAAGTCACAGGGGGCAGTGTGCAGTCCTGGCTGTGCTGAAGCCACTGGGGGGCATGTGCAGTCCTGGCTGTGCTGAAGTCACAGGGGGCAGTGTGCAGTCCTGGCTGTGCTGAAGTCACAGGGGGCAGTGTGCAGTCCTGGCTGTGCTGAAGTCACTGGCGACCATGTGCAGTCCTGGCTGTGCTGAAGCCACTGGCGGACATGTGGAGTTCTGGCTGCGCTGAAGTCACTGGGGGCCGTGGCAGGCCTGGCTGTGATGAAGACACTGGGAGGCATGTGCAGTCCTGGCTGTGCTGAAGTCACAGGGGGCAGTGTGCAGTCCTGGCTGTGCTGAAGTCACTGGCGACCATGTGCAGTCCTGGCTGTGCTGAAGCCACTGGCGGACATGTGGAGTTCTGGCTGCGCTGAAGTCACTGGGGGCCGTGGCAGGCCTGGCTGTGATGAAGACACTGGGGGCCATGTGCAGTCCTGGCTGTGCTGAAGTCACTGGCGGCCATGTGCAGTCCTGGCTGTGATGAAGTCAGTGGGGGCCATGTGCAGGCCTGGCTGTGATGAAGTCAGTGGGGGCCATGTGCAGGCCTGGCTGTGCTGAAGTCACTGGAGTCACCGGGGGTCATGTGCAGTCCTGGCTGTGCTGAAATCACTGGCGGCCATGTGCAGGCCTGGCTGTGCTGAAGTCACTGGGGGCCATGTGCAGTCCGAGCTGTGCTCAAGTCACTGGTGGCCATGTGCAGTCCGAACTGTGCTGAAGTCACAGGGGGCAGTGTGCAGTCCGAACTGTGCTGAAGTCACAGGGGGCAGTGTGCAGTCCTGGCTGTGCTGAAGTCACTGGCAGCCATGTGCAGTCCTGGCTGTGCTGATGTCACTGGCGGCCATGTGCAGTCCTGGCTGTGCTGAAGTCACTGGCGGCCATGTGCAGTCCTGGCTGTGCTGAAGTCACTGGCTGTGATGAAGTCAGTGGGGGCCATGTGCAGGCCCGGCTGTGCTGAAGTCACTGGAGTCACTGGGGGCCATGTGCAGTCCTGGCTGTGCTGAAATCACTGGCGGCCATGTGCAGGCCTGGCTGTGCTGAAGTCACTGGGGGCCATGTGCAGTCCGAGCTGTGCTCAAGTCACGGGTGGCCATGTGCAGTCCGAACTGTGCTGAAGTCACAGGGGGCAGTGTGCAGTCCTGGCTGCGCTGAAGCCACTGGTGGACATGTGGAGTCCTGGCTGTGCTGAAGTCACTGGGGGCCGTGGCAGGCCTGGCTGTGATGAAGTCACTGGGGGGCATGTGCAGTCCTGACTGTGCTGAAGTCACAGGGGGCTGTGTGCAGTCCTGGCTGTGCTGAAGTCACTGGGGGCCATGTGCAGTCCGAGCTGGGCTGAAGTCACTGGCGGCCATGTGCAGTCCTGGCTGTGCTGAAGTCACTGGGGGCCATGTGCAGTCCGAGCTGTGCTGAAGTCACTAGCGGCCATGTGCAGTCCGAGCTGTGCTGACGTCACTGGCGGCCATGTGCAGTCCGAGCTGTGCTGACGTCACTGGCGGCCATGTGCAGTCCGAGCTGTGCTGAAATCACTGGCGGCCATGTGCAGTCCGAGCTGTGCTGAAGTCACTGGCGGCCATGTGCAGTCCTGGCTGTGCTGGAGTCACTGGGGGCCATATGCAGTCCGAACTGTGCTGAAGTCACTGGGAGGCATGTGCAGTCCTGGCTGTGCTGAAGTCACTGGGGGCCATGTGCAGTCCGAGCTGTGCTCAAGTCACTGGGGGCATGTGCAGTCCTGGCTGTGCTGGAGTCACTGGGGGCCATATGCAGTCCGAACTGTGCTGAAGCAACTGGCGGACATGTGGAGTCCTGGCTTTGCCGAAGTCACAGGGGGCAGTGTGCAGTCCTGGCTGTGCTGAAATCACAGGGGGCAGTGTGCAGTCCTGGCTGTGCTGAAGTCACCGGCGACCATGTGCAGTCCTGGCTGTGCTGAAGTCACCGGCGACCATGTGCAGTCCTGGCTGTGCTGAAGCCACTGGCGGACATGTGGAGTTCTGGCTGTGCTGAAGTCACTGGGGGCCGTGGCAGGCCTGGCTGTGATGAAGTCACTGGGGGGCATGTGCAGTCCTGGCTGTGAAGAAGTCACAGGGGGCAGTGTGCAGTCCTGGCTGTGCTGAAGTCACTGGTGACCATGTAGAGTCCTGGCTGTGCTGAAGTCACTGGCGGCCATGTGCAGTCCTGGCTGTGCTGAAGTCACTGGCGGCCATGTGCAGTCCTGGCTGTGCCGATGTCACTGGAGGCCATGTGCAGGCCTGGCTGTGCTGAAGTCACTGGAGTCACTGGGGGCCATGTGCAGTCCCGGCTGTGCTGAAGTCACTGGGGGCCATGTACAGTCCGAGCTGTGCTGAAGCCACTGGGGGCCATGCGCAGTCCCGGCTGTGCTGAAGCCACTGGGGGCCATGCGCAGTCCTGGCTGTGCTGAAGTCACTGGGGGCCATGCGCAGTCCTGGCTGTGCTGAAGTCACTGGGGGCCATGCGCAGTCCTGGCTGTGCTTAAGTCACTGGGGGCCATGCCCAGTCCTGGCTGTGCTGAAGTCACTGGGGGCCATGCGCAGTCCTGGCTGTGCTGAAGTCACTGGCGGCCATGCGCAGTCCTGGCTGTGCTGAAGTCACAGGGGGCCATGCGCAGTCCTGGCTGTGCTGAAGTCACTGGCGGCCATGCGCAGTCCTGGCTGTGCTGAAGTCACTGGGGGCCATGCGCAGTCCTGGCTGTGCTGAAGTCACTGGCGGCCATGCGCAGTCCTGGCTGTGCTGAAGTCACTGGCGGCCATGCGCAGTCCTGGCTGTGCTGAAGCCACTGGGGGCCATGCGCAGTCCTGGCTGTGCTGAAGCCACTGGGGGCCATGCGCAGTCCTGGCTGTGCTGAAGTCACTGGGGGCCATGCGCAGTCCTGGCTGTGCTGAAGTCACTGGCGGCCATGCGCAGTCCTGGCTGTGCTGAAGTCACTGGGGGCGATGCGCAGTCCTGGCTGTGCTGAAGTCACTGGCGGCCATGCGCAGTCCTGGCTGTGCTGAAGTCACTGGCGGCCATGCGCAGTCCTGGCTGTGCTGAAGTCACTGGCGGCCATGCGCAGTCCTGGCTGTGCTGAAGCCACTGGGGGCCATGCGCAGTCCTGGCTGTGCTGAAGTCACTGGGGGCCATGCGCAGTCCTGGCTGTGCTGAAGTCACTGGGGGCGATGCGCAGTCCTGGCTGTGCTGATGTCACTGGCGGCCATGTGCAGTCCTGGCGTCCTGGCTGTTTGTCTTTGAGGTGAGGGATGCAGAGCATGAAGGAGCGCCCTGGGCTTTTGTCTTTGCTCGACTGTTAAATCTGTGAGTTAAAGAGGCAAGCAGCTCGAAAATGAACCTCACTTGGCAAACAGGTCAGGAAAAGTCAAAAGCGCTTGCAAATATGCTGGGGGGCCTTAGATAATGAGAGTAAAAAGCAGCAAAAAGGAAACACAAGCTTTCAGGACGGCAATAAACACCAATGTCCAGCCAGAGGTACTTTCTTTCATTATAAAATAGTTCTTTTTATTCACACGACTAATGTAACCAGGAATAATAAGTAGAACATGAGAAAAGGTATCCCGAGAAAACTGCCTGCCTGAAAGTGCAGCAGAAAACGTAGCAGAGGAAGGCGCAATCCGGATTTGTGGACTTTCTTGGGACCTGTACCATTGAGGAAAGAGTCCGCAGTGTGCAGGGTCTCTGGCATGGGCCTAGCTCTCCACAGGCAGGATCCAGCGCCATGTATGTGAGTGATCGGGGACCCAGGCACCCCGGGGAAGGTTCTATGTTCATTTTTCGACAGTCATTTTATCTTTTTTTTTGTAAACATTATGTTTCTCTAAAAAAAAACATCTACATGTTTCTTTTTGGGGTTTCCACCTCCAATCCGCCCACTCCCCTATTAAATAATCTCTATTCCCGACCCCCAGCCCGTTATATGCCCTTCCCCACACCCCCATGTTTTTCGATGGGGTTTTCAGAGAGAGAGAACATAGCAAAAACCCATCGAAAAAAATGACTGTCTATAAATGAACGTTGTATCCCAGGTAAAAACAATCTCTAACACTGTTAATAACCTTTCAATGCCACTGCCCTAAAATATGGGCAGTGCCCCCCCCCGCCCCAGAGAAATTCATAAGTTGGAGGTGCCAGGTGATATGCGGCAGGCGGTTGAATGATCAGGGTTATGTGAACACCACAATCTAGGGCCTGACATTTAGTGGTGTGGGCAGCTCCTTATTTCTGTATCATACATAGGAGAATAGGCATTAGGCTGGGAGCTGTAGCTAGGCAAAGCTAGGCTCTGCGGCTTCCTTGAACCGCATACAGTACATCTGGTTGAACACTAAAGGGATAGCCGGTGACTCGCGTCAGGTCCAGAGAACCCAACATGTAGTGGACATATACTTCGGTCCAGTGGCGTCACCGGTTCCAAGCCCCAGAACCAGACGATGCTTTGCAATGGCGCGAGGCAAACCAGTGGACAGATCTGCTGGGAAACTCACTGTGCACCAGCTCTTGACTTTGTCGTTGGTTCCAAGGTTTGTGTTAAGGTCCAGCCAGAGGCGTTGCTAGGGGGCGGCCAAGGGGGATATAGCCCCTGATCTTTTGGTTGCAGCCCCTGATAGAAGCTCTGGGGCTACATCCAAAAGGCTAGCTAGCCACGAGTCCAGACAGCTGAGACATTAACGTAGCCCCAGATCTTTCGCAAACCTACCAACACCCCTGGGTCCAGCATTTGGGTT
The DNA here is from genome assembly GCF_040938575.1 of Ambystoma mexicanum. Lineage (NCBI taxonomy): Eukaryota > Metazoa > Chordata > Amphibia > Caudata > Ambystomatidae > Ambystoma > Ambystoma mexicanum. The sequence goes on from NC_090921.1 coordinate 188,085,327, forward strand.
CTACGTGGTTTCAACAACTAGAATTACTTTGTCGTAAGTTACCTTGTGTTCATTTCTATGTTTTTTCTTTTTACTGGAGGTCCCAATACCACCCCTACCCACCCTACACCCCAATGCACTTCTTCATACCACCTACCGTCGTCCATATTTCTATTTACCCCGCGAGGAAAATGAACATGAAATAACATACCGCTCAGTAATCGAAAGTCAATGAAGCGATATATGCAACATGTCTCTTCCTGGTGTGGGAAGCAGCGTATACCACAGCCTAGATGCATACCCAATCTTCACCCTGATCTTGAGGAAGAGGCTGTTGGTCTCTGGTCCATTCCGCGTTGAGGATGTCAGTTCGGAGCTGTCCCAGTCTCCTTTCACATCCGGGTTTCTTCTTGGACTGGCAGCAGGCAGATCTGGTGTCCAACATCCTATACTGGGTGTCTCGGCCACCACTACCAAGGAGGAAATCAGCAACATACCTGTGGCCTTACCATATAAGTCCTTGTGGAGAAGGTCCCAAGGGTCTGTCAAAGGTTAGTCATCAGACCACTTTTGAGACTTACTCTGCAAAGTCTTCTGTAGATTGTATTGTATTGTACTGTATTTGGTTATTTATATAGCGCTCTTTCCTCATTTGTATGGCCTCAATGCGCGATGTGGTTGAAAGACCTCGGTGACCGTCGTCAATGTGCTGGAGAGGGCTAAGAGTTTTAGATTTGGAGATGCATGTATTTTTGCCAGTCTAGGACTTAGGTAGTTGGCTAGGCTCGACTAATCATCCCAAATAGGTCAGGCACATTGGTGGGTGCTGTTGGTGGTTTGCGATAGAGTGCTATTGTTGAAAAGAATGGATGTGCGGCCAGCTCTACTGAATTTCCTTTTGTTGATAGTCGCTGTATGTTAGTGGCAGAGGTGTTGAGGTACGTCTGGTTTTTCAGTGTGGACGGTTATATGAGATGCTAGACTGGATGAGCATAGCCTTAGCTGCATTCTATGGTGCATGGATGCTTGGCCGTGCCTGTGGGCTGTGTCTACGAGGATATGGTGCGAGGTATATGTACCATAGGCTTCAATGTTGTTTGGCTGCAGCGATCGGTGTGGACGGCATAGTCTCATCATTCGTGGTCTCTCTTGGCAGCCCCTCATGTCTGGGTGTTTTTCGCAGTGCTCCATTCTAACACTAATGGAAGGCCTCTGGTACCTAAAGGGGATCAGCCTGCAATGGGGGTCTCAAGCCACAGTTAGAGGGATGAATTGATTCAAGCACACAAATGCTGATCGACCAGGATCGGGCAACATCATTAAACTTTGAGGTCTTGCATGGCGTATTGGCAACACAGGCACGTGGATTCCACGAAAATGGCAATAGCAAACCTTCCCCATAGGCGATCAGAGGCAACAGGCAGACCTGGTCCATAAATACATACATCCACAGCTCTATATATATATGCTCTCCTTGATATAAGGAAAGGTCCAGCTGCCGGGGCATATGGAGTTTTAGGGGTTGTTGATGGGCATCATCCCCTGGGAAAGCCACGACTGTACCCCTCCAACAACTAGAACTACTAACACCATCTCTGTGATCTAGTGAGGCCAGCCCATGGAGGCTACTCGCCTGTGGTGATCAGGGTACTTTGATTAGCCACGATCCATGGAAAAGCATCGGGCATCTGAAGAATGGCCAGTGCCGCCGGGATCTGCCGATCAAAGGCCGAAAGGGACAAGGTTGGTAAAATGACTGATCCAGAATGATAAAAAGCAGGAAAATAGCAGGGTGCTGTCGGCTACTTTGCATCTTAGTACTTTAGTTCTCACAACACACTAGGCAAACAGGGGAGACACTTTGGTAAGCGTATCAGCTTTGCACAGACGTTTTTGATGCAGCTACAAGAGGGAATATTTGGCACCCATTTCACACTGGCCCATCTCAGGTATTTTTGGCCTTTCCTCCTAATTTACCCTAATGTTGAGGCTAGAGGTGGAAGGCTCTTTTCAGACGTTGCCGGCTCTTTATAAACGTGGAACTGAGATGTGCACACATCTGCCGATCCTTAAGGATCTGCAACGGCTCTGAAGAGGGCTAGCCAGGATTGTCTAACAAGTGGTGCTTGAAGCTAATGTAGTTGGGCCCCCTGCAGTGACATTAACATCTGTAAATGCCCCCACAGCGCATTTTGGGTGGGCCTTGCCCGCTCAGGCCCTACCATGTCTATGTCTCTGACTTCAGCAAGCAGAAGAAGAAGGCTGGCAAGAGACCTCTTTATTGTTGGACTCCAAAATGGGGGAACAAACTCCCAGAGGACCTTGGACACCAGAAAGGTACATTGGCAATTCAGTTAGGAATGCACAGTTTTCTTTAGTTTATCCAGGCTTGCAGCCTCACGCCTAGACATTGTGCGCTTTCTTACGAACTGACTGAAGCTGTGGCCCGACCGAATGTGACTGCGAAGATTGGACTTATCTTGATCATTAGTTAATAATGATGCAGAAGTTTCCAAAAAGTTCTTATGCAAATTGTCTATAATCTGAGCCTACTAGGTACAGAAATGCAACCTTGTGTAGCACGACTGCGCATCCTTTCCTCCCCTTCCTTCCTCCGCTCGCTTCCCCTCACCCCTTTTTCACACACCCTCTTTGCTCCTGCACTCTAAAGCAGTTCTGCGTTCAGCACATTATAAAACCTTGGACATAAATTGAATGAACAAAATCAGTATGCTGATCAAGTCAATTTAGGTGTTGTCTTAAGAGGATATCAAAATTATTACTTTTTTTTTTACAATTAGAAAGTAAAAAACAGTAAATATGGCATCATGAACTTTTTATCATTTAAGAGCTTAAGACCCATCTTACTCATCTTGTAACTTCTGGATCTCCCGTGCATGGCAACCGAGCACCCTGGAGCGCTCCTCATCGGCCTGTGTCCTGCACTCAGCTTGGGCAACTTGCACCGCGGCTTCCAGCTGCTTCTGGAACTTCACCTGATACAAAGGGCAGAAATGGTGCTTAAGTCAGTGTAGCAATATCTAGCTGCCTCTGGTGCAATATATGCGATCCATCACTTTGTCTGGGTGTGCTCTCCCATGCAGCCATCTATTGAACCATGCTGCCATCTAGTGTTGAAAGTGTGTACCTACAACCATTTCCTACAGACATCATATTTGTTTATGTATGGATGATATTGAACATCTATGTGTTTTATTGGAAACATGGAGGTGTCCAGTGTAAGGATGATCCCATTGTTGGTTTTCGGGTGGTCAGTTGAGAGAAGGGATTCTAATTCAATTTAATTCCACTTCTGTTAGGCATTCTGTGAGGGATTGGTTTCAGATTCTTTTCTCATAGTGAAGTGCATTTCTCTTATCCATATATTTCTGGAAGATTGTTTTTTGGGAAGAGGAGGGTTTGGCAGGTATATTATGAAGACTTACGAACAGTCAACAAATCCTTGAGGGACCTGGTACCATTCCCTTTTGTATTGGTATTGTGAAAACCTGCTTCATTGTGTTCCCCGCGAAAAACCAAAATGTCAAAAAATAGAACAGTGAATACCATCAATGGGAAACAATTGAATCGCAAATGGGAAAATGATTATCTATTGCATTATAAATTTAATACAAATGAAAATGTATAATCAGATCGAAAAATACTAACATGTATATGTTTTTTACACACCTAACCCCTCTCTGTCCACATTCAAATATTCTGAAAATGTTTAATTCAATGTTATTTTGAGACCTTAACACAAAATAAAACCAAGCTGTGCCAACACTAGAAGGCCTAGCGTTGCTGCCTGTCTTCTCAGTAATTTTGGGCTTTAAGGCATGCATATAATCACCGAAAGACTGTGGCTGGGAACGCTAAATCTAAATTGTATGCCTCCAAAATTAATGCTGCCACAATGTAATCTAAAATTCAATTGGATGTGGCACAGCATTGTGTTAATCTTATTTCTTCACCTCCCTTTGCTTCATAAATTGAAAGTGCTGTCAAATTAACCACATTTGTCATTGAAAAATTAACCTTATTCGACAATAGATTTTTCATCCGGGCTCTAGTGAAGATGTTTCTTGGAGTCTGTCCTCTCTGGAACCCAATTCTTATGCTGACAATCTTCTCTCGCTGTTTTTAAAAACTCTTTCTTCTGAGGCTTTCGATCTATCTCTTCAATGTTGAATTGAAGTATTTATTATGAAGTGGACTAAGCAGAGTTAAATGCATCTGGGCGCAGTTGAAACAAAAGCACCCCAGTATGTCAACGAGACTCATTGATGCAGTCTCAACCAATCATAGATAGATTATTTAAAGAGGCAAGTTTTGAGAGAATTACAAAATGTAATGAGTGTTTCCTTCTTCCCAAGCTCCCTGGGAAGACTATTCCACAGTTTGGGGCCATTTACGATTAAATTGATCACTAGGCCAGAGTATGTTCCCTAAGATTTTGACGTTATGCTGGATTAATCCACTCCTAAAGAGACCCTCTTTGGCCTCTTCTATCCTAGGTAATTTTCTTCCCATCCCAGTTTACATCAAACCTTACAGATTTTGGGTGACATCTTCTGGACAGCTGATGATGGGGATACATCTGTTGGTGCTTCTCAACCTCCCACTGGCTTTCGACACGGTGGACCATGAGACACGCCCTTTGATTCTATCACAGAGCATGGTCCTTCGAGGTTCTATTCTCAATTGGTGTTGCTGTTTTTAATCTGGCAGATTGCAATCTGCCCAGATGTGTCTTTATTGGTCTCCTCCATTGCCTATGTGTTGCAGAGTGCCCTAGGGGTTCATCCCGTCCCCATTCTATTCAATCTTGATATTGAGCTTCTGGGGAATCTCATAGCTGAGTGAGGGGTTTACCTACATTCGTTTGCTGATGAAACACAACTTTTCCTTGGTGTGTCTTCAGAAGAAGATGCTGCCCCTCTGAGCAATTGCTTAAAACGGATAGAATATTGGAGGGGATCCGGCAATTTCTCCAAAATGGACTTTCTTCTCTGCTGCCCAGGCAGATGTGCTGACCGGTGTCAGTCCCCGCTAAACACCTTAAGCAAAGATGGGTATTCGCTCTTTATTTACCTCATCTATGCGGTCACTATTTTTTTGGGTTAGAAAGTAAATTCTCCTTGATCACTCCTCATAAAAAGAAATACTTAAGTGAAAAATGTATCAAAACTCCCTTCTACATCAGATGAAACCTTTTATTCCCTTTAATGTATTTTAGTCGGTAGTGCAAGGCTTAGGTTTGATCTAATACTAATGGGGGAAATGCCCTTCTGATGGTGGTTTCCTAAATTTACACTTAGATCCCTGTGCTCTACATTCAATACAGCTGCCCACCTGTTCACGGTGTGGGAGATGTCAACCCATGCCAATGCGCCACACTACATCTCTTTGCCAATGGGGGAAAGAATCTGCCAAAAATGGAGGCGCTAACCCCTGTGCACGCCAAATCTGCAAAACTGAGCATGGTTCATAAACCACAAAAGAGCTGCACACCCTGCCACTCACAGGCAAAGTTGATGTCAAAGCAAGAAGTCCCTGTGAGAGAATGCCAGTGGGTATTGTTACCAGTTATATGAACCAAGGCCACAGAAGTGGGTCAAAATCCGAAAATGCCTTAAAATCCAGTTTTCTTAATTAATGGCAACCTTCAAAGTGCTGTTTTGGCGCTAAATTCAGTCATTTTCCCAGTGAATTATTGAAATGAAAAGTTGCTGAAATCACAGATTCTACAGAGGGCTCAGAAAAATCCAGGCCTCACTGACTGACGGCTGCATCAGAAAATTAGCTGTCAACCCAGTTTAAAAGTGTTCCTGTTTCCTGATTAAAATGGCAAAATCTGCCTATTTAAAGCATGTTTGTGAAGGGCTATTTTTTTTAAAATGTCCAAATCCCTTATAAACTGTGCTTATATTTTATATGTGTGAAATGAAGACTTTAATTTAAAGTACCCCAGTCTGGAGCTAATCAACTATTTAATTCTCATCTGACAGCCCAACCTGGGAAAGAGTCACACTTCAGGTTGACAACCCCTTGCTACAGGAAGGCTAATGGCTGCTTAATGGTTCCTGCATAATGAAAACAAAGAGAGCATCAGACATTTGTCTCTAGCTAAGCCAAGAACAATGGCAAGCTACCCAACTGATCTCTGCAGGGGAGCTTCCCTCTTCAGGAAGGGGACACACCTCCCTGATCAAAGGACTGTGGCAGCTGCTGCCTGGGAAGAGGAGGTTACAAAGGAGAACTTTGATGTTAAATCCTTATTTGTGATTAAAGTTTAAAACTCTAACTGTGCAACTGAAAGAAGGATAAATCTGAAAAGTGGTAGACATTAACCTAATTTCGAGTTTTTGATTTGAAGACATTGATGAAACCTGTACCATTTAAGGAACCAAAGTTATGAAACAATTCTCATTGTAGCAGAACTATTAATGTTGCAAACCTAAGATTTTATGTACATGATCCACTGATGAGCGCCCAGAGATGTACCAAATTAGAAATCATTAATCAAAACTGTTATGGTTAAAATTGATAAAAATCCGTAGAAAGAGAAAGACAGCTCGCAGAAAGATGGGGGTTGAATGCACATATAGACATTCAAATATGAAATGTATGTGTCCAATATTATTAGGGTAAATAATTGTAGAAATGTACATGTGTGCAAAAGTTATGTTTGGTAAAAATCAATGTGGGAGTTCCTAAATCCCATCGCAAAGATGACAGCTCTGTTCTGACTGCCAACCAAAACAAAGCACATGCCTGCAGCCACTCACAGACGTGGGGGCATGTTTTGAAATTCCTCCCACACCATAAACTTGGGGATGGCATTTGATAGTATAAATATAGGAACTTCAGAACACATAGGACACAGTGCTTCCAGAACCCATCCAAATTTCCACGCAGCTCCTTGTTCCAGAACTCTTCATCTTGTAGCTGACTCCAGACTTCTTTGAAGATTCAGATTTCCTTGCAGAATCTAGACTTTAGCATTGCTAAACTCTTTCTAGCTATACCCAATTTCAAACATCCAAAACTTGAAAGAACAAATCTGATTCAGCTTGGCTTGCTACCATTAAGGCTTGCCCACTGAAACTTGCATCCTGTAATCTGCCGTGTCCAGTGGCCAGAAGGGCCCATCCAAATTCAGTCTGAGGCGCAGTCCAAAATTGACCAGAACCGCGCCGCTGTTCCAATCCCTCCAGAGGTGCCCTGCTGCCGGTAGACCTGATCCAATCCAATGACCAGAGCTGATGGTCCAATTTAATTACAAAGGACTAAGTATTAATAGGAAGAACAGTGACCCATAGTATATCTGCATTGTATTATCCCATCTCAAACCCATCCCATCTTTAATTGTTAGAACCTTCTTGCGCTCATTTTTCTCATCTGTGTTACAAAGCCATAACTCCTTAGTGATTTTGAGTAACTAAAGTAAATCCCAGAATGGAATCGAGTATCCACCACGTGAATGGTTGTGCTGGCCACATAGCTGTGAAGATTCATGTGTGGCCTCCTCTTTTTCATAGTCATTAATATAGTGTAATAAAACGTATCTGTCATTTTTAAAACCGAAGTCCTGTTCCATTTTTGTGCCTATTTTGCAAAAATACCTCTCATTAAAACCTCTATAACTTCTTCGTTTTTTGCCAATATCGCATAGTTAATGTTTGCTGCAAATTTGAAGTTCTCAAAAGTTTACACGTGTTTTTTCCCCATTTCAAAGTGCTTCTTCCATCCCACCCTGATCTAAAGTGTGTACTGTTGTTTATATTATAGCTCATGTGTGTTAGGACTTGTTTAGTGTTGCTTTCCTTAGAATTTTTCTCAAATTTTCGCAACCTTTTGCATTATTTTACAAAGTGATTATCACCCGTCAGTTTAGTGTAACTTTACAAAAATGGTTTTCTCTCTTGTTTGGGGTGGGAAGATTGCATTTAAGCTCTAGATATTGTTTTTCATTCCTGAATAACTACAGATTGCTTACATCTGTGTAGGATCGCTCATCTGTATTTAAAAAAAGAACTTTGCAGGGGGAATATTAACCTAAACGCAGTCTGTGAACAAAACAAAACTGTTGTTTTTCCTATGTTTTCTACTCTGCATCATTATAAGTGAATTCTATTGCTTTGCTCATTTTAAGGCATCTGGCTGTTTATTTTCGAATTAGACTTTCGCCTGTAATCTGCATTTCCGAAGTCAAGGTGTAGTCAATCTGAACAGAATTTCAAAGCTCTTGCCTTCATCTTGGCTTCAGAGGGCTTTGACCTAGTTGAATGACGTAGTCATCAGTGTTGGAACAGCACTGAGGTTTAGGAGGACAATCGCCACCTTACCATACAGCCAGCAAGAGGCCACCCTGAACCAAGTCCAGCGTGGTGCCAATGCCCCTGGACCGGTCTTCGGTGAGTCCCTCCTCGAGTTAAATAGGTCTGCCACTGCGCCCAGATACAGGTCTCTTTTGTTGTCCTTGGTTAGAGGCATGAGCGATATAAATAACTAATACATATCCAAGACCAAATTCTGATCCCACACTGCCGGTAGATCTATAGAAGGAGGGTTCCTAATTTTCAAGGATTATTTTCTAGAAATGTATTGACTTTATTTGAATTAGTGTTGTCAAACAATGAAATCTCTTTATAGCGCAGGGAGGCTGGAAGGGAATGGCCGATAGGCTTATGGACACTTTCTAGGTCAAGAGGAGAGAGTGGAGGCACGGAGACAAAAGACAGGAAGGTAAATATCACAAACAGTAAGTTGAATGGGAGTTTGAAGGACCTCTGAGGGTGAGTGAGGGCGTGCTTTGAGGAATTGGTGACCGGTTTATTACGCCAACCTGGCTGTAACTTTCCATTGGGTGCCACGCCAGTCTCCCAGATCACCATGTGTTTGCAGAGAACCCTCCCACCAAGCACTGGAGTGCAGCTTGTGAACAATGAGATTGAAGACCCAACTCCCTGAAGGTTGCATGCAGACACAACCCCTTCCATCTCACTCATGGGCAACCCATTGAAAGGCCAGAAACAACAACAACCCTTCAACCATGCAATGAGCTGGAAGCCGGTCACCGACAGACCCTCAACCAAAGTGTTGGTTTGTTCTAGTGAAGGCGTCTTTTGCTTGTATTCTGGCCACCATTTTACAACTAGGTTTTAGTGTGTTGTAAATGCCTATATAAAGTTTAAAATGTACTGTCTGCATGTCTAAATTTCATATTGGATTGGGTTAACCAAAGAATGTGCAAACTAAGTCAGACATGCTGGTGAATTTAGAGATAAGTGTGTATCGGTATATAATTGTACAAAATGCACACTGCAGTGACGGGCCAAGGAGAGGAAGGACAGGCCGCCAACCAACTAGGTCTATTCAGCCTCTTCATTTCCCTGCTTACTCAAAGATTGCAGACTAGGGTAGTCCCTAAATGTACTCCTGCTTTTCAGTGCCCTTCTACAGCCTGACTGAAATTATATATTAATTTGCTCATCACATGCAACGTCACCTGAAAAAATCAAATAGGACCTTACCTTTGCTGCAGCAAGAGCGCTCTCAATTTTCCAGCTACATTCCTGTTCTACCTCACGGCGCACTTGGTTCCGGAGCTCTGTGCAGGCCGCCTTGACTGCTTCCTGCTTCTGTGCTTCAAACCCCATCCTCTGGGTCTTCAGGGCCTCCGCCTGCTCCCGCTCTAGCTTTCTCCGGAACTGCCCCAGCCGCTCCACCTCGAGGTGATCCCGGTTCCTCGCCACCTCCTCCAGCATCTTGGTGAAGGACTAGAAGGGAAGGATGGAGAACAGCGAACAACGTCACCAGACAGCACCGCTACCAAGACAAACAGTGAATGTTAATTAAAAGGCTGGGACATTCAAGTATTAACAGGTCCTGATAGGGCGGTCGCCCATCAGCATGGAAGAGAATAAGACACATGGTAGCTCCATGTGGGGTAGATGTTCTGCCTGACCAAGCACAGCCTCCTCCACACCTCACACCTCACTCATCCCAGTAGAGTGGTGTAGCCATGCCCGGGTCCATGAAAGGCAGCTTATCTTGAATTGTGTCACAAGCTAGAGTACACAATAGAGCTATAAAGTCCTTCTCGCTACCTGATCGCTCTCACAGGATGAAACTGGTAGAATCTGGTCTCTGGTCCTTTAGGTTTCGGCCGGGTGATGTGGGCAGATGATATGACAGACTGTGGAACAACAAAATTCACCTCCTTCTTTCTAGGTGAACAAACACTAGAGCATGGACATATGTCAAGAACATAAGAAAGTTCAGGTCTTCTGCCCTCCTCTCCTGAGAACCCATTCCTGCTGATCACATTGGGCTCAATTTCATGGAGATCTCCCACAGGACCTGCCTTCCCTTTTCTGATTGGTCCAGTGCTCGTCTTTCCAAACATCTGCCCTTGAAATAAGAAATAGGGTGTGGTTGGAGGGAATTTGGCACCACTCTTTTGCAGGTAATCTTTACCCCTTCTTCGTCGTGGGACGCAGCATGCTTTATGTAGATGGCACCTTGTGAGACTCAGACCCGGTTTCAGGACTCCGGATCCCCTGCCAGTGAACCCAACATAATAGTACAGGCTTGAGCATCAGGACACCAGAGTGTCGAGAAGCGTGTGATTCCTGTGAGGTTACGGGCCAGGGATCGGGAAAGCCAGTTCACTGCCATAGGGATCCCTTTTACAAACTGCAGATTCTGAAAAGCCGTCTAAAATAAAATAATGGGTTGGGCCTCTGAAGAAGGTGTGGAAACCCAATGGGTAGGAGCGGTTGCAAGACAGGAGAAATCCCTTTAGTGGGTGTCAGTGCGGGTGGCCAGATGGCATGGAAGGCTGCCCTTGTGCCATGATGGGGAACCCTATGAGCAAAAGCGAGCCTATAGACTCGTTTGGCAGGTGCCTCTAGAGGTGGCCATGATGCAAGATGAGGATCCCTTCAAGAGCGGGGAATATGAAGAAATGGATGTGCAGGTGGTTATGGGGCAAGGCAGGGAGGCCCGTTGGATGGGAGATGTGGGCTACAGGCAGTTTTTCTGCCTCACCCCTGACCTGCAAACAGTATGGGAATAGGTGAATACTCGAAATAAACACAGCCCTCTCCAGAGCAGGGTGTAGCCCAGGCCTTTATTGGGCATTTCACCATTCTTATGGAACATATTGTAAGTCCTTATGGGGCACAGGAACCCTCGCACTGACCACATTGAGTCTATCCAAGGGGGTGGCTAATCCGCCACTTAGTGAACACATACCATGTCTCCATGAGGGGAATGACTCCTCTCTCCGACCACATTCAAAGTCCCTATGGGGCATGGGATCCCTCTCACTGACCACATTGAGTCTCTCCAAGGGGGTGCCTGAACCCCCCCTTACTGAACACATACCATGTCCCCATAGGGGGGAATGGTTCCTCTATCTGACCACATTCCAAGTCCCTATGGGTACAGGACTCCTCTACTCTGACCACATTAAGTCTCTCCAAGGGGATGCCCGATCCCCCTTACTGGACACATAACATGTCTCCATGGGAGGGGCAATGACTCCTCTCTCTGACCATACTTCAAGACGCTATGGGTACAGGACTTCTGTTCTCTGGCCACATTGAGTCTGTCTCTCCAAGGGGGTGGCTGACCCCCCCTTACTGGACACATAAAATGTCTCCATGGGAGGGGGGGTGGCTCCTCTCTCTGGCCACATTCCAGGTCCCTATGGGTACAGAACCTCTCTCTCTCTCAAAACATTGTAATCCCCTTTTATGGAGGTCTCCCCATGATCTGATCTCTCCAGACCTGATCTTCATATAGAGCTTTTTGGGGTTAAGGGGTAGGGAGATGGCATGTGCGCCTTTCACCCAAACCAACCAGACTCACATGATACTGTCCTGGGCAAGCAAGACCCTATGGGCAGCTGATCACCCTCGCTGAAATAGTGCACCCCCCAATGAGCAGATCATCCTTCTCACTGATCACTTTACACTCCTACATCACACACACCAGGTGATCCCAAGTCCCTTCGGTGCAAGTGACCCCTCTCCATGAACATCTTACTAGTCCCAATGGGGCAGATGATGCCTCTCACTAACCACATTATAAGGCCCTGTGGGGGAGGCCTTCCATGTAACCTGAACAAAGCTTTCTGCAGACCTGAACTCAACATAGAGCCTTTGGGGGTGGGTGTAGAAGGATGGGCAGGTGAACCTTTCACTCCAGCCAACCCACCTCACACCATACTGTCCCAGCGAAAACCAAAATCAGTAGGAACTCTACGGCATGGATAATTAGCTCCTAAAAGTAGTAGGAGAAATAGAAGATTGCACATAAACATGAATGAGATTAATGAAGTTATACATCCAATGCTGTGTCCTGAAATGCCAGCTTTGCTCCAACCAATCAAGCCCCCGCGCTCTCTAAATTTCACACACTGACGCAATGTGCAACCTCGGACGTGTTGCTCAAGTCAATGGGATGGAGTGCGTTGCTTCTGGAACCAAGTGGTGCTATGCACGTGCATGTAGGGCCAGAGTTCCAAAGACCTCCCAGGCTAGGTTTGTACTATAACAATACCCTAAATGAAATCAAATAAACATCTCCATTACTTCTACGGTCCATCGGAGGTCTGCCACCTTTGGCTCCATGAATCCTTTGCAGGACAGTCAATGGAGAGCGATCATGGGAATCGTAGTTTCTAAACATCTGGAGAGTCACAGGTTGCAGACCCCAGGTTTCTACTCCCCGTTTGCTGTATTTTGTGCAGTTTTAGCTGGCGTTTGAGATCAGTAAACCCTTTTTATGGACATGACCTTGCACCACTTTTCTTCTTTTAACCTTACACATACATTTACTAGAGTCTGTACATTACACGTACGTAGTTTGCACCAGATGTTTTTGAACAAGAACAAGAAGAACAAGAAGTCAACAAAAGAAAAATCATGGCACCACCACTACCCACTAGAGCAAAAAAAAACATAACCCCTGACAACCTCCTACCACTACTACTGCCAACCCTCAATGCTCTCCCCGATAATCTAAAACCAGAACGCCTAGTAGAAAACTATAACAATACCATAAAAAAAGGACTAGACATCATTGCCCCTCTAAAACTGCAAAAAAGCAAACAGCAAGCCCACCTGAACACCTGGTTCACCCCACATCTGAAAGAACTTAGACTGCACAAAAGAAAACTTGAAAGCCAATGGCGCAACTCCCCTACAGAAGAGAACAAATCACAACTCAAACTTTATGCAAACAACTACAAAAAAGAAATTCTACTCACCAAAAAGAAACTATTCAATGAAAGAATCGAAAAATCGAGCTCCAACACCAGAGAACTATTTGCTATACTAAGGGAACTAGAATCCCCTATACCCCCACCAGACAATATAATTAAAGATAAAGTATGGTGCACCAGCGTCCAAAACGCCCTAACTAATAAAATCAAAACTCTCCAAACCAAAATCGCTCTGAAAAAAGACTCTCTCACCACCAATGAAGCATCTCCCAGCAACCACGACAAAACAGCCAACCGTCCAGGCCAGAATCTCTTCAGATTTACCAAAATATCTATCCCAGAAACAGAAAAAGTTATAGCCTCACTTAAACCATCTAACTGCAAAGGCGACAACTGCCCTCCCCAGATAATCAAGGATGCTGCTAGGGATCTAGCCCCCTTTATAACCAAGCTGATCAACGCATCCTTCTCCTCCAACACCATACCAAGTAACCTCAAAGAATCTTGGGTCCTGCCTCTCCTCAAGAAGCAAACCCTAGACCCCGCTATTCCCACCAATTACAGGCCCATCACCACGGTGCCATTCCTGTTAAAGATAATAGATAGAGTAGCATACCTGCAGATTCAGCAATATCTTGAAACTCACAAACTACTAGGCACCCACCAATCAGGCTTCAGACCGAAGCACGGCACCGAAACAGCCTTAATCGATCTTAAAACCCAGATCAATGAGATTAACGACAAAGGGAACACTGCCATGTTACTACTCCTCGATCTGTCGGCAGCATTTGACCTGGTAGATCACGCAGTCCTGTGCGAACACCTGGCCTCAGCAGCCCACTTCTCGAAAGAGGCCATAGCCTGGATCCAATCATTCTTGGACAACCGAACTATGAGGGTCTTCTCCACCCTAGCCTCAGCAGACTCCATTAAAATAACCTGTGGGGTGCCCCAAGGCTCCTGCGTCTCTCCCACCCTCTACAACATCTTTACCAAGCCCCTATTTGACAAGTTGGACAGACTGGGTGTCTCATATACCAATTATGCAGATGACACCCAGATCCTCATACCCCTTTCAGGCAACTACGCTTCAGATACGGCCTTGGTAAACAAAATATATCTCATCATTCAGGCATGGATGGCCACACACGGTCTATGTCTAAATGATGAGAAAACCGAAATCCTGCTCCTCGGATCCAATACCAATCTCAAAAAACTCAGTTCCAACTATAAGGCCTTCAACATTGATGGCAACACCATCACAGTGGCCAAAACAGTGAAAACACTAGGCTTTCACCTTGATGCAACCATGTCACTAAAAAAACAAGTTAACTCACTAGCATCCTCCACCGCCTACACATGCAAGCTAATTAGGGCAAGTAGAGCCTTCCTCACCCAAGCTAGCTGCATCATCATAGCCAACGCCCTAATACTATCCAGACTGGACTATTGCAACGCCATGTACCTAGGAGCCAACAAATGCATAACCAACAAACTACAGACACTACAAAACAACGCTCTCAGAACAGCCCTCAACCTACCCTCCAAGGAACACATCTCCAACAAAAGGAGAGAACACAAATGGCTTAAAATCCACGACCGCATCTCCCTCAAAACGGCATCACTCACCTACAAATGTTTAAACAACGCAGCCCCCCCCTATCTCGCATCCAGAATAAAGAAAAAAACGTCCACCCGCCCCACCAGATCGATTAATTCCTACTGCCTGCAGGTACCCAATTTCAGACAAAAGAAAACCGGCGGCAGCAGCTTCCCTGTCTTGGCAGCCCAACACTGGAACGCCCTCCCACTCTACATTAGGACAGACCAATCCTACTATAGCTTCAGGCGAAACACCCTCACTTGGCTGCGGGCCAATGATCCTCACGACTAACCCTGCCATCTAATCTGATCATGCCAGTGCTATAACCTGACTACCATGCACAGCCTTAAATATGTAAATATGTAAATGCAACCGAACTGCCCCCATGCACAGCACTAATTATGTAAATTTGTAAGCTTTCGCTCAATTATATGTATATATGCACATCCCACACAATGTAACTGTAAATGTAATGCTCTTTTTCTCATGCCTATCTTATTCTGTAACCAAGTTTTTATGTAATCCTATCTTCCTGACCTCTGTTGCGCCCTGTTACCTCTGGGTTTTGCGCGCTATACTAAATAAATAAACAAACAAACAAACAAACAAACAAACAAACAAACAAAATGACAGCTGCCAGAAGATGAGCTTTTAAGAGACAAACCGTTCTGTGAATCTGATGTCTCTTTATGTACTTTAAGTTGTTAATGCGTACATTACATTAATACAGTACTTCTATATTAGAATGATTATGGGCCACATTCTAAGTTTGCCGGTCTGGAAACAACAGTGCCGGTAAACAACAGTTCCCGGACCGGCCAACTATGGGTTTGCCTGCCGGAGCCGCTGTGCCCGACAGGTTTGAACATCTCGGGCGCAGCGTTCACGGCAGGCAAAGCCGTCACGGTGCTCGTGCTTCCGTGTCCCCACTCCCATAGAGTCTTATGGGACTCTATGGGAATGGGGACTTACAATTTGCCGACGTCTGACTTTCCGGGCCACCGGGGTTGTAATCCCCTGGTGGCACCGGGAAGTCAGGTACCGGTAAATATTTACGGGGGCTGCTGAAACCCACCGGTATCACCGGCACAGTTACCACCGGATCCCGTAACGAGGCCCTATATAGTCTTTAACGTAAAGTTTTCATTTCTCTGAGTTGATTCATTTTTTTCTATCTTTTGGAGAAAGCTTGATTGTAATTTTCTTTCAAGATCAAATCAATATTATTTAGATCCGTTGTCACAGGGCCCCTAAAAGGAGCGGGGCCCATAGGCCGGTGCCTACTTGGTCACCCGGGACCGCATAAATAGCAATTTAATAGATCATTCAAAAACAATGATTAATATTCCTTCTCTTAAATAAATGTCCTTCTCTTAAATACATTTCACATAATCTCCACATAAATACATACATACAATATAATCTTCATAATATCAAAATAAGACCTACAATTTTATTGATTGCTTGATTAAATAAATTCAAACAAAATTGTGTATCTAAATCCTTGGATAAAGGTTTTGCCCAGTAAGGGATATACTCCTCCTACCCCGAGGTAAAATGTACAAGTGCATTAATAATAGATTTGTACCTGCCCACCTCTCATAAACTCTACAACAAGTCAACTTGATTCAATAATATGCCAGAAGCAAATCACTTTAACCAGCTCCATATTCATTTTGCCAGAAACAAATCACTTTAACCAGCTCCATATTCATTTTGCCAAAAACAAATCACTTTAAGCAGCTCCATATTCATTTTGCCAGAAACAAATCACTTTAAGCAGCTCCATATTCATTTTGCCAAAAACAAATCACTTTAAGCAGCTCCATATTCATTTTGCCAGAAACAAATCACTTTAACCAACTCCATATACATTTTTTAGATCAGGAACCATCAGACTTTAATCTACCCACATAGGTTCACATTTCAAGAGGTACACGTGTTAGTTTAGAATACACAGAGACTGCCGGAACTGGCTAATGAAAAAATCATTATTCGTTTCGTACCACTATCACAAGTTAGGGGTAGAGTGAAAAGGCATGAATATTTTTCAAAATAATAACTAAATCAAGAACAGCTTTCTAAACAAGAGCCTTCCGAAGTGGGCCCCATGAGGCCGATGGTCTCCTATCCCTATACCTGATGGGCAGGTTAACTAAGAGGAGGCCACAAGAGTTCTGCGCCGCAGAGCGGGGATCCTTTCACGAAAATGGAAGCCTTTTATACCTAATGACCTTTGCACCTCCTAACCTACCTGTCCTTGTATCTCCCAAAAGTCTGCAGGGGAGTCACTCTATTGGACTGCCGGAGCAAAGATGTGAAGGAGTTTGTGGAGAGTTTTCCATGGAAGAGCGGGAAAAGAAGCTTGGCAAGTTGGGAGGCTCTGCCGATGGAAGCTCTGCTGATGGATATGTGTCACTCACTGGTTTGCCTGAATATCACGATCCAAGCTTCTAGGTGGAGAAGTGCCTTGCATGGTGGCCCACCAAGCTAAGGCAGTCTATTAGGGTTGAGTTGACGCTCTGCACTGCCGAGGGCATAGCCCTCTGCATTTCCTCCTTTCCCATTTGTTAGCAAGGAACCTCAATTTGCAACAGTAATGGCATCCATCTGCCTCAATTGATAACCTGCAGAGAAGCATCTGATCGCAGGCACTGCCCCGTAGAGTGGACGGACGAGCATAGGCGGTCTTCTAGTGTTGAGTGGTACACCAAGCCCACAGCTAATACTGCCCTAAGACATTACTCTAAGTGGCAGTGCCTCATCCTTCTCCAAAGCTTTCCAGTTGGGCAGTTCTTAAAGCTGTGCAGTTGACCATGAGATAAATGTCCAAACAATTCTCCAAAGAATTCTCGAAAAGAGTTGATCCCAAGTGATCAATTAACATAGCTATACAAAGGGCACATAATCCACTTTGAGACTGCCTCTTGGCACCACAGGTGTGTCTGTGCAGCAAGGTTTTTGCAATCTGATAAAATCCAGAATTAGATTAAAAAAAAACATTGATGTTTAGGCAATTCTGGCAGACTTGTGTGACACTAAAGAACTCTTGACTTTCAAGAGAGGAGCTAACTGGCATATGCCAAACATCAGAATGCATATACTCTATACTGAGCTATCAGATTGCACATGCCCTGTACTGAGCTATCTATCGCTATGTCCCCCGGGCCTGGCTCCATACAGAGGACTTCATTGTCATGGTAACTAAGTCGCATACCTCCATACCCAACATTGTTCCACAGAATGTACTATCTGAAAACAAATGATCAAACTGCGTACTAAGTGTAATACCACCAACGTTGCATGGGGTGGTACCCAAAAGAACCACCCAAGGTGCCCCTATTACCTGCCCGAGACTATTACTCCTTGTTCTTTGCTCTCTTTGTGCCAATGCCCCTCACCAGCAAGGAAGCAATAAAGGCGGGGACAACTTTGCCAGATGCTGGCGCTTGTAGCACCATCGCCAACAGCTTTACGGTGCAGGAGTGCCCTCCTACCAATCCCAGTGTTAGAAGAACCAGCAACAAGACCTCACATAAGATCTCACTGGCTGGCAAGGCCGGGCATCTAGCCCCCAGACGGAAAGGTGAACAGTGGGGCCGAGGGTAAAGCCTGCTTGCATCCTCTGACCTTTGTAGCTTTGCCCATGTCATGACTGACACTACCACATCCCTTCACACCTCTCTAAGGGCAGCCCAGCAGTGGTTCTCTCTCTTGCCGGCTTGCATATACCTTGCAAGGCCCCATTTAAATCTTTCAGACTGGACCATGTAGGGGTAACTTCTGAAAATGTGCAGGGCTCTTTGTGAATGACCCACAAATCACAAACAAAGAGTGGAACAGATAAGAAATTCCAGAGGTGAATTCTTACGCTGTTCTATTTTTCCACAAGCTTCATTCTTCTTATGCACTATGAAGTAATCTGAAGGTTATGCAAGCTTGCAAATAAATGACTTTCTTAGACTAACTAAGGTATCATCCTGTTGTCTTTTTTAGATCAAAGCTGGATATTATGTGCATATATCCAGGGTGCACATTTTGCACTCGCCACTAGCCATTGGTTAGTGATATTTGACTCTTGGCGAGTAAGAAATGGTGTGCTGTGGGTATGTATAGAATTGAAGTGGCAAGTGACTTTTTGATGGCTGGCTAGTAGCTTGCAACTGAATGTTTGCCCCAATACATATTTATTATCATTTGGCTATGACAGGGTGGAAAAGTGGAGAAAGTAGGGAGGAGCGTCAATCTCGGGAAATCGGTCATCGAATGCTTCGCTGCGTGCACACAGAGGGTGACCCACACAGAAACTAACTGGTCTCAGCTCAATTTAATTAAAACGGAGGCTTCCTGCCCCGACACATCACTTCCCCAACACAGCACCCTCCCTAACTCCTCTAACAAAATGAAGCCGAAAAGCGCTACATGACATCTTTCCCCTTCTTAAACACAGTTATGCATTAACCGATTTCTTCAATCAGTCTTACAGGTTTGAACTTGGCGAGGACCGGCTGCCCTTCGTGTGGCGGAGCCGGTCTGCGTCTTGAGGGGCTGGGCTCGAACTCCACCCACTCTTCATCAGACACCTCTGCGTCCCCCAGGTAGGAGCCTTCCAGCTCGTCCATGGACCAGTCATCTGTGGACCCATCACACTCTTCAGTCTCCCCCCGGGAATCTCGAAAGTGGGATACATTTTGTGTGATTTTTCATCCTTTAAGATCTTCTACAGTAACCATGATGCCCTTTACCTGCGTGACAGTAAGGGCCCCTGATGGGAACCTGGAGTCCTCATTCCGGCGCTGTGTCTGGTGCACCACCACACTGTCCCCTATGTCAAAAGTTCCTTCTTTTGCACCCCACCTGGCATATGCCGTCGTTTTCATCTTCTCCCTCAAGTCCTTCTCTCGGAGCCCTTTATCGGATGGTTGCGAGAGATCTGGATCTGGACCTTGCGGGAGATGAGTCCTCAGCCAGTAGTGCTGTGAGGTGTGTGGTGATAATCTCTCAGTAGCTGGTACAGAGTTTGCTCAATGGGTTTGTTCGACACATGGGCAACTTGCAAGGCCGTTTGATATTCCCCGTGAAGCATTCAAGCATGGCATTGGTCTGTGGCCAGAAGGACGTGATCTTCCTGTGCTTGAACCCCATGTATTGTGCAAAGATGGAAAAATCCATGCTGGTAAACGGGGGGCCGTTATCCGACTTGATGATTTTGGGGGTGCCATATGCTATGAGTATGTGGTCCAGGTCTGGTATGACGCAGCAGTGGATGGCACAATCTGCACCTCCGGGAACCCTCAAATATTCATCCATTACCACCAGGGCATGGGAGCAGGCCGAAGAAGTCAATCACCAGCTCTTCCCAGATGCCCTCTAGCAGCGGGGACCTTTGTAGCGGATTTGGCCACGTGGCTGGGGCCACTACAGAGCAGATAGCACAATTCTTCAGTGTTTCTTCGACTTGCTTATCCAAGCCTGGAATCCATCTTTATTGTCGCAGCAGTTTCTTGGTGGACACCACCCCTCGATGGCCCTCATGAGCCAAGTTTACACCCTGCTGATGCAACGACTTAGGCAGGATGATCTTGCACCCATTCATCACCACATGGTCCTCTGTGACTGTAAGTTCCTCCTGCACTAGTGTCCTTGCGCCTGACGTCTTCCTGAGATGCAAGGGCAAGATGTTTGCCCATGTCCCACGTCAAGATGTTTGCCCGTGTCCCTTGCATGTTTTAGCTTTCTCTGGGTGACACACAGCATGATGATGGCAAGCACTGCATCGGCTGCTGATTCCTGTTGGAGCCTTCTCCATGCCACTGGGAACGGTTTCCCCTGGTGGATGACATAATGTAGGTACTAATCTGCGATTGAATGTTCTGGTAGCAAAGACTCCGCAGAATGATAAGACAAGTAGACTGCAGGGTTCTTGTCCTTCCCTGGTTTGTGGCAGATCGTGAACTTGTAATCTTGAAGACCGAGACCCCATCTCGTAGTGTGTGGGGATATCCTTGCCTTCAGATTCCCATAGAGAGGGATGAGGGCCCGGTGGTCTGTGGTGATCATGAATGCCTTCCCAAAGAGGAACCGATGAAAGTGTTTGTAGGCCCAGCATACGGCCAGGCTCTCCTTCTTGACCTGAGTGGACTTCTGCTCCGTGACGGATAGACTGCGGTTGGCACAGGACACAACCCATTTGAGGTGTGGGGTCCTTTTGTCAAATTGGGCAAACCCAGTGCCAAGGCCCACTGGGTTGGCGTCAACAGTCATTCTGTCTCCTTGGATGAGCTGAAATATGCCTGTCAGTGGCAGAAGCAAAGTCCACCATTATTGTCTCAAAGCTCATTTCAGACTCTTTCTGGTGAACTCCCGGAGTGCGGCACTCACAGTTGTGTAGTTTTGCAAGTATCCAGAGCCATAACTTGCTGGACCAAGGAACAACCTCAGGTCTGACACATCCGTCGGACGCAGGGACCCATTTAGAGCCACAACTTTATCAGTTTAGGGCACATGCTCTGAAAACTATGTGCCTGAAGGATTTTAGTGTCCTTTTTCAGAATTTACACTTGTCTTTGTTGAGCGTCACCTAGTCAGCCTCTAATGCCAGGCACACACAATGCAGTGTGTTGGCGTGCTCCTATATGGTCTTGATGAAGACTAAAATATCATTGCTGTAATTGAGGCAGTTCCAGATGTGTTTGATGACTTGTATTTCTTCTTGGAAAGTCTCTGCTTCTCAGGATATTCCAAAGTTCAGCCTTTTATATAGCGATATAGCCCCATGTGCGTCACATACCTGGTCATATAGATTGAATCCGGGGCAAGCTCCAGCTTACCGTAGCCCTTGTTGAGGTCCAGCGTGGAGAATACAGTCACCCCGTTGAGGAGATTAATCATGTCTGTGATTCTGGGGGTCTGGTGATGTTCTCGTTCTATGGCTACTTTCGGTCGGCGCATGTTCACACAGAGGAGAATGGACCCTTCTGCTGATTTTTTCAGGGAAGAGACAATCGTTGAGACCCATGGGGTGGGTCTCACCGCCGGTTCAATGTCGTGTAGGTCCAATAGGTGTCGGATTTCTTCTTCCATCGGCTTCTGGATATTGATGGGTATTCCCTGATAGTGCTTGGCAACTGGTTTGACCGTCAAATCAATGTGTAGATGCACCTTACAGGTGCACAGCTTGCCTATACCTTTGAAGAGGTTGGGTAATGCCTTCACGACATCACCTTCCGGTACCAGGTTTTTATGGGCCATCATGTGATATAGGATGTGAACGAGGCCCATATCGATTGCAGACCAGAAACTTTAGAATACAACTGCTGTTGGCTTCAGTATAGAGCATGTGCAACTGGATACTGGCAGTATCCGTCGAGAACATCACTTTACTGGGTAGTGGTGTGCTGGAGCAATATGGATATATGTCCACGGTGGACGGTCTCAGTCTTGCAGGACTAGCGTGGGGCTGTGCTCCTTTGCGACTTCATTGCCCATCGCCGATACAGAGCCTCTTTTTCGTTGGTCATCTGGAGAGGGCGAGGATTCACTCCCCAAATGGGATCTCACGTCCACGTAATGCACGTTCCGCCTCTTGTAGGACCCTGTCCAGAGACCTACATGTTCTTCGAGATTGCGGTTTGTTGCCCTCTCCTTCTGGCTGGCGATATCTTCTGTAGTCACGGCCCAACTTCCGGTCGTCAGTGCGATACTTTGGGTGTCTTCTCCCACTTCTCGAGGATACCGCTTGAGGCGTGGGAGTGGGGGCATTCAGGCAAACCGCCCTGAAATGGTTGTCACCCCCACAGGCCACACATTTCTGTCCCAAAGCCAGGCTCATGCCGTCGTGGGGGAATTCATACCCAGTGGCGCCCCCAGAAATCTTTTATAGGGGTGGCCTGATGAGGCCTCAGGAAATCTTGGGGTGGCACCAAAACAAACACATAACTGAATTTCAGGAAATCTATTATGCCAATGTAGTATGTAGTCCAGTTGAAAACTATGTATATATGAGAGTTAAGGAATTTCATATTGATATAGTTGCGTTCATTAAATAACAGTTAACTAATTAATGTATCTGATGCGCATAGGCTAATATCAGTACGGTTTACATTTTGAGTTCCACAATCCTGTTTGTGCTATGTAAGTAATATGTGATGTGTATATGCATGTAAGGCAATTTATTGTTCTTCAAACAGAATAGTTGTTCGACTTTGACTTGAAAAGACAAATATACAGCTTTAATTTAAGGGAGCACATTGATTGTAAGGAACAAAACATTTACTGAGAACATGCCTACTCAAGTAAAAAACAACACAGTGGCCTAAACATTTTTCAATACAACTGTATTTGGTACATGTTGCTGTGTGTTCTTGTAAACTAAAATATATACCTACAAAAAGGAAACAAAAAGCATGATAATGAAGAATATATATTTTAGTATAGCCTGCTCAACCTATTTACATCCCTGCTTTTCTAGGCTACATTCTTTTGTGTGTATTCTTGCAAACTAAACATGAACAAAGCAAAAGTGCATGATCATGGACAACAATATACATTTTAATGTAGCCTACTCTGTACTCAGCCTATTCATTATTATTTTATTATTAATGAATATAGTTTTAATCACCTGTTACTGTGTCTTTTGTCAAACACATCCACAAATTCATCAAGATTTATCGCCCTAGCCCTTCTTGACTCTACACTTAACAACCCAAAATTGCTCAATCTCTCATCACTCATTGTATTTCTCAAGGCAGTCTTGATTAACTTTAGCACAGAAAAACTATGCTCACATGCTGCAGTGCTCACAGGTAATGTAAGTGCAATTTTGCAAAGTTTAAACATCTCATGGAACACTTCCTTATATGGCTCAAGGAAGACTGAGCTCTTTTAAACTGGTCGGATTTTCAAAACCACTAGTTTGCCTCCTATCAAGAATTTGCTTGACATGAGGGATCTCATATTCTAGATCCTCACTGCTGCAGTTGTATTGAGAGGCAAATGGAAACACTACATTTGTCTCACAAAATGTGGGACTGGAGGGATTCAAGGCTTGAATGTTCTCTTCACCTAAGAGAGAAGCACATCAACAATTGGAATAAATGTGCCTGCCCGAAATGACTCCTTAACTGTATTGGCATGTCTTTGAAATATAGGCGTGGAAATGTAATACCCTTCAAGCCTAGAACTTGGTGGGACCCGACACCCTAGAGGGACCCTTGCTGATCAATGTTGCATTGATCAGCAAGGGTCATAGTATTGTTCCAAATCTCATTAAAGACAGAACCCTCTCTATAACTGTTTAATGTATCAACACGTGAATTAACAAGGGTAACTTCCGTGGCTAAATTGAGTTGTGGGAACTGTAAAATGTCTGACAGATGTTTTATGTCACCAAAAACATTTGTGAATGGTAAAAGGAGGCCAGCAAACTCTAAATCTATTTGGGCTAATAGACCTCTTGCCTCTACCGCTCTGTCACCATTTTTCTCTTCAGATATTTCTTTTAGTAGACGTATGAGGGCTGGTGGTCTGTCCCTCATGGTCTTGCAAGCATTGTACCTACAGGCCCAGCTTGTCTCTATCAATCTTTGAAACTCTCTTGGGACCCCCTGAAACATGTCCCTCTGTACCTCTAGCCATCTTTGATGCACATATTACCCTGACACAAACACATACAGTTTCTGCAGAAGACAAAAGAAACAATAGGCTTCAGGGATGCATTTTACACTATCAACTAATACTAAATTCAAGCAATGTGCATTGCAGTGAACGTAAAAAGCTAATGGGGCCTCTGTTGTAATGCATGCCTGCACACCTGCGTTCTTTCCACTCATGACAGAGGCACCATCATATGATTGCCCTACAAGGTGATTTCTGTAGCCAAGGCCATACTTCTGTAGTATTTGTATCATTTTCTGTGAAAGCGCTGCAGCATCTAGTCGCTCTGCTGCTTCATATGTGAGGGAGCTTTCACATATTGAACAATTGTAATAATATCAAATTACCAAGGACATTTGTTCCTTCTTGGCAATGTCTTTGGTCTCGTCGACCATAATGCTGAAAGCCCCACTTTGTGAAACTTCATTAATTATTGAGGTGCGGACAATTTCAGCCAGGCAATCAATTATTTCATTTTGAGTACTGTGCCCAAGGTATGTTGCATTTTCTTGACTTGTCATTTTTTTTGACTGTGTGATCATGCTTCGCTAGCAGTTCCATAATAGAGATTACATTTCCTTTATTTTGGCCTTCTGTTTCTTTATGTGCTCTCTGTGCAATGTTTTGCGTTGCAGGGGAGGAGCAGGGTTTCTCCAAAAGTTTTAATGTACTCTCTATTTTCCCTCACTATTTTATTATATTCTGCATTTAAGGAGGCTGAGAGAGAACATTTGCTTGCAATTGACTTTTCATATTCTGCCCATGCTAACATAGAAATAGTATGCGATTCTGATTTGCTATGGCCTACAAACCCCCCCATCTTTGTAAGTTGCTTTTTTCCAATTTTTGAATCCTGCTTCGGATGTAAACACCGAATCACCCGAGGAGGGGAGACTGAAGTGCCGGCAGGCATAGCAGTAGGCAGAATCTTTACTTCGAGAGTATTCCAGCCATTTATGTGTGAAGTACCATTCTTTCATGAAGCCCCGTCTTCTACCCCCCAGACAGTCTGAGGGGGAAAACCTCAGATATGGCTGTTTGGGCCCCTCTCCTCTTGACTGGGATATATCTAGAAGAATGAAAGAAGAGTTTGGACCTCATCACGAGTTGGGCTGTATTGCCGGCTGTAATACTGCCGACTGTAATAGCCCTGACACCGACCGGTCTGGCTGTATTACCGCCGGATCACGAGTTGGGTGTTAACGGTAAATCCCCATTCCCAATTGGGTCCATTGGATTCAATGGGGTATTTTCAGCGCTAATTATGCGGGCTAATACAGCCGGCGGTAACACAGCTGAAAACAGGGGATTTTCACCTCCAGGGAAAGGCTGGAGGTAAAACAGCCCATTTAGCGCCCAACTCGTGATAGGACCAGCCCTTAAATGCGGCTGCAATACCGTTACCACAACATTTAAGGGCTACAGCCCAACTCGTGATGAGGTCCTTACTCTTTAGCCAGCCATCTATTTTATTATCATGGTCACACTGACACACCATCATTATTTCACCTGTTGGTCCGGGTACAGCTTGAATAGCTCTAGCCGAGTCCTGCCCCACCCTCTCTTTGACTGTCAATGCTGCTGCCTGTTCCTCACTCTCGTGCCATGCTGCTACTGTCCTGTTCTCTGTCCCTGATGCTGGCTCTGCCTGTTCGTCACTGTCATGTTCTGCTTCTGGCTCTGCCTGTTCATTTGCTTGCTCGATTATGTTATCTTGCTCTTCCACTGAATCCTCACTAACATTCATCGTCACTGCATCTCCACTACTACTTTTCTTAAAGAAGAAGGAAGAGATTTCCGTTACTAATCATAGGCGTAGCAATAATGTGGGTCATTTCCAAACTAAAAAATGCTGTTTAAACTTGTATTCACTAGTTTTATTTGAAATGTGTCTGACTACCACACAAATACCATTCTGACACAATTTCCATCACACCCTGCTATGGCAGAGCCTAACCTCCTAGCCAGAGGCAGATCAAAAGGCCTGCATTGGGCTCTGTCAGGTTTTGTGTCCGGAAGTAGTTCAAACCCTCTTCTCTCCCTCTACTCTTGAGCACCCAGCAGACTTAAAATTAGGGGTTGTGGTAGTAGGCCCAGCAACGTATTACTCGTGTGAATGACCAACAATAAAAGTAATCAAATGTCCAACAATACACTTTTCTTACTAAAACAACAACCATTTGCGCTTGCAGTGTTGTGCTTCTAGTGCTCATCAAACACAAGAACACAGAGGATTTCTTCTCAGGCAAAGATAATACATGAGCATTGAAAATAGAAGTCAAATAATAAGCAGTTCTCAGTAGAAGCCAAAATATACTCCAGTAAACCCATAGCAGTGGAGGAAGTGGGCAGGAGCTTTGGGGAGCAGTGCTCCTCTAGTTTACAAAAGAAATGTTTTACGGTTCCTATATTTTTAGTTTAAAAAGAAATCGTTCTGGAATTGTTTCATTTTAAAATAGAAGTGTAGGAAGATGTTGAATCTTGCACTTCAGTGCACCACACTGAACATTCGCTTAAACAGTAGGCACATTTGTTTGGAGGTTTGGTTTGCACATGGGAGGAGGCGTGGCAATGGGGTTTGTGGGTAGCGGGAGCAAGCCAGCAGGGGACATAGTTCTACTACTTCTTTTGGTACACTGCAACCACTGACCGCTAACATCTGTACTCTCGTACGCATCTTAGATTGTTGCAAAAAAGGGCCAAACGGTGGTTGACAAATGAGGGTCAGTATATTTTTTTTTTAAGGGTTTTCTTGCCTGTTTTTTGGTGAGTTTCAACATGCGTCAAATACTAAGAATTGCAAATCTATTAGAAAAGAGTAACAGGTTTGATGCTTTGTACTCCATCAGGTCTCTCAAGTAAGGGTCCTTGATATTTTAAAAAAATAACTCCAACCGCCGAGCTGCAAAAATTATGGAAAATGCCCTAGTCGTTTACATGTGAGACACATTTCACATGCACATTCAAGAGGCACCTCGCCTGACACCCATAAATTCAAAGATTCACATTCCTTAGGCATTTAGCAATGTACAGAAGCATTAAAATTACTTAGACACATTGTCATGCAAACAATAGTTAAAGGACTGCTCTAAGATACTTTTTCAAGGGAGTTAATGTTATTTCATTAATGTCCAGACCATTAGGCTGTGAAAGGCAAACCATTATAGCAGATTGATGTTCTTTAAATCCTGCGCCTGCCTCATTATGTCCAACATGCATTTTTCAGGAAATATAAACACCTTCAGTGAATTTTTTTTAATATCACTGATTAATTGCGTAAATTGTTGGTTGTGTTCAAATACTAGAAGAAACCATCACTCCTGGGTCATCCTTAAAGGCTGTTGACATTCAGGGACGTCATTTCACCAAAACGCCAGGGATAGCAGAAGTGACATCACACGACCCTTGACTGCTGATGGCATCACGGGAAGTGATGTCTTTTACCCCACCCCAAAGTGATATCACAGGAAGCGATGGAACACAACCTTTCACCCCTTGACAAAACAGGATGTGGCATCACATAGCATTGTTCCTAAGCACGCTACAAAACACATTGTTACGATATCACTATAATGCAATATTCATTTCATACAAGAATGGATCGCCATATGTATCGTTAATATCAGTGTGTATAGGCCCATATTACTAAATAACGTGAATGCAAGCAGAGGTCCATGGCCAAATGACAGTGATGTACCATTATATAGCACCTACGCTTAAGCGTTAAGCGCTTTATATAGAAGAAATATACACACAATATCAGCCAACCTGTGCTGGTACTCATTTATCGACCTCAGAAGGATGAAAAGCTGAGTTGAGGTTTTCAAGAAAATACTAAATCAGTGACTCCCCCCTTAAGTGTCCCTGAAATAACCCTTTAATGAGTCTAGCAGTTATTGAATAGAATTCTAGAAAGACAAATTAGTTGGTATTCCTATTCATTCTTATTTAGGGTCACTGCTGAAAGTGTTAGACTTGTGGAACCCAAGTTCATTAAAAAATAAATCCAAGCCCTGAACATGAAAGCCAGCCACTCCAGAAGCAAAGAGCCACATGGCGCTGGCCAAAGCCTAGGACTTTGCATTTAAACAAAAAACAACACTTTTTTAAAAATGTATTTTTCTGGGGTAGCAAGGGAGACTGCAGGGGTAGCAAGGGAGACCCCTAAATAACATCCCTGTTGACAATTCTTTCCAGCCAGGACACAGCCATACGTGAGTGATAAATCAGGGTGGGTGCCACACACAGACACTGCCTACCTCAGCTCCCCCTGAAGTGCTTGCCTGCTGGTGGAATCTCAGCTCAGGTCTCCTTTTCAGTGGCAGGCAGTGCCACTGCCTGAATCCAAAAATATTGGCAGCGTGCATCTGTCCAAAGGTTTGTGCAGCACATACGTGGGCACAAATTGCAGCCAAGCAAGGAACTGGATGGAATTGAAAGTGAAACCCAGAAATAAACACAGCCTGCCCTGGAAGCATGAGCTAAAGCAAAAATGCGCGCATCCAGGCGGGTCAGGCTGTGTTTATTTCCGGGTCCATCCTGACTCCAGCCCTTCATGGCTGGCAGCCGTGGGCCTCGAGCCTCGGCAAAAAAGCTAAAAAAAAATATTTTTTTTGCACCGAACTGGGCATTTTATTGTCCATGCACATTTCAGTGCAAAAAAGAAAAAAATCTGTGCTTTTTTGTAGGGAGGCCACAGGGGGGCCAGCATTCTTACAAGGGTGGCCGTGGCCCCCCTTGGCCACCCCTTGATGGCGCCTCTGTTCATACCCACACTGGAAGGAGGTTTTCTTGGTAATTTTGTGTTATTTTGGGAAGTCTGTGCCAGCTTCTTGACCGATTCTTGATCTCCCAGCACTGGGATCACTTTCACTCTGCCCATGTTTACAACTTGTTGCAAGATGGATGAGTCAATCCCTGCCATGGCTAGGATCACGTCTGGGGATTGCTGTTTTTGAAGCAGCTTTTTCCTCAAGTCAGGAGACTCACACCTCGCTATAACCTGAGAGCATAGCGCCTTTTCGTTTGAATATCGATGAAATGCACAATGTTTTATGCGGATGCAGAGGCGCATGACAAAGTTATCTAGTGTTTCGCCTCTCTCCTGCATGGTGGTGTGAAAAATGTTCCTTTCATAGTCCACGTTGGTGTGTTGGTTAAAGTATGTTACTAGTGCCTCCTGAATCTCCCTGAACGTAGCCTTCTCCTCATCAAGTAGTTCATATAAAATGTCTCGCACTGATGCCCCTACTGCCAGGGTCAGTCTGTTCTTTTATCATCCTTGGGGCCCATTGTCCCTATGTACACCTTCAAATCTTTGGCCCAGCAAATCCATCGCCAGCCCATATTACCAGTGTCAGTGAGGCCAAATGCGGTGGGCAGTTGCCAGGGTGAATCTTCCCCTTGAGCCATCTGAAAGACCTCTGATGGGCATGCAGGCACTGTTGCAGACACGTCATCCTCGGACATGGTGGAGCAATGGTCTAGGTGATTGCCTGGGAGGAGTGAAAATTCCTGCTGGGGCTGCCGGTAGGGTCCCTTCCCCGACCCTCTTCTACTACTGCCTCTGTATGGTGCTGTTCCTCTTCCACTGCTCTAGATACATTTGGCCACCCTCAGGCATTCAGCCGGGACCCAGCTCCGCAGGATGCATCCAATTCTGGCTGCTTGAAAGCTGTGACTACAGATGAATGCAGCAGCCAGACCACGGGTTGTAACAGCCACCAGGTATTTGTGCTTTAGAGCCCAAGTGCAGCCGTGTGGCTTTTTCTACCATGAGGAAAAGGCTGCAGCCTCAAGAAAAGAGGCGTAGACAGTGTAGGGCCTGAGCAGGCAAGGCCCACCCAAAATCTGTAAATGCCCACTCAGCAGCGCAGTGTGAGCATTTACAGATGTCAATGTCACTACGGTGGGCCCAACTACATTAGCTTCAGGCTCCACTCGTTAGACAATCCTGGCCATGCCTCACAAAGGAAAGAATCTCTCTTACACTAATCTCTTGATAGCTCTGCACATTTTTCTGGGCCAGGTGGTGTTGAACTGGTACCCTAAACTGACATTCGACTTTTTAATTTGCTCTACTGTAATCATGTGTTTTTCCTTGGCATTATTTGTCACCATTTAAAGGAATCTTCAAAAGGTACTAGTCGACTCTGTCAAATAAATAATTCATTCATTCATTCATACATCAATTGATTACGTGGTTGATAACAATGATTTTAGACCCTCCACTCCCCCCCCACATAATATTCCATCCTAGTGTTACAGTTCCCAGTTGCTGATATTTTTCTCCACATGTTATGGCCATTGGCAGGTTGGTCATTACGCTTATAGGAGTAATGGCTGGATTTTCTGTGGCAGCCAAACTAAAACAAGACTCTATTCAACCACTGCAGCAGCTAGGGTTTTCCCTTGAGCAGCCACATAAAAAGCAAGCATTGGCAAAGACAACAGTTTTGGCTTTTGTATCAGCATGGTGTATGCATTTGGCACACACTGCCATAATAATGCTACCTGGGCATAAGATGGCAAAATCTGGAAAATGGTGTGATTACCTGGACAGATGAAAGCAGTGCCTGGCCAATGCCTATCTAATACCTATGCATAAGCCAAAACTGTTGGCTTTATCAATGATTGTTTTTTACAGACCTTCAGTGGAAGGAACAGAGCTAAATCAAGTGGCTGAAGGCACATTCGGAAAAAAACATTTCAACTACACCACTTTCAATTACAGCTGCAATTAAGCCATTAAGTCTCAGCAGATTGCATTCATTTAACACTCAAAGGCCAAAGTTAGATTCTACTGCTTCATAAAGCTGTCTCAAAGAGATCCCAAGAGGATGTGTTTTGGGTGAGGAGAGGCAGGTAGTGGGTGGGAATGGCGATAGGCATAAGCATGGCCCTGGGCAGTCAACGGGTGGTCAAATAGCCAAACAACACACTTCGTGTCCTCCCTACTAGCTGTACTCAATAGTCAAAACTAAAAAGACAGCCCTAGCAACTGGTTTGGATAAATTGATTGTGTGCGATTGTGTCAGCTTTTAGAAAGTAATCTATTAGGCAATTGATGAGGAACCATGTGGAATGTTCCTATTGCCGCAATACCACATTGTTGGTTTCATTTCTAATATAAACGCTAATTGCTGCAGTAGGTCCAGATGTCCTCTGTTAATAGACTAGCAGATATTGCTGATAACAACACTCTAAGTAGACATTTTAATTGCAAGTACTAGCTTTCGTTCCCATTTCCTGACTTTGCTTAGTGATTTCAATAAATCCACATAACCTGGCTGGCACTGCCACTCTAGGTTCAATTGTTAGGTTTCATGGACCAACCGCCAGCAGTTTGTTCAGATGGACTCTTCTAGATCGCCAATGCTACCCATCACCTGGGGTTCCATCCTCTCCCCTGTGATCTTCAATCTATAAATAGACCAGCTGGGAGCCCTCGTAGCTACACAACATCCACCAATACGACGATGACACAGAGCTATACCTCAAGATCAACTCCATCAATAACATCCACATCCTCAAAACCTGCCTCTCGCTGCTCCAGTCTTGGATGTCCAGTGCATATTTGAAGCTCAACCCCTCCATGGCCAAATTCCTACTCCTCACCAACAACACCAAACACCCATACAGACCTGACTATCAAACATGAACCCTAAGGCCTTCACACCCGAGCTCGCCTCCTGCCCCAAGTCCCTCGGGTCCACATCAACAAACACCTCTCCTTCAAGACACACATAGCTAAAAAGCTCAAACAGCTTGGTATCAGTTCTCCCTGCCATGGAAGGTCAAACCCTTCGAACCTCCAGACAGCTTTAAATCCACGGTTCAAGCACTGGTCCTATCCCACCTGGATAGGGGCAATGCCTTCCCTCAAAGGCCTCCTGACGTCCACCCGTGTGCCCCTGAAATGTGTCCTACACGCAGCCTCACGCCTCATCAGGGGTCTACACTGAGTCAACAACATCACTCCGGTGCTCATCGAGCTTCCCTGGCTTCCACTGCAAGCACGTATTACCTTCACGTCTTGCTGCATCATCTATAAAGCAGTCACCATCAAGTCACCACAGCTACATCGCAGAGAAACTCATCATCTCCGGCAGACAGCACAACACCTGAAGCCAGGATACGTGCAGACTAGAAAGGACAAAAAAACAAGCCTTCTCTGCCTGCGCCCCAAGACTATGGAAGCCCCTCCCTGTCAGCATCAGGCTCGCCCCCACGCTCCTATAATTCATAAAAGAACTCAATACACACCTCTTTAAGGACTCTCACCTCTTCAACACCTAGGCCATCACGTTGCCCTGTGCCTCCTGATTCGCTGCACGCGGTCCACCCCTCTCCGCCACCCTGTACAGCTGTACCCCTTCTATGTGCCTCTCTGAATCCTACCCCCCACTGTATATCTCTTTTGTTGTTACCTCTGAAAAGTGCTCTGTTATGCATCTATTCTGTTGTATACCTCTTTAAAGTGCTCTGTTGTGTATCTGTATTGTTGCACAGCTATGTAAAGCACTCTGTTGCTTCTCGAAGCTAGCTCCATGCTTAATAAATACAATAATAATTATAACTATAACAGGGAGTCACACAAGGTGTTCCACTCTTTTGTGTGTGCCCATTGCTTGGAATTCATACAAGGCTCTACTAAGCACACACATGCCTCATGTGACCATCATCTCATGTGGCCACCAGCCTCTACTTGGATGAAGTTAAGAAACATTACCCACATCTACTATATATGCACCTGGACGACCTGCAACAGGAGGAACCAGAAACAGTTTTTTGTGGGGCATTAAGCAGTGCACAACCTGTAACTCATCCCTTGCCCATTATGGCACCACTGCCATACTTATAGAGTCAAAGCGCTATAAGAAAAGCAAGTATAGCAGGACCGCCTTCTCCATCCTCATAGCAGAAATACAGAACTTGGCTCCAGATGTAATCTGGGCGACAGAAGACCATCTGACATTCCGGAAACTCTTAAAAACCTGGGCATTCAGTACAGCAGGATACAGATCTACCCATTAGCCTAAGAGACAGGAAGCAAAGAACAGGTTGCCACCACTTCACATATAAACACCTTTTACACTGACAGCACAACGACCAATACACCTCTTAAGAAACAACACAACAAACCTCCAAAACAAATGAACACCCACAACCAGAGCTAAAGTTCTGAATCTAACACACTCTTCAAACTGAGCCACACACCCCTCTACCAGAGAATGCAAGTTTCATATCAGGATGGAAGCTACAAATAGAAACATAAACAGAAGACATCATTTAACACGCCCACGTCCAGCAGATCTACCCAAAGAATCCGACCGATTAACCACCTCACTCTGCAAACACCTTACCCAACACACGCTCCCCAACTAACCGATACAAAAATACGGCAAAACAAAAGCATTACAACTTAGTAAAAACCCAACACCTCCTCCTCGACACATAACTGCAAAAAATAATCACAAGTTGGGTAGTATCCCAGCAGTAAATCCGCTGGGATACCGCCCAACGCAAATAGTGTTACCATAACTCGGCTCGGCGCTATTAGCGCTGGATCCCGAGTTGCGGCAAGGGTGTAAATCCCCATTTTCTTTAGTGTCCATACAACCCTATAGGGCATTGTCGGCACATTTACTGCGGCGCAAATAGTGCCTGGGTAAATGCGCTGTAAATGGGGAGAAGTTTGGTAGATTTACTTCCAGCTCAAAGCTGTGGATGAATCTCCCAACTTTCTGGCCAAACTCGGGATTGAAGGGGGACTTGTAATGCGACTGTAATAGCATTACCACTGCCTTTTTACCGCTCCGCTCAACCTTTGATGAGGCCCATAGACGACCTGGCAAACTTGTAAAACCAACTAGACAACTCACCTACACTGACCCATTTGTTCCTGGCTCTCCAAGCACCAACAGTTGAGCACAATGCCTTGCCTTTTTCTGCAAACCCTCTAATCTCCCCTCACCCTATTCATCTACTGATCCATGAGAGCGCCTGGCGACCATGAAAATGGTAGTGGTGTGTTGTAAAAGTCACAATAACATACCCTCTGCAACTTTTGGCTCGTCATATGTTTTGGACTACAACTCCCATCAGCCACAGCAAGCATATTCAATTGAGAGGGATCATGGGGGTCGTAGCCCACAAAATCTAGCAAGCCATAGGTTGACTACCCCTGACGTAGGCCTTCTGGTTCTTTGCCTGTGGGATTGGCTGCTCAATACCTGGGAATATACTCCTAACAGTTCTTCTTGCACGGGCTACCAAATTAAACAACTTGTATCACTGATCCATATTGCTGATCACCTGTAGGAACCTGAGCAAGATACCATTTACAAATTAAATCCAAGTTACAATAAAGTGGGTATTTCAAGCTCTCTTTTCCCAGCAGGACAAATTCACCCGGAATCCATGTGCTCAGACCTCACTGAGCTTCCAACCTGTCAAGAGAGAGGACTATGCAAATCCTCTCAAGCAAATTGCTATGTAATTGCCCCTACATACAAAGGGTCTCATTCTGAATTTGGGCAAAATTTGGTTGGGATTCTGCTGAATTACTGCAAAAATCGTTTATCGTTACCATCACTTGGTGCTGTGGGATTACCAGTGGTGGTAGGACGCTCTTAATCCTCACTTTTTTTAGTCCATCGGACTGCATGGGGGTTTTGGCAGTCATTATTTCTTACCTTAAATTGTAGGATTTACCTCCAGCCTGATGCTGGAGGTATATCCTACACTTCAAAGTCAAAAATCGTAATTTGCTGGTGCGTTAAAGACAGCAGTAATTGCGTTACCACCAAAAAAGTGTCGGAAACTGAATTACTGCCACTTTCTTACCACACCGCCAAACTTGTAATGAGGCCCTTCATATTTTAAAGACAAATAAGACTCCTTTGAGCTATTAGCACTTTCTTAAGACTAGTTTATGAAATAGCAAGATAGACGGTGCGATTAAGAAACCATGCACAGCGTGTTACCATTTCCAAAGGCCTTGTAGCTCCGTGAAATATGCATTGTGATCCATGATGCCCTGATGAAAGGCTGGCATGAGAATAGCATAGCCGAACCATATGTCGAGTTGTATTTTTTGCAAAGCTTAAGCCCCACCCTTCTCCCAATTTAGCTTATTTACCATACATAGAATATTGATTTTGGTCGCATAGTCACTTAGCCCCCTTTTCTCAAAGTTTACATTAGAACTATGCCATTTTCTCTGTGCTTTTTAATAATCACACTTGCTTGCATTCCTTTTGTTTTCAAATAACATGTTCTCACTAGCAAAAAGGTTTGACTGTAGGACGGTTTCTTCCACTGAATTTCCCTTTCTGTAAGAGAGAGAAGATTTGGATTTTATCTGGATAGCAATGAGAGATTAGGAACATATGTGGATGACTGGCCATGCCCATTTCTGGGTGCCGTGCAACAGTGCAAGGGCAGCAGGGGAGATGCATTAAGCGGCTGTAGTACAGGGGCAATGGGGCGGCGAGAGGGGCCGGCAACAGGGGTGGAATGGCCTGTAGGGAACTCCCAGTAGGCCTCTGCACCCTCGGCCTCTTTTCTGTGGTTACCTATTTTATTTCCAAATGTTCTCATAGGAAAAGGGTTCGGTTTGCTTTAAATATGTAACATGAGGTTCTCTTAAAACATTATTTTCAGGTCCTCTTTTGGTTCCAGTCAACCCTGGAAAGCACTGACTAGACAAGTACAAAACGTACAGAGAACAATATTTATCCCGGCTTGAAATCCACCACTGCAAAAAGGAAAGGACCAGAAAACAAGCCTTCTCTGCGTACACCCCAAGACTATGGAACCTCCTTCCCGTCAGCATCAGACTTGCCCCCACGCTCCTACAACTCAGAAAATAACTCAAGACCCACCTCTTCAATGAGTCTCTCCTCCTCAACACCTAGGTCATCACATCGCCCCTCACGCCACCTGACTCGCTAGATGCCTCCCAACTCTCTCTTCCCGTCCACCCAGTACAGCTGTACCCCTCCTCTGTGTCCCTCTGTATCCTACCCCCCCATTGAATGCCTGTTCTGTTACCTCTGAAAAGTGTTCTGTTATGCATCTGTACTGTTTTATTCCTCTGTAAAGCGCACCATTATGTATCAGTATTGTTGTATACCTCTGTAAAGTGCTCGGTTGCTTCTCGAAGCTAGGTCCACGCTCAATAAATATAATAATAATGATATTTATGGAAATTAGTATTTTCTTATAATGCACTGTACATAGATTTAAGAACTAGAGGTGGGAGAGCATGGGAGGTGGTCAGGCTGGGGAGGGTTTACCAGCTGCTAGCGCAGGCTCTCCTTCACATGCCAGGACAGTCTTGAAGACAGACAAAGCAATGGTTGACTTATTGTCAGGGGGAAGTTTGCTCCAGTGGTGGGGGGGTGAATGGGATGACGCATGAAAGTGAGAAGTAGCATGAGGGATGGCCTGGAACAGAGAGGTTGAGGAGAGATAGAGGTCACAGAGTGAAGGGGTGTGGGTAGTGAGATACACATTGACCAACTTTGGGGAGGAATAAGCCATGGACAGATTTGTAAACTAGGGGAAGGTCTACACAGCAGGGGTGTGCATTGGTGGATGAAAATCACAAGATGTTGAAGTGGGTTCGGGTAGCAAAGGTAAGGACATTGTCATATGGTGAAAAGGAGCAAAAGGGGAGCCCTATGAAGAGGCTGCACCAGTAGCCGTGTCTGCTTAGAACTAGGGTGGAGAGGAAAGCCTTGACAGAGTGGAAGGTGAGAAAGCAGAAGATGTTTTGGATGTTCACCCTGGGCTCAACCTCTAACAAACTGGCCTGTCGCCTGCTCCAAAGGCAATACCGACTCTCCATCCGCTACCAAGAAAATTGCTCACGTCCAGGCTCACGTCTCTGGTGCATCCAACAACACGGCTGAACTCTTTAAAATCTGCAAGGAACTAGCCAACCCTTCCGCAGTCTCCTCCTCACCTCTTCCCTCCCAAGCCCTCTGCAACGCACTAGCCACACACTTCACTGCAAAAACTCTGGCCTTCCAGAGCACCCTTGCGTACTGCTCACCCTCCCCTGCCCCTATCCCTACCCCTGCCTCCCATGTCCTCCCATCCCCCCCTCTGCCTTTCTCTCCTCCTTCTCTCCTATCACACCTGATGAGGTCACCAGAGTTGTGCGCTCCAGGTCTCCTCCAAAGAGATATCCCCCTATTCCTTCAGAACCATTAAGGACAATATTAGCTCTCATTCCCCTGCACTTGCCAATTTCTGCAACCACTCTCTTGCTACTGGATCTTTCCCCTCCTCCCTCAAGAAGTCCCTTCTGCACCCCCTCCTGAAAAAACCTTCTGCAGACCTGTCTTGCCCAGCCAACTACCACCCCATATCTATCACCCCCTTCTTTGCAATACTCTTGGAGACAATGGTCTTCCCCAACTGACCCAGCACACTGAACATGTTGGCTGCCTACATGACCATCAATCTGGATTCTGAGCATCCAGGGGCACAGATCCTGATCTTCTGAACACCCGTTATGAACTGCTTGCATCTCTTGACTCCAACTCTCCAGCTGTTCTCATTCTACTTGATCTCTCCTTAGCATTTGATACAATACCCTAGGTATCTCGGAGCAGGCACTGGACTGGCTAACCTCCTTCCTCAATGGCCATCCATGTACGGTCATTCTGGGCTCTTTCTCCTCCCCCACCTCCATCTCCACCTGCGGCATCCCTCAGGGCTCCAACCTTTCTACCTGGATCTTTAACACCTATCTTGCTCCGCTTGAACATCTCATTTCCACCTTCCCCCCCCAACTTCCAGCGTTATGCAGATGACACACCACTCTTCTTCAAACTTCCCTCTGACCCTCTCCTTACTTCCTCCATTATTCTTGACTGCCTATCTGCCATCTAGTGCTGGTGTACTTCCAATGATCTCTGCCTCAATGCCAGCAAGACTGAGATCCTTCCTATTGGGACTCCTGATCACTCATTCTTCCCCTCACTCTGGCCACCTTCTATGGGCTCTCCCCCTTCTCCTTCATCTGAATCCAGAAACCTTGGAGTCATCTTCGACTCCTCTCTTTCCTTCCTCCCTCACATCCAAGACCTTGCCAAGAAAGCCCACTTTCAATTCCACCTTCTGAAAGGAATTCTTCCTTTCCTCACTTTCCCCCAGAAGCTCAATGTTTCGAGAGCTATGGTTCTCTCTAGGCTAGACTACTGCAATAGCCTTTTCCTTAATCTACCCTCTTCTTCTCTACGACCCCTCCAGCTAATTCAGAATAGGGCTACGAGACTTATCCTTGACCTCGACCCCAGGGACTGAACCTCTCTGGCCCTAAAATCTTTCCACTGACTCCCGGTTGCTGCAAGGATCAAATTCAAATCCCTCTGCATCACCCATTAGGTTGTCTGGGACCAGGGACCAAGCTATCTACAACTTGCTGTCACTAAATAATCTTCCTCCAGATCTTTACGTTCCTCCGGCGTTAACTCTCTGTGTGTCAAGCGCTTCGCTAAACAGCGAGCTGGTGGCCGATCTCTTTCCACAGCAGGCTCCCTCCGATGGAACAGCCTCCCCTTCCTGTTCGTCTTTGTCTTGAGACGGATCTCCTCAAATTCTGGAAGCTCCTCAATACCTTACTTTTCACCTCCCCCTTCCCTTCCTCCCTCACTCCTCTGCTAAACCCCACCGTTGCTGAGATTGCTGCCCAGGGCCTTTATGTTTCCTCCTTAAACCTGCCCTCCCACACAAAATCCATTCTCGCTCGCTTCACTTGCATGTTCTGAATGCTCACATGGCCTAGTAGGTCCGCCTCTATCTTTCATTGTTTTACTTGCTATCATTCCCATGTTCCCTCCCTGCTGCCTTGTTGGTGCTACAAAACACAATTTAACTGATGTAAAAGCGCCTAACAAATGCAATATAAATAAATAAATAAAATGTGGAGGCGGGTCAGCCCGGCAGCCATAGAGGTAATAATTGTTGTTTTAGATCCCTGTCAAGAGAATCCTGACTAGGGGATGGGTTGGGAGTATCAGGGGGAAGAGAAGAGGAGAGGGAATGGTGATGGGTGAGGCCCTAGAAACTGGGCCTTAAATTTCTTTGGTTTTAAAGAAGTTGAACATCATACTGGAGAGGGCCATCTTGTGGCAAATGGCGGTAAAGCATTGAGCAATGCAGGAGGAGAGCATTGAGGTAGGAGTACAATAGTTGTCTTTCATTGTCAAATAGAGGATATGAGAATCTAATGCACATGAGTTTGCCAGGGGGCAAAGTGTAGAGCGTTAATAAGAGGGGACCAAGGACAAGCCCTTAAGGGATGACAACCAGTAGAGTGATGGCAGAGGATGCCCCAGCATTCCTGCCGATAGAAATGGCCAATCAGATAAGTAGGGGGTAATCCAGCCAAGAGCAGTATCCTGTAAGCTGAGGTGTGAGAGAGTCGAGGGTGTGTGGGGGATGGAGGGGTGTGTAGTTAAGCGTCAAAGGCAGCAGAGACATCTAGAGGATGGAGGGAATGTAGAAATGATGAGCAGGAGCAAGGAAGTTAGAGTCGTTGGTGAGGGATGCTTCCATTGAGTTACAGCTGCGGGAACCAGGACTTGAGGGGGTCTCTGAGTCCGTGGCTC
This sequence comes from Ambystoma mexicanum, assembly GCF_040938575.1. NCBI lineage: Eukaryota > Metazoa > Chordata > Amphibia > Caudata > Ambystomatidae > Ambystoma > Ambystoma mexicanum. Next base: position 188,125,432 of record NC_090921.1, read on the forward strand.
TCCAAGTAAGTGATGTGATGAAGACTCTGTGGCCTAACCAGAAAAGGGGATATAGGGAACTTTGTGGGACACCTGCTCTACGATGCGGCCGCCCTGGAGATTCCCCACATCTTTCCCAGTCCTCCCACTGCTGACTCAAGAGACTAAGAACAAGCTTTCCTGTTGCAGGGACTGCATAGATTGGTTAGAAATCCTGAACACACACCCACACCCACACGCACACATGCAGGAGACTGTCGAGAGACACAGACAAACACTTGCTGCAAAGTCTGTCCAGGTCCGTGGGTCCATAAGTCCCGGCTCCACACGCATCAGAGGGCCAGGCATGGATCGCACACTGTGTCTCAGAGAGAAATATATGACAGAGTGAGATCATATGTTCGTGCTAAGTATATGACTGCAAACCACAACCTTCCATGCACTGTGCAGGATACAAGAGGGGAGAACCAATTTACCACAAACCAGGCATGCAGGATGATGGAATGGGGTGCAGTGATAGCCTTACTAAAATATGGTGTATTTGTGCATTCGGCAGACTCCAACAAACCATAGCTGCCGTCACCTGGAGTGAAGGAGCAGGAGGCCGACCGATAAAGGAAAGATGTTGGTGCATGGGCCCACAGCCAATCAGGTATACTGAAACGTAAAAGGAAGCGGGCAAGCCAATGAAAACCCTTATTGCCTCAATCACCCAATTAGACCAACTATAAAGGGAGGCAGTATTCCTCTAGTCATGTGGGAGAGAGACCTGCCTTCCTGAGAGCTGGTGTTTGACAAAGGGAAAAGAGCTGGAGAGACTTTGGAGGAAGAGGAGCAGAGAGCAAGGATGAGCATGAGTAAGAGGTTGGGGGATGTGAAGGAAGATAAGAGGGGAGAGGTAGGAGGAGGAGAAGGGAGAACAAGAACAGGAGGCGATAATCAAGATCTGTGGGGATTGGATCAGGAGGTTGCCTGGATCGCAGCAATGAGCAGGAGGTAGCTACTAACAGGGAACGGCAGTAAGGAAGAGGCCAGGATATATTTCCAGGCAAGAGCAGGATGTTTGTGGAAAGCCTGGGCCAGGAAATTGGCAAGGGCCATGCAAAGACCGACAGAAAAGGTGGTGAAGTGAGTTGGGGTGTGTTATATCATGTAAGGATTGCTACAGCCAGTCAGGTGCACTATATCACCTAAAACTGGCAAAACCGAGTGGTGCGCTATATCCCCAAGTCCAAAAGAGTGACGACAGAGGGAAAAGGCTGGGCTTAGACCAGGGTGGTAGTGAAAAGGTCATCAGCATGATCCCAAGAACCCTACAATAGTACCCGGTGTAGGGGAATCCTATCGAGAAGTACCTGAGTAAATAAGTAGTGAGGGGATACCCAAGTTTTCAAAGTGGGTTAAACAAGCACACAAGACTTCTAGGGAGAACTATGCACTTACACACTGCAGAGACCATCAGACCCCTGGGAACATGAGGGATCCAACCAATCACCAGAGGCCATCTCACTATCTTAGGTGGTAATGCGGCAGAGGCACCAGCGATGAACAGGGTCCCATAGCACCAGACCTCATCAAAGAAAAAAGTGAGCGGGGACACTATAACTCCCTGAGCTACCAAGAGACTTTGCTGGACACCGTCCTGGGAGAAATTCTTGGTTGAGCATTGCTTTCTAGGCTATGGTCTGGGCTTTTTTGACTCAAGGCCCATCTACAGCAGGGTAGTCTCGTACTGTTGGATCCACCCTGACACTGTTTTTGATATTAGGCTATGCCTCTCTTGGTACTACCTACCCTGACAGGCAATGACCACCTCCTTGCACCTTGATACAAATGTGAACCTCGCTTCTGGTTTTGTGTGTGATGTGGACTCCTTCGTAAACAGCGGTAATGCAGTTAAATAGCAGACTTGACTTCAAAATAGTGAGAGAGAACGGAGACAGGTTGGAAGTTGGGGAAAGACAGTCTTCCTTTGGAAACATAAGGATGGAACCCACCTTATAAGAGAATAGGGAAGATCCCAGTGGAAATGGAGTGGTTAAAGAGATAGGAGAGGTAGGTGCATGTAAGGAGTGGCAGTTCCTTGATGGTCTGTGGTGCAAGAGTCAGAGTTTCCAGACCTGAGAAAGGTTGCCAGTCCAGCTGGCAACCTTTGGAGTGGGAGCAAGAAAAGTCAATGATAGAGGAGCAGGTGAGATTGGAAGGTAGAGGGCAGGGATGTCATTTCACCAAAATGCCAGGGGTAGCTGAAGTGACATCACACAACCTTTGACCTCTGATGACATCACAGGAAGTGATATCATTTGACCCCCTGCCCGGAGTGACGTCACAGGAAGTGGTGGCACATGAGCTTTCACCCCTTGACAAAACAAGAAGTGGCATTACATAGCATTGTTCCTGAGTACACTACGAAAAATATGGTTACGATATCACTGTAATGTGATATTCATTTCATACAAGAATGGCTCACCATATGTATCATTAATATCAGTGTGAATAGGCTCATATTATCAAATTGCTGTGAATACAAGTAGACGTCCAAGGCCAAATGATAATCATGTGTTATTATATAGCACTTACGCTTAAGCGCTTTACATAGAAAAAATATACATACAATATCACCCAATCTGTGTAAGGACTCATTTATCGACCTCAGAAGGATGAAAGGATGAGTTGAGGTGTTTAAGAACAGACTAAATCAGTGACTAACCTCCTAAAGTGTGCCTGAAATAAACCTTTAATGAGTCTAGCAATTATTGTATAGAATTCCATAAAGACACATTATTTGTTATTCCTATTATTTCTTATTTAGGGTCAGTGCTCAAAGTGTTGCACTTGTGGAACCCCCTGTTTTTTTACAAGGCCTGAACAAGAAAGCCAGCCACTCCAAAAATAAAGAGCCACATGGTGCTGACCACAGCCCATGAGCTTACATTAAAAAACTTTTTTTGGGGGGGGTAGCAAGGGAGACCACAGGGGTAGCAAGAGAGAACTCAGGGGTCGCAACTGCAACCCCTGGCAACCACCAAATGTCATCCCTGGTAAAGGGAGAGAAGAAGGGCGGGTTTTTAGAAATGATAGTAGAGAAATACCAGACAAGGGCATTAGCCATCAGCAGAATTAACTTGTGGGTTGGTTTGCGAGGGTGATAGCTTAGGAAAGAGATGAGACTTGTGTAGTAGCATGACTTACAAGTGTCAAGGGTGTAAGGAGAGCTCAGGTTTTCACTAGCAGCCTAGATGAAGCTGCATGTTAGTTCTCAATTGTTGGATGTCTGGGGGAAAGGGATGTTGAGGGCATGTATGGAAAGGAGAGAAGGAGCAGATGGGGAAAGGTGTTAGAAGGAAGTGCTTAGTGTTGTGACAAAAAATCTTTAGCATGCCTTCTCAATGGAGTAAACAAGCGGTGGAGAGTGCATCTGGAGTGAGGACATGATTGGAACAAGATAGGGAGCCATGGAATGATATGATACGATGATTATAACATGCCTGTACACAAGTGTTTCTAGGCGTGACAAGACAAGTAGGGGAAACGAGGGAGGACAAAATAAAAATCTTACTAGGCCTTGTGTCATTCATATCGCACAAGTGTGGGGAAGAGGGAAGGAGAAAAGTGTCAGGGGGAGGGGAAGAGGGGAGTGCAGTTAACTCACAAGTGCAGCCAACAGGTGGCTCATAAGTACAGAGAGAAGGTACTGTAGGGTTGCAGATACAGACCTTTAAGTGCTGGGGAGCCCGGAGGCAGTGCGAGGGCAACTGGACATGCAGGAGCCTGGGGCAGAGTTCAGAGGGTGACCAGGTGGCCAGTGATGCACCTGTCCAGAGCAGTCAGGTGCATCAGCAGGGGAGAGGAAGAGAGAAAGCGGAAGAGAAAAGGAAGGTCATGAGTTGCTCTCAGGAACCGGAGATGGTTCTGCTCAAGTTTGAGAGAGGCAGGAAGGCTGTTCCAGAGAGAGGCCCCAGCTGAGGAGATAGATTTGCCCCCAACTCTCTCCTTGGAGAAGCGTATGACCCTCAGAGAGTTGGAGGTAGATGAGCGGCAAGCTCGAGAAGGAAGATGTTTTGGAAGAAAAAGTTGGAATTAGAGCAGTCCCAGGCACCAGAAATTCTTGTGGACAATGCATAGGGTCTTGAAGTTCCTTGCAGCCACGGGGAGCCAGTGAAGAGGTTTCAGAGCTGGAAAGATACGATCCCTGGCTTGAGGCCAAGGACAAGTCTTGCAGTCCTGTTCTGGATAAATTGTAAAGGTTGAAGAATAGAAACAGGAAGATTTAGAAAGAGGCTGTTGCAATAGTACAGCCTAGAGAGGACCAGAGCTCTGGAGACAGTGAGCTTTGGGGCGAAAGTGAGAAAATGAAGAATACCTCTGAGGAGATGCAGCTGATAGTTTGACCTCTTAGAGACATCAGAGATGTGAGCAGAGAAGGAGAGGGTGGAGTCGAAGATGACACCACGGTTCTTAGACTCACAGGAAGGAGCAGGAAGAGGGCCCACAGTGGGCGGCGAGAGAGACAGAGGAGAGGAGGGAGCGGATGTCCCAATGAGGAGGATCTCAGTCTTACTGGCATTAAGGCAGAGATCATTGGTGGCACACCATCCCTTATTTGCGGCCACACAGTCTGGTATGAGAGAAGAAGCAGTGGTGGCTGAGGGGGGCTTGTAAGAGAGCAGAGTGTCATCCACATAATATTGGAAATTGGAGCAGATAGTAGCGATGCAGTGGGCAAGAGGTACCAGGTAGTGGATGTAGAGCCAGGGAGAGAGGTTAGACCCCTGGGGAATACCACAAGTAGAGAGAGAGATAGAAGAGAGGAAAGACCCCAGTTGGACCTGAAAGGGTTGGTGGTTGGGAAAGGAGGTCAACCAGGCCAGGGCCTAATCAGTAATCCCAAGGTTGTCAGGGAGACAATTGAGCAGGATGGCATTGTTGACTGTGTCAAAAGCAGAGAATAGATCAAGGTGAATGAGGACAGAAGGGTGATTAGAGTCAAGATTGGAGAGCAAGTCTTCATGGGTGTTCGGGAGAGCAGTTTCCATGCTTCTGGCAACTCTGAAGCCAGACTGGTGGTCATGGAGGCAACCAACAGATTCCGTAGGTAGAGTAAGCTGGAAGATGGCCAGCTTTTCCAAGAGTTTGCCCAGGAAAGGAGTGATGGAGATCGGGCGATAGTTTACCAGAGAGGAAAGATCAGCAGGGGCTTTTTTAGAAGGGGGTGCACAAGAGAGTGCTTAAGCGGGGAGGGGAAAGTTCCAGTGGCAAAGGATTGATTGCAGAAATCAGCCAAGGCTGGAGCAAGGGTGTCGATGGGGTCCTTGATTGTTCTGGATGCACAGGGGAGAACCTGCTTTGCTGAGTCTTTCATAGAACAGACTTGTCTAGAAACATAGTCAGGGGTGAACAAGGCAAAGGTGAAGAAAGGAGGGGGAGAGACAGCCTCATACGGGCCAGGAGTGGTAGGGAAGGAGGAACAGGAGGTAGAGGAAGAGAGGTGGACAGGATGTCCTGAGTTTTAGTAGTGACATGAGAGTCCAAGGCCGTGCAGAGGGCCTGGGAGGGAACAGGAGAGGTAGAGACTCCAGCAGGATTGGCCAACTCCTTGCACATTTTGAAAAGTTTAGCTGTATTGTTACATGCCGCAGAGATGCGGGCTTGGATGTAGGCTCTCTTCTTAGAGAGGACAGGGAGTCAGTACTGCCTTTGGAGCAGGCGGCAGGCCAGTTTGTCAGGGGGTGTGCCCAAGGCCATCCACTTCCACTCTGCTGCCCTACACTTGCCGTTAAGGGCAGTGCGGTCAGAATCGTACCAAGAGTTGCACTTGGATTTGGGCTTCAAGCCGATCCTCATGAAAGGGGCAAGGACATTCAGAGTGCTAGAGATAGAAAGATGAAGGTTAGAGATGGTTCTAATGTGTGCTTGCTGACTGTGTAAATGGAGTGGGTAGAGTGGAGTGGGGACAGTTACTGTGAAGTGATTGGAGGGTTCATTAGGGAGAGGCGCAGAGAATGACAAGATCCAGAGAGCTGCAATGAACGTGGGTAGGTGGATTGTTGAGGGTGACCAGAAAGTGGTCAGAGAGGGATTAGCCAAGTCGAATATCTTGGGCTATCAGCGTGTAATGAACGTTGAAGTCTCATATGAGTATGGTCTGGACTTCAGTGAGCAAAGAGTCCAGTGAGAGGTCTAGTCGAGGAGGTTGAGACAACTGCCGGCAATAGAGGAGTGTAATGATAAGAGCAGTGTGAGCAAGCATTTCAACAGGGGAAGGCAATTTAGGTATGGCGGTGGATGGAGAGTCTTTGCTGATTAGGTAATGACTGTTCTTTAAGTATAACCTTATATTGAGTTACAGCTTTTGAGAAACCCAGCTGTCAGGGTCCTTTTATAAGAAGTGATAATTGCATGGACAGGTTTTCCCAAAATGAAAACTTACGACCTCTCCTTGCAATTTTCTGATTGACAAAACAGAGACCCAAACAAAAGTCTAAAAAATTCAAAATCAAATTCACGGCTTGTTTTTGAACTTCGTGTTGCGAAAAGTGTAAATGCTGCCTGCCATTTACGCATGGAAGATGGCATTTACATTTGATTCCAATGGAATTGCCCTGTTTTTAGAAGGTGCTAAATCCATTTATGCAAGGACAACAATCTCACGCTTGTCTAAATCCATGAGAGGCTTGAAGGCAGGGGAGCAGGAGGGGAGTCTTCCAAACCTGAAAACTTTATTCCGTTCGGTGCCACTACTCCACCTCAAAATGGTTTCAAAATCCCTGAAGTGTAAAAGTAAGGGGTAAACCACGTACACCATGGAACTCATGGTCCATAGGGCTTAACATTCATGGAAATCGTAAAAGCCTTGAGTAAGGCTTGAACACCTTCCATTAACGTCACGCCCCATTTGGATGGTGGTTAGAAGGGGCGGAACGCAATTTGCATTTCCGCCACCTTCTTTTCTCTCCGCCATGTGCACGCATGTATGCCGCATTTTAATCTGCACATTTTCACTCTGCTGTGCAGCTGATGAAAATTTGGTAGCAGGGACCTGGCTACGCCAGAGTGCAAGCGCACCAGGTGCGCCTTCAAATAATGAATTGGAGCAACATGAGCTCCCTTGGCTTTACACCTTACTTTTACACTCCGGGGACCTAGAAAATGGCCTCTGCGACTCCTCCTTACATTTGTCTCACATCTATCCACTGGCCTGAGGTAGTGGAATATATTTTATTCTCTTCAGAATATTGCCAAAACATTTCCACAGCTAGAATATTAGTTTACCCCTGGAAAGCTGCAGTCCTGTAGGTAGTAGATTTGCCCCATCTTGATATTTCACGCCTCTGACCACCATTTCAGGTCACTCTGCTTGACTTCCGCGGCCACGGAACAATGTTTAAGAGGACAACATGGTTTACTGCCCTTGGAGAATGCTGAGACTGGAGCACCCAAACCTAAGGGTCTTCACTGAGTATCTACAGCAGTTCACCATGTACTATACTCACTTTTTGGGTCCAAGAATAGCTTAAAGTTCACTTGGCATTTCTCACCTCCTCCTGAGCCTTCAGAGCCCTCTGCTTCTCCTTCTCAGCCAGAGTTTGAGCCGCGGCCAGTTCCTTCTCCAGCCTGTCGGCGTCTTCTTCGTCGCTCTCCTCCTCTGCAATCTCCATGGGGACGGGGCCAGCCGGCGCGGCGACGTCCTGCTTCCGGCGCCGTCTCTTCTTGCTGGTGAGGAGCTCATCACCAATCGCTGATCAAGGGAGACACAACAAACAATCCAACATGGCATGCAAGTCCAGGGGCTGGTTAGTGGGCGGACATTCGGGGCATTTTTATAGGGCCAAAAAACTCATTAAGGCCCAAAACTAGAGAAACAACCCCCATGCTTTTAAGACCCTGACAAATTTAGTGCCAGGCTGTTTCTGTTTTCAAAACAGGCTGCATGGCAGCATCAGTGCACAGAATAAATCATCAGCCCTGAACCCCTTGCCCCCGGCCACAGGGGGGGTTCCAACCTTTCTTTGAAATATTGACAGGATCCATATGTCACAGATAACCCTTTTAACAGTGACAGTGACAGTGTGTTGCATTTTAACTTTATAGATCGTGTTACAATCTGGTTAGCAGTGTCATACAAGCCATGTTGATTTTCCTCGAAAACCCTTTTACAAAAGTAGCGCTAAAACGCTTCACCCTAACTTATCGGTAAAATACATCAGATTTTGGAAACATATGAAATATGTATTTTACGTCCTTCCCCGAAGAAATCTTTTTTTAAAAAAATAGCATGAAATAGAGAAATCTAATACACTTTGAACCTGATTTTATTTCAGAGGTTCTGCACTGGGAATTGTAGGGGAGTTTATACATTTCTGCAAAATAGGTTGTGAAAAATTTAGATTAAAGCACTTCTGGAGTAATTCAGTGGCTACATGGATGGGGTGCATGTTAAGGAGCTTGCAACATAAACGGCTCGCGGCTGCCACATTTTCGTCATTTGCATGGTGGAGTACAAATGGCGGCGCATACAAAAGGAGTCCATGTTCATGAGAGCCGTAAGAGGAAAGAAAGGCATAAAAGCCTTCAATAAGGTTTTAACTCCTCCCATTCACTCCACAGCTCATGTTCAATCATTTGAATGGCGGAGTAAATGTACAAGGGGGTGGTAAAGGCTGGGTGTGGGTAGGGAAGACGCGCCCCCCTTAAAAGGAGAAAAATCTAAGAAACCTACCATGGAGTAAATTACCACGTAGAATTTGTTTCGATGAAACCGCATAGAGACATTTTTACATTAAATGCATCTGTCAAGTCACGATACAAAAGTCCTATTTCTAAAAATCAGCTTTTCCTAAGGGTACATTCTAAATCCTGCCAGGAAGCGCTGAAAGCAGCTCTCAAGGTGCTCCTGCTTTAACAGGAGATCTCTCTGCCACCAGCACTCAAGTTCCTCTGGGAATATTACTAAAATAATAACATTAACATTTGTAAATGAAAACGGTAAAGTGAGCTATCTGTTGCCGCTTTTTCCTCTTTCTATGTAAATGTTTTCGCCATAGGCTTTCGTACACAGAATAACAATAGATTAAAAGCAGGGAGAGGGTAAGGATTGGGTGAGAATTGGGAGGAGAGGGTAAGGATTGGGTGAGTGTTGGGAGGAGAGGGTGAGTGTTGGGTGGAGAGGGTAAGGATTGGGTGAGAGTTGGGAGGAGACAGTAAGGATTGGGTGAGTGATGAGAGGAGAGGGTAAGGATTGGGTGAGTGATGAGAGGAGAGGGTGAATTTTGGGTGCAGAGGGTAAGGATTGGGTGAGTGTTGGGAGGAGACGGTAAGGATTGGGTGAGTGATGGGAGGAGAGGATAAGGATTGGGTGAGTGTTGGGAGGAGGGGGTGAGTTTTGGGTGCAGAGGATAGGGATTGGGTGAGTGTTGGGAGGAGCTGGTAAGGATTGGGTGAGTGATGGGAGGAGAGGGTAAGAATTGAGTGAATGTTGGGAGGAGAGGGTGAGTTTTGGTGCAGAGGGTACGGATTGGGTGAGTGTTGGGAGGAGACAGTAAGAATTGGGTGAGTGTTGGGAGGGTGGAAATATGTGACGAACATTGGGATGGAAAGGGAAAGGAAGGGTAGATTGGGATGATACCAGAGGTCAAGATTCAAGTCACAGGATTAGGAGTATGTTAGTAAAAAACAAGCACTGGCAAAGCCAACACTGTTGTCTTATGTGTAGGCAATGCCATAACGGTGTTACACATGGTCGTATGTTGAAAACAGCTGGCAAATGGACACATGCCTACAGTAGTGTCAAAACTATCGGATTAGGAACTGTTTTTTTTTCTAACTGAAATAAAGTCACGTGGCCAAGAGCGCTCTTGCTTTAGACATTTTTATTGCAGCAGGAGCTGGTTTCCAGCTGCCATTTAGCCATAACTTGTTCGAAGACTACTAAGAAATAACATTATTTATTTATTTTATTTTTACATTTGTAAAGTGCACACTATTCCGGAGTCATCTGGGTGCTGGTTACATGAAAGAACAGTGGCAAGAGAGAAATACCAGAATTAACAGGATTAGTTAAGGTAGACAACTGATGGTATATAATGTTCGTGGGAGAATAAGCAACTTCGTTAAATAGCCAAGGCTCAAGGTTATTTCTGGAGGACTTGTAGGAAGATTCAGATCTGAGTGCGAGGGGCTGGGCGTTCCAAGGATGGGCAGCTTTGACGGGGAAGCTGGAGCCACCTGCTCTCAATCGTTTGAATCTAGGTAGAGAGAGCTTGAGGCTGTGGCAGGAGTGAGTGGGTCTTGAGTGTGTGGGCAAGCAGAGTCTTTGCGAGGGGTAGGGCGGTGCTCAGATAAAAGAGATCCCAAGACAGTGTGTGGGATCTCAGGAGGGGTGAGTAGTGGGTGGGATTGACCATAGGGACCATTTTATTTATTTATTTATTGCATTTGTTATACGCCCAAACCCGGGGGTATCACGGCGTAGGTTACAGTAGGCTTCAATCTCTGGTTAGAGTGGGAAAAGTAGTTACTTTACATACATATGTGCACAATTGGGTAGTTCGAGTGCATCATGAATTACACACTTGGGCCTTTAGTTGCAATAATGAAGTTGCAAGTAGAAGCAATTACAGTGACAGTAAAACATGAGTAAAGTTGCAGGATAAAATAGGTTAGGGGAATAATACCTAAGTGGTCAGAGTGGCCAGGTCCGTCATGTTGGAGTGCCTAACCAAGATTAGTGTTTGTTGAAGAGCCAATTTTTTTAACAGCTTTTTAAATCTCTGGTGTGGGAGCTCGATTCTGGTGTGCACGGGGAGGGAGTTCCAAATTAGACTAGCATTGCCATGGGAGGTCAATGATTGGAATGAAATCCCAAACTACACCCACAGACAATATGTCCCTCCTCACATCCCAGCTCTCTCCTATCTTATCATTCATGGCAATAGCTTTGGATTATAGGCAATACTTTCAGCGCCACCTAATAGACAAAACTAAAAAGAGACGGGAACAGATGTTGGGGCACAGGCCCGAAACGAACTTTGTGTTCTGCCATAAGAAAGGCAGGTGTCCTCCAGGATTAATTCTTCCTTGCACTACAGGCAAGCTAGGACGGGGCGTGGGTCACACGACGTGGCTCTGCGCGTTTTCACCTTTACCCCCCCCCCCCCCCCCTCCAAGGAAGCTTCTGGAATGTATCTGTGGCTACTGTTATCACTGTATCTGGCAACGGGAGGGCTGCTTTTCAGCTGGTGTCACTTCATTTGTGGTGTAAACAACTTAGAATTTATTTTCACCCTCGGATGGATAACAGTTGCCAACTCTACATGCAATTTAAACACACAATGGGCCTCATTATGAGGCTAGTGGCCGTGGTATGAACGGTGCAGGTAAGGCACCGGCACCGTTCATACTGGTCCGCCACATTACGAGTTCTGCTCGCGGGTTCCCGACAGCCCGCCAGGTCTTACCTGGCAGGCTGTGTGGCACCCGCAAGCAGATCTCATAATGTCACCGACACCGTTATTAACGGTGCCGGCGCATCCATGCTCCCCACGCCCATTCTGCCCAAAGGGGCAGAATGGGGATCGGAGGCCGGCATTACCGCCTCCCGCAAATGGGCAATTATCGGCCCACTCATCTCGTAATGGGCTGGTAATTGCCTAATCGCGGGAGGCGGTGCCGGATGCGAGCATGGCGGTAGCCGTGCCTGCCATACAGGCATGGCTACCGCCATTCTCATAGTGAGGCCCAATATGAAGTACATGCACATATTTCTACAGCAGGTGCCAGCAATCAATATTGAATATACTCCCAACATAGAAAGTGCACACTAATCTCCACAATCAGAGAAGAAGCATTGCACTTATGAGTGCTTAAGTTAGCGATTGTAACGCTCAGTGGTTACATGCAGCTTTCCTTGATATCGCGCTTATTAGACTGCTTTGGTTAGCGTTTGTAGCACGTGGAAGATATGCTGTGAGACGATAAAGGTAACCAGTCTATTGCGCGCAGAGAAACCCATTACGTAGTTTCTATGGTAGCCTGTCTGTCCCAGCTAGAAGATGTTCTAGGACAGCCAGTCTATTGCACTTGGTAGACCTAAGGGTATTCGGTCCATTGTGCCTTGAAACGTCTATGAAGGTAGCTGGCTTTTTCTTCCTGACAGAAGACCGGATGACACAGTGGCATCAAAGATAAGCTCCAGCTGAGCTTAAGGTATGTTTAAAGGCACCACTTCGGTGGACATCCGCCGCAGGCACGGCTATCCATCCACGCACTCTAGAATGCAGCTATTACTATGAATTTCGGTCTAGCTGGTCACATAACTGCTTCACACTGAAACACCAGACTTGCCACAACACCTCTGCCATTAGACAGCGACAACCTATGACAAATTTGCTCATGCTGGGTACATATCGAGTCTCCAGCACTAGTGCTCTGTCATGACCTCCCTCAGCACCCGCCCACTTGCCTGACCTCTAGGGTTGCTTAATGGAGCCTAGCCAGCCCTCCTAAGTCCTAATCTTGGCAATATGCGTACACACATCTAAAGCCTCTACTTAGAACTTTCCCATACCTGGACTTCGGTCCCCGAGGTCGTTCCTACCACAAAGCGTGTGGAGGCCATACAAATGGGAAAAGGTGCTATATAGATGACTACTACAATACTATACAATACAATATCCTTGTATTACTCACTAGTGTTACAAACTAAGGTCCAAAATTGTACAGTGTTGTGGTATGACGGTCAGCATGCCTCAGTATTGCCAGTGGCTTCGTAGGATACCTGGATCAGGAGCAGAATGGCCATTAAACAAGACAGGCATTCACGATGTTGGCCAGCAACCTCAAAGAATTCAGGGTAGGCCTATTGATGGTTTAGGGCTGCCTCCTTGCATGTGACCCCGCCCACCCCACCCCCTCTCCAGCCAAGGGTTCCCTCAATAAAAACACTCATTAGCATAACTAATAGACCCAGGAGACCCTCTACAGGGCATTACTTCTACAGATATCAGTGGAAACAAAGGGCTGGTCACTAGTCAGCCACATCCCAACGGGCTCATGTATGCCTGCAGGACAGATAGCTCACTGTGTTAGGTACTGGCTGCTGAGGTCTGTGTTCACGATGTAGATGTCCTGGAAGAGCAAATCAGGGTTTCTCCCTGGGTAATGATGTGTATTATTACCAGTGCTGTGAAGCATTGCAATAAGCACTATAAAAAGCAAACTATTGAGAGATTGTTCGAATTTTTACCATGTTACCAGAGCCTGTGCACACTGCCTTTGTACACTGATTCAGAGCAAGTGAGAAAGAACAGCGCCTCACTACCTGGTGACACAGGCAAGTTTGCAATGGGTTTAGAAGTCGTCCTCTTTCTGGCAATGCCACAGTCATGCATGGAGGGGACTATTTTAAATGTTTTGTGACACAGGCATATTTGCAATGGGTTTAGAAGTCGTCCTCTTTCTGGCAATGCCACAGTCATGCATGGAGGGGACTATTTTAAATGTTTTGCAACTGGGCTGGTGCCTAGTACTGCCTGGGCTGGAGGCGGCTTCCCAGTCTGCCTGTGCCTGGCTCCATATGATCAATGGCTCAGTAGAACGAGTAGCTCAGAATCAATAGTGGGTCAGTATCATCAGTGGTTCGGTATACTTAGTGGTTTGGGATCCTCAGTGGATTGGTAGTATTAGTGGCTCAATAGTAACAATGGCTCAGTATTATCAACGGGTTAGTGTAACATCCTAACTGGCTCAGCATCATCGGCTCATTATCATCTGTGACTCAATCCTTTAGCGCAGTAATCAACATCGTCAGTGGTTCGGTATACTTAGTGGTTTGGGATCCTCCGAACCCCGGCAGCACCTCACTGCAAAAACACACCAAATACACCCAGCTAGCTCCTCACTGCAAAACCATCAGAACCCACCCGGCCATTCTGAACCCCGGCAGCACCTCACTGCAAAACACACCAAATACACCCAGCTAGCACCTCACTGCAAAACCATCAGAACCCACCCGGCCATTCTGAACCCCGGCAGCACCTCACTGCAAAACACACCAAATACACCCAGCTAGCACCTCACTGCAAAACCATCAGAACCCACCCGGCCATTCCGAACCCCGGCAGCACCTCACTGCAAAACACACCAAATACACCCAGCTAGCTCTTCACTGCAAAACCATCAGAACCCAACCCGGCCATTCCGAACCCCGGCAGCACCTCACTGCAAAACACACCAAATACACCCAGCTAGCACCTCACTGCAAAACCATCAGAACCCAACCCGGCCATTCCGAACCCCGGCAGCACCTCACTGCAAAACACACCAAATACACCCAGCTAGCACCTCACTGCAAAACCATCAGAACCCACCCGGCCATTCCGAACCCCGGCAGCACCTCACTGCAAAACACACCAAATACACCCAGCTAGCACCTCACTGCAAAACCATCAGAACCCACCCGGCCATTCCGAACCCCGGCAGCACCTCACTGCAAAACACACCAAATACACCCAGCTAGCACCTCACTGCAAAACCATCAGAACCCACCCGGCCATTCCGAACCCCGGCAGCACCTCACTGCAAAACACACCAAATACACCCAGCTAGCACCTCACTGCAAAACCATCAGAACCCACCCGGCCATTCCGAACCCCGGCAGCACCTCACTGCAAAACACACCAAATACACCCAGCTAGCTCTTCACTGCAAAACCATCAGAACCCAACCCGGCCATTCCGAACCCCGGCAGCACCTCACTGCAAAACACACCAAATACACCCAGCTAGCACCTCACTGCAAAACCATAAGAACCCACCCGGCCATTCAGAACCCCGGCAGCACCTCACTGCAAAACACACCAAATACACCCAGCTAGCTCTTCACTGCAAAACCATCAGAACCCAACCCGGCCATTCCGAACCCCGGCAGCACCTCACTGCAAAACACACCAAATACACCCAGCTAGCACCTCACTGCAAAACCATCAGAACCCACCCGGCCATTCCGAACCCCGGCAGCACCTCACTGCAAAACACACCAAATACACCCAGCTAGCACCTCACTGCAAAACCATCAGAACCCACCCGGCCATTCTGAACCCCGGCAGTACCTCACTGAAAAACACTGACACACTCTGAACTCATCCAGCCATTCCAAGAAATACCAAAGATCCACCAGGGGACAGTCCCCTACGGACAATACACAAAACACAAGAAAACATGCAACCACATGCAATATGATTTACCCAAAACATGAAACCTAAACCAAAACGACTTTAATTCCAGTGCTTGCCCCACGCCCTCATGTCCACAAAAATAGTAAAAACACAAAAACAGAAAGGTCCAATGCAGAACTCGTGCATACTCGCAGCCACATGTCCATATGAGTCCCCAAAACCAGTTCTGTGCACCCCACACCCACATGTCCACCAAAAACAAATCCCATGCATCCCAGAACCCACGTTTCCATGTAGCCCCTTGAAAGAAAACAGTGTCACAATATAGGAACCACAAGTTAAAATATCCTAAACCACCCTCCTATCCAAAGGAGCAAAAAGGAGTTCCAAAGTCCAAATGAAGAAACAAAATTCCCAGACCACACAAAGACTCACCCTATACCCAATGAGGCCACGAGATAAAGACAATAACATAAATACAGGCCTCGACAGTTGTATACAGTTATATAAACTGTATATTTCTCCGCCACGACCAAACCACAGGGCCACGACACAAGCACGGCACAAAAGTGGGAGGGGTATGCCCAGACGTGGGTCCCTTGCCTGCTGGGCCTAGAGACCCAAGCTACTCCTCACTGATGACGCCCAACAAGGCTGAAACATGTCTGGGGATGCTTGTGGTCTCGTGCAAAAGGGATGTGACCTAGCAGTTCGGGCTGGACTACCCCTTTGGGGGTGGGACCAAGCCTTATTTGCATATGGTTTTTCCCCTTTTGTAATGGCTTGGCAGGCGAAGAACGATGGTCTGGAGGGTTGCCCAGAGCAATGCCAGAGGTCAAGATTTATTCTAAACCTTCCAGCCATCAACTCTTTTGTTTTGCTATTGTCACCCCGAGTGGGAAGGGTATGCCCAGACGTGGGTCCCTTGCCTGCTGGGCCTAGAGACCCAAGCTACTCCTCACTGATGACGCCCAACAAGGCTGAAACATGTCTGGGGATGCTTGTGGTCTCGTGCAAAAGGGATGTGACCTAGCAGTTCGGGCTGGACTACCCCTTTGGGGGTGGGACCAAGCCTGATTTGCATATGGTTTTTCCCCTTTTGTAATGGCTTGGCAGGCGAAGAACGATGGTCTGGAGGGTTGCCCAGAGCAATGCCAGAGGTCAAGATTTATTCTAAACCTTCCAGCCATCAACTCTTTTGTTTTGCTATTGTCACCCCGAGTGGGAAGGGTATGCCCAGACGTGGGTCCCTTGCCTGCTGGGCCTAGAGACCCAAGCTACTCCTCACTGATGACGCCCAACAAGGCTGAAACATGTCTGGGGATGCTTGTGGTCTCGTGCAAAAGGAATGTGACCTAGCAGTTCGGGCTGGACTACCCCTTTGGGGGTGGGACCAAGCCTGATTTGCATATGGTTTTTCCCCTTTTGTAATGGCTTGGCAGGCGAAGAACGATGGTCTGGAGGGTTGCCCAGAGCAATGCCAGAGGTCAAGATTTATTCTAAACCTTCCAGCCATCAACTCTTTTGTTTTGCTATTGTCACCCCGAGTGGGAAGGGTATGCCCAGACGTGGGTCCCTTGCCTGCTGGGCCTAGAGACCCAAGCTACTCCTCACTGATGACGCCCAACAAGGCTGAAACATGTCTGGGGATGCTTGTGGTCTCGTGCAAAAGGGATGTGACCTAGCAGTTCGGGCTGGACTACCCCTTTGGGGGTGGGACCATGCCTGATTTGCATATGGTTTTTCCCCTTTTGTAATGGCTTGGCAGGCGAAGAACGATGGTCTGGAGGGTTGCCCAGAGCAATGCCAGAGGTCAAGATTTATTCTAAACCTTCCAGCCATCAACTCTTTTGTTTTGCCACAAGAAAAATGTGTGCAGCCCCCCACAAACAATAACCTAATAATACATCCTCCAAAACAGCACATCATCTCCAAAGTCCTCCTCACCAGCTATCTAGAAGTTTCCCTCTACTGATCTGTTCTGTTACAGCAGCCAAAAAGATATACCTTAACTGTTCCGTTGCTGCGGCCGAAGTGTCCTTACTTTTACTGTTATTTTCCCCTCCAACCTGATTTACCATTTTTTCCACAAGTCCGTGGCAGACACGACAGGCCATGGAAAGAGCCGATTTCACCTGAAAGTTCTGACAGGGTCCTGTGTTCACAAACCTTGCCTTGCCATGGCTGCACTGAGAGAGACATGCTGAAAATGAAGGTCTTCCCAAGTGCGCCTAGTGGCCGTAATTGCAAAGCCGTGCTGAAGCGCGAAGCCCGTAGCAAGAAGCAAGCCGAGTGACAGGCAAGTTGGCGTGTCCAGACCACAGACACCTGTGCTGCAGAGGGGTGTAGGTCTCAAGTGTGCCTAAAGCAGCAGAAGAAGAAGTAGTTGGGAAGTTGAAGTAGCCCGCAACCGCAGTATTCCTAGAGCCAGTGAGCGAGGTTTGACGTTCAGGTTCACTCTTAAACTCTTGCAGGTAACTGTTACCAGCTCTAAAGTGGCTCGTGTAGGAATGGAAGCGAGTATAAATTGTTCGTCATCATGAAAGTTGTTAATTAAAATGGAAATGTATCACGCTCTTTGAGTAAATGTTATAGTGCTAGTGTCTGAAGAAAAGGTTTCCATTTCCCAGTGTTGAACTTTTTTATATTACCGCAGTGGTCGCGTGTCTCCAATTAAAAGGGTGAATGTTTTTTAAAGACTCTGGAAGCATTTGTTACAAGACCTTAAGGCATCAGAGGAAGGTTGCATGTGACCAATTGCAATTCTTGACCGGAATAGAACGTATCTCTGTGTTATATGCAGCAATACAAACCTTTACAGGCAATTCAAGTTGAAGGTCTACCTGAAAGCGTGGTCGCGAATACCTAAAATAATTTTTCCTTTGAAGACTGAACCTTGTAACTCTAAGAACGAATATTCTTTAAAAGCAAAAGTTGTATTAATAAGGAGAACAAGCATTACCCAAGCCAAGAGGAGAACTCTTTCCATAGTGAAGAAAACCCTGTTTAAAGCAATCCATCTAATGGGGAAGTTGTTAAAGGTCCAGTGTCCTATGATACAAGTGAGCACAGGAACCTCAGCAAAAAACCTGGACAAATTACAAACCATTCAGAATAACGAGCTCTGCTCAGCAATGGCCATCTCCAAAAGGGAACACATTTCGGCAGCCAGACAAGCACACTCGCTGCCGGTCCGCCAACGTATCCTATTCAAGACACTGGCCATCACGCATAGATGCATCCACCACACCGCACCCCCCTACCTTTCCCATAGAGTCCTCCTGCCTCCGGAGGAAAGACCCATTAGATACCCATATGCCAACCTACTGCCAGTTCCTCAAATTAAACGTGCAAGAGGCGATGGCGCTAGCTTCCCATTCATTGCCTCTAGACACTGGAACTCACTGCCCCATTCCATCAGAAGTGAGCCTTCACATCTCGTCTTCTGAAAAGCCGTCAAAACCAGACTGTTTGTCTAAAGCTGATTCTGTTTGACCACAGCTCTAATATATCCCTGCTGCTTGAACGATGTAACCAAGCCCGCGCAGGGCAATTAGAGAACCAGTTAAGCTTATCTAACCTAAGAAGGGTGACAGTTGTCAACTTATCTAACCTATGTATTGCGACTTTGATCAAGCAACGTACCTAAATATTGTGAATAATACATGTATTATTGCAACTATGTACTATTGCGACTATGAATTGCGACTGTGATCAAGCAGCTTACCTAAATATTTTTAATAATACATTTACACGGGCCAATGTAACCGATCGCCCACCTATGTTCTGCAACTAAGACAACTGCCTGTAACAGCGCCTCATTACACCTGGGCTGTGTGAGCGCTCTATAAATGCAAATAAATGAATAAATAAATAGACATTGTTATCTGAAGTTGGTAGTGTGGCAATACAGCTTCAAGGTAGCTACAGGAACCAAGAAGGTGTATGCAAAGCTGGGGAAGGGAGCTGGGTGCTTGTAAAAAGATTAAACAAATAACCTGTAATGCTGAGACTGTTGAAGTGGGGAGAAAACCATTCTGGAACCAGAGGCAGTTTATCCTTGTGGCAGTAAGGCAGACTGAAGAGGCAAAGAGGCTGCCTTATCATGGAACATAGAAGAGTACCTTGCCTACCTGCAGAGGTCGAAGTGTATTGTCTTTAAAATGCCTACCCATGCTCATATATGAAGTTGAAGCAGAAGTACCAGAAATGTGGTTGTGTATAAGACTGTCACTAGATGTCACATTGAAGTTGGTTGAAGTAGTACTACACTGTGGAACCAAGGAGTCGGTTCCCATAGTAACAGTAGTAGGAGTGTAGTTGTTAAGAGGTGAACAATAACCCAAGAAGAAGCACCCTGACAATTATACCAGCTGTACTGCAGAGGTTATGAACATTTGTAGAATTGTAGAAAAAGTGGCTAATCTATTTCCTGGACTGTACCAAAGGAATTCTTGAAGGAAGACATCCAGGATTACCATTGGTACTATTTAAGACATCCAGGATTACCATTGGTGCCATTTCCTTGGCTAAAAGTGAAAAGGGGTATTTTCAAATGGAAGCTGAAGAACTGTTACCAGTGGATTTTTGCTTTGTGAACTTTTGTTTCATTTGGAATTTACAAGAACTGGTTCAAGGCTAGATTCTTCGGTTGAACATTTGGGGAAATTGACTTTGATCAATTCTGGGGAAGGGATTTACCTAGGAAAGGTGAAGGTGATCCAAATCACTGGTTGTTTATTATTAATTCATCTATGTTGTTGTTCATTTACTTTATATGTTTTGTTGTTTAGTGTGAGGGCCATTTTATTTCTGTTAGGTGCAAATCCCTTATTTCTTAGACTAGGTAGGGAACTCCCTTATAGAGTAGGTTTACAGAGGATGTATTTGCATCTTTTTATTTTAATAAAATGTTTAATTCTGAGAAATATACAAGCAATTGTCCGCCTCGCATTACTGACCCCTCACACTGTCCTCTGTGATACATCCTTGGAGTACGAGATAGATGTCATTTGTGATTCACGTTTTTGTTGTGGTTGCCTGCAATATCTGGTCAACTGGAAGCTCTACTCCTTGAGTGAAAGGACATGGGAATCTGCGGTAAACGTTCATGCCACTCAGCTCCTACGACGATTTAATCAATCATTTCCATGGAAACCTAGTGGACAACGGTCTGGACAGGGGCATGATGTCATGGTGCACCGCTGAATCCCAGAGCTTGCTGCCTGGTCTCTATGGAGATGCTGGTGGCGCTTTCCTTTCCGTCGCGGAGTTCCGCGTTGTGTCTTCACACTATGCGGAGTGATGACATCATCCTTCCCAGGAACCGGGAAGAGGCCACAGAACTATATCTGAACAGCAGTCCCGGTAGTTCACGCATTGCAATAGCTTCCCTATTACCTATATGCTGTCCTTTTCTTGTTCCCATCCTTGGTCCTCGTTCCTCCTTGTTCCTGCCTTCTGTTTTGCTTTTTCCTCACTCCTGCCACTCGTTCTTACTACTTTGTGGTGCATCTGTTTGGAGACTCATTTCCTTACTTACCGGTGCCTCCTGCCTGCTGCTCCAGTTAGTCCAGCCTTGTTCCTCGCCATCTGGATTGCAGGGCAACATCGACTGGCAGGTTTTTTCCCCTGTAAGGGGTGTTCCCCACATTCTGCTGTTTTCACCCTCTGTGGCTGCCAAGGGGACCCAACCCCATGTTCAACACAAGAAGGTAAGACGTGATCTTGACAAAAAAAGAGGCCTGTCTGTCCAATGAGCATTGTCCATACCAAAGGTATTTAACTAGAACTGGCATAACTTAGTTTCATGCTGCACAAGAAACATCATTCTGGCACCCTGATGGGGATTCTGGTAGTTTCTCCAGGATGGATTATCGTGGGGTTTCATGGTTGGAAATCTTGGAGCTCAATGGGCTGTGAATAAGTAAGGTTTTTCAGGATCCTTGAGAGAGCATAGCTGAAGGACACATACACGGAGGCCCTCTGCTAAAAAGCTTCTTCAAAGTGCGACCAATCCACACACGTGGGAGGGGAGGCCTGAGATCTCCCTTTACTACTAAATGATCTACTGAGACACCCTGCAACATGATATCATGCCCCTGTCCAAGCTGTGTTCCACCCGGCTTCCAATGAGAGTGGATTGTACATTCTGTGCTGGTTGTCATGATCTATCACTTGCGGGATAACCCTTTCAATTGATGTGATATTGAAGTCTTCCTTGATGAAAAAGAGAATCACAAATTCAATCTATTTCATACACAATAGAAGAGTCTTGAAGTACAGGTGGAGGATGTTCGAAAGTCAGGAGCATCAATTTAAGGTTTACATTAAGAATGCTTGGAATGCCGGATTTATCTACTCTCAGCTTGTGGGGAAGTATAATTTAAATGCCACTGGTTTAACAGTTTTGATGATCTTGAAGGGGCCATAATACCTAGGCGAGAATTTAGAAGACCTCAGTCGAGTTGGAAGATTACGAGTAGACAACCATACTCGATTGCTAAACTTGAAGTCACGAGCATCAGAACATTTACAATCAGCATATCGTTTAACCGATTTCTAAGCTTACTGTAAGTTGTCCAAGGCAGTCTTGAGAACTTGCTGTAAGGAGTGATTTGTTTGTTCGACCTACGGTACATTTGTGCTATGCTTATTAGGCAGAGGTATCCAGCAGGATGGAATCCATAGGTACAAAACAAATGGGCTCATACCCAATGATGTGTGGTAGGAGTTGTTATAAGAAAACTCTGCTACGGAAAGCAGAGGAGCGCAATTGTCGCAAGTAGAGGAAGCAACACCGGAGGAATTGATCAGTGGTTTGATTAGTCCTTTCTGCCAAACCGTTAGTCTCAGGATGATTTACCGAGGATAGGGAATGACTTATTCCCACAGCCTTGCAAAAGGTAGACCAAAACCTGGAGGTATATTGAGTACTTCGATTGTAAAAAATGTTTTTGTTATTTTATGTTGGCGAAAAATATCAGAGACAAAGCCACTGCTCATTTCATTGGCAGTGGGTAGTTTTTTGAGTGGTGTAAAATGAGATAGTTTTGAAAAAATTTCAATCGTGATCATAATCACGGTACATCCATTAGAGGGGGGCAGATCCACAATAAAATCAGTGGAGACAGTATGCCAAGGAGACAGAAGATCAGGTAGGGTAAGTTTGACTACTGGTTTCCCTTGATGGTACTTAGACTGGGCACATACGGGGCATGATAAAACATAACGCTCAACATCCTTCTCAAGTGCCGACCACCAGAAGTATGGTTTAACTAGCTTTTTTGTTAGTATGTAATACATACTCCTCAATGTCCTGCTATGCGAGAATCATGACAGACCTATAAGGCTTCCTGTTGAAGATACAATTGATGTCCATGAACAATTAGTCATGAGAACGATTTTAGCATGAGAGTTATGGCTTTAGAGCACTCAGGATCCTGTTGTAAAGTATTCTTTATTAATTGAAGGAAGGTGTCAATCATTGTGATAAAGACTTTCTGATGAAACAGCTTGGTCTGTTCTTTATCAGGGTCAGTACTGGGCCATAACAAGATAGAGTATCAGCAACAATGTTTTGGGCTCCATATATATGTGTAAACAATAAATCATAATGATGAAAGAAATGAGCCCGTCTAGCCTGTCGGCTATTTTGGCTATTTTGACATTCAAATTCCTGCAAGCATTGAAGATTCAGATCTATGCGGACCAGTTTAGGGAGACAAGCTTGCATCAAAAGGTGCAAGTGCGATGGCTAAAAGTTCCTTCTCCAAGACCAAATAATTCTATTCAGCTGAAGATAAGGTCTTTGAATGAAAAGCCACTGGGTGTGCATAGTCATCACTTTAAACCTGCTTCAGTACAGCTCCCATCGCATAGTCTGAGGCACTAGTCTCCAATATAAAGCCTTTATCTGCATTAGGTTGACAAAGGATATGAGCAGAGGTGAATCTTTTCTTGAGCTTTTGAAAGACCTCATCTGCCTCTTTAGATCAATGAAAAATGACATTTTTCTTGAGAAGAGATGTTATGGGTAAGACAATTTGAGAAAAAGAAGGTATGAATTTGCGATAGAAGTTTGCCAGTCCCAAAAATCATTGAATGTCTTTGACAGATCGGGGTGCCTCTCATTCCAACACTGCCTTAACCTTTCTGGGATCCATGGAGATGCCATTGTCAGAAAGGTCATTACCCAACTAGGTCACTTCAGAAACCCCAAAAATATATTTGTTCGGTTAGCTTTCAATTGGTTAACTTGCAACCTCAGAAGGATTTAATAGACATGGGCATGACGGTCCTCCTTTCTTTGTGGAAATATCAAAATGTCATCCAGATAGCCTACTACAGTATGAAGCAGCAAATCCGAGGAGAGATGGTTGACAAAATCGATGAAATATCGCTAGAGCGTTCATCAACCCAAAGAACATTACACAACATTAGAAATGACCAAAAGGGGTTACTACCTACTACTCGTCGCCTTCTTTTACTCATAAAAGATGATAAGCCCCTCTTAGGTCAAGTATGGTGAAAACCTTTTCTTACTGCCTCCTGGATGTCAGGACTCAGACGGAGTGGATATTTGTCTTTTCTGGTGATACAGTTCGATCCCCTGTAGTCTACACAAGGCCTACGCTCTGTAGTGTCCCTTTTAAATACAAAGAAGAAAGAAGCTCCAGTCAATGATTTCGATTCAATGATTAGACTATTGGCTAGATGTTCCTGCAGATAAGGCCAAAGCAGCTCTTTTTTAACAGGGGATAGAAAAACAGTTGATTGGAAGGCACCTCAGAATCTGGTAACAATTCTGTGGCAAAGTCCTCCGGCCTATGCAGTGGTAACATTTTCACCTTGTTTTTAAAAACTGTTTAGAATTCTTGATATTCACTTGGTAACAAACAATTCACTGAGGGAGAAGAAGGACATTCCTTAGGAGGTACAGAAAACTGGGTGGCAGACATGTTGGCTGAAAGACATGCAGAAACAATATTCCAAGCCCAAAAAAAGGCTGTGAGCCTTCCAGTTTATATAAGGGTTATGCTCTTCCATCCAAGGCATGTCCAAAATAACTGGATAACTATTCATTTGGATGAGACCAAAGGATTTCATTTCTTGATGATGATGAATCCTTAAGGACAAAGGAACTGTGTACGCCACAATATAACCTCCTTCCAATGGACGTCTGTCAACCCCCTAAACTGGCAAAGCCATTTCTTTCTGTTTAGTAGGTATGCTCTTGTTTCTAACCCATGAGATGTCCATGAATATACCAGCTGTCCCAGAGTCAACAAGGGCAGTTGTTCCAATGTATCCAATCATTGGGCTATTTATCACGACTTTCAGGACTAGCAAAGTGGTCTCTGACTTTGGAGTTATTCCAGTGGTGTACAAGGAATATTGCACCTTCTCCCGAACTGTCATCCCTCCTAAGGACGGTGCTGGCATTTCCTGGACGAGGTACACAAGCGATCTTGTCTTTTAGTTCTTCGTTTGCCCCTCAGCGAAAAAAAGGTGAAGCATGACTCTTCAGGCCATCCAGTAGTTTGAGTGATTTGTCTGAACTTAGTTGTGTAGGTCAATGTGTCCAAAGACCCTTGAACAAAATGTAGGAGCATATCTTGGCTGATTTAAGTAAGCTCTGGGCAATCAAACATACCTTTAAAGGATGTAATGAATCCTGCATAATTGTTCAGGATAGGGTCTTCCGCAACAACCAAAGTCATACCCCAAGCAAGAGCACTTGCGGTCAAATGTGTAATCACAAACCCAACCCCACCTTAGACCGGTCCTTGGGAAAGGCGCGTGCTGAAAGGAAAATGTGACTAAACATGCATCCAGAAACTCTTTTAGCTTCTTGGGATCGCCATGGAACTTCTCTATAGCAGGCTGAGTGGCTAGGGTAAGGCCTGGGATAGGATCTTGGATAATCAGGGCTTGCCGGAGATAAGCATTTTCAGCCTTCAATTGTTGCATTTATGCAGTCAACCCCTGTATAGTATTTACCAACTCATGGAGCTGGTCCATTTTATCTTGATTTTCAAAGCATTGCAATCTCTCAAAATCACGTCTTACCTCACCAGTTGGTGGTGGTGTCTTAGGTCGATTATGGTATCCAGCAGCCACCACAAACCAGGAGTAGGAACTGGTTTTTGGCCCTGCCCAGAGGACACAGAGCCAAAACTGCGGGAAAAACCCTCTTTAGGGTAAAAACCTGCCAGAAGAATGGACGGGTGTATCATCAGGCTAATCCAGCTATTCGGGGCATGGTACGAGCAACAGAAGGTAAGAGAGCACACTGGAAGCTGGAAACAAGCTGGCATAGATGGTCACTGGAGAAGGAGGAGGAGTCAGGATAGAAGGCAGGAATAATCAGGGAAGGTCGGCAACAGGAATAAAACAGCAAAGCAAGAAGAAAGAGAACACAGAATCCTGCAATGCAGGGAAGATTGCGACACGCAGCTCACCTGAACTCCTACATAGAAATAGGCTTCAGAGAGGTTCTGGTATTCAAAACAGATGACGTCGCTGCATATCAAAGCATTCCGATATGACGTCATCCTCCATGTTGGAATTGGAGGCGTTGCCAGCGTCGCCATAGAGATCAGGAGGAAAGGCCGGGTCTGCGACTGTGCAACATGACACACCCTTTCTGCAATCAAATCCATTAATATTAATCTACTAATTTTGCAAACTGTGTTCCTGGTGGCAGACGGAGTGAATAAGGTGCTGTGAGGGGTCAGAAAAGAAAAGTGGTCTCAAAGGTGCAATATTCTCATTATCAGACATTTTTATTAAACACAAATGGGCTGGATAAACGCCTTTATAGCCCTATCCTAAAAAGAGTTTCCCTGCTTAGGAAACTAAAACTTAAGTTCTGTCTGTGTCAAGTCGTTAGCAACTTAGAAACTGTCCTTGTGTCCAAAACATTGTAATCTGACCCTCACACTACAAACAAACAACTACGGGTGCAAGGAAATGTCTCCGATTTATGTTTAGCGAAAAGTGCTCATAGTCAAAATATAAAGATAAATCCAACAAAACGTGTTTTCCAAGGAGAAACTCTTGGATCCAGAGGGTGGTTCCCTTCCCCTGAATATTTAGGTAGGATGGCAGAAGAGTTTCCTTGAACAACATTTTCTTGGTATCACAAACCTGTTCTTTATATTGGATTCAGAATGTTCTTGCTCAGACAATATATTCCATGACGTCCAACACGTCATTGATTCTTTGTACTGAAGTCACAAAGTTACTGGTTTCACAAAGTTACTGGATTCACAAAGTTCTTATTTATATCATATATTCTACAATAAGCTTTCTTTAACTTCTCTTGAACTTTAGCGGATTGCCTGGTGTAATTCTTTGCCAGGAATCCTCTTGGGACTCGTCAGATCTCCTGGTATACTTCCCTGCCAGGTATATTGTCAAAGTATTACATGTCTTTGTACAACTCCAGGTGCCCGGTGTATCCACCTACAATGACTTCTTTCATGTGCTTCTCAGATTCCCTGGTATACTTCCCAGCCAGGTATTTTTAACACGATTAACATTTCCTCTACACCTTTGGTGGAACTCCTGGTATACTTCACTGCCAGGAATCCTTTTATGAGATCTTCAGATCCCCTGGTATACTCCCCTGCCACGTATCTTCCCACAGTGTTATCCTTTTCTGTACAGCTTTGGTGGATTACCTCGTATTGTGCCCTGCCCGGAATCCTCGTATGGGCTCTTCAGATCCCCATGTAAATTTCCCTGCCATGTATCTTCCCACAGTCTTGAAGGTCTCAAAGTTTCAAAATGCCTGCTATATTTGGTTGCCAGGACTTCTTTTATGGACTTCCTAGATCCCCTTGCTTGCCAAAATGTTAGATACTTTATACAACGTTGGTGAATTGTCTGGTATACTCCCCTGCCAGGAACCCTTCTCTGGGGTTT
Organism: Ambystoma mexicanum; assembly: GCF_040938575.1. Taxonomy (NCBI): domain Eukaryota; kingdom Metazoa; phylum Chordata; class Amphibia; order Caudata; family Ambystomatidae; genus Ambystoma; species Ambystoma mexicanum. The sequence goes on from NC_090921.1 coordinate 188,152,514, forward strand.
TGCTGATCCTTCTGGTATACTCCCCTGCCAAGTATATTTGCCCAAATGTAAACTGCCTGGTGTATTCCTTTTTCCAGGACATCTTACTGGTTTCACTGTCATTTTCACTATGCCACATTTGCACCAACTTTGTTGGTATTCCTTTTATCAGGACTTGTTTGTTTGTTTATTACATTTATAAGGCGCACCAGACCCGAGAGTAGCAGGGCGCCGAAGGATATGTGAAGCTTACAATTGTTACAAAATATACAGGCAATAAATGAAAAATCACAGTACACAGGAAATAATACAATATGTAGGCTAAATTACGCAAAAGAGCACGGTTAAATATATCTTAGTATCTATGGATGTACACAATTGACAAATATACAGTTTAGGAGCAAATCAGACTGGCCTTCTTATGGGATTCAATATGCCTGCTTAGGGTAACACTTGCTCCAGCTTTCCCCCACATTGTCATCTCAAGCATAGGTATTTGTTCAGGTTTTGTTGCGGCACTTTATCTCGTCGGTATTCAAATATTCTTTCTTTTGGGCAATACATTAACATTGGATTCTTTCTGCATTTAAACTGTCTTTGACCATTGTCCATAATAGCAGTCTCACATAATGAATTCACTTGATTGCATGCGTGTCGGTGCACCTGCGGTACCCAATGTCTCTGGGCAGATTTGCCGGTAATTTGCAGCGTCTCTTACTTATGGCGTGCTTCTGCTGTGAAGCTTCCAATCTGGGACAGCTTCTTAGATGATGCAGACATTTTTCCAGCATTTCCTGCAGCTGCGTGTTCACCCACCGGCTTCCCTCTGTGGCTTGGACGGAGAATACTGCTTCCTGACACAACTGTATGTCCAGGATCTCTGCTGTGGTCCCAGTGTTCAGACGGTCCTCCAGATGTGCCCACTGCGTCTCTCCTTGCTTGACGCCATACTGGTATGTGTGACTCACATTCGCAAGCCGCTGCATGGATGTGCCCATTTTCTCCATCTGCTTCCTCCAGCACTGTTCTGTCCCGTACTACTACAGAAGCGTTGAGTGTCTATGCCATTTTTAAATGTCCTGCGTCGTGTGATTCAACCAAACAACTAGTCTGCTCATTGGGATTTGGGTCTCTCTCAATCCGCATCAACTCTATTTCTTCGTCTCAGTACTTGAGGCTTTATGGGAGCTTAAGTACATAGATGTCACTGAATTTCTAAAATTATGTTGCTCACAAGTTTTATGTAGAGGAAACATCAGAAACAGGAGATGTTATATGTGTGTTGTGAATGTGTGAGGTATAAATTGAATTCTGTCTAGAGTGACAGACAGAAAGGGGTTTCTGATTTCTACAATAAGGTGAATTTGTGGGATGACAATAAGCCATCAAGAACTTATTTAAGGTCTTCTTCAGGAAGAAGGGAAGAATACTGCATCTCGTCTGATGGAGTCACCACCTCCCCCCAACAGCTCTCCCTCCATTATGATCCTCCCTCATGTATCTACCCCAGGGACAGGTTCAGATAGCGACTGCCGTCCCCTGGCCACATGGGAGGAGGTCACTGCCGGGAAATCAGTGATGACTCCATCGGATTCATCACAGTGCCCTGCTCTCAAGGCCTCCCTTCCTCAAAGCTCACCCTCAGTCTTAAGCCTCTATGTTGTGAGAGCTCTTTTCCAAATTCGACCAACCACTGGGCTTCATTCTACATGCTTTCGATCTTAATCCTACCTACCCTACGGGGGAAACGGCTATCACCTGGATCTGAGGAGAGGAGTTCCATCATATATGGATAGGACAGCTCTTTCCGCGGGTTCAAATAACCTCCTCGTCGCTTTAGCAGCTGCTATGGCTGGTAGAAAAGCATTGTGCTCCATCAGCCGATAGATTGATCCACCATATGTCTGGCGTACGGCGTGGTAGGATTTCTACAAGCTGCTAGGATTCAGAAGGGGCCCACAGGCAGAATGGTTACTACATGGGCGGATGCTCAGGGGGTTACCCGCAAGGACATTTTCAGGGCAACGACTTGGTTAGAACCCAAATATGTTAGTGATACATTATAGACTGAAAGTGGACAATCAACCTTCACGCACACACTCCTCCAACTGAAGCCTGTACCAAGGACAAATCATGGTGTACAAACATTCAAGATGCCCTATCCAATAAAATGACCTCCTTCAAAAGAAAATCAAAACTAAAAAGCTCAACCTCTCTCTGGACCCCCTCTTGCAGAGGCCCAGCCAAAACCGGGTAAATGCTTCCAATTTAGACAAGTCTCTGTTCACGAAGTTGTGACCATAATATCATCCCTCAAACCTTCTAGATGCCAGGGAGATCCATGCCCAGCACCGATACTCAAAGAAGCAGTTATGGAACTAGCGCCATTCATCATAACATTAATAAACTCTTCATTCGATACATGTACTGTCCCGACCAATTTAAAAGACACCTGGGTCCACCCACTCTTCAAAAAGCCTAACATTGACCTCAACATCCCGACTAACTACAGACCAATAACAACAGTTCCATTTCTCCTGAAAATACTAGATAGGGAAGCCTATCTACAAATACAAACTTACCTTGAATCTAACAATCTTTTGGGTTTGCGTCAACCTGGTTTCAGACCCAAACATAGAACAGAATCAACTCTAATCAATCTGAAAAACCAAATGGATGACATTACAGACAATGGCAAACTTGTCCTCCCCCCTTCTTTTGGATCTTTCAGCCGCATTTGACTCAGTGGATCACAAAGTCTTATGTAATCACTTAAAATTAGCAGCCCACTTTTCTGCCAAAGCCACGGCCTGGATTAACTCTTTCTTGATTAATATAACCACCAGGCTTTTCTCATCAACTGATTCAGCCGAGCCCACACCTATCACATGTGGAGTTCCGCAGGGATTGTGCGTATCTCCTACGATGTACAACATATTCAGTAAGCCTCTTTTTGACGATCTTGACAATCTGGGTGTCTCCTCCACTAACTATGCTGTCGACACCCAGATTCTCATTACTATCACTGGTAATCACAACACCGACTCTATCTTGCTTAACAAGATTTACCTTATTATCCAAGCTTGGATGACCACTCATGGCCTCTGTCTTAATGATGATAAGACAGAGCTCCTTCGTATTGGCTCTACAACAAGGCTAAATAAACTAAGGAGCCATTTTAAATTGTTTGATATTGATGGAAACAACATTACAGTTTCTAAGGAGGTAAAAACCTCTACATTAAATTAAAAAAGACAAGTCAATGTCACAGCCTCTGCTACTGTATACACGTGTAAACTTATCAATGTGTTTAAACCTTTCCGGTTGACCTCAAGTTGTACCACTCTGGCCAGGGCCTTAATCTTGTCTGAAATAGACTACTGTAACGCCCTATACTTAGGTTTGAGCAAACAGAATATACATAATCTACAAATATTGCAAAATGATGCATTAAGAACAGCGCAAAACTTTCCCAGAACACAACATATCTCAGCTCTCAGACGTAACACTAAATGGCTATCAGCGAAGGGCAGAATTAACTTCAAATCTTTATCCCTTACTTGCAAATGCCTCACAAACTCAGCGCCTAAATACTTAACTGACAAATTTTACAAAAACACATCAGAACGACCTACTAGATCCCTACACGCACATTGCCTCAAGGTTCCCATTATAAGCTTAAGAAAGCAGGGGGTGGCAGCTTTCCTGTACAAGCAGCCATACTCTGGAACTCTTTGCCGTCAACTTTAAGACTAGAACCATCCCGCCACAGTTTCAGGAAAAAAACTAAATCATGGCGCTTCTCTCAGGGTGTTTGATTGTCCATAACATTCCTTACATGTAATTATCTTGAATTTATCTTTGTAAATATAGAGCATTGTGTATTTGATTATCATCATTTTGTAATGTTCACTATCCATTGTACCTTTCTTCTCTGTACCTATGCTACTCCTTCTATAAGAATTGCGCCCGGATACCCCAGGTTAGGTGCGCAATGTAAATAAATAAACAAACAAACAAACATTTAGCACGGGTTTCCTGAGACTTTTCTACAAACTGGCACCCAAAGCAGGAAGTGGGTTGTCCAAGTCTGGAGACAATTAAACAGCGTCGTGGTGCAGAATTACCTGCGGCCTTTGTGGATTATTCATAGGCTATGTCCATCTGAAGCTTTGAGACATTGTTATTATTAGATTTTTTATATGTGCCAGCTCACCACCGTGGTATTCTCAGAGCATGTAATTCTTGTCTGAGTTAAGGTGCATTAAGTCCCGCCCACACCCAGCAGGACCTGAGATACCTCAAAGGACCAGAACACGGAAGAGGAGCATGAAAGTAATGCTCTGATTATATATGGGTAATCTTCCATACCTCTAGTCCTATTCTTCCTCTACATAGTACTTACACTTTGACTTACCTTCCTTTCTATGGAAGGAGGGACTTATGATCTTCTCAGTTATGTAAATAGGGAATTGTGGGATTGTGGTGATTTATGTCACCAGAGGAAATGTGGAGAGTGAGATGTAAAGAATCCCCGGAAGTTGTCACTGACTGTACCACGCCTAGAAGGGTCATTTGTCTTGTCTTCCTTATGTCTTCCCCTCCCATGCATTGTTGCGCTTTGAAAGACTTGTGTATAAGCGCATAATAAATAAACAATCAATCATTCCCCTAGGGGGAGCCCCTTCCCATGAGGCCAGGGAGGTGATGCCGCTACCCGATAGTCCCCCTGCGGGTGGTACTCAGCGGGTGGATCTCATGGGTAGGGAAATCCCCTATGGGATTATTGATCACCTGGGAAGAACATGGTATCCTATAGCCCACCTAACCATAGCATACCTTCCTACCCCCTACCTGTAACACCTACCCTAGTATACCCATATACCTTTGACGTATCAGTAATGTAGAAAGGACTGGGAAGAGTGCAGGCTCCACAAGGGAATTTTATCCCCTATGTACTGAGACAAGGGAGAGTCCAACTGACCTACTGGTAGTACGCAGGAACAGTAATGGGACGAGGAAGAATTGCAGAAGAATGAAGATCACCTTCAGAAACCATCATGAGCGGTCTAGTCTACACAGACTTTTTATTCGTCAGAATGCACCTGAGATAGAAGAGAGCGATTCAAACAGAGAGAGATCCTCTCTCGAGGAACCTGAAGCTTTGCGAGCCGCTGGAGGGACAGGGCCGCCAAAACTGCATCGGACGGTACACTTGCCTGCCGGCAGAGGCATCCCTGACAGAGCTAATACCATCAGTTAGAAGAAGGAAGCCAGAGCTCGGGAAATCAGCTGGAAGAAGGAGCTGGAACATGTCATCCACACAGAGCACATCGCCGGAAAGCAGGAAGCTGCTGCGGAACTGCCGCAGAGCCGAGGTAGAGAAGGAGGGACCGGAGCGGGGTTGAGAGACCCAGAAGCAACAAGCAATGACCGGTGAGCTACCAGAGAAGGGTTGGGAAACCAGGAGGCTTGCTGGGAACCCCAAAGGACCTTACCACAATGAGACATGGGTCTGAGACCCGCACCTGGTAAGAAGTGACATCCAAAGTCATCTTCTCCATGCCAGTCCCTAGCAGACTGAGAAGACAGGGCTACTTAAACTACGGGATAAAGAAGAAAGTCCATATGCAGTGGTCTGGGACCCAAGAGAAAGAAATACCTACAAATGGGTCTGGGCCCCAACAGAGACAGGCAGTCCCTGGCAGTCTGAGAAACCCGGGCTGCCTAGTCTACAAGAGAGAAAAAGAAACCAGCGGCAAGAGGGTCTGGGACCCTACAAATGAAATACTTGGCAGGATAGTGAACCGGGTATAAATCCTAAGAAGCGAGAAGAGCCAAGAAGGGTCTGGGACCCACACATGATAACGAACGGCCTCCAAGATCATCCTCACAGTCACAGTACCTAGCAGGATAGTGAGCCAGGTGGACTGTGAGCTTGGTGTATGCTGTGGAGGGAGTTGGAAGAAAAGCCAGGGGAAGAAAGACATACCCGCCACCCGCCCCCGGTGTTTGTGAACATTATGGAAAAAGCCAAGAGAAGGGAGTCACTCTCTTGCCATTGCAAAAGCTTAAGAAAGGTCAGGGGGAGGAGGCCACCCCCGAATATTGTGAAGAGACGTGAAGATGTGTTCTATGTGCTTTAGTGAAACCTCAGTCCAAGAAACCTTTTTGATTTACATACTTTTAGAAGAACAGTTCGTTTACATCACCCCGAGATGAACATTCAGCCATCGTCCAGAAAAAGGAAGACATTCTTCTAGACCAAGAAGATCACCCCTTTTTCTTAGTTTTGTAGTGTACAGGGTGGAAATAGGTTTTTGTAAACAGGACGGTGGACTCTTGGCTTTGGACCGACATTCTAGCACATTCCTTAGTATTTAGTTGAGGCAGGGAAACCCCTCTTAGAATTAGGCTCAGACAGGGTTTTCTCTTCCATTTTCTTATTAATAAAAGTCTGTAGTCAAACGCATGCCACCTGTGTGTCGGTCTCCTACTTGTACACCCTTACAGAGATCTATAATTACACATGGGTTCCTGTAATGGAGGGTGCTACCTCAAAAGTAAATACTGAGACAATGAAGTAGAGTAGGACTAGGATTAATGAGGATTACTGGTAAATCATCGGAGCGTTACCCAACAGCTTAGCCCCAACATGCAAGATGTGTTTAGGCAACCTGCAACCCTCCAGATGTTTTGATCTGGAGTTCCCATGATCTCTCATCATTGACTTAGCTGGGTAGGACTGATGGCAGTGTTAGGTCCAGTGGCGACCAGCCACTGTGGGCGGGATGGCACCCCACTAGGGGTGGGTGGATGCCACACCCTTGCCTGTGATGCGGGCAGCACAGTCCACCTGTGTGCTTTATTTGCACTGGGGCCTGGGCTGCCTGCTTCTGAACACGGGCATGTTCCCTGCTAAACATTTTTTGTTTGTTTGTTTGCATAAACCTTTTAGCTCTGCAATAAATGTAGTGCAAAATAATGAGAGGCCAGTGGGGCGTCAGAAACCTGGCTGACTCCCTGCTCATAATCGCTCTAACAGCATAGACATGCTGACTGACAGGAGAGGGCTGCTCTCCTGTCCGTTCGCGTGTTCACGTTTTGGAGAGTAAGGCCATCGTCCTCCATGGCAGCGCGGTTCATGTGGAGCATGAGAGCAGGGAAGGTGTGTTTTATGTGATGTGTATTTATGTACGCACATATGTACACTTGTATATTTGTTTGTTTTTATGAATGAATGCGGGCAAGCAGTTGTTTGAATGATGTGTGAATGCACGGGTGAAAGTGTTGTATGTATGGGTGTCAGCCCCAACCTTAAATTTAGTGGCCGAGCTCAGCGTGGCCCCCATATTTAGGGGCAGGGCTGCTCTGAGCATGGAATTCTTTTTTGCTTTACCCTTGATGCACAGCACAAGGGTCTGCAAATTCTTTCTTAATGTGACATGACCTTTTTTAATTGTCATAAAGGGTAAAGCAAACATGATACAAGATATTACGTGGCTAGCCTGGTCAATGGTTTAAATATCTTTTTTATTTTTTACATTTGTCAAGTGCCTAAACCGAAAGGGATCCGGGTGCTGCTGTTAATGAAAGCAGTTGCACACATAAACATACGAGCAAGGCAGTGTTTTGTTACTTTTTACTTGGTCTCAAGAGTAAAGCAAACATGATGAGTGCTACTATGTGGCTAAACTGACTCACATTGATGGCTCCAGTCTGGTTATATATTCTTTGTGTGTCATGACATTTTAATACTTTGCATCAATGGTAAAAGCAAATGTAACTGTTATTGCTTGTTACAATGGCCTACGCTGCTATAGCCAGACTGAATATACTTTCCTTCTGTGGCATGGCATATTTTACTGACTGCGCATCCTTATATGGTAATGCTGGTCTATATTGGTGCAGTCTGAATGTACATGTATGGGTACAGCCAGCTTGAAAATGTTTTATATACTGGTAAAGGCATGATGAAAATGGGTTGGAAAATGGTCCTGTGCACTGTTGGTGACTTGTACCTATTGGCTTTTTCAGTGTTCAGCATGCAAAACCGTTTGCAAACTGTGTGGCTTTTCACACATTTTTTTACACACAAAGGGCCCGATTCTCAACTGGTGTTAAGTACCGAAAAGGTTGTTGAAAGCGTTAATGACCTTTTTGGTACTTAAGACCTATTCTGAAGGTGGCAAAGTCTTCAGAATTCGGTAGGAATGCGCTACTTTCGGAATACATGTGGCGGTTGTTAAGATGGGTTGGAAACCAATCTAGCAACTGCCACATTCGGTACCTGCCATTTTAGACTGGTATTCTTGTGGCACTCCTCCAGTTTTATATGTGCACTAAAGTCGTGCACATATACAGTACCATTTTGGTGCCGTTATTCTGGGGGAGTGCCACAAGAAGCCTTGTTGCATTGCAGGGTGTATATGAACACGTGTATATGGGAGTGTTCATATACACCCGTTTTTGTAAAATAACAAATATGTCGTTATTTTACAAAAATGCTGCAGAGATTTCCAATTCTATGGCAAGACAGGAGGCTCATATTATGCATTACAATCTTTACTGAGATCCACAGCAGCAAAGAATAAAAACTTTGTAAAACGAAATGTTTTCCCAATAAACATAAAGTTATAACAATGCAATGGGAACATCCCAGTTCAACATGGAGGGCAGGTCATGCCCTGGAGGTAGCCAATAGTGAGCGAGCCAATCCCATATAGGTCCATTCCTTTAACAACTCCCCTTCTTTCTTTGCTGCTGACCCACAGCTAAGTCACACCTCTAGTTTGCTTAGCTTGTACTTGTTGCATTGTGGCATTTCTGTAGGAATTGCTTGATTTATTACTTTGATATCTTTGTTTGCTTTAATTACAGCGTTCGCTTGTAAGCGTGTGTTTCATTTACATTGATATTTCATTTCAATTCCTCACGCGAGCGTGGCGTTCCAATTTCGAGCCCGCTCCGCGTCTGGTGTGTTGCGCACTGCCTGAAGGCGCCGAGTTTCCTCGCACACGCTGGGTTTGGTCCTTCTGGACACATTGTTACTAACGCTTTCAGCGTTCTATCTCAGGCCCTGAACAGGGACGCGGCATCTGCTTTGTTTGTTCATCGCGCGGCAGCCGGTGTCAGGCAGTTTATCTTCTGACAGACTGCGCGCGTTTTTCACAAGGTCTCTGGCACATGCTGTAAGTGTGCCGCTTCTAGTTTGGAGGTTGGCGGTTCAAGCCTGTTATCCGCCTGGTGGTTTATGTGTGTGAAATTTATTGGTGTAATTGTTTATTCTGTAATTACAAATTTCTATAATTATATTTTGGGGGTTGTGTTTATATATTTTTCCCCTCACGCTGCTTGCGTGCTTTTGGCTGCTAGTCAGCAGGCTTTGCCTGTGTGATGCCTAGGTGGCCCTTCCCCTGAAAGTTACACCCTGTGAAATTGTGGGTTCAGCCTGCTAGGCTTGCATAGTTCGACAGCTAGCCCTGCTGTTTGTTGACATAATATATATTTATATATTTGTTCCGAGTGGAATACTGCCAAGTGCTGTCATGGATAAGGGGGTGCTCCCCTCCTCTGCTGATGCCAGCACTCAAGTACGTACTGCCAAGAAAAGTGACAGGTCTGGAGACAATGTGGGGGATCAATCCTGTCATGCCCAACCTTCAGTGGCTCAAGCTATTCAGTCCTCTTTGGACACAGCTTTAACAGGTTTAAATAACACCTTGGCATCAGCCTTTGACAGATTAATCACCCGCATTGCGGATTTCCACCCCTCCCAAGATGCTGCCCCATCTGTTGCAACCCAGGCCTCTAAAAAGTGTACGGCCAAAACTAAACATACCCAGGGACAATTCAGTCCCCCCTTGGCCATTTCACCCATATCTTCCCCTAAAAGAACTTTAAAGAGAGGGTGGGAAGAGTCTCATCAGCCTTTCACTGCCACACCCTGGCCAGCGCACGCGCGTTTCGCGCCGGCGGAGTCCCCTATTGCGGTGTCATCCTCAGAAAGTTCTGTTGATTCAGATTCGCCCCCTAAGAGGTGGAAAAAGAAAGTAACATCTGTGGGCCCTCAGGAAGCGCCCCTGCTTGATGGTAGCGGAGTACCTTTCTTTGACCCTGCCCTGATTCAGCACCCCAGGTCAGCCGAGTGGCAGCCCTCTGAGGAAGTTTCCTCTTTCCTCAAGTTCTTGATAAGGCGCCCTATTCCCAAAGAGGATCGTAATAAGATGCGGTCGGAGTGTCCCATACCTGTGCTTGCAGACAAGGTGGCTTTAGCGCCAGAAATAGACCAGTCTATGGCGGCTTTTCTATCCCAGAAAGGGAAGGACCCCAAGAAGGGGGTCGATAAAGCGTGGCGTAGTTGTCAAGACAGACTGTTGGCCATCCTGGGTCCAGTCACGCAGATTTTTGAAATGGCAGAAGAGGCGGCGGCCTCTATTACCCCGGTTGATGTTGACGCATTAAGGGGTTGGATCCAACGTACGGTATGCCTGCTCGGCAACGCTAATGCCTCTATATGTAGGGAGAGGAGAAAATCATTATTAATGAGGTTGGATTCCAAACTGGCAGACATGGCTGAGAGGGAAGGTGGCCCTTCAGCTCAGGGTAATTTATTTGGGGATTCTTTCCTGAAAGACTTGTCGGCTTATGTTCACACATTTACGGCGCTGGACAAGGCGCAGGTTAATATAAAGAAGGTCTTTGCCCCAAAGGTTTTTAACAAGGCTGGACGAGGTAGAGCCCGCTCCTCCAGCCGCTTTTCCCAGGGCTCCTCCCGTCCCCGCCAGTTTGCGCCCCGTGGCGCATAACACACCTCCTCTGCTCGAGGAGCACATAACCAGTTCTACCCACAACAAAACTCGAATGGGAGAGGACGTGCCGGCAGAGGAGCCGGAAGATCAAGAGGACAATCAGGTACTTTCTCAGGTGCTAAAAGTTTTTTCCCTCAAAAGTCTAGGTGGCAGACTAGCCAAGTTTCTTCCACAGTGGGAGGCCCTCACTTCGGATCCTTGGGTGTTACAAATGGTTCAGGGTTATCAGATAGAATTCTATGCCCCACCTTGTCAGTTGTCCTTTCCCCTTCCTTTGGTGTTCGACGAAGTCAAACAATCCCTCATAGATGTGGTGGTGAGGGATCTCATCTCCAAGGGGGCGGTAGTCCCGGCCTCTTACAAGGCCTCTCAGTTTCTGAGTACCATTTTTCTAGTTCCGAAACCAGACCAGGGGTTTCGCCCAGTAATAAACCTGAAAGCCCTCAACTCTTTTGTGGTGTATCGCCACTTCAAAATGGAGGGAATTAATTTGCTCAGAGACACCCTGCAGATTGGATGGTCAAATTGGACCTCAAAGACACTTAGCTAGTAGTTCCCTTCTTTCCCCCGCATCAGGAGTTTCTTCAAATTCAATGGGGGGGGCCGGGTGTGGCAGTTTGCATCCCTTCCGTTTGGCCTGTCCTCGGCCCCATGGTCTTTCACCAAGCTCATGCGGCCTGTGATGGCTCTTCTCAGATCCAGGGGGATTCGGATCATAATTTATTTGGATGACATGTTGCACCTAGCCCAGGATTATCAAACTCTGTGTTCTCATATGAAATTCACTGTGACCCTCTTACAGGATCTAGGTTTTGTGATAAATGTAAAAAAAATCCATATTGAAGCCTACGCAATGTATCCAATTTCTGGGCTTCAATATAGATTCAAAGCTTTGCATCCTTCTTCTCTCAGACAACAGACTCTCCAAGATAAAGAAGGAAATTCGCCTGCTCCTCAGAAGAGGGAGGATTTCCCTCAGGCAGTTGGCCAGAGTTGTGGGAATGCTGTCAGCATCCTTTCAGGCTATCTTCCCTGCACCCCTACATTACAGAGTTCTGCAACGCTTAAAAGCCAAGCATTTGAGCAAGTGTCTCTCTTACTCCCAAATGGTGGAATTGCCGCCAGAAGCCAGGTTGGAGCTCCTGTGGTGGCTCAGGCACAAGGAAGCATGGAATGGCAAGGCAATATTTGGCCCATCTCCGGATGTCGTACTGGATGCAGAAACGAGCAGATCGGGTTGGGGAGCCAGATTAGGTCATGTTTCCACAGGTGGGAAATGGTCAGAGTCGGAGAAACAACTACATATCAATTGCCTAGAGTTGTTAGCGGGGTCCTTTGCGGTTCGGGGTCTCCTCAAGGATCAGGGGAATTGCTGTGTTCTCCTCCGCATGGACAACATCTTTGCGGTGAGATACATCAATCGCCTGGGGGGTACCAGGTCCAAAGTCTTGGCGGATTTGGCAAGAGAGTTTTGGCATTTTTGCCTCGACAGGGATATTATATTGAAAGCGGAATACCTCCCGGGAGTGAGCAACGAAGTTGCAGATTGGAACTCCAGGCACCTGCAGGACAGGAGCGATTGGATGTTGAACAGATCTCTTTTCGCCCACTTAGCGTTCCTCTGGGGTCCCCTGACCATAGACTTGTTTGCCTCAAGACTGAATTGTCAAGTTCCCAGGTTTTACAGTTGGAGACCAGATCCGTTAGCTCTGGCCACCGACTCTTTCCTCCAGGATTGGTCGGGTCAGTTGGGGTATGCCTTTCCTCCCTTTGCCATGCCATGATAGCTCGGGTTCTGGTCCAAGTTCGCACACAAGCGGCGGCTCTGGTTCTAGTTACCCCCTTTTGGCCCTCTCAGGTTTTGTTCCCGGCCCTTCTGGAATTAGCAGTAGATATTCCCCGTCTTCTCCCTCCCGATCCCCTATTGCTGGTGGATCCGGAGGGTCTCCCTCACGAGTTGGTCCTGCAGGGACACCTTGCCCTTATGGCTTGGAAGATTTCAGCTCTTCCTGGTGCTTCAGAGGACTTTCGCAAGACTCTATGGCGGTCATCAGGGACTCCTGGGCTCCCTCTACTAAGGCGGGGTATTCCTCAGCATGGAACAAATGGGTTAGCTGGTGTGTGGTTAGGCACCTCAATCCCGTTTCTGCCCCTTCTGTAGAGGTGGTTATTTTTTTAGTGGAGTTGTATAAGGAAGGAAAAGCCTACAGGACTGTTAATGGTTTTCGTTCAGCTATTTCAGCCGGTCACCTTTTGGTTAATGGGGAACCGGTGCGTAGGCATTTTTTGGTGCGAAGGGCCCTCAAATCTATCCGTATTAAAATTCCACCACAACCGAAGTATTCGGTTCTTTGGGATGTTAATATGGTGCTGCAGCTCTTCAGGTCCTGGCCTCTTAATGAAGAACTGTCCCTGCAGCAGTTATTTGCCAAACTTGCTATGTTACTATGTCTAGTGTCTATTAAAAGGGTCTCTGATATCAGAGCTTTGGATGTGGATAATAAGATGTTCACCCCTCAGGGGGTTACTTTCTTTATCTCACGAAGGACTAAATGCATGACTTCCTCGATATCCTATCCAGCTTTTCCTGATGATTGTAAATTATGTGTGGTCAATTGTCTGAAATGTTTTGAGCTCAAAACTGAACGTTTTAGACCTCCTAATACCTCTCAGCTGCTGATTTCCTACTGAAAACCCCATAAACCGGTCTCCCCTTCTACTTTGGCCAGATGGATCAAATGGGTTATGCGAGAGGCGGGGGTTGACACTTCCTCTTTTGGTCCCCACTCAGTCCGTGGCGCTATGGCCTCTAAAGCAGCCTTTCTGGGGGGTAGTTTGGAACAGATTTTAAAAGCAGCTGACTGGTCAAGGGAGTCAACTTTTAAGACATTTTACCAGAAACGTATTGCTCATGTAGCGGTGAATGTAATGCAAGGGCTTTGAACTTGCATAATATGAGCCTCCTGTCTTGCCATAGAATACCTAATCCCCCACACTAGCGTGAGATGGGGGTTTAGATTCTATAAAAGACAAGGAGGCGAGTATTATCCCACCCACCCACCCTTACTGGTGTTGGTTGTTTCAGCTTTCGGTTGATGTCTTCGACGCAGGAAGAAGCAAGAGTTTCCGCTCCAAGTTGCTGAAGGTTTCAGCTCCGGCGTCTCCAGTGGAGTTTGGTCTTCGTTCTACGTGGAGAAATTGTTCGGTGGTCGTGTGAAAAGGATCAGCTTCAGAAAGAGGGGGAGTTGTTAAAGGAATGGACCTATATGGGATTGGCTCGCTCACTATTGGCTACCTCCAGGGCATGACCTGCCCACCATGTTGAACTGGGATGTTCCCATTGCATTGTTATAACTTTATGTTTATTGGGAAAAAATTTCGTTTTACAAAGTTTTTATTCTTTGCTGCTGTGGATCTCAGTAAAGATTGTAATGGATAATACTCGCCTCCTTGTCTTTTATAGAATCTAAACCCCAATCTCACGCTAGTGTGGGGGACCAGGTATTGCGCCCCTTAAGCCAAAAGCAGCCACAATGCGGAAGGTGCGCTGTTGTGCACTACGAGGACGCCAAGGCCCACTTGAGAATAGTGGTGGAGCCTGCGTCCTGATTTGGCGCAGTGAATCCTGCTCTTTGACACGTTCACTGCACCAAGTTAAGAATCGAGCCCATTGTGCTCCATTTAAACCCATTGTTTTAAATATTTTCTCTGGTGTGGGGGGTAGGCGACACGGAGCCCCACTTGTTTGGTCTGCTCTTCCTCGCAGCATTTGCATGATACGCACTTCCAGTTCAAAAATTCAGCAGCCACCACTGTCTTGGCAAAATAAACAAACGCAGGGCTGCAGGAGGCCCCCTACACTTCTAGCCAACTAAAGTATTGAAGAATTGAATTTGGACAGGAGGCAGACAGCACACTCACCCAATATGTTCAAGTGAGTCACTCTCTGCGTGGAAAGCGAGGCTGTGTTGACGAGCCGCTCCAGCACCTCCAAGGAATCACTCCTCTCGGCAAGACTCCGGCCGCCATGTTGTGCCGGGGAGCCATCGCGGCTGCGAACAGGTGGGTCCAGAGGGGGCACTACAGAAGCAGGATGGGACTGTTTGGTCAAGGATACCTCCGGCAGCTGATCCAGCATAGGTCCTCTGGGGTGAGGCTGCTCTTCCATGCTGTGCCGTCAGGAGCACAGGCTCTGCCTCTCACCAAGTTATGAGTTTGCAGGGTTGCTAGGCAGTAGGCGGCGTGTGTTGATCACTGCTGACTCCAGCTCAGGCGATAACGCCACGCGCAGCTTCCCTGCACGACTAACTAGCAGGCAAAAATGCAGGGACTGTAGCAACCAGAGGCGACCGAAATGGAATAATACCCACTGACTGTATGCGCGTGTCCTGTACAGCGCACGCTGCACATTGGTCAGCGTCTAAGCGCTAAGTGCATAGATGCCAACTTGCGACACACCTGGGAGGGAGATTTCCCCAAGGAAATCGGGAGACATGCATTTCCCCATAGGAATATGCATTAGGGCTATGGTTATTTTAGACGGGAGAGCGTGAAAAACAGCAATATTTTTCACTGAAAAATCATCGGGGCTCTCCTGACTAAATGGGGGCGAGGGGGGGGGCATGTATGTCAGTGTGCATGTTTGGGGAGGTGTCTGTACTCGTAGGTCCAATTTAGGGTGCGTGTTCGTGCAGGAGTCTGCGTGTGTGCTAGCGTTCCTTCCTGTGTACGTATGCCTGTGTGTTTTGGGGTCACTATTCTCGTGCCTCTGGGCCTCAGTGGGTGTCCATGCGCATTTGTGACTCCCTAGAAATCTGGGTGTGCTTTTGTTTCGCTCTTTAAAGCAGCATGTGTTAAGTGTATGAGTACGAAGCCACAGGATTACATTTTGGCGCATACGTATGTACGCAAGCATCCGTACTAACGCCCACATAGGTATGCTTGTAGTTGCACAACTAGATCTTCAGTCGGGAATGTTCAGACGAAATGACCACGCCCCTTTAAGAATATGTGTCATGACTGGTTGTGAATAAAACAAGGAGCCTCACCAGCACGTGCGCTGGAACGGCGGCAAACTCCATGAATGGCCCTTCTGTTGTACCTCATTGTTGGTCCTGCAGGCTTACGCCGTGTGACCACAGTACTGCGGCTGTGTAACCACAGTACTGTGGCCCTGCTGATCTGGGTGCCCGCAGATCAGCATGTGTAACCTGGGAGCCCCCAGGCCACTGTCCGGCTGTGTGACCACAGCACAGTTGCTAGCCCAGAAGTCCCCAGCAACTGCTGCCCAGCCGTGTGATCACGGCAATCAGGATGATCCCTGCAACTGTCAGTGCCGTGTGACCACGGCACTATTGGTATCTGCTGGGTGCCCCCAGCACTGATCGGGCTGGACCTGTGTAAGCACAGGTCCAGCCCACAACAGGGAGGAGTACTGTCTAAAACGTCTTCCCCCGCCTCACAGTTCTACAAAACCAACAATAAGCCCAATCATGAAAGTGAAAAAGGCAGAGGCCCACAGGTGTCCCTCTTTCCCTCTTTTGGTAGCTCAGACAGAGGGCAGGCTGTATTTTCAGGAGGGGTGTGAGCTGGCACAGTTACAATGCAGACAACAATACTATGGTTGTACCAAAATAAAGACTGCCCAATCAAGATGCTACAAATATGGAGACATTAATAATAAAAACAATCAATGGATACAACTAATTAATTCAAACCACTAAAGACACCACACTGTAAAGGAAACACTGAGAAGAACAGCTACTCTGGGTTGATATGCACTGGTGTTTAGGCAAAGCTTACATCATCAATGTCAATGTTCAACAATATGCCATTAAAATGTAAAGAAGGGAGCTTAAAAGTCACTATGGTTCTTTTAGGTGGACCAGTGGGTGTCTCTTTGTATTGGGTGCTTAACCACGTCAAGGCCGGCTTCTGGGCATTTTCCTGCTGTCAAGCAGTTAATGTTAATGTTAAAGGATATTTGTACCGTGCACTATCACCACCGGAGTGGTCCCCTGGCGCTCTGGCGGCTCTGAAAAAAAAGGAGTGGGGGTGAGCTATTGTGAATAAACTGGAAAAGTGCAAGGGAGCAGTGATGTGCTGTTGACAGCCTCAACCCGGTAACTCAATTGGCTGGGATTGGGGTGTTTTCACGTCGGTAGCCGTCGTGTGCTGTTGTGCGAGTCTATGTGTGGTTTGTTTTGTTGTTGCAGTGTAGTGAAATTTGTGTGGATTGTTGTGTTATAGACTTGTGGTTGTGTTTGGTTAGAGTTTGAGAGGTGTATGCAGAGGGGTGAAGTTGTTAGTGGGTTGGTTATTTAGGCAAATGCTAACAATCCCCGTTCCATCCAGGCGTGGCACATGCCGACCCCCACAATCCCATTCAGACGCGACGCCGGCCAACGTTCATGGCTACGTCCAGAAGTGATGCCGGCTAATGCCCACGACCATGTGCTGGTGTGGCACATGCCACACCCACCCCTCCATCCAAGCGCGGCACATGCTGACATTCACAATCCCATCCAGATGCGATGCCGGCTAAAGCATGCATGCGCAGCACCTGCCATCACTCACTAGTCCATGCCAACGTCCACAACTCAGTTCACATGTGGCAGCTGCCAACATCCACTCAACTTAGTTAAAGTATGGTATCTGGTATCTTTTAAGGAGCGGGTGAGCTTGTAGGGAGGGTTTACCAGGGGAGCTGATTCTGTCTTTATGAGGTGTTACTTGCGTCCTATGTGATCTAACGTTGTTTCTCTTGTAATTGCGGGGGTTTACGTGGTGAGATCTTTGTGTTTGTTAGTGTCATTCTAAAGTCTGTAATCCTGTTCTTTGTGTCTCTTGTTTGATTAGTTTTTCAGTTTAAAATTGCGGTGTTGAAGAGCCAGGTTTTTAGTAGTTTTCTGAGTTGAAGGTGGTTTTCAGTGTTTCTTATTTCTTTTGGGATGTTGTTCCAGGTTTTTGCAGCCAGGTTGGGAGAAGGATGAGCCTCAACATTTCTTCTTGAGATACGGTTTTTGTTCCAGGCGGATTTCGCTGCTCAATCTGAGAAGTCTCGTTGGTTTGTAGATTATTTTCTTTTGTAGAAATGCTGATCCTTGTCCTCTGATTGCCCTGTGTCATATGCACATTGTTTTGAAGGTGATGCGATGTTTGATTGGGAGACAGTGTAGTATTTTTAGCGCTGGGGTGATGTGGTCTCAGTGTCAAAATGTTTGAGTCGTGATGGTCCAGTGGAGAGTCTGCATCGAGTCAGTTTCAAGACGGGGCTCTGTGTGGATCAAGTATTTGCTTGAGATGGTTCGAGTCGATTAGGTCCCAAGAGCTTGAGTCAGCTCTCCAGATGCATCCGTTGAGTCGGATCGGCGTGCAAGACAGGTGAGTCAATGGATTCCAGTAGGTTGAGTAGGGCTGAGACTAGGCTTCTGTCGGGTCGAGCTGGTGTTCAGCATGCAGTGAGGCCGATACTTCCACATCATCGAGTCAGTGTCGAGACAACTCGAAAGAGCAGGTAAGGGGATTTGAAATCCGTAGAGTGCCAAAAGCAGCACTGCAGGTCCTGTAGTCGCTCAAAGTGATTTGAGCATATGTCGAGCTGGCTCCAAGGTGTCTTGAGGCAGTAGACAAGGTTCCAGCAGCTTTCGGACTTCTTGGTTACAGGGAGGCTCAATTAAGGGTATCCAGGGACTGAGTGAGTTCTCAGATCAGTACTTGCACTCCAGTAGTTTGTCTAGCACTTGCAGGAGGTTCTTCATCTCCAGTGAACAGGAACCTGGTTCAAGTGCATGAGCATCACAGAGGCCTTGGTCCACAGCATTGTTGGCCTCACTGTTCCCTGGGGATGGTCAGGGAGCAGAGCTTTTCTCTTCCTTGGATGCCTTCTGTCTTCACCTCTATGGCAGAGTACTTTAGAATAGACTGTATTCCCAACACATTTCCAGTCAATCCTCCTTCTTGTGAGAACGAAAAGATGAATGTACTAAGAGAAGGCTTTCCTTCCCTTATAAAGGCAAAATGTTACAGTGGATTAGTCTAAAGCAAGGTAGAGGTTTAATGCATGCTGGTGTAACAAGTGTCCTTTGCTTTCTAACATCATGCCCAAAGCCCTTTGCAATACATGGGGATGTAGGGAAGGGTTGTGCAGGAAGTTGTAGAGAGCCCAGGCAGAAACCAAGATGGTGGATACCTTCTCTCAGCTTACACCTCTCCTCTGGCCACTGTAACTCTACCCCTTCGCATGTTTTCTGACTTTACTGGGACTCCAATGAAAGCACCAGTTCCCAAGGGACCTTCCAGGGAGGGTTCTTCAGCAGTGGGATGAAGGTGTTGGCCTTCTTCCGGGGAGCAGGTTCTTGGGCAATATCCGTATTTATAACAAAACAAGGTCCTGGTGTATCAAGGGTTGGCCCATATGGAGTATAAATGAATTAGAATCATTCATCCGGTCCAAAACCTGTATAGCTAGTGTAATTTATAGATATTACATGCGGTAAAAAGTAAAGTCATTCCTTCAAAATGAGACATAGACATTATGGAAATTACAAAGTAAAAGCTTTATATCAAGGAAACAAAAATAACATACATGGTGAGGTCTAGCATGTAAAAACATATAAAATCAGTGATATAAATGGTACATACAATTATTGGGTGTAGAGTCATTAAGAAAATGAGAACATTTAGTGGAGAACGTTAACATAAATTTGTTCTTAGTCACTTTTGGTTTACAAATGAACTCTTAACAAGTGAAAGTATTGAATTGAAGAAACAATTGTATTAATGATAAACTGTGTTCTTGCTAGGAAATCATAGGGAAAACAAATGCCCCTTGTTGTTGTACAATTGTGATGAAACAAATAAATTAGTTGTATTTACATCCCAAAGTCAAAAATTATTATATATTGGGATTGGGTCTGCCTATGCATCAGGGGGACGAAGTAAGGGAAACAGAGTAACAAGAAAGGAGCTTTGTAGAAAAAGTATCCTTGTCCTTCGATTGGTGGTTGCAAAAAGGAAAAGATCCTGGATGTCACAGTGTTGTGTGATGGACCTTGCATCCCCTCTGGTTAACAATGCGTTTCGGCGGTACAGACTCAAAAGAATAATGATCTTCGTATCTGAAGAGAATACTCCGCCTTCATCAGGGCAATAAATAGCAGGACCCTGTGATTATGAAAAGGGGGAGAGCCAGTTAAATGAAGAGAGAAAGATAGGATATGAAAGTGTTATACAAAGTTGTAGGAATAGGTGAAGGGTAACAATTTATACATCAAAATCTGCATGCAGACTAGAGTGTCATGCTAGAATATGGGCAGAGCAGAGGACATTAGTCTTGTCTGCCTTGTGTCTCACATTACCAAGTCTACATGTTTATAGAAGTAAAGAGTCCTCAGATAGTGCCGATGGACCAGCCCCTCCTGAAAACATAAAAAGATAATAGTATTGGGTCCCCTTCGGAAGCGCAATGCAAGGGTCTCCGTGCAGACCTGTCGGTCCGGCGGCACACATGGGGGGGAGGAGAGAGAGGGAGAGGGGGGGGGGAGAAAGAGCCAAGATATGGCAAATTAAAAGGGCACTCACCACAAAGGCTTCGATCAAATGAGAGTAATTCTGGAAGGCTGTTATTGTGGTAAAGTGTGTCTTTGTAGAACGCGTGAGGATGGGTATTTATTTTGAATCACAATTTTTTTTTGAAGATGTTCGTGATGTTCATAGATTCTCATCATAGGTCCGGTGGACCGGCTGAGACCTAGAACGAAAACATGCCTAGATTTAAAAAAAAGGGAGAGAAAAGAAGAGAAAGAGGAAGGCATCAGAGGTAATAAGTGTTATCCTGCCCTTGGAGACATAAAAGGCACGTGAATAATTACCTATAGGGGTGTCTTGTCTGGCGTAGAGAAGACAGGAAATCTGGGGGAGCAGAACCCAGAAAAACAGATGTCCGCCTGCGAGCAGCCTCTGGCGGTGCGTCTCTGAGTGGGGATCCCTGGGCACGTAGCTGTGTGAGAGGGCGAGACAGTGCAACAAGGAGGGAAAGGAGTTATTAAGATTCTATGGAAAAATGGGGCCATAAAGGAACCGTGTAGTGAGACCCACATAGTTACCTGTGCAGGGTAAACAGGATGTGTCATGTCAGATGGCATTCACACGAAGTGAGGGAGAGCAGAGTCGTCCCTGCATGTCAACCCTCGCTGGCGCCGGCAGCACGAATGCAGGCTGGAGCTGTAAAGTAGAGGTAAGGTAGCGGTTGTCAGAGCAACCGGACTGTGCGTCAGGCCTCGACGTGGAGGGGAAAGTGCCTCCAGGAAATGAGATGTCCAATGGGAAGCCAAGACCAAAACGAGTGATGAGGGGTGTGTGTGCTGCGTCAGACCAATAGTGTGGTCGGAGGCCGGGGGGAGGGTCGTACAGCGGGGCCGAAGCTGGTTGCCAAAAATGCTCGTAACCCGGGAAACGGGTGATTGATTGTCTGTTCCAGTTGTCTACAGCCTCCGAGAGTAACAAGGGAGGATTCTTTACCCGTGTGCGAGGGCCTGGGCCGGGCTGGCGAGAAGTGTGAGTGGAAATGAGTAGACGACCGCTGTGGCTGGAAAACTGTTGAAACCAGTGTGGTCTTAGAGACCTGTCTGTCCCGTTTGGTGAGGTGCCGAACAGAAAATCGAAGGGAACAGCATAAGTGTTCCCTGTGTCCCTGTGAGCACACGGAAGACAGATGTCTGTGCCTAAGAATCCAAGTGCTGGGAAATGAAGGGAATGCGTGACGTGGACGCATGCATTAGTCATTCTCAAGTGAATATAGCGTCAGAAGGAAAGGTTTGATACGCGGGGTGCCTGCCCGGAAAGTGCACCTGGCGAAGCTCTAAGTGTGAGAGTGAAGGGAGGTGCAGAGGGGGGGGGGAGTAAGACCGTTCATCTTGGAAGGTGATATAAATTAATGCGAAGCTGTGGTGTGGCCCAAGGTGTGTAGTGATAGAGAATGGACAGGGAGGAGGAGTATTAAAAAGGAGATTGTTCATTGAGTCTGTGTTCCAGGGAGTCTAGTCTATAGATCCATCTCTTTTCAAGTTCCAGCAGTCTGGTCTGTATGTTCTGACCTGTATTTATCCGGTCCAAAACCCACCAAAAAATGTCATCAGGTGTGTGGTGGTTGGCCAGGAAGTGAGAGACTAGTGGAGAAGTAGTATTCTTGCACCGGATTCTAGAGCGATGCTCGGAGATGCGGGTGCCCACGCTACGTGTAGTTTGTCCCACATATCGAAGCCCACAGGGGCATTCGATGCAATATATGGCTTGATTAGTCTTGCAGTTGGTCAGATTATTAAGGACCCATTGTTTGGTGCCAATCATGAATGTTTGTAATTTTCTGGTGAATTTACATACTGTACATGACCCACAGGGGTAGTGTCCAGTCACCTTGTGTAAGTTCCAAAGACCTGTACGTGGTACGGTTTTGGTAAAAGATGAGTGAACCATATATTCCCTGATGTTTTTCGCTCTTTTAAAAGCGAATCTGGGTATGGGTTCATCGACTAGTTGTAGTCTCACAATAGGCCAATATTTTCTGATGACTTTCTTAAAATCAAAAGTATTAGGCCCGTGAGTAATTACACATGTGAGTCTTTCATTTTCGGGTGTGTCTTGTTCTGGTCTTGGTGTTAAAAGACAGGCAATATCCCACATGGCTGTTGTGGAAACATCCAGGCCGGACAACCAATATGCATCGCCCTGTCATAGCCCAAGCACTGCTCACCAAGCGGACACCATGCAATAACCAGGCATGGATTATATTTATAGTTTAGGTTTACACCAGACGGACTAGGACACACTATTATTATGTTTTAAATCAGAGCAGACAACAAAAAGCCAACTCTGTTGTTGGAACTTTGTGTTCCAGCAGCTGTCTTGAATGCATATGGCACCTTTAAACCTGCCCTACTGCCACGATTATTTCAGTAAAGCCACCTGAGTGTACTATATGTTTTTTGCATGGAGCATGCTGAAAGAGGGCACAGAGTAACAGATCTCCCTTGCAGAAACAGAATTAGCTGCTTCCCTTTAATAATAAAATGCTGACTATGGCCCCTTGTGCGACACAAGCGATTATCCACTAGTGCCAGTCGGGGTCTATTCCTTCTCAGCTGAAACATGCACTGGTGATCCTCTCTTGAAGAAGCCTTCCTTAGATCCCCTTGTCCTGCTAATTTCAATCCTATTTTATTACTCCTTTTCTTTATGAAGGTTTTAGAGTCTTTGATCTCTTCCCTCCTGAGCTCTTTAATGTAATCATCTATGTTTTTCAACACTTTCCGGTCTGGTTTCCGTCCCGGTCGGGGCACTGCGAGTGTGCTGGTTTTGGTGGTGGATGACCTGGCACATCTCTCGGATCAGGGTGGAGTGGGGGCCCTAGTTTTATTAGATCTTTCGGCGGCCTTCAATATTGTCGACCACCTCATCCTGCTTGCTCGTCTGGCTGGGGCGGGGATCACTGGACAGGTTCTAGCTTGGTTCTCTGCTTTTCTTGCTGATCGGTCACAAACTCTTTCTCTCCCACCTTTTTGTTCAGTGTCTGTTCCTCTGTGTTGTGGGGTCCCTCAGTGATCGGCCTTGTCCCCTGCGCTATTTAATGCTTACATCCAGCCCCTGAGTAGGTTCAGCCACTCCCACGGCCTCCACTGCTAATTTTACGCTGATGATACCCAGATTATTCTGCGGCTTGATCTTTCCCATCTTGATTCAGCGTCTCAGCTGCGGAGTTGCCTGGAGGATGTGGGGTGTTGGATGGGCCACAATTGGCTGAAGTTAAATGGGGACAAGACCAAGATCATGGTGGTTGGCCTCCCGTCTATCTCTTTTCTCTGGACCTCTGCCTTTTGGCCTTCCTCTCTTGGTCCTTGCCCTAGGGCGCTTTCCGTTGTGAAGAATTTGGGGGTAAGAATACCTTCTTCCCTCTTCTCGGAGGATCAGGTGGCATCTGTGTATCAGTCTGGGCATTTCAAGTTAAGAGTTTTGATGTGATATGATATGATATGATATGGCATTTATAACGCTCCTATACACAAGTGTTTCAAGGCGCGACGAGGCAGGGAGGGGGGACAAAGGGAAGACAGACAATGATCTTACTAGGCCAGGTGTCATTCAGATCTCGCAAGTGCATGGGAAGAGGGGAAGGGAAAGTGCAAGGGGCAAGGGAGAGGGGAAAGTGCAGTACATTAGGTAGTAGAATAATAAGATAAATAATAAAGGGCCAGCTGGTGGCAAGTGCAAGGTAAGTGCAGACAAGTGCTCGGAGGGGGGCTGTAGGGATACAGAGACAGTCCCGCAGTGCAGGGTTTGCGAGGGAGACAGTGCAGGGGGCAAGTGGCTGGGCCAGGGACCGAGATCAGTGAGAGTGACCCAGTGCAGTTTCTATCAGGAATTTAGCAGGGGAGAGGGGGAGAGAAAGCAGAAGCAAAGAGGAAGGTTTTGAGGTGCTTCCGGAACCGGAAATGGTTCTCCTCAAGTTTCAGGGAGGCAGGAAGGCTGTACCAGAGGGAGACCCCTGCCGAGGAGAGAGATCTACCCCCAACTTGTTGCTGGAGTTGGAGGCGGATGAGCGAAGAGCTCAAGAAGGAAGACATTTAGGAAGAGAGAGTTGAAAGTATTTCGGCCCCAGGCCCCAGAAGGTCTTGTGGACAATGCAGAGGGTTTTGAACTTAATCCTCGCAGCCACTGGGAGCCAGTGAAGAGATTTCAGTCCTGGAGAGATACGGTCCCTGGGCTTGAGGCCAAGGACAAGACTCGCAGTCCTGTTCTGGATGAGTTGCAGAGGGCGGAGAGTAGAGGCAGGCAGATTTAGATAGAGGCTGTTACAGTAGTCCAGCTTAGAGAGAACCAGGGCTCTGGAGACAGTGAGCTTCTGGGGGAAGGAGAGGAAAGGAAGAATACCTCTGAGGAGGTGCAGCTGGTAGTGTGACTTCTTTGAGACGTCAGAAATGTGAGGAGAGAAGGAGAGTATGGAGTTGAAGATGACCCCGAGGTTTTTTGCCTTGCATGTAGCAGCAGTAAGAGGGCCAACAAAGGCCAGCCAGAGAGCTGCAGGGAAGGGCGGAGTGGGTGTGAGTAGAATGAGTAGAATCTCAGTCTTACTGGCATTAAGGCAGAGGTCATTGGCGGCACACCACTCCTGGATAGCATTTTTGTATAGGGTTCTGGGGTTTCTCCCCCCACGATTTAATGCACCAGTGGTGGCGGCAATGGTGCTGAGCATACTAGACTATTGGAATTCTCTCTACCTTGCCCAGCCATTATATCTCATCCACCGCCTCCAAGTACAGCAAAATGCAGCAGCTAGGCTAGTGGTACGTACCCCTTATGGGTTGTCTATCTCTCCGGTGCTCCGGCAGCTGCACTGGCTCCCTGTGGCCCAGAGGGTTATGTTATGTTATGTTTATTATTTGTAATGCGCGAGCATACCCTCAGGTATCAGGGTGCAGCCTTTACATGAATTTGCGAAGCTTAGTTACAACAACCATAATATATACATATACACAATGAAGATACGCAAGATTATACACATATATACAAGTAGGCACAAGCGGTTACAGTGTGTGCAAGTGGCACGAGTGGGACAGCCTTGGCACCTGATTGTATTTGAGGGCCTATGTTTTCAACCATAGAACTACCTTGGATCGGAAGTTTTGATAGGGCAAGTCCGTTCTGAGAGTAGGGGGCAGGGAGTTCCACAATTTAGCTGCTTTCACAGGGAAGCTGTTACCACCTATAGTAGAGCGTTTGAAGTTACAGTTGAAGGGTACAGTTTAAATCTATGTACATTGTGCACCGGGCCTGCTAGCTGAGTACCTACAGTGCTAGTTTCGCACCTATGTTCCCAACCGCCCACTTCGCTCTCCTGAGTCATGCACCATTTCGAATCCGCGGGCGCGGCTCGCACGAGTGGGTGAGCGTGCGTTTTCTGTTGCTGCAGCTAGGTGCTTGAATTCTCTTCCAGTCTGTCCTCAGGCAACTGCTGACCATCTATCTTTCAGCCGGCTACTGAAGACATTTCTCATCATCTAAATTATTACAGAGTGTCTGAACTTTGTAAGTACCTTGTTTAGCGCCATGATTGCCCTAGGGTGAACGTGTGCTTTATAAATTCATGTAAGATATGAGATACGTCAATATACATGCCAGGAACACTTTCATATGCCCAGGTTCAGCTTTTCATTCCAATGTACATCCAGCAGATGCCAGGAACACCATTCAAATGATGCATCGCACTCCAATAACAACACAAACTCGTTTTTGCATGCAGCTCGCTACTGTGGTTTTGCTCCTCCACCACATTTGAAATAACAGATGTTACAAACAACCAACTCAGTCTTAATCATGTTATGAACTGCAGAAGATCAGAAGGCCAAGGCAGCTCTGCCATAATTTAAATGTATACTTGTTGGTTGAACACATATCTCTGCATATCTCCAGAGATGTCTGGTGATCTGCATGTATGTGAACCTGGTCCTGTGGCGGGTGTCTCCAACCTGCCCCTCTAAAGGTGTTTTGAACTACTACCCCATGATCTCTCGCCATAGATTATGCTTCCTAGAGATAATAGCAGTTGTAGTCCAAAACTTCTAAAGAGCTAAGGGCTGTTGACCCTTGACCTATAAGATGATCCTGTTCATCGTCAGTATGACATTTCCTAAATGTTTTACCGCACAACAGTAATTTAACTGTGTAATAGCATAACATAACTGTGGTGTATTACAATTCAAAAGCTAGTAAAGGTGACAAATGTTCTCACCTAACAATACTAGTGAGAAGCAGCTCAAAATAAAGCTTGTGTATTATTGCAAGGCACTTGTAGATTTTTTCCATTATACATTTAAAGCTGCAAGTACCAGGATGCAATACTAAGATAGCTTAAAAGCCAGACTGGATGATGCTTTCACACCACGTATGGAACAATTTGTGATTGATATAAACTGTCATGTCATGTGGCAGTTGGTGATCAGGTGCAAGTGGATCTAGGTCCCATGGCCTAAGTGCCACCCACCTGCTTAGCCCTGCCTCTTCCTTTCTGCTCTTAACTCTTAGATCAAGGGCATCTCTCGCCAGGATGTCCAAAGTGAAGGGTAGATGAAGAAAAGGGAAATTCCTGTTCGGACCGGGAGGACCCAGGGCCCAAACCCCTGCTCAAACAACAGGTAAGCACGGGCCGACATGTATTTTCTCCCTCTGTCGCCACAGGCCATCCCCACCATTACCAGGCAACGTCCAGTCATCGACCCTCTTCTAAGGCATGGACTCTGCAATGCAGCAACCTCACCCACATCAGCCTCAAGCCCATCAGCACCCCATCACTGTCCACAACAGAGGACAGTTGTCGCTTGCCAACGTCCGCTCAGTTATCACCCATGCAGCAGACATCGTCGACCTCATCACTACACGCAACCTTGATGGCATCTTCATCACCGAGACCTGGCTGACACCCACCTCCACTCACTTCGTAGACGTCCTGGGCCCCGACGATTTCAACATACAACACAGAGACCAGAATAAAAAGACAGGCAGAGGCCTCGCAGTCATCCACAAGACCTTGTGGCCCTGCACCAGACTTGACGTTGACAACATTAGCTCCTTCAAAGTCCTCTCCTGCCACTTCCCGCTCCCCCCGATGGACACAGTCACCACCCAAACCCAACACCGGCTTCGTCTGAGACTTCACCGACCGGGTCACCACCATATCCCTGATGTAGGCCAACAACATCTTCCTAGGCAACTTCAACCTTCCAGGCAACAAGGCCACCAAACCGATGAAGGAAGCTCTCCTCAGCCTACTCGACACCCTAAGTCTCAAACAGCACAGGAAAGACCCAATGCACGACAAAGGTAATATCTTTGACCACATCATCACTGCACTGCCATCCCTCCACTACAGCTCTCCTCTCCCGCTTGACTGGTCTGAACACCTGGCCGTGCCTTTCAAGATCCTGCACACCATCCCAGTCAAACACTCCCTGCAGAAACCCATCAGACAAACCTTCAAGTCCTTCAAGAACTTCCCAACTGAAGCCCTCACGGATGACCTCACCAACCTCCACCTCACAGGTACTGAACACCGCTAACAGAACTGCAACTTTCTCCTGGAAGCCCGCATCTGCACCCTCTCAGCCTCTATCGACCGGGGACGCGCGTCTGAAACAACGCACTTGCAAACTGAAACCGTCAGCACCCTTGTACATGCAAGAACTCAACCTCAGCAAAAGAGTAATCAAGAAACAAGTGAAAACCTGGTGCTGCTCCAGGACCACATCCAACCTGGCGCTCCTTAAGGAAGTGAGAGCAACCCGTCGACAACTGATCAACACAGCCGAGGCCTCCTACTAACAGAACACCATAGCAGAAGCCAACAACAAAAGTAGAGCTCTCTTTAAAGCATTCAAGCACTGCGTCAACCTGGTACCTGATCCTGCAATGCTACACTCCATAGAAAAATCCACCCGATCAACACCTTCTTCATCAGCAAGATTCACCAGCACATAGACACCAGCTCTGCATCCACAGACCCACCTCATTGCCCTCCTTGCGAAATCTCCACACCTTGCACAACATTCAAGACACTCTACAGAGGGCCTGGTAGAAACCCTGGCCACAATCAAGACCACATTGTATAAAGACGACATCCTCCCAGCATCCATCCTCAAGACCCTTCCTGCAACAGCTCCCTAACTCAAGGCACCTTCCCATCGATCCAAAAGGCAGAACAAATCCTCCCTCTACTAAGGAAACCCACTCGGGATCTAGGTAACTATCGCCCCCTCGCCCATCTTCCCTTCATAGGTAAGATCTTCGAGAAATCGTTAGCCACGCAACTGTACATCGACACCAAAAATCTCCTCCAAACCTACCAATCCCAGGGACATCCACAGACTCAAAGCCTGTGTCTCGCTAATCCAGGCTTGGATGTCCAGTGCATACCTGTAGCTCAACCCCTACAAGACCGAATTCCTACTTTTCACCAACAACACAAAACACCCAGACATACAGACCTAGCTATCAACCATGAACCCTGAGGGCTTCATACCCAAGCTCACCTCCTGCGCCAAGTGCCTCGGGTTCCACATTGACAAAGACCTTTCCTGCAAGACACATTGCTAAGAAAACTCAGACAGCTTGGTGTCAGCTCTCCCTCCTGGGAAAAGTCAAGCCATTCCTCCCACCAGACAGCTTTAGATCCACCATTCAAGCACTGGTCCTATCCCACCTGGATGGAGGCAATGCTGTCCTTGAAGACCACCCGCTCAAAACATTACTATTGTATCAAAAAACCTAAGGAGCCAGATTCATTCTGCAACACCAAACATGACCAATGTATTTTTTGTTAAAATGTTAATGTTTTATGTCAAGCTAATTCAAATGTCTTTACCAGCGCCTTGATGCCAGGGGGTTTAGCGAGCTATACAAATTAAAAAATAAATAAATAAATAAATGTTTCCCTTGTGCCTCTGAGAAGTGTCCTACACGCGGCTGCATGCATCATCAAGGGTCTAATCTGATACAAACACACCACCCCAGCCCTCATCGACCTTGACCGGCTCCTGCAGCACGCACAAATCACCCTCAAGTGTTGCTGCATCATCTATAAGGCAGTCACCCACAAGTAACCCAGCTACCTCGCAGAGAAACTCAGCATCTCTGGTGGACAGCGCACCACCAGAATCCAGGACACGTGCAGATTTGAAATCCGCTGCTGCAAAAAGAAAAGGACCAGAAGACAAGCCTTCTCTGCCTATGCTCCAAGACTATGGAACTCCCTCCCTGTGAGCATCAGACTCGCCCCCCCACGCTCCTACAATTCAGAAAGCAACTCAAGACTTACCTCTTCAAGGAGTCTCTCCTCCTCAACACCTAGGCCATTGCATCAACCCATGTGACACCTGACTCGCCAAACGCCATCCACCCATCTCCCCCAAACCACCTTGCACAGCTGTACCCCTCTGTATCGTACCCCTGCTCTATAGCTGTTCCTTTGTTACTTCTGTAAAGCGCTCCATTATGCATCTGTACTGTTGTATCCCTCTGTAAAGCGCTCTGTTGCTTCTCGAAGCTAGGTCCACGCTCAATAAATACCATAATAATAATAATAATGCAGGCTTTTCCGCTTTTAAGATATAAAGACATTGCCCAGCACAGCATGTGTGATAAAGTCACCTACGCTTCTGCATTGTTTGACAAAGGCTTGCAGCTTGCTTTGAAGGATAAAGAGATTGAAAAGCCAAAGGAGGCTTTGATATGCATATGTCCCATCGCCATGCTAATTACCGAATTACCGAACATTAACACATAGCTGAGGAGTCAACTGATTAAAGAATAGGGTCTCTGCCATACTTGATTCATCACTGATTGCGGCAACTGCTGCAGCCCAGCGTTACAAAGGCGCCATTTTAAAATAAAGAGCCTACATGAAAACACACAGTAAGCGTGGCCAGCATGAGGGACGCTGCAGGAAGAGTGAACTTGGATGTCTTGTGAAGGTTCTGCCCTGAGCTAGCCCACCATACTTTTGTCAACATTTTGAAGGCTTCATCCCCTCGCCCCCAAGCGTGTGTGTGTGTGTGTTATGTTAATAGCTAAACAGTGGTCATCCCTTTCGCCAAACAAAAAGGAGTGAATCAACATACCAAGCTAGCATAGTCAGTGGTGGAGGATGATGCGAGTTATAAAATATTAGGAATGTACTAGTTGTGGGGATTGGAACCCTGGTGCACGTTGGCTTATTGCTACACAGCAGATCACAGCGAGACCACGGAGCAGCAACTACCCAACTGGATGCTAACGAGCTGACCACCCTGAAACAAATTGGCAAGAAACCCACAAGGGACACTACATATACTCTAACTAGCCTTGAGAAAAACCATAGGTTGAAACACGTGTCGGCACTCATAACAAATCACTTCGCTTATGATTGCATTTGGAACAACGAATACAACAAGATGTATGTCACACAAGTGACAACCAATGCTAACCGATAAGCCTCAATGATCAAGTGACACAATAAAAACAATACTGTTCTCAAAGCAAAAAAAGTGTTGAAGATTTTTTTTAAAAATGACCTAAAAATTCCACACAGAACAACAGCATAAATCCTGATCCAGCGCCAACGTGCACCAGGGTTCCAATCCCCACAACTAGTACATTCCCAGAACTTGGACTGCAGGAGCTCTGTCCATTTGGTAACCCACGCACAGGCAGCAGGAAGAAAACCACTCCACCACATTTAAAGTTAACCAACAAATACGCACTCAGTAGCTCAGAGATCCACAGTTCCCACAAGCTCCAAAACGCCAAAAATAAAATATTAGGAGTGCCATATAATGAGTAACCACATGTGTGTCTAGCACCTTCCTCTCAATCGGCCCTCATCTAGGAGTTCTGTTTTACAGACAAAGGCACAACTGAGTCTTTGCTGATCATTAGTTTGGGCCATTAGGTGGCGTTTGCGACACCTATAAGCTGATACCATTGCATTAAAGTAAGGGAGAAATGGCATATGAGGAGGGACACACATCTTATAGGTGTTGTTTGGTTATTTGCCCACCCATTGACTGCACTTGGCCATGATAATCCCTATGGCCGTTCCCATACAGTTCCTGCCCCTCCCCGCCCAAAACACCTCCTCGTGGGAACTCTTAGAGCTCACTTTACTCAAGACTTACTATCAAACGTTCCACTCAAAGTGCCTGCCAGTGTTTTTTCAAAGCAGTCTTCTGAGAATTTATGATGTAATTGGAGTTGTAAACCCACTACTGGTGTAATAAAAATTTCAACCAGGTCTGCCTTCAGCCACTCGATTTATAAGCACTCTGCATGTCTTTCACTGAAGCCCTGGTAAAAAAAAAAACAAGCACTGCTGCCATCAATGATCAGTTAATACCATTATGGCAGTGCCTGGTAAGTGCCTTTGCCATGCCTACACAAAAGCCCAAACTGTTGGTATTGCCAATGCTTGTTTTATTATAGCGCTTTACAAATAACTGCTGGATCTAACACAGTGACGTCTTTATGGGTGGGCAAACCGGGCACGTGCCCCCGGCCCCCATCCTGGAGGTGGCCCCCACCTACTGCCCAACTTGGAGGTTTGGGGGGTGACTGGAGCTTGAGGGGGGGAGGGGTGTCTGGTTCCCAGCCAGGAGGGGGAAACAAGCTGTCTAAGACAGATACAGTGTTGCATATTAAAAAAAGAAATAACCAATCATTAGTGAATAAAATAAATAAAAACAACAGAGTGATGTAATGAATTAGCACATACCATAATTCCACGTGTTGTAATGATTGAGGCAGATTCGAAAATAGGGAGACAAAAATAACCAACATATACATAGTCAATAAGATCATTCTGTACATTACTAATCTTTTTCTTAGGTATAATATGAGGATTTATATTCATGTTACCTTCATGTAGTCTTCAAATACATTCCTTGACCATATATTACTGAAAAAGTTCCAAATAGTAATGCTTAGAAACCTTTTACTCTTATTCACCCTTCAGTACACTGTTGTGTAGCTATCTTTCTTTCTTACCTTAAAACATGTATTATATTGCATTGGGTTCCCTTCCCCAATAAAATGGGAAAGCATATTTAATCACTCATGCCCACACTTTTGCAAGATTATGTCAAAACTATGTGCAAAAAGATTACAATTTAGCAACAAGAGCAAGTTCGTTCTTGTCCGTTGTCTTGGTAACCTAACGCTGAACCTGTACTGCTCGCGCCGTGCTTGCCATTCCTTACCTAATCATTGAGTTCTCCTGATCACTCAATCGTCATAGCATTTCATTAAACATTTTTCTAAAAGAGATGAAGCATAAAAATATCACTCTATTACGCTGGTAATACTTCTTACGGAACATGCAGGTTTGCGGGAGCAGAATTCACACAATATATGTCTATATTTCAACATACCTAAAAAAAGTCAAATAAACTAAATCATGGCATCGGGTAAAAAACTCTTTCCCTTACTCCTAGCCAGTAGTGCATGACTAATATAATAATGAATGAAGAAATAATGATAACAAAAATAAAAATAGAAATGGTCTGTTAAACAAAAAAGATGTAACAACATGACATTACAACAGTCATATTCTCAGGCTAAGTCAGTATGAATCGTGCTGGTGTGGAGATGGCGTCGCTGGAGGGTAAGCTCCAATCGACGCCTTATGTCCCGACGACCCTCATAATGAGGGTGTTGTCGGGACGACCTGTCAGCATCACTCTGTTCCAAATATCAAGTTCAAATAAAACAGTGAAAATGTATCTCTTCATTGAGGACATTCAGTGACAAAGTGCCCAATCTATCGATCCAAAATGTCTTCCTTCTATCGAGCTTAGAGGTCATGTCCTCATGGTATACCGTCCTTTGATCGCGGGACTTTTCATCACAGGGTTTTTTACCGCGAATTTATTTTCGAAAAAAAACTTTTTTTTTCGGGGTGGGGGGTTGAAACATTAAAAAAATGTGTGTATGGGAATAAAAAAATAAATAAAGAGTACAGGGAGTTTGGGGGGTAAAACCCCGCAATGAAAAGTCCCGCAATTAAATAATGTAAAACCGTCCTCATGAGGGTTAGTCTTAGGTACCACCTCAGGGTTCTGAAACCTGATTTGGTTCAGATTTTGCCCCTTATCTTTCCAGTGATGGGCAACTGCTGAATTAGGATTTGAGTTTCGAATGCAGGAGCGATGTTCATTCCACCTTGTTTTTGCAGGACGAGTGAATTTCCCTACATAGTAAAGTCCACATGGGCATTTAATAGCATATATTATATTGTTACTGTCACATGTGTCAAAGCTTCTCAGTGTTATAAGTTTAGCCTTATGTGGATGGTTAATGGTGTTCCCTTTTGTAACAAAGCTGCATTTCACACAATGTAAGCACGGATACGTTCCCGTTCTTTGGGTAATTGGTTCCTTGATGGAAGGCCTCATCTCTCAAATTTCGGCTTCTTTGAAAAGCAAATATAGGAGGTTCCTTAAATAGGTGCTGTACCCTTGTGTCATTGTTAAATATTTCCCAATGTTTCTTCACAACATTCTTGTTCTTTCCACTTTGTATTGAGAATTTTGATACATAGACCAGAGCATTTGATTTCTTTTCTTCTTTTCGTTACATATTCAGCAATGTCTCCCGGTCTGTTTCATGGATCCTCTGGGTTGCTGCTTCTATGTCTGCAGTTTTGTAACCACGTGCTAGGAATTTCTCTCCCATCGCTGATTGTTCTTTCACATAATCCGTAGGACCACTAACTATCCTTTCAACTCGGTGTAGTTGACTGTATGGGAGATTTTGGATCAAACTAGGTTGATGAAAACTTTTCCTGTGTAAAAGGTTATTTCTGTCTGTTGGTTTTCTGAATAGACTCGTGGTGTAGCCATCATCAGTTACTCTGATCTTTACATCCAAGAAATGAATTTCTGTTTTCATGATTTCTCTTGTAAATTGGATTCTGCTTTCCACATTATATAAGTATGTGAAGAAGGTGTCAAATTAAGCTTCTGTGCCTGACCATGTCCCAAAAATGTTATCTATGTAGCGAATCCATTGATGGATGTTGTTTTTCCATTCTGTTTTTGACAATACATGGTCTGTTTCGTACTTGTGCATGAAGCAATTCATCTATGTAGGGGCCATCATTGCCCCCATTGCTGTTCCAGTGATCTGCAGAAAGGAATTCTCTTTGAATTGAAAGTATGAGTTTTCTGCCACTCATTACAACACGTGGAATTATGGTATGTGCTAATTCATTACATCACTTTGTTGTTTTTATTTATTTTATTCACTAATGATTGGTTGTTTTGACATATATGTTCTTTGAATTGACTATGTGGAATGTGAATACTCAGGTTCGCCCTGAAGAAGGAGAGTTTGTCTCCGAAATGCATTGGCATAAGAACCGTTAAATTTGATGATGACAAGCTGACCTCTGTTCCAATTTAAACTCATTAAGGAACAGAAACTAGAAATACATGAAGTTTGACCATTTGGAGGCTTTGGAGTGTTTTTGTGAATAATTTGGAATACGATATTGAAAAGTCTAATACAAGTGGATGAATTATGAATTATTGAACTTGTGCTTACCCTAAGGGGAACGGTCAGAGAGCAACTGATTAGCTTGGTTTCATTAACCCAGCTTTTTGTTTGCTCAAAAAAAAGAATGTGACACATCACTTATTTTCACTGGGAAGCACTAAACCACATCATAAAATAAGCTAAAAGAATTCATGTGATGGGGCTTTAACCTTACATAACAGCACATAGCATGGTCCTTGCGGCGCTATACTTGCAGACATCTCAAGAATGCACAAAGCCCCTTTTGTTGTAATGTGGATTTATGCTGTGTAATACCACGGCATCTCCTTGCTGCACAACTGGGAAAATAAGTTCAGGTCTTCCTTTCTGCACATCCCAGCGGTCACAGTTTATAACACGGCACACTCCAGCCAGGGACTCCTTCCCCGATAATGACGATAAATCGCGTTTTATTTTTAATATACTACGGATTCTTTTTGAGTAGGCCTCCAACCCGTCTCACACCCAACCTCCACAAACACCCCGTGTCACAATGGACTAGGAACCAGGCCGATGTGTATCCATAAGATATTTAATAATTTATTATTTAATGAAAACGGAAATCAAACAATTTCACAGCCACCAATATTGTGGCAACCCTAATGCAATGATCTGTACAGAACAATTAGTTTAAGATATCCTATTACAATTCACACAGTTCTTTAATGGCAAAATAGAAAAAGTGCACATTTTACCAAATGATAGCACCAACGGTTTAGCTCTCCCACCCTGCAACACTCCCCCCTAACATCAGCTAAACTTGATTCCTTTGAATGGAAGGCAGTGACAAGGAGTACGAATAGAGAGAGAAAATCGGATTTGGGGTAAAGCCCACCAACACAAGATGGGAAGCTAGCAAAGAAAGTGAAAACCGTTTTTGGAGCAAAATGGCAGAATGGGATTTTGATTATTTCTCACGACTGCTAAGGGGCAGATGAAAGCAAATTTGTATTGCTTACACTTTAGGAGATTGGGAAAGTTTATAGAATACTAATCAGCACAACCGGGCAAAAATAGAAATGAAGTGGTAAAATCGGTTTTGGGATAAAGCAAATGCAAAAGGGAATACAGTGGCAAATGGAAATTCGTTTACACTGGGTGTACAATGACAGGCAACTCAGCAAAGGTGTTTAGCTTACAATAGGAAAATCGGTTTTCAATTACAAGGACAGAGGCACATAACAGGTAGACGTCTAGGCAAAAGGGATTGCTCACAATGGAACAACGGTTTGGGGTTTAATAGGACAGATACAGATGGGAATTCATTTGGTAATGCACACAATACACTGACAAATTCGGTTTTCAGTTACAAGGCGATTAATTCTTTTCAGGCAACACCTTAATGACTATAGTATTTAAATACAATACCAGGGGCCAGATGGTTGATTTCACACTTCAACACTCTTCAACCATGAATTTCAATGGGGGAATTAATTGATTTACTTATTAAAAAACTAAGGATTTACACGGACAACTGAGAGGTTTTCCAAAGGAGGTCTGCTAACATACACAGGCTAGTAATAGATTGCTCTATGGGAAGATAACTGAATTACACTGGCAATTTTTGGGGTTTTCAATGGGAGGAATATTGGATGCAGTGCTCCAAAAATGAAGGGTTTATGCAATTTAGGGTTGGGTTATATGCTACTTACAAAGCAAGCCTTGGTTTGGGATTCAGGAAAGCCAGCTGGATCTCAGGACACTCTGGACAGCTAGGGCAAGGGGTCTGATCACTGCACTCTCAAAGATGGTAAGGTTCAGCTGCCTTCTCTCCGTCCTCCTTCTCCTGTCTCCCCGGATTTTGGTGTCTGTCCCTCTAACCTAATACAGTCCCCCTTATATAGCATGAATGACATCACTAACTTTACAATCTAGGGGGTACCCTGTAATTATCCCTGCCCCTCGGATAGGACAGTTTACCATTCCTCTCTCTGCCCCTGGCATGATTGGTTCAAGGGAAGCGTGCACCATCTGTCTGTTTGCATTTGTTACGTCTTTGTTCACATTACCACCTTTTGGCAAAAACTAGCTTTGTCTCCTAACTTCATAATTATACTAGCCCCTGCCATATGAACTAGATATGCCGTTTTAGTTGGTCATAGGAAATTAGGTAAGCCGATCGTCAAACTCCGTACGAGGTAGCATGACCCTCTGGCAAATTGTTTCATAAAATGTACAATAGTTATGACTCTGCAAATGATCAAGCATTTCATTTTCCATCTTTTCACCAACTGTCACATTTGTCCCATTTTTAGATCAGCCAGAAAACTAGTCTAACTGGCCCTTTTAGTCCCCAAAGTCCTAGGAAAATGCAATTAATACCTTTAAAACCACCTGGAAATTACATGAAAAATAGCATAAAACAAAATTAATTCTCATTCTGAGTGCTGCGAAAAATGCCTAAAATAAAATCAGTCTTTTAGTGTCATTTGGAAGTGTCGGTCCCCCCTGTGGGAGGGCTGCTTCATCCCCCAAAGCCATTTGTCTTCCCCTGGGCTCAGCCTGGGCTCAGCCTGTGACCAGAGATTTTTGTTAGTCCCTTTGAACTTTGCAGTTTGCTCTTTGAGGTGGGTGCAGGAAGGGCTCACACCTCCTGGTCAAGCTTTAGCCACAATTTACTTTCTTTGAACTCTCTGAGCTCCTGACTTCAAGTCTGGCAGAGCAGGGAATTATGATGCCCTCAGCCGCATCACATTTTATTGTGGGAT
The DNA here is from genome assembly GCF_040938575.1 of Ambystoma mexicanum. Taxonomy (NCBI): domain Eukaryota; kingdom Metazoa; phylum Chordata; class Amphibia; order Caudata; family Ambystomatidae; genus Ambystoma; species Ambystoma mexicanum. Next base: position 188,190,123 of record NC_090921.1, read on the forward strand.
GGTTCACTGGTAGGTGCGACTTCCAGCTGAAAGCAGGGCTTTTAATTGTGAAGTTTCCTGCCTCAGCCCGAACTGGTTTTTCCTGTCGTAAGTGTCTATTCAAGGGTGACTGAATTTTTTTGCATGAGCAGTGCTATCTTCCCACTGTGGCTTTTTAAGCTGTTTTTTTCTTTTCACACGTGTGCAGGCTTTTTGCTTCTAATGTTTAAAATCCTGTCTTTCAGGTCACAGGATTCTTTGATTTCTCCTTTTTGAGCAAGTTTGCATTTGCTGTTGGTCCATTGATAATGAGGTGTAGGCCCCCTTCCACATGGTTATTTAATTTGACGTGGACAAAAGAAAAGCCAAGCCATTTTTCGTTTGCAGTGTTTAAAGGGCTGCTGTTCATGTGAAAGGGAAAGCAGAAGCTGTTTCTGAATGCAGTGTTGAAATTGTTGCCCCTCATGTGAATTAAAAGTAAATCAAGGTCGTTTTTGGTGTCAGTGTTTATATGCGGCTTTTTAGGGCAAAGAGATTTCAGCTTGGGGCCTTTAAATGCCCCCCCACAGGGCTCAGCGGCAACATGGTTCACTGGCTCTGCAGTGCTCCTGGGTGCTTATTGACATCAGCCTCTTCCTGCGCTACTGGAGTCACCACCATCTGTGGGCCATGGCTCACTGGCTCCATGCTACATCAAGTTTGGAATTTGGTCTATTCTAGTTTTTCTTAAAAATCAAATACTTGATGGAGTTTCAAAAGGATCCAGATGGCTGGTGCGTGGGCCCGCTGCATGGCTCGGTTACAAAAAAGGTTAACACAGAGTAGCTATTATTTTCTTTTAGCCAAGACAACACGACACAAAGGGCCTGAATCCCAGAACCTTTTTATAATGGCACAATCTCATTGGAAAACGCTCTGTGAATCAGGCAAAGTGTGTCTGTCCCCATAATAGACTAGGATTAATTCTCCAAACTTTTTTTGAAGCATAAAAGTACTCTGCTTATGTGACGGCTCATGCTCACATTCAAATTAAGAATGACCCTTCTAAAAATTGTACCACTTCAGGAAATAATGGCTTATATGTATTGCTGTATGATGTTGGTCTCACTTAAAATGATCTCAGTGGCTATAGAAGGGGTGACGATGCCATGCCGATACCTTTACATGACTGTGTACAGGTTTCATGGGTGCTAGCAGGTCTGTGTAAAAGGAAAGGGTCAGTATTCAATTGCGGCCCTCCAAAGCACCAGTCATAGACATGCCGCCGACTGGCAAATGAAGGTTTGTCTTACATTTTACAGTAAAACGAGCACCCTTGCAACTTAAAAAGCTGGCACCCCCAGCATATATTAAATAAAAAACGCTTGCGTAGAAGTGCTTTTGGGCAGGCACTCTAACAAACGCATGTGTGCTCGCCATTGCAGGCCCGGATATATTTAAAACATGTTTAAAGTATAGGTTAGCAAACATGTCAATAGTCCGAAAACTGTTTTTACGCATCTATCTTAATTTGTATCTGGCTGTTCTTGCTTACCAGTCCCATGGATAGACAGTGGCTAGATAAGCTCTGTGCAATGCTAACTTGATAGCGGGCCCCAAGACGTTTACTCCCCATTGCACCCCTTTTCCGGGTGCACTGAGCGAACACGGGCAGTGCTGAGAGTCGTAGATAAAAGACCTGGGCTGTCGCTTGTGCTTTGTACACCAAAGAAATAACATATTTATTTATTTGTATTTTTAAAGCGCACAACAGCCCTCGGGCATCGCGGCGGCTGGGTGGCAACTTTGCATTGACATCTACAAATTTCAATCAACTTGTCTTTGCCTATTGAAGAAAGTGCACAGGGCAAAGAAGAAGGTGCTTTTATAAGCCAGATGGTCCTATAACATTGCCGGCTAATTTTAAAAGTTGTGTACCGTTAGACATATACATCGGTATAGAAACAAGGACTGTACCGCAATTACAAATCTGAGACATTTCGTCATTTCATGATCAGCGCCATCCGCGGGGTCTCGTGGGTACATGTTGGGCTTAAAGCTTTGCTACCTTGATTTGAATCCTGCGCCGAACACTGTTTAGCTCAAGTGAGTGCTGCAAATAATTTGTTTCAATGACTCTAAAACATACAGGTGAGGGGGCCATTGGATCTGCCCTCTGAAAAAAGTGGGTGGACGCTTTCCTCTTTCATTTTTCCTCAACTTGTACTGTACAATCATGCAACTTTACGCCACAACTTGTACCGTACAATCATGCAACTTTACGCCACCTCACTGGTGGCCTAGTGGGGGAGAGTCAAAAGGACCGTTGATAATTGCATTGCATACAGCCCTGACTCAGTCCTGTATGCAACGATAACTCAAAAGTGTAGTTGCAAGAATTCAAAAATATATGAACTGAAAGCCAACACTTCCAGAACCTCACGTGGAGGCTTTCGTAGATTAAAAACAAGCATTGGCAATGCCAAACATTTGGGATTTTGTGTAGGTAGCAGGTTCAAAATGGTGTTGAGGTCCTGGATACCACTGTGGCTGGCAGAGAGGCAGGTCTTGCTCCAGCAGGAGGGCACTCCTAATTTCCCCTGGGAATGGTTAAGGGACAACACTCACCTCTGCCTTGGTTACTCAGTCTCCACCTCACTGGCAGAACACTTAGGAGAGATCAACTCCCCCAACAGAAGTCCAATGGATTCTATCTTCTTAAAGGAAAGGAGTCCAAAATATGAATCAGAGATGATTCCCAGCAGAAGTGGGAGACCCCTTAGACATCACACCCAAAGTGTTTTGCTATAGAGGAAGTGGATGGACAGGAAGGAGAGAGAGAGACAGAGAGAAACAGGATGGTGGAAGTCTTCCCCAAATATATGAAGCTCGACTGTCTACACTAACCCTGCCCGCTTCCCTTCTCACTAGAATCAAAGGCATTTAGAACTGCAGCACCCTGGTGTGAGGCTTCTCCCTTTGAATGGGTGTCCTCATTTGATGGCAAAACAAAAGAGGTGATGGCTGGAAGGTTTAGAAAACATCTCAACTTCTGGCATTGCTCTGGGCAACACTCCAGACCATCGGTCTTTTCCTCCCGAGCCATTACAAAAGGGGAAAGACCATATGCAAATCAGGATTGGTCCCACACCCAAAGGGGCAGTCCAGCCCAAACTGCTTGGCCACATCCCTTCTGGGTGTGACTGCAAGCATTCCCAGACATGTTTCGGCCTCATTGGTCCTCATCAGTGAGGAGTAGCTTGGGTCTCTAGGCTCAGCAGAAACAGGACACATGTCTGGCATACCTGTCATACTCAGGGTGACAATAGCAAAACTCATTTGATGCCTGGGCCCAGGACAGCTGCCTGTTGTGCAGCTTTCTCTGGAGGAGGGTGTAACCTACTCTCACAAAGAGGGGGCATGACCATTCAGGTTCCTGTCCTGTCACTTTGGCAGGATCAAACTATCTGGCCAGAATACATATCACCTTCCACAGCTGAGCTGGCTCACAGAAGCAGTCACATTTATTTATTTATTTATTTATTTATTTATTTACATTTATAAAGCGCTCACACAGCCCGCAGGCATCGAGGCGCTGTTACAGGAATTGTTTGTTTTTCTTAGTTGCGTAATTGTGTTTTTTTTGTCTTAGTTACGTATTTATAACGCGCTTAAACACCCGGAGGTTTCTAAGCGCGGACCCGGGGATCGAACCTGTTGCTGCTTCGTGTCGTCTTGCTTCCAAGACGCGCACGCTGCCGCTGAGCTATCCTCCCGGGACATGTGTGATATCAAATTGGATGTGGTTGCAATGATCATAAGTAGTGCCATGCACTATGCCTTAAATCAGGCATGGCTTATTTTAGAGTTTACCCTGCCACCAGCATGGAATACTTATTGTCAAAAGAGAAATTATATTGTGCCTCCTATTGCAATAAATATATGTATATTGGCCTACGCCAAGCTGCTCGAAGGTCGCTTGCAAAAGAATCTGTGTTGCAAGGTCCTGACCTTAAGATCAATGTAAGCCGCCATTTTAGGCCAATCTGCCATTTTAGGATTCACTTTGTAAAAGTCACCCTGTGAGTTAAAATGGTGGACGATGTCATTCCAAAATACAACATGGCCGTCTTGACCTCTGTACATAGCTAATATGTAACTTGCCTGCAGGCCACTTGTTGAGGTTGTGAACTGAGACCTTGTCCTTCGTTGACCTGTGTGTAAGGGATTACTCATGTAAAGAAACTAATCCACAAGTATACTATAAAGACAATGTATTCAAATACTGAACATAGAACACTTGTTTAGTTACATTGTATTAATGTTTAAGAAGATGTATATGTAAAATCCCAGAATACACAGTTGCTGTATAGGCTTGTTGATACATGTATTAAAAGCGAACCAGTTATATGCGGTTGTTCGAGACTTGGCATGAACCCTAGATCGATGATATATTAAGTGGAATATTAACCCGAAGTGGGGCTGGATATCGTGCTCACAAAATGTATAAAAAGCCAATGCATTCTAATGTACAGCGTCTCTCACTGAACACACTGAACCATGCTGGAGTTCGTTGTGTTGCACTGAGGGCCGATGACTATCTGATTTTGCTCTATTTTTGTAACTGGATTCAGTATAAAATAAAGTACTTTGTATGTTCCTTTGTAACCCGTGTTCGATGTATTTCCGTCTGGGGTACTTGGCCTCGATATTTTGATTTTATTTTCACATTATGAGCATCATAGTTTTGTGGTGGGGCATATCGTAAATGCCGCCCCTGAGCTCCAGAGACTTGACTATTGCTTCAGCTGTGAAATGGGCACCTGTGACTTCTGAACCTGCTCTGTGCCACTGGTAAAGCAGGCACTTCAGAGGAGGATACTGATGCAGCAGGGCACTAGTGCATACTGTGCTTATGGCATGGAGTTTATGAAAGGGAAATCTGGTCAGTAGATTACCCTTTCAGAGGTGGAATTACCTGCATCATTGTTATTCATGAATACAACTTTTTTAAAGATTCAGAGCTTTCACACACTTGACAGATGGCAGTTCATCACAGGTAGATACCAGGTTCCATTTTACAAAACAGAAAGGAAGCATATTCCATTATGCAAATGGGGAAAGTCGCAAGATCAACTCTACATATGGAGAAAGTGGCAAGTCTACATTCCATAAAGGGGGTTGTGACCAGCTTCAATTCTACAACTGGAGAAGATTGACAAATTCCACTCTAACAAAAGGTGTGTGTGCCCAGATTCTACTCTACAAATGGAGGACCTGGCCCGATTCCTGTCTGTAAAGGGGGCACATTCCACTCTACCTACAAAGGGCAAGTGTTCAGATTCAAGTCTACACGTGGAGAAAGTGACCAGATTCCACTCTACAAACAGGCAAAGTGGCCAGCTTTGCAGGGGGAAAAGCCCAGATTCAACTCTACAAATGGAGAAGTGGCCATATTTCACTCTATAAAGGGAGAAGGGGCCAAAATTAACTCTATTTGTGGGGAATGACTGGGTTTCATTCTATACACTGGATAAGTGACCACTTTCTACTCTTCAAATAGGATCAATGACCAGACTCCATTCTACAAAGGGGGAAGTTTCTAGGCTTCTATCATATATGTGGACAGGCTCATCTCTTGGGCAGATTCATCTCTATGAAGGGGCTGGGGTGGACCAGGTACGTGTCTGCAAAGCGATAGCACCCCCATTTATATTTTATCAGAAGTGAACATGTTTATATCTGCTACTTCTATAGTTAGTTTAAGGGTTTCAAGTTAACTTGTGAATTGAGGGGAAGATGTGTGTATGCAAAGAGCAGATCTATATCCTCTCCAATGCACTGCTATGAAAGAAAGGATTATTAAATCCAGATCAAGCCGCAGTTCATGTCACTGGAAACTATCTGCTCCTATTTCCAAACCGATTTTGTATATTGGCATGTGTGGACGTGTATGCACAATATGCACACAATTGTCTAAACAATGTCTCAGTGTAGCCTGTATGGTATGTACATCTTTATGAATATTCCATAAGCAATGAGAAAAAGGTATTCTATTTTTTTTTGTTTATACTTTTTTATTATTGTATGTTTATAGCATGTAACACAAACAAGCATGGCAATGCATCTAGACATGAAATAGCAGCATATCAATCAAGTAAAGAACCAAAGCAAATCCACGATACATGAGAATAAGTGTTCCATGCAGTCAAGATGTAAACACCCCACTCAACCTTAATCCCCCACCTCCCACTTGTCCCAAATTTTAAAGAACCTTTCCAGGCTCCCCTAGCCCTTTACACTCGCTCCTCCATAAACATACAGTGGTCCATGTCTTGTAAGGATTTAGAAAGTTTTGGCGGGTCCTTAGCCCCCCAGTGCCATGGCAATATTTTGTTTAGTGACAATCAATGCAGTTGACACAAGCAATGTTTTGAGTCTAGTAAAGGGTGATTCTCCCCATGTACCTAGTAGGGCCAGTTTTGGATCCTCGCGCATAGGTTGCACAAGTATCCTTTAAATGGCCACTCTGTACCGCCAGCCAGAATCTTCTGATCACCGGAAATTGCCAGAGTATGTGGAAACGACATCGCAGACAATCCGGGTTCACATTTGAACAAGAGGTCCCGAGTATAATACATCTGTGTAAGGGATCCAGAGTTAGACTCAGACACAGTGGCATTTTTGGTGTTGGTCAAAAACGTTTATTAATGAAAGAAAAAAGGGGTTTGGGGAAATCCTACCTATCCCCAACTCTGAGAGGTTTCCCTGCCTCCACAAAACAAAGGAACATCTGTGTCAGGATGTCTAAATCAAAAAGAGTTTTCTGTGCTGTGTCCAAAATCCTAATCTGACCCTCACACACTAAACTCAGTAAAACGTGAAATAGTGATGTCTTTCAGCTGAACACCTGCAGCTTCCTTCCAAAGTTCCAAACATAATGTTCTAAAGCAAAGAAAAGAAAGTGAAGATATTCCACCATGAGAAGAGGCCTTCCCTTCCCCTAGAGTTTTTCTGTTTTTTTAAATGTCACTTTAACATGTTCAACAATCTCAAGGGGGACGGCTCCTCCCTTGAGTTTCCTCTGGTTACACAGTACTTTCAGATATACAGTTTTTCCTCTGGACCTCCAGTGCCTTTTGCAAAGGGGTATGGTTCTTCCCCTTTAGTCCACAATTCAAGGAGGGTGTCTCTGCCCCTAAGCCTTGTCAGCTTTCCCATAGTTTCACCTTACTTCCACAATTCACATCCAGGGTCTCTCTCCCTTTCTCCAATTCCTGATTTACTCTACTGCCAGGGTTTTAAGACATTCCTACCTTTGTTGCGGGTCCCAGACTAGCTGTGTGTCTGGGTTTCTTTTCTGCCAGGGCTTTTTGTCTCATCACTTGGGTGCAAGTCCCAGACTCGCTGAGTGCTAGGTTTACTCTCCTGCCAGGACCTTTTCAGTATGCTCAATATTTGGGTGTAATCGCAGGTGTACACTTCTTATCAGAACTCACTCTGATTTGTGTCTAGGTAATTACATTCTTCATATATTGGGTCACCAACCCTTTTCCAACAGTCTGAAATCGCTCCAGTGTGCAGCCTGCTTTATTTTTTTTATTTGTTTGTTGTTTGCTTGTTAGGCGCTTATACAGAAAATACATTCCGTTTCAAAGCACTCACAGGGCAGCAGGGAGGTAACATGGGATAGCAGTACAATTAAATACAAAAAATACACAGGGGGAAGGGACAGCCGAACCTACTATTCCTTGTGAGTATTTAGAACGTGCAAGTGCAAGAAGGAAGAGGGCAGTGGGGAAGGTGATGTGGTGTCCGTGCTCAAGGATGAGCCACAAATGAAGTGCAAGGTATGGTAAGTGCTATGCAGCCAGGAGCCGCGTTGGGAGGAAAGTTACGACTCTCCAGTGCGGAGGGTGTGCCGAGACAAGTGACCGAGAGAAGGTAAGAAGGAGGGAGCAGGGGTCTCAATAGGAAGGATCTCAGTTTTGCTGGCATTGAGGCAGAGATCATTGGAAGAGCACCCAGCCTGGAGTGCAGACAGGCAGTCACGGATGAAGGAAGGTGAGAGTGATTCAGCAGGAAGTCTGAAAAAGGGTTGCGTGTCATCTGCATAACAGTGGAAGTTGGGGGAGAAGGAGGAGATGAGGTGTGCCAGGTGAGCAAGGTAGATGTTAAAGAGCCAGGGGGCGAGGATAGATCCCTGGGGGACACCACAGGTGGAGAAGGAAGTAGGAGAGGAAAAGGTGCCAAGGATGACATGAGAAGAGCGGTCAGTTAGGAAAGAAGTCAGCCATTCCAGTGCCTGCTCCGAGACACCAAGGGTATTGTGGAGCCTTTGTATGAGGATGGAATGGTTCACCGTGTCAAAGGCAGAAGAAAGATCAAGTAAAATGAGGACAGCTGGGGAGTTGGAGCCCAGGGATGCAAGCAGTTCTTCACGGGTGTTCAGCAGAGCAAGTTCCGTGTCTCTGGATGCTCGGAATCCAGATTGATGATCATGGAGACTACCAAGGGTAAGGCCAGCTACTCCAGCAGTTTCCCCAGGAAGGGGATGATTGAAATAGATTGGTAGGTGGATGGATAGTTAGGGTATGCTGAAAGCTTTTTCAATAGTGGGCACATAAGGGAGTGCTTGAGGGAGGAGGGGAAAGAGCCAGTGGCTGCAGAAATCGGAGAGTGTGGGGGCAAGAGAGCCAATGTTGTCCTTGAAAGTTCTGGACGAGCAGGGGGGAACCTGTTTGGAAGAAGTCTTCATAGAGTGAACAACTCTGGTAACTTCTTCAGATGTGACAGGGGTGAAAGAGGAGAAGGCAGAAGGAGAGGGGTGGCCAAGGGAGGCAAGGGGGTGTGGGATGGATTAGGTGTTTGAGTTACAAGGGTGTTCAGGGTGCCCTGAGTTTTGGTGGCAAAGTGTGTGGCTAGTGCATTGCATATGGCCTGGGAAAGAGGAAGGGAGGAAGAGACTGCAGAAGGGTTAGCTAGCTCGCTGCAGATTGTGAAAAGTTCTGCCATGTTATTGGATGCACCTGATACCCGTGCCTGAATGTGGGTCCTTTTCTTGGCATGTATTGCGAGTCTGTATTGCCTTTGGAGCTGGCAGCAGGCCAGTTTGTCAGAGGGTGAAACTGAGGTTTGCCACTTCTGTTCAGCTGTTCTGCACTTTCGTTTCAGGGCTGCAAATTCAGAGTCATACCAGGTGTTACGCTAAGAGGCAGGTTTCAGGTGCATCCTCATGACTGGGGCAAGGGTGTCAAAGGTACTAGCGATTGCTGAATGAAGATGGCTGAGAGCAGAGTCTGTGATGGAGTCTGATGTAGGGGGATAAGGAGGACTGAAGGTCACGGCAAAGGCACTGGCTGGCATTCATTTCATCAGGCGAATGTTCGAGAATGAGGTTGGCAGGGTTTTTGTATGAGGGCCAACGCGACCCAGGTGGGATGAGAAGAGAGCATGGTCTGACCAGGAGAGAGGGGTGAACAGAGGGGAGAGATGCGAGAGGTCGGAGTGGATGATGGCGTCCAGGGTGTGTCTAGCCGAGTGGGTTGGACCAGAGGGGAGGATGCAGATGAATATGGTTGCGCTGAGGTCAATGAACAGAGGCGTCCAATTGGATGTTGAAGTCCCCCAAGAGAAGGAGGTTGAAAGGAGATGAAGGTAAGGAGGAGCAGAAATCAGCTCATTCAGAGAGGAACAGGGTGGTAGCTCCTGGAGGCCGGTAATGGTAGCAATGGTCAGAGTGGAGGAGGGAGAGATGACCAACTTGCAGACCAGGCTCTCAAAACAAGTATAGATTTGGGTGGGTACGATGGAAGAAGGAACCCACTCAGGATAGATTAAGGTGACCCCACTGCCAGCACAGTGAGGTTAAGGTTTGGAAATGATCTTGAAGCCGACAGGAAGGAGGGAAAAGCTGTGACTGAGCTGGAATTGAACCAAGTCTCGGTGAGAGCAAGAAAGTCGAGGTCAGTGTCTTTAAGAAGAAGGCAGATTTCAGCAGAGTGTTTACTGGCAGAGCGGGTGTTTAGAGTTGCCAGGTGGAGGCGGTCTCTGGCTATGAAGGTTTTCTGAGGAGGAGTACAGAGGGGAGGTACTCCAGTCAGGGGAGGAGGGACAGTCAGAGTGGTGAGGGGAGAGGCAGCAGAAGGAAGGAAGTTAATGAGGGAAGATATGATCTGGTCAAAAAGTAGGAGGTTGGGTTAAGGACGCTGAAACAGGATAGTGCCAGTGTGGTAAACATTAACGATGCAGCGTGAGGATGAGAAGCCAGCCAAGAGGATTTTCCACTTGGTCCCACTGTTAATGGGAAAGGAAGTGAAAGGGGAGAGAGTAGAGATGAGATGAGGAGTCCCAAGGTCTGGAGAGGGGACAGAGAAGAGGATGTCTGTGAAGACCTCCCTCGAGGTAGTGCTGACATTGGGAAGGGCCGGGTTTGCATGCAAGATGTCTTTTTTGTGCTTTTTCATTCCGGTCTTGGTGAGAGAGGGGGGATAGGAGATAGAGTAGCGATTTGAGAAGATAGGAGAGATGGTGAGTGCCATTATGGTGACAGTGTGAAGTTGAAAGGAGAAGGGTGACTTCACTGCACAGTTCTGACCTAATCTCACAGGTAACCTAGCAGTAGCAAAGAACACAATGCATTGAAGTTACAGTGCAGGATGTAAATACACACAGCTAAAAGCAAATTTCAATTAAAGGCCACAAATGCAGTGAATCAGGTTGTAAATACAGACAGCTAAAAACAATTTTCATGAAAGGGTGCAAGAGGTAAATACAGAGAGCTAAAAATGATTTTGAGAAGAGCACACACCACAGAGAGAAGAGAAAGCAAACGAGAATAAGCAAAGTGAGATGTACAAAGATATAGATCAGGCTGCTAGAGGAGGAGGCAAAGTTCAACCATCTCTCACTGGATGTTCAAAGATGTATAGGGGTGCTGAGGCCTGAGTTCATGGAAGAGCAGGATGTACCCAGCAGGCAGCAGCATAGTTTGTGATCGTGAACGTGTGGGGGGCCTCTCCGGCCCAGACAGGCTCAGATAGGGCCTTATCTGTGGGCCTTTGCAGGCGGTTCCGGTTTTCGCCTGCTGGCGCCTCTTTATTGGCTGTTAGTTGAAGGAGGCAGCCAATCACAGTGGGGGCAGCCACCAGGCAGACAAAGGCTCAAAGGCCATGTGTGGGGCAGCTATCTTGGAGGTGATTTGGAAATACAAAGGATGATGCAGGTCGATTTTGAAAAAAAGAACAAGAAATGTTTATGCCTCATATCGAAAGCGCCATTCTTATGGCCAGTAACACATCTTCTAAAGTAATATAGAGTGGGATGCACGCTCTGCCTGAACCAATTGCAAGAATGGCTACATTTGTTCCCTAAGCAAAGAACTAAGCCCCACAGGGCCTACCTTCTCCAAATTCTGCTGCTTTGCACTGCTCCTGCAGCTCCCGATGCCCCAGGTGTTGGTGAAGTCAGCCTGCTCCATTCTCTTACCACATGACAGTCTCTGGTCCATTGGTGTTCAAGTGTGCCCGCGGTTATTCACCGTTATGTGTCAAATGACAATCTTGGTGACCCAGGCTGGTTCTCCCTCATTGTTTGGCCACCTCTTTCCGACTGAGGTCTGCCCTGGGTGTGCTATCCTGGCCGTCTGGCCTGCCTGCGTCCTGGCTCTGGCTGGCCTGATTCGACCTTCTCCTGGCATGAGCTGCCTGGATATCGATCCACGAGGATGGTGGGCAATTAAAGTCTATCCCGACTGGCCGTACAACACACTGGCACAGGCCACAGGTCACGGTCCATCACACTCTATCTGCAACTGTCTCTTACAAAATACTCTCCTTGACCTCTACTCTCCTCTGGCACCAACTCTCTATGTGTAAAGCGTTTCGCTAACAGAGAGCAGGAGGCCACTCGCTTGCCTCAGCTGGTTCCCTCCTCTGGAACAGCCTCCCCCTCCTACTGCGTCTTGAGCAGGACCTTCTGAAGTTTCGAAAACATCTCAAGACTCTTCTCTTTTGCTCCTCCTTACCTTCCTCCATCACCTGCTAATCACACAGCTGCTGTGATTGGTGTCTTGGACCCTTGTGCATCCATTGCGCTCATGACCACTCCCACCCAATCTCCCCAGTTTCTGTCTACCTTCAGCACTTTCCTCGGCTAACCTTCCGCATTGGAGATTTGCACTTTCCAACGTGGCTCCTGGCGCATAGCACTTACTATACCCTGCACTTCATCTGTGGCTCGCCCCCGAGCACAGACACCTCAGCACCTACCCCACTGTCCTCTTCCTTCCTGCACGTGCACGTTCTGAATACTCACAAGGCATAGTAGGTGCGGCCGTCCCTTCCCCCTCTGTATTTTTTAAATTTAATTTTACTGCTACCCCATGGTCCCTCCCTGCTGCCTTGTGGGCACTTTGAAACTGAATTTTATTTCCTGTATAAGCGCCTAACAAGCAAACAATAAATAAATAAATAAACAGCCACCCATCCACTGTCCCAAACAGCTTTGGTAGCAGTGAGCTTCCCACTCTGTTCAGGTGAGCCCTATTTTAATTTCCCGGCACCTGCAAACATCCTCCAATGACTAGAACGCAGCATTGGTTTGCCACCTATAGTGATCTTCATTACTCTAACCCTCTTCCTCGTCTCGGTGTAATTAATGGAGGGGGGAGGCATGTAAGTGAGGTTGTTGATCAGTTAAAAGTGAAGATTCTCTATCCATGCTACAATATGCCATACACAAATGGGGGAAAGCTAAGTGGGTGTTACCAAGGAATATAGGCATAGGTCTGTTCTGAGCCAGTGGGTTCAGTTCGCCTCCACGAGGTTTCCCCTCCCCATGTGGTCCTCCCACAGATTGCCACCCCCAGGTTCAGAATCAGGTAGCTTCTGCCTTTCCCTGTCGACATGAGGGAAGATTTCCCCCAGAAAAGTAGTGACGATCTCGCTAGATTCGTCACATCTGGGGGAGCATTTTTCAAATGTATTTTATGTTGATGTTCAATGTTATCCAGTATATTTACAGTTGCCTCAATTCCCTAGCGATCCTTGATCAATTGTAGATGAATTGCCTTCGTTTTTTCCAAAAATATTTTCTGATAGTTCAGCAGTGTTTTAAAAAATAAGTTTCAATTTCAGACTTCTACAGAATTTGTAGCAATCAATTTCAATCTGCATATATTAGTTAAAATTACTGGGACAGAATGATAAATCTTTTATTAGGGTTGTTTTCAAATGTGCTGATATGGTTATGTTTGATAGATTGCAAATAATTTATTCTTGTTGTAGTGTATATATCCTTTGGATCATGAGACTATTCCTGCAACTTTTGATGGCAGTGTTTATTGTTTGCCTCCTCCTTTCCTTCTTTGTCCTGGATAGTTAATGTTTCTTATTGTTCTGTAGTTTTAATATGTTCTTGCCTTGTAGTTTGGTGGTGTTGTTTAAGACTGCACCTGCATCCTTTTCCTTCTTTTGATAAAGACATTCTATGTATTGATCTCAGGGGTTAAGTCCTAAACATTAAAGTGGGGGGACTCATCAACAAACACGATGGGATGTGACATCGCCATAAATTAGCATATCATGGTGAAATATGCACATTAAATTGGCTTTGCATAACCACCCAAATTGTACAGGACTAATGGCATTTACATTCATAAAATCAATACACACACAAAACCAAGACAGGATATTTTCTTCTAATAGTGTTTTTGAAAATGTTAAAACGTGTGAATGTTTTGAACTCCAAGAACCAATAAAAATGTTTTCCCAGGAACTTGCAGTACCGAAATGGGATATTTCACATTTAGTTGTTAGTTGTTTCTTTTTCATCAGGTTATATAGTGCAGTGGTGAAGTGTCCAGCCTACAAACTTGACTACTGTGGTTTGGTCCCTGAGGTGGGCTCTAATTCATAAATTCAAAGAGGACATCCAATGTTTCTCTTTTAGCTGGGGGGACTGAATCCACCCTCTAAATTAAGTGGGTGGACTCCGTCCCAAATTCAAAGAGGACATCCAATGTTTCTCTTTTAGCTGGGGGGACTGAATCCACCCTCTAAATTAAGTGGGTGGACTCCGTCCCCTCGCGTGTACCCTCGACTTGAGCCCTTATTGACCTGTAGAATCATGTTTATGTTCCTCATGGCTCACTGTCGGGATGGCTATACCACTATCACTCGTGGCTGCTTTATCTCAAGGCATTATCGTGGCTCCTCTTTGCGTCGATTTCGTGCTATCGTTAACCACGCGCCCTTAGGTACACATGTCTTCCTGATGAGCTACAGCAGTAGCGAAAACGTGTGTTGAGCAATATTTAATTATGAACAAGAGGAGTATTTAATTTCGAAAATTGAGTTAATTGAGAAAAAACCTTTTGAGGATTCCTAAATTAGGCATCATAACAGCAAGCCAATTGTGATGTAAATTTGATAGTTTGGAAACACAAAGAGCAATGTGCAATTATAACCAATTAAGACAATTTGGCAAAACGCAATCTGCAATTGATCACGGATAACTAGTGAATTGGCGTATCTGTAAGCAGCCTGGATGCAATTGAACATCAAAATAGAACCCATTTTACTTATTGTTGATTGAATATTAATAGAGATCTAAATACCCTACAGTCTAATCTAAGTAATTTTTGAGGCAATATTGATGGGAAGATGTGTTTTAATTAGGAAACGTGGCGTTGTTAAGCACGGTTCCTAGTGATTGCATCGAATGCAAAAGAATCGAATGCAAAACCATTGAAAAAAAGCAGCAAAAAAATGAATTAAAAAAATATATTTAATGGGGGGAGGGGTCCCCCCTAACCTCCGTTTTTTTACCCCCTTAAAACACATTATAGTAAAAAATAAACTTTACCTAAAAAAAATCCTTTTTTCGATGCTTTTGCATTCGATACTATCTATTCGATGCAATGCCTGGATACCGTTAAGCATAGCCTGTGACGGTATGTCAATGCTGGTGCAACATATGTCTTGTACACCAGTATGAGACACGCAGAGTGGCCAGAGTTTACAGACAGGGAATGACCAGGCTCCAGTCTTTAGACTGGATAAGTGGCCACTTACAGTCTTGAACTATGGAAAATCGCCTGATTCCACTCTACCAAAGGGAAAGGGTCTCTGCTTTTTTCTCTAAAAGGCCGTGCAGAGGTTCCCCTCTAAAAGGTGCTGTATAAAATGTCAGCAGAGTGAGGAGTCCTGTGGCTACCATTAGTGCTCAGCCAGGAGTGTTGCTAGGTCTGGAAAAGATCAGGGGCTAAGCTAATGACGGGACTGTCGGGACTCGGGTTCACTAGCCTTTTGGTTGTAGCCTCTGAGCTTCTATCTGGGGCTACAACCAAAAGACCCGGGGCTATAGCCCCCTCACCTCCCCCCCTAGCAACGCTCTGGTGCTCTCCACCCGGGTGGCACGAAGTGTGGGTTAACGGATGTATGTCAGTGAAATGTCTACCCTTTGGAGCCATGTCAGGTTGGGCTGCCATTGAGTTGCATTAGCAGAGTGTGTCTTATTTTGGAAAGAGTTGGACACTTCTGAGAAACCGATGCATCCATTGTTTTACTTTCCATTCTAGACATGCTATGGTCCTTATAGGATTATAGTCCCGGGAGGATAGCTCAGCGGCAACGTGCTCTCCTTGGAAGCAAAACGACAGAAGCAACACAGGTTCGATCCCCGGTCTGCGCATAAGCGCGTTATACTCAAGTAAGACAAAAACTCCTGTAACAGCGCCTCCTTGCCCCCGGGCTGTGTGAGTGCTTTAAAAATGCAACAAAAAAAATGCTACCATTTGTGTATGCCTCACTGTAAAAATAGGGTGGATCAGTGTGTGTGGTGTGTTTAGAGGCACTCCCTAAGGTGTTGCAGATCCCTGTTCCCACACAGGATGGAAGACCACACAGCAGACATGTGGGAAGGCAGTGATGGTGGTGTCCCACCTACAGGTTGTCCTGGAAACACAGGTGGAAGTCCTGGTGATCGGACAGATGAGCGGAGACTCGGTATCTTGAGTCGCTATCGAACAGGTTTGTGAAGCAAGTTTCCACACGTCCAGGAGATGGGTGCAGCTGCTCCTGCTCAGCGTTGCCTCCCTATGCGAGAGAGGGCATGCCCAGACGTGGGTCCCTTGCTTGCTGCGCCATAGGGAACCAAGGTGCACCTCACTGATGAGGCCCAACAAGGCCAAAGCATGTGCTTCCGTGCAGAGGGGACCTGGCCTAGCAGTTCGGGCAGGGCTGCTCCCATTAGTGGCAGTACACGACTGGTTTGCATACGGCTGGACCCCTTTTGCAATGGCACAGACAGGCTAAAGAAACGGTGGCGTGGAAGGTTGCCCAGAGGGTATGACATCCTTTCATCACCGTTTTTTTCTGCTGTTTTTTTTTTGCCGCCGTTTTTTTACCGAAAAAAAAACATTGAAAAATATGGAGGGAGGTTAGAGGGATATAAGGTTTCTGGGTGTTTCGGGCCTAGATTCTAAATCGGTAGGAAGGGGGATTTGGGGGTAACCCCAAGAAATGCCACGAAATAAAAACGGACGATGGAATGACATGGAACGGACCAGAGCAGTGCCAGTGGTTCAGATTAATTCAAAATCTTCCACCCATCAATTTTTTGGTTAGAGTTGAAATCAGACCATGTTCTTGCAGGTGACCAATCTCCAGAATACATGCATCACCCCGCCAAGCATCTCTTCAGAGTGTCTCTGGGACCCCACAGAAGGAGAACAGTCCCACTGAGCGCATTGGCTGCTGGAGGTCAACTCGAAATGGGAAAATCCAGACTGAGGAACAACGAGACCCCTTGCGGCATGGGGCGGGCCCCATGCTGCCCATGCCCAGCAGAGCAGTCAATGGTGGTGGGGGGCTGCATCAGCAGGGCTTGCAGGGTTGCCCCCCACATGTTGTGTTACCCCAGTGGGTATGATCCTAGTGTGTGGATAAAGGGAGTTTGTGTTCAGATTGGGAATGGATTTATATACAGGGTGCTACATAATGTTGCTATAGCAGGCTCCAGGCAGCACCATAGGCGTATTTATTCGCGACTAACGCAGAGAAACTCTGGGGAAAATCTAGATACAGCCCTGGAACAATTTTCAAGGAGATCATGGAGGGATTAGCAAAAGGTGTATAGACAGTCCTATGAGAGCCTTTCCACAACTAAACCTCAGGAGCTATAAGGCAACGATTAAAGATGTAAAGAGAAGAGGCTCGTTAATGGGAAATTGGCTTAATACATTAATAGTACCAGGCCGTTTTAACTGATGATGATGATAGGTTAGTTATAACGTGCTTAATACCCAGAGGTTTCTAAGCGCGGGGATCGAACCTGTGTTGCTCCGTGTCATCTTGCTTCTAAGGCGAGCACTTTGCCCCTGAGCTATCCTCCCGAGACAACTGAATATCTAAATATAATTTCCCTGTTTTTGAAAAAATGAAATTGGCAAAAACATCTCTTGTTTGTCTAGACAGCGGCTATTTGAATATTGGTGTTAAAGAGCTACACATTAGGACACATCGGACCCTGTTGGGTCCCATGTCTTCAGCAATTCAGATGTTGGTGGAGGCACTGACCTGGTACCGTTGTATGTTCTTTTAGTGTGGTAGGGTTGACGGATTTGTGTGCTTGGGACACAGAGGGGGCAGTCTCCTGTGCACAGATTACCTACAGGTGGCTATAACAATGTTGAGCTAGTATCGTACTGAGCATAAACCTAGGCGCGGTTCTGTATGCGCCTGCATTTCCCTTCAAGACATTAAGGGCGAGTGCCGTTAAGCCAACTGGTGGTGTTTTATTTGCCGGTGTTGGCTTCCAGGTAGTGCACTGTGCTTGACTATTGAGAACGCACAGGTTTCCACTACATGGAACCAGCACGGCACAGAAACAGTATCCGCTACGCCACCAGAGACAACGTATACAACGCCATATACATGGCAGTCGTTGATTGTCTTTACCTCAGTGATGCCACCGCTCTAGGGATTCTCACTTTGCCTACGATGGCATTAGTCTAGACAGCGGACCTGCATCCTAGCAGAAGCGTGACCCAAAGCATGCACCCCGCTAATGCATCTCGACACAGCATGAGAATAGCAGCAGGTGCTGAAGCAATTTCCACAGTACTGGGTGGGCCGCCATTTCAATTATTGTGCAATGGGTAGTGATAATGCCATGTCCAAATCACACAATATAGTAAAAGGCCAGATGCATGTTTGTCCGATGCAGTCATGCGCGGTAGAGACTGCCCGCTTCACCTGTTGTCACCGCTATAGGGAGCTGTTGCCTTAGAAGTGCAACCACATATACACCACATAATGTAGCAACATATGTTTTAGCTCCTTTAGACCGCTTCAGTTGGCTGGAGCTGGCACCTAAGTTGAAACGTGCTGCAATACTAATTGTAAGATGCATCCAACACACTATTTTAGTAATGGTAAAAACAGGCACCTTTGAAAATACTGCCTCTTCTTCCTGACAATTGTCCTTGTGAGAACGGAGGTTTTCACCTCACGTGGTATGTGTTCGGTTATGGGTTGAAATATGAACTGAAAATTAGACTATTGCCTCAATACGAGGGTCTAACCAGATGGTGCTGGTCCTCGGCTTAAGTTAATAGGCCCGAATGAAAGAAGAGCCTTTAACAAGGGCACAATTACATTATCAGGTGGTAATTGCCCATGGAGGGGGCCAATATTGCTATTAGAACACTCTACCTAATGAAGGAGGGCTGTTCAGTTTAACACAAGCAAAGAACAAAGGAGACGCATTGTTTATTTGTTTATTTATTCATTTATATTGCGCGCCAGACCCGAAGGTATGAGGGCGCAGGAGCGGCAAGGTTATTCTCAGCTTGGTTACAGTGCTGTACAGTAATTTACACTGTGTACATAGGTTGATACAGTTGCAATGGATGCAGTAATATACAGTTTACAGTTTACAGGTATACATGGTTACATGATTAGTAAAGGCGAGGTCAGTTATTGGTCATTATTCTTTAACCACTGAATGTAGCTACGCCTTAAGTGGGGATAGGTTTGAGGTGTCCTAAGGGAGGGTGGTATGGAATGTTGAGACAGAAAGCATAGGCCAGCCGTTACTGCCCTCTAATTAAGCTTTATGGATCTTGTCTGAGTGCCCTACAGAACATTATGGGCCCTGATGGCAGAGGTGAAAGGCCTGAGCACCTGAAGGGCATTTAATTTATTTATCTGGATTTGTAAAGTGCACCAACAGCCCAAGGGCATCGAGGCGTTGCTGCAAGAAATCGTCTTAGTTACATTCAGGTTATTTGCATGAAATTGTTCTTAGTTACATTCAGGTCAGTTGCTAGTGGTTACAGAGTGAGCTTACGGGGAAAACAATCCTGGGTAGAAAAAGGTTTACTGGCCCACGAGGCCTGCTTGGGCCAGAGAGCGGGGTCTACAAAGCTATTATAAAGAGCGAAACGGGTGGACGCAAGTGACGTCTGTATACACCTGTGTAACAGGCTAATTAGCGTTCCCTCCTTACCGCTTTTGCAATTAACATCAACAGGTGCAGTCAGGAGCCTGTTGTAAAATTGTAAACATTCCTTGCCAGTTGTGGGGAATTGGGTGTGGGTACATGGGCAGGGCCTGTTGACACTACAAAAAAAGGGAGTGATTGCGGGAATTTGTCTCCAGATTCACTCTGCATTGCCAGCAGCCTTGGAAATGTGGCATTCTGAACAAGTTGTGGGCCCTCCCAGTTCTTACCACCCCCAGAGTGTCCAGTGAGAATGCCAAAGATATCATGGGTCGTTATAGACATAGGGATATACCAGGCAAGGTCTCTACCGGAAGTAATGGGCACTAAAGTCCAAGATAAAGACCACAGCTCAGCAAAGGTGCTTAATGCCCCATAAGGCCCGGTACAGCCCTCCCCGGTTCAGCACTGCGTTGAGGTCTATAAAGCTGCTATAACCCTGATTTCGTGTTAAAAGTAACATGGGTATGCACAGGCCTGTACGTGGTGTATGAAACCCCCTGGGTGGATGCAGGGAATTGTCTGGGGGTACACGGCGTGTTGCTGCCAGTAACTCTATATGGGCAATCAGGGGGCTATGTGAGTCTGCAGGCTATACCAGCTGGTATAGCCTGCAGATGGACCAATGAGAGGCGGGCATGAACATTCCACGGGTTGTAATTCCACATAATGTTACTACCACTCACTAATCACTATTAACATCCCTGGAGAGAGCAGAATGTCCTTGAGGCAGCAACTGACGCAAACAACAAAAGGAAAAACACTCCTAGCATCCATTGCAATCCCGCACCGCGCTAGGGCAGCGAGACTCAGCAAAGCGTTGTCCCACATCTCTAGAAGACTGTTTTTTTGGATGCTGTATTAAAGACGTGATGGAAAAACAGGGCTAATCCGAAATGGATTAAGCTCTATTCCTCATCATTCCAAAGTTTTCCGGCGATCTCTCCCCATTTATATCCAAACATTCTGCCCACAAAAGGTGTCATATTCTAAAACCATTGTAGATCTTCTGCCGAGGACATCCCAGTGATTATATTGTTAATTTATTTATTTTTTAGCATTTGTAAAGCGTGCCTAACCGTTGGGTATCTGGACGCTCGAGATACAAGGTAAGACAATTTACAGGTGTTATCATGAGGCAACCAGAGATAGACATATGATATACAGGTAATACATTTGAGGAATTTCCAATATGTATATGTACTTTCCTTAGCCCCAGGCACTCACGCAAGCCCAAAATAATCAGTATAGACTTTAGCTGTGGGATCCGACCTATAATATTGTGCTTCAAAGTGGTCATTTTTGGAGACCACGTGCCGTGAGGCCTTTGATACAGACTTAGTCCTACCTGCGGTAAGCAGAATTCACAGAAGAGTTGAGTCTCGTTAAAAGCAATACATGATCATACTCAAAAGGGAAAAAGGTTTTGATAAATGACAAGCCTGATTTGGTGCCCATGTGTACCCCGTCGGATGAAGCCAAACACCTAGAATGGACTCACTGCTGCAAGCCTCGCTGTCAGCTCTGCGATTCCACATGGGAGTCCATCATAAGAGACGTTGGACATCCCACTAGAGGCATTGCTGGATTAGCCATGAGGCCAAGTAGGCACCGGCCTATGTGCCACACCCCTTTTAGGGGCCACACGACAACGGATCTAAAGAAAGTGGTGCAGAAAATGAAAAACGTATTAGGAGATAATTGGCGACGGGGAGGGGGCAACATTTAGACCGCCTAGGGGCCTCCACAGGGTTCAATCTGGCCCTGACTAGAGGTGAAAGCAACCCACTCCATTCCCTATTATATTCACTGCACTACCACCAGAGGAACATCGGCCCTTCTAGCCCCGCGATACAGCCGCCTAAGCTTCATTAAGGAAAAACTTGGCCCTTCTAGTCCCGCGATACAGCCGCCTAAGCTTCACTAAGGAAGACAATGGCCCTTCCGGCCAAGCGATACAGCTGCCTAAGCTTCACTAAGGAAGAAATTAGCCCTTCCGGCCAAGCGATACAGCTGCCTAAGCTTCACTAAAGAAGAAATTGGCACTTCAGGCCCAGCGATACAGCTGCCAAAGCTTCACTAAGGAAGCAATTGACCATTTCAGCCCAGTGATATAGCCACCTAAGCTTCACTAAGGAGGCAATTGGCCCTTCCAGCCCAGCGATACAGCTGCCAAAGCTTCACTAAGGAAGCAATTGACCCTTCCAGCCCAGTGATACAGCTGTCTTAGCTTCACTAAGGAAGACATTGGCCCTTCCGGCCCAGCGATACAGCTGTCAGGCTTCACTAAGGAAGACATTGGCCCTTCCAGCCCAGCGATAGAGCTGTCTAAGCTTCACTAAGGAAACAATTGGCACTTGCAGCCCAGCTATACAGTCGCCTAACCTTCACTAAGGAAGAAATTGGCCCTTCCGGCCCAGCGATACAGCCGCCTAAGCTTCACTAAGGAAGACATTTGCCATTCCAGCCCAGCAATACATTTGCCTAAGCTTCACTAAAGAAGACATTGGCCCTTCCAGCCCAGCGATCCAGCTGCCTAAGCTTCACTAAAGAAGACATTGGCCCTTCCAGCCCAGCGATACAGCTATCTAAGCTTCACTAAGGAAGACATTGGCCCTTCCAGCCCAGCGATACAGCTATCTAAGCTTCACTAAGGAAGACATTGGCCCTTCCAATCCAGCGATACAGCTGCCTAGGCTTCACTAAGGAAACAATTGGCACTTGCAGCCCAGCTATACAGTCGCCTAACCTTCACTAAGGAAGAAATTGGCCCTTCCGGCCCAGCGATACAGCCGCCTAAGCTTCACTAAGGAAGACATTTGCCATTCCAGCCCAGCAATACATTTGCCTAAGCTTCACTAAAGAAGACATTGGCCCTTCCAGCCCAGCGATCCAGCTGCCTAAGCTTCACTAAAGAAGACATTGGCCCTTCCAGCCCAGCGATACAGCTATCTAAGCTTCACTAAGGAAGACATTGGCCCTTCCAGCCCAGCGATACAGCTGCCTAGGCTTCACTAAGGAAGACATTGGCCCTTCCAGCCCAGCGATACAGCTGCCTAGGCTTCACTAAGGAAGACATTGGCCCTTCCAGCCCAGCGATACAGCTATCTAAGCTTCACTAAGGAAGACATTGGCCCTTCCAGCCCAGCGATACAGCTGCCTAGGCTTCACTAAGGAAACAATTGGCACTTGCAGCCCAGCTATACAGTCGCCTAACCTTCACTAAGGAAGAAATTGGCCCTTCCGGCCCAGCGATACAGCCGCCTAAGCTTCACTAAGGAAGACATTTGCCATTCCAGCCCAGCAATACATTTGCCTAAACTTCACTAAGGAGGAAATTGGCCCTTGCAGCCCAGCGATACAGCTGCCTATGTTTCACTAAGGAAGACATTGGTCCTTCCAGCCCAGCAAAACAGCTGCCTAAGCATCACTAAGGAAGAAATTGGGCCTTCCGGCTCAGCTATACAGTCGCCTAAGCTTCACTAAGGAAGACATTGGCCCTTCCAGCCCAGCGATAAAGCTGCCTCAGATTCACTAAGGAAGAAATTGGCCCTTCCAACCCAGCAATACAACTGTCTAAGCATCACTAAGGAAGAAATTGGCCCTTCCTGCCCAGCGTTACATTCGCCTAAGCTACACCAAGGAATAAATCATCCCTTCCGGCTTAGTGAAACATTCGCCTAAGCTTCAATAAGTCTCAATTAACTCTGTGGTGCAGTCGCGCTCGGATGCTCATTGGTAAGTCCTCTCTGCATCTAGTCACCCTTTCTCTGAAATCACCCCCCACCAAAGCAACAAAAGAGCTACTCATCTGCCTGATGTGCTTCTTGTGATGAGGCTCAGGCATGGAACTCAGTTGCATTATCAACAGCGTTTCGCAAAGAGACGACAAAGCTGCTTTCGAGCAGAGGTGGCGTGCACAAAATCAGAAACTGGATGCAGAAAATCCTGGGACAGACACAGAGGAGCAAGCCGATTGTACAAGCAAGCTCAAACTAGAGACTATGAAGCAGCAAAATGGAAAGACTGAATAGAAAGGATAGGTTTGACAATTCTTTGTTTCTAAGAAGTCCATCAGGCTCTGCCAATACTTCCATGGGAAATGAAACAGTGTCTTTTCTTCCAGGACAGCAACGGATTGCTGCACATACAAGCTGGATGTACTAAAATGATGGTCAGTGCAATGCCGAACCATTGCTGATCACCCCACCCTGCTACAAAACCCTTAGGTGTCAGCCTGGTGTAGCTGGAGCGTACAACATGATCTCAAATGATTCACTTTACAATACAGTTGAGGGGGATCTGTTACAATAACCTAGTCCGTGGGATTAGGAATGAACGGAAGCTGTGCCTATTGGGGATGTATTGATAATGAAGCATACAATCATGTACTACCAGGTGTTTTGTCTGAATTTGTGGCAGAAGGCCTGTGTGACGTCATTAATCAAGATGGCTGCTGTTATGGATACCAATTTCGTTTTTGAGCTGTAACTGTTTTTAGGGTGGTTCTATGAAAGATTTGCTATGTAGGTTATGTGTGATCAGAGGAATAGAAAAGTTCATATAAGGAATTTTGTGTTATCTTTTACCGTTTCTGAGATATAGCCTTGTAAATTATTGCTATCTTAATTTCGCAAACATTTGGCTGTATGCTCACCAAATTAGAAAGTCTGAAATAATTTGCAACTTTCTTGTTGAAATATACTATTTATTAAAACTACAATAGCTATTTCAATTTGAAGAGAGAAATTAAGGTTTTATATGTCATCTTCTGAATCCCAGAGTTCATTTTCATCATATACAAAATCGTTGTTATCACAGAGCTCTTTGTCGCCACCACTCTTACACAGTTCTTTGCACGTTAGCGACTGAGCATCGCAATTGTGATGCACAGCCAACCATCCTTTGATGCATGCACACCGTAACAACTGTATTATTGATTGTGGTGCACATGGAAGTGCACACATAGTAGGAGAATATTGATTATCTGCCTTCTCCCACCTGAATTGTGATAGCTCTGGGAAATTTGAACGTTGTTGATCAGCGCGTCGCCACTCCATCACCTGGTAATGAGTCCTTAAGATGCATGGTATTAGAGAGGGTCTTGTTGGCAGCAGATTTTCACTCTTTTTTGTGAACAACCACCAACGCAGCTAACCAATGTCTGATATCTTTGTTCCTGGCGAGTACACTTGACAAATGAATCGCTCTATCAATCATTCAATTGTTCAGTCTTCCCAAACCTTAAGGATTTATTTTTCTGTAGTCTTGTACACTTTTCAGAAATATGGTTTTCCTGTCTTTGTAAAGCACCCAGTAACATCACACCCTGAAAGGGCATTAGGGCCTAGTAATGCCTGCACTTTTGTAGGCCCTAAGCAGGAGCACAAACAGTTGGGATCTGTAAAGCCCCTATTAGTTCCAACTCCTGTGATAAGCATGCTGTCCGATGGGAAAAACATTGTCCACCACAGTGAAAGGACAAAAACATCAGTATCAGGTGAAAGAATGTGGAGGGTAGTAGCATGCAACATGATACATAAAGGGAGTGAAGAACTGTTTTTGTGTCTGCCTCCTTATGTGTGCTTTCAATGTCTCCAACATCATTCTATCTGATGGCTTGGCTTCATTTTTCCAACTGGCTACCAGGTTTCTTCTTGTCCTCTGTGCATGCAGGATTGCTTTATTTGAGAGTAAGCTGTTAACTCCTCTAGTTTTAGATTGCAAAAGGAGGATTCTAATGAAAATATTTTTAAAATGTGTAGAATCTGTGATTTTGTACTCAACAGGTGTTGCTTTTGTTGGGAAGGGGGCGACCCTGTTCCATCCCCCTAGGCGCTTCGAGAGGTATTTGAAGCACTATGATGGGCCAGTGGACAAGGGGGATGGTGGTAGGACCCCACCCCAATATAATAAACCCACATACTATAGCCCAAGGCGCAAGCAAGATTGCCATTTTGTATAGATATATGAGGACATAATAATGCACTCAAAATCCAAGATCCTGACCAGGCTGGAAGAAAAAGTTAAGGAGACTTTGGCAAAAACTGTTTTGGATCTCAGGACCTTCATTACCAACCCACCAAAAGTAAAGCGGGAATTGGAACTACTGGACTGGATTGAAACAGTAGCTAAAGTGAGAAACTCAGTTCCAACCAACGTATTTTTAGTGGCAGAAAAAAAAACGAGGTCAGCTACCACGATACCTGGAGAAATTGCCAAATAGAGAGGTCAGAAAGAACTTTCTGAGAATAAGGTTCAACCTCCTCCCTACTGGGGAGATCCTAGATAAGCGTAATCAAGGGGGAAATGTCAACAATCTCTGCAAGACTTGTGCCATCCCGGCTAACCAATCCCTTCGCCATCTATTGATGGATTGTTAGGGTACTTGGAATGTGTGACTGGCCAAATTAAGAAGATTTGTACCTAGGGAAGAAGGAATCATCTCAGAATTTCTGTCGGACAGAATATCAGGTCATGAAACAGCTTTGACTTTTATTGTGGTTGAGATACTAAGAGAACTGAGCTTTATAATAAAAATAACTGGAAGTGGTATAGTGCTGTGTATATGTAAAGACTCATGCTCTCCGGCAGGCTAAAATATCTGCAAGGGGTGGTGAAATTTCAACCGGCTGTTTAGGATACCTCCACTCAGAATCTATATGTGGAGAAGCGTCATTATTTTGCAAACTATAAATAGTGACTGTGTATAGCAAGAAATGATGTCAAATATGTTATTTTATTGATTGGTTTTATGTATTTTTGGATTGTTAAAAAAATATTTTTCTTGATTGTTTTATGTTGCTTATGAATTGGACAGATCTTGTAAAGGTTTATTTTATTTTACTAGAAACCAAATACAAAAAAAAACAAAATAATACAACAAAAAAAAAGGTATCACTACAAAATACTGAATCCCATTACGGCGAGGTAGAAAACCTTGCATGCAAAAAACGATTTTCTCCCAAACGAGAGATGGGGGGTTGGGTTGGGGTATTTAATTAAGTGGGGTGATATGGAGGGTTACGGGGGTCACCTCCTGCATTCAAAATACCAAAATGCCGCTGTTATACATGTGAGGATTTTGACCTTGCAGTAAACAATTCCGCATTTTAACGTAGATCCGTAAATGCATACCATTTAACAAGCATTGCAAAAGCCATGGTGTGACTTTTGCATCTAGATGGTAAACTTGTCTTGTCCTGCAGGGGCTTTACGAAGAAATCATAGCCTCTTCATTTTCCAAGCAAGATTAGTTGCTTTCCAAATACTTGTTTTAAGACCCTCCCCATCTCCTCTACTCCATTGGCTGCTGTTAGAAGCCTCCAGACCGACAGATAGCAGAGTCCTTTGAATCTTTGTATGTAGGACGGTGAAAGCGTGTCTAGTGCTTTATGAAGGTTCTAGGAGGACAATAGAGGTAGTTTGTGCATCTCGGACATGCATGCACTTTGGTTTCACTTGCTCAGAATGCCCCCACGCAACACATTCCAATGCTTAGATCACGTTGCGTGAAACACATCAGATAGCTTGCTTCTGTTCTAGTCTATGAGATCACATGGTTTGGGCTCGGCCTGCCAGTTCAGGAGAAATACAGCAATGTAGCCTTTTAGAACCACACACAAGTAATCCCATCCCAGGCCTCTCAATTAGATGCACGCAGAATGTGCATCTTTAAATATAAACCTGCAATTTAAGGTGTCTGCTTGCAGGCCTTTCATTTCAAAGCACTGGTTGCACATGTAACCCCTCATATGCTTCTCTTTGCAAATAGGTGAGCCCCATCTCTCTTATATGAAACGTCATTCTTTAACATAGGATTTCCTACTGAGGTCTATATTTTGTTTTTAATCTAAGCCCTTCAGGTAAGAATATACTTCATATTTATTTATTTATTTTTACTTGTATAACCCGCCAGCTCGCCCGAAGGCCTCAGGGCGCACACGGAATATGGTTCTGCTCTCCTGGCATGTTTAGATTGCGATACATTCTTTTACAGAGAACTCTACAAAATGTTATAAATGAGTACTTTATCTTCTGTCAAGGTAAGAACTTGTTGCAAAGGTTACAAGTAAACACATTATTTAGGAAATTATATTTTGGTGTTGAAAGGTCTTGACTGTATCAATAAGGCTGACCGGCAATGTCAAGGGTCAGCCAAGTGTAGTATAATCACTGGAATGAATTATACAGAGGCTGTGTGGCTGCAGTGAAACTTCCTTTATTGGATTAACACATTAATGGTAAATGTTCATATACTGCTATGTGGCACCATAGGGCAACTGGCCATGTTGGTGTTTAGGTGGAGGAAATGTCCATGAAGTCCTGCTGAGGGCCCTATTGCCAGTCCAGGGGAGGAGCACACAGGAGCTCCGTCTTGCTCCGGCGCTCTGCTCCCTTTGTGTGTGCGCAGGAAGCCTCGGGCCTCACTTCCTTTCTCGCGCCCGAGATCTCGCGAGACGGGGTCTCGCGATATCTCTACACCAGGTCTATTGGTTATCACGTGTGGCTGCCAGTAACCACGTGGCACCGCAGGACCGGTCTCTGACAGGGGGGAATGGAAGACATGGACCGGCTTCTGAATGGCTGAGAAGTCTGTTGTCTTCATACGCTGTCAGAGCTCTGTGGGCGGGTCTTGGCAAGATACAGCAGAACAGCCTCCCTTCCGCTTCCTCTCAGCTTCTAGAGCAGTGGTATTGCAACTTTTCTATGCTGAGCCCCCTTGACTAAAAATATTGCTGCCTGGCCACCCCATATGTCATTTCTGCTTATATATTCTATTAAAATCAGTCACTGTACTCCCTTGTTGGAAGAGGCTTGCGTCCCACTTGGATACCCTTCGCCCCTGCAGCCCCCTCAGGGCGTATCCTTACAGAGGGAAGTTAGGTTAATCTGCTATGGAATGATATATAAGGTGGGATTGGTTAGGCTACACATTGGAAGCTGTATATTGGCGTATTTGCACTATTTGCCCATAAGGGAAGTACAGAAATGAATTTTGAGAATTAAATATTTGTATACCTGCCTGCTGGAATATTGGCACTTTTTTGCCCTGTAAGGAGGGGTGCTGACACGAACTGTGGGTCGGGATTAATCTGTTGGGAACAAGAGTTGGACCTCTTCACTGCATATTTGCTTATTTGCACAATCGATGATATTGTATTTGCACAGTCACGATTCCTGAATATGTATTTGTTATTGAAAAAATTGAAAATGTTAAAGTTTGGGTACATGTTATTATTGGTCTATAGGGAAAGTCGTGTGTATTACTATTTGGTGTGGGATCAGGTTTTACCTTTGGTCGTGAGATCAAGTTTTAGGTTTTGTGTAGCATTAGTGTTATGATTGTTTTTTCTCTTTGTTTGTGTAAGGTTGACTGGTTTCAACCGGATTCACAATAAATAAGAACAAAAAACAAATATATATATATATATATATACTATACTTAGGACTTGCTCACAAAGTGAGCGAGTTGAACACTGTATAGTCGCGCGTTCACATCCTGAATTTTGCGTCTGTTGGAATGTTGACGATATGTTCTGTCTATATTACATTGACTTATGTACGTCAACTCTCAGTACAACTTAAACTTTAGTGCAATATTACAGAGGACCTTTCTCCATCATCCACTCCATTACCTTAAATGTAAAATGACATTGACACAGTTGCAATACTTCTAAAACCCTGTATTAACTTACAATGTATTCTGTATATTCAATCACAGCCTATTTATCATATTACATGTTTGCAGGTTAAATAATGGAACAATGTAGTTGGCACCATCCTACAAAAGATATTTCTCCGTAGGCCACCACGTTTCCTCGAATATAACATAAAACAGATTTGGTTCGACTACTTCTAGAGACATGAATGTGTTTGGCACATACTATTCTTGTAGCTACCGAGTAGGTCAAAGACTGGTCTTTGCTTCATCGATGATGAGGCTCTGCTCTTGGAGCAGGTGCACACCATTTGCATATCTACTACTGCCCATAGAAACAGACATTCGTCAATTATAAAGGTAGGATATGCCCCCAACCGTCGCCCTTGCTACAAACCTACCAAAGGACCAGAACCCAGGAGAATAATCAAAGAGCAGAATCGGGGCCAAGCGGAAGCACTTTGAATTGCAGGAGTACTTTGCACAAGAAAAGGGCTACTATACACCCAGACTGGGGCTGCATTATCCTGCAGCAGCAAGGAGACCACCCTTTTTCCCAAAGCCTGTACCATATCTGGACATTTGAGTGGTGAGTTTGTGCAAGAACCCCCTAGGGATGGCAGTGCATGGAAATCTATACGATAGCTAAACCGGAGGCTCCCTAGTATTCAAAGGTCTGAGACTCAGTCTTCCCGCTCGACAAGAAACCTCTTGGATCTCCTACCACCACCTGCAAGCGGGCAAGCCCTGATGCAGAAATGTGCCTATTGCTGCAAAGATTGGGTACTGTCAGAAGCAGAGACCCCCACAACCATGGTCCGTCCTTGAAAGGTCCTTGCAGCACCCTGAAGGCCGGGTGGTGGGGAGAGGTGCTTGTGATGAATGACCTGCCCTCTGTGGATCCTCAGGCAGACGGATAACGCGCCTTGTGATTCTCCCCTAACTTCATCATCGTGTTCTCCATGTGCTCCCCAAAAAGGTGAGTGCCCAAAAATGGAGGATGAAAAAGGAGACCGTTTGGCTTGCAATCTACCTCTCATGACCTCAAGCATATTTGTCAACAGTATCGATATGATCGACACAGGCCATGGAAAGACAGAACATGCCAGTATCGATAAGCCAGAAACTGCATCTGATCGACACAGCCCATGGAAAGACAGAACATGCCAGTATCGATAAGCCAGAAACTGCATCTGATCGACACAGCCCATGGAAAGACAGAACATGCCAGTATCGATAAGCCAGAAACTGCATCTGATCGACACAGCCCATGGAAAGACAGAACATGCCAGTATCGATAAGCCAGAAACTGCATCTGATCGACACAGCCCATGGAAAGACAGAACATGCCAGTATCGATAAGCCAGAAACTGCATCTGATCGACACAGGCCATGGAAAGACAGAACATGCCAGTATCGATAAGCCAGAAACTGCATCTGATCGACACAGCCCATGGAAAGACAGAACATGCCAGTATCGATAAGCCAGAAACTTCATCTGATCGACACAGCCCATGGAAAGACAGAACATGCCAGTATCGATAAGCCAGAAACTGCATCTGATCGACACAGCCCATGGAAAGACAGAACATGCCAGTATCGATAAGCCAGAAACTTCATCTGATCGACACAGCCCATGGAAAGACAGAACATGCCAGTATCGATAAGCCAGAAACTGCATCTGATCGACACAGCCCATGGAAAGAAAGAACATGCCAGTATCGATAAGCCAGAAACTGCATCTGATCGACACAGCCCCTGGAAAGAAATCTCAGAAAACGCAAAGACCTGCTGTTCCATGACCTATAAAAGATCAAAACAATCATCCTGGCTCTGCACCTCATTAAAGGTCTGAGGCCCACAGGCGTGTGGTGCTTTATAAAAATGTTAATAAATAAATAAATAAGAGCCAACCTTTATGCTCATCTGTTCTGGGAGACGTTCTGGGAGCCAGTACTCTAGCGTAAATGTTCCCTCTTCTCGTTCTATAGGTATGGAGTCAGATTCCGTCATGGGTAATTTGGCAGATGGATCATCCAAGAAGGGGTATCCTTTTGTGAGAATGAGTGATCAGGTACAAGTCGCACACTTCGTTGGAACGGGTGTCTCCAGTGTATTTGTGGGTTGCAGCTTTAAATGGACAAACCCAGCCTCCTGCATACTAACTATGTCTGCGGCTGCTAGAGCAACTTCTAATCTGGGGAGGTTCCCACCTTTCAAGCGTGCGTCCATAGATAGGTCACACTGAACTGGGATGTCTGCCCTTTCCATAGGGACCTCCTATCTATGTATTTATTTATATAGCGCACAAAACCCTGAGGTATCTAGGCGCTTAAGCTTAAGAGATTGGTTGCAGTGCTTCGGTGTTACAGAAAAGAAGCGTGGAATGAGAATTACAACATCATGGACGTGCATAGGTAATACATCATACGCAAAGTGCAAGGAGAAGTACATGCTGATCACATTTGTTGAGCTTGCCCGCATGTTGCAGAGTGACAGACAAATGCGTAAGTCAAATCAGTGGGCAAATACATGGTGCCTACCCCATGTTGCGGGGCGGCAGCAGCACAAAGATGCGAAAGTCAAATCAGTGGGCAAATACATGGTGCCTACCCCAGGGCGGCAGCAGCACACAGATGCGAAAGTCAAATCAGTGGGCAAATACATGTTGCCATGTTGCAGGGCGGCAGGAGCACACAGATGCGAAAGTCAAATCAGTGGGCAAATACATGGTGCCATGGTGCAGGGCGGCAGCAGCACAAAGATGCGAAAGTCAAATCAGTGGGCAAATACATGGTGCCTACCCCAGGGCGGCAGCAGCACACAGATGCGAAAGTCAAATCAGTGGGCAAATACATGGTGCAGGGAGGCAGCAGCACAAAGATGCGAAAGTCAAATCTGTGGGCAAATACATGGTGCCATGTTGCAGGGCGGCAGCAGCACACAGATGTGAAAGTCAAATCAGTGGGCAAATACATGGTGCCTACCCAAGGGCGGCAGGAGTACACAGATACGAAAGTCAAATCAGTGGGCAAATACATGGTGCCATGTTGCAGGGCGGCAAGAGCACACAGATACGAAAGTCAAATCAGTGGGCAAATACATGGTGCCTACCCGATGTTGCAGGGCGGCAGCAGCACACAGATGCGAAAGTCAAATCATGTGTGCCCCCGTCTCCCAAGTCCCCAGCACCAGGGTCTGACACAGCAAATAAAGTGTGGTGCACAAACCCACCCTCACACAAGAACGACTCAGGGTCTCCAGAGCAGCACCCAAATATCATCAAATATCATTAATAAATGGATATGCCCATGATGGGTGGCAGTAGGAGCACGCCTATTGGGAGCCACACAGTGACACTCCTCAGCACTGGATGCGGGAGCAGCATCATGGAAGCACTGGCGCAGGTGCAACCATTTACAATAAAATCACACATATCTAGGGTGACCAGACCTCCCGGTTTTGCCGGGACTGTCCCGGAATTGGGTGCTCTGTCTCCCTTTCTCACGATTACTTTTCATTTGGAAAATGTAGTGGTCCTGGTTTTTGGTAGTAGGTCTTTAAAGCTGGCAGGCAGGAATGCTGCAGTTTATGCATTAAGATAGTGGTAGTGTGTGATAAATTAATTATATGTGGTTATTGCACCAGTAACACTTAAACCTCCTTCTCCCACCAACACTGATGTGTAGTGCCTTGACAGTCTCTTTCAAGAGTTCGTCCAACTTTTATGTTAGTTGCCCTGTCCCGGTTTTTTAACTTTTTTAATCTGGTCACCCGGCACACATTTCTGGGAACAATACCCCTGAAACATGAAACATCCTCCAGAAACCTGAAGAAGAGTAGTTTCCAGGGAGCCTGGAGGACTCTTAGAGCAATCGGTACAGAGGGGAGGTGCAGCTAAGAAAAGAGAAGTCTGTCGAGCTGTGTCCTGATAGGAACATAAGAATAACTGCTTTGAGGAAGCACCAGTGATGGCGGTGATTACTTCATTGAATAAGAACTGCGACACGAAAGAGGAACGAGGTGGCATGACATCAAGACGATTGCTGCTAAGAAAGGCGCAGTCCTGTTTCTATGATTAGTGATGGTTGTGAACACGGGTTGGTTGAAGGGTATTGTGTGATCTGAATGCGTGAATACATTGTCTGGATACATTACCATTCAAGATGTTTCATTGGCATTAATAGAGTACGGCCATTGAGTGCCGTCAAAGCAGGAATTGCAAAAGATATCACTGCTTCCGGAATGCTGCAAAATGTGTCCCTCCGGATCCAGGAAACCAAAAGCTCATGTCTTAGTCACCATGCAATGCCGAACCTCAGTGATCAGAGATTGACCTCTGAGCACAAAAGAGTTCGACATGGCTATGGGTTGTGTCCCTTAGGAGACGTGAACGTTGGATGACTGGAAAGTAGAGCAATGCATTGCATGCTGTGTGAAACAATGACTTCGAGAGGTGACTGTATCCTGCATTTTCATTCCATGTGTTTCTTCCAGTGTTGAAGGTGTACTTGTAAAACCTAGAGGCTTTTTTAGACTCAGCTCACTGTGCGTGCTAGGAAGTGTTGGCTTTCATTGAGGATGGGGAAAATAACGCTGTATTATACTTAATTTACTCAACATGATATTATACCAACTTATATAATCGTCAGGTTGGTGCATTATGTGCTTTGCAAGCTTTTAAAGTCCTCTCTATAAAAGAGGGTGTTATTTTAGCACTTCATTTTTTACACTTTTTACAAGCCTATCATTTGTCTGCCATTGCTCCTGCCACTTGCCCATCCCTGCCTGTGTTAGTTCCCAGTGTAATTGTGTTTCACTGCCCAGCCCTGAGCTTCCTTCTGCTCTTGTGGGCACTGCGGATCATGCTCTTTGACTGCTGTGGCAAAGAAAGAAAGATAAAAAGAAAAAAGCAGGAAAGAAACAAACAAACGATAGAAAATGGAATGAGCAGGGAAATGATGGAAACAAAGAATGCAGAAAGGAAAAGGAACAGATAGGGATAACGAGGAAGGAAAGAAGAGGAGAAAAGAAGAAAACAAAAGGAGAATAGTGTGGGAGAAAATAATGAAAACGATTGAAAAAGAAAATGTATAAAAAGGAAAAGTGTAGGAAAAAGGGAAGAGGATTAGAGAGATGGGAAGACTGATAGAAAATTAACTATATTGCTACATGGCATTTACACATGCAATACCTGTGATTACGTTAATTTCTGAATTGTATCATTGCACTTTAGCGTTACAACATGTAGAATGTCTTGCAGCGGACATTCCCTTTTAATATTGATCATTGTTAACAAAAGACATTACTTCATTGGAGGCAGTGGGAAATATGGCTGCCTCCAGGGGGCAATTGGAGCTCATTTTTGGACTTTTCTGAAATATGTTTGCAAGTGTGTTGCTGTTCTCCAGTGGACCACTGGTGATTACTTCAATTAAAACGAAGATTCTTGACAGTGTCATTTTTAAAACCGCATGCTAAGACCCTACTTATTTATTGAGACTTCATCATTGTGCTTTGCTGACATCTGACCCTGCACATTGTATTTAGTTATTTATTTGTATTGCGCCGACATCCCGCGGGCATCAGGGCGCATACGAGGAGACAAGGACAAACACGAAAGACAGACAAGTGATCACAGGACATTTGCGAGTAGCAGAACACTTAGATAATTTCTCGGCCTAGAAGGAAACCGTTCATTGAGGATATTTATTTGAAAAGGAATGTTTTTAGTTTCTTCCGAAAAGTATGATGGTTAGCCTCAAGCCTGAGGTTGAGCGAAAGTTTGTTCCAGTTTACCGCTGAGTGGTTAGGGAAGGCTCTTCCCATGCCGTATTCTTTCTTGTGACTCATTCCTGTTATTAATCCATGGGCTTCTGATCTTAGAGCCCGGGTAGGGTTATATATAGAAAGTGATTTTAGATTTCAAATAGGCAGGTGCTTTTCCGTACAAGCACTTATGTGTCAGGGTCAATGATTTAAAGTGTATGCGATCTTCAATTGTCAACCAGTGAAGGTCACGTCTGGCTTCACTTATTTGTTCAGTTTTTGCTTTTTTGTTTGATTGTTCTAATCGTGTTATTTTGAATCAGTTGAAATTTGTGCATACTTTGTTTGCTAGCTCCTACAAGGAGTGCATTTTCGTAGCCTAAGCAAGACAAAATAGTAGCTATTGAAGTGCAATTTTTCTCGCTAAGAAATGGTTTCATTGCTTTGAGCAATCCCATGTAGTAGGTGCAGTTTTTGCTTACGTACATTGCATGGACATCTGCATTCAGAGATGCTTCTAATGTCATGCCTAATGTTTTAACTTTGCCCGAGACCTCAATACGGGATTCTTTGATTTTAAATGATTGCACATACGTCTCCTACAGAATACAGTAGAACCCGATAGTACCCCTTACGCTAACCTGCTGACGGTTCCTAGAGTCAAGCGTTCCAAATCGCGGTGGTGTCAGCTTCCCCTTCATCGCTGCCAGGCAATGTAACTCCATCCCACTATCCCTCCGACTGGAACCCTCACACGTTGCATTCCGCAAGGCGATCAAAACTAGGCTATTCTCTTAAACTAAGTATACGCCGATTATAACAACTTTATGTAACATGTTCCAATGCGGTAAACCATACACTATGTAACCTCTGTGTAGCCTTACCACCCCTATGTAACACATCACCAAGTACCCTATATGTTCACTTATCTGTAAATGTAACTAAGTTTCCATGTAACAGCGCCACGATGCCCAAGGGCTTCCTGTGCCCTTTATAAATGCAAATAAATAAATACAGTCTGGGGGTCTTGTATTGTTACCAAAGACAAAGTGTCGTTGCTAGTGGATTCTATAAAATGTAATTGTCACACATTGTGTAGCGTCCAAAGATGCTATTTGCGCAAAGGTTTCAAGATGGTCCATAAATCTAAAACACTGTCTGCTGTTAGCCACAGGACAGAGGCTGCTCTTTCAGTCTCATTGTTAATGGAGATTATAGGCCTCATTACAACCCTGGCGCTCCCGGATTGAAGGGGCTGGTACGGGACCGGCCCCCCTTCAATCCGGGAGCGCCGATTACAAGCTTCCCATCGCGGGACCCGGATCGCATGCCTGGTAACACCAGGCGTGCTTTCCAGGTCCCGCGAGGGGAAGAGGGAGGCAATAATGGGCAAGTTGTACTCTGCCCGTTATTACCACCCTCCCCATTCCCATTGAGCTCTATGGGGGCTCAAATGGGAATGGGGATGGGTTCCTGCATGGAGGACTTACCGGGTCCTCCTATCTCGGAGTAACCCGGTAAGTCCCCATTGCAGGAACCCGGTAATGGAGCCCGGAACGGAGGCAGCCATGGAGCTGGAGCTACCTCCATTCTCGTAATGAGGCCCATTGTCATGTGTGTTATGTTACTGGGATCTATACTGCATGCCACTGCCATAGGCCAGAGCCTTTACTACAAGCGCCGGCACTCACCGTTTCTCAGTGGAAACTCTTTCTCTTGGCTGTGGAAGCTTTGTGCATGAGTTCCAGCGTGCACCACTTCTCAGTCCTGTCACTTTCTCCATCGGCTCTTGGAACTTTGCCTTCAAATCCCAGCATTCAGAGTTTATCTGTGCAACCTTTCTCATTTGTCTCTAGAACGTTTGCCTGCAAGTTGCAGCAACTAAGTAGTAAGTAAATTCCCCCACAACACATGATACTGACCACTAAGAAAAGAAGCAAACATTTAATCAAAAATAATCGAACACGATGAAGTTACACCATTTGACTTTAAGAACTGATGAAGCCTACCTATCACATCTGGACGGAGGCACCAATAACTAGAAAATTCCATTCAGCAGTGAATCGCCTGATCAGCAAGAAACAGTACATTATGGTTATGTTATGAATACCTGAACAAAAGGGAATCCAGAATCATGTGAGTTTTGGTCTGTGTACCATATATCAGATTTACATAGGCCCTGAAGAAGCTCTGGTTTAGGAGTGAAACGTGTTGACCTACTGTGTGATGTTCGTTATTTAACCCTAAAGTGTGGTAACACTTCACAACTGCAGAAGGCGCCTCCTCTACAAGACCGTGTAAAGATTAAATGTGGGTACACCCAAACTGAGCCGCCTTGGAATTGTAGCAAGAAGAGGTGAGCTTGCTATCCAGACCCTACAGACAGGCAGGCAGTGGACATGACCGTTGTGTACTTCCACAGCCGCAGAACCTGTGCAGCACTGTGCCGTGATACTGCAACGCTTTCCCTAATGTGCCCATAACAAGTACCAAAAAGAGGGCCTGTGTTCCGGATGTTTACAAGGATGTAGGGGTCTCCTCAGGACAGCAACTGTTCTCAAGCAGTAGAGCTTAGCAGATCAAGGAAGACAAGGAGAACTACGGATCCTCCACCAAGGAAAGGGCTGCAGACCATCCAAGGTGAGTTGCCATGGCACCAGGCGCTGTGTAGCACAACATCTTCATCTGCTGGACAGAAGCCTGGCAACAGGGCTGTGCTCACCGCAATGGCAGCAGCCCGTCACGACCCTGCTTTAAGCAATAGCCCGGTTGAGAGACTAACTTTTGCAGGCATTGCAAAGAGCCGACCCGTCATAAACGTGCAAGCATAGACACTACTGAGTGACACAAGGCTCCCGAGAAGAGACCATGGCTTTTCTTTAATGAAACCCATGCAAAATAATCATAGCTGTTAATTTTTAACTGCATCTACAGTCCCCTGTGTCAGACTTATCACCTGGCACCACCAGGCCAACAGAGATTCAGCGGGTTGCCATGACATTACACTCGCAGAGCTAGAGATATTTGTCCATCTCTGAAGAGGTCCAGCAGCAAAGGGAGAAACAGAGCTCTTTACATTAAGGTGAATCAGGAAAGAAATGTGGCCACTACATGGCAGTGGCAAAATCTATTGAAAAACACAGTGGAGAAAAAGGAAACCATTTTTTTGACATTTAATTTATTGCACTTATAGTAGTGCACAAATCCCATGGGCAACTAGGCGCTGTTTCAGTACAATACAGTGCAATCAGCCTACAGGTTTTCTGCTCAGAAGTATTGCAATAGAAATCAAACCGCCTGCGTTTTTCATATGTAGGTTTGTTTGTGTGGAGCTCTAGAAATAGTGCTGTCTCCATAAACACTTGATAGTCAAGCACTGAGGCGTTGCTAGGGGAGGGGGGCTCTGGGGGTATAGCCCCTGGTCTTTTGGTTGTAGCCCCAGATAGAAGCCCAGGAGCTACAACCAAAAGGATGGCTAGCCCTGAGTACTGACTGTATCAACATTAGCGTAGCCCTGGACCTATTCCTCACCTAGCAACAGTATTTTGTTAAGACCTGTGCTCCTGGTCATGTCTGGCAGAAGAAAACGCCACTCCACATTGTTTACCTGTCAAATGGTTTAAAAGGTGTAGAGACAATCAGTAGCCCCTCCTCCCAACCCACCGTGGGGGCTGAGAGGGCAGCGTGCCCCTCCCCCCCAAGGACTCCACGGTGCTGAAAACCAGGAGATCAGAGATCAGACTGGGATCCTTTCCCCAGCTTCTGCCTCGCTAAGAGGGCCCTGCGGCTGGGAGAGAGTGTCCCGGCCACTCCTGGGACTGGGAGTTAGTTAGCACACGTGTCTTTGTTTCAACTAATACCCTGCTAATGGGCTGCAGTTAAATGGCTGCAGCCAACCACTCCTCTTTGGGCAATTGTTCAAGAGACCTGCTCGCCATCACAGCTCCACCAGCAGGACAGCTAACTCTTTCCCATCATTGTAGCATCAATATGGGGAGAGGAGTTAGGAGGCAAAGATGTTGTGTTTTGGTCTGTTAGTGTGGCTGGGGTCTGCTCAATTAATAGCCAGCTGCCCAATGGTGTTGAAGTTGCTAAAAAGATTGGTGTTACTGTGCTTGAAAGAAAACATTCAATTTAGGGCTAAACATGTTCCAGGTGTTCTCAATAATGTGGCTGATGCTTTGTCCCGTTCTAAACTGCAGGAGTTCCAGTGATGGTTGCCTGGAGCGGACCTAGTGATGGCGAATTTCCCAGAAGGACTTTGGGAGCTGGCTGCCCGGAACTAGCATCCCTGATAAATGTATCGGTAGCAGGGAAGACAAAGGGTGCATATGAGCAAGCATTTGTGGAATTCAGTGTTTTTTTTATGTGGGGCAGGGTTTGGCAGATATTTTCCATAAACATGCCGCCAGAAGTTTTCCTGGTCATCTACACACGGGGGGCGACAATTGGAATGGTCAAAACAAAGATGGCAGCCATTGGTTTATTTGCAGGACTACAAGGAAGGTGCCTGCCTTCCACCGATTTTGCGATTTAAAAAAAGGCACTTGCCGGTTGGAGATGGGCGGTGGCACCTGAGAGAGATAGCAGGAGACCCCTAGACCCAAACAAAATAGCGATAGTGCGGGTACTAGGGGGAATCTGCAGGGACGACTGGAAAAGGATCTTCCAGGACGGTTGTCGTTATGGCATTTTTTGGGGTCTTTAGGATCGGTGAACTGGTGGGGGGATCTACGACCGACTTTGCAGGAGGTTTATCCAGGGACAATCTATCATTCAAGGGTGGGGAGCTGGCACACATCTGGTTAAGAAAGTCAAAAACAGACCATGAGGACAAAGGGGCCAGGGTGACTTTCACGGTGCATGCTCTGGGGGACATCTGCCCAACAGAGAGGCTACAAGCATACTTGGGGTACAGGGAGAACCAGGCTGGCCCACTTTTCCTGCACAAGGACGGGTCGTGCCTATGCAAGTACCAATTCAGAAAACTCTTTGAGATGGCACTGAAGGAGGCTGGGCTACAGGGGATGGGATTTGCCCTGCATTCTTTTCGAATAGGAGCAGCCACAAAAGATGCTGGCTACGGGTATGGTGAAGGACAAATAAAGGCATTGGGGCGGTGGAAATCCCATGCTGACAGGGGTTACATCCGACCACACCTCCTGTGTTAGGTGGTACAGAGGTGAGCATGGGGGTCAGGACGCAGGTCAGGTGGAAAATGCCAAAACAAATAATGTTAAGCACTGTGATGTTTCTTATGCCTGGATTTTAGTCTCTTTTTAAAAAAAGGGAGAGGGTGAATCCAGTTGTAGGGGTCGTGAAGCACTCGTTTGTATGGAGAATGGAGCAGAGGGTGCGAGAAAGACCGACGTTGCTGTCGGATGGGGCGCGCATGGACATTCACTGGATTACTCGCGAAGGATTGCAAGTTTTCTAAGTGCCGTCATTGGTGGCGAAACGAATGAGGAGGGGACTTCCAAGGCCTGTTCTGAAGATTCTGCACATTGGTGAGAACGACCTGATGAGATTGGGAAGAAAGGAGCTAATCAAACATTTGAAATTGTTATTTGCTTGGTTTGGTCGATTCTGCCCTGGGGTTTTGCTTGCTTGGTCACATATTATTCCCAGACTGCCTTGGGGCGCCCATGGCCAGCGCGCCTGTTGAACATGTCCACGCGCGCGGAAACTGAACAGTGAACTAGAATGGTTGGCCAACTGCCTGGGGCGCCTGCATATTATCAGGAACCATCTCTTAAGGGGCCT
Source organism: Ambystoma mexicanum (assembly GCF_040938575.1). Taxonomy (NCBI): domain Eukaryota; kingdom Metazoa; phylum Chordata; class Amphibia; order Caudata; family Ambystomatidae; genus Ambystoma; species Ambystoma mexicanum. The sequence continues at coordinate 188,230,780 of NC_090921.1, forward strand.
GGGAACTTCTCACCTGGATGGGGTGCATCTGTCCCTGCATGGAACTGAACTATTGTGACTGAACTCTGTGGCTTGGATAAGGAACTTTGCAGGGGCTGGTGTGGGGGGAGGGGCACGAGCTGGAGAAGTGTGTGGTGGTCGTCTCGAGCTGGAGGAAAGCGTCCAAGATTTCCGGAGGGCTCACGCCACAGACATATGTTTTTCTACATATATGTATGATTGCAGGGCCACACGTCAAAGTGACGTATCGTCTGTAGGGGGCGTCCAGTGGGGGGTGGGGGCATCAGTGGTGAGAGGTTCTGGTCGATGGTTTAGTGGGTCCCATATTTCCCTCAGGCCCATCCCAGGGCGTGGGGGGAGTGGGACCTGGTCACTCCCCCATGCTAGAGTACGTAATGATGACGTAATTGATGATTTAATAATTACGGTTATGACCATTGGATAACGTAATTCATGTATGGCCTTTTTGTCGCATTTTGGGGATGTTAGACATGTATAAATAAATAAATAAATGCAGCCTATTGCGTTACAAATGTGTTGAGTCCCTCATTGGCCCTGCGCAGCCCACGAAAGTACCCCGGGTGACCTTGCCTGGACAGCGAGTTCGGAGGGGTGGAGGCGGGCCATAAAGGAAGGGAAACCTGTAGGGGGAGGCACCCTGTCACCGCCGGCGGAAAGTTGTCGTCAGGTGTGGCACCACTGCCCGGCACCGGAAGTAGTGAGGCTAAGGGTCCTGGACAGGTATAAAGCGAAGGGCATAATGTACCTCACTCTCTTTTGTGCTGCCTGGGACCGGAGGTGTTGCTCGTGGCAGCATGGTTGTTTTCCCACCCACCCACCCTTTAGATCAGCAGTGGGAGAGAGTGTTGTGGTAGGTTGGAGCACATTGCATTGTAGTAAGCAAAGGGCTCTACCTTTGGGATCACTGGACGGGAGATTGTTTGCTGATTTACATTAGGGTCCTAGGTTTGATGCGGAACGGTGAGGTGGCAGACAGGAGGCTCTAAGAGCGGTCTTCACCGGTGATGCTGGAAATGCATTGGAGGGACAGGGCCTCCCTGTCCTTGTTCTGTAGTCCTTTTTCTTGTATTTTCCATCTTGTTTTCAGCGCAGGAGTTTATGTGGGACTCCTGGTGGCAGTGCAGCTTTTCCTCTTTTTGGTTGAGGTGAATAGACACTGGGGATGCCTTATGGCACCTGTGGGTGGGGGTACAACCCTGTACTCCTAGTGTATGCTTTTGGGCACTTGTGGGTGGCCCACAGAGCAGGGTGGGTTGGTGGCAGCTCCATGATGAATTTGACAGGTGCTCTGAGTATCCTTCATTTTGCGGTTACCTAAGCCCTGCCATGGGAATCAGTTGATTCCTGATAGGAGACAAGATGGCCCCTGTGGTCTCTTGCTTTCTATTGCCTGTTACCTTGTTTTTCCGCGAAATCCCGGGAAGCCCTGACTCTGTCCCTTCCCCCTGACTGGCTGTTTGGTGAAAGTTCCATGTATGGTATTGTGGGGAGGTCCAGGCCAGACTGGTTGGAGCCTTCCCAGTGACTGTATGTTGTGGGTACCCCCTTGGGGTGGGACCTGGGTGAATGGAGTGTGTGACCAATATACACTTCTTGTTATGGGTGTCTAGTTTCTGGTATGTGACAAAAAGACTGACACAGCCCTGCCCGAAACTGGTATGAATGCAGTGTGGTGTGCTGAATGGCTGGGTACTTGGTCCAATACACATTCCTTGTTGTGAGTGTCTGAATGGAGGAGAATGGCCTGAATGCACTATGAGCCTGATTGGCTGCCTGCCTGCATGAATGCCCTTCTGTATGATTGGTTGCCTGACTGTGACCCAGCAGAGGGAATGAGAGACCAAACAGTATATCTGGGGGCCTCTCACTGATGGAAATCATTCAGAAGTTGAAGTTGATACTTGATGCTTAACCTTGAGGCCCACTGGGAGAAGAAGAATTGCTGCTGCTGTCCTTCGCCAATCTGAAAGCTGCTGTGCCTTCAAGGAACTGATCCAAGAGAGGACCTGGCTAGGAAACCTCTCCCTGAGCTACGAGGGACAATTGTGCACCAGCTGACCTTCGCTGAAGCGCCCTGGAAGTCAGTCCTCGAAAGGCTGCCGACCGGAGACAGGGGGCGCCACGGAATCACGAAGTGTAGCTCCCGGACATTGAAGTCCATCACCGCCGACGACCGCTGTCACCGACTGGAGCCGCAGTTCTCCTTTGCCTTAGAACACTTTGAATGAAGGACTCTCTCGCTCATCACCGACGACTGCTTTGTCCGGCCGGAGAAAGTCAAGGCCGCCGACGCACCGAGGAGAATCCGCCGGTGAGTTTCCTGCCACCCGAAGACCACAAAGATGCTGAAGACTCGACACCCTTGCTGGGCCAAAGTTCTTCGTAGACTCTTTACGGCAACAATCTATTGTCGTTGAGGTGCACCGCACACCTCGTCTTTGCTGGACGTCCACGACCGATCATCGACGAGCACCACCAGCACCGAAGCTGCTGCCTCGACGCCTTTGTTCACCACTTCTTCGAGGTATCTCGATGATCCGTGGCTCCTGCCTTAAAGGGAGCCACTTAAGAAGGACCGGTTGACGATCCGACAATGAAATCTGCTCTTCCAGGTACATTGGGGTTGTAGAACTATTTAGAAGGAAATAAGACTCATATAAAAAATATATGGACTGGGCTTGTATTATATCTTTATTTACAGGTTGCCCAGGCGGGGGGATCCTCACACAGAACTGTGCCTATTGGTAGGGGGCCAGTATTCTGCCTACTGTTTTAATCAACCTGCTTTCCTCCTATGTCTATTGTTGGTTCACATTATTTACTGATGTGTATGATATTTGAACTGAGTACAGTTAATGCAATTAAATGGACTCAAAGAGTAATTGTGGCACCACATAGAAAATGTATATAGTTACCTTTTTAGATTAACTTGAGTACAAAGTGTGTTATTGTGATTGTGTACACAACTTGAGCCTATTTATATAAAGAACTGTGTTTTCACTAACAAAGTGTATGGACATTCCTTTGTGGGTGCTTGGGGACTACAGTGTACTTAAGAACCAGCCCACATCACCTCTTGAGAGCTGAAGCCTTGATTGCTCAAACTTCGCTACCCAATAGAGAATCTTGCCTGGGGTGCTCTGTCCCTCTATTCTGCCATATAGAGAGCAGGAGCACAGATACGCCACTCCAGTCTTTACAACCAGTCCGTGCACCGGGTGAGCGGGTCTGGTCAGTGGTTTAGGGGATCACATTTCCGTCAGGCGCGTCCGAGAGCGTGGGACTTGCCACTCCCCCCATGCTAGAGTACGTAATGATGACGTAATTGATTATGTAATAATGACTCTGTTATGATGTCACGATGATGTTACCATTGGATGACGTAATTCATGTATGGCCTTTTTGTCGAATTTTGGGGATGTAAAACATGTAATAAATGCGGCCTATTGCCTTCCAAATGAACGTGTGTTGTGTCCCTCACTTGCCCTGCCACCTGTGTCGCCCATTAACAGTGGCACTGCAATAACTGCTGTAAAATGTCTCTTTTGTTAGCAGTGCCTTTCTTAGGCTTTTAGTCAGTTGGCACAGTGATGGTACATTTCCAAGTAAAAGACCCCCAAAACTTCCAGTTACCTACCATAACTCTCTGCTACCTATAAAATTCAAATGAGTAAAAAAATAAAGCTCCTTTTATAGGTTGACTTTAACTTAACATGCAAATAAGGTTTTGATTTGATGTGGCTAGTCAAATGTTCTTAACATCATGTAACAGCAAGCTAGACATGTGTGACAATCTCTATACCCCGGTGACCTTACTACAAAATTATTTGAGTGTGTGCCCTTAAGTGATAAAGTTACAGTAGTGTGCAACAGGAAATGTTTGAATTTTCATTGTGTTGTATTCTGGGACTTGTAGTTTTCCATTCAGGTTGCAGAAATAGAGCCAGAATGATATTATTTTGCCTTAACAACATGTTTCCAATGTACTATGAGATTTGCGTATTTTGTAAATAATCACTACAAGACACTATTATTGTAGTCCTTGAAAGCCAAAACTTAAATATTTGCACCAAGTAAAACTCAGAAGCTATGTGAGCAAGGGTCTGCATTGCAGAGTGAGCTAAAATCCTTGCTTCAATGCTTAACCAAAGTGTGTCGTCCAGGACCAATTATTTAATCTCACTGGGCCTCATCACATCTGTGCCAGTCCATAGACAACGGTGCTGGTAAAACCGGCACAGTACAACTCTGCGGGTGGGTGCCATCTGCGGGCGGGTGCCATCCCGCCCGCCAGGATCATACCTACCGTGCAGGACGGCACCCACTCACAGATTTCTCACGGAAGCACCGGCACCATTGTTAATGATGCCGGTGCTCCCGTGTCCCCATTCACATGGAGTTCAATGGCACTCCATGGGGATGGGGACTAACAAAATTACCGGCGCCTGACTTCCCGGCCACTGGACTTGGAATAGCCCGATGGCACCGCGAAGTCAGGCGCAGTTAACTTTTTACATGTCCGGCGGCAACCCGCCGGTTTTACCGGCAGGGTTACCGCCAGACCCGTAATGAGGCCCACTGTGCCTCAACTGCAAATGTTGGCTTCCTTACAATTTATTAAGTACAGACTATTTTAAAAAAAATGTATATACAATGGGGCTGATGTAATGATTTTAGGGACAAAATGGTGTCCCCCTTGTGCTCTTGTTTATGGCCCCCTGAGACCATCATCTAAATTTGTGTTATTGTTGTACTACCTCTCGCATCTTTCCTTTACAATTGATTTAATGGGCAGATATATAGGCTCACCAGCCAGTCAGTGCACCACAGATTCTAGTATAACAGACTGACTGTGGCAGAAGCAACATTAATTTCCTCACCTATTGCTTCCAATTACCGAAGTTGCTTAAGCGGTCCAGAGTACTTCCACACATTTGCACACCTTCTGCTGTTCTTTGTGGTTTATGATTTGCAAGAGGTGGGGTATGAGGTGGGGTATGAGTAGGGGGTGCAGGCTAAGGTTGAATACTAGCAATGTTGATATGAGCAGATCGGAAAAATAGGGTTTTCTGTGTTGTGTGAGTTAGAATTGTTTTCTGGGTTGCCTGGAGCAGTGGTTAAGGTACAGCACAGTTTGCTAACGTAAATGGTTTGTGTGGTGTAAAGAGTTCTGAGAACTGCATTGGTCTATCCGTGGTTAGTCTGGTGTGTAGGGAAATGTAGTGTAAGCACATGTCTTCTGATGGCGTACATTCCATTCTGTAATCTGTGTTGTTTTGGTGATGGAGTTGTGTTGAGATGTGTTGTCTTTTAGTGTGGAAGGAAGAAGGATTTTGAGATGGTTGTTATCATGTCTTGCCTAAGAAACCACCCAATTTCTGGGACAACCCTTTTCACTTTGGAAGCATCACAGTGTGTCACATTTTTGTTTATATCCCTGCAAAACATTATTTCTCCAGCTTTTATGCCATATTTTGCCATATTGTAGTATTTTAGGCTAAGTGATGCTACGTTAGGTGACACGATGCCATGGCACAAATTCAGGACCCATAGTTGTTCAGTTAGCAAGCATTTCCCTTCTAACTGCCCATTGACCCCTCAAAGACACTCCCAAATATAGTGTCACTCAGTTTTACATGGGTTTATGGTAAACTGCCGATGGACATGCACCATGAACTAGCAATTGGCAAGCCACTGTTTGACACAGTAGTCTGTGTTCACTAGACATTTTTCCTCTTCTCTAGGTTTCGTCTTATGCTGTGATCACTACTGTTGCCCTCCAGGCCTTTTTCCTCTCTAGGTTGCACTGAGTCTGGTCGGCTCCTGTTAGGCAGAGACCTGTGCAGTTCCCTTAGGGAACACTGCAAAAGATTTAAGACTACAGGTGTTGGCAGTAAACCCACTTGGTAGCAGTCTGCACCACCCAGATTTACCTGGTAGCTGTGGCTGAGTAGTCAGACTTCCCTCAAGAAGAGTTAGGCAGTATGCAAAGTATACACAATAGGCACTCAGATACAACAATACAAGCAAACACTGACCAGAGCTTTGGTATCAAAGTATATCATTATTTATTTAAAAACACACGGTTTGAAACACTCCAGCACTCTTATTGTAAAATATTCTAAACACAGTTACTATTGAAATATGTGCACCCCTTTTTTCCTTATCAGATAAGTCACAGTAAAACACCACTTATTTTCATACAGAGGTGAGCGCTTAACTAGATTGCACTCCAATAAGCTTGTGAGAAAGGGAGGGAAAAAGACAGAATATGGAAAGGTACACCACTCTAAGATTCAGGAACACTATTAGCAAGGCAGAAGAACAAAAGTCACCGGTGAGCCAAAGTCCAAAGGCTGGGCCCCCTCTTAGAGAGAGCAGAGCACAAATGCGCCCAAGATCACACAGTTACACTAGGCTTAGAAAGTCTTGCAGAGGGTTCAAAAAGAGTTTAGAGAGGCTTAGGAAAGTTTAGCCAGGGTGTCCCAGGCTAACCCAGGTTCGAAAGCCGGGGGCTAAATCTACCCCGTACAGTCGGTAGCAAGGGAAGCCAGACGGGACACGGTACATTAAGTGGGAAGGATCCTCCAGCGGTGGCAGTTGTTCCTGGTAGTGGGTGCAAGTTGCGTCGTCGTCCAGGGGAAGAGAAGATCTCGACTTGGAGGAAAGATGAAGGTCGTTGCACTACCAGGGCAGAAACCAGCCGCAGAGTTTTCCGGTTAAAGGTGGTACCTTTGTTTCGCGGTCGTGGTAAAACGTGGTATCCCGGTTTCCGGGGTGCTTGGCACGAGCAAGGCGGCCACGAGGTACGTCGGGAAAGCGAAAAGACGGTGAAACTGGTTATCCCCACCAGTCAAAGGAAGAAGACTCTCCGGCGGGAGATCTCCTCTGTCGTTGGGAAAAGTGGTGAGGCAGTCAAGCAGGGCTCCACCGGTGGTGGTGTCGTGGCAGGTTGGCTCAGCTTCTCCCTCGTCGGATTCTTAGGTCCTGTGGCGACTTCTGAAGTTCCAGTCCCCAAAGCCCTGCTTTTATGCAGCAAACCCCCATTCACTCAGCCTAGCTGTCACACAAACATGCTAAGTGGTGAGCCTGCCGGCTCACCACTTGGGCCAATCAGGATGGAGTGCGACTTGAGTTGCCTAGGCAACTCAGTCCAGGGTGCCTAAATTTCCCTCCACCCCTCCTAAGTACCCCAAACAGAGTGGCACCACTTTGGAGGGCTTCTGTGGAGAAGCCCGCCAAAAAGTGGAACAAAGGGCTCGACTTGGTTTGGAGTCACAGAAGAGAACACAAACGCCATTTTAGAATCAAGTTTTGGCAAAAAATACCAACCGGAGAATTAATATTAATTAAATAAACCGGCAGTATGTTCGAGGCTACTGTAAATAATTAAATAAAGATAATAGCCTAAAACAATGGGAAATCCCATAGGAAAATATTCGTAGTTGAATATAAAAAGTAGTATCCACTGCCACCAGCCAAAACTCGATCAGGGGGGACGGAGACGTGCCCCCTCGACTAACAGACCCCGGGGCAATTGAATTGCCCCAGCCAGTCCGTCCACAATATGATGGTTTGTACTGGTTCTGTTCAGAATTTAAGACTAGTAAAGTCAATGGTGACTTTACATGCCCTGGGAGACAGTAGTCAGTCCCAGGGTATGGAGTCTATACTGGGGGGTCACTATGACACCCCTGTGTTACTGCACGGAGGGTGCTGTGTAACACACATCACAAAAACACCTATAGCCCTATGGAGTAAAAGACCCCATAGCCCATTAAACACATCTAGATTCAAAGAAACACACTCAAATCATGCCCAAGAGTGAGGGTAAAAGAGTCTCACTCTTGGCAGGAGAAAAAAATAAACCCCAAAAATCCAGCAAAGCTGCTGGGGGACTCACTAGGTTAGGAAATTCAGCCTAAACAGAGAATTCTCCCTAGCAGCTCCCACCATTTTCTCCACTCACTGCCTGCTGCTGCCCTTGCTTACTTGTCTCCGTCTGCGCTCTACTGTTGCTCGTTGGTCACTAGGTTCACTCCCTCCCCCATTTTTCACAAATCCCCTCCTTGTGCACCCTGTGGGACGTAGCTCTGTGCAGTGTTTCCTTCTCTTCTCCTCCTCTCGCCCACCCTTTCTCTTCCCTCTCTCAATTTCCCCCATCTTCACTAACTGCTTTTCTAGCTCCTATCCTACTCTTCTCACTAAGACTTTTAGGAAGAAGCTCAAGAAGGACACCCTGGTCTCCAACAGAGGGCATTCCATTGCTGACACCTATGCCAGTGCTTCCTCAAGACAGACGCTCACCGACATCCTCTTTGTCGTTCCTTCACCCGACCTATGGACACTTCATTTAGTCATACTTCTCTCTCCTCCCTCCTCTTCTCGCATTAATGGTGCCACACGGTGGGAGGTCCTCCTGGCCCCCTTCCAATCCTCCAGAGTCATCATTAATGTCTATCTAAAAGGCACTGTCATGATCCATGTCCCTCAGCCCAATCTTCTACTATTTTATAGGCGCCTTCCACCACTTCTCTGTCGCCTTTGGCTCCTATGCTATCTACATGCGCTCTGGCGCCTCTGCCACTTCTGTCCTCCACCTCTCCGGCTCCTCTGCCTGCTCCTCCTTCCACCTCTATGGCTCCTCTGTGACTTCCGATGGGTACTCCTCTACTCTGTACCCCCCGGAAGTCTTTCAAAAGTGGCAACCTTCTCCATATAGCTACTCTCAACTCTCGTTCTGCTGTCAAACACTCCTCTGACATCTGCCACCTCCTTGAACTCCTGGACCTGGATATTCTTGCTCTTACCAAGAAATGGGTCAAAGGCCAGCTCTGTCACGAGCTTTGACACACTCTTCCCCGAGGGCTACAAGATCCTCTCTGAGCCCAGGCCCACTAGACCCGGAGGCAGAGTGGCCCTGATCTTTCCTGAGTGGATCTCTGCTTCCATCATCCCCACTCAAACCTATTCCTCCTTTGAATGCCTGGTCTGCAGGCTCTGTATCTCTCCTGGCCTCTTGGCCACCATCTACAGGCCACCTGGCCAGGTCACCCTCTTCCTCTCTCCTTTGCTCTACCTCCCAGCTTCTCCTCCTCTGGGATCTCAACATCCACATGGACTCCTGTGAGAAACCTGAAGGTGTCTTCCTGACTAGTCCCCAGGGATCTGTCATCCAGGTGGTCAGGAAACGGGCATCGCTATTGGATCCAGTTGCTGGGGGTGGACCAGTGAGGGAGGATCACCTGGATGGGGGGTCTTCGGGGACTGTAAGTGAGACATACCTTTTCCCCAACACTCTACCCCCCCTTTGCCGACACAAACACTTTCACCCATTGCGAAAGATGACTGACAAACACCAAAGCCATGGTCCAAAGCCAGGGATGTGACCTAGCAGTTTGGGCTGGACTGCCCTTTTGGGGTGGGGCCAAGTCTGATATGCACATGGTCTTTCCCCTTCTGTAATGGCTTGGCAGGCGAAGAACGATGGCCTGGAGGGTTGCCCAGAGCAATGCCAGTGGTTAAGATTAATTCTAAACCTTCCAGCCATCACCTCTTTGTTTTTGCTATGTCACCCTGAGTGGGACGGGTATGCCCAGACGTGGGTCCCGTGCCTGCTGGGCCTAGAGACCCAAGCTACTCCTCACTGATGAGGCCCAACCAGGCCGAAGCATGTTTGGGGATGCTTGTGGTCTCGTGCAGAAGGGATGTGACCTAGCAGTTCGGGCTGGACGGCCCCTTTTGGGGTGGGGCCAAGTCTGATATGCACATGGTCTTTCCCCTTCTGTAATGGCTTGGCAGGCGAAGAACGATGGTCTGGAGGGTTGCCCAGAGCAATGCCAGTGGTTAGATTAATTCTAAACCTTCCAGCCATCACCTCTTTGTTTTTGCTATGTTCCAACGCCAGGGTCAGGCAAAGTCAGGCAATTGACCAGAATCACACACACCTGATGGCACTTTCCCTTCCCCACAGGGATAAAAGGTGGAGCACAATACACTCAGCCTGCATTGATAAGGCTACAGAGAGCCTCGCCGCCATAGTAGCATACGAGGCATCCAGCTACTCCAAGATGGCGTCCACTGTTGCCTGCAGCCCCATATGCCTAACTAGGCTGCCAGCAGCCAGCCGATTGGCTACTGGGCCTATCTCCTGCCCCATTGGCCGCCGGCAGGCAAAGCCGGCCCACTCTTCCCAAGGCCCACGAGAGGCAAGGCTATCACCTGTTTTGTGCCTGACCAGCATTCCCCACCACCCACCTGAGGAGCAGAGGACCTACGGGGGCATCCACTGATCCAGCAACTTGCTTACAGAATTTCGGTAAGCGCTGATGCACCCGCGCTGCTCCCATCAAAAATCGTTTTTTTTTCCAGCCCGCTTTTCGCTATTTGCAAGCACACCTCCAGTGTGCCTGAATCAAGCCCAGCACCACCCAGCCTGCATTGATAAGGCTACAGAGAGCCTCGCTGCCATAGTAGCACACGAGGCACCCAGCTACTCCAAGATGGCCATCCATTGTTGCCTGCAGCCCCATATGCCTAACTAGGCTGCCAGCAGCCAGCCGATTGGTTACTGGGCCTAACTCCTGCCTCATTGGCTGCCGGTAGGCGAAGCCGGCCCACTCTTCCCAAGGCCCACGAGAGGCAGGGCTATCACCTGTTTTGTGCCTGATTTGCTGTGTCTGCCGTATGCCAGACCCCCTGGCCCCCGCACCAGACTTCTCCAGAGGTAACACTTTCCTTGCTGCCAACCTGCTTGACTCTTATCAACGCTCTTACAACCAAATGCTAGTAAGCCTCCTGTGTTATTATTGAACTGAAATCGTTTTACTTAGATCTACTGCTGCACTTGCCAGCCCACCCCACGAAACTACTATACCTCATGCCACACTGTGAACAACACATCCCTATAACCTTGCTGCCATACTGCTACTCATCTACTTGCTCACGGTTTACCTACCTGCCTGCATAGTATTTTGGCCTAATTGTGGGATTTTCGCACCTAGTTAGACCCTTGCTGCCCTATTGATTCTACTGATACCTGATGCCAGTTGTTGCACCTTACCCTAGCCCTGCCTGATGCTAGTCACTGTGCCTCACCTGTTTGCTGCTACTAATGCTTGATACTCGATACTTGATGTTACCTGATGGGCCTGACACTCGAATCTAGCTGCCCTGTATTCTGCACTGCATTCCCTGATGTGCCTGATATTTGAATCTAGCTGCCCTGTATTCTGCTCTGCATTCCCCGATGTGCCTGATATTTGAACCTAGCTGCGCTGTATTTTGCACTGCATTCCCTGATGTGCCTGACACTCGAATCTAGCTGCGCTGTATTTTGCACTGCATTCCCTGTTGTGCCTGACACTCGAATCTAGCTGCACTGTATTTTGCACTGCATTCCCTGTTGTGCCTGACACTCGAATCTAGCTGCGCTATATTTTGCACTGCATTCCCTGTTGTGCCTGAAACTCGAATCTAGCTGCGCTGTATTTTGCACTGCACTCCCTGATGCGCCTTACAAATGCTGACTTTCATTGTGCCGCCCTGGTCACTATACGATTGATGTTATTTAGTCTTTGCTAGGCTTCTGAACACAATGTACGCTCAGGTCACCTAATGTTTGCTGATATTTAGTCAAATGTAGGCACTTGTATTCGTTGTGCCGCTCTGGTCTCTGATACCACAGTCCTATCTAATGAGACCCAATTTTGACCCTTGTGAACAATTTCGCAGGTATCTTACTCAGGTAGCTAGGACTACCATCATGCACGTTAATGCACTCCTACTATACTACACTCTAGCCCTATGGGCTGCCCCAGTCACTCAGTTACCCACTGCAACAACCTCCCACTATTGGGTTAAACCCGATCAGCTACCTAATAGTCTGGCCTGCCCTAGCCTTCATCACCAGGTACTGCCTACTGTGACTGTGACTTCTATAATGAGCCCTGCAGCAACCACCGAAAGTTTACACTACTCCAGTAACCATATTAACCAATACCTTAATGACCCAGTTCTGTGGCTGGAACATTTCACCAGGAAACCCACAACCAACCAAACTTGCCCCCTCGTCCTCAGAAATAAGAGACTAGACACTAGATTCCACCTACAACACTCCCGCAACAACGCCACCAAGCAAACCTCTCATACACCACCTGGCTCACCCCCATCTACCACTACATGCAAATCCACTACCACAGGGGCTAAATTGCCTGTGTTCAAGGGCACCGTTATCAACGCTAGATCTCTCCCAGCACACGCATTAGAAATTGCTGACCTCATCACCACCTCTGACCTTCACTTCATTGCCATATCCGAAACTTGGCTACATGCCGCATCTGGCCCTTCACTATCCTTGGCTTTACCGTCTGACTACGGCATCACGCGATGTGACCGTACCACTGCCCAATCCAGAGGCGGTGGCGTGGCCTTCATCCATAAAAACTCTCTTGACCTAAGAGTGGTATCTGACTCCAAACTCAAATCAGCTGAATCGTTGTCAGTCAAACTATTACTAACGCGTAACCAAACGGCCACCCTCCACCTTATCTTTAGGCCCCCAGGTACGGCACCGACCTTTGTCGGTGAAATATCCACTCTTCTCCTTGACCAAACTAAAAATAACTCACAAACAATCATCCTAGGAGACCTTAACTTAATCCTTGGTGACCCAAAAGATCCCGTGGCACTAGATCTGGAGAATGTCCTAACTGACCTCGGCCTCACCTTGTACATTCAAGACCTCACCCATATCAAAGGCAGGACCCTTGACTGGTTAGCCGGCTCTAACTGCAATATCAAGGTTCTCGACAATACCCCATGCTTATGGTCTGACCATCACATTATAACTTTCAATATCGAAGCAACTCCGCGAGCCCCGACACTGATAGCCCCAGCAATCCCTACTAGAAGTAAAAAGGACATAACTAAGGAGAAACTCCTCCCACTGTTACTCCCTCCCTCAATGCGGCCACCTACACCTGCTCTGATCCCACCTCCCTAGCAGACACCTATAACCAAACTATGCTCACGGCTATAGACTCTATAGCACCCATCAAACTTAGGAAGGCCAAAGCACAGCGCGAGCACATCTTAATTCATGGTTCACCCCACAGTTAAGAATGCTCCGCAAAGTTAAACGCTGTGCTGAAAATCGCTGGAAAAGCCACCCTTCTGATGAGCATAAAGATGGTTTCCTTCTTGCCTCACTCACCTACAAAGATGCTATCATCACTGCAAAAAAAGAGTCTCTTAATAATCGTATTCTGCAAGCTGATTCGAATACAAAGGAACTCTTCAGAACCCTAAAAGAGCTAGAAGCTCCAGTCTCCCCCCCAGACACTTGCACGAAGGACAGTAAATGGTGTGCTAACATTCAAGCAGCCTTACTGAATAAAATCTCTACGCTACAATCTAAAATTAAAGACAAACAGGACAGTCTGAAGCTCGACAACCGCTCACTCTCCCCTGCTAGGGCCCTCCCTCTAGACACTGCTAATACCAAACCATTTGCCTTCTCACCACTCACCGTTACTGAGGTAGAAAATATCATCCTGAAAATTAAACCTTCCAACTGCCAAGGTGACCCTTGTCCAGCTCCCATCATTAAGGACTCTGCACATGATTTGACCCCATTCAATACAGCCTTCATCAACTCCTCCTTCAAAACAGGTATTGTCCCGGACAACCTTAAGTACGCTTGGGTGATCCCACTGCTCAAAACACCTTCCCTAGACCCAAGCATACCTACTAACTTCCGACCTATCACCACGGTACCGTTCTTGTTTAAGATTTTAGACTGCGCAGCATACCTTCAGATCCAAGATTACTTGGAATCCAACAATCTGCTAGGTCTACGACAATCTGGTTTTCGTCCCAGACATGGGACGGAAACTGCTTTAATAGTCCTCAAAACCCAAATTGAGGTATTGAAGGATAAGGGCAAACTAGCAATGCTACTACTCCTCGACCTCTCTGCTGCATTTGATCTGGTCAACCATCAGATCCTATGCAAGCACCTCCACTCTGCTGCCAACTTCTCGTCCTCTGCCGCAGCCTGGATCAAATCCTTTTTGAGCAATAGATCCATGAGGGTCTTTGCCCCATCCGTAGCCGCGGACCCTTCCCCTATTCACTGCGGCGTACCTCAGGGATCTTGCGTGTCACCTACACTTTATAACATTTTCACGAAACCACTCTTTGATGTGCTTGACTATCTGGGTGTCTCCTACACTAACTATGCGGATGACACCCAGATACTCATTCCCATCACAGGTGATTATCTAGCTGACACCAAGGCCCTTAACGACGTCTACCTGGTCATCCAAGCCTGGATGGCCCAACACCAGTTATGCCTAAATGACGACAAGACGGAGCTCCTTATCCTGGGCACCTCGCAATGCCTGAGCAAACTAGAGCTGTCCTATCAGTCATTCACCATAGACGGTAATACCATACGAGTCTCGAAAGATACCAAAACGTTGGGTTTTTACCTGGACGCCACCTTATCCTTATCTCGACAAATAAATGCAGTCAGATCTGCCTCTGCATACACGTGCAAACTTATTGCAGCTTGCAGACCGTTTCTTACCACCCCTAACAGTGTCACACTAGCTAGAACTCTCATTATGGCCAAAATTGATTATTGTAGTGCACTCTACGTAGGCACCAGCCAAGAGAACCTGAACAAACTCCAAACTACCCAGAACAATGCCATTCAAGCTGCCCTAAACATCCCCCGCAACCACCACATTTCAGAATACAGAATTAACCTAAAGTGGCTACCTGTTAAGCAGAGAATCTCACTCAAAACACTTGCCCTCACGCACAAATGCTTGGCTAACAAGGTCCCTATCTACCTCTGTAGTCGGCTGTCTCACCACGCGACCTCCCATCCTCTAAGAACTGCCCAGACCCACTGCCTATCGATCCCTAGGTTCAAACTGCAAAAAGCGGGGGACACTAGCTTCCCTGCCCTAGCCTCTAAGCTATGGAACTCCCTCCCCGTTACTATCAGAGCCGAAGACTCTTTCAACACATTCAAGTCCAAAACCAAATCTTGGCTTTTCGACCAGCACTAAGACATGCTCTTGTCTTACATACTCTGGCCCGCTGACCTCCGTTATTACTTTCTGTACACCCTATGGGTATATCCACTGTAAAGCATTAGCGGCACTGCAATCACTGTAATGTATGTAGATAGAAACTCTGTCATTATTTGGGTAATGTAATTGTTATGTCTGTACATATGCATTAATGTAATGTAAGTCTTATGTCTATATATATGCATTATTGTAACTCTGTACAAATTGCGCCCTGATGCCTCCGGGCCTGATGGTTTGCGCGTTATAAATAAAACAAATACAAATACAAATACAAGCAAGGCAGACCGCACAACGAAAGAGCTAATGCAGCATGGCTGTGCAAGAGGAGGAGAAAGACGGCGTGAACCAAGAGGGTGACAAGGAGTGAAGCGACCTTGCCCTTTTCAAGCCAGACCCGTGAAACCTCCACAAAAGGAAACGTAAGACCACGAACAATAGCCAGCGTGTGGTCCAGCAGATGTCAACGGTACACCAGGCCCTCTTTCGCTGATAACCAAGCTGAGGGGAGACAAATGTCATCTTGGTACTGGCCTTGACTCCAGAGAAAAGAAAAGCTGAGCGGTTCATCACAGCCGGTGAGTCGAGGGGAGAACTGATAAGAAACCAGACTGTGTTTCAACAAAAGTAGCAAAACAGCTAATTGAAGAAAGCACAAAGTACTGTTATTTTGATATGAGAGGGGAAAGCCAGCTACAGGGGAGTCAGGCACCACGCAGGTGCTTGCTTGAGAAATTCTGGGCAAATACCTTATAGTTGAAACTACCGTTACCAGATGGCCTTGGGGATGGGGCAAGAGACTTGGGTCGAAGTGGTCATACAGGGTTCTAGCAAAATCCTCCATACAGTCGAAAGTCTTTGACCAGCAAAGGAAGGTGAGGCTAAGGAAAGTGAATCCCACACTTTGTGAATTGGAAAAGTTGCCAAGAGTGAACACGACAGAGGGATGCTGATGAACAGGAGGCAAAGTATGAAGTCCCAAAATACAGTGTGCTGACAAGAGTGAACCCGGCAGAGGGAAGTCCACAGTTAAAAAAACATTAAGGTTTGTGAATGACACAGTAGCGATTGTGTTGAAAGTCGCAGTGAACCTGACAGCGGGAGACTAACATTTGAGAACGGTCTGAGCTTGCAAGAGAGGATTCAAGGGTGCAAAGACAACACCCAACGTGCAAGCAGAAAGGAACTTTTGTTTATTATTTTTGGCACACATCAGATCCTCGAAGGCAAGAGACCTTTTTGTATAAAAGAGGCTTAACCACTGAAGGCTCGGATAGCTGAAAGCGGAACTGTTCGCTCGTGCTGGGAAAGCTTGAGCGTGTGCTGTGCTCAAAAGTCCTACCTTGTGCAGTGCTTAAAACATGGGGAAGGAAGACCACAACTATCACATCCTGACTTATTATTTGTGAACACTTTTTTCTTTCCTGTGAACCTGATGACACAATCATTGTTTGTATTTAGCGTAAGGAATGGCAATAGGTTTTTCCTAGTATAGGCCCTTTTATTTGACAAGACGCCACCAGAACTGCCTTATTAATATTTGATGGTCGTAGTTTATTCCCATCTTAGATTTAGGTTTAGATTAGGCATTTTTCCAACCCGCATATATAGTTTAATGAACAGCCTTGAACTGTGATCACCTGTGTCAATCTTTACTGTTGCCCAATGAGTTCCTTACATATGATGTGACTCAATCGAAACTAATTGGGGAACCTTGCAATTTCATAAACTTAGTCAGAGAGCTTCTTACTCTTTCTTCGCTACCAAGGAATCAATAGGGTTTGATATCTGCAGTAGTAGGGAAGCTATTATCCCTCCTGGGAAGAGAAGAATTATGCCTACGGACTTGGTCCCGTTACCCCCTCTGGGGTGTTATATACGATTGGCCCCAAAATCTGGCCTACCGTGGAAGTTCGGGATAGACGTCTTAGCAGGCGTTATTGATCCAGATTTCCAGGGAGATGTGAAGGTTCTCTTACAGAATCATGGTGAAATCCCTTTTGAGATACGTCAGGGAGATCAAATTGCCCAGAGAATTTTGGAAAAAGCTCTTTTTCCTCAGTTTAAAGAAAGCAAATCAGATAAAACAGAAAGAGGTAACTTAGGCTTTGGGGGAGCTGATAGATCTATGAACATCAAAGAAACGAAGGGAGAAGAACCCACCAGCTATCTCGACCTAGCCTTTGCCCAGCGAAATGACCCAGCTCTCGCTGAAGCTTTTCTACAGGCGATTCTGTAAGGAGAGGACTTAGAGAAGGGAGGTCCTTTTTTCTTCTTAAAACAAGGATTGCTTTATAGAAGGGAGATATCTACAGATGGTTTAATTAAAACACTGCTGGTAATACCCAAGAGCCACTGAAAGGTTGTACTGGAGATTCTGCATTCCCATCTCACCCTGGGACATTTAGGACAATCGAAAACCCAGGTGCATATAAGTGGGAAGTTTTATTGGCCAGGTATCCACACTGATATAAAAACCTACATTAAAACGTCTGAAATATGCCAAAAGACCGGCACGCACATCCCCTTACCCGCCCCTCTGAATCCGTTGCCGATCATAGAGGTCCCCTTTTCAAGAATGGGCATGGACATAGTTGGACCCCTAGAAACATCTAGATTAGGCAATAAATATGTCCTTGTGGTTGTAGATTATGCGACCCGATGTCCGGAGGCATTTCCAATGCAAAATAATACCACACAGCAGATCCTTAAACACCTTCTACCATACTTCTCCAAGGTCGGCTTTCCCAAGGAAATATTGATAGACCAA
Organism: Ambystoma mexicanum; assembly: GCF_040938575.1. Taxonomy (NCBI): domain Eukaryota; kingdom Metazoa; phylum Chordata; class Amphibia; order Caudata; family Ambystomatidae; genus Ambystoma; species Ambystoma mexicanum. The sequence continues at coordinate 188,248,672 of NC_090921.1, forward strand.
GGTTCGAATTGTATGCGTAAGCTTATGGCCGAAGTCAAAGAGCTACTCCACATTCCCACCTTGCGAACTTCTATGCACCATCCCCACCGATGGCCTGGCGGAAAGTTTCAATAAAAACCTGAAGCCAATTTTAACAAAATTGGTAGACAGGATGGGAAAGACTGGGACCGAATGATACCTTGCGCACTATTTGCAGTGAGGAAACCCCCCCAGGCTTCCACAGGTTTCTCTCCTATTGAGTTACTCTATGGTATAGAGCCCAGAGATGTCTTAGACATGCTCCAGGAAACCTGGGAAGAACGAGAGGACACCCCATTCCCATCTCGCAAACCACTAACCAGAATGCAAGAACATATTAAATTGGTTCGAGACTTAGTTTGTACGCAGATGCAAAAGGCCCAAAGCCAACAAAAATCTGCTTATGATAAGGTGAATTTAAGAACATTCTCCATAGACAAAAAGTACTGGTTCTCTTGCCCACCTCAGAAAACAAACTTGTCTCCAAATGGCATGGACCTTATGAGATAGTAGAACTAATGGGAATGTGCACTTATAAAATAGCCCAACCAGACCGAAAACAGAAGGTCCATTTGTATCACATAAATCTCTTGAAAGAGTGGAAAGAGAACCTGTCAGCCACCAATGCCAAAGTACTAGCCTGCCTAGTTCCCGAAGAGATAGATAACTTTGAATTAATCCCTCCCAAGCTACCTATCCAACACAAGAAGATTTAAAAGACGTAGTGGTCTCATTCCCCAATGTATTCTTAGAAAAACCAGGAAGAGTAAAAGGCTCATACCACTATATAAGAATACCTAAAGATAAAGTGTTCATTTAAAACCGTATTGACTCCCAGAAGCACGTAAACAGATAGTGATCGAGGAGGTTAACAACATTTTAAAAGCTAATATCATAGAACCTTCCTCAAGCCATTGGTCCTCTCCAATCATGTTGGTCACTAAACCTGACCATTGTTGGAGATTCTGCAAAGGCTTCGGTCAAGTTAATGCCATCTTGGACTTCGATGCATATCCCATGCCTCGCATCGGTGACCTAATTGATCAACTCGGAGCAGCCACCTTTCTATCCACCCCTAAATTTAACCAAAGGGTGCTGGCAAGTCCCCATATATGGACCAGATAGGGAAATCACATTTTCAACGCCTCTAGGACTATTTCAGTTTAAAGTCCGGCTTTTTGGCTTACATAGAGTGCCAGCTACTTTCCAAAACCTCATGGATCAAATTTTAGAACCCTACTCTGATTTCTGTGGGGCTTACATTGACGATATCGTCATTTGTAGTAAAACCTGGGAAGACCATCTTTTTCATCTTTATACCATCATGAAAGTCCTCAGAAACGCTGCACTAACTGCAAATCCAGCTAAGTCAATGCAAGCAGACGTCTAAGGCCAAATGATAATAATGTATTATTATATAGCAATTATGCTTAAGTGATTCATATAGAGCAAATATACATACAATTGGGGTCATTCCGAGTCGAGTGGTAGGGGATACTGGGCACCGGTAAGGAGACCGGTGGCCGTAATCCCCTACCGGCCGATTCTGAGGTCGCCTAACGGGACCCGTAAGGGACGTGTGGTCGGACCACATGTGCCTTACGGGTCCCGTTAGGGGACCAGGCCGCTAATTACAGGCCTGCCATTCTCAAGCCCGTAAATAGCACCTTCCCCATTCCCATTGAGTCCTATGGGGGCTCAAATGAGAATGGGGAATGGTTGGTGCAATGGGGACTTACCAGTCCCGCCAGGTTCGGACTAGACCAGTAAGTCCCCATTGCACCACACTGGACACGGTCACGGTATGGGAGGCAGCCATGGAGCCAATTGCTCCATGGCTGCCACCCTACTCGTAATGACCCCAATATCTTCACCCCTGTGTTGGTACTCATTTATCAACCTCAGAAAGATGAAAGGCTGAGTTGGCCTTAGGGGTATTCGAACCTGCAACCTGCAGATCACACACACATCGCAGCAGTGACCACTCAGTCCACTGAGCTATCTTACCGGCTATAGCTTTCTCACAAGCTACAGTAAAATGAGCAATTACAGGTCTGAATGTTCTCAAAGTCAGAAAGCAAATTACACTCTGTAGTGGATACCATTAAACTGGTAACTGAGATTTGACAGCAGGCCAGTTCTTCTGCAGGTCTGGTGCAAAGTTGGCCACATGTTAAGCCTGCATGGATCTACTTTTCAGGCTTCAGAGGTTGGCAAAAAACATACCATTGGGAGGGTTCATAACTGGGTATTAAAGAATTTAGAGTAGCACAGGGAAAGCAGCGCACTCACATGGCATCCCGTACTCTGGGCACTTGTTACCTCCTACATGCAAACAAACATCCTGAACAGCATGCCATGGAGATAGGAAAGATCGAAACATTACAGCATAGCATAATTGTGGCACAATGAAATCAGCGGCCACTTGATGTGCTATGGTCAAACACGTCTACACTGTACACAAGGTTTTAGGCACAAGTTATTTTGTCAAGGTCACTGAGATGGAAAATCTTGTGATGATCGTAACAGAGACAATGGCAGAATAAAACTTGATATAACTGCAACTTGCGAAAAGCAAAATACATAGGGCCTGATTCACAGAAGTTTTATATTGGCGCAATCCCATAGGAAAAGGCTCGGTGAATCAGGCCCATAGTCCAAAACAGATGCTTATTCTACTCTAAATTCTTTTTGGAGGTTTTTGTCTGCATTGTCAATTTGAGGTGTTTAGGGACAGACTAAATCAGTGACTCACCCCCTGACGTGTGCCTGAAATAAACCTTTAATGAGTCTAGCAATTATTGTATAGAATTCCAGAAAGACAAATTATTTGTTATTCCTATTCTTTCTTATTTAGGGTCACTGCTTAAAGTGTTACACTTGTGGAACCCCCTGTTTTTTTAAGAAGCCTTAACAAGAAAGCCAGCCACTCTCGAAATAAAGAGCCACATCATGGTGCTGGCCACAGCCCAGGAGCTTCAATTTGTAAAAAAAAAAAATCTTACATTTTTTAGGGGGTAGCAAGGGAGACCTCAGGGGTCGCAGTTGCAATCCCAGACGACCCCCTAGTGACGTCCCTGATGGAAGCCCATGAAGATGGCTAGTTAGGTCTGGCTGCCTTCTTTGGCCGCACACTGGGCAACCCCAATTTCCACTATCAAAAAATGACTTTTTAATTGTTCGCCCCAACCCCCTTCCCACTTTTCCCACCCTGGATACTCCCCAGGTTACAATCCCTCTGGGAGTGAACCTGCAGACTCTCAGCAAACAGAAGTGGTGTGTCTCACTTCTGCCAGTGCACTCTTGTTTTCAGCTGTGCATACTTGCCAACCCTACTGATTTAGGCAGTAGGCTACTGCTTTTTAAGCAGTCCTACCGCCTACAGATTTGGGTGACAGATCCTATTGCTTTTTACAGGGGCAGGTAATGTATGTGACTCTAAGGAAGGCTGCTTGAGAGTGGTCTAGGACAAAGCATGCAACACATTAGTTAGTCTTTCTGTGCGGTGGGTGGGTAAGAGATTACTTTTGAGTGATGGGCTCAGACCAATCCACTGACCTGACAGCTGCATGACTCTGCCCTGCACTCTTGCCGGGACAGGCCTTAGGTGAACCACCAGTGAAGGCAAGTGGCAGAGCGTACCACCATCACACAGCATCTGCCTACCAGACTGAGGAGGGTATCAGTCTCTGTGTCATTCAGTGTTCAACTTGCACTGCAGGAATACATATGTACTGCCCAGGCTGCTGCAACAGAGCTGTGGAACACGCTGCCTACCAGCTCTGTGTGATTACCTTCGGTGAAGTTAGGTAATTGAATTTGGTGTTAAATTGGCATTCATAAGTATACATTTTAAACATTTGAACATCTTTCCTTGTTGTGCTGTTTGATGGATTGTGTATTTTAGAATGCTCCAGTGGTGCCAATTATGTATGTTTTGTATTTTCCTGTGATGTCATTGCTATGCGAAGTATTATTTTTGAAACTTGAAAAATCCATCTTTTTGTTCACAGAATACGTACGGCTGTGTATGGATAGTCTTTTTTCAGTTCTCTTTTTTGCAGGCATGGCTCTTTTCTGTAGACGTGTGTAGGTTTTTTTTTGGACGGTGCCTGTTCTCTGTGCTCTATTAGCAGTAAATGGCTCTTACTCGGTTGTTGTGTCCAAAAATATCATCTCTCTGAGAGTGAAATGTCAGGTCCTTCCCAAACTAAATGTTACAGTCCCCTAAATACCAGCGCTGTAAATTAGCCTCAGCTCGCGGCAGGCGTCCTACTGCTGCAGGTCTAGCAGAGCGAGCGCGAGAGCAGGGCCTGTAATGGAGGCATGATGTGCCGAGCCGCGCGCCTGCAGGTCACCTTCCCAGGCAGGGAAGATGGCACATCTAAAGCAATTAAAGATCGGTCTGCCACGACTTGCTGCTTCCTTCTCACTGAGGCAGAAGGGCTGGGCGTGCGCCAGGCAGCTCTTCCGTTCTTAAAGGGGCCATCCACTGAAAATAACATAGCCAGTGCCCCACGGCCAATCGCAGGGTTTTAAGTGGCCTGGGGTTCACCCTGACTAGTGCCAGCCACACCGACATCCCAGACAGCCCTTTATCCGAGTAAAGGGCTTCCGCTAGATGTTAGCTCTTTACTCAGAAATAAAAGTAGAGGCTAACTTACCAAGCCCTCCTCCTGTTTTGGAATAAAGAGACATAACGCAGCAAGCAGACCATTACCATTACTGTAACCTTTCAAGTTAAAGCGCCTTGGCACCGCAGGGTTTGGGCGCTATACAAGAAATAAAAAAAATAAAATAAATTGCATTAAAGGAGACATGTGGTTAAAGGGTTACATGGGAGCGCCAGCGACCCCTGGAGGCAATTCTTTAACCATTGCTTCTTGAATGCAAGGGGTGTGGGGCTCTTGTTGGGGGCGTGGCCTAAGCACTCATATTTAGGCCAGGCCCCAAAGAGTGCCCGCCCCCAATGTACCACCCCACTTAAAGCACTGGCGAATCCAGTATCACCAACTATGACAATCAGGGTGAAGGAAGGCTTCTTTCCTCAATAAACTCAGGTTAGGCTTTGGGAGCTATCGAGGCCTCATTCACTGGATAGAATGGCTAATGCCCCACACTAACGTGAGATGGGGGTTTAGATTCTATTAAAGACAAAGAGGCGAGTATTATGCATTACAATCTTTACTCTGAAACCACAGCAGCAAAGAAAAAAACTTTTACAAACAAAAAGGTTGTAAAGAACAGAACTAAATCGAGTTCAATGTCAATGTAAGGGAGCTCCCCAATCCATCATGGAGGACAGGTCATGCCCTGCAGGAGACCAATGAGCAGGGACCATTCCTTATATAAGTCCATTACTCTAAACCCAACTCCTCTTTCTGTAGCTGTCTTGAACCAGACGTCCACTCCACAGATCCGATGATAAACGATGATGACAAATCCAGCGAAGCTCTCGTACCACGCACTCCACATCGTATAACTGTGACCCACACTCCTGATCAGAACCTCAACTCGTAGCTGTAAGAACAAGCAAGAAGGGTGAATGGATGGGAAGAACAACAAACCAAAGAATGTTCTCTCTTGAAATATCATATCATATCATATCAAGGGTGGGTGGGATAATACTAGCCTCCTCGTCTTTAATAGAATCTAAACCCCCATCTCACGTTAGTGTGGGGGATTAGCCATTCTATGACAAGACAGGAGGCTCATATTATGCAAGGTTGAAGCCCTTGCATCCCATTAGTACAACATGATCAATACAATAGTGACAATATAATAAAAATAATAGGAGAAGAAAATGTTTTAAATGTTTTCATTTGATCAATCAGCTGACTGCAAGAGAATTGCCCAAGACTAGGCTGCCCGAATAACTGTCTTATAAGGCATAGCCAAATGCACTGCAAGAAAAACAACTGGAAGAGGTGCCAATTCCAGCGTTCCTTACAGGCCACCAAAACCAACTGGTTAAAAAGAGGGGGGAAAAAACACTGAACAAAGTTTTCCTATACCTAGGTTAGGAAAAAACCCAACGGAGTAATAAACTCGTTGCGCGCGAGGTCTGAAGCAAAGGCTTCAAAGACCCGCGTGCCACAGCTGACAGCCTTCACATAACTCACGCGTGAGAGACTAGAAGCGAAAGCTTCCAAAGGGGCCGCACGCGACGGACACAACCCAAGCCTGTGGTCAGCTCACACTAATCGTATGAAGGAAACATTCAAATAACATTAAAATAAATAAACACAAAGTGCCCGGCTCTGTCAACATTAAAATGAACACTAAAAGAAACACACAGAGCCCGGCTCCGCCAGGCGCCCCAAACCCACGCATGACGGGCCTGAAGCTAAAGCTTCAGACAGGCCCGCACGCATCAGGACTGAAAAGCGAAATGCTCGCTTCATAAAAGGAACCATACTGCAAGAAAAAAACACGGGTGCTCGCGACTCATTACTTTTGATAGATGCCACGAAGTAAGTGGCCGTTCATACAATACTGCAAGAATAAATTAAAATAAGGAAACACAATTCCCAAGGTTAAAAAACTGTAAAGCACATATTATATATGCTACACAAATTCAAATGGCAACCACTGACTAACATGCTAGGCACAACTAAAAGGAGTGAATTAGCTGTGGTGTCAGCAGCAAAGAAAGAGGAGTTGGGTTTAGAGTAATGGATTTATATAAGGAAGGGTCCATGCTCATTGGTCTCCTGCAGGCCATGACCTGTCCTCCATGATGGATTGGGGAGCTCCCTTACATTGACATTGAACTCTATTTAGTTCTGTTCTTTACAACTGTTTTGTTTGTAAAAGTTTTTTTCTTTGCTGCTGTGGTTTCAGAGTAAAGATGGTAATGCATAATATGAGCCTCCTGTCTTGTCATAGAATGTCCCTTTGATGGATGATGTCTGGTGGGGTTCGATACCCACTGTTTAAGTAGGCCACCACACCGGATGAGCAGTACTCCCTTTACGAAGTTCATGGGTTTGGTGCGCACTGAAATTCCACCCACGGGTGTTAAGCGCATGAAGGAGGAGGTGGCTTTCATCACCCAATAACAAAATCTATCCGATATAGGCCGCAGCGTCCCCTCTGCAATGTGCAGCCATGGAAAGATGGCCGCACCTGAGGGGCATGGCTTCGGAAGGGCGGAGCGTGTGCGAGCCAGTTGCATGCCAGAAGCGTAGGGAGCTGGCAAGACATGGAAGACTGGCCTGCTTGCCTCAACATTAGAGGAAAGAGACGAGCAGGAGTGGGGAGATGAAAAGAGGCATACTACTGTGGCACAGAGGCCTCCTCTGAAATCCTGGGCCCCCCTTCAACCCCCCTACCTCAGCTGGGCTACTTTCTCTGCACTGTCTGCAGTGCTGTGGCACACACACAGGACAGCAATCAATGCTGCCGCACAACAACGAAGAGCTGTTAAGTCACCCTGCAGCCAAGAGCAGCCCCTCCAATCAGAACGTAGCGGACAAAACCGCTAATGATTGGTCATTAGTTACGTAATGGTTTAGTGCCTACATTCTGATGGGAGTGGATGTGCACAAAAGGGGTGCGGTAGTTGGTGTGCACAAAAGATTGCCTGTAATAGTGCTTCTGATGTCACACATTGCCCTTTTATAGGCGGTCCCCCTACTTTTGGATGTGGCCCCCTCTGTGCCCCTCCTAAATTTGATTTGTGGCGACGATACTGCTGCGGCAGCAAGGTGGGTGCCAGCCACGACATTCAGTGGGAGCAGGGGCACAGGCACCGAGGAATTTCTGATTGGGGCAAATGGGCAGATACAAGTATGCAGTAACAGTGGCCTGACTTTCTGGGAAATCCTCCTCTCCGATTCCCTGAGCCAAACAGTGCATGCAAGTTAGGGTGCTAGTTATTCATTAGACTGCAGATTGTCAATTTGTTTGATAATGCTGTGTTGGAATTTGAGATAAATGGTGACATCATTCACTGGATACCAGAAAGCCCCTTTGTTGGATGAAGCCTCTTTGGATTTTGATGCCTGTTGTGAAATATTTGATTAGGCTGTAGAATATCTTATTTGATAATGTGACGTTGGGATATAAGGCCTATTGTAACATCCTTTCAGAACGCTTCTGGCGTTTGATTGGGTTTCAAGGCCTATTGTGAAATAATTCAGTACATTCCAGAATGTTCCTTTGTTTGTTGGCCTCTGGTAGAATTTGAGGTACATTGCAACACTATTCACTGAATTCCAGAAAGTTCCTTTGTTTGTTGGACTCTGGTAGAATTTGAGGTACATTGCAACACTATTCACTGGATTCCAGAATGTTTCTTTGTGTGTTGGCCTATGGTAGAATTTTGAGGTACATTGCAACACTATTCACTGGATTCCAGAATGATGCCTTTGTTTGATGAGCTCCCTTTATTTGGTGCTTTCTGTTAGGTTTTGAAACCACCTTTGACATCAATGAATGGACTCCAGAAAACCCATTTGCTTCATGTTATCTGCTTGGGTTTATGTTCAGTAGCACCCAGGGAGGTACCATCAACCATTGAAAATGCTTGGAACGTGGACTGTATTCACTAAGGAAAGCCTGCGTTCTGAGCATTTTGATTGGTTCCAGGTGCTTCCCTTCCTCGCTCGCCCTTCACCTTAGCACCTATGTAACTCTTTACACGGGTGCTAATGGTGTCCTTTTGTTTTGTTTTGAATCGAAAACAAGAAACATACCTTTATCCCGTGACTGTTCACTGCGCAGTGCTGTCATTCAGGCAGTCCCTCTTCAATGTTAATGAGGCCAGTCATCAGAATTAAAAACTGACTTCCTGGATACCAGCACTGTGTGGCGTCGTGCCGGGATCAAGTTACGTTTTTTTCTTTTGTATAGGTAACTACACGGATGCTAATGGCAATGTCACACTCGGCGGCGGGCTGACCCTGTCGATAACGGCACCGTCGCTCACGTTAAGAAGCCCTCGCTTCGCTCAGGCCCTTAGGTTGGGCTGCGGGCCGTTACCGACATAGTCTTCCCGCCAATATCGCCTCAGTATATGTGACCTTGAAAGCAACAGTGTTAGGTGCACAGCTTAACCAAATCATTGTTAAAACACACATACCTCACCCATGCTGTCCTTTAGACTACTTTCCAGATATCCCAAACTATCTGGATTCACAAGACTCCTTCCAGCCATGTGGAAACCTTTGATTAAAGGTTTTCACTGCAGCACGGTGCTTGCATCATTTTCTGGGATTTGACTTGATGGTTGACGGTTATTGTGCCCAGTTTTGCTCTACAGTTTAAATACGTACAGATATGTATTGTCTTAGCATAACTAGTCGCATGTCAAAGCCCTGCAGTGGGCTGGCGGTGGTACATATACAGAAAGATTAGATATGGCTTTGGCCATAGTTCTGTTAACGGGTAGGTCACAGCATTTGGCCACCTTACAACTTTGCTATAGAAGAACACAGCAGAACTGGTAAAGGATTTCCCCCCTACTTTTGAAAAGGTTTATTCAAAGTACCCTTTTCTGAATGAAGTCTGATTGTGAAATGAAAGCAAAGGACAAATGTTGGGGAATTTCAAGGAAAGTCAACTTACATAGGCAATTTGTAAGTGCTTAAATCGAAATAATACCAGTCAGTGGAGAGAGGAATTTCAAATGTCATAATGACCTTGGATGGAAATGTGTGACAAATCATCGGTCAGCCCCACACCTCTAATGCACCAGAATGGATCCAAACAGATGGGAAACACAAACAAATTATAAACCGCCTTGTCCAATTATTTGTAATGTGGATGGAACAGCAAGCTTATCTCCGAAAAGGTCGTGGATCGTTGGTTAGACGCAAAACAGCGAAATAAAATTATTACCCAATGATCAAAGGGACTGTCCAGTCAAGTCGACTTGTATTATTATCACAACAGACGGTTCTAGCACACTACAGATTACAACCCACCCTGTAAAGGAATGCAGAGGACAAACAGTTTCAAAGAAGGAAAAAGGGATGCACTCTGGTTACTGACAGGAGGGTAGTCGGTATAGTAATTAATCGCAATAGTTCAAGGATACATGGTTTCAACACAAAAGGAGCCTTGGGTCGTAAAATTGCATGAGGGGCCTTTGGAGAAGGACTAGGGGGACAGAACCACAATGTACCTCGTGCTGTTGGAGTTATTGGTGCTCGACAGGGTCTAGTCGGTTTCGGGGCCCTCTGCAGCTTCTGCGACAGAGTTCAAGACAGGAGACAGCTGCGGGTATCATGCGGTAGGCAGTTCGACAAGCAAAGCTGAATGGATGGCTGCAGGCTGGCCTACACAGCAGCTCGGGGTCAGGAATTGTCTCACTGCTGGTCGGCGGTTCTGAAGCACTGATCGAGAAGTCTCAAACTGCTTTAGCGACTGCGGCGTAACAACGGTCACCGGTGCAGTCGGTTGCAGCTGGAGGGGCTCGACTTGTTCGAAAATGATGCTTGTCTATGCACTCCTCCTAGCTTCTTCACTGGGCTTGTGTCATCTTTAAGGCAGACGGCCCAGACCTGATGAGAGTGTTTCAGGCAGCTGCCTTGTACTTGGTTTGGTTCAGAGTCTCTCTGGCACTTCCCACCTAGGAAGCTTGCTGCAGAGCCTATCAGGACACACTGTGTGCTGGCTGTGTACCGGTTCTGGAGCTGCTGGATTCAGCATCTCCCTTTGTTCCCTGAGAGATATTTAGGGGAGGGATCTTGCTTCCTTCCTGGAGGTCCTGGCCTTCCTTCACTGGCGGAAGATGTAAGGCAGACTGTACCTTCAGCCATGGTCCAATGCTGAGTTCATCTTTCTGCTTCTGGTTAAGCCTTCAGGTGATCTGCCAAAAGAGGGGCACAACCCTATTTTAAAGCCAAATGGATCACAGGGTTTGGTGTAGGTCAATCTTACCTTAATGTCCCACTCCGGGGTCCCCACCAACAATCTGCAGTATCTGTGACGTCATAACCAAAGTGCTTTGCAACGGAAAAGGTAAAGGGGTGAAAACATGTACTACTCTGTCTGTTGTGGACCAAAGGGTCTTTCTGGTTAATAGAGCACTCTGTGGTTCCTGATTAAAGCGGCAGGTCTCCCTTGAAGCTGCAGCAAGACCAGACTTTCTGTCTCCATCAATCCACATACTCGTACCTTCTAAATGGGATCTCCCTGCCGGGATGACTACTGTTAACACGCAGTCCTAGACATGATATTTCACTGTCAATCGGGACTCAGGTTGACACAGTGCACATGTGCAATCAGCAAGTACCACGCTGAGTAGATGAAGGGCACAACTAATAAAACGCTTATGCCGTGGCCACAAGAAGGTTCATTATCAAAGGCAGTGCTGCGACACATAACAAAGTACTTGTAAGCTACATACATGGGGAAGAAGATACAGAAAAGGTTAGCTGTTTTAGAACTCTGGAAGATCTACCAGGGTAAGATAGAAGACCCACGAGAGAAGGAGTGGATGCTTAATCAAGAGGAGGATGTAATGTCCTCAGCTCCTCTTTCTCCTCCTCAGAATGACAGTATAATAGAAGACAAACAGGGGATTTATCCTCTAAAGAAATTAAAAGCAGCGGCTGGGTATGTTAATCCAACATATGTACCTCCCGCTTACAATAGCGAAGACAGCATGGAAGAAAGTAAGAATAAGGAACGTAAATATATGTCTACATGCAACAAACATAAAGAGCGTGATGAGAGAAAGGACAGACAGATAGAAATAGAAGAGAAAGCCAGAAGGCAAAAAAAGAGAAAGACAAAGTAAGTGGAATGACAGTTTGATATGATATTATTTGGTATTTATAACGTGCCTTTACACAAGTGTTTCTAGGCGCCACAATACAAGGAGGGAAGACAGAGAGATGACAAGACAAATAATCTTGCTAGGCCTTGTGACATTCAGATTGTGCAAGTGCAGGGAGACGTGCAGGGGAAAGGGTGTGGGAAGAAGTGCAGGGAAGGGGTACGAGGGGGATTGCAGTCAGGGCAGCAGGGCTCTGAGTAAGAGCGAGGACGGCAGAGGACTACACGGGTGCAGTCCCAGACTGGAAATGCTAGGTAGGCCAGAAGGTAGTGCAGGATGACTGGTGAAGGGGGGGAGGGGTCCCTGTGTGACTGAGAGGGCGACCACGCCACCAGTCAGGGCGAGCAGACAAGTAGATTAGCAGGGGAGAGGGAGAGAGAAGGAAAAGAGAAGGGAGAAGAGAAGAGGAAGGTCTTAAGCAGCTTCCGGAACTTCCAGTGATCCAGCTAAAGTATGAGAGGGGCAGTGAGGCCATTCCAGAGGGAGGCACCTGCAGAGAAGTGAGATCTACCCCTCCCCCCCACTCTCTGTTTGGAGAAGCATCTGACCCACAGAGAGCTTGAGGTAGCTGAGCAGAGGGCTCTAGAAGGAAGCTATTTAGGAAGAGAGTGTTGGATATAGAGAGGACCACAGCCTCAGAAAGCCTTGTGGATGATGCAGAGGGTCTTGAACTTGGTCCTTGTAGCCACAGGACAGAGCCTGCCTGACCCTGTCCCATACAGCGCCTGACCTGCCCATGCCGGGCGCGGCGCGGCGCGAAACCGAGGCTGAGCCTCGATTACTCCAGCTGGTTCCGCCGGCAGGCGGATTCGCCGGCGGCCAGCACTAAGGCCATACAAAGGCCTGTTCCTGCGCCCTAGATCCCACCATTCCATCTCCCTTCGCCGAGGGGTGAGGGCAGGAGCCCCCCCAGCCCAGCAGAGGATCCAGGCTCCAGCGGGCACACGGACAGAGCCTGCCTGACCCTGTCCCATACAGCGCCTGACCTGCCCATGCCGGGCGCGGCGCGGCGCGAAACCGAGGCTGAGCCTCGATTACTCCAGCTGGTTCCGCCGGCAGGCGGATTCGCCGGCGGCCAGCACTAAGGCCATACAAAGGCCTGTTCCTGCGCCCTAGATCCCACCATTCCATCTCCCTTCGCCGAGGGGTGAGGGCAGGAGCCCCCCCAGCCCAGCAGAGGATCCAGGCTCCAGCGGGCACACGGACAGAGCCTGCCTGACCCTGTCCCATACAGCGCCTGACCTGCCCATGCCGGGCGCGGCGCGGCGCGAAACCGAGGCTGAGCCTCTATTACTCCAGCTGGTTCCGCCGGCAGGCGGATTCGCCGGCGGCCAGCACTAAGGCCATACAAAGGCCTGTTCCTGCGCCCTAGATCCCACCATTCCATCTCCCTTCGCCGAGGGGTGAGGGCAGGAGCCCCCCCAGCCCAGCAGAGGATCCAGGCTCCAGCGGGCACACGGACAGAGCCTGCCTGACCCTGTCCCATACAGCGCCTGACCTGCCCATGCCGGGCGCGGCGCGGCGCGAAACCGAGGCTGAGCCTCGATTACTCCAGCTGGTTCCGCCGGCAGGCGGATTCGCCGGCGGCCAGCACTAAGGCCATACAAAGGCCTGTTCCTGCGCCTGTTACGCGCATGGGAGCGCGGCATGGCCACCCCCCCTGCACAATTTTTCTATTCTCTAACCGATAGACTACCACCTGGACAATGAAAAACGTACTCTTTTTTCAATCAACGAGGGCACCCACAAAGGCACTGTGCCTGTCCTCAGCCTGTCTACACCGTCGAGCCTAGAGCCAGGACCCCTTGCCGTCCACCTACAGGGTAAGCATACTGCCCCCTCCTCCACATTCCATTCCCGACCTTCGAGCTAGAGCCCTGATCTAGCACCTCCCAACATTGCTACGTCCAAGGTCCCACATGCACCGTTGTGCTCTTGAACCGCAACAAAAATATTTCAATGCACAATCTATAGCCAACCAACCATACTCTTGCCCTGTTTTGCAATATGCTGTCACTTGATAATAGCATCGGCACCACGGTCACCTAGAGACCACTGTGTTACTGTGTAGTGCCTTATGGTCACCCAGAGACCACTGTGATATTGTGTAGTGCCTTATGGTCACCCAGAGACCACTGTGATATTATGTAGTGCCTTATGGTCGCCCAGTGACCACTGTGATATTGTGTAGTGCCTTATGGTCACCCAGAGACCACTGTGATATTATGTAGTGCCTTATGGTCGCCCAGTGACCACTGTGATATTGTGTAGTGCCTTATGGTCACCCAGAGACCACTGTGATATTGTGTAGTGCCTTATGGTCGCCCAGTGACCACTGTGATATTGTGTAGTGCCTTATGGTCACCCAGAGACCATTGTATTGTAAACCACTCACCCACCAAACTAAGTACCAGTCACGCACAATGTCCAGCCTACTTAGCTTCTACTGCATCATGGCTATTGCTACACTTCCTGCTACTAGCAAGCTAAGCAGCTACACAGAAACCCCACTCTACTCACATGCACCTCTATCACATATATCACCAGATATTATTACTAACACTCATGCCTACACTGACTCTAAACACCAAACTCTGTTAGAACCACTAGTCTACACTTCCAAGCCTAGCTCCACCCACGATAGAAATAGCAAACTACGCGCTAGACTTAACAAACTCCATGAGACACCTAGACGACTCCTCCTTCCTACAAAATCTGAAATGAAACTTCAAATTGGCAATACAGACTACGTTTCTAACCACACCCGAGCTTCAACGCTTACCCAAATATCTGTGCCCAAGACAAAATCCAGCGCGAAAAACACTCCTAATCCTACACATACCAAAGAGGAAACTAAGGAACATTCCTATAAAGGAGCACTTCTCAATGCCAGGTCACTAGTTGCACATGCCCTTGAGATAGCTGATCTAATCACTGAGAATAACCTGGACTTCATTGCTATAACTGAAACTTGGCTACACCAGGCAGCAGGCCCTTCACTCATGCTAGCCATACCTGACGGCTACACTATATGTAGACAAGACCGAGAGGGCACCCGCGGAGGCGGAATTGCCATTATCTCTAAATCAAGCCTCTCACTAAGACTAGCCCCTGCACTAACGCTACAATCCTGTGAAGCCCTCACTGCTAAACTCCTTATAAATAATAATCAATCCCTAACTATTCACCTAATCTATAGACCTCCAGGCCCACTTGGGACCTTCGAAGAGGATCTACACAAGTTACTAACCCTCAATGCTAAAACCACCTCTCAATTGTTGTTATTAGGGGATTTTAACTTAGGATTCAATGACAAAACAGATGTGCATGCCGCGACTATTTCCCAAGCTATTAACTCTCTAGGGTTCTCCCAAAAAGTCAACAACCCTACCCATACGAAAGGTAGAATATTAGACTGGGTCGCTGACTCTAACTGTACTACAGTCATCTCCTCTATCTCAGCTTTATCATGGTCTGACCACTCATTAGTGTCCTTTGACCTCCTAACCTCCCAACCATCCTCTACAGTCGTCCCCATGGCACCCTCATGCCCTACAAGAAACAAAAAGAATATGACAATAGATAATGTCATACCCGCTATTCTTCCAACCTTAAACGCCTTGCCTGACAATTTAGACCCCGGCACTTTAGTTCACGAGTATAACAAAATTATGACTGATACTCTGGACAAAATTGCCCCACTTAAAATGCGTACAAGTAAACCCAAAGCCCATCTAAATAAATGGTTCACGCCCGAACTCAAGGCTTTACGTCTCACCAAGAGAAAATATGAATCCAACTGGAAAATATGTGCAACTGCTGAGAACAAGGCTAACCTAATATCTATCTCCCGTCAATACAAAAACGCAGTCTGTCTGGCTAAGAAAAACTCATACAACGATCGCATCGCCAACTCCAAATCAAGCATGAAGGAACTCTTCTCCATCCTAAAGGAACTTGAGTCACCTATTGCCATACCAGACACCTGCACTAAAGATCAGACCTGGTGTTCTGACATCCAATATGCTCTAACTAATAAAATTACTACCCTCCAAAACAAAATTCAACTTAAAAAAGACTCGCTTAAACTCCCTACACTGTCACCACCTAAGGCGATCCACATGCCTCAACATACCAAATTCTCCTTCACCAAAACCTCCACACTCGAGATTGAAAAAATCATCCTCACCCTCAAACCATCCAACTGCAAAGGTGACATCTGCCCAGCACAGCTAATAAAAGACGCTGCCAGAGACCTATCACCATTTATCTCCAAACTTGTCAATGCATCCTTCTCCACTGGTATCATCCCAGCTAATCTAAAACAATCCTGGGTGCTCCCGTTGCTTAAAAAGCAAACTTTAGATCCTCTCATCCCCACCAATTACCGTCCAATCACCACAGTTCCGTTTCTGCTAAAGATCCTGGACAAAGTGGCCTATATACAGATTCAAAACTACCTTGAACTGCACAAACTACTAGGATCTAGACAATCTGGCTTCCGCCCACTACACGGAACGGAAACAGCCCTGATTGACTTAAAGGCCCAAATAGACGAACTGAGAGATCAGGGTAAGACAGCCCTCCTCCTCCTACTAGATCTCTCAGCTGCGTTTGATCTTGTGGACCACAAAGTCCTCTGCAAACACCTGGACGTTGCCGCTCACTTCTCCACCCAAGCCATCAGTTGGATAGAATCCTTTCTGAGTGAGAGAACTATGAGAGTCTTTTCCCCTTCGGCAGCAGCTGACCCTATACCCATTACTTGTGGTGTCCCTCAGGGATCCTGCGTCTCTCCGACCCTTTACAATATATTCACCAAACCTCTGTTCGATGATTTGGACAATCTCGGTATCACCTACACTAACTATGCAGATGATACACAGATTCTCTTCCCACTTTCTGGGGATCACAGTGAGGATGGGGAGTTGGTGAATAGAGTGTATCTCATCATTCAGGCATGGATGGCCACTCACTGTCTTTGCCTGAATGATGATAAGACAGAGTTGATCATTCTGGGCACACAAGCCAATATTAACAAATTGGGCCCAGATTACTCAGCCTTCAGCATAGACGGAAATGTCATTAAAGTCTCGAGGGAAGTAAAAACACTTGGTTTTTATCTCGACTCTACCCTGTCCTTCACTAAACAGGTAAACTCCTTAGCCTCCACCACTGCTTACACCTGTAAATTGATCAGAGCAGGCAAGCCCTTCCTGTCCAATACCAGCTGCCTAATCCTGGCTAGAGCCTTAATTCTTTCCCGACTTGATTACTGTAATGCCCTATACAGTAGCGCCAATAAAGCCACTACCCTAAGACTTCAAACTCTACAAAATAATGCTCTCAGAGCTGCATTAGGAATAAGAAAGAGGGAGCATATCTCCTCGACTAGGCGGCAACATAAATGGCTTTCTACTGAGAATAAAATCCAGCTAAAAATGATCTCATTAACCCATAAGGCCTTAAATAATGCTGCTCCTAGCTACTTGATGGACAAAATAAAAAGAAAAACTTCCAATAGACCCATGAGACTCGCCAACTCCAATTGTTTGGCAGTACCTAGATTCAGACTTGCCAAAATTGGTGGCGTTTGCTTCCCTGTGAAAGCTGCTAACCTGTGGAACGCCCTGCCACCTAACCTTAGAGCTGACCAACCCTTCCCCCATTTCAGAAGGAACCTTATCAAACACATTATCGCCAACAATGACTTAACACCCGAACACTCACAAGCGTAGTCCTACCTAATGCACCCCGACGCGACATCAACCTTTATGTTTATTACTGCTAATCATGTATATTGTTAACTGTACATTCATGTAAATACGGCAACTCTTTATCTGTACATTCTAGTAATTTGTGTAATATGGCGTAATATTGTAAATTCATTTATATAACATTGTAACATTGTAAGCTTCGCATATACTTGTTGCTGCGCCCGGTAACCTAAGGGTCTGGTGCGCAATATAAATAAATAAACAAACAAACAAACAAACAAACACAGGGAGCCATTGGAGAGATTTCACAGCTGGAGAGATGCAGTCCCTGGGCTTGAGGCCAATGATACATCTTGCAGTCCTCTTCTGGATTAGTTGAAGAGGGCGAGGAGTAGAGTTAGGAAAATTGAGAAAGAGGCAATAGTCCAGCCTGGAGAGAACCAGGGCTCTGGAGACCATGAACCTCTGGGGGAAGGTGAGAAAAGAAAGGTAGGATCAGTGGTCGAACGGGAGCAGGAACGGTTGGGAGCGGTGCTCCTCTACTTTTTTAGATTAAGTTTTACAGCTCCTATACTTTTATTTTAAAAAGAAACCGTTCCGGAACGGTTTCGTTTTAAAATAACAGTGTAGGAAGAAGTTGAAACTTGCATTTTCAGTGCACTGCACTGAACATTCCCTTAAACAACAGGCAAATGTGTTTTGGGGTTTGTATTGTGGGTGGGAGGGGGCAGGGCAATGCGGTTTGTGAGGAGCGGGGCAGGCTAGTAGGGAACATAGTTCCACTACTTCTTTTCTTACACTTCGACCACTGGGAGGAAACGCGGGAGCAGGGGTTCCAATGAGAAGGATCTCAGTCTTACTGGCATTAAGGCAGAGGTCATTAGAGGTACATCATCCCTGAATGGCGGGTAGACAGTCAGCAATGAGCGAAGAGGGAGAGGAGGCTGAGGGTAGCCTGAAAGAGAGCGGAGTGTCATCCGCATAACCCTGAAGCTAGAGGAGAAAGTAGAGATCAGGTGTGCCAGGGGGCCAGATAGACATTGAAGAGCCAGGGTCAGAGGATAGAGCCATGGGGAACACCATATGTGGAAAGAGAGGCAGTAGATAGAAAGGACCCAAGTTGGACCTGGGAGGGTCGGTCCAAGATGAAGGAAGTCAGCCATGCCGGAGCCTGTCCAGTGATGCCAAGGTTCACACTGAGGCGGTTGATCAGGGTGGCGTGATTGACCGTATCAAAGGTAGAAGAGAGGTCAAGGAGGATGAGGACAGAGTGAGAGCTGGAGTCATGGTTGGAGACCAGATCTTCATGGAAGTTCAGGAGACCAGTTTCCTTGCCTCTTGTCGATCTGAAGCCAGACTGATGGTCATGGAAATGACAAACAGATTCAGAGTGGAGGTTTAGCTGAGAGATGGCCAATTTCTGATGCAGTTTGCCCAGGAAAGGGGAGATAGAGATCGGGCGATAGTTGGACGGGCAGGAAGGAACAGCAGAAGGCTTTTTCAGGAGGGGGTGCCCCAGGTAGTTCTTGAGAAGATAAAGGAAAAAAATCCTGTAGCAAATTCATGATTGCAGAAATCAGCCTGGCTGTAGTGTGAGAAACAATGTTGTCCGTATTGGTTCTGGAGGAGCAGGGGAGCACCTGTTTGAATGAAACATTCATAGACCGGACTTGTCTAGAAACATCATCAGGTGTTACAGGAGAGAGAGAGAAGGAGAGGAGGGGGAAGAGTGGCCAGAGGGGGCCTGAGAGAGGTAGGGGTAGAGGAGATTAGCATGGACAGGATGTCCTGAGTTTTAGTAGTGAAATGAGAGGCCAGGGCCGGAAAGAGAGGGCCTGGGAAAGAACATGAGAGGTAGAGACTTCAGTTGGATTGACCAGATCCTTGCAGATTTGAACACATTTGGCCATGCTGTTAGAGACCGCAGAGACGCGGACTTGAATGTGGACCCTTTTCTTGGAGAAGACAGAAAGTCTGTATTGCCTTTGGAGCAGGCGGCAGGGCAGTTTGTTAGAGGATGTACTCAAAGCCCTCCACTTCCGCTCGGCCGCTCTGCACTTGCATTTCAGAGCGGCCAGGTCAGAGTCAAACCAATAATTGCACTTGCAGACAGGCTTTAGATGGATCCACATGACAGGGGAATAGATATTGAGAGCATTGGTGATAGGGAGATGAAGGTGGGAGGCGGCTGTGTCAGAGTGGGAGTCAGCTGAAGGGGTAGGAGGAGGAGAGAAAGTAGAAGCATAAGCTGCAACTGACTCTCGCTTCATAGGCCAAATGACTGTGAAGGAAGATGGCAGTGCTGGGGTAGGTTTTGCCATGGCGACAGACAGTTTTAGGTGAGAGGAAAGCAGAAAGTGGTCAGTCCAGGAGAGTAGAGTAGTGAAAGGGTTAGAGAGGGGGTGTCTGAGGAGCTGAGAACATCCAAGGTGTGTTGGCCTGAGTGTGTCAGACCAGAGGGAAGAATAGAGAGGGAGAGAGAGTTGCAAACGTTGCAGCAAGTCCCAGAGTGGTGGTCAGAGGAGTCCAAGTGGGTGTTGAAATCCTAGAGGAAGAGAAGCTTATATATGGAGGCAAGGAGAGAGGAAGAGAGCTCAGCCCATTCAGAGAGGAAAGGGCAACCTGGCCAGGTGGCCTGTAGATGGTGACCAGAGTCAGAGAGAGGCTTGGAGAGATAGAGAGCATGCAGACCAGGCATTCAAAGGGGGAGTAAGCCTGGGTGGCAATGAAAGAGTCAGGGACCCACTCAGGAAGGATCAGGGCCACTCCACCTCCGGCCGGGTGGTACTGGGTTCAGAGAGGATCTTGTAGCCCTTAGGGAGGAAAGTGTCCAAACTCGTGATAGAGCTGGCTGTGAACCAAGTCTCAATGAGAGTGAGGACATCCAGATAAAGGTCTTCGAGGAGGTGGCAGATGTCAGAGGATTGTTTGACAGCAGAGCGAGCGTTGAGAGTAGCTACGTGAACCAGGTTGCCAATTTGGAAAGACTTCTGGGGTGGGTTACAGGAGAGAGGTACACCCAGTGGAAGAGCCATAGGGGCCCAAGAGAGGGCAGAGGTAGAAGGAGGGAGCATATGGCCCAGAGAGGAGTAAGAGGAGGGTGCCAGAGATGAGGCAGTGGAGGAGGAGATGAGTGGCAGAGGAGCCGGAGTGGTAGAAGAGGAAGGTGGCAGAGGAGCCAGAGAGGTGGTAGAGGTAGCACGAGGTGGCAAAGGGCTCAGGGAGGAGGCAAAGCGGAGAGCCACCGCAGATGCAGCAGAGGTGGAAAGGAGTGGCATAGGAGCCAGAGAGGTAGATTAGGAAGATGACTGAGAGGCCAGAGAGGTTGTAGAGTAGCAAGAGAAGGGACAAAGTTGATTAGACGTAGAGACATCGATCCAGGAGGAGGTTGGGCTGAGGTCTCTGGACCATGACGGTCCCATTTAGATAGACATCCATGATGCTTATGGATCACAGGAAGGATGCCAAGAGGACCTCCCATCTTGTGCAACTATTAATGGGAGATGAAGAGGAAGGAGAGAGAACAGCGACCATATATTGGTCCATAGGTCAGGAGAGGGAACGACAAAGAGGATGTTGGTAAGAGTCTGTCTGGAGGAGGCACTGACGTGCGTTTCAGCGATGGGAAGGCCTGGATTGGAGACCAGGATGTTCTTCTTGAACTTCTTCCTTCCAGACTTTGTGAGAGGGATAGGATAGTTGATAGAAAAGCAGTTAGAGAAAATGGGTGAGACCGAGAGCACCCTGGACGTGAGTAGGTAGAGAGGGAAAAGCGAGAGGGAGAAAAGGGAGGCGAGGAAGCACAGCACAGAGCTACGCCACACAGGATGCACCGGGAGGGGACATAGTAGTGGCTGGGGACGACACAGATAGAGGCACAGTAAGGAATGAAACAGAGAGGCACAACCACATAGACTCAACAGTGGGAACCAACACGCAGGGGAAAGGGCAGAGGAGGCAGACAATTGGGAACAGCAGGACTAGAGAGGTAGGGGCAAGTGAACAACAACCAACAGTAACCCAAGTGGATGCGCAGAAGAGCAGGCACCTAAAAGGGGGGTAACGCCTAGTGGGCATGAACAATACTAACAGTAAACACAGAGGTGGAGCCTAGGGAGGGTAAAGGTCCCAAGGGAAACAAAAGAAGCAGAATGTAACGTACAACCAACAATAAACCAGCAGAAACATGCAGGGGAAGGAACCTAGAGAGGGAAAAAGGTCTAGAGGGCACAAAAGAAGCCGAGTGAAGTGAGAGCACAGGAACAAACACCAAGAGGGAGAAAAACACAAAAGAAACGGCAAGAAGCACAAAGTGATGCAACAACGAGAGAGGAAGTATATTGGATGCGCAGAGACAGTGTACATTGAGACAAGTGTTTAGGTGGAAGTACGTGCATGGGCAGAGCAGTTTAGTACAGAACAGTAATGGCTACTCCCACCTTTCTTACCATACGGTCGCTGATGGCCGACGGCTGCGCAGCGTACTCACACTCTGGGCTACAATCCCTTAATCGCCAAACACCTGCGTCACACAACACTGCGCCCTTACCCTGCGCAGGCTTTGCCGCAGAGGGTCTGATCGTCGGTTCTTAAAGGATTCGATGCTTGGAACGTAGCACAACATGCTACGTATCAAATGGCCTGCATCTCCTGTGTAGGGGAGGTCCCAGATATGACCTGCACCCCTGCCCCCAGTGCGAGTTGCTAGTAAGGTACTCACCGTGGTATGTGACGTACGAGGAATAGCTAAACCAATGGGCCGCTGCCCTGTGTGCATCAGAAAATCAATACCTGTTGAAATGCCCATAACCAGGCAACCCTGGGTAGCACGGTACCCAATCAGACAACTGTACCTGCCATTGGTACGAAACGACAAGTATTTACAGACTGTCCACGAGGAGACCCCGAAGGTCTTAATGGAAGGCCAATGGAAATAGACTAAGGGCCTAGGCAGCCCCGAGAACAACCAGATGTGGCTACTGAAAGCTATGCATGACAGTATCGACAATTGCGAGGGGAATTGTAATGAACGAAGGGGAGAGACACTGTGAAAACGTATGAGAATGGTGCCATGAGACAAGACGGAAGCAACCGCTTTATTGAACGTGTGTGAATAAGCTTGAAACGCAAGATGCTAAGTAATCGATACCGCCTGCAATGCTTAAGTAGAAGAATAGAGCGGCATGCACCAACTATATATGTCTACCTCAATACAGCACAATGTACACGTGTGACTCCATTTTGTTTGAGCAGAAGAAAGGCCAGGCGGCCCAGGCCCAACTGGCTGAGTTTCACATCTAGGTGCAAGTTGAGGAAAAGAGCGGGATCGAAACTTAACAAAGGATGGCTCATGCCGGGGAAATCGAGGTCAACCAGAGAAGGGGAGGTGAGCATGAGCTCACGAGGCTCCAACTTCAGAGCACACCAGCCGCTGCCCGCCCGTGAAGGTCAAGATAAGAGAGGCCCATGCAGGTGGCCAAGCGAACACAGAATCAAATGCACGAAAAGACTGAGAACTGACGCAGATTCACAGTGGACCAACACGTGACCAGACAGGTGCGAAGATGTACCACCGCCTGATGTCATTCAGAACCAGAGGGTGCCATAACTTTTCCTGATAAGAGACTACAGATCCGAGGCCATACCAAGCCAACTAATTGACACATAGCCCTAAACCACTGATTGATGGAAGGGAGGCAGGGTGAATCTTGGGACACCAGGCACCAGGTTGTCTTTTCTGCATGCTGCTAATTAAAAGTGGAGATTTATGTTTAGGGGTGTAACTCGCCCAATCACAAGAGACCATGTAATCTAGGGTCCTATAGACATTGTAACTAATGAGACGTCGTACTTGTAGTGACGTCAATCACGTGTGGTGTAGAGGGATGGGCATAGACGCCCACCCGATAAGAGTTATCCAATCCGTGTGCCTTATTTTCATATACAGATATAACACCTATACTTAAGTTACCTTTCCCAACCAATTATATTGCATGATGATTTTTTGTAGAAGTGTACCTCATTGATGACGATGTTTGCCCTTAAAAGAGGCTGTACTGAAGTTCGAGGAAGTCGGGCGAGACAGGTGTTCGCGATGCTGCTGATTTCCATAAGCTGATCTATGTATCATTAAACAGACTTCCCTTTGCCAACTTACTGAGTCCCTAGTATTGATTTGTGCTGGAGTATGTCTGTCCTGCACCCTGTCCTCACACGGTGTAGCTATCTTGTATTACAAGTTTTCGAGAGTGAGTGCTGACCAATGGGCCCGTCAGTAATTACCTCTCCTCATCAACACTTGGTAGCGTGAGGATGGTTTCGGCCATCGATTATTGATAATGGATTAATATAGTCACAAGACACCTTTAAACCGGCGGCACAAAGTAACTCTGGATCTTCGGTTACATCGCGGGTCCTTTCGCTATTCCGGCTGAGTAGGCCGAGAAGCTTCCCGTGGACAGTGATAGTGTATATACTCCCAAAAAATCTGCAGTGGGTCTGAAGGAACCCGCTTTTTCAAGCATAACCCTTTTCATTCCCACGGGAAGCGAATCGGACGAAAACCATAAAGCGGGAAGAGGAAGGGGCGGTGATCCCGGAGATCCAGAGAGGAAAAGAGACGATCGGTGAGTGAAACAACGAAACTCGTTACCTTGGCAAATGACTTATAGGCATTAGAGCAAGTGGGGGAAAGGTAACGGAGGGTGGCAGAGAAAGATAAATTAGTTAGAGGTAGAGAAGACAGTATATATATAGTGGATTGATGACTCGAGTATAAAAGGAAGACACATATAATAGGATTCCAGGGGGGCACCTGAGCTAAAACGTAATAGAATACCAGGGGGGCACCTGGGAAAGGTAAAAACGTAAAAGTATACCGGGGGGTCACCCGAGATTAAAAACGGTAAGGAATACCGGGGGCGCACCCGAGAGAAAACTGTAAATTCGCCTTGTTCCTGCGCTTTAAAGAGTTGTCAGAAGGAACTTGAACCCAGAGCCCACAGAGAGGGGGACGCTAGGCTACAATGACGTTTAAAGACGTCATAAAGGGGTAGTTCAAATCCCATGACGGGGTAATAATTAGAAGGCAGGTATATGTTGACCAGCTGGTGTCTGTCTAGTCTGTCAAGCGTCTGTTATAAGTGTCTTGCTATATGTGAATGCGCAATAAATGTATTGATGCGAAAAATGTGTTGATGCTTGAGTGAAATGCATTTGGGTTTTGCGATTCTGTAACTGAGAGGGGATCGCCAGTGAATTGATGGTTTCTGTTGAGTAAATTGATGGTATAAATTTTGGCGGAAAAAGTGGATTGGAGCTTGCGGTTGTGGTGCTCGCTCATATTGGTGGAGAGACTTAAGTTATTGTGTAAACATTGTGGGTATTGAAGTGAAGAGATGGAGGAGGTCACCCTGCTTATGCATCTCTGTAAGCAATTGCCAAAACATGCAGCAAAGCTGAAGAAATACAGCCAGGGGTGGATTAAGGGCACTGCAAATAAAATGTTTATGCCGTGGCCCCAGAATGGGTAATTGTCTAAGGCTGTCCTACAGCACATGACCACGTTCCTACATGTCACATATAGCGGGAAGAAACTCGAGAAACACCTTGCCGTTCTCGAGTTATGGAAGATGTTTGAACAAACAAAGGAAGAAGAACCACTTGCAGACTGGATATTAAACATATGTACAGAGGGGGGTGAGACGCCTACTGCACCACCGGCCCCGCCGGAACCAGTCATTGAGGGAAGCAGGTCAGAGGGTCTTTACCCGCTACAAGAGCTCAAAGCAGCCACGGGGTATAGCAACCTCGCGTATGAGTCACCTGCATGCAGTAGTGACGAAACTAATGAGAAGGAGCGGGAAACCGTTCCAGCCCCCGCCGTCACGAGGGACAAGGAGAGGCACGGAGATGGACGAAAGGATCAGGTACAGACTAGTGCACCTGAAGAGAGAGGGAAAGAAGCGGAGAGAGAGTGATGAAATGACATTCGCAAAGGACGAATGGATGGGAGGACAGATATTGTTAAAATTAGATGGAAAGGGGAGTGAGGATGCAAGGCCACGAGGAAGGCCTGACGAAAAGCAGAGAAGGGAAAAGGATAGGGAGACAAGGGATGAAAGAAATAGAAAGGAGGACAGGCTGAGGCGAGAACAACTTTATCCAGTATGCAGCCTACGAAAAATACAGACTGAATAAGTTGAAGTTAGAGGAAGAACGTAGGGTGCATGAAAGGAAGGAAGAGATTAGAAAGGCAAAGGCACGTAGAGACGAAAGGATGCGGGAAGTAGATAAGATTAGAGAGGACGCAAGGAAATGCAAGGAAACAGATGAGGAAAAAGAACAAAAACATAGACAAAGGGCGCGAGACTTAGAATATTTGCAGCGGGAAGTGAAAAAACCCAATCCTGTTGTAGAGTGGGAAGACATAGAAGAGTTCTTTCCAGCAAGTGATGCAGTACCAGGAACAAGCAGGACAATTATTGATGATGACTTCGAAACCAGAAGCATCGGGGAAGCGATTGATAAAATATATGATGAAATGGGACTGGAATGAATCTCCCAAGATGGAAGGGAAGATGAGTGCTTAGAGAGCACTCAGTTATATGACACTGAGGATGTCACCCAAAGTAGTGAGAGTAGGGGACGTTCCCTAGATAGACTAGAAGATAGGCAGAACGAAGATGATGCAAGAAGTTGTGCAAACTGGGAGTATTCAGAGTCTGACTCCGATAGGGACGCGGAAGAAGCGATGTATGACGAAGGGAGACGGCGCGAAAGGCGTCTCCCAGGGAACCGAAGGGTACAATGGTCAGAGGCTGGCGAGTCCGTAAGTAGGACATCGAAATCCGCTGGACAGTCCAGCCGACATGAAGAAACACCCCACGGTCAGAGGGGGGCATCAGCACCTGCCTATACAGATAGGTTAAGGGCACTGCCAGGTAGAAAGCAAGGCGGGAATGCCACCCCAGCAATAGACCGAGGAGGTAAAGAAAAGGGAAAGGAGGATTGCGCATTCCAATTCCCACTGCTAGAGAAAGGGGGAGTAAGACCGCAATATATTCCATGGCCACACATGGACCCGGGAAAATTTAAAGAATAAGCTTCCAATGTTGACATCGGGAGCCAGGAAGTGGATATATGAGCTCGAAAAAATGATGGGGGGAGTCACTCTAGCCATAGGGGACATCAAGGGTCTCCTAATTGCTGTACTCGGAGAAAGAGCAGACGATGTGGAAGAGGATAGGCTACCCTAGGGTAACCATAACTAACAACTCTCATGACAGAGCGCCATTTAATAATTGTACATTGTGTGGAAAGCACTGCGAACGCTATACCCTGACACATCAGACATGGGAGCCATTATGACTCGGAAGATGAAAGAGTCAGAGGATCTGTTGCTTTATATCCAGAATTTTCAAAGCGTGTGGGTGCTTGAAACGCATGAGTCTTGGACAAAATCTATCCCTGTATTCTATCACATACTGTGCCAAGGGTTACCAGAACCGGTGCAAAAACAACTCAAAAAATTGGTAGGAATAGAAGCTAAACCATGGGCCGAAATCCAGTTGACAATTGCCCATTATTGTAGGCTGTTGCAAGAAAAGAATCGTAAGAAAGAGGCAACGCGTAAGGGAGAAGAGGCGAAGCTGGTGCAAAGGAAGCTCACGAAGTATGCGCTCGAGGGAGCCATGCTAACAAGCCCAGCCGATTTGAGTGCGCAATGTGCCACTAACCCGCTGCAGAACAATCAGAGTAACGCTGGATATTATCCGAGAGGAAGGGGATTTGGAGGAAGAGGATGGCAGAGTAATCAGGGATGCTTTAGAGGTACCCAAGGAGGTTTTCAAAATGTTCAAGGTGGTATCCAGAGCGCACCAATGGACAGTCCAGCTATGCCAGATGGACAGATGTGCCGACCACCGCCAGTGTGTTGGCTGTGTGGAGTGACAGGACATGTGGCACGCATGTGCAGAAGCCAAGGCATGTGGCAGAACAATCCGGGGATGGGGCAGGCACGTTAAATCAACCGGCTACCCCACAACAGAGCAATGCACAAAACTATACCGTGCAGCAGCAGGCAGCTGGCTTGCAGCAAGGTGCACAGCAAGGGTTTCAACCCTCGAACTTGGGGAACCTGCAACAGGGGCAACCCCAGCAGGCACCGCCACCGGTACCACAAGGGATGAACAGTGGGGGTGTTCCGCAAAATTATAGTGGGCCAAACCTATACATAAAATAGGACAGCTCACGGTAAACTCGGAGTTGCTCTATCCTATCGGTGACACCAGACCCTAATAGGGAACCAAGGGTAAATGTCACCATAGGAGGAAAAGAGTATTCCTTCATAGTTGACACAGGCGCGACGCGTTCGTGCATAAGAGAATGCAAGTTTTCCTTGTCCGGCGAGGCAATAGACACTCAGAGTTTCACTGGAGCTCATAGTAGAGTTCTCTTCACAGACGCTCTCCCGGTCTCCGTGGGAGAGCATGAAATGAATGTGCCTTTACTGTACTCGCATCAGTCCCCAGTAAACATCATGGGTTGAGATCTAATGACAAAGCTGAATATGTCAATCTCATTCACTGAGGATGGCATAGTGTGCTCCACGCCAGGAATGCATTATTCCAACGTATGCGAAATGATCAGAGCATACTCGGGACGTACAGCTATGAGAGCTTTACCGCTGGAGCCGGAGGTCTTCAAATATGGCGTGCGAGTGCTCATGGCGGGATTGCCGGGCCTCGCAGGCAAATCTATGAGGACCCCTGACGAGTTTCTTTTTAGACCAAGGATACCCATGCATGAAGAAGAGGGACAAATATTTCCTTTGGTAATACAGTTTGCCGCAGTAAAGGGGAAGGTGGTTTTAGTAGAAGGATACAATGATGAAGGAAGGCAATGGTGCGCAGTTATCGCCATTGAAGAAGGGTATCGAGTGACTGACGTCACAGATGATGATCTGTTCGAAGAGCACCCTGACGTAGAGGGGACACGGGTGGAAGTAAGTCTCATATTCTGGGTCAAAATGATCAAACGAGAAGTGCCACAGCGAATGATGCTAGTGATGGCACGACCAGAATACTTTGAGGAGGACATGGCCCAGGTGCCAGTCACAGTATGGACAAAAGGGCCTTATGACGTAGGGCTCCTGAAGGGAACAGGAGAGGTGAAGATTAAACTCAAGCCTGGAGCGATTCTACCAAGAGCGCGAAAATACCCCATGTCCAGAGAAGCGAACGAGGGGATTGCGAAGACAATCTCTGCCATGATGGAGCAGGGCATTCTGGTAACATCAGAATCACCTTGTAACACAGTGATCTATCCTGTCAAGAAATCGAAGGGAGGGTCCTGGCGTTTAATCCAGGATTTACGAGCATTGAACGACATAGCGGAAGCCGAGTTCCCTCTAGTCCCTAATCCATCCCCCTATTTTGTGCAATATACCCACGGAGGCAAAATATTTCACGGTAATCGATTTGAAGAATGCATTTTTCTCGATCCCATTGCACCATGATTCACAAGACCTGACGTCATTTACTTTCAGACAAATGCGCCTGAAAAGTACAAGACTGCCACAGGGGTATTGTGAATCTCCGTCCATTTTTAACCGAGTCCTGCAAATGAACCTAAGTAACATTGCGGTAGACAGTGTTGTTTTGCAGTATGTAGATGACATTCTGATCTGCAGCACCACTGAAAAGCAATGCCGACACGACTCTGTTCAGCTATTGACCATATTAGCTGAGAAGGGATACAAGGTGGACAAGGACAAGTTGCAATACTGCCAACAGGAGGTGTTATACATAGGGCAACTAATCTCACATGAAGGGAAAAAGGTAACACCAGAGAGGGCTGAAGCTATCGTGAACACGGCTAAGCCGCTCACGGTAAAAGAAATGCAGAGCTTCTTAGGCCTATGTAATTATGTCAGAACATGGGTCTTAGATTACAGCTCATACACCAAGCCCTTCCTCCAGGCCTTAAAGAAAGCCCAGGCAACAGAGGGAAAAATTGAATGGACTGAAGAAATGGAAAAGGGATTTGCAGAACTAAAGGGGGCAATTTGTAAGGCCCCAGCTCTCGGGATCCCCAATTATGCAGAGAAATTCTATCTCTTCTCTCATACCGATGGCAATTTTATGACAGCAGTGCTCGCTCAGCGAACATCGCTGGGGTACAAGCCCCTAGCGTATTACAGTGGGAGCTTGGACCCAGTCATGAGGGGCCACTTCCCATGCGAGCAAAATTTAGCAGCCGCCGCGTTTGACATCGAGAAAGCATCATCCATTGTGATGGGATGCTCCATGACATTATATGTTGAGCACTCATTATTTGCCATATTGGAGAAGCCAAAGGGCACCTTGACGTCACAGTGAGCATCCGCATATGAGGTGATTATCTCAAACCCATCGATCAAAATAGTGCGATGCAAAACTGTGAACCCTGCTATGTTTATTGCTGAGCCAGTCACAGAGGGAGAACCTGTGCATGGCTGTGCCAATTATGAAGAGTTTTATGATGAAATCCCCAGAATAAGAGAGAATGCTCTGCCAAACGGAGAAGTCGTCTTCATTGATGGGTCATCGAGAATTGACCAAGAAGACGGGCAAAGGTACACAGGTTTGGCCGTGATCAAACACATAGCAAATGGAGAGTTCCAAGTACTTGTCAGTGCACGAATACCATCCCACTATTCGGCACAGGCTGCAGAACTAGTGGCATTGATACTCGCCATCGAGAATCACGCAGACCAGGAAGTAACAGTGTACACTCACTCCGCCTATGTGACGTCCACCGTGCACGCAGGCCTGGCACGATGGAAAAGGAGGGGCTACCTCCGAGCGGCCGGCATGCCAGCGCAACGTGCAGCCTTGTTGGACAGGCTGATAAAAGCACTACAGCTCCCAGTGTGCATAGCGGTCGTCAAGTGCGCCGCTCACACCAAGGGAACAGATTTCGTGTCACGTGGAAACCATGAAGCGGACACGGAAGCCAAGCGCAAGGGTGAGACAATTATGGACGTGGAGGTGGCACGTACCCATGAGCGAATGATGATAGCCCAAGCCACTCCAGAAGCCTATAGCAATATGGGGCAGACACAGTTAATGGAACTCCAGGGGGAGACACCTCAGGATGAGAAGAATTTATGGAAGCGTCGAGGGTGTTCTTTAAACCCCTCTGATGGGTTATGGAGGCAGGACAGCACTGGTAAACCAGTAATGCCTGTCACCCTCCTAAAGGTAGCTTTAGAACAGCTCCACTACCCTTTACATATGTCGAAAGAAAATCTTGCTGCAACACTCTCAGAAGACTGGTTCGTGCCGAATTTAGCAGAGCATGTTGCATTCTTTATGGTCAATTGCATAATTTTCCAGCGATTCACCTCTGGGCACACATTGAAAGTGATGAGAGGAATCATTCCCAGTCCTGAAGGGCCTTTCCAGCACCTGCATATCGACAATGTCGATATGATTCAGGTTTGTAATGGGTACAGGTATTTAATTGTCGTGGTGTGTCCATTCTCTAGATGGATAGAAGCGGGGCCCTGCACACACCCTGACGCTGCCTGTGCTGCAAAGTTCCTGGTGAAGGAGGTTTTCCCCAGGTGGGGGGTGTGTGAGGTTATGAGGTCAGACAACGGGCCCCGTAAACTCAGTATTTGAACAGATTAGTTTTTTGCTTGGTATAAAGCACAAGTTCTTGTCGGCGTATCACCCAGAAGAAAATGGCATATGTGAACGCCTCAACGGCCTGTTGAAAGAGAGGATAGCCAAACTGAAGCTCACATTAAAGAAGGGATGGCTGCACTGCCTACCACTGGCATTATATGTGCTTCGGAACCAGCCAGGCTCTGACCATCACCTCACGCCGCACGAGATTATCACTGGTAGAAGGAT
Source organism: Ambystoma mexicanum (assembly GCF_040938575.1). Lineage (NCBI taxonomy): Eukaryota > Metazoa > Chordata > Amphibia > Caudata > Ambystomatidae > Ambystoma > Ambystoma mexicanum. The sequence continues at coordinate 188,280,096 of NC_090921.1, forward strand.
GAGAACCCCTCTTACCCCCCAACATAGAGCTAGATGTGATGCCCAGCCTGCTAGGGAGGTTCTGGGAGCAGAAATGAAGAATTACCTTGACTGTCTTACCTCTAGTACATCTGTCATTTCAGGCCAGCTGCAGCGACGGCGGAAAGGGGACAGCACAGCACAAACCACAACAGACAATGCTGATGCAGGCGCAACTCTCAGCCTAGGCGCACCCCTTGTCTTCCCGGGGGACAGAGATCTAGTGAAGAACTTTACAAGGAAGAAATGGGACGAACCACGATTTAATGGCCCTTTCATCGTAGAGGACTGCACCCCGTCCGCTGTCAAGCTCCAAGGAAGAAGAGCCTGGATCTTCCTGAATGACGTCAAGCCCTTTACAGGAGAAGGTGCTTCTACTGCATCCACCATGGAAGCTACAGACAACGGGGAAGGACCACAGCACGTGCAGACAAGGTCTAGGGTGAGGAAGAAGGACGCACAAGCAGAAAAGACAAACTGAAGAGCTTGCTGTGAAAACTGTGGCTATACATTGAACTTTTCTCTAAGCACTGAATGAGATACAAGACTTTTCAAACAAACACAATGTGCAGCTGAAGTCGCAGGGCAAAGGAAAAGTTTCCATTCTTTGAACCTGCAGTGACACTGGTAACTTAAACACGTAGAGCCACAGAGTAGTGGACAAAGAACTCTAAGACTCTGGTAAGCAACAGAACCGGATATTCCTGAGAACTGAAACTGTTATCCTGAAGGACCCAGCATTAAGACTTTGTTCACAAACCTATGGTACACCCCAGCAGAAGCCTTAAGTGGGATGTACTCACCTACTTCCAATTAGTGACATTGACTTATCCATCACTCATAGGGAGAGAAACGAGTGTCACAGAATTCATCCAAGATCCAGAAAATAAGAAGGTCATCAGGCAACTATTGACTGTCATCGCAGAGGTCTTCGCCGAGTTGCCTGAGCACAGTGACTCAAAGAACAATGCTCCCGCCTCAAGCAGTCATTGACGAAGTGACCTACACATTATTCTTTCGAATCATTGAGGAGCGCCCAGAACTTGTCGGGAGGACCACAGATACACTGACATTGATCAGAGATCCCCAAAATAACTACCTCCTGAACCAAATATGTAGTAAACTGAACACTGTGGTAGCCCTCCATGCAGCAGGCAAATGCAAAGACTGCTCAAAGCAAAAGTTAGGCGTGTGATCGGGACCGAGCAAGGCGAAGCAAATGCCACTGTCCCCCGCAGACACGCAGCTAGCCCACAATGTTCTAATTAGACTCGTTGCAGACTATCCAGAAATGGTGGGAAGACCTGCTGACGTTGATGTTGCAACGTTTCTCAGAGACCCAGTCAATTTCCCACACATGAAAACCCTTCTCCATGGAATCATGCTCCAGGTGTAGCTATCTAACTTCCAGCAAGAATACCTCTGGAGGTTCCAGTGAGACTTTCCGCCGTGGCACAGATCGGGGAGATAAGCAAAGAAACTGTTCACGACAGCAAAAAACCTTGTGATTGAGACTCAGCAAAACAAATAAATTTCCCTGTCCCCTGAGGACAGCCTACTTGCCCACAATGTCCTCTTTGGCTTAGTAAATGACTTTCCGGAAATGGTAGGGAGACCTGCCCTCACCTTCCTCAGAGACCCTGCCAACGCGAGAAAAATAGGAACACTCTTCTATAGCATACAGCTACAAATGGAACTGTCCAGCTTTCAGAGGGAGTTTCTGAGAGAATTCCAGTGAAACTTTCGGCGAGGGGCAGATCGAGAAGGCAAGGACTGATCACACTGCAAAAAGACCGGTGACCTAAGAGACAGAGAATCAGAGCAAATGTCATTATCACCTGAAGATAGCACAATTACCTTCAGTCTTCTTTCAACTCATCGAGAACTTTCCAGAGCTAGTAGGTAGACCCATCACTGTCGACATGCCCACGTTTCTCTATCATCCAGCAAAAAATGCACAACTCAACAGACTCCTGAGAGCTATTTCATCACAACTGAGAAGCAATCATGGACATCCGCTGCTGAGAAGAGCCTTAGAAAGGAGAGATCCAAGATAAAACCCTTTAGAAGCCCCAGCCGGGGGCAGAGCAAAGAAACAAAGACACAGTTCTTCATGCTTCCAACGTAGAACAAATCGAAAGTGGATAACTACATCCTGAACTTCTTTTCCTATTTTTCTTATTTTTCTCTGTTTTTCATCATCATCCCGCAGTGGAGTAAACGGGGGGGAGAGAGACTTTGCAGCAACTCGACCTCGAAGAACCAAGCGAAAGGAGCAGAGCAACGAACTTCACTGCCGTGTTTACTTTTTTCAACCTTTTTCTTATTTTTTCCTACCTTCTCATATGTTCACTGTTATTTTTATTTTTATTTTTTCAATGGTTTATCTATGCGTGATGTGCAGCAAAGCCATCCTTTTATGGTGTCACTGCGAACAAATTCCAGCATTTCCTCAGGGCCAAGACGAATTGGGAAGGGGCCCTGGAAATGCATAGTATACACAAATGCAGGAAGAATGTGATGTGCTAAAAACGGCAGTCTAACCTTTTTCCATAGTCTAGCAAAGGATCTGTACTCCATAACTAGAGACTTCCGTCATCACTCGCAAGAGGGGGGACATTAAACTGCACCCGCCATTTTAGTGTTTGCTGAACTTTTAAGTAACGAAAATCAAGATAAGAAAATAAATAAACTATGGACTTGTTCGAGATGGGGGCCCAAAACAGTAATTTAGTTGTGCCACCAGTGGAGGGGTGCCCACGGTTTCCTGGAAGGAGATACTGTAAGATGTCTTTCAAGGCCGTCATATGTATATGCATAGTGATTGTTGTAGTATTTTTGTCTCTAACTGTCAGAACTGCCTTTCTTATTGGTGCACGAAGCATCCGTATGTCCATGCTTCCACCAGGCAATGAACATCTGGGACCCACAAAAGCACCCAGACCTTATATTGTCATCCCTGTTCCAAGAAAAACTGATGATAAAACAAACGATTTACAGTTGAATGTAATTAGCAGCAACACGTACACACTTGAAGTAATGAATGATGAGAAAGGCTGGAGACAGGGTCAGCACGGAATGAATGATAACATAGCACTGTCCACGGCACGCACCCATACACTGAGTGCACACAAACAAGGGCAAGTGTCAATGGGTGCAAAACCGCAGGCCAAACTAACTGAAAGGGAGAAATCCCTGGTGGAACAAGCAGCTCCAGAAAGCAGGGTGCAAAGTGAGAAACCAAACCGAAGTGAGATAGCACAATCACTCAATGAAGCGGAGGAATGTTATGCTCACCTGGCTCCCACAGAGGCGTCGATCGGAACTGGACAGCTGCGGTCTCCACCAATGTGACGCGTAGGGCCGAGATGACGGACTGGACTTGCCCACCTAGCTTTGTTTGTTTGGCCCGTAGGAATATTCTTCTGCAAATGGAGAAAGGGAATTAACCACCCGTGGAGTTGAGCGTAAACCCCCCACCCCCGCTGTTCTCCCCACAGATCGCCTTTGATGTCCCCTCTTATAGTCTCACCTGATGGTTTGAAAAGATGAGCTCTCCATCCTGCATTGAGCGCAGGGGCGCGTTGATAACCAGTTGCTTCACTAGCTCGAAGGAGTTGGTGAGTTCCAGAACAATATTGACTCCGAGATTCCCGGCAAGACGCCGTAAGTATAAAGTTCGTAAGAGTTCAAATGCCTGACTTTCACTCTTGTCCGATTCCTTGCAGGTTGCAGCTTGACCCTAATGAAGAGTTCCTCGTGGCAACCGGTAGTATTCTGGTAAGGATTTGTATTTTCCAACACAGTTCGATAAAATAAGGTCAATATGTAACCTGTTGCTTTCTCCCTTATTCAGGCGCTGAGGGAAAGTATGAAGTCTTGGGGAATAATACCTCCGGCGGAAAATCAGGTAAGTCTATTGTGGTGAGGAGGGTTCCCCTGGTTAGTCCCTTTGTTTCACCTTGCTGTCCTTTTGTTTCCCCTTAGGGGCCGGGATTCGGCGAAGATGAAGTGGAGGAATAGTACCCCCGGTGGTAAAATCAGGTAAGTTCAAGGAGGGGGAGGGTAACTAATATTCCTCTGTGTATTCCCTTAGCTCACCTTGCTGTTCTTTTCTTCTCCTTAGGTGCCGGAGTGCGGCGAGAACATGCAGGAGGATGCGGTGGAATGTGAAGATGCTGCGAAGGCCGGTGAGTTCAGCGCGGCGCTGCAGCAGGCGTAGCGACGTGCATAAAATAACTTCTTTCTTCCAGCTCGAAGGCGCGATGGATCGGGAATTCAGGTAAGGATTAAAGGTATTGCTCTTGTTCTAACCTTTTCTCCTTCTTTCTCCCTTTTTCTAGGAGCTCCAAACTCGAGGCGGGCGTGGCAGAAGGATGGATGCAGACTTGCAGGCACGGTGAGCATTACGCTGCTGGATGCAGAATAACGCGAAGCGTGTGCTGCTCTTCGGGCGTGGTTTAAATAGCCTCCAAAGTAGTCCCAGGTAAGTATTCCTCCCCAGCCCCGCCCGAGTAAAAAATAGTCCCTAAGTAAAGTAGTCCCTTCCAAGCCTCTTTTGGCTTGGAGCTCTTGCAGCATGGTCTACATCAGGTAAGTTTGCAGCATGGTCTGCATCAGGTAAGTTTTACTCTATGAGCCTGGCGCCTATGGTGCCAGGACTGACTCTCCATATGAGCCTGGCACCATAGGCGCCAGGACTGGACCCAAATAGCCCCTAGCAGGGGTTGTTGGGCTTGCTTAGGATAACTTGATGCCAGCTTCCGGGGTTGCTGGACGTGGTCTGGGTAGGCATCATGACAAGGAAGCCGCAAAAGAAATCACTGCGAAAACCCATGCGGTAGTCAAGTATGTGTTCCCGCTCATACGTAGAGCAAAGAAACTACATGAGGAGTTGAGCAAGACAACCACAGAACCTGTAATAACGAGCAGAGATAAGCAACAGGCCTACAATGTCACCACGCGTTGGGAAGATAACAAGCCAATGGTGGTGGGAAGAGTTCTACAACAGAGTGTACGAGGGAAAGAAAAGAAATGCACGCCCTTCCTCTACTATGACAGTGCAGGAAGTGAGAACTGCCCCACCAAGGAAAACGCCCGAGAGACTGCCTGAACGAAAGAGCAGTACAGACGCATTCAGAGACATAGTGTTGGCCAACTACAGAAAAAGTTTAAGAATCAAGAGAAGCCCATATGAAACGGACACTGAACTAAACGACTACCTGGACAGCACAGCCCATCTTGGAAACAACATATGGTACCAGCACATGAAGGAAGTTGGACGAAGGCAATCAGAAGGAAAATGGTTCGTCTGTGCACTCCTGCCATACAGCATGGGCAAGTCCAAAATCTTTGTTGCAGTAGAAGTTGACGTCCCTACAGCACACTGCATGTCACACGTAGCAATGTGCAACACCAGAGGGCAGTTTATGGGAAGAGACGCCTCACTGATATGGGCCAACGAAAAAGACTTCCCAGATGAAGACGGTTTTGTCCAGGACATCAAAAACAAGAAACAGGGCGCACACCAAGAATCACGTTATTAGATATGAAAACCCGGACGTCAAAAGATCAGGAATTAGATGGGAAATAAACCCAAGACTGAACGTCCAAGGAAAAACTGCAGAAGAGGCTCAAATCTGGAAGAACAGAGGCCAAATGCAGATCTGGGGTCAGTGGTTTCCCCAGACGGATAGGAAGAAGGAGTAGTAATCTGCCGAGCTTGGATGGTCCTTGGAGCCTGCAAGGAAGCAGTAGAAAACTCACAGAGGTTATGTAAACCTCTATGGCCAAAATTGGCAAAGCTGTTAACATGGGTCGAAGACAGAGGAGGACCCCTGAAAATAGTACCGTTGGAGAACCCGAAACTGCGCTTCAGAAATAATGGTACAAGGATAATGGGGGAAAATCAAAACTGTGGACGAATATATGAGGCACCAGGAATGGCACAAGGAACCGCAGTCCTGATGGACCGCTATTGGGCATGTGGATCCAAAGCGTACTTAAGAATGCCAAGAAATTGGGGGGGGGGGCATATGTACATATGTACTGATCCTCAATGAAGACCTTGACCTCCTGGCCGTCACAGAGACCTGGCTACATCCGGCAGCTGGCCCAATGCTTATGCTTGCCATCCCAGATAATTACACTATTCTGAGACACGACCGACCCAACTCTAGAGGAGGGGGAATTGCTATTATACACAAATGCGACCTTATTATGAGAAATGTAACCACTGTTAATTTCACCTCCTGTGAACTACTCTCTGTCAAAGTCCCTCTTACCGCATCCCAAACCCTCAACATACACCTGATATACCGTCCCCCAGGCCCAATAGGTACCTTTGATGAAGATATCAACACTATACTTTCCTGCAACCTCAAAAGTTCTACCCAAGTACTCACCCTTGGAGACTTCAACCTGGGATATAATGACCCAGCTGACCAAAGTGCCAACTCCACACTTAGTACCCTCTCCGATTTAGGATTCACCCAAAGATGCACGGAACCCACAGACGTTAAAGGCAGAATACTTGACTGGGTGGCCGACTACAATTGCCTAGCTAATATCACCAAAATCTCACCTCTAGTATGGACCGACCACTATTTGGTATCATTCACTCTCTCTACTAACCGTCCCCCACCCACTAGCAAGGCCCCACCGACACTCACAAGAAATAAAAAGATCATCACTGTGGAAAGGCTTATCCTGAACTTACTTCCCACACTAAACACACTCCCTGACAACCTCGACCCTGAGACCCTGGTTGACGAGTATAATAAAATCATGTCCACCTCACTGGATTTAATCGCTCACCTGAAACTTAGATCCTGCAAACCCAAAGCTCACCTGAACAATTGGTACACACCATTCCTCAAAAATCTCAGACAACAAAAAAGAAACTGTGAAGCCACCTGGAAAAAATACCCTTCAGCATCCAACAAACTTAAACTAACCAAATTAGCAACCCTCTACAAAAAAGAAATGTACCTGGCCAAACAATCCTCCTTTGACGCCCGTATAAACCAAGCCAATTCTAATACGAAGGAACTATTCGCTATCTTGAAAGAAGTAGAAACTCCTATTGCACCACCTGATACCTGAATTAAAGATAAAAACTGGTGCTCAGAAATTCAAAAGGCCTTAGCCAACAAAATCACTACACTACAAAATAAAATCTCCTGCAAAAAAGCCTCCCTGAATGACAGTCCCATATCTAAATCACCTGCGAAACCCACCTCTAGGGAAAATACTTCAAATTCTCTAAAGTCACTGTACTGGAAGTTGAAAAGATTATCCTGTCACTAAAACCATCCAATTGTCAGGGTGATCTGTGCCCTGCACAGCTCATTAAACATGCGGCCCGTGACCTCTCCCCGTTCATCATGAAACTAATCAATGCCTCCTTCTCAACTGGCTCCATCCCCACTAACCTAAAACAATCCTGGGTGTTGCCATTACTAAAAAAGCCCACACTCGACCCAGACATACCTACAAACTATAGGCCTATAACGACTGTGCCTTTTCTCTTAAAAATATTGGACAAGGTCGCATACGTGCTAATTCAGAAGTACCTGGAAGAACACCACCTTCTCGGTGCCAGGCAATCAGGCTTCCGTCCCCTACATGGAACTGAGACTGCCCTCATCGACCTTAAAGCCCAGATCGACAAGCTGAGAGATAATGGCCAAGCTTCCCTACTCCTCCTATTAGACCTCTCCGCAGCTTTCGACCTAGTCTACCACTCCGTCTTATGCTCCCACTTACATACTTCAGCCCATTTCTCTGCTGAGGCCATTACATGGATCAGATAATTCCTCAACGGCAGAACAATGAGGGTCTTCTCACCTACGGCTGCAGCAGACCCCATTCCCATTACTTGTGGCGTGCCACAGGGCTCTTGCGTCTCCCCTACCTTGTACAACATATTTACCAAGCCCCTTTTCGATGATTTGGAACATCTCGGTATCACCTACACGAATTACGCGGATGATACCCAGATCTTCCTTCCACTTTCTGGAGATTATGGAAAGGATTTGGCCTTGGTGAATAGAGTGTACATCATCATCCAGGCATGGATGGCCACTCATGGACTATGCCTGAATGATGATAAAACTGAACTCATTATTCTAGGCACTACCACTAGTTTGAAGAAACTGGACTCTGACTACTGTTCCTTCATGATTGATGGCAACTGCATTAAGGTGGGACAAGAGGTTAAAACCCTAGGTTTTTACCTAGATTCCACACTCTCCTTCCACAGACAGGTGAAATCCCTAGCCTCTTCATCGGCCTACACCTGTAAATTGATCCGTCTAGCCAAACCCTTCCTGTCTGACTCTAGCTGCTTGACCCTAGCCAGAGCCCTTATATTATCCCGCCTGGACTACTGCAACGCTCTCTATCTTCGATCTACCAAAGCCGTTACCAGTAAACTCCAAACCCTCCAGAACAACGCTCTTAGGGTGGCTCTTGGCATCCCTAGAAGAGAGCATATTTCAGCACATAGTCAACAGAGCAACTGGCTCACTGTCAATAACAAAATCCTCCTCAAGACTGCCTCACTTACACACAAATCACTCAACAATGATGCCCCTATCTATCTTATCGACAGATTCCATAGACAGACCTCTCTGAGACCAACAAGAATACCATATAAAGACTGCCTCTCTGTCCCAAACTTTAAACGCTGCACCATAGGCGTTAACAGTTTCCCAGTCAAAGCAGCACAATTGTGGAACTCCCTTCCACCACCCTTCAGAATGGACCTGCACTATCAGAACATCCGAGCGAAGGTCATCTCATGGCTGAAAACGTAGGCCCCCCACTACAGCTAGCCGCCTAATCCTCTCAGACTCATCTTCATTGCACCTAATGATGCCCGCTTGCACATTTGTATATACTCCTGCTGTTACTGTATATTGTATATTCTGTTGTATCTTGTTCTTTTGTCGTAACTAAGCCTCGCAATCTCTTGTAAATGCTGCACACCGTTACCCTAGGGTATGGATTGCGCATTACAAATAATAAACAAGCAAACAAACAAACAAACATTGGTCACAGTCCATGTTCCCGCACTGATGATTCCAAAAAACGGTCTGAATCTGGACAGCTTCCCGAAAGCAGATGCTCATCTGAGAAGGAGGAGATCCACAGAACTGATATCCAGAATGAAGAGAGAAAACTACTTTTCTGCCAAATCAGAAGAAGCATTCTATGCAATTCCATACGAACACAGGCTGTTCAGCCTCACTTCAACAGTATTCACCACGATGCTCCTGCCGCACATCCAAATTGGAGTGAATGCTAAATGGTTGCAGATAACCAGATGGGAGTTACTGCAGACCATCAACACCACAATAAAAGGATTCAATGGGATCAAAGAAGAGCTGAGAGCAGTTATACTGATGACCCTCCAGAATAGATATGTGCTTGACATGATCACAGCAATGGATGGAGGTGTTTGTGCAAAAATCGGAGAATCATGTTGCGCATTTATACCATCACACGACGAAGAAAATGGAACCCTCACAGAGGCCATAAGCATGTTAACGACCCTGAAAAACCAGATGACTGAGGAAACACATGAAGTAGATGATGACAGCTGGTTTGGCAACCTATTCTCATGGGTACCGCAATGGATGGCAGATATATTCAAGTTCCTGGGAGCTTTGCTTGCAATGGTGCTGCTAGGATTCTGTGTTATCAAGATAATCATCACACAGTGCCAGAAAACTGCAAAGATGGCCATTGGGATGAAAATTATGGTCGATGTCGAACCAGGCTGGAAGCCCAGAGACCTGACAGATGAGGAAATAAAGGACTTTGTGAAGGCCAGTGAATTTGCACCAGAGGGAACAAAATTCACTTTTCCCAAGAAACGAAGAAGCTATGAAGGCAAATGGATTTACTGCAGTCCAAATGGACAATGCCAGTTGATGACCTGGAACAAAGATGAGCATGTGAAAACAGCAGGAAGCTTGAAAGGGGTGATAAAGATATGGACACCAAAATTGCATACTTTCACGCCTCCTTGTGTAAACCCAGGAGACGATGAGCAAGAAGCTGAGGAATCAAAGAAACTGAATATAAAGGAGGAAGTGTCATGATCTCTGCTTCCAAAAGATCAGGACTTGCCCGACTCCCTTGGAAGCAGACCCATAACCCCGGTTCCGAGTGCCAGCCAGTCCCAATTGGGACCTTTTGGACCCTTTCCTGGCGCCAGTGGCACCAGGCTCATAAAGATGCCCAGTCCCAGCGCTAGAAGCGCCGGGCTCATAATGCTTGGGTGGACTTACCTGCAGCAGACCATGCTGCTTACTTACCTGCCAGTTGAGCCCCTGATCCTCTTCTGTCTGGGACTACTTTTCCTGTTGGGTGGGGCAGGAGCCACTCCATAGGTTCAGAACACTGGAACTCTTCTGGAAAGCAGGAACTCTTTTCTTACCTAGGCGAGGCTGTGGAAGGAGACACCTAAGCACTACAGGAGGCTATTTAAACCACACCCGATGGATGAATCTTGCTTTGCGTTATTCTGCATTCTCTGCAGCAGAACGCTCATTGTGTCTTCTGCTTCTGATCCTGGGCCTAATGGAACAAAGGCTTACCATCCTGGAATCCAGTCTTCAGCAGCACCTGTAAAGACAAAGAAAGAACAGATTAGCACTACTGTCTTCAGTGGCAGCGCATCTCTTACCTGGTCCATCGGCTGTCACCAACGCCTCGCGCTGCATTCCGGCATCTGAAAGACAAAGGCTTACCTACTCTTCGCATGCTCCGGAGGTCTTCGCACTGCATTCCGGCATCTGAAAGACAAAAGCTTACCAGCTCATCGCACGCTCCGGAGGCCTTCGGCGCTGCATCCCGCATCTGAAAGACAAAAGAAGGTGCGTTTAAAGACATTGGGCAACTTTATTACTCACGTGCCCTTACTCCTTCCCACGCCGAATCCAGTGGGTATTCCAGCACCCTTCAGCTTCTCTAATGCTCCGAACTTGTACCTGCAAGATAAAAGGGACAGTTAGTGCGCATCGTGAAGTGGGCTACAAGCGCTTACTTACGTGCTTCCAGGCGCTTCTATTCCTCACGCGGGTTCGATCCTCAACTCTCATCAGCCCGCCATCCGCCATCGCCGGAACCCTGCAAAACAAGAGATATCATTACAAAAGACTTTTAAGACATTTGAAGTGCCCAGAACTTACCGTTCGTGCAGTTAACGACGGACAGCAGTCCTCTGAGGTCAAGAGGCCTGCACCCTTATCCAGTGAAGAAACTGGTTACGGCACCCTGCCCCGAGGCAGATGGAGAGCTCGGCGTTCACTTACCTAAGGTGAGGGCGTTAACCTTTGGGGTTCTACAGGAGAAGAGAAAGGGAAGAGGAGAGAGGCACCCAATAACCCCAGTTCATTAATCCCATATTTTCTATCTGCAGACATCTTACTCTTCGAGTCAGACATACAGTGCACAGAGGTCCAGCCCAAAGAGCCAACCGTGTGTTACACATCACCTTTGAAGATACGGCATTCACCCAGTCAAGACCGGCGCCTCTGCGGGAATCAGGTGAGCGTTACAGAACGCAAAGCCTACCGCAAAACTCCCACCCAGGCGCTATGGAAACCTCGGATACCGACCAGCTAGCCCAGTTACTTGGGGAACTAAGAGCAGAAGTGCATGCAGCCCGTCAGGAAACGAATGGACTAAGAAGGGAACTGATTATTTCCAAGGAGCGAACAGACGATCTCGCTAGACAATTGCTACAGTCACAAGCCGGACAAACTCTGTTACCCGCCTCAGGGGCAAATCTTCCTTCAACATCCTCTACGAACCCAGTGCAGATCAACCTACCTGGGAATGTACCTCTGGCTCCGCCCGAACGATTTTCTGGTGACCCAAAGAGGTTTGCAGTATTTATTAATCAGTGCCGGTTGCACTTCTTATGCCGGCCAGCAGCCTTTCCAACTGATCAAGCTAAGGTAGCTTTCGTGCTTTCGTACCTTAGTGGCAATGCGGCAGACTGGTCGATCCCTCTAGTTAATCAAGATGATCCGGTTCTCCATGATTTTCAAGCTTTTCAGCTCAGTATGGAAAAACTGTTTGCAAGACATTCACAGGGGCAGGCCTTGGACAATGAGCTCCTCTCATTGCGACAGGATAATCAAGACCTTTTGGCTTATATTGCGTCTTTCAACAGACTGATAGTGGAAACTCGATGGCCTGAGGACAAAAGGATTACGCTGTTTTATAGAGGTCTACGTGGAGAGCTCAAAGATGTGTTAGCCCAAGTAGTGAATCCCCCGCAAGACTGTTCGGACTATATTGACTTAGTCGTTCAAATTGACCACAGACTGCAGAACAGGAAGGCCGATCATTCCAAGTTTGATGCTCGAGTATTTTCCAAACCACCAACTCCTACCAAAGGAGTAGACTCCGGGGAACCCATGCAAATAGGGGGCCTGAAAGGACCACTAACAGGAGCGGGAAAGGTGAAAACAGCTGCAATTATGCCTCTATTGCGGAAACTTGGGGCACTTTCTTCGAGACTGTCCGGTGAAACCAGCCAAGAAGGCAGTAGGAGCGGCAGTTACCAGGGTCACAAACTCTGAGCAGGGAAACGACCTCGCCCGACAAGAATAGAGGTCCTCTTGCCGAGCGTTAAAACCAGTTCCGTGACCTCGCATTTCGTGATACCTATGGTCCTCATTAGCCCTGAACATCCGGATCGATTACATACGATTGAAGCTTACGTCGACAGCGGTGCCATCGGCAATTATGTGGATCATGAAATGGTTTTGAGGATGAATCTGACTCTTTGTCCAAAGGCTGTAAAGGACGTCATTACTATGGTGGATGGTACGGAGATAGCCTCCGGACCAGTAACGCATACCACTCAAGAAGTGACGCTAGTAAGTCAAGATGGACACCATGAGAAGATTGTGTTCGATGTGATCAAGGCCCCTCAGTTCCAGATTATTCTAGGAATTCCTTGGTTAGAGAAGCACAATCCTCAGATCGATTGGCGAGCAAGAACGGTTCAGTTTCCAGAATGTGTCTCTACTTGTCACCCTCGACCTGGTGTTGCACTGGCAGCAATTTCCTCGGAGGCTCCCCAGTTACCTCCTGAATACCTAGAATTCCAAGATGTTTTCCGGAAGGATCAGGCTAACTCTCTACCTCCTCATAGGTCTTATGACTGCCAGATAGACCTGATACCTGGATCTACTCCTCCTTGTAGTAGAATTTATGCCCTCACCGAGCCTGAGAATCTTCACCTCCGACAATACCTGGATCAATACCTAGCGAATGGGTTTATTCGTCCTTCCAAGTCCCCTGCTTCCTCAGCTTTGTTCTTTGTTCCAAAAAAAGAAGGGGACCTTAGAACTTGTATAGATTATCGCGCCCTGAACCAGATTACCGTTAAGAATAGATATCCGTTACCTTTGATCCCTGAACTCCTGGACCAAGTCGGAAAAGCATGCATATATACAAAGCTGGATCTTAGAGGAGCCTACCAATTGGTACGAGTAAAAGAGGGCGATGAATGGAAGACGGCCTTCCGCACCAAGTATGGGCTATTTGAATATCAGGTCATGCCCTTCGGACTTTGCAATGCCCCGGCCGCCTTTCAATATTTTATGAACGATGTCCTCAGAGAGCTCATAGATGTGTGTGTTGTTGTTTACATTGACGACATCCTCGTTTATTCTTCATCGGAAACTGAACATCGGAAACACGTGAAAATGGTCCTCGAGAGATTGCGTCAACACAAACCTTTCGCTAAGTTGGAAAAATGTGTTTTCAGCGTGACTGAAGTTGAATTCTTGGGATTCATATTATCACCTAGCGGAGTGCGTATGGATTCAAAGAAGGTCGATGCAATTCTCAAATGGCCATCGCCATCCTCCGTAAAAGGTGTTCAAAGCATGTTAGGCTTCGCTAACTTTTACCGCAGGTTTATCCCCGAATTCTCTCGAATAGTCCAGCCCATCACCGCCTTGTTAAAGAAAAACAAACGTTTTGAATGGTCTACCGAGGCGGAACAAGCTTTCCAGGATTTGAAGACTAGATTTATCTCTGCACCGATCTTAAAACATCCTCGCCCAGAACTCCCCTACATCGTTGAAACTGATGCTTCGAGCCTTGCCATGGGGGCAGTTCTATCACAAAAGGACCCAGTAACCAATCAGTTGCATCCCGTGGCATTTTGGTCCCGCAAATTCTCGCCTCCTGAAATCAATTACACTATTACTGATAAGGAACTTCTAGCTATCAAGTCCGCCTTTAAGGCTTGGCGGCATTATCTTCTGGGGGCCCGACACACCGTTACTGTGATTACAGATCACCGAAACCTGCAATATTTGAAAACCGCAAAAGCTCAATCCTCTATGCAACTCCGTTGGGCACTATTCTTTGCCGAGTTTGACTTCATAATTACCTATCGACCTGGTACAAAAAACGGTAAAGCTGATGCCCTTTCTCGGATGGGAGTGGAAGAACATTTGATCAATCCTAAACCTGTATCTATCATTCCCGAACAAAGAATTCTAGGTGTAATCGCCACACAATCCATAGAGGAAGTTAAGGATAAAGCCAGGCTACTGGTAACTCTAGCAGACATACAGAATTGGCATCTGCAGGGAAAGTTGATGGAGAACTCGAGTTTGAAGTCAAAAGCATCCTGGATTCCAAGATCTCCAAATCTAAACTATTTTACCTGATTGACTGGAAAGGCTACGGTCCCCAAGAAAGATCCTGGGAACCTGCAGAATATGTCCACGCCCCTCATCTAATCAAAAGATTTCATCGAACATTTCCTAACAAGCCCAAGCCACCGGAGAAGCCCGGTTTGGGAGGGGCCTTGAGGGGGGGTGCTGTCATGATCTCTGCTTCCAAAAGATCAGGACTTGCCCGACTCCCTTGGAAGCAGACCCATAACCCCGGTTCCGAGTGCCAGCCAGTCCCAATTGGGTCCTTTTGGACCCTGTCCTGGCGCCAATGGCACCAGGCTCATACAGATGCCCAGTCCCAGCGCTGGAAGCGCAGGGCTCATAATGCTTGGGTGGACTTACCTGCAGCAGACCATGCTGCTTACTTACCTGCCAGTTGAGCCCCTGATCCTCTTCTGTTTGGGACTACTTTTCCTGTTGGGTGGGGCAGGAGCCACTCCCTAGGTTCAGAACACTGGAACTCTTCTGGAAAGCAGGAACTCTTTTCTTACCTAGGCGAGGCTGTGGAAGGAGGCACCTAAGCACTACAGGAGGCTATTTAAACCACACCCGATGGATGAATCTTGCTTTGCGTTATTCTGCATTCTCTGCAGCAGAACGCTCATCGTGTCTTCTGCTTCTGATCCTGGGCCTAATGGAACAAAGGCTTACCATCCTGGAATCCAGTCTTCAGCAGCACCTGTAAAGACAAAGAAAGAACAGGTTAGCACTACGGTCTTCAGTGGCAGCGCATCTCTTACCTGGTCCATCGGCTGTCACCAACGCCTCGCGCTGCATTCCGGCATCTGAAAGACAAAGGCTTAGCTACTCTTCGCATCCTCTGGAGGTCTTCGCACTGCATTCTGGCATCTGAAAGACAAAAGCTTACCAGCTCATCGCACGCTCCGGAGGCCTTCGGCGCTGCATCCCGCATCTGAAAGACAAAAGAAGGTGCGTTTAAAGACATTGGGCAACTTTATTACTCACGTGCCCTTACTCCTTCCCACGCCGAATCCAGTGGGTATTCCAGCACCCTTCAGCTTCTCTAAAGCTCCGAACTTGTACCTGCAAGATAAAAGGGACAGTTAGTGCGCATTGTGAAGCAGGCTACAAGCGCTTACTTACGTGCTTCCAGGCGCTTCTATTCCTCACACGGGTTCGATCCTCAACTCTCATCAGCCCGCCATCCACCATCGCCGGAACCCTGCAAAACAAGAGATATCATTACAAAAGACTTTTAAGACATTTGAAGTGCCCAGAACTTACCGTTCGTACAGTTAACGACGGACAGCAGTCCTCTGAGGTCAAGAGGCCTGCACCTTTATCCAGTGAAGAAACTGGTTACGGCACCCTGCCCCTAGGCAGATGGAGAGCTCGGCGTTCACTTACCTAAGGTGAGGGCGTTAACCTTTGGGGTTCTACAGGAGAAGAGAAAGGGAAGAGGAGAGAGGCACCCAATAACCCCAGTTCATTAATCCCATATTTTCTATCTGCAGACATCTTACTCTTCGAGTCAGACATACAGTGCACAGAGGTCCAGCCCAAAGAGCCAACCGTGTGTTACACATCACCTTTGAAGATACGGCATTCACCCAGTCAAGACCGGCGCCTCTGCGGGAATCAGGTGAGCATTACAGGAAGTAGGAGTTGTGATGAACCGACCGGAGGGGGGAGTGTAGAGGAGGTCTCAGATATGACCTGCACCCCTGCCCCTCAGTGCGAGTTGCCAGTAAGGTACTCGCCGTGGTATGTGACGTACGAGGAACAGCTGAACCAACAAAGGGCGGCAATGGGCCGCTGCCCTGTGTACATCAGAAGATCAATACCTGTTGAAATGCCCATAACCAGGCAACCCTGGGCAGCACGGTACCCAATCAGACAACCGTACCTGCCATTGGTACGAAACGACAAGTATTTACAGACTGTCCACGAGGAGACCCCGAAGGCCTTAATGGAAGGCCAATGGAAATAGACTAAGGGTCTAGGCAGCCCCGAGAACAACCAGACGTGCCTACTGAAAGCTATGCATGACAGTATCGACAATTACGAGGAGAATTGTAATGGACGAAGGGGAGAGACACTGTGAAAACGTATGAGAATGGTGCCATGAGACAAGACGGAAGCAACCGCTTTATTGAACATGTGTGAATAAGCTTAAAAGGCAAGATGCTAAGTAATAGATACCGCCTGCAATGCTTAAGTAGAAGAATAGAGCGGCATGCGCCAACTATATATGTCTACCTCAATACAGCACAATGTACACGTGTGACTCCATTTTGTTTGAGCAGAAGAAAGCCCAGGTGGCCCAGGCGGCCCAGGCCCAACTGGCTAAGTTTCACATCTAGGTCCAAGCTGAGGAAAAGAGCGGGATCGAAACTTAACAAAGGATGGCTCATGCCGGGGAAATCGAGGTCAACCAGAGAAGGGGAGGTGAGCATGAGCTCACGAGGCTCCAACTTCAGAGCACGCCAGCCCGCCCGTGAAGGTCAAGATAAGAGAGGCCCATGCAGGTGGCCAAGCGAACACAGAATCAAATGCACGAAAAGACTGAGAACTGAAGCAGATTCACGGTGGACCAACACGTGACCAGACAGGCGTGAAGATGTACCACTGCCTGATGTCATTCAGAACCAGAGGTTGCCATAACTTTTCCTGATAAGAGACTACAGATCCGAGGCCATACCCAGCCAACTAATTGACACATAGCCCAAACCACTGATTGATGGAAGGGAGGCAGGGTGAATCTTGGGACACCAGGCACCAGGGTGTCTATTCTGCATGCTGCTAATTCAAAGTGGAGATTTATGTTTAGGGGTGTAACTCGCCCAATCACAAGGGACCATGTAATCTAGGGTCCTATAGACATTGTAACCAATGAGACGTCGTACTTGTAGTGACGTCAATCACATGTGGTGTAGAAGGATGGGCATAGACGCCCACCCGATAAGAGTTATCCAATCAGTATGCCTTATTTTCATATACAGATATAACACCTATACTTAAATTACCTTTCCCAACCAATTATATTGCATGATGATTTTTTATAGAAGTGTACGTCATTGATGACGAAGTTTGCCCATAAAAGAGGTTGTTGTACTGAGGTTTGAGGAAGTCGGGGCGAGACAGGTGTTCGCGATGCTGCTGATTTCCATAAGCTGATGTATGTATCATTAAACGGACTTCCCTTTGCCAACTTACTGAGTCCCTAGTATTGATTTGTGCTGGAGTATGTCTGTCCTGCACCCTGTCCTCACACGGTGCAGCTATCTTGTATTACAAGTTTTCGAGGGTGAGTGCTGACCAATGGGCCCCTCAGTAATTACCTCTCCTCGTCAACACCTGCAGTCCTGCATTGCACACCACCGGGCCCTTAGCCTGCGCTGGCTTTGCTGCAGAGGGTCCGATCCTCGGTTCTTAAAGGATCTGATGCATGGAACATAGCGCAACGTAGCAGCCAGCATCTCCTGTGGTTCTTCTGCGCCCTTAGCCTGCTCAGGCTTTAGTACAAAACGAGTCAATGGTAGGACATATACTGCTTAAATTAGAGGGAAAAGACATTTCGCCTCATTACAAGTTAGCCGGTCCGGATATAACGGTGCCGATAACACTGTCCTGGCACCGTGTTCCGGACTGGCTAACTACGAGTTCTGTGGCCGTGTGATGGTACACCCACCAGGTCTGACCTGGCGGGCGTAACGCCACACGGCCACAGACGGACACAGAAACACCAGCACCATTACAACATGGTGCCGGTGTCTCCACTTCCACATTCCCGCGGAGTCCGAATGGGATTTACAGAATACCAGCTCAGGATTTACTGGATCACTGGGGCTGTAATGCCCCAGTAATTCCGGCAAGTACGGAACCGGTAAATCCCTACAGGTCTGGTGGCAGCCTGCCGGTTTTACCGGCACGGTTACTGCAGGACTCGTAATGCAGCACATTGACTATGTTAAAGAAAGGGAAGAAAGAGAAAAGAAGGAAAATGAACCGGAAAGGACATGCAGGGAAGAGAAAGGAAAGGAAGAACAGAAAAGGTATGAATAACAGAAAAAAGAAAGTGAGAATAGAAGAGAAGAAACGTGAAGAAATAGAAGCCCAAACATGATAGAAAGAACATGGGTGGCAAAGAAGGCGAGAGGAAGAAGAGAACAGGGAGATGGGGAGAAGGGAAGAAGAAATGACTAAGAGTAGGGGAGAAAGAGATGACAAAATGTATTGTATGATCAACAAAAACATGATACCCATTGAAGCATGAGAGCAATGGGAGGAAGAGAGAGGATCACAACAGCTCCACAGGGTGCTACAAGGGGTACTGAGAATACAGAAATGGGCTGATGAGCATAAGGCTGAAAGCATAGGCAAAAAGGATTGGGGATCTATATAGACAGAAGAGAGAGAAAGACGGCTACGAGGTTATGTGGAGAATTGCAGGATCTCTGCCGAAGGAAACAGGAAATAGAGCAGATAATACATTGATGGACGAGCACAGAACACTGTCCCTACATAGACTGGATCTTGATGATGAGGAAAGAGATGATAGTCATACCAGCTGGGGTATAATGATGTCAGATGAAGAAAGGGAGGAGAATGAGAAAGCACAATGAGAAGGCGCATGCATCTTCACAGTGGACTTGAACATAGAGAGAGGAGTGAAATAGTCAGATTTGGTACTCCCCCCTAGGGCCCCTCTCATGGTTGGTCTGTCGAGTCCAGGTTTCGTTGGATGATTCTGAAGGAACCCTCTAACCAATCGGCATCATGGATGTTTCTACTGGCTTCCCATGTTCTGTCTAGTGGCCCGTACCCCTTCCAATTGACCAGGTAGTATAGAGTGTTTTGGACCACCTTGGAGTCTAGGATGTCCTTGAACTCGTATTTTGGTTCACTTTCTACAGTCACTTGTTCTGAGGTGCCTTAACCCGGGTTGGACTGCTTTAAGTAAGGAGACGTGAAATACTGGATGTAACCATATGTTGGTGGGTAGAGATAACCTCATTGCAACAGGGTCACTAGGGCCTCGATGGTGTATGGGCTCAGGGACTTGGTATAGAATGCTCTGGCCCCTCCAAGGGGACATGTCTGGAGGCCGGCCATACTGCATCTCCCACTTGATAGGTGGGGACATCCTTTCAGTGTTGGTCAGCAAACCTCTTGTGTGTTTCTTTGGCAGCTGTCAGTTGCTCTGCTGCCTTCTGCAGCACTCGGGAAATAGTTGTCTGCAAGGTCTTTACTGCAGGCATTTCTAGCATTTCAGGTAGATTGTAAATGGATGTTCGCGGATGTCGCCCACACAGTACGTAGAAAGGACTGTGTCCAGTAGAGGTGTGGTTAGAATTGTTATAAGCGTACCCCGTTATCCACAAGACAGCTACCCAGTTTTTTCAGTCTGTTGGATCATGCACTGTAGATACTGTTCCAATGTTTGGTTAGTTTGTTCTGTTTGGCCGTCGGTCTGTGTCAGATATCAAAACAGTAGGGAACCCATGCAACCTGACTACTTGCTCCAAAAGGATGTTGGCCAGAGTCAACGCCATTGGATCCCCTGTAAGGCTCCAAAATGTGCCATCTTGGGGAAGAGATCCACTATGACCAGAATGGTGTTGTACCCATTACACAGAGGTAAATCGGTGATGAAATCCAGTGACAAAGTATGCCACGGCATTGGAGGTACTGCTAAACGGTGTAGGAGTCCTGCTGGTTTTTGTTTTTGGGTATTATTCTGTGCACAGATTCTGCATGACAACACGTATCATGTGATGTTGTTACGCCAGGTAGGCCACCAGTAAAATCGTTTGATTTTAGCCATTGTCTTGGCAATTCCTGAGTGTCCTTCCAATAACGCGATGTGGTAACTTGTAATCACCTGTTCTCATAAGTCTTATGTCAGGAGATAGTATCGCCCCTAGTGGTATGGTAAGCCGTCATGAATTGTGCGTTGGTTATCCCCTACTGCCCATACTTGTAACTCCTTTGCGGGCATGTGGAGTTCTATTCCTGCTTTCAGAATTTCAAGGGGGGAAGTTACTGTCCTTAAAAGGCTGAGGAGCTTGTCTCTGGGAATTATGGCCACCGGTACAAGTGTAGCATAAGCATCCTCTCCCTTCCCCAGACGCGACAGAGCGTCGGCCTTGCCTTTGCGTATTCCTGGTCAATATGTGAAGACAAAATCATATTCTGCAAAAATCAATGCCCATCTGAGCCGGCACAATGATTGCACTTTGGCCGAGTGCAGGTATTGTAGATTCTGTGATAGCATAGTTCAGTTCTGAACTTTTTTGACCAGTATGCTTATAGATGAAGCTGGCCAGTCTCTGGATTTCTTTGTAAGAGGACCGCTCCCATTGCGACATTGGAAGCATCTGTCTCGACCACATATGGGAGGTCTGGTTTAGGGTGTTGCAAAACCGGAGCGGAAGTCAATTTGAGCTTCAAGGTCTGAAATGCCTCTTCCGCTTCCGGGGACCAGCCAAATTTCTTGTGTTTTCGAAGTAAGGAGGTAATTGGATGGATCAACTGGGAGAATCCGGGAATAAAACGCTATTAAAAGATTGCAAACCCCAAAAGCTTTGAACTCCTTTCACAGAGGTTGGCGCAGGCCAGTTGAGAATTGCATCCACTTTCAGATTATCCAGTCTGATGCCTTGTGGGGTCAGGACAAAGCCTAGAAATTCAACGTCTGAGACGTGAAATGAGCCCTTCTCTAATTTCGCATACAGCTGGTGTTCCCGAAGCTTTTCCAGGACAACTCGTACATGGGCAACATGGTCTTGGATTGTGGAGGAATAAATCAGGATGTCATCGATGTACACTATTTTGCTCAGAAAAAGAGTCCAGATGAGTTTACTTAATTAACAAAGTATCAAAAGAATTTATTGTGTCTGATACAAGATTTGAATAAACAAATTAATTGTGATTTAATCTGCACTTAGCATATTACTTACATTGCAGGAGAGTTAAGAACATAGTATTCTATACTATTCATACAATTGACAATAAATCATTCACTCATTCGTCCACATGCAACCATCATACATACACATTCCATACAGACCAACAGCAATACATATATGGTAAAGCCTGTTAAAAATCATAGCTAGCAGTGTTTACATTTTTTGGTAAAGTGCAATTAATGTACATGACCACTATAGTTGTCGTAAAAAGTGGTCTACTCTAGGGGGGGGTCAATTAGATGTCAGAACATGACCACATCCCCAATTTTCTCGACCGGTTTTGACGTTTTTTGGATCATTTATCAACGTCTTCATCAAGGTAGGCTGTGGGTATACAATTTAGTGATTTATAAAATGGCCACTCCACTATAAGATATACCCCCTGGCCTCCATTGTCAACAGGGAGTTTCTATAACATCCATTAATATCTACAACAACTCTTAAAGGGTACCTTGATCCATTACTGCCAGCACTGCCATATACTTTGTGCACTAAAATAGGCCATTTTTGGGCAGCCGCAGTTGTATATCCTAATAAAGTGGAGCTTTATGGTTCCACTTGGCTATGCCCAGCACTCTTAGGAGGAATTATACATTCTGCGCACTTTAAATTGTTGATAAACCATTATTCCTTGCATCTCTTGGACTGTGGCGATTCCAGACTCTAAGTGGCCGTGGCCGCGTCTGAATGTGAACACTACTCTGGGCCATCCAATCATTCCTGCGTCTTTCAAAGATACATCTATGTACACTATAGTGCATACATATAGCAATTCCCGTAGGACGTTGTTCATGAAATACTGAACTGCTCCTTCTGGAAAACATCATGAAACTCTGCATACTTGGGTGGGGGGGTAACGTCCCAACCAAGCTTTCTTCAGGATGGCCTTCACCTGAGTTCCTGGGGCACCGCCAGTGATGTAGCAGGAGTGTTCCATACCTGTCGGAGAAGGTCAGGGTTCATGCACACCAGTCGATGAAGGGGTTGTGGGCTTCCAACCAAGGTATTCCGAGAATGACCTGGAACTGGGGCGCGCTGATAAGGTCAAACGTAATCTGCTCCCTATGTCCGTCCTGGCAAAGTAGCGTGACTTCTTCTGTGCAATGAGTCACAGGTCCAGAGTGTAGAGGAGGTCCCAGACATGGCCTGCACCCCTCCCCCTCATTTCGAGGTACCAGGAGAGTACTCACCAAGGTATGCGATGTATGAGGAACAAATGAACCAATAAAGAGCTGCACTGGGACTCTGCCCAGTGTACATCAGAAGATCCATACCTGTTGAAACGCCCATAACCAGACAACCCTGGGCAGCACAGTACCCCATCAGACAGCCGTACCAGCCGCTGAGACGAAACGAAGAGTACCCACAGACGGTCCATGAAGAGCCCCAAAGAGCCTCAGTGGAAATGACACAAGGGCCTGGACAGACTCGCGAATGAACGAAAACAGCCACTGAAGATAGCACGCCAGTGCGAGTCGCTACGGAAATAAATGTAATGGACACAAAGAAGAGATGATGTTAAAACATGAGGAAACGTTGCTACGATACAAGATGGAAGCAACCGACCAGTTAAACGTGTGTAAATAGGCTTGGAACACAAGAAGCTAAAGAAAACGATACTGCTTGCAATGCTTAGTTGAAGATTAGAGCGGCAAGCGCCAACCATATATCTACCTCAATAAGGCACATTATACAAGTGTGACTCCATTTTGTAAAAGCAGAAATGTACCCAGGTTGCAATAGGCCTGACAGGCCAAGTTTCGTAACCCAGCCTGAGGCAAGAGAAGGAGCAGAATCGAAACTCAACAAAGAGCGGCTCATGACTAGGAAATCAAGGTCAACCAGAGAAAGGGAGGAGAGCGTCAGCTAACAAGACTCAAACTTCAGAGCATACCAGCCTGCCCCATGAAGGTCAAGATAAGGGGGGCCCATGCAGGTGGCGAGGCTGAAACAGAATTAAATGCACTAAAAGCTGGAAACTGAAGCAGATTCATGGTGAACTAACATGTGACCAGCCAGGCGCGAAGTGGTACCACCGCCTGATGTCATCCAGGACCCGAGGATGCCATAACTTTTCCTGATAAGAGGCTACAGTTTCGAGGCCATATCCAGCCAACTAATTGACACATAGCCCTAATATACTGATTGATGGAACGGAGGCAGGGTGAAACTTGGGACACCAGGCACCTGGGTGTCCATTCTGCATGCTACTAATTAAAATGGGGATTTATGTCTAGGGATATAAACCTGCCCAATCACAATGGACCAAGTTATCTAGAGTCCTATATATCATAGAACCGATGAGACGTTGTACTTGTAATGACGTCTATCACGTGTGATGTGGTGGGATGGGGCGTAGACGCCCACCCAATAAGAATTATCCAATCTGCATGCTCTATTATCATATGCAGATATAGCACCTATACTTAAATTACCTTTCCTAACCAATTATATTGCATGTCGAGTTTTGTAGAATTAAACGTCAATGATGACGAATATTGCCTATAAGAATTGCTGTTCAACTGAAGTACGAGGAAGTCGGAGCGAGACGGGTGTTCGCAACAATGCTGATTCCTAACTGCTTCCCTGTTTGATGTACTTGTCATTAAACAGACTTCCCTTTGCCAAACTACTGGGTTCTCATTATTGAGTTGTGTTGGAGTAAGTGAATCCTGCACCCCCATCCCTCACAAGGTGCAGCAATCTGTTTTACAGGTTCTAGAGGGTGAGCGCTGACCTATATAGGCCCGTCATTGGATCTCTCTCCTCCTGAACACTTGGTAGCGTGAGGATGGTTACGGCCATTGATTATCGATTATTGATTAATATAGTTATAAAACACCTACAGACCGACGGCACAAAGTAACTCTAGACCTTCAGCAATATCACGAGTCCTTACGCCATTCCGGCGGAGTAGGCTGAGAAGCTTCTCGTGGACAATGATAGTGTAAGTCCAGAAAAAGCTGCAGTGGGTCTGAAGGAACCCGCCTTTCCAAGCATAACCCTTCTCATTCCCACGGGCAGCCAATCGGACGAAAAAAAAACATAAGAGGCTGAAGAGAAAGGGGCAGTGATTCCGAAGCTCCAGAGAGGAAAAGATGTGATCGGTAAGTGAAACAATAAACTCGTCACTTTGGCAAATGTCTTGTACACATTAGAACAAGCAAGGGAAAGGTAACGAAGGGTGGCGGAGAAAAAATTAAAATAGTCAGAAGAAGAGAAGACTGTATGTATATAGGGGGTAATGACTCGAGCATAAGAGATAAAGAGTGGATACCGGGGGGACACCCGAGAGAAAAACAAGAGGTACCAGGGGGACACCTGAGATAAAAACGAAGGATTACCGGGGGGGCACCTGAGATAAAAATGTAAGGATTCACCTTGTTCCTGTGCTTTAATACAGCGGTCAGAAGAAACGTGAACTCATAGCCCATATAATAAGGGACAGAATGGCGTGACGTGCATGGAATGGTTTTTGAGGGCATGGAACGTCTGAAAGAGCATTGAAAGGAACGGTCTGAGTGCTTGAAACGGTCGTTAATGCACGGAACAGTCGGAGTACATGGAACGGATGAAGTTCATGGAACTATTGGAATGGGCACGATCTCAAGCACCTGCAGTAAACCACCATATTCACATCTCCACGCTTACTCTCTTCTTTACACCAACACTCAAATAGAACACAGTGATACTATGACACCATTCGGTATAGCTGTTCTCATACCAACATCTGCCTCATACTCCCCATCACTCAAACTAAACACTGTTGGTTACACACCCCCCAGCCAGGCGTTCTCCTCAGGCCTAACGCAGCCACAATCGGCCTGGATAAATCCTGCCAGAACGAACACATACTATTGACCTCTCAACCACCACACCTACCGCTAAGAAGCAGCTATCACACAAATACCACACCAGCTGCACACATATCCGGTGCTCACACACACCTTTGATTCTCTCTACTATCTCTACTGACTTGAACTTCGGTTCCCAAGGGCGTTCAACCTACCAGCGCCTTCAGACCATACCAATGGTACATAAGGCGCTATATAAATGCAAAGTAACATAACATAACATAACAATTAGACTACAGTGACGTTTAAAGACGCATCAAAGGAGTTTGTTTAAACTCCATGACGGGGTATTGATTAGAAGACAGGTATATGTATGGCCAGCTGGTGTCTGTCTAGTCTGTCAAGTGTCTGTCATATCTGTTCTGTTGTACATCAAATGTAATAGAACTGTATTTTTGATTGTCCAAAATGAAATTTGGTTTTACGCGATTCTGTAACTGAGAGGGAATCGCCAATGAATTGATGGTTTTGAGTTAATTGATAGAAATAAAAAAAACATTTTTTGCCAGTAAAAGATTGGATTTGAGCTTGTGCATCTGGTGCTCGCTCATACTAGTAGAAGGATAACGAACTGTATAAATATTGTTGGTAACGGAATTGAAAATGGAGGAGGTCACCCCACTTACGCATCTGTGCATGCAACTACCTAAGCATGCTCCTAAACTAAAACAGTATAGCACAGAGTGGGTTAAGGGTACTGCCCACAAGATTTTTATGCCTTGGCCACAGAATGGGTCCCTATCTACAGCCATTTTACAACATATGATGACTTTTCTACATGCCACATATACAGGCAAGAAGCTAAATGTATGTACGGGGGGGGTGAGACGCCTACCGCGCCACCAGCCCTGCCTGAGCCAGTCATTGAAGGGAGTAAGACAGAGGGGCTTTACCCGCTAAGAGAACTTAAGGCAGCCACGGGGTATAGCAAGCCCGCTTTTGAGTCGCCTACATAGAGTAGTGACGACAATAAGGGAAGGGGACAGGAAAACAATATTGCCTCTGCGGTCCCGAGGGACAAGGAGAGACGCGAAGACGAAGGAAAAGATCGGGCACAGAGTTGTGCACCTCCTGATAAGGAGAGAGAGGAAAGTAAACGAAAGGGAAATGAAGGTAGAATTGATGAGATAGCATTCGCGAAAGACGAATGGATGGGAGGTCAGATATTGCTGAAGTTGGATGGAAAAGGAAGCGATGATATAAAGCCAAGAGAGAGATCTGAGGAGACGCAAAGGAGAGAGAGAGAAAAGGAGATGGAAGTAAGGGATGAAAGGACAAGAAGGAACGATAGGCTGAAGCGAGAACAGCTATATCGCGAAGAGCAAGAGAAACAGCTTGATTGCAAACAAGAGGCAGCCTACGACCAGTACAGACAGACTAAGCAAAGGATGGAAGAAGAGCAAAGGGTACGTGAGAAGAGAGCAAAGAGAAGAGAAGAGGAGGAAATTAAAAGGGCAGAGGAACGTAGAAACAAAAGGATGAGAGTAGACAAGGCTAGAGAAGAAGCGAGGAAGCGCAAGGAAGTAGATGGGGAAATAGAACGAAAGCGCAGACAGAGGGCACGGGATCTTGAATACCTTCGAGCGACTTGGTGCAAGGTATAAGTGGGACAAATATTGAAGATGACTTCTACACCAGAAGCATCGGGTAAACGATTGATAAAATATACGGTGAGCTGTAGCTAGAACCGATATCCGATGGGGGAAGGGAAGATGAGTGCTTGGAGAGCACTCAGCTATATGACACTGAGGATGTCACTCAAAGTAGTGGGAGCAGGGGACTGTCCCTAGACAGGCTGGAGATTGGGCAGAATGAAGAAAATGCAAGGAGTAAACTTGGAGTATTCAGGATCTGACTCCGGTGGGGAAATGGAGGATGTGGCACACGAGGTAGGGAGATGGTGTGAAAAACAGCTCCCAGGGGGCCGAGGGGTACGATGGTCAGACGCTAGCGAGTCCACAAGTAGGACACTGAAGTCTGCTGCGCAGTCCGGCCGA
Organism: Ambystoma mexicanum; assembly: GCF_040938575.1. Lineage (NCBI taxonomy): Eukaryota > Metazoa > Chordata > Amphibia > Caudata > Ambystomatidae > Ambystoma > Ambystoma mexicanum. Next base: position 188,307,620 of record NC_090921.1, read on the forward strand.
CATGAAGGAACACCCCACGGTCAGAGGGGGGCGTCAGCATCTGCCTACGCAGATAGATTAAGGGTATTGCCAGGGAGACGACAAGGCAGAAATGCCACCCCAGCTATAGACTGAAGAGCTATGGGGAAAGAAAAGGAAGGCTGCACATTCCGATTCCCGCTGCTGGAAAAGGGGGGAGCAAGACCACAATATATTCCATGGCCACACATGGACCGAGAGAACCTAAAAAATAAGCTTCCAATGCTGACATCGGGATCTGGGAAGTGGATACATGAGTTAGAGAAAATGACGGGGAGTGTCACCTTATCTATAGGGAACATTAAGGGCCTCCTAATCGCCATACTTGGTGAAAGAGCAGATGATGTATGGAAACAGGCAGGCTACCCTAGGATAACCATAATTGACACCTCCCATGACGGAGCGCCATTTAATAATAGTTGAGCAGCAGTGCGGAAAGCGCTGTGAACGCTATATCCAGACACTTCCGATATAGGAGCTATAATGACTCGGAAAATGAAAGAATCAGAGGATCCGTTGATTTATATCCAGAATTTCCAAGACGTGTGTGTGCTCGAAATGCATGATTCCTGGACGAAATCTATACCTGTATTCTACCACATATTATGTCAGGGGTTGCCCGAACCAGTACAGAAGCAGCTAAAACAATTGGTAAGAGTAGAGGCAAAACCATGGCCCGAAATACAGTTGACAATTGCACCCTACTGCAGATTGTTGCAAGAAAAGAACCGGAAGAAGGAGGCAACTCATAAGGGTGAGGAAGCAAAGCTAGTGCAAAAGAAACTCTCAAAGTATGCTCTCGAGGGAGCGATGCTGACAAGCCTAGCTGAACCAAGCATGCAATCAGTAGCTAACCCATCTCGGAATAACCAAGGTAGCGCAGGATTTTACCCAAGGGGAAGGGATTTTGGAGGAAGAGGATGGCAGAGTAATAATGGTGGGTTTCGAGGGTACCAGGGGGGCTTTCAGAATAATCAAAGTGACTTCCAGAACGCGTAGATAGGCAGTCCAGCTACGCCGGAAGGACAGATGGCCCGACCACCGCCAGTGTGTTGGCTGTGTGGAATGATAGGACACGTGGTGCGCGTGTGCAGAAGCCAAGGCATGTGGCAAAATAGCCAAGGGATGGGGGCAGGCATGGTGAATCAGCCAGCCGTCCCGCAACACGGCAGTGTACAAAAACACACAGTGCAGCAGCAGGCGTCAGGCTTGCAGCAGGGTGCACAGCAAGCGGTTCAGCCCCCGCACATGGGGAACGTACCAGAGGGACAATCCCAGCAGGCACCACTGCAAATGTCACAGGGCACTAGCTCCGGAGGGGGAGTCAACCCTGGGAATGGGGGAAATCAGCAAGTATACAATGGCCGAACTTATACATGAAATAGGACATCTCACGGGGGACTCTGATGTGTTCTATCCTATCAGTGACATCAGACCCTAATAGGGAACCTAGGGTGAATGTCGACACAGGGGGTAAAGAATATTCCTTCTTACTTGACACGGGTGCAACGCCCTCGTGCATACGAGAAGGCACATTTTCCTTGTCCGGCGAGGCTATAGATACTCGGAGTTTCACGGGAGCTCACAGTAGAGTTCCCTTTACAGACGCAATCCCTGTCTCTGTGGGAGAGCGCAAAATGAATGTACCCTTATTATATTCACGTCAGACCCCAGTAAACATCCTGGGTCGGGACTTAATGACTAAGTTGAATATGACAATCTCGTTTACCGAGAATGGTATAGTATGCTCCACTCCTGAAATGCATTATTCAAACGTGTGCAAAATGATCAGAGCATACTCAGGACATATAGCCATGAGAGCTATACCATTAGAGCCAGAAGTCTTCGCATATGGCGTGGGGTGCTCATGGCGGGATTGCCAGGCCTCGCAGATAGAACTATGAGGACACCTGATGAGTTTCTATTCAGACCCAGAATACCTATGCACAAGGAGGAGGGACAAGTATTTCCCTTAATGATACAATCTGCCGCAGTACGAGGGAAGGTGGTATTGGTCGAATGATATGACGACGAAGGCAGACAATGGTGTGCAATTATCACCACCAAAGAAGGGTATCGAGTGACTGACGTCACTGATGACGATCTGTTCGAAAGAACACCCTGACCTAGAAGAGATAAGGGTGGAAGTGAGTCTCATTTTTTGGGTCAAAATGATCAAGCGGGAGGTGCCACAGAGAATGATGCTGGCACTGCTACATCCAGAATACTTTGAAGATGACATGGCCCAAGTGCCTGTCACAGTATGGACTATAGGGCCTTATGATGTAGGCCTCCCGAAAGGGGCAGGTGAAGTGAAAATCAAACGGAAACCAGGAGCAATTTTACCACGAGAGCGACAATATCCCATGTCCAGAGAGGCAGATGAAGGGATCGCAAAGACAATTTCTGCCATGATGGAGCAGGACATCCTAGTGACGTCAGAATCACCTTGCAACCCACAGTGATTTACCCTGTCAAGAAATCAAAGGGAGGGTCTTGGCGTTTAATCCAAGATTTAAGAGCATTAAACGATATAGTTGAAGCAGAGTTCCCTCTAGTTCCTAATCCATCCACAATTCTATGCAACATACCCACTGAGGCAAAATATTTCACAGTGATTGACTTGAAAAATGCGTTTTTCTCAATCCAGTTGCACCGTGACTCACAAGACCTGATGTCATTTACTTTCAGGCAAATGCATCTGAAAAGCACAAGGCTGCCACAGGGGTACTGTGAGTATCCGTTCATTTTCAACAGAGTCCTGCAGATGGACCTAAGCTATATTGCAGTAGACAGTGTTGTTTTGCAGTATGTAGATGACATTATGATCTGCAGTGTCACTGAGGAATAATGCAGGCGCAACTCTGTCCAGCTATTGACTATACTGGCTGAGAAAGGGTATAAAGTTGACAAGGAAAAGCTACAATACTGTCAGCGAGAGGTGCTGTACATAGGCCAGCTAATCTCACACAAAGGGAAAAAGGTAACCCCAGAAAGGGCTGAAGCTATCATGAACATGGCTAAACCGCTCACAATAAAACAAATGCAAAGCTTCTTAGGCCTGTGCAATTATGTCAGAGCATGGGTCTTCGACTACAGCTCATATACCAAGCCCTTGCTTGAGGCACTAAAGAAGGCCCAGGTGGCAAGGGAAAAAAAGAAATGGACTGAGGCAATGGAAAAGGGGTTTGCAGAACTAAAGGGTATGATTTGTAAGGCCCCAGTTCTCGGGATTCCTAATTACGCAGAGGAATTCTACCTGTTCTCACACACCGATGGTAATTTTATGACTGCAGTTCTCGCGCAGCGAACCTCACTGGGGTATAAGTCCCTAGCATACTACAGCGGGATTCTGGACCAGGTCATGAAGTGCCACTTCCCATGCAAACAAAATCTAGCTGCTGCCGCGTTTGCCATTGAAAAGGCTTCATCCATTGTGATGGGGTGCTCCATGACATTGTACATTGAGCACTCGTTATTCGCCATATTAGAAAAACCAAAGGGCACGCTGACATCTCATAGAGCATCCGCATATGAAGTGATTATCTCTAACCCATCGATCAAAATAGTGCGATGTAAAACTGTGAACCCAGCTACATTCATAGCTGACCCAGTCACAGAGGGAGAACCTATACATGACTGTGCGAATTATGAGGTATTCTATGATGAAATCCCCAGGGTAAAGGAAAATGCCCTGGCAGGTGGTGAGATCGTGTTTATTGACGGCTCATCAAGAATCGACCAAGAAGATGGACAAAGATACACAGGCGTGGCCGTGGTAAAACACCTAGCGAATGGAAACTTCCAGGTACTTGTCAGTGCACGAATACCATCTCACTATTCTGCGCAAGCTGCAGAACCATTGGCGCTGATACTCGCCATTGAGAATCATGCAGACCAGGAAGTAACGGTGTACAGTGACTCTGCCTATGTGACATCTACTGTGCACGCAGGCTTAGCACGCTGGAAAAGGGGGGGCTACCTCCGAGCGGACGGCACGCCAGTGCAACACACAGCCTTATTGGACAGGTTGATAAAAGCACTACAACTCCCAGTGGGCATAGCAGTCGTGAAATGCGCCGCCCACACCAAGGGGACAGATTTCATGTCACGTGGAAACCATGAAGCGGACACGGAAGCAAAGTGCATGGCATCCAAAAATGAAACAATCATAGACGTGGAAGTGGCACGTACCCATGAGAGGATGATGGTAGCACGAGCCACACCTGAGGCCTATAGTAACATGTGGCAGACTCGGCTAATGGAACTCCAAGGGGAGGCACCTCAGGAGGAGAAAAATGTGTGGAAGCGTTGAGGGTGTTCCTTAAACCCCTCTGACGGGTTGTGGAGACAAGACGCACTGGTAAACCAGTAATGCCTGTCGCCCTACTGAAGGTAGCATTGGAAAACTACACTACCCTATACACATGTCTAAAGAAAATATCACTGCAACACTCGCAGAAGACTGGTTTACACCGAATTTATCAGAGCATGTTGCGTTCTTCATGGTGAACTGCATAATCTGCCAGCAATTCACCGCTGGGCACATACTAAAAGTAGTAAGAGGAGTTATCCCCCGTCCAAATGGTCCATTCCAGCACTTGCATATCGACTACGTCGACATGATTCAAGTGTGAAATGGGTACAGGTATTTAATTGTGGTGGTGTGTCCATTCTCTAGATAGATAGAAGCAGGTCCCTGTACACACCCAGATGCTACCTGTGCTGAGAAATTTCTAGTGAGGGAAGTGTTCCCTAGACAGGGTGTGTGCGAGGTAATGAGATCAGACAACGGGGCTCACTTTGTTAATGCAGATCAGCTTGTTGCTTGGTATAAAGCACAAGTTCTCGTTGGCGTATCACCCGGAGGGGAATGGGATATGTGAGCGGCTCAACGGCATGTTAAAGGAGAGGATAGCCAAGTTGAAGCTCACATTAAAAAAGGGATGGTTGAACTGTCTACCACTGGCATTGTATGCACTTCGGAACCGACCAGGCTCCGACCATCATCTCACGCCGCACGAGATAGTCACAGGCAGAAGGATGAGGACCCCTCTTACCCTCCGAGATAGAGCTAGATGTGATGCCCAGCCAACTAAGGAGGTCTTGGGGACAGAAATGCAGGATTACCTGAACTGTATGACATCCAGCGGCTCTGTCATTACAGGCCAGCTGCAGCGATGAAGAAAAGGGTGCAGCACAGCACAAAATACAACAGGAAGTGCTGAAACAGACTCCGCGCAAGGTCTATGTGCGCCACCCGTCTTCCCTGGTGACGCTATTCTCATAAGGAACTTTACAAGGAAGAAGTGGGATGAGCCACGATTCAATGGCCCTTTCATCTTAGAGGACTGCACTCCTTCAGCTGTTAAAGTCTGTGGCAGAAGGTCATGGCTCTTCCTGAATGACATTAAACCTTATATAGTAGAGAGCCCCCAAGCTACATCAAACCACGAAGAAACCACAGATAACGAGGAAGAACCTCAGCACGCGCAGACAAGATCCATGACGAGGAAGAAGGACGCATGAGCAGCAAAATAAAGGCGAAAAAACTCAGTTTTAAATTGTGGCTTTTAAACAAGTTATTTTCTCAAACCAGTGAAAGATAATAAAGGACATAAAATGAAAACTCTGTGCATCCTAGCTGCAGGGTAAAGAGAAGCACATCCAAAGCCACAACAACATTGATAAAACAAACTTTTGAAAGCACATCATGCTCAAGTAGTACAAAGAACCAAGAACTCTAATAGACTGAAAATAAGCTACATTGCGGAGAACGTAACATAATATCCAGAAGCAACTAGTATCAAGACTTTGCTCACAGACCTAATGGTATCCCCCAGCAGAAGCCTCAAGTTGGATGTGTTAACCTATTTTCAACTGGTGATAATATCATACCCTCATAGGGAGAGAAACCAGTGTCACAGACTTTATTCAAGATCTTGCGAACAAGAAGGTAATTTGGCAACTGCTGACTGTCATCACGGAAGCCTTCGCTTTACCCGAGCACAGCGAAGAGGACACAAATGCTTCCACTGCCAGTAGACATTTATGAACTCACATTTAATTTGTTCTTTCAAATAATCAAGAAATGCCCAGGACTTGTCGGGAGAACAACTGACACACGCACTTTCACCAGAGACCCAAGAAACCTAGCTCAGTTGAACCAGCTGTGGACTAAACTAAATAGCCTCCTGGTAGTCCACGCAACAGGAAGGTGCAGAGACTGTGCGAATCAAAAGAAAGGCTAATGACCAGGACCCAGCCAAACAGGACAAATGTCCCTGTCACCGAAGACACCCGGCTGGCGCACAACGTCCTGCATAGACTAGTCACAGACTATACGGAAATGGTGGGGAGGCCTGCAGATGTTGACGTCATCACCTTCCTTAGAGATCCGGCCAATGCCCCACACATGGGTACACTCCTCCACGGCATAATGCTCCAGGTGGAGCTATCTAACTTCCAGTGAGAATACCTTAGGAGGTTCCAGTGAGACTTTCCGCCGTGGGACAGATCGCGGAAACAAAGAAACAGTACTATATCTTTTCGCTGTGGGACAGATCGAGGATAGAGACACAGTTCTTCAACTATTCAGCCGCAGGACAGATCGAGGAGAGCAAAGCCAAGAGCTACACCATCCTATTTTTTCTTTGTACTTTTCCCCTACTTTTCCTTATTTTTATTTTTATTTGTATTTTTATTTTTGACTTTCATTTTTATTTTTATTTTTACGTTTTTATTTTTGTGTGATTTTTAGCAGTTCCATCTTTCATTCCTTCGCTTTGAACAGGTTCCAGCATGTCCTCACGACCAAAGCAAATTCGAGGGTTGCATTGGGACCTTGCCCACTATAGATATGAATTATGAATGTGATGTACCGAAGTTGCTAGCCTAACCTTTTTTCCATAGTCTAGCACAGGAACTCTACTACATACCCAGAGATTACCGACAGCACCCGCAAGAGGGGGGACATGTGAAAAGCACTCGTCACTTTAATAGTAATGAACTCTTGCAAGAGAAAGAATAAATATCTAACTATGAACTCATTCGAAATGGGGGCCCAGAACAGTAACTTGGTTTTACCCCCAGCAGAAGGGCGCCCCGACCTCCCTGGAAGAAAGTGTTGCAAAATGTCTTTCCGAACGATAATGTGCATCTGTATAGTGATTATTATCATTTTTTCTGTCATTTACAATCAGAACTGCTTTCTTTATTGGTGCACAAAGTGTCACAATCTCAGTGCACCCACCAGATAATGAACGTCTTGGGCCTACATAAGCACCCAGATCCTATATAGTTATCCCAGTCCCAAGAAAACTTGATGGTAAAGTCAACAAACTAAAATTAAGTATAATTAGCAGTGATTCAGACACACTTGTGGTAACAAATGACGAGAACAGCTGGAGACAGGGTCAGCACGGAATGAATGAAAATGCAGCACTGACCACTGCACGCACCCACAAACAGAATGCACACAGACAAGGGTAAGTGTCTATGGCTACAGGGCCTCCAACGAAGGCAGCAGAGAAGGGGAGACTGCCTGCCGAACAATCAGTTCCAGAAAATAGCAGAAGCGACCGAGGAGAACCAAGTGAGAAACCAATGAGAGAGGGCATAGCAAAATCCCTCGAAAGAACAGAAGTAGCCACAAAGGAACTCACAGAGGCAACACAAATGCTGATAGATTATTTGATCCCATTTATAGACAAAGCAAAGAAACTCCAGGAGGAGCTAAAAAATAGAACTACAGAGACTATAACGACAAGCACGCCAGCTCGAACACTGCTAACAAGCACCCGATCTACGACACAGCCACTCGTTTGGGAGTTGGTGAGCCAACGGCAGGTAGAGAACCTCTATGGAAAATTAAAAGAGGAAAGGAAAAGAAAAGAAACGAAAAACCTTCTCCTACCACTGCGATACGGCCAAGGCAGCCCACTCTACCAAGACGCACAGAGTGGAAAAGCAGCACAGATGCTTTTAAAGACATAGTGATAGCGAACTACAGAAGAAGGCTGAGAATCAAGTGAAGCCCATATGAAGATAACAATGAACTTAACGATTACCTGGACAGCCCATCTCGGAAACAACATATGGTACCAACACATGAAGGAAGTAGGACGAAGGCAGTCAGAAGGAGAATGCTTCGTCTGTGCACTCCTACCATATAGCATGGGAAAATCCAAGATCTTCGTGGCTGTAGAAATTGATGTACCACAGCACACTGTATATCACATGTAGCAATGTGCAACACCAGAGGACAATTTATGGGAAGAGACGCCTCGTTGATATGGGCCAACGAAAAAGATTACCCGGACGAAGATGGCTACGCCCAGGACATTAAAACAAGACACAGGGTGCACACAAGGAATCACGTGATCAGGTACGTGAACCCTGGAGTCAAAGGATCAGGGATAAGATGGGAAATAAACCCAAGACTGAACATTCAAAGAACAAAGAAAAACTGCAGAAGAAGCTCAAATTTGGAAGAACAGAGGCCAAATGCAGATTTGGGGAGCAGTGGTTTCCCCAGATGGATGGGAAGAAGGAGTAGTTATCTGTCGAGCTTGGATGGTCTTTGGAGCCTGCCGAGAAGCAATAGAGAATTCACAGAGGTTATGCAAACTTCTATGGCCAAAACTGGTAAAGCTGCTAACTTAGGTCGAAGACAGAGGAGGACCCCTGCAGATAGTATCACTGGAAAGCCCAAAACTATGCTTCAGAAGTAATGGCACGAGGAAGATGGGAGAGAATGTAAACTGCGGGCAAATCTTTGAAGCCCAGGAATGACACACGGAACCGCAGTAATCATGGATCATTATTGGGCATGCGGATCCAAAGCATACATAAGACTGCCAAAAAACTGGGGAGGTATATGCACGATAGTGAACGTCCACGTTCCCGCACTGGTGATCCCTAAGAATGACCTGAACTTGGACAGTTTCCCGAAAGCAGATGCTCATCTAAGGAGAAGGAGATCTGTGTAATTGGTATCCAGGATGAAGAGAGAAAACTACTTTTCTACCAAATCAGAAGAGGCATTCCATGCAATCCCATACGAACACAGGTTGTTCAGCCTCACCTCAACAGTGTTCACCACGATGCTCTTGCCACACATCCAAATCGGAGTAAATACGAAATGGTTACAGATAACCAGATGGGAGTTATTTCAGACCATCAAAACCACTATAAAAGGATTCAACGCGATCAAAGAAGAGCTGAGAGCAATCAGACTGTTGGCCCTCCAAAACAGATATGTGCTTGACATGATCACAGCCATGGATGGAGGTGTTTGTGCAAAAATCGGAGAATCATGTTGCACATTTGTACCATCACACAATGAAGAAAACGGAACCTTAACAGAGGCCATAAGTATGTTGACAAACTTAAAAAACCAGATGATCGATGAAAGTGATGAAATGGACGATGACAGCTGGTTTGGAGACCTATTCTCATGGGTCCCACAATGGATGGCAGATATATTCAAGTTTCTGGGAGCCCTGCTAGCAATGGTATTGCTAGGATCCTGTCAAGATCATAATTGCACAGTACCAGAAAACTGCGAAGAAAGCCATAGGGATGAAAATAATGGTTGAAGTCAAGCAAGGGTGGAAGCCCAGAGACCTGACTGATGAAGAAATAAGAGCCAATGAAGAAATGAAGGCCAGCAAATCTGCACCAGAAGGAACACAGTTCATGTATCCTAAGAAACAAAGAAGGTATGAAGGAAAATGGATCTACTGCAGTCCAAATGGACAATGTCAGCTAATGACATGGAACAAAGACGAACATGTGAAAACACAGGGAGTTTGAAAGGAGTGATAAAAATATGGACTCCAAAGACTCACACTTTCACACCATCATGTTCAAACCCTGAAGACGATGAACATGACACTGAAGAATCAAAGGAAATAAATGCAAAAGAGATTGCAGAAGTGGTCGATGAACCGACCAGAGGGGGGAGTGTAGAGGAGGTCCCAGACATGGCCTGCACCCCTACCCCTCATTTCGAGGTACCAGGAGAGTACTCACCAAAGTATGTGACGTTTGAGGAACAAATGAACCAACAAAGAGCTGCACTGGGAATCTGCCCAGTGCACATCAGAAGATCCATACCTGTTGAACCGCCCATAACCAGACAACCCTGGGCAGCACGGTATCCCATCAGTCAGCCGTACCAGCCGCTGAGACGAAATGAAGAGTACCTACAGACGGTCCATGAAGAGCCCCAAAGAGGCTCAGTGGAAATGACACAAGGGCCTGGACAGACTTGCGAATGAACGAAAACAGCTATCGAAGTCGCTACGGAAATAAATGTAATGGACACAGAGAAGAGACGATGTTAAAACGTGAGGAAACGTTGCTACGATACAAGATGGAAGCAACCGACCAGTTAAACGTGTGTAAATAGGCGTGGAACACAAGAAGCTAAAGAAAACAATACTGCTTGCAATGCTTAGTAGAAGATTAGAGCGGCAAGCGCCAACCATATATCTACCTCAATAAGGCACATTATACAAGTGCAACATTTTGCAAAACCAGAAATGTACCCAGGCTGCCAGAGGCCTGACAGGCCAAGTTTCGTAATCCAGCCAGAGGCAAGAGAAGGAGCGGAATCAAAACTCAACAAAGAGCGGCTCATGCCTAGGAAATCGAGGTCAACCAGAGAAAGGGAGGAGAGCATCAGCTAACAAGACTCAAACTTCAGAGCATACAGCCTGCCCCATGAAGGTCAAGATAAGGGGGGCCCATGCAGGTGGCGAGGCTGAAACAGAATTAAATGCACTAAAAGCTGGAAACTGAAGCAGATTCATGCTGAACTAACATGTGACCAGCCAGGCGCGAAGAGGTACCACCGCCTGATGTCATCCAGGACCCGAGGATGCCATAACTTTTGCTGAGAGGAGGCTACAGTTTCGAGGCCATACCCAGCCAACTGATTGACACATAGCCCTAAGATACTGATTGATGGAAGGGAGGCAGGGTGAAATTTGGGACACCAGGCACCTGGGTGTCCATTCTGCATGCTGCTAATTAAAATGGGGATTTATGTCTAGGGGTGTAAACCTGCCCAATCACAATGGACCAAGTTATCTAGAGTCATATATATTGTAGAACCAATGAGATGTCGTACTTGTAATGACGTCTATCACGTGTGATGTAGTGGGATGGGGCGTAGACACCCACCCGATAAGAATTAGCAGATCCGCATGCTCTATTATCATATACAGATATAGCACCTATACTTAAGTTACCTTTCCTAACCAATTATATTGCATGTCGAGTTTTCTAGAATTAGACGTCAATGATGACGAATATTGCCTATAAGAATTGCTGTTCAACTGAAGTACAAGGAAGTCGGAGCGAGACGGGTGTTCGCAACAATGCTGATTCCTAACTGCTTTCCTGTTTGATGTACTTGTCATTAAACAGACTTCCCTTTGCCAAACTACTGAGTCCTCATTATTGAGTTGTGTTGGAGTAAGTGAATCCTGCACCACCATCCCTCACGTGGAGCAGATATCTTGTCTTACAGGTTCTAGAGGGTGAGCGCTGACCTATGGGCCCGTTAGTGGATTTCTCTCCTCCTGAACAAGAGGACAACTGGGTCTCATCTACTGCCATGACATCCTCAGTTACGGTTTTGGAATGAATAGTAACCCCAATCCGGCTTGCCAATTTGGGATTCACATAGTTGCCAACTGCACCGCTGTCCACGTAAGCTTCTAGGGCCTGAATTCTGTAAGGCTGTTTGTGGAAATTCAGGATCACAGGAACGACTAGATGTGAGGTCCGAGACTCCTTCTCTGTGATCGACAAGTTGACCTCTACACTTGCCGGGCGTTGGAGTTTTCCGAGTAATCTTCACCTTCATCCTTCTCCAAGACTCCTACCGTCTTCCTCAGTGGTTTCACTGGACAGTGACGCAGGAAGTGACCGGCTTTTCCGCAATATTAACACAACTTGTTGCCTTCTTTTACCTCTCTCCGCTTTTGTAAGCAGACTTCGGACCCCTCCTAATTACATTGGTTCTGTATGGTTTTCGATGATGACGTGCTGGGTTTTCTCTGGCACGAAAATAAAACGTTCTCCCCTCCGAACGTGCGCGATCCACCTTGCAGTCCTGTAACCGATGGTCCAATTGCACTGCCAGATCAATGTATTCAGCGCACCCCTCAGGGTGGTTGACCACTTGAGCCAAAACATCCTTTAACTCCGCCCGGAAGCCCCTATAGAGCAAGGTGGATCACTTCCCCTCAGGCCAATTGGTTTCTGTGACTAGCCTATTGAAGGTAGCTATGTAAGCTAACAGGTCTTGAGTACCCCATTGAATCGACAGCAGTTTGTTATCTAGGGCTTGTCCTCGAGCGTGACGGGCGAACAACTTCTCCAGCTCCTGTTGGAATCTGAGAAAATTACACAGTATGGGGTGGTCCCGATTCACCAGTGGGATGGCCCAGTCTGCAACACAACCCATCAGATATGACAAAACGAAAGCTGCCTTCAATTGGTCCGTAGGAAAAACCCCTGGCCAACAGAGAACATGCAAGTGACACTGATTCATGAAGATGGAAAATGTGTTGGGGTCCCCGGAGAATCTTTCAGGAGGGGCCAATGGAACTGTGCTAGGCATTACCACTTGCATGGGAGCTGCTATCAGAGGAAGTTGAGGATTGCTATCTGGTAGCAGAGCCTGTGCTGCCTGGGTCTGTAGCAGTTGTCGGGCCAGCTCCTCAGTACAGTCTCTGTTGACCATTAGTTCCCTTTGTAGGGTGTTTGTCTCTGCTCGAGCTGAGTGTACCTCGGCTCGGAGTGCCCATAAAAGCTGGGACAACTGGTCTATGTCTGAGGCCTCCATTGCGCTCGGGCAGAGGAATTGCCTTTGGGCTTCGCGTTCTGTTACGCTTACCTTGCCTCTGCGGGAGCGCCAGGAGCATCGGGCCTGGTGTTGCAGCAGGCATAGATCTGCACTGCCTATGCGGCTGCACCTAGTGAATGGGAACAAGTATTAACTCCTGCACTTGCACTCCTCCCCACCTCCCTGAGTCCCCCTGGTTTTGTGGCCCTCTGGGGTTCTGCTCACCTGTTGTATTGAATCGGTAAGCTCTCTGTCCTGCTACCACGTGCAGGGGTACCAAATCTTGCAGGTATCTGATGTGCCTCAGTTTCTTTACTGAAGTCCAAGCCCAGGCCAGCTGCAGCTTGGAAGTGCAGTTAGAATGTCTTCTGTTGGCACTGCAGCACCTTATTGTTGCTTTCGGGTAGAGCTGGTAAGTTCACGCAGTGACAGCTGAGTAGCTGTGGCAGTTATTTAGAGGTAGAAGCAGTGTGGCTTCTGATAGCTCAATGTAATGTCTTTATTTGTGTGTGCTAACTGTCTTTTTTGCTGCCTTGCACACTGTTCAGACACGCGTGTGTTAACTGTCGGTGGAATGCTGCCTTGACAATGTGCAGTCACGCGTATGATTCACGAGGAACGTGGGCGACTGTTCATAAGCCCTGTTTGCTGGAGCAAAACTTAGGGAATAGGTTTGATGTGTATGCAGAGCGCGGCTGCCAAGGGACTTGCAACTTGCCTGCTAACGTTCTTTTGTCTGTTTTCTTCCAGGAGTCGGCGGAGGACCGGAGCTGCGTGCAGTGAACCCGGAGCAGACTGGGTGACCTGGGATCTGGAGCAAGGTGCAGGGAAAACAGCTGCGAGCTGGAGCCACGAGCAGAGGAGGAACGAGGAAGCAGAACAATGTGAAAGCGCTGATGCGGCAGACCCAGGTGACCTCCGGAACTTCTAAGGTAGGGGGGACGGGTTCGTTCTTGTAGATGTGCAAGTTACCAACATGCTTTTCTTCTTTGCAGGTGGAGCACCAGTAAGCATCACGCTGTGGAATCAGAAAATACAATATTAAGGCTTTTACACCATGAAAAGAGAAATACACCGACACGGGCGTGTAAAGATTCCCAGAATCTTTATTGCAATTCTGTACAGTTTACAAAACAAAGTACACAAATAGCTATTTGGCCGTCTATACATCACAGAGACCACCAGCAGGGTTCAATGTGAGCAGTGAACAGGAATTGCTAGCTGGACATCAGCGTATTTATACAGTTTCGTTATAACGATGTCCAGCCTCTTACAAGTTAATCATGTACTGGGCTAGGGTCGCGCCAGGTTCATTCCTAATTAACATATCTCGTGCATGCGGTTTACTTTTAATACATTCACTAACAAACACTACTATTCTCTAGGTTTAACTTTACACTCTTTACACATTGCTTTAATACAGGTCAAACAGATGTTTCGCATGTCGTGTTTAGATAGCGTCATTGTTATTGTATACTTGTAGGTTAACATCGCCGATTCAAGTAATCCCCTGATCCCGAGGTCAACAAAGGACAAGGTCTACATGACCCTAACATGTAGCCTGCAGGCAGGTTGGACATTAACTCTCCTACAGAGGTTGAAGAGGTTAAAGGCAGAACAAGAGAACACAGGTCAGCCATTTTAGGCCACAGGGTGACTTTGCACGATAAACTAAATTGGCGGCTTTAACCTAAAATGGAGGCTTGATTCACTTAAGGTCACGACCTTGCAATACGGATTTCCTCGCAAAGCGACTGGGCATAGGCCAACATATACAATGAGGACGAAACAATATTATATCAGTTTTAACAAACCCTCCTTTAGGCCTATGCCAAGCGCTAAACTACCTTCAATCACTTTGCGACTAACTCCACATTCCAACGTCTATACACCCCGAATAATTGTCAGACATATCTATTGCCATTAGATCAGACACTAGAGTTTCTTTCAACACATACTCCTTGGAAACCTTATCTGGGGCGTATATTTTATGCCCTAATACGCTTGTTGCTTGCGCGCAACACCCCCCTAATACTGAACATATACCAGCGAGACACTGTATACAACAACAAAGGAACAGAAAACTACCCAAGATAATCAGCAGGGCCGAAAACAACTTCCATCCCCACGACCATAGGAGGTCCCAAAACCATGCACTAAATTCCCAGTTTCCCTCAGGAACATGCACTTCTGAACTAAGAACATGTAGATTTTGGATAGCCCTAAAGATCGTTGCAGAGGAGTCTGGTACGTAAACACAGCAAGCAAACCCCACTAATTTACATACTCCTCCACGCTCAGCCAGAATGACATCTAATGCCATCCGGTTCTGAAGCGCTACTAATCTTATCGCTTTCTGTTCTAACGTCATATTATAGAGTATGCCAGTGGTCCGGTTGATGGTTCTCTCCAATACTCTCGCTAGTCCCCTAATATCTTCTGAATTCGTAATTTGCCCAAAAAATGGCACAAAGGATTTCATGATGTCTCCTAGAGTTTGCGCTGGAGTATCCCCTTTCACACCTCGTCGTGGACGAGTCTTCAAAATTTCTGCAGTACTGGCAATAAATACCCCAGGTAATAGAATCCCTAAATAACAGGTTCCTTGCCAATCCCTGAGCAACCATGGAAATGCCACATTACCGCAAACAAAATAGACAGGTTCATCTACGTACAGAGGTCTGTTCTCACTGGTCAAATTCGCAACGTTGGCGCATTTTCTAAAATTACCCATTGATCGTGTTCCATTCCTCTGTATGCAGAAGGATACTGAATCGGGGCTATGGTTAACAGAATTTGATGGAGGCTTGGCATCCTTATTGCCTATAGGAGCCAACAGGAGCCTAACCGAAGCAACGTTTGGCTTACTCCTATTTGCAAAAAGCGAGCATCCCAGGGGCATCAAAACACGTTTTTCAAAACTATTCAAATTTGTACCATCAAAGTTCCCTGAGATGCTGTCATTCCATCGGCCAAAGAATAGTGATCTAGGAGAAGCATAACAAGCAGTTATCAACGGTAAAGGATGAATATACCAACCTAGCCCTTAATCCCCATGTTGCGGTAGATGTGAGCAGATCCAGCAATTGGTCCTATTTAAAATTGCATGAGTGGCATTCATTATTAACAAAAGAGTATTATTCTGATAGTTCCGTCTATGCGAAGAATCTAGGCGATAAGGAATGCAATTGCACGGAAGGAGTGTGGACAACAGATACATTTTCAACAGGTAAAAAGTCCTCTAGCGGATATGCTTCCTCCAGATACCATAACCCAAAACCAATAGTTACTAAAAACCCAGTTATTATTACGAAAAGGCAACAATACACTTTTGGGGTCCCATTACATGCTTGATCATTGTCTCTACTAGTCACATATTTATCTAAACGTTCGGTACGAGCGGTAGCGGGTGCAGGCATCATAGTCTACAATCGAAAAAACACCAATTGTTCGTTTGCTGGCTACTCAAGTCGCACGTCTTCTTAATGTGTTTCTCACAACCCTTAGCCAACAGAATCCTTTCGTACCGTCGGGCCAAAAGGCAAGCCTTCAAATGATTTCCTCAATCGCACAGTCAAACCGTGCTGTACGTCTATTTCCTTGGACGTAAATTATATTGAACAATTTCTGGTGCTGAAGGATCGGATAACAATATGTCGTCACTTCCCACTGGAGGTGGCGAGTGAACGGAAATGGGAACAGAAAATGATTGATCCGGAAGTATTAATTTAGGTCTTACTTGTTACAGGCATACATGATGTATATATAGATACAATGCAGATCATATTTGCATATTTGCATACAGTTGTGCTTATTTACATACAGTTGTGGTAAAACAGTAGGATAGGTGGGGTGGGGAGGAGAGGTTAGTTAAACAGCGTGGTTTTGAGTAATCTGCGGAAGGCATGGTATGAATTTTCATTCCTTAAAGCGGTGGGGAGTGCGTTCCAGTTTTTGGGTGCTAGGTGTTGAAAACTAGACCCTCCGGCTTTGCTTCTTTTGAAAGTGGGTACATAGGTCTGGTTTGTCATGTGTGACCTAGTGGGTCTAGTGGATGTATTGAGGGTGATTCTTTCAGAGAGATAGGGCGGAGCCTTGGCAGAGAGGCATCTGTGGGTGATGACCATGGATTTGAATAGTATACATTCTTTTATTGGTAGCCAGTGGGCTTCTTTTCTGGCTTGGGAGATGTGCTCCCTTTTAGGGATGCTTAGGGCTGCTCTTAGCGCATTGTTTTGTGTGATTTGCATTTTTTTTAGGTTTTGGGCCGACGTGCCCAAGAAGAGAGCATTGCAGTAGTCCAGTTTGGTACCTACTGTGGCTCTGGCTACGGCCAGGCAGTTTTTGGTGGATAGGAAGGGTTTAACGGCGTTGATTGCCTTAGTGGTAAGTGCAGCAGAGGAGGCTATGGCATTTACTTGCTGCGTCATAGAGAGAGTGGAGTCAAGGTATACTCCTAGCGTTTTTACTGCAGTAGAGACTGTGAGGGTGGAGTTATCTATGTTAAAGGATTTGTACCGCGGTGGGAGTTTGTTTAGTGTTTCTTTGGTGCCAACTAGTAGGATCTCTGTTTTGTCCCCGTTTAAGCAGAGGCCGTTGGCTGCCATCCAGGTTTGGATGGCTGTATAGATCTTGGTTAATGCCGCTGCGTCTTGTTCATAAACCCCTGTAAGAGGGAGCAGGACCTGTGTGTCGTCAGCATAGTTAGTGTAGGCTATGTGACGACGGTCCTAATCATTGAACAGTGAGAGGGTCAAGATGTTTTATAAGGTGGGGGCCATGCAGGACCCTTGTGGGACGCCGCATTGGATAGTGGTGGGGGTAGCACTCGCAGAGTCAGAGAAGACTTTCATAAGTCGACCCTCGAGGAATGATTTGACCCAGGAGATGGCTTCTGGCGAGAGGTGTGCTTCATTTTTGAGTGGCGTGCCTAGAATGTCGTGATTGACCAGGTCAAAGGCAGCAGATAGGTCTAGCAGGAGCAGGAGTGCTGGTTTGCCTTTGTCCATGATGTCATTTAGTTGGATTTTGAGATCTAGTAGGGCCGATTCGGTCTCATGTCCCAGGCGGAAACCCGATTGCCTTTTTCCGAAGATGCGATTTTCTTCCAGGTATTGCTGTATTTGTGTGTAGGCAACTTTGTCGAGGATCTTGAGCAGGAAGGGAACGGTTGTGATGGGTCTATAGTTGTTAGCATTTCTAGAGTGGGTTTTTTGAGAAGAGGGCGCACCCAGGCTTCTTTTAAGCTGGTTGGGACAGAGTTAGTGTTGAAAGATGCATTGATGAAGGTTTTAAGAAATGGTGCTAACATTTCTACGCAGTCTTTGACTAGTTTAGCGGGGCAGGCGTCGCCTTTACAGTTGGAAGGTTTGATTCTGTTAACGATATCGACTACCTCTTTTTCTGAGACTTCTCTAAATTTGAATGGTGTAATGAGATTAGTCTTTTTGTTCTCAGTCACTGTTTCAGTAAGGGAGGCTGATAGAATGTGCTGAGTGAGATTTTTGTGATGGTCTAGGATTTTTGCTTGGAGGAGTTCAATTTTGTTCAAGAGGGCGGACTGTATGGTGTTACTACCGGGCTTGGTCCTTGACAATCTCTTGAGACTTGGTGGCCGGTGTGGATAGTTCCTTGAAGATGGCGAAGAGCTCTTTGGATTCTGAGGTGGCGTTGGAGATTCTTTCATTGTAGGACGTGGCTTTGACTGCTATGATACTTTTTTTGTATTGGGTGGCTAGTGATTTGTAGGAGGATAGTGAGGATGTGTTGGGCGCACTTTGCCATAGGTTTAGGGCTTTGCGTTTTTTGGTTCGTAATTCTTTTAGTTCTGCTGAGAACCAAGTATTGGAGTGTTTGGTATTTTTAGATTTTTCTTTTGTAGAGGGGCAATGATATCTATGGCAGTGCTAATGTTAGATTTGTAAATGTCCGCCAGTGCAGCTGGGTCTGATGTGGCAGGGAGGTTAGTGAGGGTGTCAAGGTAGGGGGAGATATTTTCTTTTGTGAGATTCTTGGCGCTTCTGGCTAAGGCTGGAGGTGCTGGCTTGAATTTTTTTACCGAGTTGTTAGGTGTAGGGATGAGGAAATGAATGAGAAAGTGGTCGGACCATGGGGTAGGTGTGATGGAGCTGATGTCGATACCACAGTTGTTGTCAGCTATCCAGTCAAGAGTACGTCCTTTGTTGTGGGTAGGCTGTAGTACTTTTTGTTCAAAGCCCATTTCTTGGAGAGCTTGTGCTAGTGTAGTGGAGGGTCTATATTCTGGTCGTGGAGTCCCAGGTTGAGGTCTCCTAAAAGAATAGTTTGGTAGTTGTTTTAAGGTTTTCCCCTAGTAGATGTGAGAGGTTGTCCTGAAAGTCGAGTATTGGGCCTGGCGGGCGATATACTAGATTAAAGGTGATGGTTGTATTAGGAGAAAGTGCGATCTTGGCCGATAGAAAGTCTACGTTCTCCCCTAATTTGGAGGAAAGTTGTCTTGTTTCTAGGTGATCTTTGACTATGAGGGCTACTCCTCCACCTGTGGACAGTGTTCTGTCCTGTCTAAGGATGGAGTATCCTGATGGGATAGCTAGGGAAATGGCAGGGCCAGCGGCATTGTGTGGCCAGGTTTCGGTGCTAGCGAGAATGTCAAGGTCGAGGTTGGTTAGAAAGTCATGAATTTCTGTAGCGTGCGCAGGGAGGGATCTGGCATTAATTAAAGCACATTGTAAGTCTGGGTGTGGCAGTGGGGGTGGGGTGGTATTCTGTCCTTTGGCTGCCTTCTTGGTAGCGGTCAGTTTGTGGTGTTCCGAGGTAGGTTTGTTTTCGATTTTGGCTAGTGGGGTTTGCGGTGAGGATCTGGACCGGAGGCCTAGTATTTGATTTCTAGAGTTGGTAGCTCTAAGGTGTGTCGGGGGTGTGCTGGGTTTGTGATCTGTGGGTTTGGTGAAGAAGGAAGGAAGGAAGGGTGTGGGGGGGATGAGTGTGGAGGGTGGGGGTGTGATGTTGGACATGATTAATGGGCACAGGGCAGCAGTGACCTATCAGTTTAGGGCACAGAGCAACAATCAATTTTGTCTATGTATAAGCAACACAGTGGCTAGATATAGGCAGTACAGTGGCTAGATATAGGCAACACCGTTGCTAGGTGTGGGCAACACAGTGGCTAGATGTGGGCAATACAATGGCTAGGTGTGGGCAACACAATGGCTAGTTATAGGCAACACAGTGGCTAGATATAGGCAACACAGTGGCTAGATATAGGCAACACAGTGGCTAGGTGTGGGCAACACAATGGCTAGGTGTGGGCAACAATGGCTAGGTGTGGGCAACAATGGCTAGGTATAGGCAACACAGTGGCTAGGTATAGGCAACACAGTGGCTAGATATAGGCAACACAGTGGCTAGATATAGGCAACACAGTGGCTAGATATAGGCAACACAGTGGCTAGGTGTGGGCAACACAATGGCTAGGTGTGGGCAACACAGTGGATAGGTATAGGCAACACAGTGGCTAGATATAGGCAACACAGTGGCTAGATATAGGCAACACAGTGGCTAGATGTAGGCAGCACCATGGCTAGGTATAGGCAAAAGGGCTGCATTGGGATAAGTTGCCGAGAAGCGATTTGCAGAATTATGTAAGCCAGAATATTGATGCAGATACACTTCCCACGGAGTGGGGAACATCATAAAAGTGAGCGTGTGGAGCGCGGCGATCATGTATCAGGTGCAGTAATTGGATCGGACGTCTAGGCACGTTGGTAATCACATGTGGGATGGCTGTGGGAACAGTACCACTGTTGGAGAGTGCGGAGACAAGATGACCGTTTTGTCTGGCCTTGCGAATTCTGGAACGGTCTCTGATACTCTCTTGTTGGTTGTTGCTGTTTCAGGCACGTTGGTTACAGCAGTGGAAAGGGATTCTGTGTCTTCTGGCACGGTCTGCGGGATCCGTTTGGTGTGTGTCACGTGGATCCAGTTCTTTCGCCCGCTACCCGCACAGCAGTCTGAGTGACTAGCAGGACCTGGTAGGGACCTCTTCACTGAAGTGCAAGGCAAGATGACCTCTCGAAAACTTTCGTGAGAATCCAGTCCCCCGGTCGTAGACTGTGACCAGGACCCTCGTAACGTACAGGTAATGCCTCTCGCACCTGGTGATAAATTGAAAACAGATTTTTAGTCAACTGGTTACAGTAATCTGAAAGAAGCACATTCTCTATATCCCGCAACGAGCGACTCTTTGGCATACCCCAAATATTAGCAGGCCTCCCCATTACCACCTCAAAGGGAGAGAGTCCAGTTTTAGTTTGAGGGGTTGTTCTCATCGACAGCAACACGATCGGTAAGGCGTCCGGCCATTTTAACTTGGTGCCAGCACACGTTTTAGCGAGCTTGTTCTTTATAATGCCGTTATGCCTCTCCACTAATCCGGCACTTTGGGCATGTCTGGCCGAATGGAACTGTTTATCAATCTGTAATCCTTCGCATATTTGTAGGATTACAGCAGCGATAAAGTGTGGCCCATTATCCGACCAGATGACGCTCGGCAGCCCGAACCTAGGAAAAAAACTCTTTCAACAGAGTTTTTGCCGTGGTTATGGCTGTTGCATCTCTAACAGGGAAGGCCTCAACCCACTTACTAAAAGCACAAATGACAACCAACACATATTTAAGATTGTTGCAACGTTCCATTTCAATAAAATCAAAGTGGATAACCTCAAACGGAACAGAAGGTGGAGCGAAACTTCCTCTAGGAGTCGAGGTACCTTTTCCTACATTGTCTGCAAGCAGACCATGCACCCTTGGACAAAGCGCTCTGCAATTTTGAACATTTTATCATTGGCCCATACACTGTGTAACATTTTAGTCAATTTACGCGTGCAGACATGTGTCGGCCCATGAGCCATAATAACCATCACTGTAATGTAGGCGTCAGGGAGTAACCATTTTCCTTCAACATTGTCCACCCAACACCCATCATCATCCAATCTTCCTGCACCCTCGACCCATTTCTTGGTTTCCTCTATAGTGGCATCTGCTTGAATGTCTTTTACAGAATCGATACTTTCACCAAAAGTGCAAATATTTACAGTTTCTCTTACAGCATACATTTCTGAACTAAAATCAGTGGCAGTTTGCTTAGCTATCTGATCAGCGAAAGCATTCCCTTTTCCTATATCATCTGTAACCTTTTGATGTGCTGCACATTTTATAATAGCTAACTGAACAGGGAGTGCGAGCGCTGAAAGTAATTGCACTATTAAAGTGCCATGCTGTATTTTCATGCCATGTGAGGTCAAGAAACCTCGTTCTTTCCAAACTGTACCGAAGTTGTGAACCAGCCCAAAAGCATACTGACTGTCGGTATATATATTTACTGTAAGCCCTTCAGAAATTTCACAAGCTCGAGTTAACGCTATAATTTCTGCGGCCTGCGCGGAATTATGCAGAATTCTTTTGGTTTCCACAATCGAGTTTAAGTAGTGACGGCATAAGCAGCCGTGGATGTACCATTCGGAAGTTTAAAACAAGAGCCATAACAAAATAGCTCTCCTTGTGGGCTATTCAAAGGCGTGTCTTTCAGATCGATTCTACCTTAGGTCTCTTGTTCTGTCACATAAAGGCAATCGTGTGATGTTTCGTCACCATCAACAGTATCTTGCGGGACAGGTAAAAGTTCAGCCGGATTTAATACACAACACCTCTGAATTTGAATGTGGGGAGCAAACAAGATCAATTCGTATCTTGTCAATCATGCGGAAGTGAGGTGTTGCTTTTGAGTTCTATTCAATAAAATATCTACAGAGTGAGGTACCATTAGGGTTAACGCATGACCCAGGACCATTCCCTCACACTGTTTTACAGACGCAGCAGCAGCATCAACAGCTCTCAAACATGTCAGCAAAGCGCATGCAACAGGATCAAGGGCGGATGAGAAATAGCCGCACGGCCTATTCTTCCCTCCATGTTCCTGCATTAACACAGCCAAAGCACATCCATCACGTTCATGCACATACAACACAAAGGCCTTTTCATAATTTGGAGTTCCTAAAGCCGGCGCCGAACACAGCGCGGTTTTGAGCAAGTCAAATGCTGTCTGGTGTTCCAAAGTCCATGGCAATGGCAAAGAAATGCCCTTCTTTGTCAAAGCCAGAATTGGTTTAATCGTTAACGAAAAGTTAGGGATCCAAAATCTACAGTAAGAAGCCATACCTATCAGGGCTCTAACTTCCTTCTGCGTATTTGGGACAGACATGCCAGAAATAGTTTTTATTCGTTCAGGTGTCAACCGTCTTCCCTCCTTTGACAGGAGATAGCCTAAATAGGCGACCTCCTGACAACAATATTGGAATTTTTTGAGTGAAGCTTTGTGGCCATGTTTTGCTAGATAACAAAGCAACAACATGGTGCCTTCTTTACAAGCACTCTCAGAATCAGCAGCCAAGAGGAGATCATCTACATACTGTAGTAACGTGCAAGTAGTAGGCAACTCGAGAGTATCGAGCTGCTCTTTTAATGCCCAACTATAAATACTTGGACTCTCGGTGTACCCTTGTGGTGCATGATTGAATGTGAACGAGCGTCCACCTAGGGTAAACGCGAACAAATACCTACTATCCTTGTGTATGGGAATACTGAAAAACGCGTTTTTGAGGTCAACAACGCTAAAGTGAGTGGCAGAAGCCGGAATCATGGTTAGTATTGTTGTAACATCAGGTACAATAGGGAATTGAGGAGCCATAATTTAGTTAATAGCACGTAAATCAATTATAAACCAAAAGGGAATCGCATTATCACCTTTTTTGTATACTGGCAAAATCGGGCTGTTACACAAACTACCCGTAATTTCCTCAATTACTCCACGATGTACAAAATCAGAGACTATACATTTCAAAGCCTGTTCACCTTCAACTGAGATCTTATATTGTGGGATGCGAGGCAATTTAACTCCATGTTTCAGAACAATTCTAACAGGTTCAATTTGAAGAATGCCCACATCATTATCATCAATTGCCCATAAGCATTCCGGAATATTACTGAATTCTTGCGGTAAAGGTCGAGTCAAAAACTGAGAGGTGAGTGATTGCTGAGGTGAAATTGTTAACCGAACTCCGTCCGGAGAACAATGTATTACTGCATGCAATTCCTTCAACAAATTTAACCCCAGTAAATTCTCCCCACAGTTTGTGGTAAGTAGAAATGGACACTGCTCCGTGAAGGGACCCAATGTTATCAGACCAGACAAACTACAGGTGTGCCTGAAAACCCTACGGAAACGTTGTACTGCCCTGACAGGGGAATATTTGGAACCCGTGAATGATCAATAGAACATTTCTGTGCTCCCGTATCTACTAAAAATAGATGCTTCCTATTTCCCACCGCCATCTCAACGTAGGGGCCTTTCTGATGAACGGGAATAGGCGTTGGTTCCAAATCCTGCTTCGGGCAATCCTAGCGAAACAGAAAATCGTCAAAAGGAAGCTCTTCAGAAAGTTAAGCGGCAGAAGGGTGATCAGAAATGTTACTATTATCCACATTCGAAACTTGCTTATCCTGTGAGGGAGGTTGCTGTGATTTTGGTGTAAACTGACCTCTGCTAGGGCCCCCTGCATCTGGGCGACCTCTGGATCGTCTACCCATGTTCCCAAATGACCTTTGCTGCAAGGTCGGACATTGTGCGCGCCATTGACCTCCCTGTCGACAATAGGCACACTGGTTAATGGTTACCGAAGCCAGGGGCGTACTTCCCTGTGGAACGTACTGACCTCTAAATTGATTACCCCCTCTAGGGATTCTAACAATCTGTTGTAATAGGACTTTTGTTTCAGGTCACCCTTTTTTTTTCTCAAGTTTTTCCTTTTCATTATTCACATGATTTTCATAGTACTGAGCCATGTGCAGTACTTCTGATTGAGACTTCGCCTGCCAAGCGCTTTCGGAAGACATAATCTGTAACTGGATGTCAAGCAGCAATCCACGTACAAATTTGTCGACAAACAGCCTTTTCCCTGACTCTGTGCCTAAGTCTTGTCCACTGAAATCTGAAAATACCTGTTCAAACCGATTGAAGAAATCGGTAGCACTCTCAGACTTTCCTTGGACACAGGCCGTAAGCTTGTCCCAAATGATTCTTTTTTCAGGAACCATAGTTTTTAATTTTACAATAATCCTATCAGGCAAAGTCAATATCACTTGAGGTGGTCGCTCGCCAGCTGGTCTTTCTCTGTCGAGCCTAACCATGTTATCCCATGTATCTCCTAACCCAGGTACATCATCTACGGTCCTAATATGTTTCCACAAATCAACTGGCAGGAGTACGAGAAATAATAAATCAATATCACTTAAGGTGAATACCGATGATTGTAAGACAGACTCTATTTCTTTATAGAACCCGGTCGGATTCTTTCTTATATCGGGAATAGATTGCTTTATGGTGTTCACTTTCTGTCTTGAAAACGGGACGTGAACAAACTGTGATACGTAATGTGCAGGAATGTCCACGGCAAGTATTCCTCGTGCAGCATCAGCCGCAATCTCAACTTTTGGGACAAATGTCGGAGGGACCTCTCTCATAGGCAACTGAGAAGTAGGTAGCTCCGAATGCTTACTAAGCAACAGGGCCAAATCAAGCGCTAAGGCAGTCAAAGAAGTATCAATCGAAAAGGCTCTCTTATAAACACTCAACAATTCTGCGGGACAACAACTCTTTCTTTTTACACACTCATTCTGCAGGTATCCTACCATAACCTGTATCACTTTCTTTTGCATTTCTAACGTATACTGACCATATGTGTCATATACTTCACCTGGAGTTATCGACATATCCGAAATCCATCTTATCGCATCCTTTGTACAAATTCACGCTTCCTCACTCTTTAATTCACGGCGAGGAGAAAACCGTTTCTGTAAGAACATAATACCTAAACTATCACCATCTGCTTCCTCATTCTGTAACTCTTCCAACTCCTTCCTATACACAAAAATCTTCTCGACATGCTCATATACTTTCTCCGCAGTATCTCTGGACAACGCTAAGGCATTCAAATCCCGTAACCCTTGTGGGAGATCTACATTGTTTAATCTATTCCACATTATACTCAAATGAATCCCTAATCCTTCAATAAAGACATTTTTCTCAGGAATACCTTTTAAATTTTCGAGTGTGGAAAAAACATCAGCTTGTTCACCTTTCTCCATACAATGTTTAGCCGAAGCAATCAATTCATTCTTTTTATCTGGGGACACTGTATTACGAGTCACAACCCTTGATCCCGCTCCCTGGTCTACTACAAGCAATGCAGAATCACTTGGAAGAGGAAGAGTAGGCACATTCTGAATATCAACAGGTGGAGGCAGGGGGGCAGGCAAAGGAGTTACGGCTGGAAGAACAACAGGAAGAACAACAGGGAGGACCGGAGGAACTATAGGAGGAGGAATAACAACGGGAAGGGGCAAAGCGCCAGGAGGAGGGACATACGGGGGTGGCGTGGAGGCATCGGGCCTTCGTTCATGCAAAAGTTTATTAATCAATTCATCTGACGTGTGAAAATCTTTTGAAGGGTACATTATTTGAATGCCTAATTGAAACGCTCTGTCCGTGTTCCTAACTGACTCCAATTGTTTATTTTGATCATATAACCGTGCCTTTTCGACACTTGTCATATGTCGACGCATATGTTTCTCTCTACTCTTTTGTTGCTGCAAAGCTTCTGTTTTCCAACTGTGTAATGCGTCAAATGCTGCAGGTCTAGCCTTCTTCTTTACCAATACAGACTCTATATAGATATTCTATACGAGGGATTTCAAAGCTACCATTGGTTGGCCACCGAAGATTAGAGTTATGTCTGGTCTGTCTGTGCCAAATGTCATTAAATGCTATACTACCAAAGCCTTTCTTACAGTACATAGTACATGCCGACGGCTATCTTCCAAAGATTGTCTGTCACTGCGGAATAATGCCCTAAAGCAGGCAGACAATTTCCCAGGCATATCAGAGTTCTGGTGTTACCTGGTCAAATAATTGTGCTGGCGAGTACAATGCGCCAAATTCAAATTGTCAGGGTTAAATTAAGAATCGGGTCACGATTCACCTGACCAAAGGACTGGGAGGCCCGATCGGGTTACTAAGGACAATTCTAAGGGCCCACGTGTCTAGTGATTTCGGCAAATTTACCCACCTCGTTATATGGACCGTCGTCAAGACGTCGTCTCGGGCTACAGCTCACTGTTCAGGGATCGGATCGTGCTGTTCTGTTGAGGAATTCACTTCTTGTCCAGAGGGGCCGTTTCTGTTGGCACCGTCCGATCCCAGTCCGATAGCCGAGCCAACCTTCAACGAGACGAAGTCGATCTTGAGGGTACCTATTCGGGCACCATCTGTGGAATCAGAAAATACAATATTAAGGCTTTTACACCATGCAAAGAGAAATACACCGACACGGGCTTGTAAAGATTCCCAGAATATTTATTGCAATTCTGTACAGTTTACAAAACAAAGTACACAAATAGCTATTTGGCCGTCAATACATCACAGAGACCACCAGCAGGGTTCAATGTGAGCAGTGAACAGGAATTGCTAGCTGGACATCAGCGTATTTATACAGTTTCGTTATAACGATGTCCAGCCTCTTACAAGTTAATCATGTACTGGGCTAGGGTCGCGCCAGGTTCGTTCCTAATTTACATATCTCGTGCATGCGGTTTACTTTTAATACATTCACTAACAAACACTATTATTCTCTAGGTTTAACTTTACACTCTTTACACATTGCTTTAATGCAGGTCAAACAGATGTTTTGCATGTCGTGTTTAGATAGCGTTATTGTTCTTGTATACTTGTAGGTTAACATCGCCGATTCAAGTAATCCCCTGATCCCGAGGTCAACAAAGGACAAGGTCTACATGACCCTAACATGTAGCCTGCAGGCAGGTTGGACATTAACTCTCCTACAGAGGTTGAAGAGGTTAAAGCAAGAACAAGAGAACACAGGTCGGCCATTTTAGGCCACAGGGTGACTTTGCACGATAAACTAAAATGGCGGCTTTAACCTAAAATGGAGGCTTGATTCACTTAAGGCCACTCCCAGCAGCTGGACCACAATACCCATCTATTCCTCTGGCTAATCTAACTGCCATCATGGGGGAAATAGGAAGTCCCCAGCCTCCCACTTACCAAAGCACTATGAGATAAGTGCCACTTAACCCCATGTGCTTCCATAGACTTTAGATTTACAATGTGTATGGTGTCCATGACAGGAATCCACCGACATTCATAGCAGAACCAGTAGGAAAATATGACTATGTACACAACTGCACAACGTATACTGAATTCTATGAATTCATACAAGATGCTCTAGCAACCAAAATTAAATAGTTGCAAACCGAAATTACAACCAAAAAGGAATTGCTAGCAAGCAAACCCACCAATGACAAACACCCTCTTAACCCCATTACTAATACTAGCCCACTATTTGCCTTCGCTCCATTCTCCCAAGATCTAGTCTGTGACACCATCTCCAAACTTAAAGCTTCTAACTGCAAAGAAGACTCCGTCCCAGCTCAAATAATTAAATCATGCGCCCACGCACTCACACCCATCATTACTAATTTTGTGAATGCATCATTCAAAGCCAACTTGGTCCCAGCTAGCATCAAAGAAGCCTGGGTCACCCCACTGCTAACGAAGCCTTCTCTAGACCTGACTGTACCCACAAATTACCGTCCAATAATAACGGTCCCCTTTCTACTCAGAATAATTGATAAAATCACCTATAATCAAGTACAAGCCCATTTAGAAAATAACCAACTTCTCAGCTCAAGACAATCTGATTTCAGGCCAAACCACAGCACTGAAACGGCCCTACTGACCTCAAACTCCAGATGGACGCCATTAGAGACTCAGGCAAACTATGTATCCTCCTGCTATTAGACCTTTCTGCTGCGTTTGACTTAGTGGATCATGATAAACTCTGCTCCACACTAGCAAATGACTTTAACTTCTCCACAGATGCAACTATGTGGATTAAATCCTTCCTAGCTGACCGAACCTCTAGAGTCACTATAGGCAAGGAAGCAGCTGACCCCATCCCTGTCCCCATTGGAGTGCCATAAGGCTCTTGCCTCTCACCCACACTCTACAACGCATACACAAAGCTCCTTTTCTCAGCCTTAGACGGTATGGGTGTCATCCACACCAACTTTGCGGATGACACCCAGATCCTCATCCCACTCTCAGGTAACTACACCCAAGACACCGTACTCATTAACAAAATCTATGCTATTATCCAAAATTGGATGGCCCTAAATAGCCTTTGTCTCAATGATGAGAAGACCGAAATTCTGATCGTGGGCTCCCAATCTAACATCAGTGCTATCCACCTCGACTATGCATCCATCAACATCGATGGTACCATGATACCAGTCCTGAAACAAGTAAAAACTCTAGGAGTTTACCTGGATGATAATCTTTCCATGACTAAACTAATTAGCAGCCTCTCGTCCACCATATCATACACAGTGAAATTAATTGCGTTAAGCAGACATTTCCTCACCCCTGCTAACTGCGTTACTGTGACTAGAGCGCTGATTCTCTCGCGACTCGACTATTGTAATGTTTTACTATTAGGTACCTCAAAATCTAATTTTAAAAAACTACAACTTATACAAAACAAAGACCTAAGAGCAGCCTTAGGCATCAGGAAATCAGACCATATATCTAAGATCAGGAAAGATGACCACTGGCTACCTGTTGCAGTAAGACTCATCTTTAAAGCACTGGGCATAACCTACAAATGCCATAAGGACACAGCTCCTAAGTATTTAAATAAAGCTATTAAAAAAAGTATTTACAAGAACACTAAGGTCCAACAACCTCCGACTTCTAGAGAAACCCCATTGCACGAATACTAAAGCAGGGGACAGCGGTTTCCAATATTTAGCGCCCAAACACTGGAACTCCCTCCCCAATAGCATCAAAGAAGAGGGCTCCTTATCAGGATTAAAAAAAACACTCAAAACTTGGCTCTTTAATTAGAAGAAAGGATAACTGCATTGAGTGCCCTATTCAATCTGTACCTACCATCTTTGCGTTACTGAATATAATCATGTTCTTGAATGTCTGCATTGTGCAATATGTGAATAATTTTGTGTAATATGTGAATTTTCGCTCTGTAACCACGCCGTGATACCAAAGGGTCTGGGCTTGTAACAAATGTAATAAATAAAATAAATAAAATAAATAAAATATGATGCTATTCCCCATGTTAGAGAAAATGCTCTCGAAGGGGAGAAGTTCTCTTTATTGATGGTTCTTCAAAAATGTACCAAACGACTGGTAAAAGGCATACTTGGACGGCAGTAGTAAAATGAAAAAAGAATGGTGAATTCATAGTAGTGACAAGTGCGAGATTGCCTTCACATTATTCAGCGCAGGCTGCAGAATTAGTGGTGGTTATCGCCACACTTCAGAGATTTGAAAATTAAGAAGTAACAATGTATTCTGACTCCACCTATGTGATGATAACTAAACAGGAAGGGTTCTCATGTTGGAAAAAGAGGGGTTTCCTCCACGCAGACGGCACTCCAGTTCAACATGTGTCTCTATTGGGCAAACTTATTAAAGTACTAAAGCACCCATTGACTATCGCTGTGGTGAAGTGCGCAGACCTAATTTCTCATGGAAATGAAGCCGCAGACATAAAGGCAAAAAGAGCAGCATACTTTCCAAATATTTCCGATTTCAAATTAAAAGATGTTAAGCAAGGATCAGAGAGATGCATGCAGATGCAGGAAGGATTTAATGTGTTATACATTGTACAGTTAATTGAGCTGCAAGGTTGAGCCCCTCAGGAAGAGCAGGGCCTGTGGAAAAGACGGTGATGTTCTTTATCCCCCACTGAGGCTTTATGGAGAGAAGATAGCACTGGAAAGCCAGTTGTGCCTCTAGCAATATTTAAGGTGGTGCTGGAGCAGCTTCACTACCCTCTGCACACCACTAGAGAGAGTCTTGCTGCAGCAATCACAGAGGTCTGGCTCACACCAAATTTATTAGAACATGTGGCACAGTTTATTGTAAATTGCATTGTGTTCCAGAAATGTATAGCAGGGCACACCTTGCAAACACTGAGAGGAGCAATCCCTAAGCCCAATGGCCAGTTTCAGCATCTACACATAGATTATGTGGATATGCTTCAAGTATGTAATGGATACAGGTACATTCTGGTAGTACTATGTCCCTTTTCCAGATGGATCAAGGCAGGTCCATGCACGGACCCTGATGCTACATACGCCGCTAATTTTTTCCTAGATGGGGTGTCTGCAAAGTCCTACATAGTCGGTCAAGTGGCAAAGCGAGTATAGCACTCCCTTTGACATCCGTGCAGAGCTTGCTAACGCAGGTTTGAATCCCGGCAGGGCCAAACTCAGCCTTTCATCCTTCCGAGGTTGATAAATGAGCACCACACACCGTGGGTAATAATAAGCAGCGCTCAGATACCTGAGGGTTCGTAGCGCTATATAAATGCGAAAATTATATTATGTGATAATGGCGTGCATTTTGTAAACAAGTTGTTTGAACACATAGGGCCTCATTACACGGAATGCGGTAAGGGTTTACCAGTACCGGTAAGGGCACCGGTACCGGTAAACCCTTACCGCCTTACTACGAGGTCCCTTTGCGGGACCCACCCTTAACGGCTTGTCTACACCAGCCGTTAAAGTAGGGACCCGCAAAGGGACCTTGATGCTAATTACGGTACCGCAATTTGCAGTACCGTAATTAGCTCCTTCCCCATTCCCATTGAGCCCTATAGGGCAAACATGGAAATGGGGAAGTGCCTTAGTGAATGGGGAATTACCGCCCCGCTCACCTTGGAGTAGGGTGGTAATTCCGCCATCCACCAAGGCGGACACGGTAAAATACCGGCGGCAACCATGGCGTTAATAGCGCCATGGTTACCGCATACCGTGTAATGAGGCCCATTGTTTTTCTATTAGGAATAAAGCATATGTTTTCCTCAGCCTATCACCCACAGGTAAATGGTGTCTTTGAGAGGTTAAACAGGCACCTCAAGGAAACAATAGCTGAAATAAAACTAAATCTGAAGAAGGAATGGCTGCATTGCCTACCCCTTGCTTTAATTACCCTAAGAAATCAGCCTGGCTCAGATCACCACCTAATTCCTCATGAGTCAGTGACTGGACGCTGCATGAGAGTACCCATTGCTCCTACCACTCCAGTAAAAACTGATGCCCACAGTGTAGCAAAAACATTAGGTGATTATTTAACAATTATGATCACTAGTGTTTATTTTATTTCTCAACAGATCAACAATCGGAGGGAAGGGTCGAATAAAGATGGAGGAAGATAACCAACTGACTGATTTAATTGGCTCTCTTAAGCAACCTAATTTGTACCCAGGAGACCAAGTACTCATTAAAAGTTTTGTTACAACTTGTAATAAGCCTTGTTTTGAAGGACCATACCTAGTACAGGAGGTTGCCCCCACAGCTGTAAAGTTACAAAGAAGGAGAGCATGGCTGCATTTGAACGATGTGAAGCTCTACAAAGGAAATACCCCAACCCCTCCGACACCCGGTGACAAAGAAGCAAGAGAAGAAGTTGCACGCTTGCTGCCCAGATCGGCTATAAAGGTTAAGGATAAAGAATCAATGGATTATAAAACTATTGGGAACACAATTTACATTTCTTAAGTCTAATAAAGAATGAATGGACCTGCAGTTGTTCCAGAACTTTCTCAGTTGAATTAAAAGTAGATTGGACATTGAAAAACACAACACGAAAATTGCATAACACATTCTATGTTGCCTGATATGTTGCAGGAATTTTTGCATGCTGTTTAAATTCTTAGCACCTTACTACGAGGTCCCTTTGCGGGACCCGACCTGAACGGCTGGTCTAGACCAGCCGTTAAAGTAGGGACCCGCAAAGGGACCTTGGTGCTAAGTATGGTACCGCAATTTGCGGTACCGTACTTAGCGCCTTCCCCATTTCCATAGAGCCCTATGGGGCGAAAATGGGAATGGGGAAGGGCCATGGTTCAATGGGGAATTACCACCCCGCCAACCTTGGAATGGGGTGGTAATTCCCCATTGAACCATAGTGGACCTGTTACAACACCGGCACCAATCATGGTGCTAATAGCGCCATGGTTTAGCACCGGTGTTGTAATGAGGGCCAATGATTTACTCTCTTTCTGCATCAGAATGACGTCACACTATGTGGCAATAGTGAAAACCCTATCAAGGGTCAGGATTGATTAAGGGAAACATCTAGATATACAATAATATAAGAGCTAGGTTTGTTATTGTCTGTCCTATATCAGGTGGACACATCATGACTACCTCTTCAAACGTGTAATTTTATGAAAAATCAATTACACAGTGTTTTATTGGGTTCTCACGCTGTAAGGTCCATTGTATATGGACTAATACAATTGGTTGGCACGCTTGTGTCATGTCTGGAACATTCGGTTCAATTGGCAGCACGTAAGCCAAGACCCAGGTGCAAGTAGATAGGACATGAAGCTGCCCTACCACCCAATTAGCCCAACATTCTCATCTCCCCCATGCCTTCTGACATGAAAGTCTCTTTGTACTTAGCCTTGCAGAGTATTCGTGTCCTAAGAATGCAACAGGAGTGTCTGGAACTCCACGTTCAAGCCCTATTTTCAGCCTCGCCTCATGTGACAAGAGACCAAGATTCTGCTCATTCTGCAAGCTTTTAAATGTTTAAATGAATTAAGACTTGGCATCTTTTGTGTTCTTTGTTGCACCTTAACGTGAGAGGATTCATCTTCTGCACACATGTTTCTCTTCAGCGTAGATATCTGACCTCAACTTCTCCGTTCTTGACTTCAGGCCCGACAGCCTCCCAACGCAGCTCCAACAACCTGCTATTCTACAACGACACAGCCTTTCATTTTCTCTCCATGGTTCTTTGGCTTAATTATTTCATTTAACCGATGTCCAGCTTCTGTACAATGGCAGCTCCACCTGCATTCTATTTACTACTTGTAGCTAGCCTATATGATGACTTGATCTATCTTGCCTTTCAGCGTATGTACATCCATTATAAGTCTGATTTCTGTAGCACTTCTTAACGTGTAATGTTGTTCTTTTGCACTTTTAAGGTTCACTTAATTCTTTACTTCGTTTTCCCTCTAGGATTCATACATCATCTTCATCCAACATTTCAGTACTTCGTGCACACTTTCTTATGACGTCATCAGTTCATTTTCTTAGCTCTTTCTCAAATTCCTTCAGGAATCTCCTCCTACAGGCTGTCATCAACTCGAGGGTACATTAAATATGGTTTCTCTTAATGGATACCTTCTTCCAAATACTCGCTGCAGTATTGGTACAATAGCTTGTGTTAGACAGGGCATGGTCTCATGTCTCCAATACAGGGGAGGTAGGGGAATAGGATCTCCTGCAGATGTGTGCATCTGCTCTGCTAAATCCCCCCTCTGGTCGAGTCCTCGACCACCTCCTCAAGTTTTCCTGCTTATTTGAATCTTCTCTTGAGTAAGGGTTTCTTCGGTATACATATATTTGTCACCCCCTTCAGGGTGCCAGCATTTTTGATCTGTTTGTCCACACTCCAGGTCATGTAATTGCATTCTCCACTTGGGGTACAGAAGACCCATAGTCCCACATAATTCTTATGATCTCTTGGGTACAGGAATGTTGTTCCTTCAGGAGCCGCAATACTTGCTTTTATGTGGTCTCTGATGGTACTTTCAGTATGTGTGTTGTTTTCTGTTTCATCCTTCACATCAATCATGATGTTCATTCCCACTGTTTTCTTTGCTGTTTTCTGGCATTGTCCAATTATGATCCTTATAAACACAGAATCCAAACATTATCATCACCAAAAGTGCTCCAAGGAACTTGAACACATTTGCCACCCAGTCGAGAATCCATGCAAACAGGAATGAGAACCAAACATTATCTCCCATAGCCTCTGTCTCCTCCTCCATTTTCCGGTGCAATTCTGTCAACATAGTCATAGCATCCATCAGAGTCCCGCTCTCACAGTCATGAGATGGTGTGAAATTACAGCAAGAAGGCCTGACCTTGGCGCAAACATCTCCTTCCATTGCTGTAATTATGTTGAAGACATATCTGTTCTGGAGGGTCATTAACCTTATGGCCTTCAATTCTTGTATTATGGAGTTAAATCCTTTTATAGTGGCATTGATTGTCTGTAACAGCTCCCATCTGGTGATTTGTAACCATTTGGCATTCACTGCTGCTTGGAGTCGAGGCATAAATATAGATGTCAGTATCAATCTTGCTGAACAACTTGTGCTCATCTGGAGCCTCATTGTAAGCTTCTATTGACTTAGCTGAGAAATGATTCTCTCTCTGCATCTGTCAGAGTGCAAGTAATCTTCTTTTTCTCAAGTGCTCATTCCACTTTTGGAAATCCCTCGATATTCAGGTCACTCTGGGGAATCCCCAAGGCTGGAACATGGATGAGTACCATGGAACACACTCCTCCCCAGTTCCAGGGCAACTTAATGTATGCTCTGGATCCACAGGCCCAATATCGATCCATTAGGAAAGCAGTCCCTCTCCTCATTCCTGGGATATCAATGATGTTCTTGCCCCCTTTATTCTCTACGACTCAGACTTTACCTTTGCTTTGAAAGCAATTGTTACATTAATCAATGGGGCTACAGCCATTGGTCCGAATTCATCGTCCATCCATGTCAATAGTTTAGAGTTCCTGGCCCATCACTTTAGGCACTCATCATTCACCTTCTGTAGCTCTTGCACTGTTTCCTTCTTCAGAAGATGAGCTGCAGAGAACATCATCCCATCTTCCCATCCTTTGGTTGTAATCACTCGTCCATAGATTAACAGCTGTGAACACTCCCAGCATCCAGGCATTCCAGTTTTTTTTCAGTTTTGTCAGTGCAGTTCATCCTCTTAATTTCTTCAATTATTACTTTGTCTTGTCACCTCATGGGCATCTTGTCTGTCCATCCAGGCTCTTCTTCCATTTGCTTTGTCTTGATATAATCATCCTTGTATATAAATGTCTGTTTTGATCGACATCACAGGCTTGCCCAGCTCCCTGGAACTATCCTCTGGAAATACATGCTGCTAGATGGCTGAGGCACTTCGCATGATGCGCTGGTATTTCTTTTGAAATTAATGTTCTTACTTTACTCATGGCATAGGGGATGAGAGAGCAGACATTACAGCTCTCATCAGATGCTCTCTTCCCTGCCTTTTTCATGTGCTGGTACCACATATTATTCCCCAGGTGAGCCGAATGATCAGGATAGGCATGTATCCCCTGGTTATGTCGTCTGCCGTGCCCAAATAGGTCAAAGTAATCATCCTCATTTGTACTTGTACTGGGAAAAATTACATATGTTGTGTTTTCAATTGAACCATCAGAATGATAAAGACTTTGGAATGTAAGATACAAAAAGAAGAAAGGAAAACACATGTATATGTATATAATGCATAGGAGTCCAGAAAAACATTTTGTGTGCCATTTCTTGTTGAATTGCTAGCCTTCCTGAAACTGCATTTTCTTCCTGAATCATTTTTAATACATGTACTCAAATCACATTCGTAGTTGTACAATCTGCTCAATTATTGCAAGCAAAAGCCTCCTTATAACTAGGCCGTACTTTGGATTGTGAAGAAAAGCTCCTACCCCTTCTCCTTACCTCCCACTCCTTCTCCCTCCTCCTATCATGCCACCCCTTTGCCCTGCTCCTAGCTTCCCACCCTTCACCCTGCTCCTAATGCCCCACCCTTTCTCAATTCTTCTAACATCCCACCCCTTTTCTTGCTCCTAACATCCCATCCCTTCTTCCTGCTCCAGACCTCTGACCCCTCCTCCTAACCTCTCATCCCTTATCCCTGTTCCTAACATCCCACCCCTTCTCCCTGATCCTAACATACCACCCCTTCTAACTACTCCTAATGCCCCACCCCTTCTCCCGGCATCTAACGTCCCATCTCTTCTCCCTGCTCCAAACGTCCCAAACCATCTGCCTGCTCCTAACATCCCACCCATTCTCCCTGCTCCTAACATTCCACCCCTTCTCCCTGTTCCTAACGTCCTAGCCCTAACATCCAATCCCTTCTCCCTGCTCCTAACGCCCCACCCAAACTCCCTGCTCCTAACCTCCCATCCATTCTCCCTGCTCCTAACATCCCACACCTTCTCCCTTCTCCTAATGCCACCCCCCTCTCCCTGCTCCTAACGTCCCACTCCTTATCCCTGCTTCTAAACTCCCACCCATTTTCCTTGTGCCTAACCTCCCACCCCTTCTCCCTGCTACTAACCACCCACCCCTTCTCCCTGCTCCGACCCACCAAACACTTCTCCCAGCTCCTAACATCCCACCCCTTCGCTGTGCTCCTAATGTCCCACCCATTCTCCCGGCTCATAACATCCCACCCCTTCTCCCTGCTCCGAACTTCCCAACACTTCTCCCTGCTCCGAACCTCCCACCCCTTCTCCCTGCTCCGAACTCCCACCTCTTATCGCAGCTCAAACCTCACACCCCTTCTCCCTGCTCCTAAACTCCCACCCCCATCTTCCAGCTCCTAAATTCCCATCCCTTTACCTAACATCCCACACCTTCTCCCTGGTCCTAATTCCACACCCCTTCTCCCTGCTTCTAAAATCCCACCCCTTCTCCCTGCTTTTAACATCCCACTCATTTTCCTTGCGCCTAACCCCCACCTTTTCTCCCTGCTCCTAACCTCCCACCCCTTATCCCGGTTCCTAATATCCCACCCCTTCTCCCTGCTCCTAATGTACCACCCCTTCTCTCAGCTTCTAATGCCCCACCCCTCATCCCAGCTCCTAACACCCCACACCTTCTCTCTGCTCCTAATATCCCACCACTTTATCCCTGCTCCTAACGTCCCACCACTCCTCCCTGCTCCTAACCTCACATCCCTTCTTTTAACCTCACACCCCTTCTACTGGCTCCTAACCTCTTGCCTCATCTCCCTGCTCCTAATATCCCAACCCTTCTCCCTGCTCCTAAGGCCCCACCCCTTCTCTGTGCTCCTAATCTCCATCCCCATCTACCTGCTCCTAACATGCCACCACTTCTACCTGCTCCTAATCTCCCATCCCAACTCCCTGCTCCTAATGCCCCATTGCTTCTCCCGGCTCCTAACCTCCTATCACTTCTGCCTGCTCCTAACATCACATTCCATCTACCGGCTCCTAACCTCTCACCCTTTCTCCATGCTCCTAACGCTTCAACCCTTCTCTGTGCACCTAACCTCTAACCTCATCTCCCTGCTCCTAATCTCCCATCACTTCACCCTGCTCCTAACATCACACCCCTTCTCCCTGCTCCGAACGTCCCACCCAATCTCCCTGCTCCCAACCTCCCACCACTTCTCCCTGCTCATATACTCCCACCCCCTCTCCCTACTCTTAATGTCCCATCCCTTCTCCTAACATCCAACCCCTTCGCCCTGGTCCTACTACCCCAATACTTCCCCTTCTCGCAACTCCTTATACCCCACCACTTCCCCTGCTAACATCACACTGCTTCTCCCTGCTCCTAATGTCACAACCCTTCTGCTAGCTCCTACCCTCCCACCCCTTCTCCCTGCTCCTTATGTCACAGCCCTTTTCCCTGCTCCTAATGTCCCACACATTCTCTCTGCTGCTAATGCCCCAGTATTTCTCCCTGCTCCTAACGTCTCATCCCTTCTCCCTGATTCTAATGACCTACCCCTTCTCCCTTCTCCAAATGTCCCAGCCCTTCTCCCTGCTCATAACGCCACATGCCTTCTCCCTGCTCCTAACGTCTCATCTTTTCTTCCTGCTCCTAACCTCCCATCCCTTCTTCCTGCTCCTAACATCCCACCCCTTGTCCCTGCTCCTAACCCCCACCCCTTCTACCTCCTAACATCCCACCCCTTCTTCCTGCGCCTAACATCCCACCCCCTCTCCCTGCTCCTAACGTCCCATCCCTTCTCCCTGCTTCTAATGAACCACCCCTTCTCCCTGCTCCTAACATACCACTGCTTCTCCCTGCTCCGAGCGTCCCACCCCTTCTCCCTGCTCCTAACATCCCATCCCATTTCCCTGCTCCAAACGTCCCACCACTTCTCCCTGCTCTGAACCTTCTCCCTGCTCCTAAACTCCTACCCCATCTCCCTGTTCCTAACGTCCCATCCCTTCTACATGCTCCTAACGACCCATCCCTTTTCCTGCTCTTAAAGTCCCACCC
Source organism: Ambystoma mexicanum (assembly GCF_040938575.1). Lineage (NCBI taxonomy): Eukaryota > Metazoa > Chordata > Amphibia > Caudata > Ambystomatidae > Ambystoma > Ambystoma mexicanum. The sequence goes on from NC_090921.1 coordinate 188,346,734, forward strand.
CTTCTCCCTGCTCCTGATGACCCACCCCTTCTCCCTGCTCCTAGCATCCCACACCTTCTTCCTGCTCCTAACATCCTACCCATTTTCCTTGTGCCAATCCTCCCACCCCTTCTCCCGGCTCCTAACCTCACACCCCTTCTCCCTGCTCCAAAACTCAAACCCATTCTCGCTGCTCCTAATGTCCCCCCTTCTCCCTGCTCCTAATGTCCCACCCCTTCTCTCTGCTTCTAAGACTCCACTCCATCTTTCTGCTCCTAACGTCCCATACCTTCTCCCTGCTTCTAATGACCCACCCCTTATCCCTGCTCCTAATGTCCCAGCCCTTCTCCCTGCTCATAACATCACACCCCTTCTCCCTGCTCCTAAAGTCCCACCCCTTCTCCTTGCTCCTACTACCCCAATACTTCCCCTTCTCCCAACTCCTAATACCCCACCACCTCCCCCTGCTAACATCACACTCCTTCTCCCTGATCCTAACATCCTATCCTATCTCCCTGCTTCTAATGACCCAACCCATCTCCCTGCTCCTAATGTCCCAGCCCGCCTCCCAGCTCCTAAAGCCCCCAACCCTTCTCCCTTCTCCTAACATCTCATCCCTTTTCTCCCAGCTCCTAACCTCCCATACCTTCTCCTTGCCACTAACGTCCCACCCCTTCTTCCTGCTCCTATCCAATCCCTTCTCCTAACATCCCACCCCTTCTGCCTCCTCCTAACGTCTCGCCCCTTCTCCCAGCTCATAACATCCCACGCCTTCTCCCTGCTCCTAACGTCCCAACCCTTCTCCCTGCTCCTACCCTCCCATCCACTCTCCTGACCTCCCACCCCTTCTACCTCCTCCTAACATCCCACCCCTTTGTTAGGAAAGATTTCATAGTTATATGTAATTTTCCCTCCATGTGTACACTCCCAAACTTGTTGTTGCTGTTTAGACACCATAGACTGACTTTGCCAGAGAAGCACAGCCTTCAGCTGCACTCCTCTGGGCTTTCCTTCACTTTTAATGGGGAAACGAACAAGCCCTTAAAACAGTCAGTACTGGGAGACTTTGTTTCCCTTAGTCCCTTTCCAATGGTGCAACTTTTCTGCAACATGTAACAAGTGCACAATGTACCTTACAGTACAGTGTACTTGGGTCTGTATTCATTTTCCAAAGACCCTAGATACTCCCAATGGACTTTTTGTGAGATATGCAGATGTGTCATGGACAGGGCTGGTGGCAGCTATCTTTTCACATTATTTTTAACCCTTTCCTGCCATGTTAACCATGTTAACCGCGTTTGGCACGAATAGGTGGCCTGGCCCCATGCCATGAGGTTCTTTGTCCTGTCCTTTGGCCATCTTGCCCCTTCACCTTCACCAGGTCGAGTCGACCCGGGTCCGTCCTTATTTGGTCATGCATTTTCCAGCGAAATGCAATGCTTTCGCGGGCTTCTGCATGGCTTGTGTGTGTGCTCATTGAGGTCTTTCAGTCACCCTCACTCCTCCTGAGACCTAGTCTTGACTGCCTGCCATAGCTACCTTGATTGGTCTGGCTTGTCCAGAGGTACCCTGTTCCAAGAAACTAGGCTGGCCTTCTGAACCTCTGCCCACCAGGTCAGAGTTCAGAAATCCATCTTAACACCCTTCTCCCTGCTCCTCATGTCCTACCCCTTGTCCTTGACACTAAAGACCCTCCCCTTCTCCCTGCTCCTAACATCCCACCACTTCTCCTAATGTCCCATCCCTTCTCCCTGCTCCAAACCTCCCATCCCTTCTTCCTGCTCCTAATCTCCCACCCATTCTCCCAGCTCTTAACACCCCAACCCTTCTCCCTGCTCCTAATAGCCCAGCCCTTGTCCCTGCTCATAACATCACACCCCTTCACCCTGCTCCTACTGTCCCACCCCTTCTCCCTGCTTCTTTTGTCCCACCCCTTCTCCCTATTCCTAACGGCGCACCCCTTCTACCTGCTCCTAACGTCCCATCCCTTCTCCCTGCTTGCGACATCCCATCCCCTTCTGACTGCTCCTCCATCCCACCCCTTCTCCGTGCTCCTAATAACCCACCATTGTAAAGGCCATCAGGAGCCCCATGGAAATCATCCTGTCCAAAGTCAGCGAGTAGTCCAAGCAGACCAGGATGGGGACGTGAGCACCTTGAGGAGGAGTCGGCAGCCGAGCAGCACCAGCAGACCACGGAGTGTAAGTATTCACCCAGTCTAATGACAACTGTGGCTGTGAGGGAGGGTATTAAGTAGGGAAAGGAGTGGAGGTAGAAGTCCTTCTATGTTTAGGACACATTCGGAATTAGAGGTAAAAGGTTCTGGTGAATAACCTAGACTATTGACTCGAGGGCACGGATGACAGAAGATATGTAAATAGTTGTATTCCCGTGGGTTGGGCGGTTTAGCTCGGGTCATAGATGACGGTATCCCCGTAAGGGTTAGCAAGGGAACTGGCCTAGATTGTGGAAGGTGAGTCCACTGGTTAAGTTTTGCATGCTAGGCAACACAGCGGGTGCAGTTCGATCACAAGAGAATATTGGTATACTCTGCCTGGAGGCGGGAAGACAGCTGTGGGGATTTTGCGTGGTTTGGGAGTAACAGACTACTACAGTGTGCGCAGTATTTGTTTTTGTACTACCTTGTCTAGATTGGTGACGTTGCCCATAGGAAACGGAGAGTATGAGATGGTGAGGAGCTAGTATTGAAAACTTGGGATTGGCAGACGAGGTGAACCATTTGCTGTGCGCAGAAGGCGCATGCGCAAGATTTTGGTTGTGCCTGAGTAGGCAGTGATTGTGAAGGAGGGGCAGTGCGTGGAGCACGCCTGATATGTTGTGGCGCGTAGAAACTGAAAAGTTTTGCCATTATATTGTGCCTTTTTCTCTAAACAGGGGACCATTGAAACCCTCGACTTGAGGTCAAGTAAAGGTACTGACTATGTATTAGGGGAAGTGTGGAGGGGACATGCCCCTTCTGCACCTGTGTAAACCACTCCCACCTTATCGAGAGAAGATTTGAAAGTATAGCATAGAATGGTCCAAAGGTAGATAAATAAACCATGGCCATCTTGTGGAAGTTTCTCCAAAGACGTGCAGCAATCACTACTGACACATATACATGGTACCTATAAGGGGAAGAAGTTAACAGAGCGCATGGCTATATTTGGGTTGTGACGCATGTTTCAAGAGGGTGAGGGGGATACAGCGAGGTGTCAGTGGATGCTGAGCCAGCAGGAGGTGAAGGAGCCAGGGACTCATGCCTCCGCACTTCCCCATGTCCCTCCGAGTGTCGCATCCGATGTCACAGACAATGAGCAAGGGATGTACTCAAATTGAGAATTAAGGGCAGAAGAGGGGTACTCAAATCCAACCTATAAGCCACCACCATACACTAAGGAGGAAAGGCTGGTAGGTACACAACAGCAGTCTATCGAGTGAGAGACAAAAAGCAAGGTGCAGAAGGGCGCGAAGGAGGGGCTAGGAAGCATAGCCACAAACAAGTGGATAGGATGGACAGATACTCCTGAAGTTGGAAGGGAAATCAGATGGAGAGGCAGAAGGGGAAACTAAAGCAATGTAGGGCCTGAAGAGAAGCAGCAAAGCATCAAAGAAGGACCGGGAGGAGAGATCAGAACGTGAGGACAGAGAGAGGAGGAGAGAAGAGAACCTGGAGAGGGAGGATAGGGAAAGAAGGAAGGAGGAAGAGATGGAGCACATAGAAAGGGAGAGGGAGGACAGGATTGAAATAGACCTTAAGGAAAGGAAGAGAGCAGAGCAAGAGCAGCGGGATAGAAGGACAAGGGAAGTGGAAGAGATCGAAAGGCGAAGCACAGTAGTAAAGCGAGAAAATTGCAAGTTAACTGAGTGAGAACGGAGGAAGTTACAGTTGGATAGATTGGCAAGGGAACGAGTGCGCAGAGAGGAGGACGAGTGTGCAATAAGAGCAGTGAAGACACAAGGGGCCTCATTACGGGTTTGGCGATAGCCATGCTACTATTGGCGGCATGGCTGCCTCCAAAACCGGGTCCGGGGTTCCTGAATGGGGAATTACTGGGCAATTCCGAGTTTGGAGGGCCCGGTAATTCCTCCCTCAGGGAACCCTGGCCCGTACCTTCCCCATTCCCATTCGAGCCCGCATAGGGCTCAATGGGAATGGGTGCAGGGAGCTAACAACGGGCCGATTACAACCGGCCCGTTGTTAGCTCCCTGGTCCCCTCGCAGAACCCGGTAACGACGCCTGGTAATTTTGTGGAATCGGTTTAACAGGTCCGCCTTCATTAGCAGAGCCCGTTAACCCATTCCGCAAAAGTCGTAATGAGGCCCAAGGAGTCCTAGCCAGGGGAGGGGACAGGCTCGAGGAGGATAGTCGGACAGAACCAGACAGCACAGGCTCACGAGTTAGGAGTACAGTAGACAGTGAAGGAGCAGGCCTGGGGCCTGGGAAGGAGGAAGCAGGTACAACTTGAGGGACATCGACCTCAGCACAAGGCCTAACAGTCTTTACATTGAGGAGGCTGAGTTTCACAGACTGGGGATGAATGAACATAGAACCCATCAAACGTTTACTCAATATAGCTCTCTTAAGGGGTGCAGTGTGGGTTTATTGGTCTTCTGTAGGTGAATTAGTCATGGGGGCTCTAGCATCATGGGGGCATTGCAATTTTGCACACTTTTCACTAGTAACATAAATAGCAAAGTCTTCCACCCGTTCGGTGGATGAAGGGATTTTTGTCATGTCTTCCACACAACGGAAAGTGTGCAAGCACTTGCACACTGTCACACTGACGTATCCCAGGCAACGGGAAGGCAGGAGAATTGGAGAGGGGAAGTGATGTGGGAAGGCAGGGTTTAGACAGTTGATGGCCGGAGCGAAATAAAGAAAGACGTGCGAGTTCCAGCTCTGTCTCTTGTGTGAATTATTCCTGTGCACATGCAGAGCGAGTGTAAGCATGAGGGCCCAAGTGGGACCGCAACACTGGCGATGAGGCAGGTGGCGTCGGAACGCCAACGCGAACCACAAATTCAGCAGAACATTGCAGTCACTGGTAGCCGCCGCTCAACACAGCGCGCATCCACAGGTGCAGCACAGGGAGGCCGTGCACCCCATCAGAAGCTCCCTTCTCACTGACCACGCCCACCCGCTTGAAGCGTAGACACAGCCCAAGCTGCAGAGGTGATCCACGCACGTGTGATAGCAACGTTTGGATCCCCAGGCCGCAGCGGTGAAAGAGAGACACGTTTCAAGATACGGGCAAAGGCCCATGGGCCCCGCAGCCACTCCCATAGGGATAAAATACTGTACTTGTGGACATATTTGTGGACACATTTGATGGTGCTTGTGCCCTGGTGACGGCCATCACATGGGTGCAGGGAGGCAGAGGCTACCTCCCACTTCTTGGACATGTGCTGGACACTCCCCAGGTGCCCACCCTCAAAAGGGAGTAAAAATGGTCAGGAAAGTCCCATTGGAGATATTTTGACGAACCCAACATGTCGGACCAGGAGGGAAACCAGGTGGCTCAGGCCCAGATACAGGGCGCACAGACTCAAGAGCCACAGGTGCATGATCAAGCCCCATACAGACTGCCAGACACGTTGGCAGCCCAGATGCCAGGCACATTTGATGTAGCTAATACCAGCAACATTGGATACGGGATTTGACCTATACATGGGGGCCACAGGGCCATAGCAGATGAAAGACAAAAATGCCTCCTCAAATTGGCAGTGGGACCGGCTACGAGGGACATCATATATGAAATGCCCGCTGACACCATTGACCCCATCCAAGACCTGAAAGAAGCGTTGGCGGCCTTCTTCACCCCACACACCAATGTGGACTATGAGCGTCATCTGTTTCATAGCACCAAGCAGGTCAAAGGGGAAACAATGGACGCTTATGTAATGAGACTGTGCACAAAAATGAAGCATTGTGATTTTGCCAACTACTCCAACACAGAGGTTTTGAGATCACAAATTATTGCAGGATGCGAGTCACAGACTTTTCGGAGAAAACTATTGCAGAAGGCCAGCACGCTCGATGAGATATTAGCGCTAGCAAGGGCAGAGAGAGCTGTCGACTCACAGGTAGAGAGCTTCAAAAACCCTGGTCTGACCAAAAAGGTACACCGTCTCCAACTTGAAAGGAGACCGGAGGAACCATTCTGTTTCAAATGAGGATTTGAATATCCCCACAACGGCATCTGCCCAGCCATCGGCCAACGCTGCGTCACATGTGGGGAGGAAGGCCACTTCAAATCGGTCTGCAGATTCCTGCGGGATAAAGGGAGGGAGAGACCCAGGGAAACACCACCAAGGACCAAGGTGAGAACCAACCCTTGAGCCTCGTCACACCCCAGCTCCACATCACAGAGAGCACAACGCCAACCATATCCAGATCAAAGAGAAAAGGACTCTGGTGAAGACAGACCAAGACGTTAGAAAAGGGAACACAGAAGGTACGTCTCGCGCACAAGACCAGAACGCAGATACAGGCGCCATGAATGGTACCTAGTGGAACAATCACCCTCAGATTCAGATCCCAGCTCATCGAGAAGTGATCAAAGAAAAAAACCATACATGTATGCACTGGGAAATCTCATGGCCACGGAGCACAGCCCAACCCTGATTATCAAGTTAAACGAACAGCCAACTGAATTCCTCATTGATACAGGCGCCACAGTAAACGTAGTGAGTGAAAAGGTATTCAAGGATCTCCCACAAAGACCAAAACTATGACCGGCAATGGTAGACATTTATGCATATGGGGCCAAGACACCCCCCAAGTGCCTTGGGCAATTCGATGGCCTCTGTCGTTACAAAGGACAAGAAAAACAGATACCCATCCACGTTCTTGCCACCGAAACTGAAAGTGGATGTGTCCTCAGTTTCAAGACGGCAGCCGATATGGGGCTCATACACATACTCTACAACATTATGTTCCACAAATACATCGACCCTATTGAGATGATTAACAACTTAAATCCCCGCCTATTCAAAGGCATCGGAAAATGTAAGAACCGACAAGTGTAACTTCATGTTGTCGAGTCAATACGCCCCATCGCACAGCTCTACAGAGGCATCCCAATCAACATTCAGAAGAAAAGAGCTCCACAAATTGCTGGAATAGGACATAATCGAGCTAGCCACAGGCCCTACCACGTGGGTGTCACCGATTGTGCCCGTCCCTAAGAAAGGATCTGAAGCCATCTGGCTCTGTGTTGACATGAGGAGACCCAATCAGGCAATATTAAGAGAGAGACACATGGCGCCGCGCATAACAGACATGATCCACAAACTTAATGGGGCCAAGGTCTTTTCTAAACTAGATCTACAAAAGGGGTACCATCAGCTCATGCTCATCCCTGAGAGCAGAAACATCACTACCTTTGTCACCCACCTGGGGCTCTTTCGGTATAAGCGACTAAGCTTTGGAATATCATAAGTGGCAGAAATTGTCCAATCAGAGGTGCAAAATGTTATCAAGCACATTCCGAACTGCCTCAATTATAGCAATGATATCCTTATCTTCGGAACCGATGTCAACAAGCACGACGAAGCACTAATAAAGGTATGCAAAGCAATTGAAGCCGCCAACCTCATGTTAAATTGCGACAAATGCGAATTCAGAAAGAGCTATTCTTTGGGGATGTGTTCTCAGAGACCGGCATGACACCTGACCCTAAGCAGGTTGTGTCCCTCAATAAAACAGCACCACCGTCATACATGTCAGAGCTGCGCTCCTTCCTAGGGCTCGCAAGCTACTGCACACGCTACATTGAGGATTTTGCCACGGTGAGTGAGCCGCTGAGAATGCTGACCAAGCAGGATGCAACATTCGACTGGACAGACAAATCTCAGAAGGCTATCGAAATCATCCGGGAGAGGGTCGCAAAGGCGGAGAATATGTCATACTACGAACCATGTCGCAAGATTGAGCTAACGGTCGACGTGAGCCCAGTGGGCCTAGGAACCATTCTCGCACAAGAGGACCCTACAGACCTGTCTCTGACCCACATAGTTGCCTATGCCAGTAGGAGCCACTCCACCACCGAGCAGGCCTACTCTCAGGCGGAGAAAGAGGGCCTAGCCGCAGTGTGGGCCTGCGAACACTTCCACCTCTTTTTATACGGCAAGCCATTTCGAGTAATTACCGACCATCAGGACCTTCTGTTTGTTTATGGCAACCCGCAAGCCAAAATGTTGCATTGTTAGATGAGGACTACGCCTACAAGACTACTCCTTTGAAATCACCCACCGGCCAGGTAAAGGGGAAAACCCTGCTGACTTCCTGTCCAGGCGCCCCAGAGAGGACTGCATACCTGAACCGTCGGTGGCAGACAGATTCCTTCGGTATCTCATCCATCAAGCTGCCCCGAAAGGAATTGACATGGCACTGATAGCTCGAGAGGTCAAAAGTGACACAGCCTGCCAAATAATCTGTGAAGGACTTAGTTCCGGTCTGTGGAGGAGAGCCAAAGAAAAGGGGCGAGCAGTGGGTGACGCCGTAAACCGAGAAGTCGAACGACTGCTACAAGTGAAGGAGGAGTTGGCACTCTCGGAAGACCACATTCTACTAAAAGACCACAAACTGGTAATACCCACAGCCCTGAGGAAGAAGGTTATTGATCTGGCTCATGAGAATCATCCAGGGAATAGTGTCCACCAAACACATGCTGCGCCAGAAAATCTGGTTCCCGAGACTTGATGCGATGGTGGAGGAGGTATTGCAATCCTGCCCCACATGCAGCCTTATCACCCCTAATAAACACTAGGGGTGTAACGGTATTACGGTATACCATTATAGATACCGTGAACAGCTTAATTGAATTATAACTGTCATGTTGTTTATACCGCTATACCGTTTTAGGGCCTGCATCTATTAAGTGAGCTTTTCAATCTGATTTGGAAAGGCTGCAGTAAGCTAGTGCTGTGCATTCTGGATCTTGCACTGTGGGATGTAGCGTTTGTCAGAGAAGAGCATAGGAAAAGTGAGGCCACATTAGTTAATGTAGCTTTGATGCTGTGACCGCGCTTTCTCTGTGATCAGCAGAGTTGGGTTAAAGATCAGCCAATTTGGAGTTTTCCCACCAATTTGAAAGATGGGGAACTACACATCCCAGAATTCAAAGGGGGGAATGAACTGGATGCCCTTCCGATGCATGTCTACCAAAAACGTTAGCTCTGTAGACTGTATGAACACTGGGCCTATCAATGCTTTGTGCTAGTATATAAACTGCCCCTCCCCCACTGTCCTCCGTGTAGATTTACACATTGGCACTAATGTTGTTGCTTCGCTTGATCCTTCACCTGCCTTCTACATATGGCACTGGACTCAAGCAGGCAGGACAGATTCTACATTCAATTTGAAGTATCCAGAGCAATGGGGTGAGATATTTCTCAGGTCTATCCTCGATTTGTGACACCACCCATGAAAGCATTCCTCCGTCTCAACTCACATGACGGGTCCTAATGCGCTCAGACCTGGGGAAAATGGTAATGATTTGGCTGTGGTGATGTGGTGGTCTAGGCCATATTTGTGCCGATATGTATTTTAACTTTGTCATTTTCAAAAGGTTTTTGCGCCATTATGTTTAAGAAGGTAAATGCACATGTATTGCAAGAATCAAGAAAGAAATCAACAGCGCCCACTGAACGCTGTCCTGTTAGGATTACATGGTCAGTGGTGACTCCAACATCAGACCGTTATAATAAACCAGACAGATGGTAAACGAGCTATAGTGATTTCATTAATATGCAACCTTTCAGTGAAAGCACTCTCCCCCTTCCCCTTTCCCATGCACTTGTGCGATCTGCATGACACCTGGCCTAGTAGGATCCTTGTCTCTGTCTTCCCTCTGTTCCTTATGCCAACTAAAACTAGATGGCAGACTACGCTCACAACTAGATGACAGAAAATGCTCACAACTAGATGGCAGACTAAAAAGAAGGTGGGTGAGGCGCGCACTCCCGGTCCTGGTCAATTGAACCTGTTGCAAAAAATATAATAAGTAGCTGGGTCAAATCCCAAAATGGACAAATATTCACAGGGTTAGATCCCTTCTGCTGCAAATCAGGTACTCAGTAATAACAGGGTTAGATCCCTTGCTGCAAATCAGATACTCAGTAATAACAGGGTAAAATCCCTCAGCTGCAGTTCTGTGGTCTGTAGTTGTTCTCCTCCTAGCGCTTTCTTATCGCAAATAATCATCAGGGAGGCTGTTGAGCAGGTGTGTCTAATTAGACTCAAAGGATTCTGGTAGCTGTAGTGAAAACGTTTTTTTCTGTTCAGGTGACCAGCAACCGACACCCCTCCAAAGCACAAGTCCTTCCCAAATTTGGGGGAGGGGAGAGAACCATCTTTATGATTCTCCAAAGTGGGGCACAGTCACCCCGTGGCGCTGCCTCTGGAGCCCGGGACTCCCATAGCATTCAGTACAAAAAAGAAGGTGGGTGAGGCGCGCACTCCCGGTCCTGGTCAATTGAACCTGTTGCAAAAAATATAATAAGTAGCTGGGTCAAATCCCAAAATGGACAAATATTCACAGGGTTAGATCCCTTCTGCTGCAAATCAGGTACTCAGTAATAACAGGGTTAGATCCCTTGCTGCAAATCAGATACTCAGTAATAACAGGGTTAAATCCCTCAGCTGCAGTTCTGTGGTCTGTAGTTGTTCTCCTCCTAGCGCTTTCTTATCTCAAATAATCATCAGGGAGGCTGTTGAGCAGGTGTGTCTAATTAGACTCAAAGGATTTTGGTAGCTGTAGTGAAAACGTTTTTTTCTGTTCAGGTGACCAGCAACCGACACCCCTCCAAAGCACAAGTCCTTCCCAAATTTGGGGGAGGGGAGAGAACCATCTTTATGATTCTCCAAAGTGGGGCACAGTCACCCCGTGGCGCTGCCTCTGGAGCCCGGGACTCCCATAGCATTCAGTACAAAAAAGAAGGTGGGTGAGGCGCGCACTCCCGGTCCTGGTCAATTGAACCTGTTGCAAAAAATGTAATAAGTAGCTGGGTCAAATCCCAAAATGGACAAATATTCACAGGGTTAGATCCCTTCTGCTGCAAATCAGGTACTCAGTAATAACAGGGTTAGATCCCTTGCTGCAAATCAGATACTCAGTAATAACAGGGTTAAATCCCTCAGCTGCAGTTCTGTGGTCTGTAGTTGTTCTTCTCCTAGCGCTTTCTTATCTCAAATAATCATCAGTGAGGCTGTTGAGCAGGTGTGTCTAATTAGACTCAAAGGAATCTGGTAGCTGTAGTGAAACCTTTTTTTCTGTTCAGGTGACCAGCAACCGACACCCCTCCAAAGCACAAGTCCTTCCCAAATTTGGGGGAGGGGAGAGAACCATCTTTATGATTCTCCAAAGTGGGGCACAGGCACCCCGTGGCGCTGCCTCTGGAGCCCGGGACTCCCATAGCATTCAGTACAAAAAAGAAGGTGGGTGAGGCGCGCACTCCCGGTCCTGGTCAATTGAACCTGTTGCAAAAAATATAATAAGTAGCTGGGTCAAATCCCAAAATGGACAAATATTCACAGGGTTAGATCCCTTCTGCTGCAAATCAGGTACTCAGTAATAACAGGGTTAGATCCCTTGCTGCAAATCAGATACTCAGTAATAACAGGGTTAAATCCCTCAGCTGCAGTTCTGTGGTCTGTAGTTGTTCTCCTCCCAGCGCTTTCTTATCTCAAATAATCATCAGGGAGGCTGTTGAGCAGGTGTGTCTAATTAGACTCAAAGGATTCTGGTAGCTGTAGTGAAAACGTTTTTTTCTGTTCAGGTGACCAGCAACCGACACCCCTCCAAAGCACAAGTCCTTCCCAAATTTGGGATTTGACCCAGCTATTTATTATATTTTTTGCAACAGGTTCAATTGACCAGGACCGGGAGTGCGTGCCTCACCCACCTTCTTTTTTGTACTGAATGCTATGGGAGTCCCGGGCTCCAGAGGCAGCGCCACGGGGTGACTGTGCCCCACTTTGGAGAATCATAAAGATGGTTCTCTCCCCTCCCCCAAATTTGGGAAGGACTTGTGCTTTGGAGGGGTGTCGGTTGCTGGTCACCTGAACAGAAAAAAACGTTTTCACTACAGCTACCAGAATCCTTTGAGTCTAATTAGACACACCTGCTCAACAGCCTCCCTGATGATTATTTGAGATAAGAAAACAACTACAGACCACAGAACTGCAGCTGAGGGATTTAACCCTGTTATTACTGAGTACCTGATTTGCAGCAAGGGATCTAACCCTGTTATTACTGAGTACCTGATTTGCAGCAGAAGGGATCTAACCCTGTGAATATTTGTCCATTTTGGGATTTGACCCAGCTACTTATTATATTTTTTGCAACAGGTTCAATTGACCAGGACCGGGAGTGCGCGCCTCACCCACCTTCTTTTTTGTACTGAATGCTATGGGAGTCCCGGGCTCCAGAGGCAGCGCCACGGGTTGACTGTGCCCCACTTTGGAGAATCATAAAGATGGTTCTCTCCCCTCCCCCAAATTTGGGAAGGACTTGTGCTTTGGAGGGGTGTCGGTTGCTGGTCACCTGAACAGAAAAAAACGTTTTCACTACAGCTACCAGAATCCTTTGAGTCTTATTAGACACACCTGCTCAACAGCCTCCCTGATGATTATTTGAGATAAGAAAGCGCTAGGAGGAGAACAACTACAGACCACAGAACTGCAGCTGAGGGATTTAACCCTGTTATTACTGAGTACCTGATTTGCAGCAAGGGATCTAACCCTGTTATTACTGAGTACCTGATTTGCAGCAGAAGGGATCTAACCCTGTGAATATTTGTCCATTTTGGGATTTGACCCAGCTACTTATTATATTTTTTGCAACAGGTTCAATTGACCAGGACCGGGAGTGCGCGCCTCACCCACCTTCTTTTTTGTACTAGATGGCAGACTACGCTCAAAACTAGATGGCAGAATACGCTCACAACTAGATGGCAGATTATGCTTACAACTAGATGGCAGAAACCGCTCACAACTAGATGGCAGAATACGCTTACAACTAGATGGCAGAAGCTGCTCGCAACTAGATGGCAGACTACGCTTACAACTAGATGGCAGAAACCGCTCACAACTAGATGGCAGAATATGCTTACAACTAGATGGCAGAAACCGCTCACAACTAGATGGCAGAATACGCTCATAACTAGATGGCAGAAATCGCTCACAACTAGATGGCATAATACGCTTACAACTAGATGGCAGAAACCGCTCACTACTAGATGGCAGAAACCGCTCACTACTAGATGGCAGAATATGCTTACAACTAGATGGCAGACTATGCTTAGCATGGGACTAAACAGATTCACAAGCCTCGGAAATATATGTATTCATGTTTCATATTTTTTAAATGTCAACAATATAGAAATCTCCATGGAAAATGGGAATATTCCTTTATTTAAGAAAATATGTTTGAGTCTAATGCTTGATGCACATCGGTTAAACACTAATCTAAGCTTCTCTAGAAATAAAGGCTGCTCATTAATAAGTATTGTGATAGTAAAGTTTGTAAGAGGTATTTACAGAGGGGCAGTTTGCTTAAAAGCAGAAATGTTCTCTTAATGCCACATTTTCAAACCCAACGCTTTCTCTGCTGACGTTTGCATCGTAGGCATCTCTGGAATGATTCCCTGCCAAAGGAGTGGACATGTGTGCACTAGACCAGGGGACTGCAAGCTTTGGCTAATCTGATGTTTTGGACTACAACTCTCACCAGCCCTACCCAAGATAGTCCATGGTGAGGGATCATGGGAATTGTAGTGCAAAACGGCTGGAGAGCCAAAGGTTGCAGACGCCTGCACCAGACAGTGTATAAACTACATAGATTAAACATCACCATAAAGGCTTGACCTACTGGAACCTTGCACCATGGAACCTTATGCTGAGGGGTCGTGTACACAGGTAATGCTTCTAGATCCACATTTGGGGAAATATACACAAACCCTGAAGCCACCACGGGAAGCAGGTAGGTAATACATGGTCCTGCTGCTGGACACTGCATTGGGTGGATTGTCTTTGTGACACCAGGGGCCAGATTACAGAAACGTTGCACCAGTGCAAGTGCAAAGTGTGCACGGTATTAGCACTAGGGCAAAGTTTGCCCTATTTTTAAAAACACTTTGACACATTAAAAAACCATTGCGCCTCGGCAAGGGCAGTTTTGCATTTTAAAAGCATAAGGGCTAAAATTGTATCAGTGCTAAAGAAAACATTTTTGATGCATTTTTGCATCAGGGCAAAGTTTGCGCTAGTGCTAATACCATTCCGTATTAGCACTAGGGCAAACTTTGTCTGGTGCAAAAATGTAGTGAATATGCATCTTTTTTGCACTAGGCCAATTTTTGCATTGGTGCTTTTAATATGCCAAACTGCACTGGTCGAGGTGCAATGGTTTTTTAATGTGTTCCAGTTTTTTTTTTTTTTTAATAGGGCAAACTTTGCCCTAGTGCTAATACTGTGCAAACTTTGCAATAGTACTGGTGCAAGGTTTCTGTAATCTGGCCCCTGGTGAGAAACCTCTTCCACTTCAAGCAGTGGGTTTGTACGTTTTGTGTATGTGCTTCTTTGAGACGGTCCCTGAACACTGACGGATGCTTCAAATGGCCAAATTCTAGGACTTCAGGAACCAGGCTGCCAAGTTCTTGGCCTGAGGATTTGGGTGTGTTAACACTGTTGCTGCTTTTTGGCTACAGATTGAACTGGATGTAATTTGATGGTAGCTCTTCAGCTTTGTGTAGTAGCTGGGGGAGAGGGGGCACACTTGCCCTGCTCATGATCGAGCGCTTAGTATTGGACTCATGCTCTCTCTAAGCTCTCTCTAAGCAGCTTCTCAACCGATGCCGTAGATTTCACCTAATCTAATTTCACCTACTCAGAAATCACTGAACTTTTTTTTATCTTTGAATTGGTTAGGTAAGTAGGTATATTTAAAAACATAGATGGCGGTAGGATAAGGTGGGGGGTGGGGGGCTCCCCCGGTGGGTGGGGTTCTCCCTCCACATAAAAAAAGAAATTTGAAGAAAATAAACTTCACAGGTTTCTCCTTTAGGTGAAGCGGATTCTGTGAAATCATGGATATCCCTTCTCAGCGACCTTGTGTAGTAGGGGTGTCAGCGTAAAAGTGTAAGCAATTATCCCTGAAGATGCCACCCACCGTGCATTGCCCAGTGGCATAGGCCCTGGGTTCCTGGTTGCAACAGTTGGCATTTTGAGGTTATACTTGTTGCAAATAGGTCTATCTGGAGTCCCCGGGGTATTGCAGGACAGTATGAGTGCATGTGTGCTCAGTTCCCACTCATGTTCCTGTTGTATGTGGCAATGAGGCTGTTTGCTAGACAGATGCCAACTTCTGGGACATGCGCTGCCTGCACCCATATTTACCTCTTTGCGCACCAGTCGCCAACCTGTTGAGCAACCAGGGGCAGCGTCTGGGAGTGAGTGACCCGTGTTGGTTTAAATAAAACATTGATTTTGCGTTTGTCTTCATGAGAACACTTTATCAGTGCCTGGAAGCTCTGTAGCGCTTGTTGAACCACCATGAGGACCGACCCATAGATATGCATTTGTGCCTCCTGTGTAATCCATTTGCCTGGACTTTCAATGCTTGGCCGTGTTTTCCCATTCCATCATGGCGGCGTCTGTCGTGATGGTCACTTGAGCAGGGGGGCTCATAAATGGTTGGCCCTTTAGCACAGAGCCAGATGGTTTATTCCAAAACAAACGGGAGGAGAGATGTGTTTCCTATGATAGGCGCTCTTATCCTTGTTGCCAGGTGATGGCTGAAGTTATGGCAGGTGGGTTTTAATTCTGAGAAAGATGCATTGGTCTAGGGGTCACACACACAATCGCACATGTAGAGTTAATACATCCTTATTTTCATATTAGATTATATCCAAACTAGCTCGCCCTCCAACCATACTAACTGAGCCCTGCAGAAAAAAACTGGCCCTAGTCGACGGTGATGGGCCGCCTATCTACGGTGAGTTCTAACAGGGACCCCTATCTCTTTATTATTGACCAATTGAATTAGGGGATCTCCTGTTAATAACGGGACACCCTATTTTTGAAGCAGTGCGGGTTGGTAGTGCACGTGCAAGGTGCTAATGACTTTAGAAACCTGAGTTTCTAGGAACAGGGCGAATAAAGAGGTTGGGGTCCCTGTTTGAACTAACCACCCTGGACACAACGCGAAGTGTCTCAGTGTGCAATGTTTTAATTGTTGCGCTGATTCGAACGGCGGGTGCATCATGTCAACCCAACTCGACCACCGATTCAAACTGTTGTGACCCATCGACTCAAAATGTTTTGAGTGCCAACAGTAAGGCCCACCCCAAAGCCGACTCACGACTGCACCAATGCGACTCAACCGTCTGCAGAGAAGTACCCAGGAGCCTTGCTCGACCCTGTCCCACTCCCTTCTTTGCCTTCCAAAGACATATCTTTGAACATTGGTATTGCTGCTGAAATCTTTTGTCTGAGCACATTTGCATATTAGCTCAGGGTGGCCTTTCATCTCAGTGTTTGAATTCTCTGCGTTTGCTTTAGGTTGATGGGTCTTTATTGTTTTTAATTAGCTGTATGGATTGAGAGTTTTTATTAAAGATCCTATTTTTCTAGAACCTAAGTTGGAGATTCTTTTATTTTGGTATCACTATACTACTGTTGTTAGTTTGGGCTACCAGGTGTTGCTTGCGCCATTAGAGTATAGGTAGGGAGAAATGGCATATGAGGAGGGACACACAGCTTGAAGGTGTTGTTTGGTTATTTGCCCACCCATTGATTGCCCATGGGCTCGCTAATCCCAATAGCCATTCCCCATTCCTACCCCTCCCTGCCCAAAACAATTCCGCATGGGAACTATTTGAGCTTGCTATAATCAAGCCTCACCATCAAACTTTGCACTGGAAGTGCCCCGCCAGTGTTTTTTCCAGACAGTCCTCTCAGAGTTAATGACTTAGATTGGTGCTGTAAACACTACTGGTGTAATGAACATGTCTTAACCAGATCTGCATTCAGCCACTCGATTCATAAGCACTATGCCTGTCCTTCACTGAATGCTTGTTAAAAACAAGCTTTGGCAAAGCCAACGGTTTTGGCTTGTGTACAAGAATTAGGCATTTGCCAGGCACTGCTATTAGATGCCCAGGTACTTGCAGCATTTTGCAGCTGCTACCATCAACGTCCAGTGCTACAACTGTGCTTGGGAAGTGCTTTTGCCATGCGTGCCCAAAATCCCAAACTGTTGGCATTGCCAATGTTTGTGTTGGAACTGTATCAGCTCATAGGCTTCCTGTAGAGTGCAGGCTGCCCTCGGCCTGCGCTACAAAAGAGGCAAAGTAGGTATGCCTCTAGGGTTCTGACTGTTTCCACCTTTGTGATTGGGCTCACTGCTGGTTTAGTAGTTGTGCGAGGCTGAGTAGGCGTTTAGGCACTACTCATACCTGTACTCCTGAAATGCAGTAGTTGCTCCTGCCACTCTCCCCAGGGCAGGAGCCCCGCAAGACCGAAGCTGCTCTGCCGAGCCGCTTGAACCGCCGTCGAAGCCGCCCTACTGCAGGGCTAGCAGCACCCTGTGCCCGGTGTGCACACGTCGCCCTGCAGAGCCGAATCGACCTGACCCACCCACAAAGCACTGGGGCATGCCATTCAGCCTCAACACCCCCCCTCTACAAGCTTGGGTGAGGCCCCATCCACCATTCGCCACGAGGAGCAGCTGATCTGCTCCACGCGATCCTAAGATGGCCGCCGCCTGCATCCTCCTATTTTTGTTTACTTTGGTTGCTTAGCAACCTTCCTTCGCCGATCTCATAGGCCAGAAGGTGAGCCGGAGGCGGAAGCCGGCCCACCACGCCTAAGGCCCACGCAGCACAAGGCCCCTCCTGTCTGCACCCTCAGCCCACTCTCCCCAGGGCAGGAGCCCCGCAAGACCGAAGCTGCTCTGCCGAGCCGCTTGAACCGCCGTCGAAGCCGCCCTACTGCAGGGCTAGCAGCACCCTGTGCCCGGTGTGCACACGTCGCCCTGCAGAGCCGAATCGACCTGACCCACCCACAAAGCACTGGGGCATGCCATTCAGCCTCAACACCCCCCCTCTACAAGCTTGGGTGAGGCCCCATCCACCATTCGCCACGAGGAGCAGCTGATCTGCTCCACGCGATCCTAAGATGGCCGCCGCCTGCATCCTCCTATTTTTGTTTACTTTGGTTGCTTAGCAACCTTCCTTCGCCGATCTCATAGGCCAGAAGGTGAGCCGGAGGCGGAAGCCGGCCCACCACGCCTAAGGCCCACGCAGCACAAGGCCCCTCCTGTCTGCACCCTCAGCCCACTCTCCCCAGGGCAGGAGCCCCGCAAGACCGAAGCTGCTCTGCCGAGCCGCTTGAACCGCCGTCGAAGCCGCCCTACTGCAGGGCTAGCAGCACCCTGTGCCCGGTGTGCACACGTCGCCCTGCAGAGCCGAATCGACCTGACCCACCCACAAAGCACTGGGGCATGCCATTCAGCCTCAACACCCCCCCTCTACAAGCTTGGGTGAGGCCCCATCCACCATTCGCCACGAGGAGCAGCTGATCTGCTCCACGCGATCCTAAGATGGCCGCCGCCTGCATCCTCCTATTTTTGTTTACTTTGGTTGCTTAGCAACCTTCCTTCGCCGATCTCATAGGCCAGAAGGTGAGCCGGAGGCGGAAGCCGGCCCACCACGCCTAAGGCCCACGCAGCACAAGGCCCCTCCTGTCTGCACCCTCAGCCCACTCTCCCCAGGGCAGGAGCCCCGCAAGACCGAAGCTGCTCTGCCGAGCCGCTTGAACCGCCGTCGAAGCCGCCCTACTGCAGGGCTAGCAGCACCCTGTGCCCGGTGTGCACACGTCGCCCTGCAGAGCCGAATCGACCTGACCCACCCACAAAGCACTGGGGCATGCCATTCAGCCTCAACACCCCCCCTCTACAAGCTTGGGTGAGGCCCCATCCACCATTCGCCACGAGGAGCAGCTGATCTGCTCCACGCGATCCTAAGATGGCCGCCGCCTGCATCCTCCTATTTTTGTTTACTTTGGTTGCTTAGCAACCTTCCTTCGCCGATCTCATAGGCCAGAAGGTGAGCCGGAGGCGGAAGCCGGCCCACCACGCCTAAGGCCCACGCAGCACAAGGCCCCTCCTGTCTGCACCCTCAGCCCACTCTCCCCAGGGCAGGAGCCCCGCAAGACCGAAGCTGCTCTGCCGAGCCGCTTGAACCGCCGTCGAAGCCGCCCTACTGCAGGGCTAGCAGCACCCTGTGCCCGGTGTGCACACGTCGCCCTGCAGAGCCGAATCGACCTGACCCACCCACAAAGCACTGGGGCATGCCATTCAGCCTCAACACCCCCCCTCTACAAGCTTGGGTGAGGCCCCATCCACCATTCGCCACGAGGAGCAGCTGATCTGCTCCACGCGATCCTAAGATGGCCGCCGCCTGCATCCTCCTATTTTTGTTTACTTTGGTTGCTTAGCAACCTTCCTTCGCCGATCTCATAGGCCAGAAGGTGAGCCGGAGGCGGAAGCCGGCCCACCACGCCTAAGGCCCACGCAGCACAAGGCCCCTCCTGTCCGCACCTGCGGCACGGCGCGGGACACTGCTTCGCTCCTAATAGTGCGATCCTGGAGGAACCTTGCCCCATCTGGTACAATACACACGTGCCGCCCACCGCCAAGCAGGCTCTGTCTGGTTAAAGCTACGAGAGCTACGTGAACACCTTGGTAAGATCTGTGCCCTCACTCCTGCACTCATACAAAGCCCCACATGTGCTTCTGCTCACCGCATACTACACACGTACGGTACATCCTCCCACCACATGTTGGACGCTCTTAGCCAGCCGTAATCTTGCTCCTAGGGTGCACCAGCCCGTGTCCAATCACATGATGCGTACCCTGCTCGTGCAGCGCGCTCAACACCATTGCTGCCTATGCACTTGTTCCTAGCAAACACTCACTGATGCCGCCCCTGAACCATGATGATCGGATGTCTTACAGCGCTGGTCAATACACATTTCACTATTCCACGCTCTTAATGTCTATGGTCTATGCTGTACCTTTGGTCGCTTATCAGACCACATTTAGCATTGTGTTGTGCCTTTTGGTCGCCTATTAGACCACATTTAGCATTGTGTTGTGCCTTTTGGTCGCCTATTAGACCACATTTAGCATTGTGTTGTGCCTTTTGGTCGCCTATCAGACCACATTTAGCATTGTGTTGTGCCTTTTGGTCGCCTATCAGACCACATTTAGCATTGTGTTATGCCTTTTGGTCGCCTATCAGACCACATTTAGCATTGTGTTGTGCCTTTTGGTCGCCTATCAGACCACATTTAGCATTGTGTTGTGCCTTTTGGTCGCCTATTAGACCACATTTAGCATTGTGTTGTGCCTTTTGGTCGCCTATTAGACCACATTTAGCATTGTGTTGTGCCTTTTGGTCGCCTATCAGACCACATTTAGCATTGTGCTGTGCCTTTTGGTCGCCTATCAGACCACATTTAGCATTGTGTTGTGCCTTTGGTCGCCTCATTTAGCATTGTGTTGTGCCTTGGTCATTTGGTCGCCTACAGACCACGATGACTATTAGGATGCCTTGCATAGCTACCCCTTGATCAAACTCAATTAATTTATGCTGTGTCTCTATTCGCTAATAGACCACCCCTGTCCTCCTGTGTACCGGTATCCCCTTAAACATCATGTATTGGTACCTATCAACGCTCATCCACCTACTGTACACTTACAGTAGTTACTGGTCTAGTCAGCCCAACTTACTCTCTAAACAATACACCTCCACTAGTTCAGGCATGGCACACACCACCTCCTCCCTGAGGCCTAGCATCACGACACCCGTAAACCTATACCTGGATGACCCAGCACTCTGGATACGTCACTTTGCCTCCAAACCAACACCTAACCAACCTTGCACTATCACCATCAGAAATTCTAGACTGAACTCTAGAACTAGACCAGCCAACCACCCAGACACGTTCCACCCCAGCACACTGAAGAGAAATACTACCCTGAACATCCGAACCAGTCCACCTACCGCCCCGTACTCTCACCACCCTAGTATCCTAGGCAGGAACTCCAGACTAAGGGCCCGCACCATGAAACACTTGCATCTTGCCCATAATCATGCTGTTCCCCCCTTTGACGTCAACAATCTAGCCCACACTCCACCGCCAACACCTGGAAAAAAAAACCTCAAACTAGATAAACTCATCAAAGCAGCACTAGTGAATGCCAGGTCCCTTCCTGCCCACGCTCTCGACATTGCTGACTTTATAACCTACGAAAACCTTGATGTCCTTGCAGTCACTGAAACCTGGCTTAATGCCGCATCAGGCCCATCTCTGGCCCTCGCAATACCTATTGATTATGCCATCATTAGATCTGACAGAAACACCACTCAAACAAAGGGAGGTGGACTTGCCTTCATATACAGAAATACTCTCGACATCAAAATCATCCAAGATGCGCAAATCCCGTCTGCCGAATCCTTGTCAATTAAGCTACCCCTCCTACCACCTACTACCCTCTCACCTAACAATACGGTCACCGTGCACCTCATTTATCGACCACCTGGACCTATCTCCTCTTTCTCAGAGGACATTGCTTCACTTATATCCATAAACACCAAACCTAACTCGCAAACCATCTTACTTGGGGACTTCAACCTCGGTTTCAACGATCCTAAAGACACTAACGCCCTTGACTTAGCTAATTCATTATCTGATTTGGGTCACACGCAGATCATCCACGAACCCACCCATATCAAAGGTAGAACTCTAGACTGGATCTCACAAATCAATTGCCCTATTGACCTCCTATCTAATGACCCTTGCATCTGGTCAGACCACCACAAACTAACCTTTGCTATCAAAGCTTACACTACTCATTCAGCGCCTACCATCGCCCCTGCCATCCGAACGAGAAACAAGAAAGACATCACTCCCGACAAACTCCTACCTTTACTACTCCCCATACTGAATAACATTGATTCAGATACAGACCCTACAGCTCTAGTGGACACCTACAACCAGGCTATACTTAAAGCTCTGGACTCCATTGCCCCGTTAAAACTGCGGAAACCGAAACCACAGCGTCACCTTAACACTTGGTTCACACCACAGTTGAGAGAACTACGCAAAGCCAAAAGAACCGCTGAGGCACTTTGGAAAAAACACCCCACAGCTCATAACAAATCTGAACTAACCTTAGTATCCTCTAGCTACAAAGAAGCCATACTCTGCGCCAAAAAAGACTCCTACAACAAAAGGATTACACAAGCGGAATCCAATACTAAAGAACTTTTCAAAATACTCAAAGAATTAGAATCCCCTGTTACCCCTATCGACAAAGGTATCACTGACGCATTATGGTGCAGCAACATCCAGAAAGCCTTACTAGATAAAATAGCTCGCCTACAATCCAAAATTAACGCAAAAAAATCTGTGCTCTCTGCAGACTCTAACTACAAACATCTGCCTAACATACCTCCAACCTTCCACACGACCTGTAAACCCTTCAGCTTCTCTCCCCTTTCCACGTGGGAAGTAGAAAACATCATCAGGAAACTAAAACCTTCAAATTGCCAAGGTGACGCCTGCCCTGCCCCGATTGTTAAAGCAGCTGCACACGATCTGGCGCCATTCATTACCAATCTCATCAATGCCTCGTTCAAATCTGGAATAGTTCCGGACAATCTTAAGGACGCTTGGGTCATTCCACTCCTCAAAAAACCTACGCTTGACCCAGCCAACCCATCTAATTACAGACCTATAACTACGGTACCATTCCTATTAAAAATACTGGACAGAGCAGCTTACCTACAAATACAGGCCTATCTAGAAGCTAACAACCTTCTAGGGCTTAGGCAATCAGGCTTCCGACCAAGACACGGCACGGAAACTGCACTCATTGACCTTACCACCCAGATCCAAACCTTGAAAGACCATGGCAAACTTGCACTCCTTTTATTGCTTGATTTGTCAGCAGCGTTTGATTTGGTTAACCACCAAACACTCTGTCAACACCTGAAATCCGCAGCCCACTTTTCAGACGCAGCCACGGCATGGATCAGCTCATTTCTGGTGAACAGAACCATGAGGGTCTTCTCTCCCACCGATTCCGCCGAGCCGGCCCCAGTACTTTGTGGTGTCCCGCAAGGTTCATGCGTGTCCCCGACACTCTATAATATATTCACGAAACCCCTCTTCGATATCCTAGACTATCTGGGTGTTACGTACACCAATTATGCGGACGACACCCAGATACTCTTTCCTATCACGGGTGACTATGAAACAGACAGCACGACCCTCAATGAAATCTATTCCGTTATACAAGCATGGATGGTACACCATGGCTTGTGTCTCAATGACGATAAAACAGAGCTGATCATCCTGGGCACTCACGCCAAACTTAAAAATCTCAACCCTGCATTCAAAGCCTTTACCATAGATGGTAATCTCATCTCTGTCTCTAATAACACTAAAACTCTTGGTATTTACATTGATGCTACCTTATCCCTCTCTAAACAAACTAACGCAGTAGCTTCATCAGCTGCTTACACCTGCAAGCTTATCACTGCTTGTAGACCATTCATCTCTGCACCTAACTGTATCACTCTCGCGAGAGCATTAATCCTTTCCAAAATAGACTACTGCAACGCCCTCTACCTGGGCACCAGCCTCAAAAACATTAATAAATTACAAGTAGTACAAAACAATGCTATCAGAGCTGCCCTTAACATTCCCAAAAAAGCACACATATCCGAGACCAGACGTAACCTACACTGGCTCCCTGTCAAGCACAGAATATCCTTGAAAACGCTTGCCCTAACACACAAAGTCAGGGCTAACCTTGCTCCAGCATACCTCACTAACCATTTCAGACCTCACTCTGCCTCGAGACCTCTTAGAGCAGCCCAAACCAACACCTTAACCATACCAAGATTTAAACTCCACAACTCAGGTGGAGCCAGCTTCCCGGTACAAGCATCCAAACTATGGAACACCATCCCCCCACATCTTCGTGCAGAACCTTCATTTAACCGGTTCAAACAGAGCACGAAGTGTTGGCTCCATAACACGGACCTCTGACAGCCTAACTTAGCCTCTAGATCTTGAGCCACTCTCCTGGAACTATCATCTCCGCGCATGCACTTGCTTATTATGCCAGTTCCTACCTGTAACCATTTTGGAACTTGGCCGACTGTATTGTCTTGACTGCACACCTCTGTAACTGCAACGTAACTTTGCTTAACCGCTCACTTGTAACCAGCTTTGTAACCAGCTTTACCTTATGCGCCCTTATGCCCCCGGGCCAGGCTGCGCTTTATAAATAAATACAAATACAAACTATAAACATCATATTGGCTCTGTCATAATCCCTGAATCAATGTTCCATGTTTGGGGTGGGTCTTTTTTTGGTGTCCCTCCCTGGCTTCTTCCTTCCATGTGTGCTTGCAGAGGTATTTGTATTTGTTTATTATTTTTATCGCGCACCTATCCCTGAGGTAAGTGGGCGCTTCTGTTTCCAGTCGTTCCTGTCTGATTCTGAGGTTTAAAGCCAGGTTTCAAGTAGTTTTCTGAATTATTTTTGATCCTTCGTATTGCGTATTTCTTTTGGGAGGGTGTTGCAGGTTTGATGATCCCCCAAGTTTTTATCTTGTGTAAGGTTTTGGTTCCAGGTGAATGGCGTTGCTTGATCTGAGTGGTCTTGTTGTTCGGCAGATCGTTATTTTCTTTTGTATGAATTCTGCTCCAAGTGTTTGTATACATGCCTTCAAGTGGCGGGTGGAATGAGGGCTTTGTGTGGCAATGTCCCTGCCGAGAGGTTGCGCAGTCGGATCCACGTATCATTCCGCGCAATAGTGGGAGTGCGATGGACTGCCTGCAGGCCGTCCTTGTAACGCCCACATTTTCCCTCGTTCTACCTCATTTTACGAGTTCCGCCCCCTTCCCTGCCCTCTACGCAATCCACGCCCATGCTCTGCGTGGCGTCTCGCGCACGGCACTCGGCCGCTCGCAGAGACGTGCCGAGCCTGCGCAAAGTCCCTGCAAAGTAAGAAAAAGTGCTGCGCAGTCAATTCCATGAATCAAAAAATAGAATTTCACAAGCAGTTTGGCGCGCAAAGTCACAATTTAGCACGCAAATAATTCCATGAGTCAGCCCTATATATTTGGTCCATTATATATGACCCTTATACTTTAATGTCTTCTTGATGATTTCCAATGATCCTTTACAAACATTCTCCAACACACAGAATTAATGTCACTTAGTATGACTGGGTGAGGCGGTGGGACTGGGTACCACGCAGTTCTACATTGTGCTGTGCAGAGCCTTTCTTTTCTTTTGAGTTTGTCAGATTCTGGCACTGGCACTACCCCCTGGCCTCGCACTACCCCTGGGCCCGAATGCATCATCAAGAGGGCTTTGAAATATGCCCACACCAATTTCAGCTTGAATGAATAGTCAAATATGCGTGTGTTCTGGCAGCTCGTTAGTTCTTCTGGCCTTTTATAAATAACTGAACACTTACACTTGGCTGTAGGTTTTGCAAATTGTATTGATATTTACTTTTGCAAATGATGCAATTCGATAGTAAATATTCGATCATTTGCTGAAGCCTGTCACTGGCTTTTCTATAATGTCTTTTGGCGCATTAAAGTGGCTGAAAGGTGGCAGGTTGACGCTATATGAAACGCCCAATTTATGTTTAAATGTATGTTTAACTATATGCTCAACCACTGATGCACGACGCATGTTTTGTCGCCGGACATCTCTGTATTCTTTGTTTCAGCTATTGTATTTTGCTACATTGCCTGTTTGCTGATCTGATAGCGCTCAGAAGTAAGTAAAAGACGGCATGTGGGCGCTTTAAATAGAAGAGCACCTAACTAAATAATTCGGAGGCTCTGGTGAGACAGCGATGGCCTTTTCTTAGATTCCCCAGGGAGAGAAAAGCTTAGACCTGCATTCCTGGATGGAGGGGTTAGAGGCGCCTGAGAGGTGGGAAAAATGCTCTGAAGTGAAGGCGAAGGCGGGGTGGATAGGGGAGGCCTGGCTGGAATCCTCCCAGAGCTGTCCCTGATTCGAGGGTGGGCGCTGGGGGGAGGGGGGTCAGAGGCAAGCTTTATCAGGGAAGAAACACATCTGCCATTTGGAGGAAAACCAGAGAGGTTGTTTTTGTTGAAGGAGTTTGTGGGAAGTCGAAGCTCCCAGCAGCAGCAGCGGAGCAGGACACTTTCTGCAGCAGAGATCTCCAGGGCGAGCAGATGTAAGCATCCATGGGCCCACTTCACATCAGGAGCGACATCTCCCGGGCCTGACATCCAAACATTCGACGTCACCTTACGTCAGGACACCATTGCCCCGCCAAAGGACCCCATTACGCGAAGAGCGAAAGCTTTCAGAACTGGGGGAGCCAAGCAAGCAAAGATCAATTCACATCTGGAGCGACAGCCCCAGACTTGGCTCCTCAAAGCACTCAAAGACTCTTTGCACCAAGAGTGACATCTGAGCAACGTGGGCATCCAAGGTCCCCATCACATCAAGAGCAACGTCTTCCAGAACTGAAGAGCGACATCCCCCAGGCTTATCTGATCCAAACACCCTCAGGCAGGAGGGACATCTTGCACATTTGGACGATCCAAACACCAAACTACCCTTCAGACTAAGAGTGGCAAGGGGCAAGCCTCAGATACAAACGCCCATCGCCCCCATCTTACCAGCAGCAATCGTTCCCAGCCGCAACAACCCACACTTGGCCTACACGTGCCCAGCAAGACCCCAAGGTCCCACTTCCGGTCCAGGCGCAATCGCTCTTATGTCGGACACAATGGAGCGGGAGAGCGGCGTGGACGCTGGCTCGGCCCGCCGTGATTCGGTGCTGCTGGAGGACGCCGCCATGGTCCTCTCGCCAGTGCCCCCTCCATACTGCGCCGAGCCCGGGCCCCTGGAGCTGCGCGAGTCCCTGGACTGCTGGGCCTGCGCCGTCCTCATCACCGCCCAGAACCTGCTCATCGGCCTCATCAATATCATCCTGGTGGGCCTGGTCTTTGGGGCTGTCCTGATGCCGGCGGCAACCATGCTGTTTTTCGGCTTCCTCTGCCATAGCAAGGTATGTACTTCCGCTACAGCAATTTATTTATTTATTTATTAGTATTTTTAAAGCGCTCACACAGCCCGGGGGCATCGAGGCGCTGTTACAGGAATATGGGCCTCATTACAAGTCCGGCGGTAACCTGCCATTTTTTCCAGCTCGGTTACCGCCGGACTCGTATTAACATTTCGCCTCCGTGATTCCCGGAATTACCGGGGCATTACGACCCAGGTGTCCCGGAAATTCCAGAGGCGGAATTCGGTAAATCCCTGAGTTTCCACGTGTTAAACCCGCCAGGTCAGACCTGCCGGGAATGACACCTACGCCTGCAGGACTCGAAATCACCCGGTATGGAAACAATGGTGGCGGCGGGTTTATCGCCACCGTTATTTCCATACCGGGTGACTCGCAATGAGGCCCTATGTCTTAGTTGCGTATTTATAACGCCCTTAATAAACCAGAGGTTTCTAAGCGCAGACCAAGGCATCGAACCTGTGTTGCTTTGTGTTGTCTTGTATCCAAGGCAAGCAAGTTGCAGCTGAGCTATCCTCCCGGGAGCTATCTCCCACCCAGGCTCGTCCACCCAACATCTCTGGCCCAAGATGCCACCAACACATACCCAGTGTCGCCATCACGCTAAAAGACCCTGTCACCATGTGTGTGACCCTTCCCCCGCTCTAATCTTCAGCGGTCATCCACTCCCACCACACTGCCTTGTCTCTCCCCCTCCTTTGATTTTCTCGCATGCTTCCTGCACACAAGAGCTTAGAAGTAGACGAATAACAGTACAAGTTGCTATATATATAGGCCAAATAAATGCATAATCACAAAAAAACATTTTCACACAAAGCCTAAGCAAAGAATTCACACGCCATCACCTATCACCCCCTCATGCCTTCCCTTAACTGTGTATTTACTGTATTCTCTGGGCATAATCTTTCTACTTGTAATGTCATTACCATACCTTTGTCTGTTGTATGATCTGTTCTGTGTAACAACTGTAACTTCTTTTTTCTCTAAAGAAAGCGCCCAGATGCCTTGGTACTTGGCGCGCTATATAAGCTTCAAAATAAATAAATAAATACATTAATTTATTAACATTTCGATAAGTGTCTATGCAACGATACATGTGCGTGCATCCGTATTTGAGTATGCAACAATATTTGTGCACACCTTGATACTAAATTGATACGTGTAAACGCAAAAGTGCCTTTGCACACACCGAGCTGGTAACTGTGCCAGTACTTGTAAACTCATCAATAATTGTCCATGTGTCAATACTTGTGTAAACGATACTTGGAGACACATTGATACTTGTTAATTAATCAATTAATCAATACTGGTGTCTGACTCTTTAACACATCAGTACTATTTATTTATTTATTTTTATTTATTTGGATTTGTATAGCGCACATCTGCCCGGGGGCATCGTGGCGCTGAAAGTAGTCTTGCTTGTTACATAACATAAATAGTGCATAGATTACAGCAGGGCATAACATAGGTCCATACAGTTGTCATATACAGTAGAAGAGGAGGAGGGTGGAGCGGGTTAGTTGAAGAAAGTGGTTTTGAGTAGTCTGCGGAAAGCATGGTATGAATTTTCATTCCTTAGTGTGCCGGAGAGTGCGTTCCAGTTTTTAGGTGCTAGGTGTTGGAGGCTGGACCCTCCGGCTTTACTTCTTTTGAATGTGGGTACATAGGTCTGGTTAGTCAGGTGCGACCTGGTGGGTCTAGTGGATGTATTGAGGGGGATTCTTTCTATACTAGTGGGTACTATTGAGGATGATTCTTTCTATACTATAGGGTACTAGTGAACCCATCTTTACTCATGATGAGTGGGACTCTGATACTTGTGCATGCATGTATACTTGTGCAGACAATTCTTGTGCCCTCATCAATACGTTGACTGAATTGATACTTGTATACTCCTAAATTCTTGCACACGCATGAGTACTTGTGAACACAAGAAGTGTGAATGCACCAATACTTTTCCCAGACTTCAGTAGTATAGCTAGGGATGCTGGCACGCACATTGATACTGGTGAATGAATTGATACTTGTGAATATTGGAGTACTCAAAACATCAGTAATTGTTTACACATCAATACTACATGGTTGAAATAAAGATTTGATAAGCAGGAGTTAAGAGCAGCTGCTTGGTATCAGGCATCAGACAGTGCGCAGGAGCTACCGCTGTAGAACCTGAAGCTACTACGCAATGCGCCACAAATCCATCTTCCATATGAGATGCAACTATAGGCCCGGTTCATGGAATAGTGTGCAGAGATCCTTCAAAGCCAGCTTGCCGAGAACGACTCAGCACGAGCTTGTGCACAGGTTTTTCTGCAGGCTCTGCATATTCATGGACTTGTTCGTGCAAAGTAACCATATACGCAAGTCGCGGCTGGAATGCCCATGACACGCCCCCACGCAAAGCAAAGACGGGCAGAAACAGCTGCCTTTGCTTGCTCCCCGGGTGTGAATACATGCACCCTTAAAACAGTGCGTGGGGTCCCCTGCCAGGATTCCTAAATTTTGGGGATCCTGCGCGGGGCTCCCCCGTAACTGTTACCGGCACCCAGACAACATGCGTATGATTTATCGTAACTGGGGTAAAGCTTGGAAAAGCTGCGTGCGAGCCCCCGTAAACTGTTCCTGCACCCTGCTACACTGCGTACACGCAACCTAAAGTTAGATCGGAACCCTGTTTGCATGCACGCACCCCTAAATCCGACACCCGATCATACCTCTATGCATTGAATCATATGTTAATGTTAAAGATCATTTATACCACGCACTATCACCACCAAAGTTGTCCCCTGGCGCTCTGGTGGATCTGAAAATGATGGAGTGTGGAGGGGGTTAGTAGGGCTCAGCAGGGAGAGTCAGAGCGGGAGTTGTGATGTCCTGTTAACATCTTCAATTCGGTCTGCACCGTTCGCTGAGCCTGGGTTGCAATTTACGGCTCGGTAGATTCCCACGTGCTGTTGTGCAAGACTATGTTTGTTTTGTTGTTGCAGTGTAGTGTAGTGCATGCAGATTGCTGTGCAGGGAAGGGGTTGTGTTTGTTTAGTGTATACGAGGTGTAAGTGGAACTTGAGGTTTTAAGGTTGGGTTAGTGGGGCTTTTCTTACCTCGTTGGTTTGGACATCTGTGCTCAGCGTCTCGGTCTGTGCTGTGCATTTGTAGCGGTTCATTAGCTGGGTTCTGCGCATGTTGGCGGATTTCCTCTCCAACTATCTAGCAATCTATGGTCATGAGGTGGTGAAGGCCACCCCCATCCCTGGGTGGAGATGGGTATGGTTGAAGGATTTGCTCTTAGGTTGCCAAGGTTTTGCCTACCCTTGCCCGCCCCTATCCCTTGGTGCAGGGTCCCCACCTCTGAGGAAGGCGCTTTAGGGCCTCTAGGGATGCCAGTTAATGGGGTAATGCTCCTCCCTATGCATGAATGGTGCGCGTCCCTGGGTGATGTCTAGAGTGAGGATATTGTTTGGGGTGGGTCTTTTTTCGGGTCCCTCCCTGGATTCTTCGTACCATGTGTCTCGTTCTGTACAATAGTTCTGTGGGCCGTCCCTCGTAACGCCCACTTTTTCCTGTGTTCCTCATTTTACGAGTTCCTCCGCTTCCCTGCCCTCTGCGGAAGCCACGCCCATGCTCTGCGTGGTGTCTCCTAGAAGGCAATCAGCCACTTGCAGAGACGTGCTGAGCCTGCGCAAAGTCCCTGCAAAGTACCAAAAAGTGCTGCGCAGTGGATTCCATGAATTCGAGAAACAGAATTTTGCATGCAGTTTGTCACACAAAGTCACCATTTACTGTACAAATAATTTCATGAATCAGGCCCTATAAATTTTGTCCATTAAATATGACCCATATGCTTGCTTTAATGTCTTCTCGATGTTCTCCAATGATCCTTTACACATATTCTCAAACACACAGAATTAATGTCACTTAGTGTGACTGGGTGAGGCGGTGGGACTGGGTACCATGCAGTTCTACATTGTGCTGTGCATAGCCTTTCTTTTCTTTTGAGTTTGTCAGATTCTAGCACTGGCACTAACCCCTGGCCTGGCATTACCCCCTGGCCTGGCACTACCGCTGGGCCATAATGCAACATCAAGACTCGATACTCGCAGGTTTTTAAGTGGGCCTGGGTGCCCTGATACCCTTGGGTCTGGCACGCATTACAAATAAATAAACAAACAAACATGGCAGAGCCCAAGCAATCTACAAAAAGGACCTGTGACGTGAATCTCCCGGGGCTTCCCCTAATGCCAACCCTTGCAGGCAGCGCTTCCACCACACATGCAGTGAAAGCACTGCCTGCAGGGGTTGGTGCCACAACTTAAGAAACAAAGGGAGAAGCGGGTGCAGCAAAATGAATGCTAGCATTGCGCTGGTCTCTCCCATGGACCTCTTACAAAGGCAGGACAAGAGGGGTCAGTGGGTGAGGCAGGGGTATTGCTAACATTATTTTTGCAGCGATCGCCTCACATGTTGTTTCTTAATCTGCTTCACCGACCCATGCAGGCAGCCCTTTCACGATTAGGGAATTATGACTGACTCCCTGCGTTAGTGTGCAGACATTAATATGCCTGAACGAATTAATACTGAAGCAAAAATCG
The DNA here is from genome assembly GCF_040938575.1 of Ambystoma mexicanum. NCBI lineage: Eukaryota > Metazoa > Chordata > Amphibia > Caudata > Ambystomatidae > Ambystoma > Ambystoma mexicanum. The sequence goes on from NC_090921.1 coordinate 188,378,470, forward strand.
ATATTTGCACTTAATTTGCACGAATTGACACAAGTATATAAATTAATACTCGTGCACGAACCGACACTTGTGCTCGTAAACGTGACCAACCACGTGCATAATGTGCGCTCTCGGGTCAAGTGACGCCTCACTTGTGCACAAATCTTTACTTGCGTTGCACACAGCAAGCGCATGCGTATATAGTTCTGTTTGGGCAGGCACGCGGCGGCCGTTTACATTTCCCGGAAATGACCCGGGGAGCGCGCTTTCCATTCGTTGCACGCCCCATCCATCATCCTAAATAGATATCAACATTTCTGAAATTCGTGGAGCCTGCGCCCTGTCTGGCAGAGCAACGCTGGGCCTCAGAAAAGTGTTTGGACGGGGCCTGCAGCAGTCGGATCAGGGCCCGGCAAAGCCGCCCTTAACCAAACCCTAACAACTTAACGTCATGGCAGAGACTCAGCCTGTTACCTGGTTCCCCCCAGTGACGCAGCTCACAATGGCTAATCCCCTTCACTTCACTATCCTGAGTGGGTGTTTGGATTCTATAAGGAGGGGGCGGGGCCGGGGAGTATTATCCATTATAAATGAATGTCTTTATCAACTTGTCCAAAAGCTAGTTTGGACAATATGAAGCCTCCTGTCTTGAAATTGAACAGGACCGTTAAAAATCACATAGTGATTAAACCAAGAATAATGAAAAAAAATAGGACCGATAGTTTCACTCTCACGGACAGCAGTGCAGAGACATCATGGGCAGAGCGGAAGTGGGGCCTACTTCGCCCCTCATCCTCGGTGTCTGTGCAATTTTGGGGAACCGGGAGGTGGGGCCCCGGTGTAACATAAGACTGGTTCCTATGGGTGCCCCAGGGTTTTGTACGTCTAGGGTCACCTGCTCCAAGGTGGGGCCCGCAGTACATTTCACGTTGGGGAGAAGCATTCGTCGCCTCTCGACGCAGCCTCGAGTTCCTCCACCTGCATGGAGTTGGGTGTCGCAGTCTCCACGACCAGGCAGACGTGCTCGTCGGCTTCCTCCGTCTGTAGGCTCGGGTCGAAAAACGCCATGGTGTCATGCGCCGCTAAAGCCCCTCGGATATCGTCAAATGCCGCCTGTTCCAGAGGGCCCCACTGCCAGGTGGTGTCCTTCTTGGTGAGCGACCTCAGTGGCTCAGAGCGGGATGCGAGATTCCTGATGAAACGGCCGCAGTACGTGACCATCCCCAAGAAGCTCCTCACCTCCGCAACATTCTCAGGCGGGCGCGCCTCCTTAATGTCCCTCACTTTGCGGGGATCCGGGGACACCCCATCCGCCTTAAATACGAACCCAAAGAATTCGATCGTCGTCTTCAGGAATTCGCACTTGTCCTTGTGCAGGGTGAGGCCCAGCAAGCGTAGCCGTTCAAAGGTCTTGGACAGGCGTGACAGATGCTCCGTCTCCGATTTGGCGTACACCAAGACATCATCGCTGATATTAAGGACGCCATCAAGATCCGCCAGTGCACCCCTTATGATGTTTTGAAAAACCTCCGCTGCGGAGGACACCCCAAAGCTCAGTCTCTTGTATCGATAGAGACCCCGATGTGTGGTAAAGGTAGTAATATAGCGGGATTCTGGGTGCAAGACCACCTGATGATAACCCGATCTCAGGTCGAGCTTGGAGAAGAACCTCCCACCTTGCAGTTCCGCCATAATGTCATCGATGGTGGGGGTGAGGTGTCGCTCCCTCTTTATGGCCTTATTGGGGAGCCGCATGTCCACACAGATTCTCACGGCATCTGGCTGCTTGGGTTTGCGTGCGATGACGATGGGGGACACCCAGGGGGTGGGGCCTTCAACCTTTTCAATTATGTCCAGCCCCACGAGGTTGTTAAGTTCGCGATCTACCAGATCCCTGAGATGGAAAGGAACCCGTCGGTGCTTCAGCGCCACTGGTTGTATAGAATCGTCGATATGGAGCCGGACCGGCTCACCCACCAGCTGTCCAATGCCCTCAAACAGGGATCCATGTTTGGCCAGGAGGACCTGGATGTCATCTAAGTACACTGAGTAGGCGAACGTGACGATACCCAGTGCCTCCGCCGCGGCACAGCAGAGCAGGGTGTTGTCGCTCAGCGGTGTGACATAGAACCTAGCCCGTATGTGTGAGTCACCATACTGCACATCAGCCACGAACACACCGTCTAGAGGCAAAGGCCGGTCCCCGCCGAAGGCGAATATGCGTGCCTTCGGCGCAGCCAGCGCGGGCGGGGCCCGCATGGTCTTATAATGCTGGCGGGCCATTACATTTACGGATGCGCCCGTGTCCACTAGCATCGGCACAGAGTCTCCATTAACCAGCACGTTGCACCTGGGCTGTCTTTTGGAGCGGGACTTGAGCACGCTCACACTGGACACGAAAAACACGTTCTCCTCGTCCTCTTCCTCCTCCACCTCATCCTGAGGGGCCCCTTCGTCACCCTGGTCCACCTGGGCAACGTTGGAGGTCCTCTGGGGCCGGAAGAAGCCGGCTCGAACTGGTCCCCTCGGCACAATCTTGGGGGTGGCAGACCTGCACATTCTGGCGAAATGGTCAGGGCCTCCGCATCTGCCACACTTGACTCCCGTTGCAGGGAATTCCGCGGGGTGCGGGAGATCGTACCCACACTTCGGGCACGAGGCATTCGACCCCTGCGCGCGCTGGCTCTGAGTGTTCATGGGGCGCCTTAACCCGCGGCCTCTTCCGACCGCGCAGACCTCTTCCACCTTGGCTGGGCGAGCACCCGCTTCCATCCTGGTTGCCCGCAGTTCCGAGACCTCGTGGCACCTACCCAGTTCTAGGATGCGAGGGAGGGTGATGCCCGGCTCTCGCAGTATTTGGCGTCTCAGTTTCCCAGAGCTGCACCCCTGAATGAGTTGGTTCCGAATCATAACCTCAGGGTCGTTCCAGGCACAAGGTGCTGCCAATCGCCGCAGCCGCCCAAAGAACACATCCAGAGTCTCATCATCTTTTTGTCGAGCCGTTCCCATAAGAAAACGTTCATAGTCCGCATTGGCCATCGGCAGAAAATGATTGTGGAGTGCCTCCTTCGCCGCCGCAAACGATCCGTCCACCGGCTGCAGGGACATAAATACCTCCTGCACCGCAGGACCAGCAGAGTATAGGAGAGTGGCCAGCTTGCCGTCGTCCGTTGTCTCCATTGTGGCCCTGAAATACATCTCCAGCCTATCCATCCACATCTTCCACCTCTGTCCCAGGCCTGATGGAGCACCCGAGATATCAAACTCAGGCATTGGCTGTAGGGACCCCGGTGGTTTCGGCGGAGGAGCAGGCGGAGGTACAGGAGCCACAGCAGCAGCAGCAGCAGCCTGATCCATGGTGGAAAGCGCACAGGCACCCCAAAGGATTGAGAAGAAAGGGGCCGCAACTCACCACCAGCCGTGATCTTCGTGGAGGTGTCACTCCAGCCGGCATGCAGACAATGAGGTGTCCAAAAGTTGAGTAGAGGAAGAGACCCCTAGTGCAACAGCAGGCTTTCCATGGAGTCTCCGTGCCTCTGCTCGGTAATAACAGTGACAATGTCAAAATTTCCTTTTGGAACTGACGTGTGCTGTATTCAGCGATCATCCGCCGCTGAAATTTCCAATAATTGTGGCCTGGATGGCTCACCGACGCTTCGTTATGAAGCCGTGAGTCTCCGAGGCCTATTGATCAAAATGGCCGCCGGCCGCGTGCGTCGCTTCCTTCTCTGCGGTCGGAGTTCGTCGGAGCGTTCACATGCGATCATCTGCGCTCCCGACGAAACTCCCCGCCTGTCCCAGGAAGTGATCCGGGCCTCGCCGCCACTGTTGGCGGTCTCCGGTGATCCGCCTCCGTGAGCCCCCCACCCCCGTGATAGTAAGACACGGAGACAGTGATGTTGTCGGTGTGGGCTCCCCGGTGATCTGCCGTCACCAGGAACCGCCCCGTTTATTTAACAGCGCACGCGACGGAGTGAACGTCACTCCGTCGCGTGCGTACCCTTAAAGGGGCAACGCCACAACATCTATGGAAAGACGGGTGGCTTCCTATTATCCATTATGCATTCATTTCTTTACTCGTCCAAAAGATAGCTTGCATAATACTTGCCTCCATGTCTTTACTCGAATCTGAACCCCACCTCACGTTAGTGAGGGGGGATTATTCATTCTTTAGAACGCGTCTGGCCTGGTTTGACATTATCCCTGTGTTGCCAAATGGATGGAAGGCAGAGAGGCAACGTGACACACGCCCAGGGTCACGCATATATATGAGTGCGGAAGCTGGGATTGGAACCTGTTGTCGGGACCCATTCCACTTGTTTACCCAGCGGGCGACCCCAACCCGTCTGCCCGTTGCCTGCCTCCTAACCCCGTGCGCCGTGCGTGGCCTGCAGCACTCCCGGACACTCTACGGGCCACCTACTAATTCCATTTACCAAGTTCTCTTCATGCAAGGTTCAGAATGTGAAGAAAAAACAAGTGAGTGGCACAGCGCACCCGCATTGACCCCTGTGCCATCTCTGTCAGTGCCCCCACTCTCCCCCCAAGGAAAATCGCCACTTTCCGCTTCGCGCCATTATTATCCCTGAAACTATGCTGAGGAATGCCTCGAAGCGTTATCTTTTTCCAGTTGCTAAACCACCGGTCAGCTGCTGCGTGCGCACAGCCTGCGTGGCGCGCCCGGGGGGGGGGGGGGTCATGTTATTGTTTCCCTGCTGTTTGCCCCGGCGTCGTTTATCTCAGCTGCCGTGTCGAGGCAACACATTGTGTTCATCTCAGTTCTGGGCAGCATATGGCACGGGGGAAGGGCGAGACCCCGACATCACTTACACGCGCGCGCGCAAACACACACCCACACGCACGCACATACACACACACACCCAGCACTTAAAACGCTTTCCGTGTGAGAGAGGGGGCTTGAGGGGGCTAAACTCACTGACACACGGCCCGCACTTCAAGAGGGTATGTGTGGGTGGTCCCGGGGTTGGAGTGGAACACTGCCTGCACTTTAATTGCAGCCCAACACCCAACCCAACCCCCCCCCCCCCAGCCCCAACTAATAGGCACTGCAGTACCACACAGCAAAACCCTGGAAACAATGCTTTGGAAAATATATTACAGAACCCTGGTCATTTAGCAGCAATTTGCCCCACACTTTGACAACACAGGAAATCAAAGACAAGAGGGGAAACTGGCCAAGGACTTAGAACAGAGCCTAAAGAAGCGATACACAAAGCACTGGAGAGCAGAACAAGGACAGCACCCGGTAAACACTCACTAAATAGGGGCTGAGTGACAACAATCTGGAAACACAGTTCAACACAACCCAAACAAGTTGCTAGCGATCACATAACCCGCCCACCACGTGGCTTAGAAAACAAACGAGAGACCCTCCCGCCCGCATAACAAAGACATTCGAGCATTTCCCCATATGTTTGTGTAATAGGGGCGTCTGCATGAGTAAAACTGGACAAGAAGAGCTCTGCTTCAAACCATAATCAGCCGAGAGCGCAGCAAAATATGTGTATCAGAAAACAAAATGGATACAGAAAGGTGGGCTTCCGTAAAAAGCTGGACATCCAAATGATCACTTCTGAAGAGATTGCAACATGAATGTATCTCATTTATTTACTGGAAATATCTGTCTAACTTGCAGTGTCAATAATGTGCCTTGTACTATCTCACTGCAATCCTTTCTGTGTGAGGGGGGCCCAGGGGTGGAGGTGGAGCACTGCCTGCACTTCCGTCCTTCCTGTGTGAGAGGGGGGCCAGGGGTGGGGGTGGAGCACTGCCTGCACTTCCGTCCTTCCTGTGTGAGAGGGGGGCCAGGGGTGGGGTGGAGCACTACCTGCACTTCCGTCCTTTCTGTGTGAGGGGGGCCCAGGGGTGGAGGTGGAGCACTGCCTGCACTTCCGTCCTTCCTGTGTGAGAGGGGGGCCAGGGGTGGGGGTGGAGCACTGCCTGCACTTCCGTCCTTCCTGTGTGAGAGGGGGGCCAGGGGTGGGGGTGGAGCACTGCCTGCACTTCCGTCCTTCCTGTGTGAGAGGGGGCCCAGGGGTGGGGGTGGAGCACTGCCTGCATTTCAGCCCTTTCTGTGTGACGGGGTAAGGGGGTGGGGCTGGAGCACTGCCTGCACTTCAAGCCGCTTTTCTGTGAGAGTTGGGGTCCTGGGAATGGCGGTTACATGACATGCGCTCATCCCTTGCTGTGTGCAGGGGGAGGGTCCTGGGAATGGAGGTTACATGACATGATGCACTCATCCCTTGCTGTGTGCAGGGGGAGGGTCCTGGGAATGGAGGTTACATGACATGATGCACTCATCCCTTGCTGTGTGCAGGGGGAGGGTCCTGGGAATGGTGGTTACATGACATGCGCTCATCCCTTGCTGTGTGCAGGGGGAGGGTCCTGGGAATGGAGGTTACATGACATGATGCACTCATCCCTTGCTGTGTGCAGGGGGAGGGTCCTGGGAATGGAGGTTACATGACATGATGCACTCATCCCTTGCCGTGTGCAGGGGGAGGGTCCTGGGAATGGAGGTTACATGACATGATGCACTCATCCCTTGCCGTGTGCAGGAGGAGGGTCCTGGGAATGGAGGTTACATGACATGATGCACTCATCCCTTGCTGTGTGCAGGGGGAGGGTCCTGGGAATGGAGGTTACATGACATGATGCACTCATCCCTTGCTGTGTGCAGGGGGAGGGTCCTGGGAATGGAGGTTACATGACATGCGCTCATCCCTTGCTGTGTGCAGGGGGAGGGTCCTGGGAATGGAGGTTACATGACATGCGCTCATCCCTTGCTGTGTGCAGGGGGAGGGTCCTGGGAATGGAGGTTACATGACATGCGCTCATCCCTTGCTGTGTGCAGGGAGGTCCTTGGGTTGGGATACTACACATCATCTGTGTGGGACAGTGGGTGCTGGGAGTGAAGGCACACTACCTTTGTACTGACTGTGGGGGCCTAGGGATTTACACTAATGGTAGCCACGTAGTGTAAAACTGGGGACAGTAGTTGAGAAAAGAGTGGACTGGATTGGTTGGAGAGATGACACTCACTAGACCAAGCTCAAGCTTGTGCCAGCAGGGCCGGCCCTAGGATTTGCAGGGCCCTGCGTGGCAAAAGATGTGCGGGGGCCCCCTTATTTGCATCGCCTAAAATATTGTCACTAAATTAGTAATGAAAATCCCTGGGGATCAAATCAACTGTCAATATAACGTATTTGGCAATATCAGGAGTGGGGCTTATTCTGGAGTAGCGGACAAGGTGAGCTGAATCATTCGTAAAGACAAAATAAAGTACTGTGAAGAGGAAGAGCAAGACGAAGAGTAATGAAGATCACTGGTAAGATCACTGGTAAGTAATCGAGCATACCGAATGTGACTGCCCATTCCAAGGAAGTAAGGGCAGAGATTGGCCATCGGCCAGAAAGGGAAAGGGCCTTTGCTTCAGGATTGCCTTATGGTGCAATTGAAACAAAGACTATTTACCAGGAAGGTACTGAGGCAGTCAGAGGATGCAATTCTGCAGGTCCTCTAATGTTATACATAGGGCTCAAGCCCTAAAAAAAGTGGGGCGGGGCTCATTAAAATCAGCACAGGTCCAACAACCTCTCTTCCCACATCCATGGACCTGGTAAATCATCACAACCAATTTGCCCTCTGATCCTTGTCCATTCTCATTCCAACCTTTGGCTTTCAACAATACTCTGTTTTATGAAGAGGACTTGAAAAGTACACACATCATCATTAAAGTACTCTGGGAATATAGGACCCCTTATAGAAACATGGTAAACAAAAGCAGTACAACTGCCGCGTTATTTGTACCCTATCTTGAAGACTACAAATACCAGAATGCAATTCCACAAAATGATTTAAAAAAATGGCTTGTAAGCTGTCTTTCAAGACTGAGGGCCTGATTCACATGGCGTTTCTCAAGTGGGGTATCCCATTGAAAAAAAGCTTTGTGAATCAGGGCCTTAGACGCATAACAAAAGATAATGTCAAAGGGTAACTTGGATGCTTTTAATCGCTTGACACTTTAGCTGATGGAAATGAGTTGTGACATTCTACAAAAAAAATCCATTAAACACAAGAAAAGCAAACACGTTAAGACTAGCGAAATAGTGTACAGCTCTTTTTTGCTGACATATTTTAATTGTCTTCAAATAAGACAGATTTGGGAGCCAACCAGTTTTTCTGTACGTGCTTACACCACAAAATGCCCTGTGTGAGCCCTTGTCCAAAGGAAAGGTTCTTAAATGGACCATTACCTTAAACAAAGAGCGCAAAAAGTTCTAACTATGAGGCCCCACGGGTCTGATGGGCTGCTGGGGAGGTGGGTAGAGGGAGTGTTTGTCTCTAGAAAAGCATCACGTGGGTTTGGAAGCTGACAGCACGGCCTCGCTAAAACAGGCACAGAAAAGAGCGTTGTGCCAGGAAGAAGCCCAGCCCCCGTTAAAAGTCATTTGAATTAATTATTCTACCCAGGGCAGCAGATAGCTGCAGGGCCCTGTGGCGTTGCCCCGTAAGGGCTGCTTACGCGGCGGCGTGACGTTGCACGTCGCCGCGTGCGGCATAAATAAACGGGGCGTTCCCGGAACCACAGAGCGACCGGGGAGCCCGAACCTAACGGACGTGTGAGTCTGAGCTCTGTAAGGTTGGGGGCTCACGGGCACGCATGGGGGGCCAAGGACAGACCCCCAACAGTGGCGACGAGTGATGTCGGATGCCCGGGCCCGGCGGTGAAAGGCGTCCGAAATTTTTCTGAAACGATCGAAACGTTCACGGACGTTTCGTTTCATGCCGTGGCTGCGGAACACACACGCGGCTGGCGGCCATTTTGCAGACGAGGCCGCGGAACTTCTCGGATCTCCGGTTCGGACCGAGAAGGTGATCCGGGTCTAATTTTTGGATCTTGTGGGTGCTGAGGACATGATCCACACGCCCATGCCCATTTTGTGAATTTTCATTAAATTTTGGGATTGTTACGTCGAGTGTTAGCCAGGACAAGGGTTAAGATGGCAGGGCCTGCTTAGCCTAGTTCATCCACGTGGCTAAATTTTTGGGACCTCTACACAGCAGTGCTTTGCTGCAAGGTGGCGACAAGGCATTTCTTCACCCCCTTCATCATCAGGACACTCTTTTTGATCCTCTTCATCATCACAAGGTGGTGGCAGTTTCTGAGGCCTTTTGCATCTGTCAGCATGTCTTCCTTTCGCATGGTGGTGGTGGGAATCTGAGTTGCGGCCTCGGGTCTGGTAGTGGGGCGCCTGTGCGCTCAGTCCCATGTCCGACAGTGACCAGGACGGTGGCTCCGCGGATCCTGGGGAGGAATCTCAGGAAGAAGATCAGGCGGCCCAGCCGGCAGGTCTGCAACCGCTGCCACCGGGACATCACGGGCCTGCACCACAGGCACCACGAGGGGCACTGCCGGTCGGCCCCATCATGGCTCAGGCTAGAGCCCAGGCGGCCCTGCAACCAATACCAGAATTCGATCCTACGGGCCCTCCATCTAGTTTGGGGCCCCGATGGAGGAGGTGGGTGGCCCGCCTGGAAATGTACTTCAGGGCTGCTCGAGTGGATGATAATGACAGCATGGTAGCCACCATGCTGTATTCGGCGGGAGCCGCGGTTCAGGAGATCTTCGAGTCACTGACTCCGGTGGACCAGTCCTATGATGCGGCGAAAGCGGCTCTCCTTGCGCACTTCCTTCCACTTGCCAACGTGGATTTCGAGAGATTCGTGATGCTGTCGGCCAAGCAGAAGGATGATGAGACTTTGGACACGTTTTACGGCCGCCTACGCCGCCTCTCCCAAGGGTGCGCGTGGGGGGACGCGGAGGACATGATACGGACAATGCTGATCCAAGCATGCTCCTCCGGCAAACTGAGGAGACAGGTCCTCAGGGAGCCGGGAATCACTCTGCACCGTATACTAGAGCTGGGTCGATGTCACGAAGTGGCTGAGGCACGGGCGAGCAAGATGGAAGCAGGATCACGCTCGATCAAAGCCGAAGAGGTGTGCGCTGTGTGGCGGGGCGGCAGAGGAACGAGAAGGCCTGGCGGAGCCCCCCGAGACAGGGCAGGAAGGTCGGGGGAATCATGCCAGAAATGTGGCTATGACCTCCCCCACCCCACAGAGTGCCCAGCCGCAGGAAGAACATGTGGCCGATGTGGCCTGCCGGATCACTTCGCGAGAGTGTGCAAGTCGGTGCTACCTGTCATGGTACCCAGAGGTCCTGCCCGGGTCTGGAATCCGCGTCAAAACCGGCCATCCAACGTGGCCCAGGTGGATCAAGCGGAAGAGGAGGCTCAGGCAGAGGAGGCTGAAGCAGAGGAGGAGGAAAACATCTTCTTCGTCTCAAGCATGGGGGTACTAAAAGGCAAAAGCAGGAGGCAGCCAAGATGCATAGTGGAGGTGAACCGTTCGCCTGTCCCCGTGCTGGTCGACACAGGGGCATCGGTCAATGTCATGGCCAGGGGACATTATGACGCTCTTGACCCATTGCCGAACCTGGCTGCGCCAAGAGCTCGCATCTTCGCCTTCGGTGGACTCGAGCCCATACCGCTGGATGGTGCGTTCGTGGCGAAGGTGGAGCATGAAGGATCGAAGATCAGAGCACGATTCTATGTCACCCCCATAAGCAACAACACCCTGCTAAGCTGCGCGGCTGCAGAGGCACTCGGGATAGTGAGTTTTGCGTACTCGGTATACCTGGAAGACATCAATGACCTACTGGACAAGTACGCAGCCCTGTTCAATGGCATTGGGAGAATGACCGGTGATCCAGTCCGGCTACACATTGACGACTCAGTACAACCTATCGCCCTGAAACACCGGACAGTTCCCTTTCATCTGAGAGAGCAAGTCGATAAGGAACTGGACAACCTGGTGGCCTTGGACATCATCGAGAAGGTGGAAGGCCCAACACCGTGGGTGTCCCCCATTGTCGTGGCCAGGAAACCAAAACAGCGGACTCCGTTCGCATCTGCGTAGACATGAGGCTGCCCAACAAGGCCATAAAAAGGGAGCGACACCTGACCCCGACCATCGATGACATAATTGCTGAGGTACAGGGGGCCAGATTCTTCTCCAAACTCGACCTCAGAGCAGGGTACCATCAAGTTGTCCTCCATCCGGAGTCCCGGTACATAACGACATTCACCACACACCGGGGACTCTACAGGTACAAGAGGTTGAGTTTTGGGGTTTCGTCGGCTGCCGAAGTTTTTCAGAACATTATCCGGGGTGCACTTGCTGATCTTGAAGGGGTGCTCAACATCAGTGATGACATTTTGGTGTTTGCCAACACGGAGGTGATCCATCTGAAGCGCCTGGCCAAAACCTTCGAGAGACTGCAGTCATTGGGCCTCACCCTCCATAGGGACAAATGCGAATTCCTGCTCCCATCAATAGAATTCTTTGGGTTCATGTTCAAGGAGGGTGGGGTGTCACCCGACCCACGGAAGGTTCAGGACATTAAGAGTGCACAGCCCCCGGAATCCGTTTCGGAAGTGAGGAGTTTTCTGGGCATGGTGACCTACTGTGGTCGGTTTATCCAAAACCTGGCCTCGAGGTCTGAGCCGCTCAGAGCTCTCACCAAGAAAGATACTGCCTGGCACTGGGGTCCACTGGAACAGTCAGCGTTCGAGGACATCAAAGGCGCCCTAACGACGGAGGACACCATGGCGTTCTTCGACCCGGCGCTACCCTCGGAGATCGTGGTCGACGCCAGCCCGTTTGGCCTGGGGGCGGTCCTGACCCAGGTGGACCGCAAAGGTAACCTCCGGCCCGTTGCATACGCCAGTAAGGCGCTCTCGGAAACGGAGCAGCGGTACTCCCAGATCGAGAGGGAGGCCCTGGCGGTCTTGTGGGGATGCCGACACTTTCGCCTATATGTGCTAGGACGTCCGGTGACTGTGGTGACTGATCATAAACCCCTGCTCCCGATTCTGGCGGGCTCATCATCTAAGCCCCCGGCCAGAATTGAAAGGTGGATGCTTGCATTGCTTGAATACGGGGTCACGCTGGTATACCGGCCAGGGGCCAACAATGCAGCGGACTTCCTTTCCCGGCATCCCGGAGTGCGTGGGGGGGTGGCAGGAGACACCTGTGCAGAAGAAGCGGACAACCATGTCCGGATGGTGGTGGAGGGAGCAACACCAAACTCACTGCCCCTGTCGGAGCTGGAGGCCGCGGCGGCCGAGGATGGGTGCTTCCAGATACTGAAGCAGTCGATGCAGAGCGGGTCCTGGAAGCTCGTCTTGGAAGCTCTCGCAGGGCGGACCCATGAGGCGAAGACCGCCCTTGAACAGCTATGGAAGGTGAAAGATGAGCTGTCCTTCTCTGAGTCGGGGCTCCTGCTCCGGGGGGATCGCATAGTGGTCCCCCACTCCAAAGTGGGCGAGGTGATCGCTTTGGCCCATCATGGACATCAGGGTGCTGCCAAGACGAAGGCGAGGCTGCGGATGAAGGTCTGGTTCCCGGAGCTAGAGAAAAGGGTCGATGACTTTGTGGCGGCCTGTGTATGGTGCCAGGCAGCCTCCCCGGTGCAGAGGGAACCGGCCATCGAAGCAATGCCTCGGGGGACCAGGCCCTGGGAGGTCGTACATGCCGATTTTGGATCCACGTCCGTGGGCACCCATTTTCTGGCCATAGTCGATGAGTACTCCCGGTACCCCGAGGTGGAGTTCGTGGAATCGGTGGCATTCGAGCATGTGGTGGTCGGCGTGGAAAAGATCTTTGCAACCCATGGGTTTCCCCTGACGCTGTGCTCGGATAATGGGTCGCCATTTCAAAGCGAACGCTTCTCTGAGTTCCTGGCCAGCTGTGGAGTTCAACATCGAAAGATATCCCCGCTGTGGCCGAGGGCCAACGGCGATGCAGAAAGGCTGATGCGAACACTAAACAAGACATTTCGGATTGCGCAGGGACAAGGCCAGCCCCTCCAACGGGCCTTGTATCAATTCCTGCGAGTGTATCGCACCACCCCTCATGCCTCCACTGGTGTCGCTCCGGCGGAAGTGCTGTTCCGGCGATGCCCCCGGGTCTACTGCCGGAGGTACAGGAGAGAGAGCCTGGGGTTATCAACGATCAGCAGGTGGAGGCCGACCGACTGGCCAGGATCAGCCAAGAGAACGTGCGACGGGGCCTGCGGCCCCAGCGGCTGGAACCCAGGGATGAGGTGCTCATCCGGAACCGCCATCCTCACGGGAAGTTGTCACTGCCTTATGAACCAGCGCCCCTGGATGTGGTCGCTGTAAAGGGGTCAATGGTGACGGCCTCCGATGGGCGGACGGCTGTCACCCGCAACGTCAGCTTCTTCAAGAAGTTGGGGGACTCGAGAACTGAACCCCCTCTGGACCCTGGTGTCGCCGAGACCCCGGAGGAAGATGGACCCCCTCTCGGTGCCCCGGTCTCTCCGTGTCGGGAGGCTGCTGTTGATGGACTGCCAGTGCCGGAGGTGAGCGGGAGGTACCCCCAGAGGACTGGGCGAGGGAAACCCGCTTACCTCAGTCATTATGTGTTGGGACAGTTGGAGAGTCATCCGGGGTGAGGAGGCTGACATTAAAGAGGCATGGGTCCAGGACGGGCAAGTTGTTTGCTGTGTGATATGTTGTGTTTAACTAATAAAGTAATTGTGTGTCCTCCTGAAAAAGGAGGAGTGTGGCGTTGCCCCGTAAGGGCTGCGTACGCGGCGGCGTGACGTTGCACGTCGCCGCGTGCGGCATAAATAAACGGGGCGTTCCCGGAACCGCAGAGCGACCGGGGAGCCCGAACCTAACGGACGTGTGAGTCTGAGCTCTGTAAGGTTGGGGGCTCACGGGCACGCATGGGGGGCCAAGGACAGACCCCCAACAGGCCCCCAAGAGCGGGAGGCCCGGGGTGACAGCCCAGACAGCCCATGACTCAGGCCGGCTCTGTGTGCCAGCCAGGGTTACGTTAAAGCAGGGGTCTGCAACCTTTGGCTCTCCAAATGTTTTGGACTACAGCTCCCATCAACCCTATCCAGTAAGTCAATGGTGAGGGATAGTGGGAGCTTCAATCCAAAACATCTGGAGAGCCACATGTTGCAGACCCCTGCGTTAGAGGATAGGTTTGTAGGACACATTTTGAACATGCAGGGAAACGTTGGGTCAAACAGGCTGGGTTGGAGAGTCCTGGACGGGGTGAATGGGAGCTCAAAGTCGCACCCAGTGAGGCTGAGGGTGTGTTAGGGCTGGCGGGTGTGGGGAGGGGCATTTTCAGCATTATGAATTGTGGCTCCCTCACGCCTTACAGCTGGGAAAAACAGTCTGAGGCGCACATTTGGGGATTTCATTACAATGAAGTCAAACGACTGCAGGAAGGTGGTTAATAGCTGCAGGTTATCACCTGCCAGCAGGGAGCAGCAAAACCAATGAAAACCTATGAATCGTTTTTTGACAGCTGAGTGCTACCTGGAAGGGGGAGATAGCCTGAGGGTGGCAGTAAGGGCAGCCTATAACGTGGATGCTGTGCACGCTTAATTTCCCTAATTAAAAGAATATATTTCTGTGTCTCAAGACTGCCAGCAAGCGGCAGCTGCTCAGATGCCCCACAAAACCCTGGGTCCATTTCAACAAAAAAAACCTGAAAGCCCCCGACGCCTGCCTGGTCTCACCGAAACTCAAAATGACACCATGAAGTCACAAGGCTGTATATAAACTCAGAGCTGACGGAAAGGATGTGGGGGTGAGGGAAGGGCAGGAAGGATCAAAATGATGCCATGGGCTTCCTGTGCCTAAAGGTGGGAAAACCCACCTGCATATGTCAGCAAAAAATGCATTGATGTTGTGCAGTTACATATTTTAAAATGCAAGCGTGCAGCGTGAAAGAGTCTATACGTTTTGGAGTGCACAAGCAGTTTGCATTTGTGCATTTTATATCCCCGGTGTACATACCTGATCACACAATCAATATCTTGTAAGGAATGTAGAGGATTCTTAGAACATTATCTGTTTACTTTCTGATACCTGGAAGCATTTGTAACATCTCCTGGAACAATATAATGCTAAACATGTGTACATGTGTGCATGCCTTGCACTTTCCTAGTCTGAGAGGATCTTACACTCCAGTAGCCTGAGGGAGCCCTGTAGTCTCTTGCCCTCATGGGCTTTGACACTGAGGACCTTTCTGTCTCCAAGACTCTGGCATTCTCATAATATTGGGGGGCGGGCGGCTCTGATATTGGTATCCTTCTAGTGTGAGGGATGCTGACACTTCCCTAGTCTGAGGTTGGGGGGGGGCTTTCACGACCCCAGTCTGAGGCGACCTTGCACTTGCCTGCACCGAGGGACCCTTACACTCTCCTTGTCTGATAGAGCCTTGCACCCACCCAGTTTGGGGGATGGTGACCTCTAACTGTGACCCTCTAATTTTTGGAAGGATTGACCTGTGTAACCTTATTGGTCTGTGGGTTTGAACTCCATGACCCCCTAGTGGGCTTTGATTGCGACACCCTGACATGCAGGAGCTCTGCTGCTGTCTGGTGGCTTTCATCTCTCTTAGTCTGAAAGGTGCTGCCACTATGATATCAAGCCGGTTTGGGGGCTCTAACTCAGCGACACTGACACTCTCCTGGTCTGAGAGGCTTCAACCCTAAAACCCTCAGTGTAACTATGGGGTCTGGTTCAGAGACCAACTTTGTCTCCCTGGTCTGACATTGAGATGCGCCTAGCCTATAATCTCTGGCAGTCTCTAGGCAGGGGGGGGGGGGCTGTGTCTAAAAGACCCTCTTAGCCCAGAGGGCTTGATCAGAAATGCCCCCCTTCTGTGGCAATGGAAGACTAAGGCTGGGCACATTATTCACACCAGAAAAGGACAGCTTGAGGTTTCAATCTGCTTTCCCCCTGAATGCAGTGACCCATTCCTATGTGAAGGGCGTTGCACTTTGCATTTGGGTTTTATACGGCACAATTCCAGCCAGGGAGCCACCGAGCACAGGCGATTGTGGGTAATGAAGTAAGGAACAAGGCACAGAAATCAAGCCAGCGGATATAAACAAGTCCACTATAAACAACACAATCCCACCAGTATTCGGGGCGGTCTCTCAATCAACCCCTCAGATCACTACACGTAATACATAGACAAGTTTTTTTAAAAAAATGTATTTATTTTTCTTTATTTAATTAGAAACATTAAAATGATTATTAAATAGATCAGAGCTCATATAAGAGTAAGTATAAATATAAGACATACAGTTATACAACATAAATAAAGTGCAAAATGTAAAGAAAAATGCTAATATCACAATAGAGCTGCTGGGAACTTGCTGCCCAATTACAAGCTGGGTAATATTCACCATCGTCCAAAATAAGTCCAAGTCAATGTCGAAGGATAAAATCCACTCGAGAGAAGGGAATCCCTCGGGTGGAACAAATCCTAGTCAACCGAATATAGTCAGGATGGTTTCGAAATGAATTCGAAGATGGATTAAATCCTGATAGTGGCAGCAAAAAAAGTCGTTAGTTCCGAATCTAGCAGTTTGAACATTGCAATAGACAAGAAACTGAAAGGTCTTCACAAAAATGATATTCATAAACCCATACTCTAAAAAGTCTAACATGGGATGCTATACGTCAACTACTAAGGTGACATGCGAAATAAACCACAAATACGTAAAACAGTATCGTGAGCATGGCGCCTTAAACCAGGTAGTTTCGATGGAAAACACATCTAGCTGGATTACAGATGATGTCCATCTTCGTCAGGACGTAGCATTCCCGTATAAACATTCATGAAGATTCATCTGTGTCTTGAAATTACCATGATCTCAGACCCTTTGGGGGTGGGCCCAGAAGCCTGACAAAAAAGTCCAGGAAATAGCGATCCGGCCACGCCAAAACAAATCACAATTGAATTAGATCATTGATCAAGCCCAGATCTGTCAATCAAGAACCATCAACAGATGATTCCTTAATGTGTAGAGCGACCTCAACTACATGTACAGAATCGGAGGTCCGAAGGTTCCCCAGAAGGGTGAATCTCCGAATGTCATTAAAGGATAGGCGAAGTCAGAGAGCTGTTCAAACTGCTAGATTCGGAACTAACGATTTTTTTTTGCTGCCACTATCAGGATTTAATCCATCTTCAAATTCATTTCGAAACCATCCTGACTATATTCGGTTGACTAGGATTTTTTCCACCCGAGGGATTCCCTTCTCTCGAGTGGATTTTATCCTTCGACATTGACTTGGACTTATTTTGGACGATGGTGATTATTACCCAGCTTGTAATTGGGCAGCAAGTTCCCAGCAGCTCTATCGTGATATTAGCATTTTTCTTCACATTTTGCACTTTATTTATGTTGTATAACTGTATGTCTTATATTTATACTTACTCTTATATGAGCTCTGATCTATTTAATAATCATTTTAATGTTTCTAATTAAATAAAGAAAAATAAATACATTTTTCAAAAAAAACTTGTCTATGTATTACGTGTAGTGATCTGAGGGGTTGATTGAGGGACCGCCCCGAATACTGGTGGGATTGTGTTGTTTATAGTGGACTTGTTTATATCCGCTGGCTTGATTTCTGTGCCTTGTTTCTGGTTGTTTCCCCTCTTGGCAGCGATGTAGGGGGTACCCATCTATTGTATTGCTAATGAAGTAAGGAAGGCAGAGGTTACGATATGTGGCATGGGATGTTCCTGTCATGGGGGTGGGATGTGAGGTAGGAACGCAAGGAATCTAGGTGGCACCCCAGTATTGACTGAGGAGTAAGGTTTTGAGCTCCCGCCTGAACTGCAAGAGCGTTGGCTCGGTCCAGACTGCCACCATGATGGTGTTCCCATATGATGACATGATATGAATGCCCAGAGGTTTCTAAGCACGGACCCCGTGGATCGAACCTGTGTTGCTCCGCATCGTCTTGCTTCCAAAGCGATCACGTTGCCCCTGAGCTATCCTTGCGAGACAGAGGCATAGCAATAGGAGTCCTGTTTCCCCTTTTCTTCCTTGCGTGCCAGTTTCGTCTCAAGCCTAGCAACGGCATGGCTCGTGCAGGAGCGCGACTCACCTGAGTTACGGAGTTCGCAGCCAGGTAGGGAGATGTGAGAGCGGTGGTTGCCTTCTGGTTGATACAGGCAGCCTTACATTGTATTCTGGCTGGCACGAGCAGCCACTGCAGCTCCCTTACCATCGGATGAAGGTAGCTGAATTTCTTGTTTCCCGTTGAGTTGTGCCACGGTGTGTTGGGTGATGCTAAGTGGAGCCAGGTGTGCTGAGGGAAGGCTAGTGGGAAGGGTATTTCCCCCATCAATGTGGCAGATGTCCTGGGTCTGGGCTGCACTTCTGAAGTATTTGGGTAGGAGGAAGGGTCTTATTTTCTGGGGAAGGGTTTGCTGGTGCCAGGTGGTTTGGGCCTTTTTGTTGAAATATTGTCTTAAGGAGAGCAAGCTATCTCTAATGAACACAAGTGATTTGGCAGTCGGGCCATGTGAGTTTCTGAAGACCTCAGCCGCCCTTGAATGCTGAGTTGGTTTGCCGGATGGCCAAGTAGGACACATTCCGTCTTTGTGGGACTAAGCTTCAGGTATGTGCTTGTCATCCTGGATTGGATGGAGGTCAGGCAATTCCTGGGGGATGTGATGTCTTGGGTACCACTGACCTTCAGGTATAATTGAGTATTTTCTGTTGAAGTGAAATGTTGGGGGTCATTCAAAAGTGATCCTAATTTATTTATTTATTGCATTTGGTTATACGCCCAAACCCTGGGGTATCACGGCGTAGGTTACAAGATAACTTGGATACTTAGTCTTTACATATTATCAGCTTAGCATACATACAGAGTTATGTGCAGTTACATGGTGATGCAGGATTACAACTTACAGGTCTAGTAATTACAGTCAAAAGTTATGTTACCACTGGCTCCATATATAGATTAAAGATCACCAGGTGGAGTATTGAACCTTATGGGCGTTTGCAGGTGACTGGGCGGCGGTCGGACCTGAAGTTGCCCATCTGGACGACTTGCTGCCTGTCCGAGATGTAAGATGCAAACCAGGTGAGAACTGTGACCGAGACTCCCATCGTTTTTGCGAGCTGGCTGGCCAGTGTGGCTCTAGGAGTGTGGTACCTGTGTGGTGCATACCTTATAAAAATATGTGTTATTGTCTGATGCACAGCAGAACAAAGTAAGTCAGCAAACAGGGGAGCTGAAACCCTAAATTACAATTTAAGAAAATACGTTCTCACCTTTTTAGACTCACAGGGATCCCCGCAAGGTGTGGGTCCCATTTCAGGTGCCATGCCCACTAGATGGACGCACCGCTATCCAGGAGCCATTTTGGATTTTGGTGTTATGGCTGTTGAAAGATACCGCGGAAACCTCGAAAAGTGCTGGGCAAGAGAGGATCTGCACATGACACCACACTTGCAGCGGGAACCACTCCTACAGGTAGGTCACTGTGTCTTCTCCACCACTGGATCTCCCAGGGGTAGGGTGACCAGATGTCTCGGTTTCCCGGGACAGTCTGGGGAAATGACCCCCTGTCCCGGGGACCTGGCAGTTTTTTGATTTTATAAACACCATTTGGGGTTTCCAGGGTTGGGTGGCTACGGTCCCGATTTTTGCCGGGATCGGGTCAAGGCGCAACTCTGCTTGCACGAATGGGGGTGTGAAATGCTTTTCATGCCCCCATTTCCTCCCCCTTCCCCTCTCCGGCACTCTCCTCCAATGAGTGGAGTGTGTGTGTGAGCACACCCCCTCCCCGAACCCCGCAACAGGCCAGCGACATAGAAGTAAGACTAACATTTTATTTGTTTTTACTTTAGCCCTACTTCTATTTCTATGGCCTGTCCCGGTTTTCTTTTTAAAAAATCTGGTGAACCTACCCAGGGCCAGATTAGTTCCATGAATGGAGCATCAAGCAAGGAGAAGATAACCAAGCGGAGCAGCAAGCAAGGAGAAGATAACCAAGCGGAGCAGCAAGCAAGGAGAAGATAACCAAGCGGAGCAGCAAGCAAGGAGAAGATAACCAAGCGGGGCAGCAAGCAAGGAGAAGATAACCAAGTGGAGCAGCAAGCAAGGAGAAGATAACCAAGCGGAGCAGCAAGCAAGGAGAAGATAACCAAGCGGAGCAGCAAGCAAGGAGAAGATAACCAAGCAGCAAGCAGCGGAGCAGCAAGCAATGGTGAGCCCATCTGAAGAGGTCCCCAAGGAGGTTCTTGAGAGTTAGCCTGAATGACAATCATTGAAACTCACCAGCGGTGTGCAGTGGCCACCATGCTGCTGCCCTTCAGACTGCTACCAGGAGCAGCCTCCAGCTCTGCAGGGGGGAGGTGTGCAGCAATGGGATGCCCCCGCTAAGGATAGACACCACACTGCCGGAGTGTGGAAAACTACTGCAAAGCCACAACCACTCTGCACTGTGGAGCGAAATCAGGCATTGAGAGCAGTGACCGCTGCGAGGTGCTTGCTGCAAGCGCAGTAACTACTGTGGGGGTAAGGATCACATCCATAGTACACTTGTACACACCCCCATTCCCCCCCTTCAGAGCGCGGTTCAAGGTAATACACAGATCTTCATAGAACACGCTACACACCGCCCAGCACATTAACCAGTCTGCACCTTTTGTTTGGTTGACGTCATGTTCCCGCGCTTTCAAGTTTAAACCATCACTTCCGCCTCCATCTTCCTTCTCTGCCCATTCCACCTGTTTATGCCCAAACTCTTTCTGTCGACGCCTCTTTTCCCTGCCAAAGCCTCAGGTCTAGACAGCCAAGGCTTGGGCCCAATTACGCATGAACTCCGACCAGTCTCAGAAGGACGTGTGTGGAGAATACATGACAATACCAGCAGCCATCGTATCTTATAACATTATGTAGCGGCATTCATTACAGAAACCCTGAGCTGTGCAGCTACTGCACTCTCAGGCAAAGGTCCCCTACCAATGAAAACTGTGCGGTATACAAGCACCTTTCAACACTGAAAATAACATTATTCTGTTCTCATATTCCCACTCCCTTTCTCCCTTTGAACATCAGTGTTTTGAAAGGATCTGGAAGCCATGAAGTTCATCCATTCTCTGTTATCTGAATGATGAACTCATAATCCCTTCCCTTCACTCCTCTATGCTGAACTCATAATCCCTTCCCCTCATTCCTCTATGCTGATCTCATAATCCCTCCCCTTCACTCCTCTATACTGAACTCAAAATCCCTTCCCCTCACTCCTCTATGCTGAACTCATAATCCCTTCCCTTCACTGCTCTATGCTGAACTCATAATCCATTCCTTTCACTCCTCTATGCTAAACTGATAATCCCTTCCCCTCACTCATCTATGCTGAACTCATAAACCCATCCCTTCACTCCTCTTTGCTGAACTCGCAAACCCATCCCTTCACTCCTCTTTGCTGAACTCATAATCCCATCCCTTCACTCCTCTATGCTGAACTAATAATCTCTTCCCTTCACTCCTCTATGCTGAACTAATAATCCCTTCCCATCACTTATCTATGGTGAACTCAGAATCCCTTCCCTTCATTCCTCTATGCTGAACTAATAATCCCTTCCCTTCACTCCTCCATGCTGAACTCATAAACCCTTCCCTTCACTCCTCTAAGCTGAACTCATAATCAACTCCCTTAACTCATCTATGCTGAACTCAGAATCCCTTCCCTTAACTCCTCTATGCTGAACTCATAATCAACTCCCTTAACTCATCTATGATGAACTAATAATCCCTTCCCATCACTCCTCTATGGTGAACTCAGAATCCCTTCCCTTCACTCCTCTATGCTGAACTCATAATCCACTCCCTTAACTGCTCTATGCTGAACTCAGAATCCCTTCCCTTGACTCCTCTATGCTGAACTCATAATCCACTCCCTTAACTCCTCTATGCTGAACTCAGAATCCCTTCCCTTCACTCCTCTATGCTGAACTCATAATCCACTCCCTTAACTCCTCTATGCTGAACTCAGAATCCCTTCCCTTAACTCCTCTATGCTGAACTCATAATCAACTCCCTTAACTCATCTATGCTGAACTAATAATCCCTTCCCATCACTCCTCTATGGTGAACTCAGAATCCCTTCCCTTCACTCCTCTATGCTGAACTCATAAACCCTTCCCTTCACTCCTCTATGCTGAACTCATAATCCACTCCCTTAACTCCTCTATGCTGAACTCAGAATCCCTTCCCTTGACTCCTCTGTGCTGAACTAATAATCCCTTCCCTTCACTCCTCCATGCTGAACTCATAAACCCTTCCCTTCACTCCTCTATGCTGAACTCATAATCAAGTCCCTTAACTCATCTATGGTGAACTCAGAATCCCTTCCCCTCACTCCTCTATGCTGAACTCATAATCCATTCCCTTCACTCCTCTATGCTGAACTCATAATCCACTCCCTTAACTCCTCTATGCTGAACTCAGAATCCCTTCCCTTAACTACTCTGTGCTGAACTAATAATCCCTTCCCATCACTCCTCTATGGTGAACTCAGAATCCCTTCCCTTCACTCCTCTATGCTGAACTCATAATCCATTCCCTTCACTCCTCTATGCTGAACTCATAATCCCTTCTCTTCACTCCTCTATGCTGAACTCATAAATCCCTTCTCTTCACTCCTCAATGCTGAACTAATAATCCCTTCCCTTCACTCCTCTATGCCGAACTCATAATCCCTTCCCTTCACTCCTCTATGCTGAACTCAGAATCCCTTCCCTTCACTCCTCTATGCTGAACTCATAATCCATTCCCTTCACTCCTCTATGCTGAACTCAGAATCCCTTCCCTTCACCCCTCTATGCTGAACTCATAAACCCTTCACTCCTCTATGCTGAACTCATAATCACTTCCCTTCACGCTTCTATGATGAACTCATAATCCCTTCCCTTCACTCCTCTATGCTGAACTCATACTCTCTTCCATTCCCCCCTCTATGCTGAACTCATAATACCTTCCCTTGACTCCTCTATGATGAACTCATAATCCTTTCCCTTAACTCCTCTATGATGAACTCATAATCCCTTCCCTTCACTACACCACTCCTCTATGGTAAACTCACAATCCCATCCCTTCACTCCTCTATACTGAAACTCCTCTATGCTGAACTCATAATCCCTTCACCCCCCTATGCTGAATTTATAAACCCTTCCCTTCACTCCTCTATGCTGAACTCATAATCCCTTCCCTTCACTCCTCTATGCTGAATTTATAATACTTTCCCTTCACTCCTCTTTGCTGAACTCATAATCCCTTCCCGTCACTCCTCCATGCTAAATTCATAATGCCTTCACTACTCAATGCTGAACTCATAATCCCTTCCCTTCCCTTCACTCCTCTATGCCAAACTCATTATCCCTTCCCTTCACTCCTCTATGCTGAACTCATAATCCCTTCCCTTCACTCTTCTATGATGGACTCATATTCACTTCCCTTCCCTCCTCTATGCTGGACTCATAATCCCTTCCCATCACTCCTCTATGCTGAACTCATAATCCCTTCCCTTCACTTCTCTATGCTGAACTCATAATCCCTTCCCTTCATTCCTCTATGCCTAACTCATAATCCCTTCCCACTGGCTCTTGTCAGAAATCCCCTATACATAGAGGTGGCATGCTCCACTGGCTCTCGTCAGAAATTCCCTATACATAGAGGTGCACGTGATTCCACTGGCTATTGTCAGAAATCCCCTATACATAGAGGTTAACATGCTCCCACTGGCTCTTGTCAGAAATCCGCTGTACATGGAGGTGTGCACGCTCCCACTGGCTCTTGTCAGTAATCCCCTATACATAGAGGTGTGCACGCTCCCACTGGCTCTTGTCAGTAATCCCCTATACATAGAGGTGTGCACGCTCCCACTGGCTCTTGTCAGTAATCCCCTATACATAGAGGTGTGCACGCTCCCACTGGCTATTGTCAGAAATCCCCTATACATAGAGGTTAACATGCTCCCACTGGCTCTTGTCAGAAATCCCCTGTACATGGAGGTGTGCACGCTCCCACTGGCTCTTGTCAGTAATCCCCTATACATAGAGGTGTGCACGCTCCCACTGGCTCTTGTCAGTAATCCCCTATACATAGAGGTGTGCACGCTCCCACTGGCTCTTGTCAGTAATCCCCTATACATAGAGGTGTGCACGCTCCCACTGGCTCTTGTCAGTAATTCCCTATACATAGAGGTGGCATGCTCCACCTGTCTTTTGTCAGAAAGCCCCTTATACATAGAGGTGTGCATGCACCACTGGCTCTCGTCAGAAATCCCCTATACATAGAGGTGTGCATGCTCCCATGCATAGAGGTGCACATGCTCCCACTGGCTCTTGTCAGTATCCCCTATACATAGAGGTGTGCATGCTCCACTGGCTCTTGTCCGAAATCCCCTATTCATAGAGGTGTGCATGCTCCCACTGGATCTTGTCAGAAATCCCCTATACATAGAGGTGTGCATGCTCCCACTGGCACTTGTCAGAAATTCCATATACACAGAGGTGCGCCTTTCCCATACATAGAGGTGTGCATGCTCCCATAGATAGAGGTGTGCATGCTCCCACAGGCTCTTGTCAGAAATCCCTTATACATAGAGGTGTGCATGCTCCCCCTGGGACTTGACAGAAATCCCCTATACATAGAAGCGTGCATGCTCCCTATGGCTCTTGTCAGAAATCCCCTGTAAATAGAGGTGTCCATACTCTCACCTGCTCTTGTTAGAAATCCTCTTATACATAGAGGTGTGCATGCTCCCATACATAGAGGTGTGCATGCTCCCATTGGCTCTTGTCAGAAATCCCCTATGCATAGAGGTGTGCATGCTCCCACAGGCTCTTGTCAGAAATCCCCTATACATAGAGGTGTGCATGCTCCCCCTGGGACTTGACAGAAATCCCCTATACATAGAAGCGTGCATGCTCCCTATGGCTCTTGTCAGAAATCCCCTGTACATAGAGGTGTCCATACTCTCACCTGCTCTTGTTAGAAATCCTCATACATAGAGGTGTGCATGCTCCTATACATATAGGTGCGCATGCTCCCATTGGCTCTTGTCAGAAATCCCCTATACATTGAGGTATGCATGCTCCCATGCATAGAGGTGCACATGCTCCCACTGGCTCTTGTCAGTATCCCCTATACATAGAGGTGTGCATGCTCCACTGGCTCTTGTCCGAAATCCCCTATTCATAGAGGTGTGCATGCTCCCACTGGATCTTGTCAGAAATCCCCTATACATAGAGGTGTGGCTGCTCCCATTGGCTCTTGTCAGAAATCCCCTATGCATAGAGGTGTGCACGCTCCCACTGGCTATTGTCAGAAATCCCCTATACATAGAGGTTAACATGCTCCCACTGGCTCTTGTCAGAAATCCCCTGTACATGGAGGTGTGCACGCTCCCACTGGCTCTTGTCAGTAATCCCCTATACATAGAGGTGTGCACGCTCCCACTGGCTCTTGTCAGTAATCCCCTATACATAGAGGTGTGCACGCTCCCACTGGCTCTTGTCAGTAATCCCCTATACATAGAGGTGTGCACGCTCCCACTGGCTCTTGTCAGTAATTCCCTATACATAGAGGTGGCATGCTCCACCTGTCTTTTGTCAGAAAGCCCCTTATACATAGAGGTGTGCATGCACCACTGACTCTCGTCAGAAATCCCCTATACATTGAGGTGTGCATGCTCCCATGCATAGAGGTGCACATGCTCCCACTGGCTCTTGTCAGTATCCCCTATACATAGAGGTGTGCATGCTCCACTGGCTCTTGTCCGAAATCCCCTATTCATAGAGGTGTGCATGCTCCCACTGGATCTTGTCAGAAATCCCCTATACATAGAGGTGTGGCTGCTCCCAATGGCTCTTGTCAGAAATCCCCTATACATAGAGGTGTGCATGCTCCC
Source organism: Ambystoma mexicanum (assembly GCF_040938575.1). Lineage (NCBI taxonomy): Eukaryota > Metazoa > Chordata > Amphibia > Caudata > Ambystomatidae > Ambystoma > Ambystoma mexicanum. The sequence goes on from NC_090921.1 coordinate 188,404,321, forward strand.
ACTGGCACTTGTCAGAAATTCCATATACACAGAGGTGCGCCTTTCCCATACATAGAGGTGTGCATGCTCCCATACATAGAGGTGTGCATGCTCCCACAGGCTCTTGTCAGAAATCCCCTATACATAGAGGTGTGCATGCTCCCCCTGGGACTTGACAGAAATCCCCTATACATAGAAGCGTGCATGCTCCCTATGGCTCTTGTCAGAAATCCCCTGTAAATAGAGGTGTCCATACTCTCACCTGCTCTTGTTAGAAATCCTCTTATACATAGAGGTGTGCATGCTCCCATACATAGAGGTGTGCATGCTCCCATTGGCGCTTGTCAGAAATCCCCTATGCATAGAGGTGTGCATGCTCCCACAGGCTCTTGTCAGAAATCCCCTATACATAGAGGTGTGCATGCTCCCCCTTGGACTTGACAGAAATCCCCTATACATAGAAGCGTGCATGCTCCCTATGGCTCTTGTCAGAAATCCCCTGTACATAGAGGTGTCCATACTCTCACCTGCTCTTGTTAGAAATCCTCATACATAGAGGTGTGCATGCTCCCATACATATAGGTGTGCATGCTCCCACTGGCTCTTGTCAGAAATCCCCTATACATGGAGGTGCGCATGCTCCCATTGGCTCTTGTCAGAAATCCCCTATACATTGAGGTGTGCATGCTCCCATGCATAGAGGTGCACATGCTCCTACTGGCTCTTGTCAGTATCCCCTATACATAGAGGTGTGCATGCTCCACTGGCTCTTGTCCGAAATCCCCTATACATAGAGGTGTGCATGCTCCCATTGGCTCTTGTCACAAATCCCCAATGCATAGAGGTATGCCTGCTCCCATACATATAGGTGTGCATGCTCCCATTGGCTCTTGTCAGAAATCCCCTATTCATAGAGGTGTGCATGCTCCCACTGGATCTTGTCAGAAATCCCCTATACATAGAGGTGTGCATGCTCCCATTGGCTCTTGTCAGAAATCCCCTATACATAGAGGTGTGCATGCTCCCATACATAGAGGTGTGCATGCTCCCATACATATAGGTGTGCATGCTCCCACTGGCTCTTGTCAGAAATCCCCTATTCCTAGAGGTGTGCATGCTCCCATACATAGAGGTGTGCATGCTCCCATTGGCTCTTGTCAGAAAGCCCCTATACATAGAGGTGTGCATGCTCCCATTGGCTCTTGTCAGAAATCCCCTATTCCTAGAGGTGTGCATGCTCCCATACATATAGGTGTGCATGCTCCCACTGGCTCTTGTCAGAAATCCCCTATTCCTAGAGGTGCGCATGCTCCCATACATAGAGGTGTGCATGCTCCCATTGGCTCTTGTCAGAAAGCCCCTATACATAGAGGTGTGCAGGCTCCTACTGGTTTCTCTAACCAGTCCTCCCATGACATGGGGAGCCAATTTCGAGGATCGGAAACAGATCTGGGTGGCCTTATGGAAAGAACCCAATAGTGTCTCTGGATGACCGCCTCCATATTTTCACTTGGGGAACCAGCCTCGGTCTAACAAAACCACAAAGGAAAACCCCAGAAGAGTTTTTTGGAGAAACCCTGAATGGGGAGATGATGATAATACCTACTTCCTCCCAGATGATAAGACATGTTCGCCAGGGGGTCTCGGGAGGATAGCTCAGGTGCAACGTGCTCGCCTTGGAAGCAAGGCGGCACAGAGCAACACAGGTTCGCTCCCCGGGTCCGCGCTTAGAAACCTCTGGGTATTAAGCACGTTATAACTAACCTATCATATCATACCATGCCTATAGACAAACCACCAGATGTCCAAGTCGAGTATTTACGCATGAGATATCGGCGCCAATGGATTCCGGTTGTCAAAGTGCTATTCGAACAGACGTGGTACCTCTGCATGAGAGAAAACATGGAGCCAGCATGTGTGCTCTGTGCTTGAGAGCACACAGGCCTATCCCGACATCTAAATGTGGATCTGGGATCACCAAGACGTATATCCATTCAACGTTGCCATCGTAGCCAATGGTCCGTTTTCTGGGAGTGTTGATCAGACTTTTCCCGGTCGGTATACAGCCTTTTAATCGAAAATGTTACATTGAAAACTTTTGTCATCAAAAAATGTTTCAAAGAATTTTTTTCTTATCTAAAATATATGTATGTATGTTTGTGTGGGATAAAGGATTACATTTGAAAAACCGGGTTTTAGAGGGGACCGCCAATAATACAAAAATAAAAATATGTAGGAATGTTTGGGGTGATTTAAAGGGCAGAAAACAGGGGTTTGTCCCCTCCCCCGCCCCTATTAAAAAAGAAAGAATTCAGTAAATTCGGTGTACAGATTTTCTGTGAAAAGTGTCATTAATATACATTAGGTGAAACATGTTTAATGAATTTTTTTCGTTGAAACATCTTTCAAGGAAACATGTTTCAATGAAAAGACATGTAACCACTTTGCCCTGTTCCATCAGTAGTTCATGAGAGCTAGAAGAGCCTACTGGCAGAAGGTCCTCCTCTCATGCTGCCAGCATCCATTGTTATGTCTGCTTGGAATAACCCAAGAGGAGCCAGAAGAGTGACCGGCCGGTCACACTTGAGAGACTATTTCCTGGGGTGAGGACAACCATCCAGACAAAGCACACACATAGAATGACTGGTATGTGTAACTTCTAATGTTGCGTTCCACCATTCGCGCAGCTGCACTAAACTGGCTGAATACATCCTGACCGTTTCCTATCCTCACTCATCCAAGCATTGTAACCTGAACGCGGGCAATACACAGCCCATCCCGAGGGGAATCAAAATGAGCGAGTCTTGACACGGATGCGAAGCCATCACAGAACCACACCCTCTTCCCTCCCAAAGAGTACTGTTTAATGAGGCACACAGATCAGCCGGTAATACCCATCAGTCCAATCCAGGATGATGCCATCACCAGCCACTCCCTCATGCCATCTGCCTACTTCACCTGCTTCTCCTTTTCCTGTACTCCCTTCCCATAGCCTCTCCTTTGCTGGCTGCAGACTCGGATCTCTACATCGCAGGCGTGGGCCCAATGGCACTTGCACAATCTGAACGACACAAGGCCTAGTAAGATCGTGTGTCTTGTCTTCCCTCTGTCTTCCCTCTCTTGTCTTGTAGCGCCTAGAGCCACTTGTGTACAGGCGCGTTATAAATGCTGCTGTGTAATAGTGGCAATAGGCACAGGTACCCTGCTGTGGGTGCACTGATCTGGGAATTGCTGATTACAGACGCACGGTCTCTGATTGCAGAAACAATGACACCTCTGTGATGTGGTGCGCTGATTGTAGGCACATAACGTTTGCTGGGAGACTAGCCCTGTAGACACCTCCGTGATGTGTGGCGCTGATTGGCGGCACATTACGTTTGCTGGGAGACTGGGCCCTGCAGACACCTCTGTGATGTGGGGCGCTGATTGTAGGCACATTAAGTCTGCTGGGAGACTAGCCCTGCAGACACCTCTGTGATGTGGGGCGCTGATTGTAGGCACATTAAGTCTGCTGGGAGACTAGCCCTGCAGACACCTCTGTGATGTGTGGCGCTGATTGTAGGCACATTACGTTTGCTGGGAGACTAGCCCTGCAGACACCTCTGTGATGTGTGGCGCTGATTGTATGCACATTAAGTCGGCTGGGAGACTAGCCCTGCAGACACCTCTGTGATGTGGGGCGCAGATTGTAGGCACATTAAGTCGGCTGGGAGACTAGCCCTGCAGACACCTCTGTGATGTGTGGCGCTGATTGGCGGCACATTACGTTTGCTGGGAGGCTGGGCCCTGCAGACACCTCTGTGATGTGGGGCGCTGATTGTAGGCACATTAAGACTGCTGGGAGACTAGCCCCGCAGACACCTCTGTGATGTGTGGCGCTGATTGTAGGCACATTACGTTTGCTGGGAGACTAGCGCTGCAGACACCTCTGTGATGTGTGGCGCTGATTGTAGGCACATTAAGTCTGCTGGGAGACTAGCCCTGCAGACACCTCTGTGATGTGGGGCGCTGATTGTAGGCACATTACGTTTGCTGGGAGACTAGCCCTGCAGACACCTCTGTGATGTGTGGCGCTGATTGTAGGCACATTACGTTTGCTGGGAGACTAGCCCTGCAGACACCTCTGTGATGTGTGGCGCTGATTGTAGGCACATTAAGTCTGCTGGGAGACTAGCGCTGCAGACACCTCTGTGATGTGGGGCGCTGATTGTAGGCACATTACGTCTGCTGGGAGACTAGCCCTGCAGACACCTCTATGATGTGTGGCGCTGATTGTAGGCATATTACGTTTGCTGGGAGACTAGCCCTGCAGACACCTCTGTGATGTGGGGCGCTGATTGTTGGCACATTAAGTCTGCTGGGAGACTAGCCCTGCAGACACCTCTGTGATGTGTGGCGCTGATTGTAGGCACATTACGTTTGCTTGGAGACTAGCCTTGCAGGCTGAATAAATAATGTTGCATACTTGTTGCAGGGAATGCAGCTGCTCTCGAGTACTGGTTACAGGCTCAGCCTGCGCTGCTGCACACTGATTGTAGGTACACTTGCTGGCTCCATTGGGAGGGGCACTGATTATTGGAACAGTAGCTCACAGGAGGGCCTGTGGTTACTGGCATAGTTATTCTATTATGGCATTTTATTCTTCCTAGGGTTCACTTGCTCCCTCACCCCCATCATGCTCTGCCGGTGGTCTGGCGCGTACATTCTAGCTCCCGCGTTGTGCAGCGACTGTGGGGGCGCCCTACAAGGAACCTACATGAATAAATTCTGGGGGGGTGGTGGTGAATTACAAGGATAACAGCACTTCTGCCCTGGGGTGATGATTAAGCCCCTACTGTTCCATTGTGGGGGTGTTATTATAATAATGCCTCAGATATACCCACTTTAACTCTGGTATCTAGACACTCATTACAGGCACCCTGATTGCTGGCAAAGAAGTGAATCGGGGCTTTAAGTGGGCCGGGGCCAGCCGGGGCAGAACTCAGAAATATGTTTCTTTGACGGGTCCCTGCTGGGCTCCCTCTTATCACTTGGCAGCCTAAACCTGGAGCTCCCGCTCATGTTCGGGGGCTTAAGCTTTAGAAAAAAATGCCTTTTTTCCTTAATGATGGCGATGGCGCTGTCCCCTGCTAGGCCTTCCTTTTAGTAATAGATACAGAGATCAGCACCCTCTCCCCCATGCGGGCAAGGGTGCTGATCTCTGCAAAAGGCTGTTTGGCGGTGGGGGAGGATCTGTAACCCATTAAACCGGGCCCTTCAAGGGGGCGTGGCCTAACGGTGGTGACCCCTCCCCCTTGATGAGCCCCGGCTAGGTTCTTTGGGCCACTTAACTGCAGTGAGTGTAGGTAAATCCAGCTGATGGGGTATTTATTGCCGACACATTTGGCCAGATTCTCTAAGCGCAACAAATTCAAAAATGCAAAGAGGGTGCTCTTTTTAAATGTGCGTTAATTTGACAAAGGCGTAGACGACCTTATTCCCAAATTGTCCTGCGCATTTTCAGGGGGCTGGGTGGCAGCGCAAATGTTGCACTGGCCAACCACTCGCATTGGCCCCGACACTAATGCACGCAGCGACTGTATAGGCATTTCAAAGTGACAGTGCTCAAAGGGCCCATCATTGCAATCAGTAAAAGAAAGCGTTGATTACACGCTCATTACCTCTGTTACGGAGTACGAATTACCGGTATAGTAACTCCTCTACATTGATTACATAATCAGACACTCTTCAGTTGAGTAGTAATTATTGGTGCAGTAGCTCCTCTTTAGTCATCAACTACTCTTTGGAGTACTGATTGCTGGTGGAATAGCTCTTCTGTATTGATTACATACTCGGCTACTCTTCTTTTAGTTACAGATAACTTGTGCAATGCATCCTCTATATTGATTACAAGCTCATTAACTAGTCTATGGAGAACTGGTTACTAGTGCAACAACTCACCCGCCTTGATTACATGCTCAGTAATTCTGCTATGGGACACTGATTAGCGGAGCAATAACTATTCTTCATTTGTCACACACAAATTCCCATCAACATTTTTGGGGGTGGTGAGAAAGGGTTAATAAAGAATTGGGGGAAGGTAAATAAAAAAACATTTATTAAGGGGATTTGGGGTAGGGGACCCCCCACCCCAAAATATTTTTTTTTAAATGTACATAAAGTTTTTCTGCAAAACCCCTGTCGGAGAAAAGGGGGTCAGCGAAATGACATGCAACCGTTCTGACGAAGAGACTTTCTTGACTGCAACACTGAAGCGGGAAATGGTGTCAAGTGTATTGCCGTCTTTGTGGGCGGGGCTCATGATTTGTTGTTAGAAGCCCATGTTGGAAGACATGTTTAGAAAGTTCTTTCTTTAGTTTGCCCTCAATCCAAGGATTAGCGTCTCCCAATATGATGTTGTTGGATTAATTGAAGGCCTATTATCTGTTCCGGCCCTTCTTCAAGGAAGTCGGAACAAGAGCCTGGTGGGTGGTAGGCTACCACTATTACCACGCAAGAGTTATTGATGCTGCTGATGCCTAGGGCGTTTGATGCAGAGCATTTGGTAGTGTCTTTTCGAAGCTCAAGAGCTCTGGTTCTACCAGTACTAGCCCCCAACCTTCCCAATCCGTGCAGTATTGTGTGGTAGCTGACCGCTGCAAAGGTTAGTGGTCCCGAGCCAAAGGTGAGGCCCTCTAACAAGAGTGAAACTGACCTAGTACACACTACAGCCAGACCGTGGCTCCAGAGAAAAAGGGCCTCCTCACCTGGGCCGCCCTGTGACACACCATGTCCATGTGCCATTGACCAGTGCCCATTATGTAAACATCACAAAGGGAAGCCAGTAATGCAACCTTTATACGAGGTTAGAGCCTCTAGTCCAAACCTGCTGATTGGCTAGAGAGCTAGAAGTTGTGAAAAGATCAGAGGAGAAGCACAGAATGCAGGCGTATCCTGTGTTTAGACCCTGCATTTCACACTTTCTGAATGTCTAAAGAGAAGAAAACGTGTTCTAATGAATCTTTATAGACCCCGTCTGAGGGCTGTATTGAGAGTTACTGGCCCTAAAAACCGAGTTAAAATCCTGAGGGGGGCAAGCGTGTTTAATGGGGTTTATGGCCCCATTTTGCCAGTACAGCCCAAGGGTGTGGGTCTATAAAGCTATGGTTCCATGTCATTCCATTGCACGTTTTTATTCGCAGCATTTTTTGCTGCAGATTTTTTGCCGCAAAAACTCATAGAATTTTTGTTTTCTTTTTGGGGGAGTTACCCCTCAAACCCCCCTTCCCACTGATTTGAAATCTAGTCCTGAAACACCCAGAAACCTTATATCCCTCTACCCATCCCCCATATTTTTTGATGGGTTATTTTGCGGTAAAAAAAGGCAGCAAAAAATGCCGCTAAAAAAAAACCAGCGATGAATGGACGTCGTACCAAAGCTATATGCCACATCGCTCTTCTTACTATATAGTTTGGTTATGCATTATGTAGCGCTCTAGATGTTTTGGGCTTCAACTCCTTTTATCCTTAGCCAGCATAGTCAATGGTAAACAGCTGGAGGGCCACATAATGAGTAAACATGGTGATAATAATATGTATAAGTAAATAGAAGTTACTAGTACTTAAGCCTGCCCGGACAATTGCAGAAAATTGGCTGCTTGTACGGCCTGTGGCCTTAGAATGCAGCTTTCTGAAAAAACTGCAGATTCTACGAACCATTCTACAGGCTATACTGGCTCGTAAAGCACACAGATTTCCAATGGGAATCCTCTATGAGTATTCCAAGGGTATTAATGGGTATTAGCACCTGGCCTCTGATATGAATCGGTGTGATAGCCAATCAGAAGTCTTGAGAGATGAGCCTTGCCTCATGGTATTTACTGCCTTTTGAGGTCCTCAATCTGCCTGACACAGAAGAATCTGTTTCACCCCATGTGCTCCCTCCTCACTCAAGCCTCAAATCCCTGCATGTGTGCTCTACTCACTATCCCTTGTTCCCCTAAGGCTACTAAAGACGAGCGCAATCCCACCCTCTTCCCACACTCCCGCCGCCTCCGCTCCCTGTCCGCCCATCCCTTGCATGACGGCCGCCATGGAAAGGGAGGAGGGACTCAGAGTAGTTACCTTTTGTCTTCTTTCCATTACAGCCATCACCTTGTGTAGTTTTGTTAAGCGTGTGTAATAAACCCTGAGCCATTTCACAACTTAAAAAAACTACAAGCACCTCGGACAACATGCCGGGATGCTAATAGGTATTATCCTGCGGTGGGCCACCATTACTGCTTGTTAATGGCTCCAGGTTCTGTGTTAAGCCCCTTGCTTCACTAAGGAATGTGAGCCCCGGACTACCAAGCAGTAATGCACCCCTACCTAGGGGGAGGAGGGGGCTATTCCTTAGTTATACACCCTGGAATGTTTGTGCAGTCCTGTCTTTGGATAACCGGCTGGACAAGCTGTATACGCTGTACAAGCTGGGACAACCCGCAGACTTGTATAGCCCTCCCATTGTCTGGCGACAATGCAGAGCGTACCTACAGCCAACTCCATGCAACTGTCCAGGCAGACTCATGTAACACTCATTAATTAACTAATCTTTTGTAACGTGCTTAATACCGGAGACCAGTCTCTAAGGGCGGGACCAGGATTCGAACCTGTGTTGCACAGCTGTGTCCTGCTTCCAACACAAACACGTTTTTATAATAACTTATAGACTCAGAACCATGTGCCTTACCAGGCGTAATTCACCCATAACCCCTTTCAAACACCCAGGGTATTCAGTGCCCATAAAAGCTCCCAGACGGAGTCTGAGGCGCTGATACGGCTCTCAGACTGAGTCTATAAAGCTTAATTAAACCCTCAATGTAGGAGGTAGTCAACAATTGGCATGAGCTGCCAGAGACCCTGTCCTCTGTGATTCCCAAGGTATCCTCTATCTACTTACGTACATGGGTTGAAAATTGCACTGCAGAGTGGAGGTATGGACGGCATTATTCCTATGGAATCTGCCCATTTTTATGCCAGCAAAAAACAGGAGGATTCCATACGAATCCATTGTAAACGCTGCCTGAAATGCATAAATGGCAGGCTGTGTTTACTCAGTTCGCACCGTGACATGCAAAAGGGGGCGTTACGGTGATTTTTCCAACATTTTGCACTTCTCCTTTTCACTTTACTGCGAAAATGATGAAAATTGCCATGGTGGACCTGTTTGCACCTAAATGAAAACATAACAGGTCCCCTCTGGGAAATTTATATGAGTTCCACAGTGGACAACATTTGTAAATGCTAGCTTTAATGTGCCAATTAAAATAGTTATTTCACAGATGACCATATACAAATAAATGACATTGTGCTGGAAAATGGGGCCGCTGCCCTGCCCTGCCCACCGGCGAATATCCCAAACCCACCCTGCCCTGCCCACCTGCGAATATCCCAAAGCCAAAGACAGCAAAGCTGGGGAGCGGGCGTCAGAACACACCTAGGCAACAGAGGTGAGCGACTTATGCTCTGTAGATGGTCTCCAGCTTGAAGGAACCGTCACCATGGACTAAGCTGGCGAGGGCTGATGGGCGATAAAGTCCAAACCACACAGTGATCCAAAGGTTGGAGTCCCCTGACTTATGTATTATGATGTTAAGGCTACAAAGCCTTTTGATTTAGCAGTAGAGGCACCTATGCAATGGCAAATACATGCCACTTTCAAGTTCAAGGTAACTCATTATGTGGCCCTCCAGACATTTTGGACTTCAACTCCCAGTAGCCCAAGCCAACATAGGCATTGCTGAAGGATCATGGGAGTTGTTATACAAAACAAATCCTTTGAATTCACCAATAGAGGGACCTATGCAATGGCAAATATATGTCGCTTTCCAGTCCGTGGTTACTCATTATGAGGCTTTCCAGAGGTTTTGGACTTCAACTCCCAGTAGCCCAAGCCAACATAGGCATTGGTGAAGGATCATGGGAGTTGTTGTACAAAACAAATCCTGTGAATTCATCAATAGAGGGACCTATGCAATGGCAAATATATGTCACTTTCCAGTCCATGGTTACTCATGTTGTGTCCATCCAGATGTTTGGGGCTTCAACTCCCAGAAGCCCAATCTGACATAATAGGCATTGGTGAAGGATCATGGGAGTTGTCCAAAACAATTGGAGGGCCACGCCATGAAAATCCATCTCCCTCCCACACACCCCTGCATAGTGGACACATCTGTTAAGCAGAAGGAGGAACGCCAGAGCTAGTTATGTTGGATGACGAAGCCTGGGAAACCTCTTCCAAAACTGTATAAAAACATACCTGCTGATAGTTTCACACAGTATCAGTAGAATAAACCAAAAATAATGCCCCTCAAAGATAAAATCATTCAAGATGCAGGAGATAACTCCAGATGTTATGGAACAGGGAACCCTTGATTTCAATGCATTGTGCCCCAAATGGACTAGGTATTGATCAATGAAATGTCATAGTCAATAAGGGCACACTGATTCTCCCAACAAACTGCCACAAGTCTCCATGTCCCTTCTAAAAAGGCCCATCCAAGGAACATGCACCATTGAAAATGTGGCTACATGAGATATTGTAGTTGCCTAGAACTCCTTGACACCTGAAATGCATTGAAGAAGGTGTGCATGCAATGGATTCCTACTACACCCTGCTGACTGCGGCATAATATAGTTGACAATGTTTCGGCACGTAATAGATCAAAGGTAGCCTGCTTCAGGATAGATATGACTCATACCATTGATTGATATGATGACGTTGGCTTTGTGGGAATCATCTTAGCCATGCAAGAGGTGGGGAGCTGTCAGGATCTCCCCTCACTAGGCTAATAGTTAGTGGCTCTGTGAGCCATAGATTAGTTCTTACCAGAGTGCTAAAAGCACAAACTCCCTCTCCTTCCTCTGGGATGCAGGGGAGGAAAGCCTCCACTTGCTTTGCCATGGTGCCTTGCCCATTACCACCGCATGGGCCTGGTAGCTCGCGAATGGTGTTGGTAAGAAGGTCAGGGCCAGAACACTTGATGGCTGTGCCTCAGTTTGTGCCTCAACCCAGCTGCCCTGGCCCAGCCTCTCCAGACCCATCAAATGGTCAGGCCGGCATCAGTCTACCGCATCCTGGTGGCCAAAGACAGAAGAACCTTTGCGTAAGTGTTTGGAGAAACGCAAGGAAAAGGTAATTGAAGCAGAAGAACCTAACTTGATGCTACGATGCAGCCATTACCTTCATTGTCTCCATACAAAACTAGGGCTCCCTTGTTTGGTATCTTTTGTTGTATTCCCCCACTTGCGTGGTGTCAGATCATCTGCTCTGCTTCAAGCATGCTAAGTGTCAGTGCACTTCTGACTTATCATTGTGGGACCTGGAGGAGGCAAGGAGAAGCAGAGTGCTGATGCTCTGGTGAGTGTGGAACCCGGGAGCTGGCCTCCCATCCCCCACAAAGTGACAGGAAGAGGCAGGGTGCTGATGTTCAATGGTACCAGAATGAATAGACTGGTACCCGGAAGATACCCCACCCGCTCCCACAGAGAGGTAGAGTCAGGTTGCTTCGGTTCCATGCGGCAGAGCCTGATGAGTGTGGAACCGTGGAGCAGGATCACCTTTCCACACAGAATGACGTGGAGCGCCAGGGTGCCGCAGTTCAGTGGGGCGAAGTCTGGTGAGGGGAGCAGGATCACCTTTCTACACAGAATGACGTGGAGCGCCAGGGTGCCGCAGTTCAGTGGGGTGAAGCCTGGTGAGTGTGGAACTGGGGAGCAGGATCACCTTTCCACACAGAAGGACGTGGAGTGCCAGGAGGCCGCAGTTCAGTGGGGCGAAGCCTGGTGAGTGTGGACCCGGGGAGCAGGATCACCTTTCCACACAGAATGACGTGACGCGCCAGGGTGCCGCAGTTCAGTGGGGCGAAGCCTGGTGAGTGTGGAACCGGGGAGCAGGATCACCTTTCCACACAGAATGGTGTGGCGTGCCAGGGCGCCGTAGTTCAGTGGGGCGAAGCCTGGTGAGTGTGGAACCGGGAGCAGGATCACCTTTCCACACAGAATGACATGGAGTGCCAGGGGGCCGCAGTTCAGTGGGGCGAAGCCTGGTGAGTGTGGAACCAGGGAGCAGGATCACCTTTCCACACAGAATTACGCGGAGCGCTAGGGTGCCTCAGTTCCGTGGGGCAGAGCCTGGTGAGTGTGGAACTGGGGAGCAGGATCACCTTTCCACACAGAATGACGTGGAGCGCTAGGGTGCCTCAGTTCAGTGGGGCGAAGCCTGGTGAGTGTGCAACTGGGGAGCAGGATCACCTTTCCACACAGAATGACGTGGAGCGCCAGGGTGCAGCAGTTCAGTGGGGCGAAGCCTGGTGAGTGTTGAACCGGGGAGCAGGATCACCTTTCCACACAGAATGACGTGGAGCGCCGGGGTGCCGCCGTTCAGTGGGGCGACGCCTGGTGAGTGTGGAGCCGGGGAGCAGGATCACCATTCCACACAGAATGACAGTGTCGACGACGAAATCCCAAAATGGAGGAGGCACCCCGATAACCCGGGCGGTGTCCTCCTCCTATCCTCCCCCTCCCCCGGGATGAGGGGGAGGTGCCCGCAGGAAGTGCGGCAAGACGAAAGCCCGCGAAAGGAAACAGCGCGGCAAATCGAAGGAAAAGCCCGCGAAGGGCAACAATGGCGGGGGAGGGGCTACCCTCCTTTATAACAAGCGGGCGTCCCACTGCAGGCAGTATCTAGCCTTGGCATTGGGACGCCCACCTACCAGCAGAGGACTTCGTTTTCAGCAGAGGACTTCGTTTTCAGCAGAGGACTTCGTTTCCAGCAGAGGACTTCGTTTCGCTCGTAGGAGAAGGATGCCGTTCGAGTTCGTTCGGGGTTTCCAGTGGAAGACGGTTTCGGTGAAGGGGTTCCAGTGAGGAAGGAGCAGGGCTACGGTGGAAAAGGAGCGTCGCACACAAGCGAAGGTACGTGCAGGGGAGGGGCTGGGAACAGGAATGGTTCCTTAATGGGGCGAGCCCAGATGGTCCTGGGTTACACCCACCCCCCCTATGCGACCTCGCCTGGGGGTTTGGTACACTCTCGGGCTGCTGCGCAGCGGAGAGGTCAATGCTGGTGTGGACGGCCTCGCGGCAGAGGCATTAGAAGGCGGGAGCCTAGTAGGAAATAGTATGCGGTGGGGGATAGCTCAGTGGCAACTTGTGCTCTCGTTGGAAGCAAGACTTCACGAAGCGACACAAGTTCGATTCAGGGGTCGGCCCTTAGAAACCTCGGCGTATTTAAACACGTTATAAATATGCAACTAAGACAACAATACAAAACCAATTCTTGAACAGCACCTCGATCCCCCCGGGCTGTGTGAACGGTTTAAAATACAAAATAGTTTTGACATGGATTTCTTCGTCTGGTCAGTTAGCACCGCGAGTCGGGCGCTTGGGTTGACATCTGTGCAGAGCCTGCCGATGCAGGTCGAATCCCAGGAGGGCCTTATACCCTTTCGAGCTCGATAAATGAGCACCACACATCGTGTGATAATAGCGCTCAGGGTTTGTAAGTGATAGAAATGCACAATTATTAGTAAATAGTCAACCGCCGCGAAGGATACCTCTGTGTACATGAGCCTTCTCAAGGAAATACCTCTGGCAAGGTGTATTTTACAGCCAGCCGGTCAAGTGGCGCAGCGAGGAGAGCGCTCGCTTGACATCCGGGCAGATCCTGCTAACACAGGTTCGAATCCCGCGGGCGCCCTGTTTGATAAAGGAGCACTTCATAAAGGGGTAATAATAAACAGCGCTCGCACAGCACAGCCACTGGTGGCTCAACCGCTAAGGGCATTGTCGTGGATTGCTGAGGACCTGAGTCCTAATCCCAGGTCTGGAACCTCCGGGGCATTTAAAAAGATAGATTTTTTAGATACCGGAGCGTTAACAGCACGATTTAAGTACCGAATTATGTGCATGATGGTAAGGGAGTACAGGGGCTTCTCAATTTTGCACCGTTTCTGGGTCGGCCGTCGTGGCCGTTCAAGGTTGCGGTGTATATCGGCTCTTATTATGAGCACATGGAGTGGTTGTGTCTTGGTGATCGGAAATGGGTGTGCGTATATCCGGTTCAGGGGGCACTAGGGGGATTCTTTGCTAAAGGGACTTGTAGGTGAGGGCAGACGCTGTGAACAGGGTAGCAGAATCAAATGATGAGAGGTTTGATTAGGCACGTGCTTTGGAGTAAACGTTCTTTACGTAAGGGTGGGTGTGATCATGTTGTTCGCAGTTAAAAAATTGCGCGCACTTCCTGGGAGATGATAAAACCGGTATTAGTGAAGGATAGTAGTTCGTATCCTGGGGGAAATAAGCGTTTTTCCCTAGCCTGGTGCCAGGTCGGGGCAGTCACACGTGCGCAGGAATACGCCTTGTGGGTCGGTGGGTGTGGAGGTGCCTAGGACCTCAACATGGGTAGAGGGAATGGAGCGGCACCTGTAGAAACCGAGGCTGCATAGAGAGTGAAACGACGTGTTTTGCTAAGGTGAGGCGAACAGGCCATTTCACGGAATGGTCTTCACAGGGTGTGGGTGAATTAGTTGCGCGGTCGCACATTACTCCGGTGAGTTTCGGGAGTTCATGGGGAAGGTATTGGAAATAGGGTCAGAAGTGGTAAAGTGGCTTAGTATGTGGCCACTCGGTATCGGTTTAAATGCGACGAGGGGTTCATCATTACATGCAATGGCGGGCAACCATGCCTGAGAGGCCATGGCAATGAAGGGTTGGTTGAGATGGGGGGTTAGCCAAGGGGGCTGCAATTCCGTACCACTGGCGTATGGTGCGGCGAACTAAGGAAAGGCGAGTAGCACAGCTCAGGTTAGGACTCTTGAGTTGCGCCGGCGGTTGCGGGCTAAGGGTGACATTACGACATCTGGGGCTAAAACAAGCAGTCGGGGGCTCCGGGGATCCGGTTTTGAGGTGCAGTCAGCTCAGCTCGGGTTCACCATTGTTGGGGTTGGAGGCGACGGGAGGTTTGTAATAGGTCGCGGTAGGCTAGGCAGCCAGGCCGAAGGGAAAGCTGGTATGACTTGGGGTATGAGATACAAGTCACAGGTTCAAAGCCCAATAGGGCTTACTCAGCCTCCACCCTTCCAAGGACAGTTGACAAGTACCAATAGCGGTTGGGTTGATAGTAAGTGAAGATGGGGGCGGTATAGAGCGTCGGATTAAAAGCACTAGATAAACAACGCGTCAACAGCATTATAGAAGTTTGCCCGGTTCCGAGTCGCCAGTCAACGGTAGCAGTCTGCATGCAGAGAAAGGCTAAAGTATGGACAGCACAGCAGCGCGGACATTAGCATAGCTCGCGGCCGCGTTCCAGACCTGCTGTCGGCGCCATTATAAGGTGCCCACGGTAGCGAATGTCTAGCCGTCCTTCTGGTTGGAATGCGAAGGAAAGGGGCTCAAGGCTAAGAAAGGGGAGTTGGTTTACGCTAGGAGGAGGCAGATTGTGCATCTAGGAATCCATCTAGGAATCCTCCTTACACGGCGATAATGTGAGGTATCACTACTGGGTCACAGCGGGCAGGCTATACGACAGGAGTGACAAGGAATAAGGGGTGGCCTCAGGCGATTCGCCGATCAAGCAACTATTTGGCTGGTGGTAACATAGGTTTTGGAATGGGCAGGAAAGGGCATGGATCGTTCAACAAGCGGCAGATTGTAAAGTAACGTGGAGCAGGTTCCCGACTCCTTGGGTCCGGGTCGGACATGGAACCGCGGGATGGTGACTATGGGTTAAAGAAGGTTAGCAGCGTGGTAGGCCTCAAACCGCGGGGGCGTGGGGGTAACTCAAGCACCTACGCGGTAACAGGCGATAATTTATTCCACAGAGGGACGCCTTACCAGGTGGAGAAGTATTCTGGTACGGCGTGACAGGGAGAGTGCCGGTAAGGGGCGGAGGATGCCAGCAACATGGGGGTCCCACAAGTTGGGGGAACTACCGTCATAGGGTACGGGGGAGCAGTGCAGGGTTTTGGCAGGCGCCCGTAAAGGTTTAATTCATGTGTACAGCCAGGTTCAAGGGGTGTTAGGGCCACGTTTAGTTGGGCCGGCGGGACATCCCGCCAGCAGCGAACTGATTGTGTGTGGCCATGAGAAAGGCAGAACGCGGCAGCCACTGGTCACCTTGCTTAGTCCACCGGCGGAGAGATTACTAGATGGCGTCAGATGTAACCACAGCGCTTTCCAGTGGAATTGCTCATTAAAGGGTCAATGATTTCAAGGGGGCCAGGGGCTGCCGAGGCTGAGCGTTCCATAGGGATCAGAGTTGGTGCTCTGTGCAGGGCAGCTACTACGAACTGCACAGGTGGGCTGAAGTGCCGCTGTTGCTAGAAGCAACTCCGGTCGGAGGCTGGCAATTTTATTGCATGGGCAGGTGAAGCTCGCTTTAACTGGGGCAGGTCAAAGGGAGACTGGTGGGCTGAGCTAGCACGAACTTCCCTCCCTCTCGCTCGGACGGGGCCACATAACCCAAGAGGCGTCTGGTAGGCGGGGTAACTCTTTAGGACACCCCTGGGTGTCAGGGTGGTGGCATACAACACGTATCGAGGGTGAACCAATACCTCGGGGGGTGAAGGTTCTGGGGTCGGTTTGGGTACCCACAATCTGGGGTAAACCGGGACTGCTGGGGCCTGGAAAGGGTGAGCTTGGCTGGAGGGGCCCAGTGGGGTACACAGCTGTTCAATTTGCGGCCAGGTCACGGCCTAATAATTAAGGTGGGGGTGCTCATCAACAAACAATGCGAGTTGGCACCCTCGGTAATTAACAGGTCAAGGTCTCATAGTGTTTAGGACGCTGGAAAGGGGCATTCTAACTCGTATTGCACTTCTCGGGCCAGCACCTCTGGGGAGCCTAACGGCAGGGGCGGCTGGTGGGAACAACAGGGGACCAGCTTCGCCCAACAATGAAACGGCGCTCTCCCCGCCTACGGACACCTGCAAGGGCAGGGTAGGCTCAAGCACAAAAGAGTGGGAGAGTTGGGCCTACCAAGGACTTGGTGCAAAAGAGTAAAGGGAAACAAGTAACTCCTGCAAGGGCAGGCAGGGGTGTCCCGGAGCGGGCCCGCCCTGGGTAAGGCGGAGGTTAAGGCGGATCAGGAGGGGAACGGTCTTTTGCACGCCGCTGACCGGCGCCTCTGGGGAGCCTAACGGCAGGGGCAGCTGGTGGTAGCAACAAGGGACCAGCTTCGCCCAAAAATGAAACGGCGCTCTCCCCGCCTACGGACACCTGCAAGGGCAGGGGGGCTCAAGCACAAAAGATGGGGAGAGTTGGGCCTACTACGGACTTGGTGCAAAGGAGTAAGGGGAAACAAGTAACTCCTGCAGGGCAGGCAGGGGTGTCCCGGAACAGGCCCGCCCTGGGTAAGGCGGAGCGGGATGGAAAGGGGACAGAGGAAACAGGGTGCTCTTTGCAGGAGATACCTGCACAGTTGGGTGACTGAGGGAGCGCATGGTCTGAGGTGATGCCCAGGGCAGAATGGAAGTGATGCCCAGGGCAGACTTGAAGGGCACGGGGTGCCAGGGATCCAAGGGGCACAACTGCAGGGGCAGGGGTGCAGATGGCTAAGGAAATGGCAAAGCCGGACAGATGGGGCATACACGGGGGAGGTAATGACCGGAGAAGCCTGGGAAGGGGGGTTCTGGGGCAGGGGATGATGGTTTCCCTACAGCAATGGGCCAGTCGAGTGGGCGAAACGGGAATCATTGGGTCGGAGATAAGCCCGAGGCCAGAATGGTCAATGGCAAATTCTGCAGGGGCGGTGGCCGGATCAGGCCCGGCTTGATTAAGTTAAAGTACCCGGGTTTTCAGAAGGAGGGGGTACATTTGTCACCAGGGTACAATTGTCATCAATGGGGTTGGAGCTAGGTTACGGGATCCTTTGTGCGAAAACCCTAGAAAAGGAGGAAGGCTGCAAGGGGGAGCCACGGTGGGCGGAAGCCCACCCGCGGCGTGGCGGTGTTTGGGCAACCAAACACAAGAGACAGACTCCGGAGGAGCCAGGAGAAAGCCGGAAGGGTCTTCGCCCTTCTCGGACCAGCGCCCCTTGGGAGCCTGAACGGCAGGGGCGTCTGGGGGGAACAACAAGGGCTCAGCTTCCCCCAAGGAAACGGCACTCTCCCCGCCCAAGAATACCTGCATGGGCAGGTGAAGCTCAGGCGCAAAGGGTTGGGAGAGTTGGGCCTATAATGGACTTTGGGAAAGAATGGGGGAAGCAGGTCATTGGACACGGAGCAGTCGCTGCATCTTCTGAGTTATTTCCACTAATGTGTACAGTGTGGTTTTATGTTATTGTGGAAAATAAATCTGCGGCCTTTTATGCCAAAAGACAAAGCAAGGCTCATTCTACACATTTCTGGGGGGGGTAAAGAAGAATGTGTTATTGCTATGTAATGGGTCCAAAATGGACGGATGCACGGGTTATGACAGTGTCGACGACGAAATCCCAAAATGGAGGAGGCACCCCGATAACCCGGGCGGTGTCCTCCTCCTATCCTCCCCCTCCCCCGGGATGAGGGGGAGGTGCCCGCAGGAAGTGCGGCAAGACGAAAGCCCGCGAAAG
The DNA here is from genome assembly GCF_040938575.1 of Ambystoma mexicanum. Taxonomy (NCBI): domain Eukaryota; kingdom Metazoa; phylum Chordata; class Amphibia; order Caudata; family Ambystomatidae; genus Ambystoma; species Ambystoma mexicanum. The sequence continues at coordinate 188,422,868 of NC_090921.1, forward strand.
GAAACAGCGCGGCAAATCGAAGGAAAAGCCCGCGAAGGGCAACAATGGCGGGGGAGGGGCTACCCTCCTTTATAACAAGCGGGCGTCCCACTGCAGGCAGTATCTAGCCTTGGCATTGGGACGCCCACCTACCAGCAGAGGACTTCGTTTTCCCACCCACCCACCCTACAAACAGGACAAGCAAGGAGGCCTGATCGTCGACGTCGCAGGACGACAGGCGGTGTGGCGGTGTTTGGGCAACCAAACACAAGAGACAGACTCCGGAGGAGCCAGGAGAAAGCCGGAAGGGTCTTCGCCCTTCTCGGACCAGCGCCCCTTGGGAGCCTGAACGGCAGGGGCGTCTGGGGGGAACAACAAGGGCTCACCTTCCCCCAAGGAAACGGCACTCTCCCCGCCCAAGAATACCTGCATGGGCAGGTGAAGCTCAGGCGCAAAGGGTTGGGAGAGTTGGGCCTATAATGGACTTTGGGAAAGAAAGGGGGAAGCAGGTCATTGGACACGGAGCAGTCGCTGCATCTTCTGAGTTATTTCCACTAATGTGTACAGTGTGGTTTTATGTTATTGTGGAAAATAAATCTGCGGCCTTTTATGCCAAAAGACAAAGCAAGGCTCATTCTACACATTTCTGGGGGGGGTAAAGAAGAATGTGTTATTGCTATGTAATGGGTCCAAAATGGACGGATGCACGGGTTATGACGTGGAGCGCCAGGGCGCTGCAGTTCAGTGGGGCAAAGCGTGCCAGGGTGCTGCAGTTCAGTGGGGCGAAGCCTGGTGAGTGTGGACCCTGGTAGCAGGATCACCTTTCCACACAGAATGACGTGGAGCGCCAGGGCGCCGCAGTTCAGTGGGGCGACACCTGGTGAGTGTGGAACCGGGGAGCAGGATCACCATTCCACACAGAATGACGTGGAGCGCCAGGGCGCTGCAGTTCAGTGGGGCGAAGCGCGCCAGGGTGCCCCAGTTCAGTGGGGCGAAGCCTGGTGAGTGTGGACCCTAGGAGCAGGCTCACCCTCCCTCACAGAGTGACAGAGCGGTGCAGGGTTCTCCTGTTCAGGGGGAGGGGTGCCTGGCAAGGTTGAAACGTTGCAGCTCGGCCACCGTACCACACAGCGTGACAGGGAGATGCACGGTGCCGATGTTCTGAAGGGATAGAGGGGACAGGCAGGAGGGTAAAGTACTCTTTCTGGGTCTGTATGCAAAAAAGGTCCTCAATGTCGTGAAGAATAGGTTTATAGCCAGGAAGGGCGTGGGAGTAGAGTGTCCTAGTACAGACGTGAGGTGCCTTCATGATGTATTTTTTGCTGCATTTCTTTTAATGACGGGCAGGCCCCCATAGCCTCCTCTCACACAACCGGGCCCCGCCGCCCCCCTGCCCACAACTACCGTAAAAATAAATCATTAATATATATTCCCTTAATCTGGCTTCCCAAAAACAAAACAGTGAATCTACTACAACAAGGTGGGCGGGTGCTGAAGTGGAGATTACAAATCTCGCGAGAGACTGTATTCAAGTGTACATTCTACGGGCATTTACGTCTGACTCTGGGACTGTGATAGGCTGCTGAAAGGCGTCCGAGAAGAGACTGTTAGGGGATTTGCTGGGGCCTGTTGAGGGCTGTCAACGGATGTTGGGAGATGTGCTCTGAGTTATAGGTAGCAAGACAGCTCCTTGGTTTAGGCACTTGCCCCAGTCACCTGTGTTTAGCCTGCCAGGCACAGGCAAGGCAGGTTAGAATCCCGGCAGAGCTGACCCAGTCCTCACTCCTCTGAGGTCAATGAAGTGAGTGGCATTACTTTGGGTATAGCAGACTGGCAATAAAAAAGCCATCCTTATAATGATGTAAGTGACCACGCAATGTCTTAACCTATGTATGTATTTTTGTACCAGTGCCTCGCTGGATGTAATTGGACTACTGTTGAATTTTATTGTAAGATGACTGCAACAACGCTGTGATACCCGAGGGTTTTGGGCGCTTAACAAATGTAATAAATAAATAAAATCCTTGCATCCTATGTCATCTAAGAGCATCTTCCAACACTAAGAGGACGCCAGGATTCGTTAGACTATCAGCAAAATAGAAAATAAAGACCGACTGCTATATATCATTCATACAGGAGACCGCACAACAGGAAATCAAAGGAGAGAAAGAATGCAATTCCCTCCTTATTGTTAAATTTAATCAAGTTAGACAAATGTATTAAAGGTCAAATATAGAAAAAGAGTAGAAATTATCCATCTCAATCAAAACTATGGGTTAATAATTGAAGTAAATCTTGTAAAACAATACAAATATACAGAAATATACATTACTATCTCAACTATATGTAGACAAAATAATTCAAATAACTTTGAGACATACAGAAAAAGTACTGCACACACAAAACAAATACTAGTTCATAAAACACTGTTCATTAGATATGTGGTTTGCTAATATAATCAAAAACCTATTAAGAATACTTAGCCTGATGAGTACAGGCAAGTCATTATCCAACATGTTTCATTCCTATTAAGGGGATTTTCTGTGGTTATCCTTCTGTTTGCATGGCAACGGGCTTAACAAAAGATGTCCCTCGTTCCTTTTACTTCCGTGGTCACCTGTATTATGAAGCACATATGAACAGCTTATAATTAGTTGTCCTTTGTGATTTAGAGAATAAAAACAATTAATCTCATTATGAGAGGCCAATAGTGTCAACTGAATAAAGTGCCTCAGAAGCATCTACCATATTACGATCCACCTGTACAATTAATGCTTCAGCTTTTTGACAGCACTATTCACCACATCCTATTTTACATAAGTGGGGTGCGGGGTGCAGCACTAAACCAGTTTATGCAGAATGGGTCAACTCTCCCACATAAATTCTGCACCTCTAGTTCTGCAAACAGGTACTTTGGGTGCATAGAAACTGCCAAACTGCCGAACCATAGGTGTGGTGCAGAACCAGGGAGATTTGTCTAGATGTTCTACACCCAGAAGCAAATGCTTACATTCTGGTGTCATATTGAGAGCAATAACCCAAACTCCCCCACTACCAGGCACTGCAAGACCACACAGCAAAACCCTGGAACAATATATTACAGAACTGTGGTTGTTCAGCGGCAGTTTGGCACCACAGGAAACCAAAGACAGGAGGAGAAACTGGAAAAGGCCATTAAGAAGAAATATACAATGTACTGGAGAGCAGACCTAGGACAGCTCAACAAGCTAGAGTCATGCAGGCAGCTGGGACCACACTTTAAGCTTGCAGACTACCTAATGTTTGTAAAAATAAGAACATTCTTAAAAGCGCTGGCAGACACTAAGTAAATACAGACTGAGTGCCCACAACCTGGAAAAGGAGTCTGTCCGACAGCTCAAACTAGAAGCACAGGGAGGACCGAATCTGTCTGCAATGTGAACAGGAGAAGTAGGCAATGAGAGGCAAGCCTCATTACAAGTTAGCCGGAACGGAAATAAAGTGCCGGTAACAACGTATACTGGCATCTTTCCGGACTGGCTATCTCCAAGTTTGCCGGTAGGGGCTTGGATCTACCGGCAGGCCTGACCTGCTCTTGGATCGGGCCCCTACTGGGAGATAATTGCCTGAATCACTGGCACCGCTGCTAACCGTGGTGGTGACTCGGGCAACCCCATCCCATGCAGTCCTATAGGACTCCATGGACTGGAGAGTTACCGGCATCCCCGGTAATCTGGGATATCGGGCGGCGGAGATGGCACAGTAGTTTCCTGGTATCCTGCCGGAATTACCGGTGGGATACCGGGAAAGTCATAATGAGCCCCAATGTCTCCTGCACTCTCCTGCATACAAAGATATTCAAGACACTTATTTCCCCACATTTTGTGAGAACATAGAAGTCTTTGCTAATCAATCAGCACAAGAACAGCTGTCTCATCTTTGTATAAATGTCAAAATTAGCAGCGAGAACAGCAAGATACGTGCATGCAGAGAGGAAAGTGCATAAAACAATACTGACTTGAAGCCCAAATGGCCACTTCTGAAGAGAATTTAACATATATGGATCCCATGTATTTATTTGTTTATTTATTTATTTGGATTTGTATAGCGCACATCAGCTCGGGAGCATCATGGCGCTTGTTACATTGGGGTGACGAGTTAGTTACAAGGTGGCAGTATAAAGAGGTCACAACTTAGTTACATCGATAGCAGAAGAACAGAGTAGTTACATATTTGGCAAGAGCAGGGAAGAGCAGGCACATAAAGTACTCATTGAGTTACAGACCGTTTATATGGCATTTGGTAAAGGGTAGGAGCCGTCGGGATCAGCAATTGTTTAATTAAAGAGAGCAGTTTTCAGCTTTTTACGAAATGTTTCTGCCCTGAATGCAGCGGAGAGCGCATTCCATAGCTTGGGGGCTAGGAATGGGAAGCCTATTCCTCCTGCTTTGGTTCTGTGGATGCGTGGGATGGTGAATTGGTTAGAGTAGCATGTTCTAGTGGGTCTAGTTGATGTGGGTCTGGATAGCGTGTCTGAGAGGTAGGATGGTGCCGTGAGGTTGATGCATTTGTGTGTAGTTGTAAGAATTTTAAATGTGATATGGTCTTTGACTGGGAGCCAGTGGGCAGATTTTCTTGCTTGAGAGATGTGATCTCTTGTTGGTATGCTAAGGGCTGCTCTAAGTGCATTATCTTGAGTGGTTTGGAGTCTATTTATGTTTTTTGTGGAAGAGCCAGCAAGTAGTGCATTACAGTAAGCAAGCTTTTCCCCTATGGTGGCTCTAGCTATAGAGAGATAGTTGTCCTTTGTTAAGAAGGGTTTGATGGCATTAATGAGTTTAGTGCTTAGGGCGAGGCAGAAGCAATAGCGCTGACTTGCTTGTTCATGGACAGAGTGGCATCTAGATGGACCCCTAACGTCTTAACCGATGATAGCACTGGAATGATGCAGTTATCGATATTGAAGTTGGTGTAGAGACAGTCTAGGTTGGCTAGGGTAGAGTTTTGGCCAAGGATAAGGATCTCAGTCTTATCCCATGGACTGGAGAGTTACCGGCATCCCCGGTAATCTGGGATATCGGGCGGCGGAGATGGCACAGTAGTTTCCTGGTATCCTGCCGGAATTACCGGTGGGATACCGGGAAAGTCATAATGAGCCCCAATGTCTCCTGCACTCTCCTGCATACAAAGATATTCAAGACACTTATTTCCCCACATTTTGTGAGAACATAGAAGTCTTTGCTAATCAATCAGCACAAGAACAGCTGTCTCATCTTTGTATAAATGTCAAAATTAGCAGCGAGAACAGCAAGATACGTGCATGCAGAGAGGAAAGTGCATAAAACAATACTGACTTGAAGCCCAAATGGCCACTTCTGAAGAGAATTTAACATATATGGATCCCATGTATTTATTTGTTTATTTATTTATTTGGATTTGTATAGCGCACATCAGCTCGGGAGCATCATGGCGCTTGTTACATTGGGGTGACGAGTTAGTTACAAGGTGGCAGTATAAAGAGGTCACAACTTAGTTACATCGATAGCAGAAGAACAGAGTAGTTACATATTTGGCAAGAGCAGGGAAGAGCAGGCACATAAAGTACTCATTGAGTTACAGACCGTTTATATGGCATTTGGTAAAGGGTAGGAGCCGTCGGGATCAGCAATTGTTTAATTAAAGAGAGCAGTTTTCAGCTTTTTACGAAATGTTTCTGCCCTGAATGCAGCGGAGAGCGCATTCCATAGCTTGGGGGCTAGGAATGGGAAGCCTATTCCTCCTGCTTTGGTTCTGTGGATGCGTGGGATGGTGAATTGGTTAGAGTAGCATGTTCTAGTGGGTCTAGTTGATGTGGGTCTGGATAGCGTGTCTGAGAGGTAGGATGGTGCCGTGAGGTTGATGCATTTGTGTGTAGTTGTAAGAATTTTAAATGTGATATGGTCTTTGACTGGGAGCCAGTGGGCAGATTTTCTTGCTTGAGAGATGTGATCTCTTGTTGGTATGCTAAGGGCTGCTCTAAGTGCATTATCTTGAGTGGTTTGGAGTCTATTTATGTTTTTTGTGGAAGAGCCAGCAAGTAGTGCATTACAGTAAGCAAGCTTTTCCCCTATGGTGGCTCTAGCTATAGAGAGATAGTTGTCCTTTGTTAAGAAGGGTTTGATGGCATTAATGAGTTTAGTGCTTAGGGCGAGGCAGAAGCAATAGCGCTGACTTGCTTGTTCATGGACAGAGTGGCATCTAGATGGACCCCTAACGTCTTAACCGATGATAGCACTGGAATGATGCAGTTATCGATATTGAAGTTGGTGTAGAGACAGTCTAGGTTGGCTAGGGTAGAGTTTTGGCCAAGGATAAGGATCTCAGTCTTATCCCCGTTAAGGCAAAGGCCATGGGTGGCCATCCAAGCTTGTATGGTGGCATAGATTTGTTGGAGGGTGGAGGCATCTTGGGAGTATGAACCGGTTAGAGCATGGGTGCACAACATACGGCCCGCGGGCCAGTTGCGGCCCGCCATGCTGTTTTTTCCGGCCCGCGAGGCACAAAGACTTTCCTAATGGAGGGCGGCCCACAAGCAGCATCGGCCGCCCTCCATTAGGAAAGTCTTTGTTGTCTTCCGGGCCGGACAAAACACTGGCCGTCATTGGCTCAGCACACACACATCACATCACTCCTACGAGCCACGTAGTGCGTGTGTGCTGCACCAATGGAGGGCCAGCACTACGGCTGGCGTGGCCAGTAAGGCTTGATGCCGGAAGGCATTTCAGCCTTGCTTGCCACGCCAGCAGTAGTACGATTCCACTTACCTCGCCAGCGTTCCAGCTTACCTGCCTTCCAGAACATCTCCGGTAAGTGGTCTGTGTGTTTGTGTTTGTGTGTCGGGTCTGTACTGCTATATGTTTGTGTTGTGTATGTTGAGATGGGGGAGGTGGGTGGTGTGTCGGATGTGTATGAATGTTTGTTTTTGAGTGTTTGCGTTGTGTATGTTGAGATGGGGGAGGGGGGGCGTGTCAGATGTGTATGAATATTTGTTTTTGAGTGTTTGTGTTGTGTATGTTGAGATGGGGGGTGGGGGGGCGTGTTGGATGTGTATGAATTTTTGTTTTTGATTGTTTGTGTTGTGTATGTTGAGATGGGGGTGGGGGAGCGTGTTGGATGTGTATGAATGTTTGTTTTTGAGTGTTTGTGTTGTGTATGTTGAGATGGGGGGTGGGGGGGCGTGTCGGATGTGTATGAATTTTTGTTTTTGATTGTTTGTGTTGTGTGTTGAGATGGGGGGTGAGGGGGTGTTAGATGTGCATGAATGTTTGTTTTTGAATGTTCGTGTTGTGTATGTTGAGATGCATGTATGGGTGCATGCTTCAGAGTTTGTGTGCTGAGTTGGGGGTTTGGGTCTGTATGGTGCATGCTTGAGTGTGTGTGTGCTGAGTTGGGGGTGGGGGGTTCGGGTCTGTATGGGTGCATGTTTGAGAGTGTGCTGATTTGAGGGGTGGGGGGTTCGGGTCTGTATGGGTGCATGTTTGAGAGTGTGTGCTGAGTTGGGGGGTGGGGGGTTTGGGTCTGTATGGGTGCATGTTTGAGAGTGTGTGCTGAGTTGGGGGGTTCGGGTCTGTATGGGTGCATGTTTGAGAGTGTGTGTGCTGAGTTGGGGGGGGCTCGGGTCTGTATGGGTGCATGGTGAATGCTTGACAGTGTGTGTGCTGAGTTGGGGTGGTGGGGGGTTCGGGTGTGCATGAATGTTTGTTTTTGTATGTTTGTGTTGTGTATGTTGAGATGCATTTATGGGTGTATGCTTCAGTGTTTGTGTGCTGAGTTGGGGGGGTTTGGGTCTGTATGGGTGCATGTTTGAGAGTGTGTGTGCTGAGTTGGGGGGTGGGGGGTTCGGGTCTGTATGGGTGCAAGTTTGAGAGTGTGTGTGCTGAGTTGGGGGGTGGGGGGTTTGGGTCTGTATGGGTGCATGTTTGAGTGTGTTTGGGGTTGAGGGGGCCATGGGGCATAGTGTTTGGTTGGGGGTGAGGGGGCCATGGGGCATAGTGTTTGGTTGGGGGTGAGGTACAGGGGGCATAGTGTTTGGTTGGGGGTGGGAGCCATGGGGCATAGTGTTTGGTTGGGGGTTAGGGGGCCATGGGGCATAGTGTTCGGTTGGGGGTGAGGGGCCCATGGGGCATAGTGTTTGGTTGGGGGTGAGGGACAGGGGGCATAGTGTTTGGTTAGGGGTGGGAGCCATGGGGCATAGTGTTTGGATGGGGGTTAGGGGGCCATGGGGCATAGTGTTTGGTTTGGGGGTGAGGGACAGGGGGCATTGTGTTTGCTTGGGGGGTGAGGGACAGGGGGCATAGTGTTTGGTTGGGGTTGAGGGGGCCATGGGGCATAGTGTTTTGTTGGGGGTGAGGGGGCCATGGGGCATAGTGTTTGGTTGGGGGTGAGGGACAGGGGGCATAGTGTTTGGTTGGGGGTGGGCGCCATGGGGCATAGTGTTTGGTTGGGGGTTAGGGGGTCATGGGGCATAGTGTTTGCTTGGGGGGTGAGGGACAGGGGGCATTGTGTTTGGTTGGGGGTGAGGGACAGGGGATATAGTGTTTGCTTGAGGTGTGGGGGCCATGGGGCATAGTGTTTGGTTGGGGGTGGGAGCCATGGGGCATAGTGTTTGGTTGGGGGTGAGGGGGCCATGGGGCATAGTGTTTGGTTGGGGGTGAGGGGGCCATGGGGCATAGTGTTTGGTTGGGGGTGAGGGACAGGGGGCATAGTGTTTGGTTGGGGGTGGGAGCCATGGGGCATAGTGTTTGGTTGGGGGTGAGAGGGCCATGGGGCATAGTGTTTGGTTGGGGGTGAGGGGGCCATGAGGCATAGTGTTTGTTTGGGAGTGGGAGCCATGGGGCATAGTGTTTGGTTGAGGGTGAGGGGGCCAGGGGGCATAGTGTTTGGTTGGGGGTGAGGGACAGGGGGCATAGTGTTTGGTTGGGGGTGGGAGCCATGGGGCATAGTGTTTGGTTGGTGGCGGGAGCCATGGGGCATAGTGTTTGCTTGAGGTGTGGGGGCCATGGGGCATAGTGTTTGTTTGGGAGTGGGAGCCATGGGGCATAGTGTTTGGTTGAGGGTGAGGGGGCCAGGGGGCATAGTGTTTGGTTGGGGGTGAGGGACAGGGGGCACAGTGTTTGGTTGGGGTTGGGAGCCATGGGGCATAGTGTTTGCTTGAGGTGTGGGGGCCATGGGGCATAGTGTTTGTTTGGGGGTGGGAGCCATGGGGCATAGTGTTTGGTTGGGGGTGAGGGACAGGGGGCATAGTGTTTGCTTGGGGGTTGAGGGACAGGGGGCATAGTGTTTGGTTGGGGGTGGGAGCCATGGGGCATAGTGTTTGGTTGGGGGTGAGGGGGCCATGGGGCATAGTGTTTGGTTGGGGGTGAGGGACAGGGGGAATAGTGTTTGCTTGGGGGGTGAGAAACAGGGGGCATAGTGCTTGGTTGGGGGTGGGAGCCATGGGGCATAGTGTTTGGTTGGGGGTGAGGGGGCCATGGGGCATAGTGTTTGGTTGGGGGTGAAGGGGGCCATGGGGCATAGTGTTTGGTTGGGGGTGGGAGCCATGGGGCATAGTTTTGCACTCCAAGAGTGAACTCGATAATAAAGCTAAAACAGGCACAGTTAGGAGATGTACATCCTTTGCTTTTTTGAGGAAACCTGACTCAACGAAGGCCATACTCCTCTTGGGCAACCCAAACAGCAATCTATAGCAGTCCAAAGTAACGGAATGTCCAATCAAGGGTCAATAAAATATATATAATTTAATTAAAGAGAAGATATACAATAACTAAATCGAAATAAATGATAACAATGAAAAATGTATAGTACAAAAAGTAAGTTTGAAATGCAATAAAAAATCGTTACCCCTCAAAAACATATTCTTTTTCCATATGTTTAATACAAATTGGGGGTTGAAAAAGCCTCCTGACATGTCCCGCCTACCGCCCCGCCCACTTTTACTTTTCGGCCCACTATAGCCCTCATGTAAGGTATTTTCGGCCCTCTGTCAAAATCAGTTGTGCACCCCTGGGTTAGAGGAAGGAGCGCTTGGGTGTCATCAGCATAGTTTGTGTATGTGATCCCAAGTGCATCCAGTTTTTCAAAAAGAGACTTAGTGAAAGGATTGTAGAGTGTTGGGGCAGTACAGGATCCCTGCAATTAGCTGTATTGGAAAATACTTTCATCGCTCTTCCTTCTAAGAAAGAGGTGATGCAGGTAGCTGCATGTTCAGAGAAGTGAGCATCGTGTGTTAGGTGTGTGGTGAGTGTTTTGTGATCCACGAGATCTAACGCCACAGAAAAGTCAAGAAGGAGGAGAAGGGCAGGCTTGCCATTGTCTAGAATGTGTGTTATTTGATTTTTTAGATCTAACAGTGCGGTTTCCGTTCTGTGCCCTTTGCGGAAACCTGACTGCCTTTTACCTAGGATGGAGTTGCATTCTAGATAGAGTTGGATCTGGACGTGAGCGGCTTTGTCTAGTAGTTTGAGCAGAAATGGGACGGTTGTTATGGGCCGGTAGTTGTTGGGTTGGGATGGGTCCAGCGTAGGCTTTTTTAGAAGGGGGCGTACCAAGCCACCTTAAGGCTTTTGGGGACAATGCCTGGTTTTAAAAGAAGAGTTAATGAAAACGGTAAGGAGAGGGGCCAGTGGCTCGGTAAAATCCTTGATAATGTTAGGGGGGCATGCATCGCCCTTACATTGCGATGGTTTGAGATGTTTAAGAATGTCAATGACTTCTGTTTCAGAGATGTCTTTAAATTTTGAATTTGGGGAAGTTGATAGGTTTGCTTTTGGGCAGGGACAGAGCAGGCTGATTTTTGTTCTGAATGAGAAGGGTTTGGTAATGTTTTAGAATTTTGTTTTGTAGCATGTCAATTTTGTTTAGCATAGCGGTTTGTATGCTGTTGCACCATGCTTTATCTTTAGTAATATCGTCCGTGCAGATCGGAGGGTCCGTGAGTTTGTTAAAGATAGTGAAGAGTTCTTTGGATTGGGAGTTGGCTTGGGATATTCTGTTATTGTAGGCTTCAAATTTGGCTATAAAGATGGCTTCTTTGTATTTTTTAAACAAAGGAGTTGAAGGGAGGCACTACGTGTTGTTTCTGTACAATGCTTAAGCTTGGTTCACTTGTATATGTTGATCAAGTTCTGACCTGGTGCTACCAGTCATAAGTAGGGCCTGTGGCATAAGGACCCAAATAATATAGCCAAAGAAAAAATAGAGTGTGTTAACTCTATTAAGACTGGTGCTCTCAGTTTGCCCTGAGTGAAGGGACTTAAACGTTTTTTTTAAAAAAAATTGTTGCAGTAATTTTATAAACAATTCAAATGCGATGTTATTCTTCTTTTTCTCAGAAAGTCTATTTATTTCACATAGTATTTCATCTCTCCTGGATATTCTATATCATATTCAGTGAGGACAGGCAGATACTGGTTTGCATATTATATACGATTGCCAATGCATTTCGGTTCGTGAAAACCTTCATCAGGGCCGTATAATGTATCTTCCACAATAAGATTTACACCATTTTAGCACAAATATTGCTTCATAAGCCTAATTAAATCATTCAACAGTAATTCCCAAAACAGTTGTAAGAAATTACACATACCCGGTCCAAGTTGTGTATTAGTTGTTCCAACGATAAAGTAGTATTATGAGAAAGAAAAAGAGAAGAAGAAGAAATCACTATCTAGGCTTGAAACTCTAATGACAGTAACAGTCTGTATCGCAGCCATTTTAAGTTTTGGTAATCTCAAGAAAGTACCTTGTGCTTCATGCGAATCGAGAACGCATGTGGACGGTATCCAAACTGAGTAAATGTACCTGTTGGTAATATTAGAATAGCCATCAGGATGTGGTTAATTAACTGTTCGCATACTAACACCCAGTTTCATAGACGCTCACCTTTACTCAGTGATAGCCGCTCCGTGCAAGTCTGCCGCGTCTGCAAGAGCGCGCGTGTGGAAATGCTGCGAGCTACCTTTATGCGTTACCATGGTGATCCCAAGGCGTCGCGTGTGAACGCGTACGCCTTGGGTCCCACCCCTGTGGCAACACAGAAGGCGGGACGTGTCACCATGGTTACGCTATGCGTGTTTAGAGATCACGCTGGGGATGCGAGATCGAAGGTGTGTCATATTCGGTGTATGCATTAAAAAAATGAATGAAATGTGGTGCCTGGATGTAGAACATAGTTGAATGTTTACTAAAGCAATGGTTTACAATCGGTACGAGAGAAGGTTCCGTGTAAATCTGCCGCGTCAACATGGGCGCGCGTAAAGAAATGCTGGGAACTATGTCTATGCGTTGTCATGGTGATGCGAAGGCGTCGTGAGAGATCACGTACGCCTTGGGTCACACCCCCGCAGGGGCATGGAGGGCGGGACATATCACCATGCTTGTGCTGTGTGTGTGGAGGAATAACGCTGGAAAAACGGGATCAATGGTTTTACTTAAAATCTGTGTGCGCTGGAAAGAAAAGGGGATGTCTAAATGTTGATCATGTTTTCATGTACCTGAAAGTGGTGATCAAATGTAAGAAGTTCAAGCATTGGGATGTAGAAAATTCGCAGACAAGGTGTTCTAAAGGTAGAAAATAGAAAAAACAGAAAAAACAGGGTAATCAGATTTCTCATGCTGAGTAAAAAACAGATTTCTCATGCTGAATACAAAAACTCGGCAATTAGCCGATTCAAGCATAAGTCCGTCAGAGTGGAGGACTGTATGTGTGTGCTGGTCTAGATCTCTCCAAACATTTAGCGAACAATTATAGATAGCACATATAATTGATTTCTTCATTCAGTCCCCTGGGTGTCAGGGAACTAAGGCGATCTATCCAATAAGTTTCTCGTTGGTCAAGTCTTTTTTGGAGATTCTCATATTTGTTGAATTTACGGATTACTTCCAGAATTACAAATCTGATCTGCGCCAGGTTGTGATGTTTCTCTTGCCAATGTCTGGCCACCGCAGAAGTGGCTGTGCCATTCCTTATGCATGAACGATGTTCATTCCATCGAATTTTTGCAGTTCGTTGTGTCTGGCCAACATAAAACAGCCCACAGGGGCATTTGATTCCATAGACGATGTTCTGTGTATCGCAAGTGGCATAGTCTTTCAGCTTGATCTTAATTCCAGAATGTGGGTGGTTGATAGTTGATCCTTTGATGACATAATTACAATTGCTGCAATTGAGACACGGAAATGAACCTATTCGATCTGTTACCTTCTTCTTGCGCATTGGCTTAGTGTAAACCAACTTGTCTTTCAGGTTCTGGCTTCGTTGATACGCAAAAGTGGGGAGTTCCTTGAAGAGATGTTCTATTCTCTGATCACAGGTGATGGTATTCCAATTCTTCTTGATTATGGATTTGATCCGATTGCTTTGCCTTGAGTATGTTGATACAAAGACCAATGGGGGAATCGCTTCTGTTTTCACTTTGGGTTTTAATAGTTCTTCTCTATTTTGTGGTGTTATGCGAGCCATAGCCGTATCTATTTCATTTTGAGAGTATCCTCTTTCAAGAAACTTGTTTCCCATCTCCTTGAGAGCTTCCTGACATTCTGTGGGGTCACTGACTATTCGTTTCACCCTTAGCATCTGGCTATAAGGAAGGTTCTTAATCAGACTTGGCTGGTGGAAGCTTAATCTTTGTAAAAGGTTGTTGCGGTCAGTGCTCTTGCGATAGATTGTAGTTTGATATTCACTGTCCTTCCCTTTGATTTCCACATCCAGAAAATGTATGACCTTGTTTGAATGTTCGTGCGTAAACTGTATGCGAGGGTCTATGGAGTTAAGATAATCAAAGAAATTAAAAAGTTCAGGTTCTGTGTCTGTCCAAACACCAAAAATATCGTCTATGTATCTTATCCATAACAACAGATTCCTTTTCCATTGGTGTTTCTTTAGTACGTGTTCCAATTCGAATTTATACATAAACGCATTGGCATATGAAGGAGCCATAGTTGCCCCCATTGATGTCCCTGCCACTTGTAAAAAATATGTGTTTTTGTATTGAAAGTAAGAGTTGTTGCTGATAAATTCAAGAAGAGCCATAATGAATTCTTTTTGTGCCCTTATTTCACCTTCTTGTAATAGTAGCCATTCCACTGCTTCCCTGCCCAGATCATGTGGGATGGAAGTATAAAGGCTCTTAACATCTACGGTGAAACAGATGTTGTTAGGATTAAATGAAATTGTGCTCAATTGTTGCAGAAAATGAGTGGAGTCCTTGATATATGTGCTAGTCTTCTGAATTAAGGGTTGTAGAAAATAGTCAATGTATTTACCCAATGGTTCCAAAATGCTGTTCATGCCTGCCACTATGGGCCTCCCTGGTGGTTTGAGTGGATCCTTGTGAACTTTTGGTAATATATAAAAATAAGGTATACGAGGATGCTGGTTGGTAAGGAACTTTTTCGTGTTATGTGAGATCCATTCTAGTTCTTCTGCTTTTGTTAATAAAACATCTAGATTCATTCTTATTTCTTCTGTAGGATCCTTGTCCAGTGGGGCGTAGGTATTTCTATCATTGAGTTGTCGTGTACATTCCTGATCGTAATCCTGACTGTTAAGAAGCACAATGCTGCCTCCTTTGTCTGCCGCTCTTATTGTCAATGTTTCATCCCCATAAAGGTCTCTGATCAATTTATATTCATGAGGTTTCATATTACTCTGCTTTGAATGACCAAATTTAATTTTCTCCAAATCTCTTGTTACTTGTTTTTGGAATATGTCGACTGATGGTATATTGACGGGTGGGATAAAATTACTTTTGCTTTTGAATTCTTTGAGATCGAAAGGATCTTCATCCGGTGGTTCTGTTTGTTCTAGCTCGCTGAAGAACACCTTGAGCTTCATTTTTCTAACCAGTTTGTACAGTTCGATCTTAGATTCAAAAAGAGTACTATTATGTGTAGGAACGAAGCTAAGTCCTTTCTCTAGAGTTTGTTTCTCTGTGAGGGTAAGTACCCTAGAGGATAGGTTGATTACTAAGTCTTCTTTTGTTGTAATCTTGTGTTGGGTTTTGCTTTTTGTTTGCCTTTTCCTTTTTCCCCTTCGGGTTCTCTTCTTCCTCTGTCTAAAAAAGGTATTCTGTCTTCTCTGGGTTGTTCAATTGTGCCTGTGGCTCCTGCGGTATTTGTATTTGCTTCTTCTTCTTGGTTTTTATTCTCTCTCTCTGAGTCTGTTTCTGAGCTAGATGTTTCGCTTCTGTTATTTAGTTTGGATTTCCTTAATGGTGGACCATATTTGTCCATCCAATTGTACACCTCATTTTTTAAATAGTCATAGGTGTCACGTTTGAATTTCCTGATTTTCTTGCTTTCAAGTTCTGTTTTGTATTCCGACAGTTTCGTGTTGATATCTTCAAGGATGGCATCCACCTCTTCTCTGTTTAATGTGGCTACTAATTGTTTTTCTATCTCTGCAATTTCTTTGCTTAAATCTTGTAGGTTATTGGCCAATTCTTGTATTGTTAGTAGGATGAGATCTAGAGAGCACTTGTTGAGAATCGCCTCCCATTTTTTCACAAATTCTTTGCTCTCCTTACACAATGTTGGTCTCAGTTGGATACGCAAGCCTCTTGGAATTCTTTGATTTTTGTGATATCTGCCCAATGTTATCGCATGCAATTTACGATTGATTTCCTTTCGAATAAGGTATTCCAATTGCTTGATTTGGCGTGTTGGGTCTTCCTTGTTAGTGCTGGTTGTGTTGAATCCAGTGTCCTGTATCAAACCTAGTATCTTAGTGGCCTCTTCAGCTGAGAAGCCTAAAGTGTCAGCCTTATTTGTAGTTAAAGCTTCAATGTCAGCAAATGACATGTTTGATTTAAAATATTTAATGTGTGCCTCTCCTTGAATTATGCCCAGGAAAAGTACAAACAAAGGAGTTGAAGGGAGGCACTACGTGTTGTTTCTGTACAATGCTTAAGCTTGGTTCACTTGTATATGTTGATCAAGTTCTGACCTGGTGCTACCAGTCATAAGTAGGGCCTGTGGCATAAGGACCCAAATAATATAGCCAAAGAAAAAATAGAGTGTGTTAACTCTATTAAGACTGGTGCTCTCAGTTTGCCCTGAGTGAAGGGACTTAAACGTTTTTTTTTAAAAAAAATTGTTGCAGTAATTTTATAAACAATTCAAATGCGATGTTATTCTTCTTTTTCTCAGAAAGTCTGTTTATTTCACATAGTATTTCATCTCTCCTGGATATTCTATATCATATTCAGTGAGGACAGGCAGATACTGGTTTGCATATTATATACGATTGCCAATGCATTTCGGTTCGTGAAAACCTTCATCAGGGCCGTATAATGTATCTTCCACAATAAGATTTACACCATTTTAGCACAAATATTGCTTCATAAGCCTAATTAAATCATTCAACAGTAATTCCCAAAACAGTTGTAAGAAATTACACATACCCGCTCAAGTTGTGTATTAGTTGTTCCAACGATAAAGTAGTATTATGAGAAAGAAAAAGAGAAGAAGAAGAAATCACTATCTAGGCTTGAAACTCTAATGACAGTAACAGTCTGTATCGCAGCCATTTTAAGTTTTGGTAATCTCAAGAAAGTACCTTGTGCTTCATGCGAATCGAGAACGCATGTGGACGGTATCCAAACTGAGTAAATGTACCTGTTGGTAATATTAGAATAGCCATCAGGACGTGGTTAATTAACTGTTCGCATACTAACACCCAGTTTCATAGACGCTCACCTTTACTCAGTGATAGCCGCTCCGTGCAAGTCTGCCGCGTCTGCAAGAGCGCGCGTGTGGAAATGCTGCGAGCTACCTTTATGCGTTACCATGGTGATCCCAAGGCGTCGCGTGTGAACGCGTACGCCTTGGGTCCCACCCCTGTGGCAACACAGAAGGCGGGACGTGTCACCATGGTTACGCTATGCGTGTTTAGAGATCACGCTGGGGATGCGAGATCGAAGGTGTGTCATATTCGGTGTATGCATTAAAAAAATGAATGAAATGTGGTGCCTGGATGTAGAACATAGTTGAATGTTTACTAAAGCAATGGTTTACAATCGGTACGAGAGAAGGTTCCGTGTAAATCTGCCGCGTCAACATGGGCGCGCGTAAAGAAATGCTGGGAACTATGTCTATGCGTTGTCATGGTGATGCGAAGGCGTCGTGAGAGATCACGTACGCCTTGGGTCACACCCCCGCAGGGGCATGGAGGGCGGGACATATCACCATGCTTGTGCTGTGTGTGTGGAGGAATAACGCTGGAAAAACGGGATCAATGGTTTTACTTAAAATCTGTGTGCGCTGGAAAGAAAAGGGGATGTCTAAATGTTGATCATGTTTTCATGTACCTGAAAGTGGTGATCAAATGTAAGAAGTTCAAGCATTGGGATGTAGAAAATTCGCAGACAAGGTGTTCTAAAGGTAGAAAATAGAAAAAACAGAAAAAACAGGGTAATCAGATTTCTCATGCTGAGTAAAAAACAGATTTCTCATGCTGAATACAAAAACTCGGCAATTAGCCGATTCAAGCATAAGTCCGTCAGAGTGGAGGACTGTATGTGTGTGCTGGTCTAGATCTCTCCAAACATTTAGCGAACAATTATAGATAGCACATATAATTGATTTCTTCATTCAGTCCCCTGGGTGTCAGGGAACTAAGGCGATCTATCCAATAAGTTTCTCGTTGGTCAAGTCTTTTTTTTGATTCTCATATTTGAAGAAATTAACGGATTACTTCCAGAATTACAAATCTGATCTGCGCCAGGTTGTGATGTTTCTCTTGCCAATGTCTGGCCACCGCAGAAGTGGCTGTGCCATTCCTTATGCATGAACGATGTTCATTCCATCGAATTTTTGAAGTTCGTTGTGTCTGGCCAACATAAAACAGCCCACAGGGGCATTTGATTCCATAGACGATGTTCTGTGTATCGCAAGTGGCATAGTCTTTCAGCTTGATCTTAATTCCAGAATGTGGGTGGTTGATAGTTGATCCTTTGATGACATAATTACAATTGCTGCAATTGAGACACGGAAATGTGCCTATTCGATCTGTTACCTTCTTCTTGCGCATTGGCTTAGTGTAAACCAACTTGTCTTTCAGGTTCTGGCTTCGTTGATACGCAAAAGTGGGGAGTTCCTTGAAGAGATGTTCTATTCTCTGATCACAGGTGATGGTATTCCAATTCTTCTTGATTATGGATTTGATCCGATTGCTTTGCCTTGAGTATGTTGATACAAAGACCAATGGGGGAATCGCTTCTGTTTTCACTTTGGGTTTTAATAGTTCTTCTCTATTTTGTGGTGTTATGCGAGCCATAGCCGTATCTATTTCATTTTGAGAGTATCCTCTTTCAAGAAACTTGTTTCCCATCTCCTTGAGAGCTTCCTGACATTCTGTGGGGTCACTGACTATTCGTTTCACCCTTAGCATCTGGCTATAAGGAAGGTTCTTAATCAGACTTGGCTGGTGGAAGCTTAATCTTTGTAAAAGGTTGTTGCGGTCAGTGCTCTTGCGATAGATTGTAGTTTGATATTCACTGTCCTTCCCTTTGATTTCCACATCCAGAAAATGTATGACCTTGTTTGAATGTTCGTGCGTAAACTGTATGCGAGGGTCTATGGAGTTAAGATAATCAAAGAAATTAAAAAGTTCAGGTTCTGTGTCTGTCCAAACACCAAAAATATCGTCTATGTATCTTATCCATAACAACAGATTCCTTTTCCATTGGTGTTTCTTTAGTACGTGTTCCAATTCGAATTTATACATAAACGCATTGGCATATGAAGGAGCCATAGTTGCCCCCATTGATGTCCCTGCCACTTGTAAAAAATATGTGTTTTTGTATTGAAAGTAAGAGTTGTTGCTGATAAATTCAAGAAGAGCCATAATGAATTCTTTTTGTGCCCTTATTTCACCTTCTTGTAATAGTAGCCATTCCACTGCTTCCCTGCCCAGATCATGTGGGATGGAAGTATAAAGGCTCTTAACATCTACGGTGAAACAGATGTTGTTAGGATTAAATGAAATTGTGCTCAATTGTTGCAGAAAATGAGTGGAGTCCTTGATATATGTGCTAGTCTTCTGAATTAAGGGTTGTAGAAAATAGTCAATGTATTTACCCAATGGTTCCAAAATGCTGTTCATGCCTGCCACTATGGGCCTCCCTGGTGGTTTGAGTGGATCCTTGTGAACTTTTGGTAATATATAAAAATAAGGTATACGAGGATGCTGGTTGGTAAGGAACTTTTTCGTGTTATGTGAGATCCATTCTAGTTCTTCTGCTTTTGTTAATAAAACATCTAGATTCATTCTTATTTCTTCTGTAGGATCCTTGTCCAGTGGGGCGTAGGTATTTCTATCATTGAGTTGTCGTGTACATTCCTGATCGTAATCCTGACTGTTAAGAAGCACAATGCTGCCTCCTTTGTCTGCCGCTCTTATTGTCAATGTTTCATCCCCATAAAGGTCTCTGATCAATTTATATTCATGAGGTTTCATATTACTCTGCTTTGAATGACCAAATTTAATTTTCTCCAAATCTCTTGTTACTTGTTTTTGGAATATGTCGACTGATGGTATATTGACGGGTGGGATAAAATTACTTTTGCTTTTGAATTCTTTGAGATCGAAAGGATCTTCATCCGGTGGTTCTGTTTGTTCTAGCTCGCTGAAGAACACCTTGAGCTTCATTTTTCTAACCAGTTTGTACAGTTCGATCTTAGATTCAAAAAGAGTACTATTATGTGTAGGAACGAAGCTAAGTCCTTTCTCTAGAGTTTGTTTCTCTGTGAGGGTAAGTACCCTAGAGGATAGGTTGATTACTAAGTCTTCTTTTGTTGTAATCTTGTGTTGGGTTTTGCTTTTTGTTTGCCTTTTCCTTTTTCCCCTTCGGGTTCTCTTCTTCCTCTGTCTAAAAAAGGTATTCTGTCTTCTCTGGGTTGTTCAATTGTGCCTGTGGCTCCTGCGGTATTTGTATTTGCTTCTTCTTCGTGGTTTCTATTCTCTCTCTCTGAGTCTGTTTCTGAGCTAGATGTTTCGCTTCTGTTATTTAGTTTGGATTTCCTTAATTCTCAAAGAATTCAAAAGCAAAAGTAATTTTATCCCACCCGTCAATATACCATCAGTCGACATATTCCAAAAACAAGTAACAAGAGATTTGGAGAAAATTAAATTTGGTCATTCAAAGCAGAGTAATATGAAACCTCATGAATATAAATTGATCAGAGACCTTTATGGGGATGAAACATTGACAATAAGAGCGGCAGACAAAGGAGGCAGCATTGTGCTTCTTAACAGTCACGATTACGATCAGGAATGTGCACGACAACTCAATGATAGAAATACCTACGCCCCATTGGACAAGGATCCTACAGAAGAAATAAGAATGAATCTAGATGTTTTATTAACAAAAGCAGAAGAACTAGAATGGATCTCACATAACACGAAAAAGTTCCTTACCAACCAGCATCCTCGTATACCTTATTTTTATATATTACCAAAAGTTCACAAGAATCCACTCAAACCACCAGGGAGGCCCATAGTGGCAGGCATGAACAGCATTTTGGAACCATTGGGTAAATACATTGACTATTTTCTACAACCCTTAATTCAGAAGACTAGCACATATATCAAGGACTCCACTCATTTTCTGCAACAATTGAGCACAATTTCATTTAATCCTAACAACATCTGTTTCACCGTAGATGTTAAGAGCCTTTATACTTCCATCCCACATGATCTGGGCAGGGAAGCAGTGGAATGGCTACTATTACAAGAAGGTGAAATAAGGGCACAAAAAGAATTAATTATGGCTCTTCTTGAATTTATCAGCAACAACTCTTACTTTCAATACAAAAACACATATTTTTTACAAGTGGCAGGGACATCAATGGGGGCAACTATGGCTCCTTCATATGCCAATGCGTTTATGTATAAATTCGAATTGGAACACGTACTAAAGAAACACCAATGGAAAAGGAATCTGTTGTTATGGATAAGATACACAGACGATATTTTTGGTGTTTGGACAGACACAGAACCTGAACTTTTTAATTTCTTTGATTATCTTAACTCCATAGACCCTCGCATACAGTTTACGCACGAACATTCAAACAAGGTCATACATTTTCTGGATGTGGAAATCAAAGGGAAGGACAGTGAATATCAAACTACAATCTATCGCAAGAGCACTGACCGCAACAACCTTTTACAAAGATTAAGCTTCCACCAGCCAAGTCTGATTAAGAACCTTCCTTATAGCCAGATGCTAAGGGTGAAACGAATAGTCAGTGACCCCACAGAATGTCAGGAAGCTCTCAAGGAGATGGGAAACAAGTTTCTTGAAAGAGGATACTCTCAAAATGAAATAGATACGGCTATGGCTCGCATAACACCACAAAATAGAGAAGAACTATTAAAACCCAAAGTGAAAACAGAAGCGATTCCCCCATTGGTCTTTGTATCAACATACTCAAGGCAAAGCAATCGGATCAAATCCATAATCAAGAAGAATTGGAATACCATCACCTGTGATCAGAGAACAGAACATCTCTTCAAGGAACTCCCCACTTTTGCGTATCAACGAAGCCAGAACCTGAAAGACAAGTTGGTTTACACTAAGCCAATGCGCAAGAAGAAGGTAACAGATCGAATAGGCACATTTCCGTGTCTCAATTGCAGCAATTGTAATTATGTCATCAAAGGATCAACTATCAACCACCCACATTCTGGAATTAAGATCAAGCTGAAAGACTATGCCACTTGCGATACACAGAACATCGTCTATGGAATCAAATGCCCCTGTGGGCTGTTTTATGTTGGCCAGACACAACGAACTGCAAAAATTCGATGGAATGAACATCGTTCATGCATAAGGAATGGCACAGCCACTTCTGCGGTGGCCAGACATTGGCAAGAGAAACATCACAACCTGGCGCAGATCAGATTTGTAATTCTGGAAGTAATCCGTAAATTCAACAAATATGAGAATCTCCAAAAAAGACTTGACCAACGAGAAACTTATTGGATAGATCGCCTTAGTTCCCTGACACCCAGGGGACTGAATGAAGAAATCAATTATATGTGCTATCTATAATTGTTCGCTAAATGTTTGGAGAGATCTAGACCAGCACACACATACAGTCCTCCACTCTGACGGACTTATGCTTGAATCGGCTAATTGCCGAGTTTTTGTATTCAGCATGAGAAATCTGTTTTTTACTCAGCATGAGAAATCTGATTACCCTGTTTTTTCTGTTTTTTCTATTTTCTACCTTTAGAACACCTTGTCTGCGAATTTTCTACATCCCAATGCTTGAACTTCTTACATTTGATCACCACTTTCAGGTACATGAAAACATGATCAACATTTAGACATCCCCTTTTCTTTCCAGCGCACACAGATTTTAAGTAAAACCATTGATCCCGTTTTTCCAGCGTTATTCCTCCACACACACAGCACAAGCATGGTGATATGTCCCGCCCTCCATGCCCCTGCGGGGGTGTGACCCAAGGCGTACGTGATCTCTCACGACGCCTTCGCATCACCATGACAACGCATAGACATAGTTCCCAGCATTTCTTTACGCGCGCCCATGTTGACGCGGCAGATTTACACGGAACCTTCTCTCGTACCGATTGTAAACCATTGCTTTAGTAAACATTCAACTATGTTCTACATCCAGGCACCACATTTCATTCATTTTTTTAATGCATACACCGAATATGACACACCTTCGATCTCGCATCCCCAGCGTGATCTCTAAACACGCATAGCGTAACCATGGTGACACGTCCCGCCTTCTGTGTTGCCACAGGGGTGGGACCCAAGGCGTACGCGTTCACACGCGACGCCTTGGGATCACCATGGTAACGCATAAAGGTAGCTCGCAGCATTTCCACACGCGCGCTCTTGCAGACGCGGCAGACTTGCACGGAGCGGCTATCACTGAGTAAAGGTGAGCGTCTATGAAACTGGGTGTTAGTATGCGAACAGTTAATTAACCACGTCCTGATGGCTATTCTAATATTACCAACAGGTACATTTACTCAGTTTGGATACCGTCCACATGCGTTCTCGATTCGCATGAAGCACAAGGTACTTTCTTGAGATTACCAAAACTTAAAATGGCTGCGATACAGACTGTTACTGTCATTAGAGTTTCAAGCCTAGATAGTGATTTCTTCTTCTTCTCTTTTTCTTTCTCATAATACTACTTTATCGTTGGAACAACTAATACACAACTTGGACCGGGTATGTGTAATTTCTTACAACTGTTTTGGGAATTACTGTTGAATGATTTAATTAGGCTTATGAAGCAATATTTGTGCTAAAATGGTGTAAATCTTATTGTGGAAGATACATTATACGGCCCTGATGAAGGTTTTCACGAACCGAAATGCATTGGCAATCGTATATAATATGCAAACCAGTATCTGCCTGTCCTCACTGAATATGATATAGAATATCCAGGAGAGATGAAATACTATGTGAAATAAACAGACTTTCTGAGAAAAAGAAGAATAACATCGCATTTGAATTGTTTATAAAATTACTGCAACAATTTTTTTTTAAAATAAACGTTTAAGTCCCTTCACTCAGGGCAAACTGAGAGCACCAGTCTTAATAGAGTTAACACACTCTATTTTTTCTTTGGCTATATTATTTGGGTCCTTATGCCACAGGCCCTACTTATGACTGGTAGCACCAGGTCAGAACTTGATCAACATATACAAGTGAACCAAGCTTAAGCATTGTACAGAAACAACACGTAGTGCCTCCCTTCAACTCCTTTGTTTGTACTTTTCCTGGGCATAATTCAAGGAGAGGCACACATTAAATATTTTAAATCAAACATGTCATTTGCTGACATTGAAGCTTTAACTACAAATAAGGCTGACACTTTAGGCTTCTCAGCTGAAGAGGCCACTAAGATACTAGGTTTGATACAGGACACTGGATTCAACACAACCAGCACTAACAAGGAAGACCCAACACGCCAAATCAAGCAATTGGAATACCTTATTCGAAAGGAAATCAATCGTAAATTGCATGCGATAACATTGGGCAGATATCACAAAAATCAAAGAATTCCAAGAGGCTTGCGTATCCAACTGAGACCAACATTGTGTAAGGAGAGCAAAGAATTTGTGAAAAAATGGGAGGCGATTCTCAACAAGTGCTCTCTAGATCTCATCCTACTAACAATACAAGAATTGGCCAATAACCTACAAGATTTAAGCAAAGAAATTGCAGAGATAGAAAAACAATTAGTAGCCACATTAAACAGAGAAGAGGTGGATGCCATCCTTGAAGATATCAACACGAAACTGTCGGAATACAAAACAGAACTTGAAAGCAAGAAAATCAGGAAATTCAAACGTGACACCTATGACTATTTAAAAAATGAGGTGTACAATTGGATGGACAAATATGGTCCACCATTAAGGAAATCCAAACTAAATAACA
The DNA here is from genome assembly GCF_040938575.1 of Ambystoma mexicanum. Classification (NCBI taxonomy): domain Eukaryota; kingdom Metazoa; phylum Chordata; class Amphibia; order Caudata; family Ambystomatidae; genus Ambystoma; species Ambystoma mexicanum. Next base: position 188,447,290 of record NC_090921.1, read on the forward strand.
GAAGCGAAACATCTAGCTCAGAAACAGACTCAGAGAGAGAGAATAAAAACCAAGAAGAAGAAGCAAATACAAATACCGCAGGAGCCACAGGCACAATTGAACAACCCAGAGAAGACAGAATACCTTTTTTAGACAGAGGAAGAAGAGAACCCGAAGGGGAAAAAGGAAAAGGCAAACAAAAAGCAAAACCCAACACAAGATTACAACAAAAGAAGACTTAGTAATCAACCTATCCTCTAGGGTACTTACCCTCACAGAGAAACAACTCTAGAGAAAGGACTTAGCTTCGTTCCTACACATAATAGTACTCTTTTTGAATCTAAGATCGAACTGTACAAACTGGTTAGAAAAATGAAGCTCAAGGTGTTCTCCAGCGAGCTAGAACAAACAGAACCACCGGATGAAGATCCTTTCGATCTCAAAGAATTCAAAAGCAAAAGTAATTTTATCCCACCCGTCAATATACCATCAGTCGACATATTCCAAAAACAAGTAACAAGAGATTTGGAGAAAATTAAATTTGGTCATTCAAAGCAGAGTAATATGAAACCTCATGAATATAAATTGATCAGAGACCTTTATGGGGATGAAACATTGACAATAAGAGCGGCAGACAAAGGAGGCAGCATTGTGCTTCTTAACAGTCAGGATTACGATCAGGAATGTGCACGACAACTCAATGATAGAAATACCTACGCCCCATTGGACAAGGATCCTACAGAAGAAATAAGAATGAATCTAGATGTTTTATTAACAAAAGCAGAAGAACTAGAATGGATCTCACATAACACGAAAAAGTTCCTTACCAACCAGCATCCTCGTATACCTTATTTTTATATATTACCAAAAGTTCACAAGGATCCACTCAAACCACCAGGGAGGCCCATAGTGGCAGGCATGAACAGCATTTTGGAACCATTGGGTAAATACATTGACTATTTTCTACAACCCTTAATTCAGAAGACTAGCACATATATCAAGGACTCCACTCATTTTCTGCAACAATTGAGCACAATTTCATTTAATCCTAACAACATCTGTTTCACCGTAGATGTTAAGAGCCTTTATACTTCCATCCCACATGATCTGGGCAGGGAAGCAGTGGAATGGCTACTATTACAAGAAGGTGAAATAAGGGCACAAAAAGAATTCATTATGGCTCTTCTTGAATTTATCAGCAACAACTCTTACTTTCAATACAAAAACACATATTTTTTACAAGTGGCAGGGACATCAATGGGGGCAACTATGGCTCCTTCATATGCCAATGCGTTTATGTATAAATTCGAATTGGAACACGTACTAAAGAAACACCAATGGAAAAGGAATCTGTTGTTATGGATAAGATACATAGACGATATTTTTGGTGTTTGGACAGACACAGAACCTGAACTTTTTAATTTCTTTGATTATCTTAACTCCATAGACCCTCGCATACAGTTTACGCACGAACATTCAAACAAGGTCATACATTTTCTGGATGTGGAAATCAAAGGGAAGGACAGTGAATATCAAACTACAATCTATCGCAAGAGCACTGACCGCAACAACCTTTTACAAAGATTAAGCTTCCACCAGCCAAGTCTGATTAAGAACCTTCCTTATAGCCAGATGCTAAGGGTGAAACGAATAGTCAGTGACCCCACAGAATGTCAGGAAGCTCTCAAGGAGATGGGAAACAAGTTTCTTGAAAGAGGATACTCTCAAAATGAAATAGATACGGCTATGGCTCGCATAACACCACAAAATAGAGAAGAACTATTAAAACCCAAAGTGAAAACAGAAGCGATTCCCCCATTGGTCTTTGTATCAACATACTCAAGGCAAAGCAATCGGATCAAATCCATAATCAAGAAGAATTGGAATACCATCACCTGTGATCAGAGAATAGAACATCTCTTCAAGGAACTCCCCACTTTTGCGTATCAACGAAGCCAGAACCTGAAAGACAAGTTGGTTTACACTAAGCCAATGCGCAAGAAGAAGGTAACAGATCGAATAGGCACATTTCCGTGTCTCAATTGCAGCAATTGTAATTATGTCATCAAAGGATCAACTATCAACCACCCACATTCTGGAATTAAGATCAAGCTGAAAGACTATGCCACTTGCGATACACAGAACATCGTCTATGGAATCAAATGCCCCTGTGGGCTGTTTTATGTTGGCCAGACACAACGAACTGCAAAAATTCAATGGAATGAACATCGTTCATGCATAAGGAATGGCACAGCCACTTCTGCGGTGGCCAGACATTGGCAAGAGAAACATCACAACCTGGCGCAGATCAGATTTGTAATTCTGGAAGTAATCCGTAAATTCAACAAATATGAGAATCTCCAAAAAAGACTTGACCAACGAGAAACTTATTGGATAGATCGCCTTAGTTCCCTGACACCCAGGGGACTGAATGAAGAAATCAATTATATGTGCTATCTATAATTGTTCGCTAAATGTTTGGAGAGATCTAGACCAGCACACACATACAGTCCTCCACTCTGACGGACTTATGCTTGAATCGGCTAATTGCCGAGTTTTTGTATTCAGCATGAGAAATCTGTTTTTTACTCAGCATGAGAAATCTGATTACCCTGTTTTTTCTGTTTTCTCTATTTTCTACCTTTAGAACACCTTGTCTGCGAATTTTCTACATCCCAATGCTTGAACTTCTTACATTTGATCACCACTTTCAGGTACATGAAAACATGATCAACATTTAGACATCCCCTTTTCTTTCCAGCGCACACAGATTTTAAGTAAAACCATTGATCCCGTTTTTCCAGCGTTATTCCTCCACACACACAGCACAAGCATGGTGATATGTCCCGCCCTCCATGCCCCTGCGGGGGTGTGACCCAAGGCGTACGTGATCTCTCACGATGCCTTCGCATCACCATGACAACGCATAGACATAGTTCCCAGCATTTCTTTACGCGCGCCCATGTTGACGCGGCAGATTTACACGGAACCTTCTCTCGTACCGATTGTAAACCATTGCTTTAGTAAACATTCAACTATGTTCTACATCCAGGCACCACATTTCATTCATTTTTTTAATGCATACACCGAATATGACACACCTTCGATCTCGCATCCCCAGCGTGATCTCTAAACACGCATAGCGTAACCATGGTGACACGTCCCGCCTTCTGTGTTGCCACAGGGGTGGGACCCAAGGCGTACGCGTTCACACGCGACGCCTTGGGATCACCATGGTAACGCATAAAGGTAGCTCGCAGCATTTCCACACGCGCGCTCTTGCAGACGCGGCAGACTTGCACGGAGCGGCTATCACTGAGTAAAGGTGAGCGTCTATGAAACTGGGTGTTAGTATGCGAACAGTTAATTAACCACGTCCTGATGGCTATTCTAATATTACCAACAGGTACATTTACTCAGTTTGGATACCGTCCACATGCGTTCTCGATTCGCATGAAGCACAAGGTACTTTCTTGAGATTACCAAAACTTAAAATGGCTGCGATACAGACTGTTACTGTCATTAGAGTTTCAAGCCTAGATAGTGATTTCTTCTTCTTCTCTTTTTCTTTCTCATAATACTACTTTATCGTTGGAACAACTAATACACAACTTGACCGGGTATGTGTAATTTCTTACAACTGTTTTGGGAATTACTGTTGAATGATTTAATTAGGCTTATGAAGCAATATTTGTGCTAAAATGGTGTAAATCTTATTGTGGAAGATACATTATACGGCCCTGATGAAGGTTTTCACGAACCGAAATGCATTGGCAATCGTATATAATATGCAAACCAGTATCTGCCTGTCCTCACTGAATATGATATAGAATATCCAGGAGAGATGAAATACTATGTGAAATAAACAGACTTTCTGAGAAAAAGAAGAATAACATCGCATTTGAATTGTTTATAAAATTACTGCAACAATTTTTTTTTAAAAAAAACGTTTAAGTCCCTTCACTCAGGGCAAACTGAGAGCACCAGTCTTAATAGAGTTAACACACTCTATTTTTTCTTTGTATTTTTTGGCATTATTTTTGAAGCTTTCTCTAGCTGTGTCACAGGGGTTTGCCTGCCAATTTTTTAGCGCCTGCCGTTTTTCATCACATTCCGTGAACCAGGAATTTGAATGTAAAGACTTTTTTCCCTTTTTTCCCTTTAGGGGGCAATGGTGTTGACTGCATGAGTCATTTTGTCCTTAAAAATATCTGCTAAGACATTGGGGTCCTGCGAGAAAGGGGGTGCAAGGCAGGGGATGTCGAGATAGGGGCGGAGGTTGTCTGGTTTACTTTAGCAATATTTTTCTAACTTGTCATGCCATAGTTGCATCAGTAAGACCACTCTGGTGGTGATGGGCATAGACTAACATAATAAAACATTATTAAGATAACATTCCTGTGTGTCTACATCTTTTGAAATATACACATTTAAATCTACACAAATGCGCAGCTATGTTCCCGTTTTCAAATGTTACTTGAAAGATAAGCCCATTGGAATGTGGTAAGCATGCCCCCTCCTGGCTCCTGCTCCCCCAGTCCAGATGCCTCTTGCCTCCCCCTCGCTCGGCGAAGGCAGCCTGGGGGAGTAAAGGTATGGGGAATGCATGTTATCTGCTGCTGGGGGGAGAGGGGTGAAGGGGCGAAGGTGGATACGAGGTGAGGGGGTACAAGGCCAGCACAGGAGGGTGGAGCCGACAGAACATCCTGGCATACACGCAGTGAGGGATGCCAGGCTGCCGATACTATCCTGCCAACATTGACAACCCGTGGAAGGCCACTCCTCTTGTCAGTGGCACGCCTTTCAACGTGGACTGGTCGACAGGGACACGTAAAAAGCTCAGGGAGGCCCTATACTGCCAAGAGTGTGATGTAGCAGCAGCAGAGGCTGAGAGACAGTTCCCCTGCACGGTCCTGCGCGCGCACAGACATCAGGGGCTCCTATTTCTCCAAGGGAGCAGGCCACCAGGACAGGGCAAGTGCCATCCTCCAGCAAAGGGAACCGGAGCACAGGCCTATGCGTGACACCCAAGAAGACACTGCATAAAGCATTTGGCCCAAACGATCACTCCTCGAGGGAATGTAATGTGTAGGTCACCCGTGAATTAACTTTGCCAATGTTTGCCTAACTTGTCCTGCCTCTGAAGTACCGCGGATTGCATTCAGGGGTGTAACGGGCATCCGATGAACCCCTGCTGTGCAAAGGGCCCTGCTAAGAGTAGTCAGGGGTCTGGCTCATGGAATGTGCATGCCTGCAGATGCCCGGTATCTCAGGGGGACCTCACTGCATTCTGCACAGAGGGGATGTTCACGTTATGTTACGTTGTCAATTTCCCCCAGTACTCATCTCTACCACCCGCACTGCTGTGTTTAGTCTTATGGATTGCGACACTCTACTTCCGCTAGGTGTACCCCTCCCCCACCCCCACTCCCAGCTCAGCCTGTCACAGTCCCCTGTTACGCCTTCGGTGACGTCCCACCGCCACATGGAGGCCGGCGCCCAGGGATTAAGAGAACGCATGGAAATGGCGTTTCACGCTGGCCTGCCCTTAGTCCCTCCTCCACGTAGAGCAGGCTGCTGGGTCCCTGCTATCTCTCCGATATAAGTCAGGGAGGGTGAGGGCCTGAGAGCTCGCCGCATTCCAGGGAAGGCGCCTGGACTGCGTCAGCTGCCGCCACCTTGCACGAGGCCCCGTGAGGCATCGTCACCCACCTCCCAGTTCCCCTCACAATAAGTCACCGCCCGCTGCGGAAAAGGGGCGCCAGGCAGTGGCGTCGCCAGGAATCAAATTTAGGGGGGGGGGGCACAGAGGGGACCAAAGACAAATGTAGGGGGGCACAGAGAAAAGTAGGGGGAGAACATGGTCACTGCTCGTCAGAGGTGGGGGGGGCGCAAGGGGGGCCCAGGGTTTCACAGGGGGGGCCCTGGCTCCCCCAGTCCCCCCTAGTGACACCACTGGCGCCAGGGTGTGCCCGCGAGATCTCATCCTCCCATGAACCATCCTTTGGGAATTATAAAATGTAGCGACCAGCAACAATTGCTGTGTTGAACTATACCTCCCCTCCCGTGGCTGGTGGGGGGAGGTGGGCTCGGGATATGGCTTGAGGGTCGTGGGCCGCCCTTGTTCCTTGTTCCCCTACCTCTGAATTACCAAGGTGGTGGGTATGCACACATGGGCAACTTTTAGATATTTTAAAGAAATGCACAATATAGAAAGGCTTTGAAGTGTGACATGCAGCACAGAGACTCAGTAACAAGAGAGCTCTTAAGCATAAGCACTGCCTTTGAGACACAGGCATTCATGTGACTGATAGACACCCCTGGCCTTCCCTTAACATTTCCAAACAGCTCTTAGTTATTTTAAAGACAATCGGGACACATTACAAGTTTGCCGGTAACACTCATGTCGTATTACCATCTCCGGCAGGGCGACCGCTGGAAATACTAACGCATTACAAGTTCTCAGGCGACGCGCGCACACACCCCTGCTGGAAATGGTAATACCAGTGTGACTTTATTACCGGCACAGGCATCATTCCGTTTGTATTACCAGCAGAAATGGGCCGGTAATAACGATACAGGCACCCAAACTGCCGGAATTACTGACGCCGGAATTAGCGTCACTGTCGGAACGGGAAGCTTGCTGGCGGCCATCTTTAAAACTCAATCTACTTTGAATCTCCACTTCCAACTGCAAACCACTCAATGTGGCCGCCAGGGGGAGGCCACGGGCACCCATATAAAAACGCTGGCCCCCCAACCGGCCCGCCTGCGCCTCATAGAGGTCAATGAATGTGCCACCCCATGTGACCTCATCAGGCACCCCTATGAAAAATATCTGGTGGCGCCACTGCATCCACTGTTATAGGAGGTGCCAAACATGTCGGGAAGTCAAAATACACAAGTCTGTGACATCCGCCTGCGCAAACCCAAATTCTCATAGGCCGAGCTGACTGCACTGGGTGACACTGTGGTGCAGCACTCAGTGGCACTCTTTGGAGCTGGCCACAGAGGGACCAGCCAGGAAAGAAAGAATGCCATATGGCAGGAGGTGGTTGAGAGGATGACGGCTGTGGGGACTCTCCCTGCACGAAGCAGGACTGCCAGAAGCGTTGGGATGATCTGCGCCTGAGGATCCGGAACATCATCTCCCAGCACAGGAGGGAGATGGGTGCCGCAGGAGAAGCGACAGTGGCACCCCTCTACCTAATGCCCCAAGAGGAGGCATGGAGCTGCATCCTGCACATGAAAAGCATATAGGGGGTTGTGTTGGCAGGGGCAGGAGCCGGGACTCAAGGCGAAGGTGGTAAGTACAACAAACCCCATGTAAATGCAAATATCATGTCGAAATGCATGCATCCCCAAGCACTGAACCACCTAATGTGCAAGTGAACTGGCCCAACAGATGTCAGTCACAGCAAATGGGCAAATCACACACACACACACACACATGCCAGGAGATGCAGGTAGGCGTAGCCATGCACAAGCACCGTAGCAAAAATGTACAGCCCCACACATGGTCAAATGGGAAGCGCCCATGAGTTCCAAGGAAGTCCATGGCATGAATCGTTGGCCCACCGCACGCACAAAAGGTGCCTTGGCATGCCAACAGGCAATCTGCACTTCTACCACCTGCATGTAGGAGCACACATTAGGCACAAAACTCCAAAGAGACCACATTAATAGAGCAGGACACACAGAATGTTGCATGAGTGTAAGCCCGCACACATGACTCCCAGACGACTAACAGCAAGCTCATCTCTTTCCAACAGGCACACAGTCCACGGACTTCAACAGAGCTGGACCGTTGACTTCTATAGCCAGACCTGCAAAGTTCACACCCACTGCCAGCAGGCCCAGGCGGCAGGGCCACCGGCACAACTCCTGCATCAGCCCACCACTATCAGCTGCATCAGCCGCCCCACCATCACCACCCACTGCAGCAGTGTCTGTGTCTGCCGCCCTCACCAGACCAGTGGTCAGTGGTCAGTGGCCCCACTACCGGTCAGCAGGTGGACACATCAGCGCCAAGAGCCACGTCTGGCAGGACTGACCTGAGCACCCTGTGCTGTTGTCCCTTCTGTGCTCTCAACACCACCACTGACAATGCAGCCACCAGTCCACTGACGTTGAGAAGGAGGACAACGACACATCCCACCACTCCTCTTGTCACAGCCCTGGCCCACTACACAGCCCTCCACCACTGCCCAACATACGATCACTGGATGCACTCCTGCGTGCCATTGGGGACAGGCAGATTGAACTCTCTGTCATGACATGCCATGCCGGGGGCGCTGTTGCACATGAGATGGAATGGTCGCACTCGTGTGAGCTCCTGCAACGACCAAGGCCGGAAAGCCAAATAAGATGATTAAAGCAACCTGGTTCACATGAAGAACGAGATATAATTGTGGATCAGCACCTCACTCACCAAGCTGCACGTGAAGTTTCAAAGAGAAACTCGCAAGATTGACAGAGCCGCGCCGCAGGAAAAATCGCACGGCCGAGACCTGACTCGAGCAGGGAGAGCACCGCTTGAGGAGGGGAGGAGCCCGGCGTCCAGCAGCTCGAGCAGCCAGGGCCACGAAGGGGGGCCGGCAGACGGGTGTGGGAAACGGGCGCTCCGGAGGCCATCGAGCGCCTGCTGGCCTCCCCCCCACCCCGCCTGGGCATATGATGGCGGATTCCGTCGAGGCCGGGAAGACCGAAGAAACGGCCCGCGGCCCGCAAGGTAGACTGGACCACTGCTCCCCGGCGCCTAGCACAGTTAAAGAACCCCGGCGATCGATCAGGTGGGGAATGCATGGGGGGCCCCCGTCTGGCACCTGGGCTTCCCCGTGCCCCTGGTGACACTGCGGGACCCCGCCAAGGCGGCAATAAACCGCGGGGAACTCCCCCTTCCACCCCCTGCTGAGGTCATGCGTCCGAGGGCCCTGGGGCCCATAACCCATCCCTACTACATCGACACTCGAAAGCGATGGCTCCCTCGCCCCCCATGAGACACCCCGCAGCCAGCCCACCCGCTGGCGCTCAATGAGTGGGCATTATCATTAAGGAACATTTTGAGGAGCGGGAGATTAGCGGCCCTAGGAGACATCGGCCCTGACGCACTTTGGGCGCCGCCAACGGCGGGGAATAATCAGCAATAGAAGAGGCTTCGGGACCCTGGAGTGCTGCTACCCCGCCCCACGCGAACACGACTACCAGCAGCCCCACGTATGGGATAAGGGTGCATCAGCCCGGAGGGTGCGGCAGAATTGAGGGATATTGAGGTATCTTCCCCCCGCTCGCCATGATTGCAGGCAACGCACAATTACCCCGATAATCTGGGTGTGAGAAGGCACGGAAGTAAAGCGGAGGAGCTAATTTAAAAGGCCGCCTGTTGCATACTAAACTGGATGCCAACGATGGCTGTGGACCCCAACACTGAAACACAAGACCGCTAATACAAGGGGTGGCTGGCATTGGAACTCATTCTCTGGCCCTACCGGTCGTATAAATTAACACGGAGGAAGTACCACAAGCACCACGCATAGGCAGGTTCTGGGCCCTGATCAATCCCTGGATAGACAAGTGGAGGGGTGGAGGACGGGACTCTGTTGGGTATTCAAAACCCGCACAGACATGCCCAACCGTCTTGGCCACAAGAAAGGCAAGGGAACCATTGAGAGATTCACGAAAGCACTGAAAAGGGAACAAACCCTGAGATGTCTGAAGACATACCCCCACAAGAACAACCAGCTGCCCAAGGGGCCATGAGGGACCCGCAGGCGGTCTTTCTAGCTATGCAACAGGGGTTCTCAGCACTAAATGTCAAATTGGATGGAATAACAGCTGATGTTACATCCATTAAAGCCAAGCTAGTCAAGACAACATCACGCATTGCCGAGGCGGAGACGAGAATCTCTGGAACAGAGGACGCACTGGAGGCTTTGAAGACCACTGTGTCTACGATGGCAATTGATCTGGGGACAGTGAAATCCAAATGTGAAGATTTGGAAGCCAGGTCTCGGTGGAATAATATCCGCATTATCGGGGTTCCGGAGGAAGCATTAAAGGGATCAATGGAAAAGGCGGTGGAAGAACTCCTCCGAAACCTACTGGGGGACCCTGGATGGTCTCTGATATTTCTCGTGGAAAGGGCACACAGGTCACTTGCTCCTAAACCGAAGCCTGGAGGATATCCCAGACCAATTATCGCACGTCTTATAAATTACAGAGACAGAGATCTGATACTGAGAACGGCCAGGGAAAAACAGGAATTGAGGTGGGAGGCTAGCACAATCCGCATCTTCCCGGACTTCACTTTGGCAGTACAGCAGGAAAGGAAACTGTTCACGGGGGTAAAGAAGCTACTACATGAACGCCAGGTGAAATACGGCATGCTTTATCTGGCGAGACTCAAAATACAGCACCAAAACAAAACATACTTCTTCACGTTCCCTGAGGAGGCGGCAAACTTCGTCGAGACACACATCCCTGCCCCCGCTGAGATGCCCGGAAACGAGGAAGACTCAAGAAACGTATAAGTGACAAAATACTACCACGGTACTGATTAAGAAGAGAATGCAGACAGCTAAGGCTCCCCCTCAGGTGGCCCACATGCTGGATAATTAAGACTACATTGATGAATCAGATAGGCTAGCCCACCCTTGCATGTATTAACATGTTAGAGTAACAACGGTGAACCAGCCACATTGGAAAGGATGATGTGTGGCAAAGGCAATGGTGGTCGCTACAGCCCCCCCTGTAGCAGGTGCACGTTAAATGTTGGGAGGAGAAGGGGTGAGATTGATAAGCATAGTTGAAGTTTGGGGAACTATGAGGAAGAGGGCAGGGGATGGACAGATGTTATGGGGCAAAAAAATAAAAAAACAAAAAAAAATGACATGCCATGCCAGCAGTGCGATGAAATGCACCTGATGAGGAAATGCATGCGGGGGTCTAGCCGCAGGACTGCCTGGTCACTCAGACATGCCACTGCCGCCCTCGTCTTCCTTACCCAAACGGTGCATGAGGGCAATGAGGTAGCCACCGCCACAGCCGAGGCCATCAATCACAGCATCCGATTGACAGCACATGCAGGGCCAGGGATCTGACCCATCAACCTCCGTCACCACCACCAAGGGCCCCCAGCCTGGAACTCCACAGCACCACTCCCAGGAACTCCAACCATCAAAGGAGCAGTCAAAGAGCCCCATGTGACTGTAGAACACTGGGAGGGTGCATCACTGGAAGTGTGAGGAGGACGGGAGGAAGGGTGTGCTGGGAGGCAAGGTGAAAGGATTTATGAGGAGGGCAGAGGGTAGTTCGTGCAGGGCAGGGGACCGGCCGGCACTGCATCATCATCCTCTGGGGGAGGCATGTCCAGATCTGAGGGCAAGGGTATGTTGCACCAGATGCAGATGTTATGCAGCATTGCACAGGCCAGGACTATCTGTCCAGCCTTGTCTGGCCTGCACATCAGTGCACCCCCAGACCGGTAAAGGCATCTGAATCGGGCCTTCAAGAGGCCGAAGGTTTGCTCAATGGCCACCGTGGTCCTCACGTGGGTCCTGTTATATGCCCTTTTCTGTGGCCTCTGGGGATTCCTCAGAGGGGTCATCAGCTACGGAAGCAGCGGGTATCCAGAGTCACCGACAAGGAAGAAAGACACAAGTGTGACTCACGATGCCCGGCAGTGGTATTGCCTGTCACGCGGCATCTCAATGGTCAATCTGTACATGCATGTCCCATTTCGCATTGTTCCACACTGTTTCACGTTCTAGTAATTACATGCGTATTGCAATGCTAAGGGGGTTGTCCAGTCTGACGTGGAAATACACAGCGCACGGCCAACACACATTGCATTTTGGTATCTAACAATGAGGGCGCCATGTCATGGGGGGTAGTCTGGGCCTGTGGATTGCCATCATGAGTGGTACCGGGTGTCATTAGGTGGCGCAACTTACAGCGTTGCCATGGGCAACTTTGTTGTTTGTGGTCCCTGCACCTCTTCTTGGTCTGCACCCCAGAGCTTAAGCCAAGTGTGTGTGTGGGCATGGGCAACCTGTTACGGTCATGTGCATGTCATTGGATAGGCACAGGTAATTGTGCATCGCATCACTGTAATGTGCTGTTCCCTGTGACTGTACGTAGACCTTGGTCTTTGTTGTTTTCAGTCATCTCCAGGCTTGACACCGGGCCCTTGTTGGTGCCCCTGGACGTACATTTGATTCCCCTAGGTGGTCAAGTCAACCTATTCACTGCCATTGCATGGGGGGGGGTTGCATTCTGATACCTGTAGTGTATTGCGTGTGGTTGTCCTGTTGGTGGTTGGATAGGCCCGGTCAGTGACTGATGCATCCACAGTTATGTGCTACTCCTGTGTATTGTGACCTGTCATTTGAGGGGTGTGCTGGTGGGTCCTGCATGTACAGGGACATTTCCGGAAATGCATTTGTGACATAGTTGCCCCCCCACTTTGCATGTCACTCATGTTGCAAGGTGGATTGTATGTGTACTCACCCAACATCCCGGTCCTGTATCCTCTGTGACACTCCATGTAGGTCGGCAGCGTACTGCTCCGCAGGACCATTGCATTGTGTGTTGATCCTGGAAATCGAGCACAGCAGTGCGTGATGGTAAGATGGGCGTCACAGGTGACCTGGAAATTTTGGGAATGGATCTGCTTCCGGTTCCGGATCCTGTAGACCTTGTCTGAGACATGCGGGGGCACCAGCTCAACATGCCTGCAGCCCAATGCTGCCACCACATTGGCCATGCCCACAATTGCATAGAAGCAGGTCTTGGTGACTTTGAGCTGTGTCTGGTTGGTGGGGAAGGCGAAGTGCTGGCCCACATGGTGCAGCAGTCTGGAGAAGGCAGGCTGTGAAATGCCATGCAGCTGGCCCACCGAGTGCTGGAGCATGCCACTGGCCAGGAAGTGCAGCACTGACAGCAGCTTTACCAGTGGTGGTGTGGCTGGCCTGATGCCAATCCAGCTCCCAATGTCCACCTGCATGTGGGTCAGCAGGTCAAGTATGGTCTCCCTGTTTCGGCGGTACACGGTTAGTATGCGCCTGTCAGTGATGGCCCAGGGTGTGGCCGTTGTGCAAGGGGTTCACCACACACCTCCACTTCGCCACCTGCATCCCCATCATCCTTCGCCTCCTTCTCTCGCTGGCCTCCTGTTGCCTTTCCTGCAGCTGTAGATTGGCAGGCAGCACAACCGGCTCCATGTTTGCAGCATTGACTGGCAGAACGGTTGTGTTGGGAAATGTTTCAGGGGACAGTTTGGCCCTTTTGTACCCTTCCAGTGTGCATTGCGTGCACCTGGGTGTATTGGGTGCACATGTGGGCGTATTCCCTTCTCCGTTGTCCATTTACTGGCTGCTCTAAGGAGTTGTTATCTCTGCCCTGGTTTTGCCGGTATTATCGGCAAATCCAATCTGGTAGTATGCCGGTGATGCCATTGTGCTGGTATCACCGGTGCAGGCTTCCGGCCCATCCAGTATTTTTGTTGCCGGTATTACCGGCAACGGTAATTCCAGCAACTGTTCCAGCAAACCTGTACTTGGCCAGACCGGTAAAAGTGCTGGTAAACGGTATTGCCGGCACTTTTACCGTATAACAGCAAACTCGTAATGAGTCCCAATTTCACTTAGCCAATTTGACTTTTCAGCGAAAACACCAACTTGGACATTGCAAAGTACCAGCCAAGCTCACCTATTTTTTACACATCAGTATTTTGAGCCATTTATAAGGCCAGTTGGCCCTTTATATGTGAATAGGCTTGCATGTAATTTATATCAGACAATCTATTTAAAAAATACAATTTTTACTTTTCCTAAATTGATAAATACATATATTTGCAAAACTTGATGTTATTTTTAAAACGCTTCTTGAATAGGACATAAAAAACATCCTCTAACACTTTGCCACTTGTTACTAGAACGGCGGTGTGGAAAAAAAGGAGCGGTAAAGTAGTGGTAATTCCATTACTGCCATTTTACCACCACATTAGCGCACCACCATACTATGATGTTTGGCAGCAAGGTAGACGATCTACCTCCAACAAAAAGCTGGGGCTAATCATATACTTTACCACCAAAAATCATTGGATTTACTGCACAAAATGACCACTCGGAATTACCGCTCACATTAAATCTGATGAAATCCCATGGAGTATTATGAACTTCAAAAATGGAGACTAACATTACTGTGTCAAAACGTGTAACCCCATGGTACGTCCACGTGGCTGAGGGGCCGTAACGTTAATTGATTTTGGTGGTAGTGCAGCCGATATATACCGCCAAACTCATGAGGCTCTTTGTGTCATCCCTGAAATCATCATGATGAGTTCCAATCATACAGCACATCAGTATTCAAGTGAATCGCCTCGTGATGCAGAGTCCTATTCCTGGCTTTGTCTTATTTTATACAATATTGGTTCTGAAATTGTATGATATGATATGGCATTTGTAACGCGCCTATACACAAGTGTTTCAAGGCGCGATGAGGCAGGGAGGGAGAACAAGGGGAAGACAGACAACAATCCTACTGGGCCAGGTGTCATTCAGAACGCGCAAGTGCAAGGGTAGAGGGGAAGGGAAAAGTGCAAGGGGGAAGGGGAGAGGGGAAAGTGCAGTACAGGGTTAATAGCATACAGGAAAATAACAAGGGCCAGCTAGTGGCAAGTGCGAGGTAAGTGCTGACAAGTGCTGGGAAGGAAGGGCTGTAGGGATACAGACACAGTCCCGCAGTGCAGGGGGTGCCAGGGAGGCAGTGCAGGGGATAGTGGCTGGGCCAAGGACCGAGAACGGTGAGTGGCCCAGTTGCAGATTCAGTGCCGTTTCAGTAACTTTAGCAGGGGAGAGGGGAAGAGAAAGCGGAGGCGAAGAGGAAGGTTTTGAGGTGCTTCCGAAACCGGAGTAGGTTCTCCTCAAGTTTCAGGGAGGCAGGCAATGTCCATAAATGGTACACACTATGGACAATTCTGCCCGTTTAGCAAATGTGATCAATGTAAATGTGTAATGGAAAATGCAGAGGCTAATGAAGGACGCATTATGGGTAAGGCAGTATACCACTTTATGAGTAAGGCATTGTTTACCTCAAGCTGTACTTTGTGCATACTGCATGCCTGCATGCAGTGCATATTGCTCAATTATGGGTTGAAGTACCTCCTAAAAGCTTGAGAATGTATCACAGAAACTCTAAAAGTGGTGGTACATTTTATTTACCCACTGCGGCAAAAAGCATTTTGTTTTGTAAGTGGGGCGTACCCCGAAAATGGCTGGGGATGTGATAATATTTCACAGATGGGAAATATCTATTTGCATATCAGTCTTTGTCCCGCCCACATGGGCAGTCCAGCACTGAAATGCTATGGCAATTCCTCTCTGAACAAGAGTACCAACAGCAACCCCATACACGTGTTTCAGCCTTGTTGGGCCTCATCAGTGAGGTGAGGCTGTGCCTTTCTGAGCACAGTGAGCAAGGGGTCCACGTCAGGATGACTCTAGGAAACTTAGGGTGACTAATCTATGTCCCTTAAACAATCAAAAAATAGTCCACAGGCGCCCCTCTGCGAGAACGAACACGGCCCATTGACCTGTTCTATAGGAAGGTACCCACTCGAGAGTCCGCAGCCACACTTTAGCTCACTGTACCTTTCACAGATGGGAAATATCCATTTGCAAATCAGCCTTTTTCCCACCCACATGGGTAGCCCAGCACTGAAATGCTATGGCAATTCCCTTCTGAAGAGGAGGACCAACAGCAACCCCATACACGTGTTTCAGCCTTGTTGGGCCTCATCAGTGAACTTCATGCCTAAATCAGATCACTGGTAAGAACACTGCTGCATTGTCATTTGCATGGAGAAAAGACAGGTGGTCCTTTGCTGCAGGAAGGAGATGCGATTTGAGGCGGGACAAACAGCTTGTAGCTGTTTTTTGGTTATTTGTCTACACAAAATACAAGGTTCCACCACTGGAACGTCTTGTTATTCTTATTGATGATCAAATGTAGGCTCATTTTCCTGTTTGTGGGATGTTTTAGGGAACTCAGAATGAGCGATTCCATGCCCTGTGAACTCCACTGTGGTTTCTTTTGAAAATGATTGTTTTCTAGTATGTTAATCCAGTCGAAACAATAGACCACAATGACCAGAATGCACTGATCAGTTAACAGAAAGCCCAGGACTACAAACCCGTGCTCAGGTAACATGGAGTCACTTAGCCCAACTATGCTGTTTCGTGGGAGGCAAAAAAAGTTTGAGTAAGTAAGGGAAAAAGCAAGGTTTGTAGACATCGCTTATTGCTGCCCTTTAAGTTTTAGCAAAGGGGTCAGAACTTGGAAAAAGGGAAGGCTTAAAGGCTGAGGGGTCTGCACTTAAGGGGATTGCTCCCTTTGTTTAATCTAAAATAATGTATGTGCCAAGTCGTTACTATAGCAACAATAAATGGCAAGGCCAGCAGTTGTGGCATGCGTGTAATGTGAAGGGATTCTTTCTTGCTAGTGTAGGTATTGAGATCACATGCTGAAATATATATAGTAACGATTTCCTAGTGTTACTATTGCATGTACAAATGATCATCGTTTCATAGGTTTTGTCAGGATATATTATTATAAAACCTATTGCATGTACTGTCCAGATACAGTAAGGAACTCACCTCATTCCCGGTAATCACACACATGGGCAGCTTTTGCCAACTGGCAGCAGCAACTAGCACAATGCACTAGGCATGTAAATATGTTCGCATTGAACTTGCATCATATAATTATGATTTGGGGGTTTCGATAGCGCTTCATGGAGATGAACCACTTCTAAGCTCTGTATTAATGCTGTTATTATTACCCACTGATAGTACTCGATTCATCACCCTCAGAATGAAGAAGGGCCTAGTCGGGGTCCCAAGGGTTTCTACGTGATCGCATGCATTGCCCAGTCTGGAAGCAGCATGTTGAACATGAGCTAGCCATCCAGCATGCAACTATTTGCCAGAGGTTGGCATTATATGCCCAGCTACTTGCACCATTGGGCACCACTGTGCTTGACCTACCCTGGACTAAGTGAGGCATAGGAACTAGAGGACCACCTGCCTCTGCTTATACTGAGGGTAGCAGTGGGGGGTTTCTTTACTATGTGACCCGGATCCAACCCAAAGAGAAAAAGAGTCTCAAGAGCGAAAACAACACTTAAAGACAAGAATTGAATGGCACCTCATTCTAGGGTTCAAAGGGACCCACCTGGATGGCCACTAGACCCTGTGGGAGATCCTATGAGGTAAGGCAGGCCCTCAGAAGCAGGGGAAATAGCAAGAAATTCCTCAGGGGATGAGAAGAGTGCTGTTCCACCAGAGAAACACTCTAGGGTCAGTTCTGATCTCAGTGTTGACATTGAGAGATCCAAAAATAAACTGACCCTCAACAAATGTAGCTTTCAAAAAGGATCACAAATTAGAGCTAACATGTCACCCTTAGCACACCAAGCAAAGGAAGAGGACCAGTGTCTCTGTTAATCCTTCGGTGTGGGAGGCCACCGAGACTGCTGTATTGCTGAGGCCACCACAGGAGGAATGCCCTTACCTCAGAATCCTCACCTTTCAGCAACCGGACGGACAGGCTGAGGCGTCGAGGCATCGGTGGACGGACAGGCTGAGGTGTCGGGGCATCGGTGGATGGACAGGCTGAAGCGTCGAGGCATCGGTGGACGGACAGGCTGAGGCGTCGAGGCATCGGTGGACGGACAGGCTGAGGTGTCGAGGCATCGGTGGACGGACAGGCTGAGGTGTCGAGGCGCCAGTTTCATTAGAATCACTCACCGCAGAAGGCTCGTGGACAGAGGAAGAACCCAAGGCATCTGGACCCACAATCTGGAAAATATGGCAAAGCAAGGTCAGTCATTTACCACCCAAGTGTCTCAAGATCCTTCAAGGCGTCACAAGATTTTTCGAGGCGCATCTTGGCCAGAATGTAAGGATTGAGGGGAATGGGGTGATAAAGATGCTCCAGAGGCCATGACGTCGATAGATCTGGGGATCTCAGTGTCTGGAGCGGAACCTTTGCAAGTGGGAGTTGCATGCCATCGCTAACATGCCGGTGCTGGAATTCCGGTGACAAACAGATCTGGGAGGGGCGGGGGGATTGAGATCTTCAGGGAGAAGTTTTAGGGTGCTGGTAACACCCTGATCAGGTTCTTTGCCCTCACACTATTGTCCGGATGTAGGAACCTGCCAGGGAAGGACGCCCCGTGAGCCGAGACTGTCCTACTCTGCCACGTTACACAGCACGTCACTGCCAAGCTGTTTGCGCCGACTTGGCCCGTCTGGTGCTGCAGAAAGTGGACAAAACCGCGAAGGGCTAGAAAAACCGGGGGCAGTGTCTGCCAATTTAATGACACACCAGAGGCACTAACCTGATACTAGCCAGGACTCTGGAAGGGACGACGAGCCCAGAGCGGACTGACTGCGGCCCCAAGCAGATTCCTGACTTATTGTATTTATTTATTTGTATAGCGCTTTACGCCAAAGCACTTAACAGAAATAAAAGAGAACACGGTACAGCATGTGCCTCACCCGGGGTTTCAAATGAAGACGCGCTCGAGCACTGGGGCTCATATCGAGTTGGGCGGCAGCCATGGTTCTAGTAGCACCATGGCTGCCTCCCATACCGGGTCCGGGGTGGCTGAATGAGGACTTACCGGGTCATTCTGACCCTGGAGCACCTGGTAAATCCCCATTCAACCAACCGTTCCCCGTTCGAGCCCCCATAGGGTTTAATGGGAATGGGGAAGGCGTTAATAACGGGCCCCCGAATAGCAGGCCCTGGCGCCCTGGTCCCTCAGCGGGACCCGTAAAGAATGTGTGGTCAGACCACACGTCCTTTACGGTTCCCGCTAAGGGACCTCGGAATTTGGCGGCATGGGATTACCAATACGGGTCTCCTTACCGGTACCCGGTATCCCTTACCGCCCAACTCGAAATGACCCCCACAACAGTTTATTTCAGACTCTGGGGCGAAGAGAGTGTGTGAATTCACACACGTACTATCGAGGGATGGGCCTTGACACCCTTACCAGAGGTGCTAGGACTTGGGTGAAAACTCAAGGAGCTGTGCTGAGACTACATGCAATAACTTGAAGCTGGCGGGGTTCGCCTGCCGCAGAGATCCTCAGGAAAGCTGGAGAGGTTTCAGAAGGAGGCGGAAATGTGTATCCTGTACATCCAGGGAACTGTAAACTCCCGCTCTGACACCAGCGCCAAGGTGGAATGAGTCGACTCCATCCTGAAGCGTGTTTGTTAAGCAGCTTCAAATCCAGCAGTCCTTGAAGTGGGATAAGAAAGAGGCGGGGCCCAACGACCTCTACTAGATGTGATTAATTAACTGCCGGGCTATTATGCAAGCCTGTGCTTAGTCGTCCTTGGCACTTAAGGAGTTAAAAGTGTGACCAACAGGAGCAGTTCATATACAAATATACAACCCAAATTGAATCAAAGTAGCTTACGGTTCAAAACCCTCAGTTCTTTTGAAAGAAATCCATGAAACTTAAGCATTATTTTTTGTAAATCTTTCTGACAATAATTCAATATGATAAGATGCAAATATCAGCGAATGACCCTCTATATTTCACTGCCCCATATATTCGTATTAAAAAACAAATAATCTTAACTCCAAAAGTCTTCATCTAATCATGTGAGTCAAAATATAGTATAGCGCACATAGTCCGGAGGCATCTAGGCGCTTTAATATGGCCGCACATTCTTCAGGGGAAGAGCAGTATTGCCACTTACCATCTTTGACTTTGGCAAACAGATCGGGAAGCGAATTCGGCGAGCATCGGCCGAGCTCCAACTCAAGGGCCTTTTTTGGGCACTGTCAGGGCCGAGGCCCAGAAACGGAAAGGCCTGAGTAAAAACCCAAGGACTGCCCCACTGAGGGTCCACCGCCACTGCTCTCAGGCCTTGAACCCCTTTAAATGTAGCCGGAGACGTTCTGGTGGGCTACTGCTGTGCATTCTGAGAGGACGCTGTGTGGTGTGGGTAGACATCGCGGCACTGCCAGCAGCAGAAAGCCTGAGACACACAACCAGTGTGCCGCGCGCCTCTGCCCTGCTTGGCATCAGAGAGGATTCCCAGCTCATCACTCGCTTCCCTGTCCAAGCGATACGGGATGTCTTCCAGACCAGCAGCTGTAGCTGATGTGGAGGGCAGAGATTCCAGCAAAGACTGGGGTCGGCGTTGGCAGAGTGGTGCCCCCCGCACACTTTATTTATGAAGCGGGGATATGGATGCACGCGCCTCTCACGCCTCATCTTCAGGCGTTGACCGCTGCTCATAGCACCCCTCCTTTTCTGGTGGACCCTGCATGCCATCCACAATCTACTCTCTTTCCTTTGTGTTGGGGGGTTGGGGCGAGGGGAGGGTCTCTTCCTGCCATGTCACTCAGTGCAAGTCGGCTCAGGACACATGGAGGCCCATTTAAAAATGGTGTTTGGGGTCCCCTTGGCTACAGTTGGAAAGACCCGTCTGAGATGGCTGTGTGGTGCATGGATTGTAAAGGAGGTGTGTTCGTACCATGAATTCCCGCCCCGCCTCCCCCCTGCAGTTCCAACATCATAGATAAAGCAATGGAGGGATGGGGAGTAGCTGCAGAATGTCACGGGACAGGATGACTGGCCTCTGCCAGCAGGGGGCGGAAGACCAGCACCTGGAGATGAAGGCTCACGTAAATAGCCTTGTTTCTTCCTCATTACATTACATTGCTGGCCCATCCTCGTCCATATATATATCTCCCACCTAAACCCAGTGGTCGAAGTGTACGAAAAGAAGTAGTGGAGCTAGGTTCCCTGCTGGCCTGCCCCCGCTCCCCACAAACCCTATCATCACGTCCCCTACCACACACAATACAGACCACCAAACACTAGCACCTGCTGTTTAATGGAACGTTCAGTGCAGTGCACTGAAAGGGCAAGTTTCAACTTCTTCCTACACTTTTATTTTAAAACGAAACCATTCCGGAACGGTTTCTTTTTAAAATAAAAGTATAGGAGCTGTAAAAAGTCATTTAAAAAAAGTAGAGGAGCACCGCTCCCGACCGCTCCCGCTCACTTCGACCACTGCCTAAACCAATGCAGAAACCATGGCCAGGGCCATAATAGGCTCTAAACTGGACGCCTGCTGTCCTCTCCTGATTAGCCTCCCAAAGACGGGATGTAACCGCCTACAAGTCATTCAGAATAGTGCAGTTAGAGTGGTCACAGGCCTTGGCTGGAGAGATCATGTTTCTAAAGCCAGGCGCAGCCTGCACTGGCTCCCTGTGGAATCCAGAATGCACTACCCTCCACTTCTGATTACACACAAATGTCGCCTGGGAATAATGCCTTCTTATCTGCAGGACTTCTTACAGAGAAATGGAGGGTGAAATGCCTCAGATGGAATCATTCAAACCCACTGAAGCACCCCAGATGTAACGCTTTTATTTTTTTATTTATTTATTTGCATTTTTAAAGCACTCACACAGCCCGGGGCCATCGAGGCGCTGTTACAAGAATATATCTCTTAGTTGCTTATTTATAACGCGCTTAATTCCCAGAGGTTTCTAAGCACAGAACTGGGGATCGAACCTGTGTTGCTTCGTGTCGCCTTGTTTCCAAGGCGAGCACGTTGCCGATGAGCTATCCACACTACTAAAGCTATGAAAGGGGCTTTTATTAATGCACCCCCGAGGGCCTGGAATGTCATTCCATCAGACATGATTTTTAATCCTTATGCTTTTTTTAGGATCTGCTTTTTAATGCTCTGTATTATGTTTGTATTGTGTTTTTGTCTCTTATTTGTGCACCCTTATGCCCACGGGTCACTGGATGCGCGTTATAAATGAATTAAAGTAAAGAAGCACTTGCAAAAAGCTTTTTAGCATCTTGCTGACAGAGATTTTATGGAGTCGAAATTGGAGAAGAAAGGCAACAAAGTGTTGAGATCTCTGCTCGATACTAGAAGACCAGAGGACGTGGAGGTTCTGAGGAAGCCAGCAAAGGCAGCCTGTAGTGTGCGCTGCAAGCCCACATTTAATGTTCTGAATGAAACAAGTATTTATCTTTCTCACAAGATTGCCAACATGGCGGTAGGAGTGCAGGGTCCACATGAGGCTTGAGGTCCATTTGAACCGAAAAGGTTGAAAGGCCCTGGCACCATACTGTATGTCAGTACTATATGTGTAGGTCTATATGTCTAGGCATGAGCACCTTTGAAGCTACTGACAGACGTATTGGCACAGAAGAGATTGCAAACACTGGCGTAAATTTGACGTCAACACCAATTACGGCTTTGATGCCGTCACTGGCATGCACTTTGATGCTTACAGGGGCATTTGAGCTTCTGAGCCAATAGGGAGCCTTTTATAGAGTCTTAAGATTTATTAAACACAAAATGTATGGTATTGAGGAAACCGCAGGCGGAAATGGGAGGCCCAGGGGGGTTTCTCTTTGATCAGAATTCTTGATGCTGGTGAGCCAATCACGGGCTCTGTTTGAGTCTACAACTTCTGCGTGTTTAGGAGGCTTACATAAAAACAGATTTGTAAGTATGTATACACAACTAAACGCCATTGAACCCTATGTGTGCCTTCAATTAACATTTATTAAAAACACATGTCATGATATAAGCTTAATTATTAAACTTCTGCTTAGTGATGCGCAATATCTTCACGCTGTCACAGTACAAATCAAACACTGAATACTGATATTCATATGCCAACATGTGTTTCGCTTGGACTCAACACAATCTTCCTAGTTGAGTCCAGCGAGCTTCTTCAGGGCTCTACCAGTCTCCTCATTCTGTTTACAAACGTCAACATTGACTTCACAATATACTTTTCCCAACCCTCCTCATCACTTCCAAACCCTAAAAGTTACTTCTAATTTGACCATTCTTGCTTAGATTCAATACAAACTGTCCCAGAAACCATCTCTGTGTTTGCCTCAATACGTTCTAGCATCACTCGCCTTTACAAGAATTCAGATATTTCAATTTTCTTCAAATATCTTGCTTTCAAAATGATTCCTGTGCCCTGACAAGCAAAGGGTCCTCAGCGTTCCTTCATCAGGTGGGGGCATCCTTAACCCAGCGCCGCCCTAGTGGACAGAATTAATAGTTTTCAGCATGCTATTCTGGCAAAAGTATAGCGCGGAGAGGGATCAACACAAGCACCTGTATTTTTATTCAATTGTAAGTATGTATTTATGTATGTATGTATGTTCTCAGGTCAGAGTTACGAGGGAGAAGAATATTCCCGTGGAATAATTAAAAGATAATTGGGGCCATAAGGTCCAACATTTAAGAAGTGGCAAGAGCACTGCTTCAATAGGGATGAGAAATCAACGAGGGGCCCCTAACAAGTCATGAAACATTATTTGGGAGAGTGGGGCCATAAGAATCGTCTGGAGTGGCCTAAGAATCGCAATTAACCAAGGAACCTTCGAGAGACGTGTGGCCTCTATAACTGAAGGAGGTGCCTATCAGACTCAGACACGTTTCTGTACCTGGCACAACAAGTTGAACATTCTATCTTAAAAGCTGTGTTAAAAATAACATAATTAATCAGCTGTCAACAAATAGTCTAAAATAAAAAGGGTATAGACAGGTTAAGTCTTGAGGGGCAAAGCCCACTTTCCGAGGGCCCAACCTGCACTTTTCCCTCCAGGACAGAAGCGGCGTGTGAACGAGGCAGCTGCTGCTCCCCGTGAGTTATGCGGCCTGCAGAGCACAGATACATGACCACACTAAAAAGAGACGGAAGAAACCTCACTGGGAAAAGCAAACAGAGCATGAGGAAAATAAACCCCCTCAGATGCGAAGAATGACCGTGCCTATTCCTGAGCCTTACCTGGATAGACACAGTGCACACACAACTAAAGATACACTGTGTAGGCCACTAGTTCCCTTCTCTCACTGCAGGATGTTAGATGTCCATTCTACCATGCGCACATGCACAGACAAGTAGCACATACATGTTAAGGGCTCTTTCAGAATAGAGCACGCTGCTATAAAGGAAAATACTAGAGCCGATTCACAAATGTTATGCACATTATACATAGTACTAAGGTATGTGTCAAACAATGACTACAAGCAGTTGACTGTCATAAGTAGTTCAACCAATATGGTACTTTGCAGAAATCTGAAATTTGTCCATGTCAAGTATGAAGTATTAAGCCACTCCTGGCTTTTAGGCTCACATCATATGGGATTCTGGGACACATAGTACTGCATTTATAACTTGAACAGGAATGCAAAACATCATGCGCTACCAAAGCCAGGAATTATAGCATATGATTTGAGAGCTGCATTTCAGCATATTTTATTTGAAGCAAGAGCATGCATGAAGTGTTGATGTTAGGTGCGAAAAGTAGAAAGTGCTTTTTCCATGTTTGTAGTATTAACAGGCTGTAGTATTTTGATATTCAGCAGATATTTCGAATATAGATTAGTATTGTGCAGCAGAAAAGAAAGGTTTTGCTTCTGCCAATTAAGTGGTTTCCAGACATCTTTAAACGTCATATATATTTATATATATAGGAAATGCTGTTTCGGCCTACTCCCCATTCATTTTCCCATAGACAAAAGGTCAAAAGGTCTGTGCAGCACATAGCAAATACCGCTGGATGTAATTGACCAGGTACGAAACAACTTAGGCACGAAGCATTCACTCGATTTCCGGGAGGAGTCTGGGGCTGTTCCGTCCAGTGGTTGTTAAAATATTTGACTGAGAAATTACAGCTATATCTCCCATGGTGCTTTGCAGAAGGGAGGCTTTTCAGAAATGAAAAAGCTGGCATTTTTTTTTTGTTTGATTCAAGAGATATTCGTGACTATAACAGGAATATTCGGTGTTAGCCAAAAGCGTAAAGTGGAAAAAAGGCCATTTGGAGGAGGAAAAAGAATGAAATGGCATCAGGCTAGAGGTGGGAAGGGGGAAAGAAGACACCATGTGAAATTGGGGAATTTGGGGAGCTGGCCACCAAGTTCAGAGCTCAAACGTTTTCCCATATTCAGGGTTATTTTCCCATATTTAGGGATATAGTAGAAAACGGGATCAGAAATAAAAGTGCATCACAGGGATGTCTGCAAATATTTGCTCCTGTTTACGGATATACAGGGTTTTATGTAGTACATTGCTGATATAACCGCGGTTATGGGGAAACACGTTTTGTTTTTAAAAGAAAAGAGAGTTAAAGAAATGTATTGGAGGAATATGTACAGTGGACACAGCTGAAGGCCATGGCTGCTGGCTCGGTAGCGTTTTCAAATATACAGTGGGCACAGTGGCGTAACACAAGATGTGGGGGCCCCCCTGCGAGCCATGCTGAGGGGGCCCCCCAACTCAGCAACAAATCAAGGGTCGCGCCACACTCTGGGCCAGCCTAGATTATCACACTTGCGCAATACACACAAACGTGCTGCTGAACGGATATGCCGCACACTGCACTAGGAGAAAGATACACATATGTGTTTTAATATAACATACAGCACGCTGTCTGAGAAAAATTGGCTAAAAAAGCCAGAGTGTTTGCAATTGTTTTGTAGGATAACACCAATCCATTAAAGCTTTGCTATTAAAAATGCCATGCCACAATGAAAACATGTCCAACTGGCTGCACAAGGTTGACCAGTGACGACATGTAATAACAATATAGTTAAGCTTGCCAGGCCACATTTAGACATATCTAGAATGGTTGCACCAAAATGGCAGTCGAAGCAATAACACTCATCAAGAATAGAACACACATTCAAGCCTGTGTCTCTGTGGCCTCTAACAACACAGTCAAACTCTTTAAAATCTGAAAAGAACTGGTCAATCCTGTTGAGGTCTTTACATCTCCCGTTACCTCCCAGGCCCTCTGTATGGCTCTGTCATCTCACTTCTACGCTAAAACTCAGGACATCTCCTCTTCGATTCCTTTTCTTCTCTCAGCCCTCCTTTGGGCATCTCTACCTCTCTTCCTCCTTTCTCCTCTTTCTCTCTGACAACACCTGACGAGGTTTCTAGACAAGTCCGATCTATGAAAGTGTCATCCAAATAGGTGCTTTCCTGCTCCACCAGAACCATCAAGAACCACATTGACACCCTCACTCCTGCCTTGACCGATTTCTGTAATCACTCTTTCCCCTCTCCCGTTAAGCACTCCCTTATGCACCCACTCCTCAAGAGGCTTTCTGCCGATCTGCCTGCCCGGCAAACTATCGCCCAATCTCCATCACCCCTTTCCTGGGCAAACTGTTGAAAAAGCTGGCCATCTCCCAGTTTACTCTCCCCACGGAATCTGTTGGTTGTCTCCATGACCATCAGTCTGGCTTCAGTGCCAGAGACACGGAAACTGCTGTCCTGAACACCTGTGAAGTTCTGCTCTCTAACCTTGATTCCAGCATTCCTTCTGTCCTCATCCTCCTGGATCTTTCCTGTGCTTTCGACATGGTCAACCATGCCATCCTGATCAATCCTGATCAATCGACTCCATGAGAACCTGGGCATCACGGATCAGGCCCTTGAGTGGCTGACCTCCTTCCTCTTGGACTGCCCCTCCCAGGTCCAACTTGGTCCCTTTCTCCCCGCTCCATCCTCTCACTCTGGTTTTTCAACCTCTATGTGGCCCCTTTGACCCACCTGATCTCTACATTCTGCTCTAACTTTCAGTGTTATGCGGATGACACTCTGCTTTCCTTCAGGCTCCCCTCAGACTCCTCTCATCTCTCGCTCATTGCCGACTGTCTATCCGCGATTCAGGATTGGTGTGCCTCCAACTATCTCTGCCTTAATGTCAGTAAAATGGAGATCCTTTTCATTTGGACTCCTGCCCCTGCTTTCCCTCTCTCACTCTGGCCGCCCGCCTTGGGCCCTCTTCCTTCGCCTTCCTGTGAGGCAAACAACACTAGTGTCATCTTTGACTCCACTCTCTTTCTCTCCTCACATCTCAGATGTTGCCAAGAAGTCCCACTACCAGCTGCTCCTCCTCAAAGGGACTCTTCCCTTTCTCACATTCCCCCAGAAGTTCACTGTCTGCAGACCCCTGGTTCTCTCTAGGCTGAACTACTGCAACAGCCTCTTTCTCAATCTGCCCTTCTCTTCTATCCAGCCCCTGCAACTAATCCATAAAAGAACTGCAAGACTTATCCTTGGCCTCAAGCACAGGGATCATATCTCTCCAGCCCTGAAATCTCTCCACTGGCTCGCAGTTGCTGCAAGTATCAAGTTCAAGACCCTTTACATTGTCCACGAGGCTTTCTGGGCCTGGGGCCCGCACTACATCCAACGCTCTCTTCCAAAATATCTTCCTTCTCAAGCCCTTCGCTCAGCTACCTACAACTCTCTAAGGGTTAGACGCTTTTCCAGGAAGAGAGTGGGGGGTAGATCTCTCTCCTCTACAGGTGCCTCCCTCTGTAATAGCCTCCCTGCCCCTATCAAGCTTTAGCAGACCACCTGAAGTTCTGGAAGCAGCTTTCTTCTTCTCCTCTGCTTTCTCTCTCTCCCTCCGCTGCTGGCCTACCTGTCTGCTGTACTGACTGGTTGCGTGGCTACCCTCAGAGTCTCACTGAGTCGAGACTCTTTCTTGATCAGTCACCCTTGCACTGCCTCTGGTCCTACCATGCACTTAGGGGCTGTAACTGTAACCCTACAGTCCCTTGTTCTCCTTGCACTACCCAGAGCTGTGCTGCCCTGACAGCACTTACTCAGAGCATTGCTGCCCTTTTTCCCCCTCCCCTCTCCCTTGCACTTCCCCCGTCCCTTTCCCCTTGCGCTTCTCGTTATCGCACTTGAACGATCTGAATGACACAAGGCCTAGTGAGATCATTTGTCTTGTCCTCCCTCTATCTTCCATCCCTTGTCTTGTTGCGCCTAGAAACACTTGTGTGCAGGTGCATTATAAATGACTTGTATCATATCATTTGATCACAGATGCCCAGAAAAATATACAATGCTGCAGTAAGAAACGGCTGACTGGCAGCACCCAAATGGCAGTCTAGCCAGGTAATTCACTTCGCAGGACTGCTTTATCATAAATGCCCCATTAAAAAAAGTCATACCAAACTGAGGAATGACTAGACTGGCTGCACCAAAATGCCTCTCTAGCCACTAATACCACATATCATGCCTGCTTAGCCTGGACATGGACAGCCATTATAATATGTTGTATAATCCTGCCCCCCCCCACACATCCCCTCTCCCTCCCACCCCAAACTCCAAAATCAGCTCCTTGGCCCAGAATTACCTCCACGTCCCTCTTCCTTGCGCCAGAGCTTACGGTTGAGGCTCCTTGCCTCATAGGTAAGTACTGGGATGAGGAAGAGTGGGACTAGGAGTAATGAAGATTACAGGTAGCTAAATCAAGCATTACTTCCATGTACCTCTACCTCATCCCAGTACTTGTGTATGAGGCAGAGTGCCTTATACACAAGTACTGTCTCATACACACTGGGACGAGGAAGAATAGGGCTAGGAGTAATGAAGATTACCAATAAGTAATCTAGGCATTAAACACAAGTATTGGTGCAACACCATTGAGTTGACTGGGATTAAGCACTCTCCCCCCCGCCCCTGAAATGTTGGGCTATGATGACCAGACCTGGCTGGCCTTCAGAGCAGTTGCCGGACAGAAAAGGACACAGATGTTAAACGGCACCTGGGTTTCTCTGTTAACAAGAACCCACCAATTGTTAACATAAAGCAATTCACTGTTAGTACCTGCATTCAAATGCCAAATTTTTTAGGCAATTGAAATTGTGATGTGGGTTTAATACTTGCATGCCAGGGGAGTAATTGGAAGGGTAGAGAGGGTACGGGAGATCACTCATTCTCACAGCAGTCCATAAGTGGGTGCTTTAAACCTTAAAGGCGAGAGTTAACTGCTTGTAACATTGAAGCTGCACTAGAATAGTCTCATAAAAATGCATAAAGAAATTAGATGACCCAAACAAATAAGTTTGCCCCTCCCCCACCGCCCATAAAGTTGGCACCCCTCCCAACATTTGAAGGGTTAGCCCCCGAAATGTAGGTTTTGTTGCGCCCCTGAACGCAAGCACACACACCATTCACCATATACACACACGCACACCCAGCCGTCCATACATTTAAGTGTGCATTCTTTCACCATACTGGCACACCCAGGCAGCCATCCATACATTTAAGTTTGCACCCTTTCACCATACAGGCACACCCAGGCAGCCACCCATAAAATTACGTGTGCACCCTTTCACCATACAGGCACACACACCCAGGCACCCATCCATAAGTGTGCACCCTTTCACCATACACTCACACAGGCAGCCACCTATAAATTTAAGTGTGCACCCTTTCAGCATACAGGCACACCCAGGCACCCACCCATACATTTAAGTGTGCACCCTTTCACCATACACTTGCACAGGCAGCCACCTATACATTTAATTGTGAACCCTTTCAACATACACTCACACACGCACACATCATGGGGTTGAGGGGAGCATTAACACTTAAAAAAGAAATTGGGCCTCATTACAACTATGCCGGACTGTAAACAACAGTGCTGGTAAGCTCACCGGCACTGTTGTTTCCGGGCCGGCATATTACAACTCTGCGGGCGGTTTCCGTCCTGCCCGGCAGGTGAGACCTGCCGGGCAGAACGGCACCCACCCGCATAGTTTTCACGGAAGCACTGGCACCGTTATTAACGGTGCCGGTGCTTCTATGGTCCCCATTCCCATAGAGTCCGATAGGACTTTATGGAAATGGGGACTTACCATTTGCCAGCGCCTGACTTCCCAGACCGCCAGGGTTGTAATCCCCCGGTGTTACCGGGAAGTCGGGTGCCGGTAAATCATTACGGGTCTGGCGGCAACCTGCTGGTAGCAATGGCTCAGTTGCCGCCAAACCCGTAATGAGGCCCATCGTTTCTTTTTAAAGTCACTCTGACTTCATGAAGAAATTATTTCTGCTACAGAAATAATTTCTTTATAAATGCAGAGGGAATTCAAAAAGAAAAAATATATATTTTTTTGCACAAAAAAAATATTTTTTTTTCTACAAGTAGGGGCCCCTCCCAGGAGATGTGCTGGCGGGGGCCCCTGTTACGCCAGTGAGTGGGCACGGCCAAAGAGCGTGCTCGGGTCAAAAGGCATGTATAGTCGGCCGTGGCCACCTAGTGGGTGCAAAAGAAACATATTGGGGGAACATGTACAGTGGCCCCAGGCCATGGGTAGTGCCCGTAAAAACCTAAGGTATAACAAAACCCTTCAAATTCACTGAATAAACTTTATTTAAAGTGCAGGTAAGTTGAGCAGATTTAATGCAACAAAACCCTTGAACTTCAGTGGATGTAGGAATTTATGACCATCTTAAATTGGTGCGTTTCTGTTGCAAAGCCCATGAGCAAATACATATTATAAGAGAAGAGATTCACAATGACATACAAAATGGCCTTCTGAGGGACAGCAATGGTAGCGCAGTGAGTTACGCTGGTGATAACTTTCCACATCTGATGAATTTCAAGGGTTTTGTTGCATTCAATCTGCTCAGTTTAACTGCACCTTAACTAAGGTTTTTTCAGTAAATATATATATATATATATGTAAACAAAAAAGGTGGATTGGAAACCACACCGAGTCACATCGGCACTCCGGCTGTATTCACGACGGAAAACTGAATATCTCCAAATAATCCACACGCAGTCTTAGTGTACCGTGCAATTAAAGTGTCCTTTATTAGTTAAAATACATGGACAAGGAAGACAACAGCAGTCTTTGATGCAAAGGAAGAACGACGCGTTTCACCCTACTCGGGCTTCGTCTGGTATATATATGTATGCATATCTCTATTTACTGAACAAACTTTAGTTAAACAAAAGCTAAGGTGATCAGATTTAGTGCAACAAAGCCTGTGAAATTCAGCAGATGTGGAAAGTTATGTTCAGCGTAACTTACACAGGGGTGAGTTACCTATAGCTCATGTCACCCACTTTACCTATAGGGCAGCGACCGCTGCCATATATATGTATGTGTGTTTGAATTCTGACAGGTCCATCTTTTTCTTTCATCTATTTGCAGTAGATACAAGGAATAACATTTAGTTAAGTAATATTAAAAATCTCTCATTGTGATGCAGTGAAGTTTACTGCTTGAGCAAGGAAACCTTGCTATTGTAATGGCTGTGCTGGAAAACAGCTTCAGAGCCTTTCGGTTAGATGCTACACAGCAGAAGACCCAGATTTCCATCAAAAAATACATTTTATGTCCTTTTCCCCCTCATTTCTGCCCTTCTGGATACTCCCCTGCAACGGCCAATGGTCATCGGTGCCTCAGCCCCCGGAGGAGAGAGAACACTGAGTGGAGATTAGATCATTGAAGTGACAATTGCACATGACAAGTCTTCCTAGTAAGTGTGAATGTCCAAGTGACCGCACTGCAACAGTTGCACCTGTCCTCAAAGCCCCATGCAGCCTCAATTAGCAATTTAATCTGTAATGGCAACAAATTGAATCACAAAGTAGCCCCTTTTTTTAAACGCCTTAGTTTATTTCCATAATTTATGCTTGTTAGACATTCAAAAACCATTTCATTTTTTGTAGCACTTCCATATTTGTTGCATAACATACAACAAGCTGCATGCGTGTGCCAGTCAATGACTACAAACAAGTACCCTTAACACTGTTTATTTTGTTATGTGTCTTCAAAACTCAGAGGAGGTTTACTAGGATCTGGTAACATTTTGTATTCTGGTACAATTGAAGGGCCCATTTTTCTTCAAGATCATCTTTTAACTTTTTAGTTAAAATGATATAATAGACGTTAAAGCTCAATCTTTGGCCTGGCCAATGGTAGTGTGCTGAAGAACACATTAAAATAAAATGAATGTATCTCCTTGGTTTGTTAGGAGCCCAGCCCAATAAAATGAGTGTATCTCCTTGGTTTGTTAGGAGCCCTGCCCAATCAAATGAATGTATCTCCTTGGTTTGTTAGGAGCCCTGCCCAATAAAATGAATGTATCTCCTTGGTTTGTTAGGAGCCCAGCCCAATAAAATGAATGTATCTCCTTGGTTTGTTAGGAGCCCAGCCCAATAAAATGAATGTATCTCCTTGGTTTGTTAGGAGCCCAGCCCAATAAAATGAGTGTATCTCCTTGGTTTGTTAGGAGCCCTGCCCAATCAAATGAATGTATCTCCTTGGTTTGTTAGGAGCCCTGCCCAATCAAATGAATGTATCTCCTTGGTTTGTTAGGAGCCCTGCCCAATAAAATGAATGTATCTCCTTGGTTTGTTAGGAGCCCAGCCCAATAAAATGAATGTATCTCCTTGGTTTGTTAGGAGCCCAGCCCAATCAAATGAATGTATCTCCTTGGTTTGTTAGGAGCCCTGCCCAATAAAATGAGTGTATCTCCTTGGTTTGTTAGGAGCCCTGCCCAATCAAATGAATGTATCTCCTTGGTTTGTTAGGAGCCCTGCCCAATAAAATGAATGCATCTCCTTGGTTTGTTAGGAGCCCAGCCCAATAAAATGAATGTATCTCCTTGGTTGGTTAGGAGCTCTGCCTTGGACGCACGTGTATAGGTTGTAGGCCCACCATGTCAAGAAATCCTGGCTACACAAATGGGCACGAGTAGAATACAATATGTTGCAAAAGTCAATCAATCTAACTGAAATGTATAAAAGGAATTCTGAGATTGCAAACACAGGGTGGTAGAGACATCTACTGGGCAAGAGCGGCATTGTCACATTCACCTTTTCATTGACTTTAGCATGCAGAGAAATTAGGTAGGGGAAGTCAGTTGGGGAAGTCTTGGTAAGGTTAAAGCACAAGAGCCATTTGTGGACCTCAGCTAGGCCTCGCTGACTTAAAACCGTGTTTAAGAGTCCAACTTTGCACCAGTTTTGTATTTTTCCGCCATGACCTGCATTGGAGTAAAGAACTCCAAGTGTCATCCTCCCCGCCCCCCCTCAAGCCTCCCTGACCGCACACCCTCCCACCACCCCCATTAGTCTGTACTTCCTAGGCCTTACTCTCTCACTTTTGTTTTCAAATCTGAAGGAATGACCCACCACCTTCCTCGACATTTGCAACTTCTGAAAAGGCCCGTTGATTCACATACACAACAGGAAAAATAAAAATAATAATCCCCACCAGATGGCACCAGAGGACAATAAATAACAAACTGAACTTCTGGGTGAAAACGGAAGGGTGGCTGATTTTACGTAACAGCTGCCAGGGAAGACCTCACACTCCCTAGCTCGCGGTTGTCTGGACTTTTCATCCTTTGGAATGTCAACACCTGAGCCGGGATTCCTCCGAGCCCATCACGACAAACTCCCTGCGGCGAATACGCGAGGAGTCGTCAAAAACTAGCTTTATACGTGATAACTATTGACCACGAGATAATGGGGGCTATTGTGTAAAAAGTGGTAATTGCACGCAGGGGCCTGCCAACATTAGCGTAAGCATAAAAACAGGCAACCTTCATGTCATGATGTTACAGTCGGCTTTGTAAAAAAAATAACGTAAATGCAACCTGTCATTAATTAATGGCAGACAGAATTTACAATGGATTCCTACAGAATCACCAAGCTTTCAGCAGGTGCAAATAACAAGCAGATTTCATGGGACTCCATCCCTCTTACACCTGCATGAAAATCTCAACCAGGCGCAAAAGCACTTACCCTTTGAAGGCGCAGGAGGCGTGCACCACGTACCTTCTCCACATTCAAATCCCCTGGAGTGAAAACGTAAGTGGTAAACGGCTTACACCCTTGTTTTACAACTTACATACTCGGGGTCTTAGAAACTGGCACCCAATGTCATCAAATGTACAATGTGTGACTGACGAGTGAGGAGGAGGGGTGGGGAGGTGGATGGGGAAGTGCAACATGTGGTGTGGGGATGAGTGAAGAGTTCAAGAGTGGGAAAGGCAACGGATGTAAAAAGGAGTGAAAAGTGAGGGCTGATGAGTGAAGAAGATGGCTGAAGAGTGGGATGGGCAACTGATGTGAAGAGGAGTGAAGGGTGAGGACTGATGAGTGAAGAGGATGGCTGAAGAGCGGGAAGGGCAACTGATGTGAAGAAGAGTGAAGCGTGAGGACTGATGAGTGAAGAGGATGGTTGAAGAGTGCATGGGCAATTAATGTGAAAAGGAGTGAAGAGTGAGGACTAATGAGTGAAGAGGATGGCTGAAGAGTGGGAAGGGCAATTGACGTGAAGGGGAGTGAAGAGTGAGGACTGATGAGTGAAGAGGATGGTCGAAGAGTGGGAAGTGAAATTGATGTGAAGAGTGAGGTGTGATGAGTGAAGAGGATGTAAGAGTGGTAAGTAAAATTGATGATTAAGGAGGACGATGTTGAAATGAGGATGACCTCAAATAAGCGCTGTATTTACAGGTTGTATCATCCGTGGGTTTCACGCAGGATTACTTAGATCGTGGTCTGTTGTATTCTGCACTTCCCTGTTTGAGCGGGCAGGCTCATGACATCATGGAACTCCCATCTTCTGCCGAATGAGTGTCACATGTAAACAGTTGAGAGAGAGACCTGACATGGGAAAGGATAGCTGACCGGTGGCTCTTGATACAAACATGTTAAGATGACTACATATATGTTTCCTGTAACCAATAAACAGCCTTACATTGAAGATACTGTCTACGAGTCATCACTGCGTGCTTTACAGAATACACTATGGTCCTACATACGAACGTGGTCACGTGCTAAACTTTCTCTTTGTCTCCAGCCATTATTTGGGGGTGTTAGGCTGTCAGTCATCACATGACCTGATAACAGGATTTTCCAGGCCGGCATCCCACTTCCTCTAAGCTAATGATGGAGGTGGCTCGAGTCAGACCGGGCCAAACCTAGGAGGCAGATGAACCCAACGGGGATGAATCGCGCTCTGGAGATCCATCTAGCCCCCTACTGCACCTTGTGGCCACCATCATTCTGATGAGCTGTGTCATTCAATGCCTGACTCAGTTATCAATGCTGTCCCTCATTCCAAAGCGCCATGCGCCTGGTGACCATAGTGAGTGCGCGCTGTTTCACAGGGGCGCCCCAGAAATGAGCAAAGAGGATCCGACTGTGAATCGCGGCGATCCCCCTTTATCAGGGGGATCTGGGCTAGGGGGAAGAACCTGGCCTGCTGACATCCTATCGATTGTGGGGAAACTCATCTGCTGCGGCTCCACCAGAATGAACCTACATGACATGTGTAGTCTATGAAGTCACACCACCAGCCTCCAAGTTCCCAGACCTCAGATTATAAAATCCTCAGAAAAACATAACCTCTCATTCCAAGGCAGGGTGGCAAAGAGAGGGTGTTCAGTGACTTTATAGGGAACTAAAGGTCACAGGGGGGTTTGTGGTTATGCATTATGCCAAGACCCCACTCTCGCCCACCTTACTGCGTACCACCTAATCTGTTGACTCTTCAGGTGGTTGAGGGGCAAGTTGGGTGTTTTTAGGAGGTAATCCTATGGAAGCATTTATTTGGAAGGACCCTGAAAATGAGTTTAACGAGGGTGACACTGTGGTACTTGAGAAGTATGCTTATGCGGCAGGAGGGTTGGGGATGAAGCCTACCCAGGGACCCTCTTATCCCAGATTGCTTTATTGGGGCGGGTGGAAGGCAGCATAGGTAGATCAGAAGACTGGTCACTCAGGGTGGAATGTACAGAGTGGGGCAGCAACAGGACCATTCCTAACACAAATGACTGTATATGAATGTAGATTCATTGTTTGTAGTGTTCCCTCCCCCTCGCCTTCCTACACTATCGCTACATTCTTCACACTCCCTGCCCACTTCTTTCTTCTGCTTCACTCCTGTTCTCTCTTTCATTCCCCTTTTTCTCTTCTCTCTCCCTCTTTCTGGCTTTCTCCCTCTCTCCCTCTCACTCTTTCCTGTTCTGTCTATCTCACCTCTCCCCCCCATGCTGTGGTTACCTCTTGCTTTGTTGCCACTGGCATACCTCCCGTTCTCTCTCTGCTTTCCCTCTCATTCCGTCTCTGGACTTTCTCCCCTTCCATCACTCTCTCTCCCTTCCTCTCTTTCTGCCTCTCCTTCCTGTCTGTTTTCTCATCCCCTAACTATTCTGTGCCTTGCCTTTCTGACTCCTCTTCGCCAGAGCCCTCCACAGCCCTCCAGTTTCCCCATGCCATGCATGTGTCACCCAGTTCTGGTCTTTCAATTACTAAACCTTGAATGCATCAACACTGCAGGTCTCCCAAGCAGGGCTCTGCATCCTGTGCCTCTCCTGATGTTTTGGACTACAATTCCCATCACCCGGAGCCAATATAGACAATTATTAAGGATAGGAAGTGTAGTCTAAAACATCAGAAAAGCCACAGGTTCCAGACCCCTGCGCCTAATGGAATAGAACAGGCACTGGGTGGCCTATTCACACATGCTTGGGAAAGCCTGATGGCGCTCTCGCGCTCGCGCGCTCTCTCTCTCTCTCTCTCTCTTTCTCTCCTCTCCCTCCCTCTTGCATCTCTCACACTCCCTCTCTCTCTCTCCCTCCGTCCCTCTTTCATTTCTCTCTTTCTCTCTCTCTCTCTTTCTCTCTCTCTTTCTCTCCCTCTTGCATCTCTCACTCTCTCTCACTCCCTCCCTCTTGCATTTCTCTTTCCCTCTCTCTCCCCCTCTCTCTCCCTCTCTCTCCCCCTCTCTCTCCCTCTCTCTCCCTCTCTCTCTCCCTCCCTCTTGCATCTCTCACACTCCCTCCTTCTCTCTCTCCCTCTCTCTTCCTCCCTCTCCCTCTCCCTCTCTCTCTCCCCCTCTCTCTCCCTCTCTCTCTCTCTCTCTCCCTCTCCCTCCTCTCACACTCCCTCTCTCTCTCCCTCCCTCTTGCATCTCTCACACTCCCTCCCTCTCTCTCTCCCTCTCTCTTCCTACCTCTCCCTCTCTATCTCTCTCTCTTTCTCTCTCTCCCTCTCTCTCTCTCTCTCTCTCTATCTCTCTCTCTTTCTCTCTCTCCCTTCTTGCTGATATGTCTCCCCTCCATTATTGTTTCTCTCCCACCTCTCGTGCCAGACTGTACAGTTTTGTAGTCTGTTTTTTCTTGTCTGTCTCTTTGTTTCTCTACCTCTGTACCTCTTTCTTATTCTATATTTCTCTGACTATCTCTCTACCCCTCTCTCTGTCTCT
Source organism: Ambystoma mexicanum (assembly GCF_040938575.1). NCBI lineage: Eukaryota > Metazoa > Chordata > Amphibia > Caudata > Ambystomatidae > Ambystoma > Ambystoma mexicanum. Next base: position 188,484,396 of record NC_090921.1, read on the forward strand.
TTCTCTCCATATCCTCCTCTGTCTTTCTGTCTGATTCTCCTTCTCTCTCTCCATGTCTCTATCTACCTCCCCCTCTTTCTCTCTCTCTCTCTTTATCTTCCTCTCTCTCTGTTTCTCTCTTCTTATGCCTGTTCTCTTCTGTCTGTTTCTCTCTCTCTCTTTCACTATGTCTTGCGCTCTCTCTCTTTCTTTCTATGCCTGTTCTCTCTCTCTCCTTCCCTATGTCTTGCGCTCTCTCTCTTTCTTTCTCTTTCTTTCTATGCCTGTTCTCTCTCTCTCTTTCACTATGTCTTGCGCTCTCTCTCTTTCTTTCTATGCCTGTTCTCTCTCTCTCCTTCCCTATGTCTTGCGCTCTCTCTCTTTCTTTCTATGCCTGTTCTCTCTCTCTCCTTCCCTATGTCTTGCGCTCTCTCTCTTTCTTTCTCTTTCTTTCTATGCCTGTTCTCTCTCTCTCTTTCCCTATGTCTTGCGCTCTCTCTCTTTCTTTCTCTTTCTCTCTATGCCTGTTCTCTCTCTCTCTCTTTCCCTATGTCTTGCTCTCTCTCTTTCTCTAGGTCTCTCTCTCTCTCTCTCTGCCTTCACCCCTACGAATCTGTCTCTTCCTCTCATTCTACCTGTCCTCTTCCTTCCAATTCATTGTCATCTTTCTCTTTTCTCACATTCTGTTCTTCACTTTATTTCACTGGAGAGACAGGAGTTGTGTGTGTGGGGGGCAGGGGGTCCCAATGGGAACATCTAACAATTTGAAGACTAGTTTGCAACACACTTCAAACCTTCCAGGATCTCCCCATCTCTACCCAGCCCTTTCCATCACAGCTTCTGCCCCGTGCCCCGCCAACCTCATATGCTCCCCTACTTTCCCTGGTTCCCTTCAGCTACCCTATCACGTGACCTTGTGTGGCACCTTGGATCTGTGTTGTGTTATAGTCGGACAAATAACCCCACTATTAAGGCCTTTAATTTCCAGCAGTGTCTTCATCAAACAATGGCCAGACTGTGGAAATACCCCCATCCCGACTTGAGCCAGTCCCCGCCTTTTAATCAATTGAACTCTGCACGCTTGGACTTGCTGGCCCGTTCATGGCCTGTAAGAATGGCATTGTATTTTCCCTTGCTCCCTCCCTTGCCTTGAAGCGCTTTGAAACACATTGTGTATAGCCACTATATAAATAGACTATCATATCATGCTCTTAATGCGAAAGACAAAACTAAAATTGCCAGAATGCACAGTACAGTTGGCAGAAAAGCTAGAACTGGAAACAGCTGCTGCTGATAACATGGGTCCAGTTGGCAACACGGTGCCAGTGGTAGGCGGGTTTAACCAGAATCAATACAATGGATGTACCATACCAATACCATGTCTCGCTGATTGAGGAGGGGTATCACACCTTGGAGCAGCGTCTCACTCTTGGCTCTTATGTTTCTAAAAACATGTGATCTAAACCTCTGCAATCTCACTCCTTTGGCTCAGGGCCCTTGGGCATTTTGCAACTCCCTCTGGAAATGACCAGGCTGCTTCTGCCTGCAACTTGGTCATAGATTTGCAGAAAATGGCCTGCTGCTGCACCAATAACACGATGATGTTACAGCTGGAGGCACGGCAGTTTCTAGCCAGTTTGGTGCCCAGGGCGAAACACTAGAATGCGCCACCTGACTGGTACACGCCACTCCCAAACTACACCTCTGTCACGCAACAAAACCCTCCTCAATATCAATAAATCATTGCTAAACAAATGAAGCTGCTTTCATTACATTGTAATTCAAGTACTTTACAGAAGAAATCTAATGTGAAAAAAAGTTGTTGCTGCCCAATTAAATAATTCTTCTGTCCCCTGCTCTTAACGAAGGCCTTGCCGGAATGCAGTTACTGCCCGTATTGGCACACTGTGGTCTGACCAGACTGCCGCGGTCTGAAGGCCCACTGAGCACTGGCCCTGTGTTGCAGGTGTTCTGTTGGAACCACCTCACCTGTATTTCGCAAGGGCTAACACTAGACTAACCATATGAATTATTTTCTGATACAAGGTAATCATTCTAAGGTGGACAGTCTGGTACACTCCTATTGTACTCTCTCAAAGTACCCTTATGACAGAGGGGAAGGGGACAAATGGCACCAATGAGTGTTCCTGTCTGCTTTGTATTAAATCACAGAGCATTTCGGGAATATAACAATGATCAGAGATAGAGGCGTGGCCTGGAGCCGATGGCTCGAGCGAAGCTGCAACAAAAATAAAGGACCACGGAGGTGGAGGAAGCGGATCCCGACAAGCCCTGCTTGCTCAATCAGGGAACCGGACCCCTGTGACGATACCAGCGGCCCCGAACTGCACTCCCCCCCGCCTCACAAGAACTCAAGATGGCGCCGCGCACCATGTAGCGAAGCTACGGAGAAGCACCTCCGACGGCGGTTACTGGCCGGGTGGGCGGCAGTGAGTCAAGACCCGAGGAACCTGCATCAGGGAGCGTCCTCCCGAGCGGCAGCAGCCCGAAGCTCACGCCAGACTCCGGAGCCGCCGTCAGGCGGCCCCTTCACTCCACGACCACTGATCCAGCGGAGCCTCTGGATCATCCCCAGCCCGTGATACGCGGACGCCACCAGCGCCGCGAACAGCCCGACGAGGGAGCACACGGTCCCTGGACCCACACCCGACTCCTGCGCTGCGGCCAACTCGGCGACGAGAGCACGGAGGAGCAGTCCCTGCGGCACACCTCCCCTCCGAATCTCTTGGCGACCCGGACACCAGGATGCGGGATCACCGGAGCTACAGAGGAAGCAGCGCTGCAAGTCAGACCGAGACCGACCCTGCAACAGTCACGAGAGGTACTCATCCACAGTCCCCTGAAATTAGGGGCCACGGACACCTGGTGAGTCACTTTTACAACCCTACAAGAGGTGAATCTAATCCCATCACCACCACTATCTCAGTGCCACATGACCGCTAGTAGCCCTCAAGATAGGGGGGAAGGCAACGGCCCCTAAGAAACAGCAGCTTTTTTGGGTCTATATAATTGGGATTGGGTGCCCACACGGACCCAAGGATAGGCACTCCTAATCGCCCCTTACCATCTGCACTGAACTTGCAGCCCGTAACAACCTGGTGAATATCACCTAAGCCCCCGCAGAAGGGACTTGAATTTGCACCACAACACAGAGCCCTAGTCACAACACTAGAGCCGCTCCAAAATGGCCGCCAGGAATAAAGCCAAAGCAGCCACCATGGACTCCTGCCAAGCCGAAAACTCCCACTCAGGCTAGACCTAGCGCTGCCGAAAACACCCAAACAAAAGAGGGAGAATCCACGGACAATCACTCTCAAATATTGGAAGCCATTGCTTCATTGAGGACCCACAAAGACTCCAAAATAGATGAGTTTAAAATTGACATTCAACTCATCCGCCAAGACGCACGCAACCTGACGGAAAGGGTGACGATTATTGAGAACTCAGCAGAAGAAACGGCCGGGGCAGCCGCAACACTACGGTCTGAGGTTGCCGATCTGAAACGGAAAGTAAACGCCCTCGAAGAAAGGGCAGAGGAGGCTGAAGGTCGGGCCAGACGGGGCAACATCAGGATCCTGGGGGTTCCGGAGGGAAGTGAAGGCTCAAACCACAACCTACGTAGAATCCCTATTACTGCAAGAGATTGGAGCCGGGATTATGACACAGGGATTCGCGGTCGAGAGGGCCCACAGGTCCCTCCAAAAACGCCCCCCCCCCTGGCTCGCATCCCCGACCAATTATTGCCAAAATACTAAACCTTCAAGATAGGGAAACCATTTTAAGACACTCCAGGGAAGAAGGTCCTATCGAAAGGGGGGACTCTAAGATAACCATATACCCGGATCACACCCAGAAAGTACAGAGAGAGAGAAATTCTTTCGTACCGATCAAAGCGAGGCTCCGCCAGCTAGACCTGAAATACAGGTTGCTCTACCCCTCACGCCTGAAAGTTATACACAAAGGACGAGCGATATTCCTCGAAAACCCAGAGGCCGCCAACATGTGGCTCGAGGACAATAATCTTGCCGATGGCAGAGACACTCCACGAAATAAGGACTAAGCTCCTCAGATTACCTAAGCAGGACACATACAGCATTGAGACAGCACAGTAATAATTGAAGCCGGATCCCAGAAGGTAATCCAGTTACAGCGTGCTATATGGAAACGGCCCTCGTTCGGCCTCTTCGCCGGGCCCCAGCACAACCCCCAGCGAACAACCCAGCCGGGTCAGGTCACCACCAGACCCAACTCGCGCCCGAAGCCCGGATGGGCTTAGACGGCTCGAGAGCACCTGAGCACCACGACAAGAGAGTAGTCGCTGGGCGCACCAGTTTGAGTTATGTTATTTGTTTCAACAGTTACACAGTCTTCAAATCAATGCTGTCGAAGAAACATATGCCGGGTGTAAGAAATGACATAAGAAGCACGGATCCAGTCCGTCCCTGTCTGCGACCCCCTGAGTACGGATCGTCGTCACTCCAGGCCCCAAGGATGGAGCCTCCCGCCGGCCCCGAAACATCGACCCAATGGCGTCACAACTCAACGTGATGACGTGGAATGTGAGGGGGATGGGCTCGTATCTCAGATGGAACCGCATACAATCCTTCCTCCGAAGGAAGAAAGTCTCAATTGCGATGTTACAAGAGACCCACCTCACAGAAGATGCCATGGCCAAATTAGCGGACCGATGGGATGGGACGCTGAAGGGATCCCCCTACTCCAAATACGCAAGGGGTGTGCTCACATGGGTAAACCCGAACGTCCCCTTCCAGCTACAAGGGTCCGAGACTGATAAAGAAGGTCGTTTTGTGATCATATGGGGCACCATAGAGCAGATGCCAATTTGCCTAGTTAACTCATACTTTCCACTCCATGGGATACCATCGCACCTCGGAATGATCAGTGCAAAGCTGGCTCAACACTGAAACAGAACTTTTATATGGGGCAGGGACTTTAATTGTGTTGTGGATGTTGCCATGGACAGATCAATACCACCTCCCCAAACAAGAAACCCTGCATCGTGCGCCCTGAAGGAGACACTAGCGCAACTTCACTTAATGGACATATGGAGAGAACAACATCCCACGGAAAAGGTCTATTCCCACTACCCAGCTCCACACAGAGTCCACACAAGAATTGATTACTTCTTCGTTGATAGAGAACAAATGCCATTGGTGGAGACTTCAGAGTATTTGGGCAGATCGGTCTCCGACCATTCACCACTGATCATGCAATGGCAGCTTAAAGGACCCAGACCCCCTATCCCTATGTGGAGGATGCCTGTTGCGGCCCTTGAAGATTCAGAGTTCAGAGAGTACCTCGCCGAAAAACTTGAAGAATACGTCGACATCAACAAGGGCTCAGTATCCTCCTGGAGCACGCTGTGGGAGGCCATGAAGGTGGTGGCAGCAGTTGAAATAATATCGAAAGCTGGCGGTACCCGCAGGCAACTAAAGGCGTCCCTTGAGGCACAGGAACTGGAGATAACACGCCTGGAATCTTCCTCTAACATCACTCCAGTAGTCGAGGTGAAACTGAAAGAGCTCCGTGAGAATTGCCAATCCTCCTGGGACAGATTAGAGAAATTCGACTATGCAACGTACACTACTAGATCCCACAAAGAATCAGATAAACCTGGTAGGCTGTTGGCTTGGCTGTGCAGGAAAGAGCACCATAAGCATCTCCTTACGGAGATACTAGACGAAGATGGGACATCTCACAGGACGCAGATGGGAGTTAACAAGGCATTCGCCAAATTCTACTCCAGGTTGTACACCCATGACACACAAATTCCCAGAGACGAAATCATCGATACACTGGAAGAGATAGGCCTCCCCAAGATAACCAACGAGCAGAGGGACGAACTGGAGAAGGAGATCACGGCCGAGGACGTGAAAGGAGCAATCAGATCGCTCGCCACCGGCAAGGCCCCCGGAAGTGACGGCCTCCCGTCTGAGTTCTATAAAACATATGAATCCACCCTCACCCCAATCCTGCACGAAGTGTATCAAGAGGCCTACGCAGACGGGGTCCTGCCCAACTCTATGAAGGAGACAATAATCATTCCCATGCTCAAGCCACACAAAACACCCACTGATTGCGACTCCTATCGCCCCCTGGCCATGCTAAATTATGACAGCAAGATCCTCACCACCATATTAGCTGGTAGACTCGCCAGAGTGCTGGGGTCCATAATCCACGAAGACCAAAACGGGTTTGTTCCCGGTCGCAACACCACAGCTAACCTGAGAAGGCTTCAACACATTATGGCAGAAACTTATGAAAAGGATGAGGACCTAGCGGTACTTTCACTTGACGCTATCAAAGCCTTCGACTCCATCTACTGGGAGTGGCTTACTGAGGTACTGAGAGGATTTGGGTTTGGAGAGGGCTTCATCAGATGGATCACGGTACTATATAACACCCCAACCGCAAGAGTAAAGACAGGCAGAACTGTGTCAGAACCTTGGCAAATACAGAGAGGCACAAGACAGGGATGCCCACTCTCGCCAATGCTATATATACTCGGCCTAGAGCCGATTGCCATATACTTCAGGCAACAATTTTTCGACGCTGGCATCAAGGTGGGCAATGCCTACAACATAATTTCCCTATATGCTGATGATGTCCTATTGTACTTAAATGACCCCAAGGTCAATACACCGATCACACTGGAGGTACTAGACAATTACGCGAAATATTCCGGAATACAATTCAGCAGACACAAATCTTCAGCATTCCCCCTGGCTGGCTTGAGAGGCCTAGCAGAGACTGATCTCCCAGCTATAGGAATAAAGTGGCAACTCGATAAGTTCCGGTACCTATGAATTAAAGTGAGCCACACTCCGATGCTCACACACGAACACAACACGGAAGCTGCCATACCAAGCCTTCGCCGATCCATGAAATTCTGGTCTAAACTCCCACTGGCAATGGTTGGTAGAGCGGCGATTGTCAAGATGATAATTCTCCCCCGGTTCCTGTATTTTTTCGTGAATATATGCTTCTACGTAAGACCACCCTTCTTCAAGAAACTAGAGGCGCTTATAAGAGACTTTCTGTGGGGTCCCAACAGGCACAAACTGTCCTTGGCTACACTATCTCTCCCACACAAGGAGGGAGGAATAAAACTACCAGACCTTCAGCTATATTACCTAGCGGCGCAGCTTAGTCACATCACGAAGTGGCTCTCGGACGAACCGTCCGCTGAACTGGGACTCCTGAGTCAATTCTCTACCAAATTAACACCCAGGGAAACCCTATGGAACCCCCTAAGGCAAATCCCCAGACACCCCCTAGGTCATCGGTCTAGGCAGGCAGGTATGGGCCAGAACCTGCTACATCAGGCAGGTGAAACATCCGTACTCCCCAGACAACCCCATCTTGGTGGACGTGTGCAAATCAGAATCTGACCTATCCACAGCAAGAAGATGGGAAGAGGCAGGCATTTACACATGGGGAGATATGTTCGAGGAGGGAGAATTTAGAGTCACTGCAGACCAAAGAAGGGCTATCAAGTGGTCAGTTTCTCTGGTACCAACGCATCAAACAAACCACCAAGAAACACTGGAGCGGCTGGCCAGAGGAACCCACCCCGGACCCGCTGCTGCAGGAAATGCACGATCTTGAGGACGGCTGGATACCGATCTCCAGGCTCTACAACAGACTCACTGATAAACCCAACCCCAAAGGTGAGGCTCACAGACAGGGAATGGGAAAGAGCATTAATATATCCCAAGAAAGTGTCTAGGAACTCCAGATTTGGACAGATCCAGCTGAACGTCCTTTATCGAACGTACATGACTCCCCACAGGGTGGCTTCCTTCAACAAACAAGCTTCCCCGGCATGCCCAAGGTGCGGGAACGACAGAGCGGACCTGATTCATATGTTCTGGACATGCACTAAAGCGATGGAACTGTGGTCCAAAGTCAAACAGACCTGCACAGACGCAGGAATGGAAAGATATAAGTGGACACCGGGAGAATGTTTACTGGGGACCTACCCCAGAACAACCAAACTCAAACACCTTGTAAAAATGATGGCCATTTCATGCATCCTAGCAATAAGAACCATAGCCATGGCATGGAAGAAATCAGCCGGCCCCAGACACGAACACTGGTTGAAGGAGATGCAGAGATGGTCAGCAGCTGAAACCAGGGCCTGGCAAGACGGAGCCAACTCCACTGGAGACATGGTGAGTGGCACCTTAGACTCCTGGAAGGCCTTACTGAGAGACATATCCTTCAGCGCAGACCACAAGCCCCCTTGACAATCCCCAACAACCTGTTACAACTGAGCGGTTGAGCTATCATTGCGATGATGATCCCTACTTGAGACTCCACCAGTTTCCCGAGACATCCGATCTCTCTTTCCTTACACCCACCCGAGAGACATGCACCATACCTTATGAAGACTGCTGTTTTTGTTTCTTTCATTGTTTTTAGTTTATATGTTTGTATTTGTATGCGCTTAATACAAAACACCAATAAATTACGTTTAAAAAAAAAAAATAATGATCAGAGATCTCTATATTTGATGAATAAGTCTGTGATAAAAAGGTTGTATGTGTGAATCAGTAAATACATAATAGACACAAGGCTGGTGCTCACATCACTGTTCACAACACTCACACTAACATTACAATGTTTGTAACCATGCACCATACATACTCATTCAGACATCTTAAGTTTTTGGATGTGAGGATAAAATGGCTTTAACCTCACCTACTCAAATGGGGTATAAGGGCTCTTTTGCTTCTGGAGAACTTTAGATGAGGTGTCGGATCTCAGTCTGAGCATGTCCAGTCTCCAATACAGAAACATCTTTAGGGAATAATATCTATAAAGCGGAACGGATAACCTACAAGAGACGCCAAATAAAGAGGGAAAATTGTACAGAAAGGATTGTTCTTCTTATAAACGTTAGCCTGATCAGTAATAAGCTGATGAAGCGTTTTAAACAAAACCGGCATGGTATAGGGCCCACAGTTTCTCAGCCACTACCTCCTCACCATTACGCAGGCCTCAGGGGTTATTTCTGCAAAAAAGATCATGTTCATGTGTTATCTAACAGAGCTGGCATTAGCATCTCTTATTAGTGCTGGCCTGCAGCTAGTGAACATCATGGTGTGGCAGTGTAGAAAGGGTGTTTGGCCTAGTGGATGGCCAATGTGAGGCAATTTCTTTGATTGCTTTATGTGTATGGCACACTCGTTAGAGCGACATACATACATACACCATTCCAGTGTGCTATTTTATGGACATGGCACACATCAGAGAAAACCCGTCATATATGCTGTTACAAAGAGGAGCAGGACATAGACGCCTTACAAACAGGGTGGTGACTAGGGCAGTGCACAGATCATTGCTGCACACACATCACTGCATTGATTTGCCATGCAACGCGGTCTGCACTGTGGCATAATGAACCCTGCTTTCCTAATCAAGGAGCCAAGTCACATTGAGGAGCCATCTGGCAGTGTTGGCGTGTTAAGAAAATGAAAAGTCCTTTGATGCTGAGTGGATGCATTTAGTCCATGTCCCAAGGCAGCCATTAGACAACATAGGCACGAAAATGACAGTTTACTTTCTCAGGCATGGCCTTCAGAATAAAATTGCCCCATGTGTAGCTCTTATCACTGTGGTGTAAAAACAATGGCTTGTTAAATGAGCCATCACTTATAAATTGCCCCCACATTAAAGGCTCTGTCAGCACAAAGCTCACTGCGTTGGGGATATGCATTCCTTTATTGGAAAAAAAGGATTAACTTTTGACTAACGAGCTCAGAGGCAGTTGTCTGGGTGTACCCCCCACCCTGCTGCCGCACCTTCCCCGAGCTACTTAATCTCTGCTCCCTGGCAAGGCGCTCCCCTCAACACACCACAAGAAACAGGGCTGATGGAGAAGACAAGGGAAAAGTGTGCAAGATCACACATCAAGTTGGTCATCAAGAACTTGTAATTCAAAAGGAATATCGCACACAGACTAACATGGACACTGTGCCCGATGGATGGGTGGGGGAAGCATTCAAAAGCTCCTTGCTCAGCTCAGGGTTTATAGTTATAATGTCTAAAAACATAATGTCGAAAGTCAAAAAGTCGAAAACAATGTCGAAAAAAAACATTTGAATGCCTTTTTTACTTTGTGTTTTGTTCGTAATGGGGGGGTTCCTCCCATCCCCCCTTTTTTTCTGTTTTAACCTTTTTTTTTACATTCGGAACCCAAAAAAAACATATAAATAAAAAAATAAAGCATTCGATTTTTTTTTTCGACATTATGTTTTCGACTTTTTTGTAATTCGACATTATTTTTTCGACATTATGACTGCACACCTCAACTCAGCTGTGCCCCTCAAACAGAATGAATGTTACAGTTCCTTACTGCATTTGGATTTAGTTAAGAGAAGGTGTGATAGTCTGCCGTGCTGACAACAGCTAGCATGTTGGTGGTCTGTGTGGGGGTATCTTCTGTGTGGTCTGTCTGCGAGATGTTTGAGATTGTCTGCCTCACCTCGCCCCCCCACGAAGCCTCTGGCTCTGGTTAATTTTGGAGAATGGTATTGAATTACATCTTAGCTGTTGAGTAACTTTCTCTGACCATTCAGAAGCATTAGATTGCATTGGATTTAAATACATATATTGTGGCATGTTTATTTAATGCTCACCTGTCACTAACTGCGCCGGGCCCCTTGTTTCCTGCATGGTTCATGAGGTGCTGACACGGGGAGGCCCTGATGGGAAGATTGATAGAGTGGGTGCGGGCCGCTGAACTGTGCAGGATGAAGGACGGACGCTGCCCAGCAAACCCTAGCCAGCTATTGGGATGGCGCAAAGGTGTGCGATTTGTGCGCACACCCACAACCCTGCTCCCTGTGCGCTCCTGACCACTTCACAGAGCAAACATGAATCCCACCAGCGAGGACTGAGATCCGAAATGCACAGATGAGAAAAGATAAGACCTTGGCTTTTCCTCCCCCAAAGCTACCATTGGGTTCAGACAGGGCAATAGTGCACCATTTTATGTCCCTCGAGCAGCCGCGCGAAAAATGAAAAAATGGCCCCGGCAAGGACGTAAGAGGCAGCGTCAGCACCTGCTGCTGCTACTTGCCCGGGTCTCCACATGGCCATCACGCACACCCTTGGAGCCCGCACCAGGGTGGGAAATGGGTCATTGCGCCTCGCCCCAAGAAATGGGCCTGGCTGGAAGAGAGAGAAGGTCGAAGGGCCTGTCGAAGGGGTTCCTGTGTTCAATAAGCACATGCTAGGAAGCTATAGGTCACATGGACGCTTAATCGCACAAAACCATAGCTCTCAACTCACACGCTTTTGGCGGGTGTCACCTGCCTTGTAAAGGGCTGACTCACCCGCCAAGCCTCCTGCACGCCCATACATTCCAATGGGCGTCTCACCCGCCAAAAACAAAATCGGGTGATTTCACCCGCCTTTGCAACACAAATGGTTGAGAGCTATGACAAAACAGATCAAACGAATCCACAAGTGCAGGGAAAATAGAATCTGAATACAGTGTGATTGGGGCAAGTAAAACGGAGAGGCATTTTCTCCTGCACTATTCTACCAAAAAAGATATTGGGGAGGGGGGTCTATTTCCTACAAGAATAAGGGAGTCTTTGCAAAACAAACGAGAGAAATAAAAGCCTGGCATCCTCCTGCGAGAACCGCCGGAATTGGCAGGAAACCACACGAAGGGTGCTAAAAGCAACCTGGACTTTGCACTAAGTCGAAACCGGAAATGACCACTATTGGAGAAAATGTATTGTAGCCTTTACTTTAGCAATACACCGTGCCTGATTTATCCGCCATTGAAGTAGCTTGTATCGTAGGGGATTACGTGCCCTGCGTTCCTGTACGCCGCTGAGTGAGGCGGCACGTGACTGAGGCGCCACGTGACACTCCTTTCCGGAATCCACGTGACGTGGGAGGAATGCAAGGCTTAGCTCTGCTGAGAGCATTGCGGCCTACCTCGAGGAGTGTTGCCTTCTGAAGTGCAGGTCAAAGGTTAAAAGGTGGCAAAGGGTAAACTGCACTCACTTAGGAGAGGTTATTGGAACTGGAGTAAGGTCAAGGATCACGGGGCCATGTAAGCCCGCTCAAAATGTGATCCTCCCCGAGGGACGCCGCCACAGCTTGACAGGGAGACTGACGTGGCTCCTTCTACCTGGAAGCAGCCATCCCTGCAAGAGGCCTCAGATTCTGCTTCGTGCATCGTCCATGCCATGAGCAGAAGAACATGGGGTGAAGCAGTAACGGAATAAAATAATTGCACCTTTTTTTCATTCCTTTAAAATTCCGCCCATTGTAGAATGACCCCCCCCCCTTTACTCTTAACATTTCCACTACATATTTGGAAAAAGTGTAAATGCCACCCACAATTAATGCTTGTGGGAGGCATTTACAAAGGAGTCGGCCTGCTTTTATCAGGTGGTAAAGTTGATTTTCTTGAAGCACTGTTTTATAAACGTACGCCATTTAATGCCATGTATATTCTGGACTAAATCAAACACCCACCTGTCTGTTACTGTTAGACCATACCTTTAGCCTTTACTTACATAGACTACACATCTTGTCAAGGTGCCTTAGTTACATACCCTGCATCAGGTGACACAGGGCAACGTGATGGCATAGGTGTTGAGGAGGGGAGACTCCTTGAAGAGGTGGGCCTCAAGTTATTTTCTGAGTTGTAGCAGTGTGGGGGTGAGTCTGATGCTGAAGGGGAGGTGGAAAACCATCTTCACGGGTTATGCTCATAGAACTGCTAGACCGTTCTATTCTAAATGGAGGTTGTTTGATGTACTGCCGGGAAAACGACGTTTGCATTATTCACGTCGTTGAATTCACATGATTCAGGGTAGTCACGTGTGTTACTGCAGTACGTTCATAAGCAGCGTGGAGACGTTGCTCGCTGCATCTGATTGAACCAATATCTTGGTAGCTGAACCCTTGATCTGCGTCCTTGCATCTTGTCAGTTACTTCCTTGGCTTTCTTCGGCGTGTTTCTTCCACACGCAAACTCCTGGAGCTGGCTGTCCTTCACACGTGAGTTTTGGCAGCACTGTCTGCGTACACTTATGTCGCGTGTATCCTCACACGCGGGTTCCTGATATCTGTGCATGCTGCTTTCCTGACTGCGTGTAAATTGTTGTGTGTTAATTCCCACGTGGACACTGGAACTCTCCAATCGCGGCTGTCCTGGCTGCGTGTACTTTGTTCGCGGGTAAAACCTCACGCGGACGCTGGAACTCTCCAAGCGCGGCTGTCCTGGCTGCGTGTACTTTGTTCATTGGTAAAACCTCACGAGGACACTGGAACTCTCCAAGCGCGGCTGTCCTGGCTGCGTGTACTTTGTTTGCGGGTAAAACCTTACGCGGACGCTGGAACTGTCCAAGCGTGGCTGTCCTGGCTGCTTGTACTTTGTTCACGGGTAAAACCCCACCGGACTCTTCAGGTACGGCTATCTGCCTGCGTGCACTTCTGTTTGCGTGTAAAATCACACACGGTCTACTCTACTCTTTACATGCTGTGGTCCTGGTTGCGTGTACTTTTGTTGCGTGTAAATCAACACGCTTTCTACTGTACTTGCAAGCGCAGCTGTTCAGGCTGCGTGAACTTTTGTTGCGTGTAAATCTGCATGCGGTTTTTTTAACTCTTTGAAACGTGTAACTCCACACGCATCCCTCGCTCCTGTGAGGAGATAAAAGGTGGACTCATTTCATTTCTGTTCTACGTGGGAAAGGAAGTATTATCAACAAATGTTTGTTTGAAGGTGATTCTGCACAGTACTTTGGCGCTATCCTGTGGTGCACCAACCCGGTATCTAGCGTGAGCCTCGTGCCGTTCGGGATAAGTCTCCCTTACTAACCTCCCATCCTTTGTCGTTGTTTCAATTCCTGAATTTCTTCTTAGACTTGTTGGTGGAGATTCCAGTTCTAAGCCTACAGGTTAGTGTTGTAATTAGTGCTATTGATGTGCTATCAGGGTGAGTTTAGTTGGAACAACTTCTCATGATGCTTTATTTATCCTAGGCAAACTTCCTATAATGCTCCCACGCCCTTTCCAGTGATCCCTCTCTCTGACTGTTTTACTAATCAGAGAGTTGTATCATTTGGAAGGTCTAATTTGACTTCACTACTATCAAGCCGTGTGAATTCAAGGATCCGGAAGAGCCCTACCAATTGTATCCTTTTTGGTTACTGTATCCTTTTCGTAAGATAACTTGGTGATTTATGACACCATAGTCCTGGGGCATAGGCAGAGAAGGCTTGTCTTCTGGTCCTTTCCTTTTTGCAGCAGCAGATTTCAAGTCTTCACGTGTCCTGGCCAGGGACGTCATTTGGGGGTTGCCAGAGGTCGCAAGAGCGACCGCTGCTCATTGGCTTGCGACCGCTGTCAATCTCTTGCGACCTCTGGCTTCCTCCAATCGGAATGCAGGGTCTGGGGGGCGTGGCCATAGCTAGCATGTACACAGTCTTCTTGCAACGCACAGCATACGTGTTTTTCCTGTCCTTGTGGCTGTCTGCGTGTGCCGTCCTCGGAGCAAGCTCTCTGCTCTCCTGCCCTGGGTCCTCGGAGTAAGCTAAGAAACGAGTGAGGGGTCGGTAAGTGTGTGTTCTGTCTGTGCTGGGGGGACGGTTGCCGTTGGTGCTGCTCATATGATATGCCACCTGCGGCCTGGCAGGGCCGCGCCGCAAGGCTATTTGCAATCGTTAAAAGGATTTCAGGGCATCAGGCTGCGAATGAACTTGATGTAGAGATTTTCTCGTTTTAAAACTATTCTGAACTTGCATAATGCTAAATACAAGCACAGCTGTAAAACATAGGCGTAAACTAATTTAGTAATGTTAGTTAAAAGAATTATTTCACAGTTGAAATCTCGTGTGTGCCGTTCACAATATGGCATGAATTGCTATATGAAACCTTGCAAATCAGTGATGCGCAGAAAAGGTGAGTGGTTTGGCAAGCGAGAGGCAGTAACTTGTACAGCTGGGAAGAGACATCTGCTCTGTAAATACAGGGGAAAGTTCAATTTGCTGTGCCTTTAAGTACCGACGAGCTATGCCTTTATTTTTTACAGAGTTGCACATGTGCAATAGTAACACATGTTAGTACAGTGCTACTGGAGCGGAATTCAAATAAAGGGCTATATAAAAACGTTCAAAAAATCAAAGTGGGCAGAACTAGTCCAGGGTACTACTGTTTTTTCCTGAGCTCCTTTTGTTCCTCACGTCCTGTAACAACTGTGGGTACACGTGTATATGTCAGTTGTGGTGGTGCATATGGCGCTGTGGACAGTGCATAGCAGTTGCCCAGTTATAGGGGTTACACTAGTAACCATAACGGGCACATTTTATTATTTTGCTCAATCACCATTTCCCTGAAGTTTTTTTTTGTTGCTTTTACAGAATTCCATCTTTAATTTGTAAGATAAACATACCCGTAACGTCCCTTTCAACCCGTTTTTTTTTCGCTGACATTTTTCACTTTATTGATCCATTTTGTCACCATGCCTACTACAGTGACCAGTGGCACGGCCTGTGGTTATGCCCAGTTGGCTCTTTGCTATGGGCATGGCATTCAGCACTCTCCGCTAGCTTGTCTTATTGGCAACGTTAAGGTCACAGGATAAGATAATTTCATGACGGTTCATTCTCCTGCGTGATGGTCTCCCATACAGGCTATCCCATTATGGATTGCTGCGGGGGAGTTGTGTGCGTGCCCTATACTGCCAGAGCCCTGCTCTGGGATGTAGACCAAGGGAAAAAAGCTAAAGGTGTGCTTATGCAGCTTTTGCCTGCTAAGTGTAAATGGCAGGTGGCATTTACTCATTTTGCACTGCAGAGTGCAAAAAGGGGGCTTAAAGGTGCTTTGCCACCATTTTACACCTTCCTTTTGCACTATGTAGTGCAAAGGAAGAAAGCTGCCCAGGCCTGTTTGTATGTAAGTGCAAACGGAAGCAGTCCCTTCTGGGCAAATTTACATAATTTGGAAAAATGAGCTCCAGAGGCAAACTGGGTGGTTTTTTTGTAATGTGTGCCATTTTGGAACAAATTAACTGCATGGAGGGGGAAGCTGAGAGGGAAATCCATGCCATGGTTTTCCTGCTGTTTGCAGTGAATCTGCACGCATCACATTTTTGATGCAGGCAGAGGGAGGCAATGTTCCCTGTGGATATCATAACCATATTTTTCTTAGTGTACTGAGGAATAATGCTTTATGATGCCACTTCCTGTGATGTTACATGGGGGCGTGGTCAAATGACATCACATCCTGTGATGTCACACAGGAGTGTGGTCTAATGACATCACTTCCTGTGATGTCACTCCTGGGGGTGTGGCATTGTGATGTCACTTCCGCTACCCCTGGCATTTTGGTGAAAGACGTCCCTGGTCCTGGCTTCTCGTAGTGAGCTGCCAGCCGGAGATGCTGAGTTTCTCCATGAGGTAGCTGGGTGACTTGAGGGCGACTGCCTTAAAGATGATGCAGCAAGACCTGAAGGTGATTCATGCGTGCAGTGGGAGCCAGTGAAAGTCGAATCTATGGTGATGTGGTCGTATCTACGTAGACCCTTGATGAGGGGTGCAGCCATCTTTAGGCCACTTATTACAAGCACAAGGGAGGATGACAGGAGGCCTTCGAGGAGGGCATTACCCCCATCGAGGTGGCGTAGGACCAGTGCTTGAACAGTGGATCTAAAGGTGTCCGGAGGGCAGAAGGGCTTGACCTTCCACAGGAGGGATTGCTGATACTGTCATATATCAACCGGAAATGCAGTGGTCCTTTTGGCGAAGGTGGAAGAATCGCCCTTCTAGGGCTGTGCGTTCCGTTCATACTGCCTGCATTGCCTCATCCAATATGGCAGACGGATGCTACCATGCTCTCCTGCTTCCTCAGTCGCTGCAGACACAGGTAACCCGAGTCAGAGTCAAGCACTGTTACACTGCCTTTCGTGCAGCGTTTTTCCATAAAACAAACCAGGGATTGAACAAACTTGCATCTCAACGCTAAGTTAACTTGGCATCTTAGCTCAGCGCTCCCTTTCCTGTGACCTCCTTGTGTTATAAAGCCTATTCCTCCCGTTCATTCCTCTGTTTTTGTTTGTTCCTCGCTCGTTTGACTTGTCAGTTTTCTCCCACTGTGATTTTCCTTTCCAACCTTTCCTAGGATTTATCATTCTTCAGTCTTCTGCTACTTTGTTTATTTTGAGATTTATTCAGTTACATCATACTTGCATTGCAAGGCCAAGAAGACAAACTATCAGTATACGTTTTCTTTTTTATCCCTTGTGGGGTTTCTCATTTTTTTGGGGCTCTCTTCAGGGGTTACGCCTGCTGTTGCAGCTAGTGCTGGGCAGTGTGGCTACCAGAGAGCACCGCCCTTACCTACGCGATTCCCGTCTGCGGCACAAGCATAGACTCAGATCCTCTTCTACGTTCTACACATAAACTTCAGGTAAGCCAAACTCCTGACAAATACCAAGCTGTCTGAGTTTTCCTAGCTATGTGTGTCTTGAAGAAGAGGTGTTTGTCAATGTAGAAACCGAGGGACTTGGCTCAGAAGGTGAGTCGGGTGTGAAACACTCAGAGTTCATGGTTGATAGCCAGGCCTGTATGTCTGGGTGTTCAGTGTTGTTGGTCTTGGAGGGGTTCAGCTTCAAGTATGCACTGGACATCCAAGAATGTATCAGCGAGAGGAAGGTTTGGAGCCTGAGGATTTCCTTGATGGAGTCTAGCTGTGTGTTGTCGGCATATTGGTGGATGTGGATGTTGTGTGTGGCTAGGAGGGCTTCCAGTGGCTCCATCCATAGATTGAAGATCACTGGGGAGAGGATGGAACTCGTTGGGACTCCACTGGTGACGGGTAGCATTGCGAGCTAGAGGAGTCCATCTGAACAGACAGCTGGCAGTTGGCGAGGTAGGATTTAAACCAGCGTAGGACACGGTCACTGATCCCCATGTGCCGGTGTAGGCTGTCCGTGAGCACCTGATGGTCTACTGTGTCGAAAGCGGCAGAGAGGTCGAGTAGAACCAGGAGGCAAGCGTGGCCATCGTCAAGGATGTTGAGGGCGTCGTTGGCCTCCTGTATGGTTTCCGTTTCTGTGGTACATATTGTCTGAACCCGGATTGGTAGGTTTGGAGGAGATTGTTGGTGTTGATGTGTTGCTGCCGTTGCATGGCTATTGCTTTCTCAATGATCTTACCTAGGAAGAGAATATGGGTGATGGGGCGATAGTTACCTAGGTTGTCAGGATCCAGAGTGGGTTTCTTTAGTAGAGGGAGGATGTGTCCTGTTCTTAGGGTCAATGGGAAGGTGCCTTGAGTTAGGGAGCTGTTGATGATCTCCAGGTAGGGAAAGAGAGCTTCTTTGGGGAGGGTCTTGAGGATGGATGCTGGGAGGATGTCGTCTGTATACGATGTGGCTTTGAGGGCGGCCAAGGTTTCTTCCAGTTCCTCTGTAGAGAGTGTCTTGAATGTTGTCCAGGGCGTGGAGGTTTCACGCGGAGGGACAGACGTGAGGTGGGTATGTGGATGCAGAACTGGTGTCTATGTGCTGTTGAATCTTGCTGAATTTGTCAATGAATAAGTTGTTGATAGTGGTGGATTTTTCGATGAAGTGTGGAATGCAGGGTAGGGTAGCGGGTTGACGCAGTGCTTGACCGCTTTGAAGAGGGATTTTGTTTTCTTGTCAGCTTCTGCTATGGTGTTCTGATAGTAGGATGCCTTAACTATGTTGATTAGTTGTTGGGGAGGGGGGGTTGTTTAGAGTTCCTTCAGGAGCACCAGGTGGGATGTAGTGCTGGAGCGGTGGCAGGTTTTCTCTTGTTTCCTGATGACTCTTTTGCTGAGGTTGAGTTCTTGCGTGTACCATGGTGCTGATGGTTTCGGTTTGCAGGTGCATTGTTTCAGAGGCACGTGTCGGTCAATGGAGGCTTAGAGGGTAGCGTTGAGTGCTTCCAGTAGAGAGTCACAGTTCAGTTGGGGGTGTTTGGTCCATGTGAGGTGGAGGTTGGCAAGGTGTTCCGTGAGGGCTTCCACCAGGAAGTCCTTAAACGACTGAAAGATCATTTTCCTACGATTTCCAGAGATAGGTCTATAGAGGTATTAATTTGCCAAGAAGGAGACCTAAGCACTTTATCTCTGACAGTTGAAAATCAAATTTTGGGGCTCACAGAGCTGTTTGCTGATCAACCAAAACCTTTGCCTCTTCCAGCATTGAGTTCTTCTCTTCTGAACAGACGTCTCTGATTATTCACAGAGTGAACAGGCAAGTGGGGGCGGTGCCGCTACAACTGGTGTGTATTCTTGTAATCAAATGCCCACATGGGCAGACTTTCACTTGGTTTTTACTTCATTACAAAAACTGTGTGAAAACAGATAGGGAGGAACTTAAAGAACAGTCAGGCTGTTTGAGTAACATTACTTTGCGAATGATTACACTTGAAAAGGCGGCTATGCTGACTATCTAAACTAATCAGAGAATAAAGGACCCTGTTATTGTGAAACAGGGGGGCCCCCAACTGCAGTTTCGCCATCATTGGTAGACTGTACGGTGGAACCTGTGAGTGTGTCCCTGGTGAAGGAGACGGATGGAATAGCCTGCCAAACAAAAAAGACGGATAAAAAGCTGAAATGACGAATAAGAAGAAACAAAGCCAATGATTCAGGGTTTGAAATTATTAAACAGGATACTGTGGTTGAAGGTGTGTTAGCGGTTGGGTTGGAAAAGGATGAGCCGGGGTTTCGATATATCTGCTTTTGTTGAATATATATTGGCTACATCTAAATGGGGGTATTATGGAGACAGTGGAGGCCCTGCATATTTTATTTCAGAATTGGCTTTTAACTCACCCTGACGGGGGATCTCTATGTTGTCTGTGGACATGGTTCGGAGCCCTCGAGATGTTACAGAGGTGTACACATTAGTAAGGATGAGCTCCGTAAAATCCAACAGGGCGCCCTTTGGAGAAAGATCATGGAGGATTGGGGCCTCGGTATGTTCAATGAATTCTTGGGAGGTGATTTGTAGAGCCATCCGACATGGCATAGGGGAAACTCCTCCTCGGTATTAGATTATGTTTGTGAGTGAGGAGTTTCATGACCGTGGTGCAGAATTTAGGATTATTGGGCACAATTTAAGCGAACATAATATGTTGGCTGCAGTATTTTAATAGATGTGGGTTGAAGTCTGTGCTAGTGAATGCTGGCCGCTGTTGATTAAAATGGTATGATAAGAAAATAGACCACTTTGATATGATTATGGACCATATGTTTGTGCATTGTCTTTTTTTGTCTAAGATGATGGCTTTTTCTGCGAGGGCAATAAACCAACCAATTCAGAGAGCCATGGAGTCATTATATAAAGGAGCTGCACCAAGTGTTTCAGGTAAACCCCATCAACGTCCCGGGAGGATAGCTCAGCAGCAACATGCTCACCTTGGAAGCAAGACGACACGAAGCAACACAGGTTCGATCCCTGGGTCCGTGCGTAGAAACCTCTTGGTATTTAAGCGTGTTATAAATACGCAACTAAGACAAAAAAAAACACAATTACGCAAGAACAAAAAAGAACAATTCCTGTAACAGTGCCTCGATGCCCGTGGGCTGTGTGAGCACTTAAAAAATGCAAACAAATACATTAAAAATTAAATTAAAAAACCATATGTTTGACTCCTGTGTTCCAGAACATAAGCGAACTAGCCTGAGAAACACCATGAATGTTTACATTAGAAAAGAAAGACGGAAGTTAAAGAATTGGGTGAAAACTTATCAGTGCCAATTGTTTCAACTGGATGGGGAGGCAATGCTTGCTTTAATGGCTGTGAGAGAGGAGGGTCATTTGTGGTCGTTAGTAAAAGTGCTTGATCTTACTTAATCAAGTGGTGGTACAGCCTAACCCCATTTAAGAAGAGGAGTGAGTGACTTATTTCTGTCAGCTGGATAGTAAACAGGATTGTGAGGATGGCCAGTGGGGAAACCTGGTCACATAAATGGAGTTTGGACGTTTCGATTGAAGATATTGAAAGGTTTGATGCACGAGCTAGTTCTTCTTGT
This sequence comes from Ambystoma mexicanum, assembly GCF_040938575.1. Taxonomy (NCBI): domain Eukaryota; kingdom Metazoa; phylum Chordata; class Amphibia; order Caudata; family Ambystomatidae; genus Ambystoma; species Ambystoma mexicanum. Next base: position 188,505,458 of record NC_090921.1, read on the forward strand.
GCAAGGGGACCAAATCACTTGTCTAATAAAATGTTCAAGTGGGCTCCTGCTCTATAGTCTAATATATATTCCACACTATGTTCACTCCGCCTTCCCCCATGTGGAAGACAGCATTTGTAATACCCATCTATAAAAAGGGTGACAAAACCATGCACCCCGTCACAGCAGGGTGCATGGTTGCATTATGCTTTTTGGTATGGAGCATTATGAAAGGGGTTCTGATTAGGAGATTTAACTTTCAAAAGCATAAGTACCTGCACCCTTAGATCATTAGGTTGTCGGGCCCTCGCCAGATGGCATTCTGTCACAGCAACAACTCAGTAGTGCTGCACTTCAAGGAAGGTAGCTGTGAGCAGACGCCTGGAGTGGACGTGTATCTCTGGAGTGGACAGTATGCAGCAACTAGTTCTTGATGAAAATGGGGTGTCACAGGGAGTAGAAGGAAACATAGGAAGCCTGCAACAGTGGGTACCGAGTAGACAGTGGGTGGGAATAGTTCCAGAGGAGGGATCAGAGTTAAGATTCCAGAGATGGCAAAGTCCTGGTGGGGTCCCTATGAACATCACAGCATGCTACTAGGTCAAGAAGCCAGTCACATGAATTACATCTGGTAGCAGATAGCAAACCATGGTAAGTATTTGCATTGGCCATCAGGGAGCAAAGCCAGTGGGACACAATGGAGCCAAACTTAAGAGGAGCAAAAGTACAGTGTGACACAGGAAAGAAATTACAGCAGAACACATGGGATAAGTGACCACCAGGGTATTGATAATGCTGTTTTTGTATTGTATCATGTTGCCTCTGGGGTCACATTTCTTATGAATATGCCTGACTGAAAGAAGCATGTACAGGGTGGGGCGAGAATATGAAATTCCTACTACAGACTCATCAGGTACCTGTCTTATTTCCATGCCAATGCTGCCACCTAGTGTTTACTTGAGGTATTCCTATTGACGTTTTTGTTCATGGCTCCATTTCTTTGGTTTTGTCTGATAGTGTTCTTTTAGAACAACGAATTTCACACAATTGCTTTAGCCAACACTTCAAAACCAAGCCATTTATAAGCCTCATTCCACTCTTAATAGGCCCAAGATTGAGTATAAGGGTTAGGCGGACGGGAGAGCTCACACTCTTGTGGAACATGGGGAGCTGCCGTTTCAGGAATGAGGGCTGCAGTGCCTCCTTGTGGTAGGAGCCGGCCACTGTTGGGGTAGGCATCAACGGGAAGTGGACAAGCGGTAGACTGGTTCTGCTGGGGTTGGCATGAAAAGGGATGGAACATGTGTGCAGGCAATGGCATGTTGAGACCATGTTTATCGGTCTCTGTCTGGCTTGAATAGTGTATTTGTTCATGCGAGTAAAGTGTGCGAGCTGGTTTGTGGCCTAGGTACAAGAATCGGGGCATCCGCTTAAGGTTTGAATAGAAGTGAAATGTAAGAAGGATAGGCAGAGTGCGGGCATGAGCAGAGGAGGCGTTGGGGGTTGGCTACTCCTGCCTTCCACAGTGTGGTGTGCTCCCATTTTAAGAAACGAGTCCCTGCTAAGGGCTCGTGCTTAGGTCACATGTCAGTGACCAGGTGACCACACTAACAAAAGAGACGATTGGTTTCCCTCTCGTCAGTCAGTTCCATCGACTCGTGCCTGATGTGTAATTCTTTGCAACGTACTGCAACATACATACCAACATTCTGAAGTAACTGAGAGGAAGGTTTTGACAGAGAAATTGGGAAACAACAATTTCCCCATAGGAATGCATTAGGGAAATAATTATTTTAGGCGGGAGAACGTGAAAATTAGCAGTATTTTTCACTGAAAAATCACGAGTCTACCGCCTAAATCGGGACGGTTGCCATGTATGCTGCTAGCGCTGCGTTCCAGGCAGAGGGCCCTCCACCATGACAATGCCCCTGCGAGGCAACACTGCCCTGCTGTCCACCTGTAATAGCAGAGTCCCTGCCGGGCATCTCTGCATCAGCGTGCCCGTGCCCCTGCGGGACAACTGCGGGCTGCATAGTCTATGATGGCCAGGGTGCCCCCAGGCCATAGGGCGGCGTGGGACCACGGGCTGACAGGGTGCCCCCCCTGTCACTGTGTGTCGGCTGGGTGACCCCCTGCAACCATGAACCTGGACCCTCTGTGCCCTGGGGGTCCAGGCACAACACACCGCAGGCCGTCGCATGTGAGCCTGGCCTGCTCCATGGGAGGTCACATTACTTCCCTTCAGAGCGAGGAAGTGTTGGAATGGATGGAAACTCGGAGAGCTGTGATCCTCCAACAATATGCCAGAGAGTAGGGATGGTAGGCGGATGACTGGCACGAATCAGAGCCCTGACGTCACAGAGAGAGAAGAAGGTTTTTAAATTGCACTCACACTTACGCCTATACGTCCTCGCTAAAGAAGAAGCTGCAGGAACACAAGTATTGTGAGCCCCAGGATGCTGGTTGTTCACGGGATTAATGAGAAAAGACGGGAGACACAGACCACACGGAGACAGTTTACTGTTCACTGCCCCCGACCCTTTATTTTCCGGTGACTGGGGATGTCCTGTGACGCAGGGCGTCCCATGTCACAGCATCCATTTCCATGTACAACATAGTACTAGGAGCCCGACTTTCTAACACGAGCGCAAATGAAACAAGCATTGGCAATGCCAAAAGTCTTGGCTTTTACTACTGTTCTTTGCATTTTGAATTTACAGGCACCAGGGCAGAGGCGTAGCCAGGATTGTCTAACTAGTGGGGCCTGAAGCTATTGTAGTTGGGCCCACCACAGTGACATTAACATCTGTAAAGGCCCACACAGTGCTGCTGAGTGGGCATTTACAGATTTTGGGCGGGCCTTGCCCGCTTTGGACCTACCCTGCCTACGCCTCTGCACCAGGGTGCAAAGAGGAGAGTCCAACGTTTGAAAGGGGGATACAATAAGGGGTGCAGGCATGCAATAGAATGAGAAGGGGAATAAAGCAAAGGAGAATGCCATTGACAGAGGGCGCCATTGATGATGAGCAAGAAGAAATATGAGCGATTGAGGGGGAGAGGGTAAGAAATAAAGCAAGTGTGTGAGAGGAAGGATGGGAGGGTATAGATGGGTGGGTGGGTCATAGAGGAGGTAGGATGGGTAGCGCAATAAAGGGTGTAGGGTGGTTGGTGGGAGTAAAGAGAGAAGTGGTAGTGTTGATTAGAGAAAGACGGGATAGGATGGATGGCGGTGGGTGGGAATAGAGGGGGTGAGCACCTGTGGATGGGGTAGAGCAGGTGAGAGTAGGGTATGTGGAGGTAGGGAGAGTTAGTGTGGGAAGAAATAGTTGGTAGGGTGGGTGGGGGTAGAGAGTTGGTAGACTGGGTGGATGGGGTAGTGAGAGTTGGGTAAGGTTGGTGGGTGGAGGTAGAGAGAGTGGGGGTTGCGTGGGGGTAGAGAGTTGGTATAGGGGTAGAGAGTTGGGGTAGGGTGGGTGGGTTGGGAGTAGAGAGTTGGGGTAGGGTGGGTGGGTTGGGAGTAGAGAGTGGGGGTAGGGTGGGTGGGCGTAGAGGGTGGGGGAAGGGTGGGTGAGGGTAGAGGGTGTAGGTAGGGATAGAGGGTGGGTGTAGGGTGAGGGGATAGAGAGTGGAGGTAGGGTGGGTGGGGGAAGAGGGTGAGTTGGGTAGCGAGAGGGGGACGTGGGGGTACAGAGTGGAGGTATGATGGGTGGGGGTAGAGAGTGCAGATAGGTTCGGTGGGTGGGGGTAGAGAGAGTTGCGGCAGAGTGGGTGGATGTAGAGAGAGTGAGGGTAGGGTGTTTGGGGATAGAGAGTGTGGGGTAGAGGGAGTGGGGTAGGGTGGGGGAACAGAGAGAGGGGGTAGAGAGATCGGGGTCATGGAGGGTGAGGGCAGAGGGAGGGAAGGTAGAGTGGGTGTGTATGGATAGTGAGAGTGGCTAGTGATAGTGGGGGTAGGGTGCATGGGAGTATAAACCGTGGGGGAAAGGGTAGGGTGTGTGGGAGGGGTTAGAGAGAGTGGGGGTACGGCAGGTGGTTTGGGAAGAGAGTGGGGGTAGCAACAGTGGGAGTAAGGGGTGCGGGGTAGAGAGAGTCGGTGTAGGGTGGGTTGGATGGCGGTAGAGAGAGTGGGGTGAGGACAGGTGGTTGGGGAAGAGAGAGTGGGGGTAGGACAGGTGGGGGTAGAGAGAGTTGGGGCAGGGTGGGTGGATGTAGAGAGAGTGAGGGTAGGGTGTTTGGGGATAGAGAGTGTGGGGTAGAGGGAGTGGGGTAGGGTGGGGGTACATAGAGAGGGGGTAGAGAGATTGGGGTCATGGAGGGTGAGGGCAGAGGGAGTGAAGGTAGAGTGGGTGTGTATGGATAGTGAGAGTGGCTAGTGATAGTGGGGGTAGGGTGCATTGGAGTATAAACAGTGGGGGAAAGGGTAGGGTGTGTGGGAGGGGTTAGAGAGAGTGGGGGTACGGCAGGTGGTTTGGGAAGAGAGTGGGGGTAGCAACAGTGGGAGTAAGGGGGTGCGGGGTAGAGAGAGTCGGTGTAGGGTGGGTTGGATGGCGGTAGAGAGAGTGGGGTGAGGGCAGGTGGTTGGGGAAGAGAGAGTGGGGGTAGGATGGGTGGGGGTAGAGAGAGTGGGGGTAGGATGGGTGGGGGCTAGAGAGAGTGGGGGTAAGGGGTTAGGGTGGGGTAGAGAGAGTGGAGGGAGGTTGGGTGGGGTGGGGGTAGAAAGAGTGCAGGTTCGGTGGGTGGGGGTTTTTGGTTCTCCCCGTGCTTCTGTGAGGGTGCACACGTCCTTCGGCGCTCCCACGTTAGAAGAAGGATGCTGCTATGGATTGGATTCCGGACGTCCGGACACTGGGAATTGGGAGAGAGCATGCCACAGTGCTACAGTCTGAGGAGGGCGAGGTTTGAGGGCCTGTCGTGCTCCCCTTCAGCGATGTTGGCATTAGGTTTAGTAAATTCCCTTTTGTCCTCAAGAATGAATGGCAATTCACTTCTTGGTTTACTGGTTTCTTTGTGTAAGCTACTGTGGCAGAGCATCCAGGGGGTATTATATCCCCCACTCCTATTATGTAGTGACCCACAATGCTCATTAGCGCCCGGGTTCCCTTGTGTAGGGGCAAGGACCAATGTAGCCCTGTCCAGTTAATCTCCCAGCAGAAGCTGCCAAAGATCACAAGAATTGTGCACAGCAGCAACATGCTCTGGAATTCAGGAGGGCCGGCATTGAATGCCCCAATGCATACTTTTGTTTTGTTGCTCATAAGGTGCATTACATTTTGGGGGTGGGCGTTTCCTTTTGGGGTGGGTTTGGATTGATTTGCAAGCAAAGCAAGCACTGGCAATGCCAGCGGTGTGCGCTTTTGTGGGCATCTAATAGCAGTGCCTGCGAAATGCCGAATACTTTATACACATGGTCAATCAATGGGTGGGCAGATGACCAAACACCTGCAAGCTTTGTGTCGTCTCCAACATATGGTACTCACCCAAACCGAAGGGATGAAACAAAATGCACCAAAACAGAAGCACCCACACCTTCAAGTAATCAGTTCTGGTCTCTGCTTGGCTGCAAGATAAGCTAGCATCCAAAAGAGCGTTTGCCGCTGCGTCTGAAAGAAAAACATAGGTTTCAGCTCTGTGCTACTAAAAAGAAAAAAAGTATCCTGAAACGTGATTGTCCTAATTCTGGTTAATCAAAAATGGATGACATCCTGATTCCACCTCAATGGGATTCAAACATGTGACCTTTAGATTGCATTCAGTGCTCAGTCAGCAGCATTCGCTAAACCCAGCCTTCTATCCTAACTAGCAAAGCTAAAATGTTTCCCTCCCCTCTAACCTGCCTCTGTCCCTCACTTCATCTGCCTTCATTTTAGCACTTCACCCATCATGGTCACATCAAGTGCGGCTGGCAGTACTGCCTACCTGTACTTAAACATATCCAATGTTGGCTGTCCTTAATCTATGTATATCCATTTATCTGGGTGCAGCCATGGAGCAGCAGTGAAGGTGCAGAGATAGTGTGGGGCATTCCTGTCCTGGTGTTAAGTGGGTTCGACATGAGCCTAAAACGCTGGCAAGCCTCCAGATCGGGCAGCGATGCCTATTGACTGGTACAAAAGCAATCCTGAGTGTTCTACTGCCAAGGAGAAAACAAGATGCATGTAGCGCCCACTTTAAGAGTGTCCCTTCCAGGAAAGCGCTACACCAGAGACCACTGCTGCACAAGCAAGTCAATAAGATTGGGAGGTATGGGGGCATTGAGGGACGTGCAAGTCTCATCGCAGTTTGTTATTGCGGGTAACTGGCATAAAGTCTAGCTTCATCACAGAATGGCCAAGTAACCACCTTTGGTTAACCTGGAAATACTTTCCAGGAGCTGAGCCCGCACACTTACTGGCATTCTGTTCTACTGCCCCGTGGAGTGTATTGGACGAGAGTTCAAGGTGAAGACACAAGAGTTCAACCTCATGTCTTCGTCGTGATCCCAGAGTCACATGAGTGGTGGGGGGGACACACCTTGCTCACCGGCTGGCGTGGTAAAGATGAACATTTAAGCTCTATTATGTTTCAATCCAGGAGGTGTCTAATCAATGATACACGAAATCAAGCGTCACTTGCAAACATGTCCCGGAGACTGCCCTGCCCTAACTGCAATACTCACCAGCCACACCTTTCAGCTCTGTTATGTGGTCTTCGCGCTTCAGAACAGGTGAAAAGCTGCCCTAGCTGACAGACTCGCTTGGCTTGCTGAGAAAAGGGGAGCCACCCAGCAAGGTCAACATTGCCATAAACCAACAGAAATGCTTGCTTACCATTTCTGAAGCAGGTGGAATGTTTAAATGACAGTTCCCAAGCGGTAAAATGGCACTTCTACAAGCAGTTAATTTATTCTGGAAGCATTGACATTGATTTTGCCATTGAAAAACTATTTTTGCAATCAGGCCCATAATGTTTACTAACAGATTGTCATGATTCCTGCCCCTCATTTCCCCAGCCCTCCAAGATGTCAGGCTGGAGCCAGGCCACGATCACCTACATGGCCCTCAAGGGCCTCTCCATCCCTCCAAAGACCCACTTGGAGTCAGACTTGGCGCTTGTGGCACCAGACTCACTCACTCCCATAGGATAACATTGGGGATTGGACTTGTAGTGCATTGATGGGGACAAGATGGATGCCCCCACATATTTCGGTTCCCAGAACTGCATGTACAGTCTAATCTAGTCTTTTGGGTGTGGTTCAGCCCAGAGACACCTGGGATACCCAGAGACTATTTAAGCCACGCCCAGGCTGAGAAACATGCTTTGTGTTTTCTGCACCTGCAGCGTGACGCTCACCGTGTTCGGATCGGTCTCCAGTAGGCCTGCATCTTTCTTCTGCGCTCAGCTCCTGCAAGAACAAGAACACCGTTAGGAACAGCCTTACCTTGCGGCGCTTCTGCCCATCATTCATCGCTTCTTCTGTTCTGCGGTCCTCTTCGGCAGTGTCATTCCCATCCCGGCACGCTGCTTCCTAAGGAAAAGGGAAAAGAACAGAAAAAAGGCATTATTAAGCATTCAGCAAATCTTTGCTTATTTTTAAAGACTGTACGAGCTTCAAACGCTTACCTGAATCCCAGCCGCTCTGGGGGAACTCTGTCTCCGGAACTTCTCATCCATCTGCAAGAGGGAAAAGACACTCCAGGTTAGCGTGGAAACATCTAGATGCGCCGCATACCGCGCTTACTCACCGCATTTCTTCTTCATAACCGGCATCCACGCTGAAAACGTCGCGGCATCTAAAAGACACAGAAAAAGAACTCAGTTCAATACAAATACAAAAGGATCGCATCGCGCTCTCACTCACCTTCAGCGCTACTCATCTCAGCAGCACGTCACCATCCCGGACGCCGGCCAACATCTAAGGAAGAAAAGGAACGAAGTTAGAGAACTGTTCAAAAGACTCATTATACTTACCTGTTGGACTCTTGCCAGTGAAGTAACTAGGCAGCAACGAGCCCGCATCAATCAACGCGCCCCTGCGCTGAAAGCAGGACGGAGAGCACACTTTCCAAGAAAACAAGGCCCAGTCTCCAGTCGAGTTGACTCCAGGGAAGGGTTTGAGGTCGTAAGAGGTCAGAACAGGCTGAGTGACGTCCCCGTGGATACCAGGTGAGCGTTACATAGGTAGCATTTCCACACAGTTTCGTTTGTGTGTGTCTTTATGACATGACTGAAAAGCTGCATAAAGCATAGAAGATTCTTTTAGGCTGACATCATTTTGCATTCATATACTTGTATTCTTCCATTCCAAATAGGGAAAACAAAGTTACTGTCATACTATTTTTGGTTCACATAAGTTTTTATATATTTGTCATTTCAGTTTACATTCTGATTTGTGTACAAAATCCCGCGAACACACAGAGGACAGTGCTCAAAATTAGTGCTTGTACTTCAGCTTTCTAGCTCCCCGCTGCTGGCATGCGCCACGTTGCCGGCAGCGGCGAGGTAGAAAACCAAAGTGCGAGCAAAATTCCATGAACACATAGAGGACATTGCTCACTTGAACACTGTCCTCTGTGTGTTCTCAGGATTTTGCTCACTGACTAAACTGACCAACTCAATATAATCCTATCATGATCGCTGTTAGCAGGCTGTCTGATATGTCCTGCCCACAGTTTGTATAGTAATCCTATCCCGCATTTAGCCTGAATGTATTAGTCAGCCATATTAGCCATTACTGTAATCCATTAACTACCCCACCTGTCTCATTACCCAATATCCTAGTGCCCAGGAGCTCAGCTTACTTGTTACTCATCAACCACTTTCCGCATGTACCCTTTTTGTACAAAGTAGCCTTTCTGATTCTAGCCCCAATTTGTAAAGTTACCATATGTTGCATCAAGCCATTACCCACAGTTTACCTTTTGGGCAGTTATGGATGGGGTAGAATTGTGAATATTAGCTTGTGTCACATCTAGACAGAATTGTGAATATTAGCTTGCGTCCCATCACAGACAATTGTGAATATTACCTTGTGTCACATCCAGACAGAATTGTGAATATTAGCTTGCGTCACATCACAGACAATTGTGAATATTACCTTGCGTCACATCCAGACAGATTTGTGAATATTAGCTGCGTCACATCCAGACAGAACTGTGAAGATTAGCTGGGTCACATCCAGACAGAACTGTGAAGATTAGCTGCGTCACATCCAGACAGAACTGTGAAGATTAGCTGCGTCACATCCAGACAGAACTGTGAAGATTAGCTGCGTCACATCCAGACAGAACTGTGAAGATTAGCTGCGTCACATCCAGACAGAACTGTGAATATTAGCTGCGTCACATCCAGACAGAACTGTGAAGATTAGCCTTGAATCATTTCTAGATGGAATTGTGGATTTCAGCAAGCGTCCCAACTAGATAGTGATGCCACTAACCAGCCCTACAAATAAAGCCACTCACCTGTCTGCATACACCGCACTTCACTACACTGCAACAACAAAACAAACTACATATAGGCTTGCACAACAGCACATGAAGACTACCAACTGGAAAAACACACCTAAACTCAGCAAACAGTATAAACCAAACTGAACCTGCCAACAGCACATCACAGCTGTCTTGCTCTTTCTCCCGCTCAGTCCTATTAACGTACCCTACCCTCTTGCTTTTCAGATCCGCCAGAGCGCCAAGGACCACTCCAGTGGTGCCAGTGCACGGTATAAATATCCTATAACATAACATTTTATTTGGAAGATCCATGGTATATTTCCTATTCAAAGATGGCCACTAGTTTTGGCTTGTTTCCAGAGAGCTTCCTTAGGGACAGTCATCCAAAATGGCTGACTCTATGGAAGAGCTCAAAGAGTTCCAAGATGGGCAGGAATGAGTGGGATTAGCCATAGCATGGCCAAAGTTAGGGAATGGGAGGGATTTAATAACCTAACAACTGTGTATCCCTCCTCAAATGTCATCTCCTTTGGAAAAGCATTACAGACCCTCATTCAAAGCCCAAATATGAAGCTCTTATGTTAAAGCTCTTATTTTAATGACAATAGTTCCGGCTTAAAGGTAGCGCCTTCGCGCCACCCAATAACTCAAACTAAAAATGATGGCACTGAAGCTCGAGCACATCTCAGTGATCAATAACTTTATTTGAGACCCTTGATCATTCTGTAGATCATCTGCCCCATTACACGTGGGATCCCAGCTCATGCATTACCCCCCACCCCCACATCCCGGTCCTAAAGAAGAAGCCTGGGTGTAGTGCTAGGCCCTGTCCTCTTCGTACATGGGACTGCATATGCGCGTTCTCGTCAATGAGCCTCGCCAGCGAGGTGCACCTTGCGTCTCTTGGGACAGGGAACAAGGCGTCCATGTCTGGGCACACTGACTCAATCATTTAGGGAGACTTCACAGCAAAGAAAACATATCATGGAACTGTCTGAGACTACCTCGCGACACACGTAGGGATATTTGGAAGCAGATGTTGAGAGGGCTGTAAGCCTCCATTGAGGCCAGTCCAGCGGCCGGCAAGAAGGCAGGGTACTGGGGCATCAACCATCCACTGGAGCCCCGGCACCTTGTTGACTATCTCCACTCCCCACTGCTCCACAGAACCTACACAACTAAAAGCTACCGGGAGTCGGTCGCCCTGTGCAAGCGTCACTATAGCCAACTGGGGTGCTGCGGGTAGGGGAAATGGTGCAGTTTGCCAACGTAAGGGGAAGCCTCATGAATGGCAAAGTGCACTTTTCTTGGAGGAAAGGGCTGAGCAGACCTCAATTTCCGGTGAACATTTTTGATTCAATCTTTTGCATGATTGCATGCACACATCACTAGTAACGGACACGCATGGCTAAATGTTAATGGTTTGCATTGGCAAGGTTTTTAAAGCCACTGCGTGCATTATTTGTCAGAAATATTCCGTAATCAGGATCCCGGATATTTTTCCAGGCTGGTAGAAGCATGGGCAGTAAAATAAATGGCGCACATCCCCTGGTTAAGGTTTTTTGTTTTAAAAAGTAGTATTTCTTTGTCTTTCATCAAGTGGCACACATGCCCAACTATCCACTTGCTTTAGTACAGCAGAATGTAAGCGCAGGCGATGAGCCAATAACACTTGCAATCAACGTCACTGGGCTGGCCAAATCTGCTTCCAGCTAAACAATTTGCCACTTTGTTTCTTGGAAGAATGCACTGGCCGAGAACTTTGTATTTGATCAAATATTGAAGAATGCTACTGGTATCGTGAGCCAGTGCATTTCTGAACACTGGCTCCAGTGCAGCGGAGTATATGACCTCCTGATGTGTCATAATGTTACTGGACTCCTGTGCTTAACAATGCACCATTTTCCATAACATGACTCCAAATCCCCCTGTGGACAAAGAACCCTATGAAATATGCCATTTAAATCCTACAAGTGTTTGGCCAATGTTACTGGCCTCGTGCTTAAAAAATTGAACCCTTGCCACTAAATCCTGAATAGATTCAACCTATATTCCTTTCGGATAATTCCACCACTCATGAAAGTGTTGTTACGTGTCTTGTGTGCTATACAACGCATCACATTCTACTAATTCTGCCAAAGATTCAATAAAAGAGAGCCTTGAAAACATTCTGTAAAGGGATCTTTAAATCATACCAATAGGTGACCAATCTTCTCCCCCATGTGCTTAACAATACCCCATTTGCAACTCCATTTGTCAACATTTCTTGGTGACTGATTGGGGGCAGTGGGCGGAGAAACGCCAAACCCCCTGTAAATTGGTATTTAGACCCTACTAAGTCTTGACAACATCTTCTGAACTCATGTGCTCACAAATGCGCAATTTGAAGGTCAATTTCCCAAACGTTCTTCGGTAGAGATCTCCCAAACCCTGCCAATAACTTAATTTTCAAATATTACACAATTGCAAATTGATGATCGTAATTACTTTCTGCAAAGTAACTCGTCCTATTTGATTTGATTTATAGTATGTGTACAGGAGACAGCCTCGTAGATCCAGTCAGAATGAACTGCATCTAGGTGTAGAGGAAACATGTGAGGCTAAACAAGATAAAATGGAGAAGGTCCTATTTATTGAAAACGGAAACTTTTTTCCTAACACACATAAGGTATTTGTGGAGCAAATTTCCAAGGGCAGCTGATTCCAGTGTTTTCTAGGCTCTGCCACGTAAAACTGTATGTCGCCTCTCGTAGTGGAGTACATGAAACAGTGAGTACGTATTTATTGTCCGACCACAGACTTCTGTCTGGTTTATACAGAGAGATCTTGGTGCAAAGGTAAATTGGGGCCATCTTGCAAGTGCACTTGTATATAAGACATAAGATCTTGAAGATAACACGCTGACAGAATGGGAGCCAGTGGAGGTCAAGGCAAATAAAACAACCTTTGAGAAGATTAAAAATAAGTTGAACAGCAGCATTTTGAACAAGAAACAGAAATGCGGATATAGAAAGCATTAGCATAGTCCAATTGTGAGTTTATGAGCGTGCCCACAACCAACACCGGATCCTCTTCAGGAATACAATGGAGGTTTTGCCTAAGTAGACAAAGACGGAAGAATGGGGATCTTTGGTGCAAGAGCGCAGATCAGGATCTGAGATCACCCCCAAATTCCTCACCCTGCTGGTGAAAGATGAGAGTAATCAAAAAAGGGTGAGGGGTAGGGGAGCACTGACGATCGTTAAGGAGGGGTTTGACACCAAGCAGCGCAACTTCCGTCTTAGCCGTGTTGAGCTGGAGACCACTGCAAATCATCCATTGCCACCCCCGAACAGCCTTCCACTAAGTGGGAAAAGACCTCGTGGGAACCAGAGAGTAACATATATTTATGTATTGTTGGAATAAGAGTAATAGTTCAGCTGGAAATTTCGAACGATACCCTTAAAGGTTGAATATACATGTTAAGGAGCAGCAAGGACAAAGGAGAACCCTGAGGGACTCTACAGCCTTCCTATTTCCAGCCTTCCAACCAATTTTATCAACATTAGAAACTGTAGAATTCTGGGTCAGCCCTCAGGCTACTGAACTATTATACCTTTACCTTTTACCTGAGACCATGCATCCTCCCCTCCATCTAGCCTACTCACCATCAACACAGCACAGTGAAGAAAAACCAAGATGCCACACACCAGATTTGCAGTCGCCACCCATTTCAGTATCTCCTGCTCGACCGCTTATTATGACATGGCCTTTCTTAGTGGGCAATGACAGGGTGCGCATACGTGTGTGCATGTGGCACCCTGGGCTATTGGGTGTGTAAGAGATGGGACTAGTTCCTCCTGAGCCTGTCCCTCTCTGGTCTCTTCCTCACTGATGTTGCGTGCTGTGGCAGGTCACACAAATGGTTAAACACGAAGTCCCTCCGTTAGGGTCACACACATGAATAAGCACAATGTGTTACAAAGTGACTCGAATACCTTCTTATGGTTGACTTGCCAGGTTTATTAACATCTTCACAGGTATCTTTACAGGCAGTCATTTAAGTTACATAAAGGACATTAAAGGACATTAACACTGGCCGCCCATCACCCAGGCAGGGGGTTCACCAACTGACCAGGGCTGGAACCTTCAGTCACACATTCCAACACTCATACATCAACACTCCACATGACATCACAACATTCCTGCTCACCCAGGCAAGACATATACAACACATCTCCCCCCCTTTACATTAACACACTGCACATACTAGGCACTACACACAACACATCTCCCCTGCTTGCAACTAATCACAACATGCAAAACACCACGGGACACACCTCCACTCATACCAACATACCCCATTCACACAGACTCCTATGACCAGGGCAGGCACATCGCATGTGCACAACGCTCTGACACTCAGCTTACTCCCAGTGTACTGACCAGGCACACCGGGACCAACAACAAAATACTGGCACACTCTGGACCCTGAAAGGTGTGGCGAGTCTTAAATGGGCACGCAGTGCAGCCAGAAACAACCGCCTGCGCGCAATGAAAGAAAAACATTAGTGGTACGCAACCACAAGATAGAGGCACATGTGTGACCTTTCATGCCCATCACCAACAGACATGCTCCTACAAACACCGGGGGCGCTACCACCCGCACACATACCTCTTTACCCATGTATGACTGTAATAACGGTCACACCCCAACCAACTGGGGGCGCTACCACCCAACACAATAGCTATAACTCAAGCAGGACTGTACTCAAAGTCGCACCTTGTCTGGATGAAGTTACTATCACTCAGAATAGCTATTGACCCTGCATGACTATATCACAGTCACGCCCTCACTGTAATGGTGGCGCTACAACCATGCACCAATATACGTGGCCTTACCATGCATCTGAATTATTTCAGACACTTCCACACAGAAGTGGTGGCGCTACCACCACAATCCAACATATACCGTTAACCCATGTACGCCCCTACCACAGACGCACCCATACCAAACTTAAAACTATGCTGAGATCACAACCTATCTCAGCATATGGTAGGTTTAACATGTCAGCTAGGCACACTCACCATCAGCCAAACTATGCTCCTAACATGTATGTCAGCACCATCCATAACCAGGATTAAAGGCACTCATAACCGCTCCCATCCATACCCAACCGGACCAAGCATCACACATCATAATATGCAGATTACATAACATTGTTCTTTGCATTTGCATTAATGTGTTCCTTAAAAAGCATACATTATCATGAAGGCTAAAGCATATAGTCTTCAAAAACATTAGATGCACCCAATCCATCCCAAATCCTGACCTAAAAGTCCATGTCACTATGCGACCTAAACTGCAAATCCTCAAATTAGTTAAAACTTGTCATAAGAGGCAACATCTATTAACCTCGCAACACTAAACATGCCATAGCAAACATTGCAAGTTCCAAAAGTCCATGTTGCTAAAATACGACCCAATTAACTGCAAATCCTCAAGGTGTTAGAGCTATCACACTCGCGCACTCACACCATCTGTCCAATCATGACAATAACAAAGTTTGCGAATAAAATCCATGTGCCCAAAAATATGGCACTCCAATCCTGAAAATCCTCAAATGGGATATTATAAAGGCAATACATTACAACTATTACACTTCCATACCCATAGCTCCCAAACACAGCCTCTCCACATAACCAAACACACCACCCACAGCAGAAGAATACATAATGGCATCCGGTGACATTTCGAAGTATTCAGTGCACACGTTAAATACCAAGCATAACATATTGCTGTAATGCCTAATAAAGTAAAAGATACATCAAGCCACTATGCAAGGGAAGAGTCACCATCCTGTTCAGTTCCCGAACACCTGCTGTGCTCTGGCGCTGCTACCGTAACATCCGACGGTTAGAAAAACCATTTTCCTTAATCCAGTGTCCAAAATGCATCACCTTTTTATGGATATGTTGAAACTGACACACAACCACTGCTGTCCAATTACTCATCCGTGTCGCCATTGCATCGCCGCTGCTGGCTTGTGGATGTTTCTCCAGACGATGAAAGTCTCGGCTCCTTTAAGCGAGACTCGGCTCCTTTGCACGCATTCCCCTCTAACGAGCGTGAAGGCACTCGGGGACCATATCTTCAGAAATATACCTCCAACACTTCCTGGTCACGTTCACCCGCGTTTTAAGGTTCTTTTCTCGAACGCTTCCAAGTCAACAATACATCAACAGCTTCACAGAGGAAAGGCACCGTAGCAGAGTTCTGACACGGACAGCTTTCGAAATGATCACCAACACCTCCTGCAGGACACCTACGTCACCATTTTTGCAACGCCTGCCACACCTCTAAGAGCTCTGCTAGTCCAACCGCCATCCATGCATGAGCGCTCAGCTCGCCCTCATCTTCATGTGTTTCCAGATTGATCCAGCTAACCAATATATACGGTTGCTCCCTCTCCCGCTTATGGAACACAAGTCCCCCTTATTCCTGCTTATGGGACGACTTCCCTTTCAGCAAGGTATGGGACAGCTTCCTTCTTCAGCCCCAGGAGTCAGCTCTCCTTGATTGATGAGCAGCCTATTCCTCCATATGTGGGGCACATCCCAGTCCTGCTTCTCAAGCCCCAAGACACAGCTCTCCCAGGCTCTCATGGACAGCCAGTCCCTCCTTATACGGTTCCAGCCTTATATGGGCTCTCTTCCTCCCCCCTGACCTGTGCCCTGGGTGATGGACCTTACTTATCTTGTTTTGGGGGCAGTGTCGTCCTCTTCCTTCTTCCTACACCCCCCGCAGCAGGTTGTCCAGCATCAGCACACAGGTTCCTTGTCAGAAAGACTGACTCGTCGCCATTGTTACGAAGTGACTCGCATACCTTCTTATGATTGACTTGCCAGGTTTATTAACATCTTCACAGGTATCTTTACAGGCAGTCATTTAAGTTACATAAAGGACATTAAAGGACATTAACACTGGCAGCCCATCACCTAGGCAGGGGGTTCACCAACTGACCAGGGCTAGAACCTTCAGTCACACATTCCAACACTCATACATCAACACTCCACATGACATCACAACATTCCTGCTCACCCAGGCAAGACATATACAACACAATGTCCTCTAGTGCCAATCTTTCAGTGATTGCATTCAAGTCAGTCTTTATTGCCCCCCGCCCCATTTTTCCCATTTTGTCTTGCCACACTTGAAATGTCCAGCATATTGAATCGCCTGCCCACTCGCGGGCATCTTGGTCCCTTTTCTCTGCTCTAGTGTGATGGATGTGGATGTGGTTTCAAACGGCACTCTTGTGTTCCCTCATCCATGGCAGGTTCTTACTAGCACTGTATCACCCATCCATAGGACCATTTCCTGGACTTGTCTTTTTGCAGTTCTTAATTGCATTTGTCAAGCGACTGAGACTGGTGAATGAGAATAATAGTCTATGCCACATGGCCAGTGAGCAGCACCACGCGCCAGCATCCACTGGACATATGTGGCATTGATCTCCAATTCCAAAGGAAATTGATGATCTCCATGTCAATGGGCCTCATTCCGAGTACGGCGCTAACCAATGGCGCTATTAACGCCTTGGTTGACGCCGTACCCGGACCGGCAGCGCCTTGGTGGATGGCGGAATCACCGCCCCATTCCAAGGTTGGCGGGGCGGTAATTCCCCATTCACCAAGGCTCTTCCCCATTCCCAAATGAGCCCCCATAGGGCTCAATGGGAATGGGGAAGATGCAAATAACGGTGACCGTTCATTACGGTCACCGTTATTGGCTTGGAGGCCCCTTTGCGCCCTCGACTTTAACACCTGCTCAAAGCAGGCGTTAAGGGCGAGGGCGCAGAGGGAACTCGGAGTATGGCGGTAAGGGAATACCGCCACCGGTCTTGTTACCGGTGGCCGCTATCCCTTACCGCCATAGTCGGAATGAGGCCCAATGTCTTTCTCTCATTGTGTTGTTATCCAAATGTGCTCTCGAGATGAGCCCTGCCCACTCACGCTGCCACCCCAAGAAACCTTAAATAAAAATCTTACATGGTTGCAATAATGACCCTTACACCACTGATGTTTTGGATCTCTTTCTAAAGGAATTCTGTCTTGCTTCAAGCAAGCACACATTCCCTTAGAAAGAGAAAATAAAATACGTGAAAAAATGCAACAATGTGGAGCGTCATGATGCAGACACCTGTGGACAGGCAAGATTCTTTTTCTAGACAGCATGTAGGAATATTCATCTGTGGGGGCAGAGGGGTAAGAAGGCAGGGTGCTGGGTAGAGATATACAGCTGTAGGGAGTCCCTCAGCACTCCACTCCACACCACCTTCACACCCCTCCACACCTTTCAACATCTCCATACTATTCCATACAATCAGTCCACTCCACCTGGTCCTCGAGCTCAGTCCACACCACCACAGCACCACTCCACAAATCCATACCACCACTCCACACCACCATGCCACTTCACAACCACTCTACACCACTACTCTACACTTTGCACTACTGCTACTCAACATCACCACAATACATCACCACCACTCTACATCACTCCACACACCCCCAAGCCCCTACACCTCAACACACCCACACCTACCCCACCACACACCTAGACCCCCACAACACCACCACACCCCTACACCTACACAGCCCACTCCATACCACCAGCATTGCACTCCACACCAACACACTACTCCACATCACCACCACACAACTCCACACCACCACATCTCAACCCACCTCCATGCCATCGACACCATTCTACAACACAACCACACCCTCACATCCTGGCATGCCCACCCACGCATCATCACCCCACCACTCCACACCAACCATCCACACCACCCCTACACAGCCACTCTAATCTGCCACTCTGTGCCACTCTACATCAACACACCCCCACTTCACAACACTGCCCCACGCCACTACTCCACTCCACCCCTCTACACTACCAGCACACCTCCACGCTCTTACTCTACACCACCAGCACTCCACAACCTTAAAGCTCACTCCACACCTTACAGCTCACTCCACACCTTACACCACACTCCACACACCCCACTCCACCCAACCTACTCAACCACCACTCTACACCAGGCCACATCACCACTCTATTCCATATCACAACACCATCACTTAATGCCACCCCAACACCACTTCCACACTCCCAACTACCACCGCGACATTGCCCCTTCACACCACCACTCCTAAATGTACAATGCAATACATGCCAAATCTATTGGCTTCGCCAATGCTTGTTCTCAGTCAGCCATGTTTCTGAAATTGGACAGTCTGCGTGGCTTGCTCTTTGCCTTACTGGCTAGCAGGGGAACCAATGCTTTTACTTAAAGAGTTTGTGTATTGCAAAAGGTTCTACCGAACAATCAGGGCTACATACATGGTTCCGTGGGGATTCTGTTCAGCTAGTTTTGATTGTCAGGAGCTTTGTTGGTCATTGTTTGTAGAAAAGGTGTGTGCTTGGATTGTAGCAGCACAATATATACCACGTTCACCGATACAGGTTGTCTCCTTGTCCCTGCTTACAGTTTGCTTGTTACCTGGGGGGTTGCAAGTGGCTGTCTTTGTTCTTGTAGATTGATAGTAAAGAGAATCTATTAGAGAGTGAGGTCCTTGGCACTGGGCTCTGAATGAAGAGGAAGTGACCTAAACATTGCAGGTTATAGGGTTAATCTTAGCACGGAATGCATGCCCTATATGGCGTCTTCACACAGTGCCTGCTTTTAGAAAACGCATGAAATGGCAAGGTTTCACCGGACAGGCTGCCACAGGCCAAACACTGAAGAAACGACCTATCTCATGTCAATGCACAGCATAAAACATGCACCATAAACAAACAGAACGCTTCAGGTGCTACGTTTTCCCATTCTAGGAAATACGGAAAGTGTGGGAAAGCGCGTTGCTTTGTTACTCCTTGTTAGCCTTTTGCTTACATATGATTTTGGGGGCAGTATTTTATTTGTACACTCACACAGCAGCATGGGTAATCCACATATTTCAGACTCTAGTTACTTATCTAACACCTCCAAGAGGGAGGTTAGGGCAAAAAGCAAGATAGCCTGCACAACCCCACGACAAGGAGACACAGTAAGGGTGAGAGTGGCCTAATTCACGCGCCACACGTGAGAGGCAATTTGGAAGTTAACAATCTTGTCTATCACCAGCCTGGCTTGAGCCTCTTTGCATTCTCCACTCACTATAGGGGGGAGGCGGGAACAGAGAGGACCCTCGGAGGTATGTTGAAGAAGCAGTTAGCTAAAGTCACAAGCAGCCTAAGATATAAGTGAGCAATGAGTTGGAATCAATCAATGCTTCGATTATTGGCCAAAGGCTACTTTCCTATTGAGTGGACAAGCATCCAGTCACCTGGGTCTCAAAGAGACAACAAAGCAGCATTCTCATGTACTATGCTGGTGACCAGGCATACATTAATTTGGAATCTCCAATGAGTTTGCCTACATACCTGTTTGTACGCTCTATGTGTTTTAATCCAATTTCTGTAGCATGGCCGAGCCTACCTCAGCTACAAATACCTTGTCTACGACACACATTTTGTCGAGCATAATGATGGGCACAACCACATCCCTGAGAGGAATGGGCCTCTTTATTACTGTAGGCCAGGGGTCTGTAACCTGTAGCTCTCATGATGTTATGGACTACACATCCAATGATCCCTCATCATTGAGCAGGCTAGCTATGGCCGATGGGAGTGGTAGCTCAAAACATCTGGGCGGCAAAGGTTGCAGATCCCTGCCGTAGGTGAGTATTTAGGGGTTGGTGCCCCATGTCGATTATTGCTTCGTCCATTGATGTAGATTATCCACTTTGGCAGTCTGGGTCTTCCACCTCTCACTTCGCTCGCTCTGTTGCTATACTTTGCTGGCTTTGTTGCTGTTCATTGCTGGCTCTGTCGCGATTCATTGCTGGCATTGTCACTGTTCATTGCTTGCTCTGTCGCTATTCATTGCTGGCTTTGTCACTGTTCATTGCTGGCTCTGTCGCTATTCATTGCTGGCTCTGTCGCAGTTCATTGCTGGCTTTGTCGCTGTTCATTGCTGGCTCTGTTGCTATTCTTTGCTGGCTCTGTCGCTATTCTTTGCTGGCTTTGTCGCTGTTCATTGCTGGCTCTGTCGCTATTATTTGCTGGCTCTGTTGCTGTTCATTTGACTGTCCTGTTCTTCAGTGGCCACATTTTGTTGCTCTGTCGCTATTCATTGCTGGCTTTGTCGCTGTTCATTGCTGGCTCTGTCGCTATTCTTTGCTGGCTCTGTTGCTGTTCATTTGACTGTCCTGTTCTTCAGTGGCCACATTTTGTTGCTCTGTCGCTATTCATTGCTGGCTTTGTCGCTGTTCATTGCTGGCTCTGTCGCTATTCTTTGCTGGCTCTGTTGCTGTTCATTTGACTGTCCTGTTCTTCAGTGGCCGCATTTTGCGCATTGCTGATCTCTTCCCCATAGATCTGCTGTGATTGGACTTTACTCGGCCACCATTTGCAAAATGGCTCAGCTTATTGCAGCTGCCGCATGTGTAGCCATGAGCTGAACATTCCTTTAGGTCACATGCACTGCCTCCACAGTGAAAGCACATGGACTTGTCGCCTGTCTGGTTGTCCTCATGCCTGCACCCCTCTTTGAGTTCATTTTTTGAAAACTGTTGGGGCACTTGGCTTGGTGTGACATGTACTCTTTCCACTGATAGCCTGTCCATGGTTCTTTACATCACAGAAGCTCTAGTATCCACTAAGTCTTGATTGCAGGCCATTTCGATTATTCTTGCTTGTAATATTCTGGGGTCCTTGAGAGGTACAGTGCTGGCTGACCTGTACCTCACCCCTTGCTTCTGCTGGTTCACATGGTCCTGTGGCCCATCACAGTCTGGAAGGACATCCGTCCACTGCTCCACCTTGATATTGTCTTGCTTGCCTGAAATGAAATCTTTCACATCACGGATTGTGCTGAGGGTGAAAATGACCCGTGAGGGCAGTTTCTGCAGCCTTGTAGCCATCTCTGTCCACTGGGGAGGTGGAAGTCCTGCATTTCAAGTACTGCCCCTGACAGCAGTTGCAGGGGCCGTGGCGTCAGCCATTATATTTTACACTTCGTATGTATTCATCTCAGTGATCTTGATTGTGCAATGTTGGTAGTGGTCACCACCACAACCAAATTCCTGCGAATATTCAATACTCCAAAAGCAACACAGTGGTAATATATACGAGCCGGCAGGCGAAGGACATTGAACTGCCATTAGAATAACACAGTCTCTGGATCCTAAAAGTCATCCTTCATAAGCCAAAGGCTTGTCTTAGGGGATGAGCCCCCTCCTGATTTATCTACAGCGTTCTTGATGCTTGAGTTCACCTGGTAGGTTGTTCCAGAGAATTGGACCTTAAACTGCAAACAATGCCTTTCTCTTTTTCAACAGGACTTCATGGTGGATGAGGTTTGCAGTCTCTTTGGTTGGTAGCAAGTTAGTAAAATATTCTGGGTTTTCTTCCAGGAGCATCTGTGTGGGATGCAGAGAGCCTTGAAATGTGTCCTTGGGCCAATCAGAAGTCACCAATGGGATTTAGTTTGATTAGACGCAAAATCATACTGACTTCTTGATTCAGAGAGAGTTTCCGCTGTTTGCACAGGGATTTTGGCAGGCCTGGGTAAACTTACGACTAATATTTGGATCAGCCGTACTTTGACCTGGTGGTTGAGAAAAGAGGAAGGGGGCGTTAAAGAAGTGTAGTTAAAATATGCATCGCGAGCAAATGAGTGAGTTAAGGTTGAGAATGGGTAATGATGCCTAGGTTTATGGATTCGCTTGATCGGGTCAGGGGGTCCGTAAGGCTGAGGGGCACTCGAAAGGTAGGCTTGTAGAAGCAGCATGGCCAATAGTGATTATCTTTATTGTAGAGTCAGAGCAAGGCTTATTGGCTTTCAATTAGCCTCACATCATTAGTCGACAATCTGAAATGGTATGCGTTGAATCGTGGTCATTGCTGACTCAGCTAAGTATCGTCCACATAGATTTGAAATAAGTCAGTAAACTCGGAAGACGAAGATGGACGCTGAAGTCCGACTATACACGTTGAATAACCAAAGCAAGAGAGCAAATGCTTGTGGAACTGCACAGTTGACACCTGCAAGTGGAGGGGAGGGGAATTATGGATTCGAATTTGTTTAAATCCGTCAGAGACGAAACACTTCATCCAACAAAGCTCTGGGCCCCCTATGTCTATCAGATGTTTTAGCCTGTCAATTAAAACAGCTTGGTTTCTAGTGTCAATAGTCATGAATAGGTCTAGCAAGATTAGTGCTGCCTTTCTGTTGTTAACCATATAACTCACTAGGGTGTCCATAATGTCCAGAACAGTGGTTTCATTACTCCTTAAAGGGTGTCGGTCCTGGAAGCGGTCATTAGATTCACTAAATCTAACGCTGGATGAACTACAGATGAAGACTTTCTTCAGCAGCAGAGGAATTATTGTTTGCTTAAGGGGCCCGAAGAAAATACCACTTTGTAAGGAGGTATTGCAAAGATTGGTAATAAGGGAATCGAGCATGCTGATTTGATTATTGATGGCTAAAGCCGAGCAAGGGTTTGGCAGCCCCAACAGAGGCGTTTATTAGTAACACCTTCTTGAAATGTTCTACTTCCAATAGATGGGGAAATTGCAAGCTAGTGCACGCCTGACAGTGAGTTAGTGAGTAATGTGTGCTAGAGTCGAAGGAAGACTGGATATGATATGATATGATATGATATATTATAAGTTATTTATTCATGGATTCGATTTTGTTTCGGAAGGACGTGGATCGATCATTACCACTTCAGCCAAAGCTACTGGGTCATATTTAATTTGCTCAGGGTTGGTCAGCTATAATTGGGAGTACCCTGGCGGAAACAGCGTATTGCCTCCTCGTTGTCTGTTTTTTTGTGTGTTCTTCGGTGGTAAAAAAAAAAATGCGGGGCTAGCAACAGTTCTGCAAGTGGGTAGCACAATAATGAAGATGACACACACCATATTTGGAGTCGCTGCTTAATCTACCAGTCGAGTGAGCTTCTTTCTTCTTCTTGTTGACAGATTGTATCCATCGGCTATGATTATTGGATACCAGGCTTGAGCCTCATTACTCCATCCTCTCGGGTTGAGTGTGTAGTCGTGGGTTGGCTTTCTTCGTGGTCTGTGTGGACTTGTCACAGTAAGGCTGGTTTCACAGGGACTTCCCCGAGATGGGTTGTGGGGAGTCGAGTGAGAGGATGAGATGCAACCTTTACATGACTGGATGTATGAATGTACGTATGCAAATTGGCGCTCTGGCCAGAGCCATATAGACCAAATATTGTGTTAACCTATTTCGGAAGTAAATATTGCCGCCATTAATGTTGTAATAAGTTATGTCATCCCTAACTCAAGAGTTCTGATTTAAGGCCGATGTACATGCCAGAGGGTCCCTCAATATTTGCAAATGAGCGAATTATGAAGTTGTATGTTTGTACATTTTTATTTTTCCTATGGTCTGTATTTATTTACTTGTATATTCATTCATGAACTGCCATTTCACCCCAGTTTCACTCAACCCTCTCTTTTTCTCCACAGTTCCTGAAGTCCAAAGGACCCTACTGCACAGACTTCCTGAATGATGCCAGCTCCACGGCGCTCCTAGTGGTGGGCTTCACACTGGTGATCCCACTGCTGGTGCTGGCGCTGGCTGCCTACTGCCGCCTGGCACGCCACCTCCAGCTGGGCTTCTGCTTCCTACCTTACAGCAAAGCCGTGTATAAGAACCTTCCCGCCTCGCAGTACTACAGCCTGGACTGCTGCTGTGGCTACGGAAGCCCCACTGCCGACAAGGTCTGGGTGTGAGCCGGCCGGAGGAGGAAATGTTGCCACACCTTCCAGGCCTGCTCTGGACTCAACACACAAACACAGACCTTGACCGCATATCATAATAGACAATCCTATTCAGCCTATACATTTCCAGCGCCTTCAATATGGCCAATCTTTCTGGCGTCTCAGGGTGTACAGCCTTCTTCGGGGATGAAGGGAGACCGAGTTGGTGGATGTACAGAAAGGGGTGGAGCACAGGGACCAATGAGGGACAACATTGTGAATCCCTTTCGTCTCCAACATTACAAAACTCATTCTGGGGTAGTGGCAGATTGTGGCACATTAGTACGGGTAAGGGGAGGGAGGACAGGGGAGGCAGCCTGTTATTCGACCATCTTGTAATGAACTCCTAGACTTGAGGTCAGCAATGTTTTAATGGATTGTAATAACAAGGAGTATTTTGGGGTCAGGGAATAGAGGATTATGCAGTTACTGTGCATTTACTGGATGTCATATAAATAAGACACAATAAAATAGATGAAGGTAGTTTGTGTGGGCTTTTTTTTTAACACCCCGCTTTCCCACTTTTATAGGAGATGTGAGCCACAATGTTTGTACATTCAAATGTCCCACTTCCTGGAGTTTGGCCTTTAAGATTATGAGTCACCTATTCCCATTTTACACAAATATTCTGCAATTCTAACTATGATCTTTCATGTCCCTAACCATTGACTACTGCTGCTAACTAGAACAAAAAACAGAAACTGCATCTATACCTTTAAACATGTTCATGCCTGAAACCATGCATGTGCACCCTCCAGCCCTAGCCCTACCCTGGAACCCTTTTAAGGGAAATCTCAGGATGTGGCTCTGCGTTTCAGGGGCTAGGGTCCAATCTCATACTTCGCGACACATTTCACTTAATACAACAACAAAACTCCAAGGTTTGACAATCTTAGTAGACTTTAAACCCCCAATGGACTTTTCTCCAGTAGGAACTGATAGTTATTTACTTCTAAACGTTTAAGCATGGAAGGCTTTTGAATTCTAATGAAATAGCTTGACTTGCATGTTACCATTTTCTGACAGGAGACGAAATAGCAACCTTCGATTGGCCAAGAATCGCCCCATTTATTTCTATGAATTCACTTGCTTTTCTGCTAGTGTTAGAGCGAGGATAAATCAAAAGCCACTAGGAACAACGCTGCCTCTTGTGCCTGCTCACTATCTACGGCAGGATCTCCAAGTCCAGTCTCCAAAGCCACAACCACACCAGGATTTCAGCATGACCACTGATTAAGCACATACCACCAATTTAGAGTAACTGAATCCAAATGGATTTTGAGTGGATAGCTGGAAAAAAGGGAGAAGATATCGCCTATTATGGCACGTCTTTAAAGGCCAATAATAACGATAATAATATTCTAACAGCCAACAGAGCATGGAGCTGGTAAGATACAAGCAGCGGGAGACACTTGACATGCAAGCACGATATCCCAATGTAAAGGAGCCTGGGCTAATGTAAAGATGCAACCCAGGTCCTTGTATTCAATCTGCAATCGGGATCTCAAAGTTAACGCTAGTGCTACTGCTGATTCCCCATCACTCGAGCAAGGACAAAAACCCTAACATTGTTGCCCTAGAAAGCCCTGATTTATCATAGTGCTTTTTGTGGAACCCGTAAATTCATGTAGAGGCCTGAAGATTAGTAGCAGGTTTGCAAGACCTTTTTTCTGGACCATACCCTTTCCTGTCAATGAAATACTGCAGTTTCATCCCCTATATTTTGCATGTCATATCTGTCATTGACTATGTTCTGCTGGCTGTCAACTAAGAGAGGCTTTGGCATGATCAAGAAATGTGCAGGATTATTCTATGCTATTTTTGCCAGAGGTAATCATCTAAGATAATTGAAATGTAATATTGTTAATATTGTGCAATTATTTCATTCAATCTTTCCGATTGTCTGTCAGTCTGTGGATGAATCGTGTTGAACAAGCATCTGAATTCTCAATTAAGTAGCCAATGCAAGCTACATTTTGCTGTCAACTACGATCGGTGAATCAATGGAGGTGGACCACATGTTGGATGAAAATGTTAGCTAATGTGAATGTGGTAGCTGGGAGTAAATTTGCTAGGGCTATGAAATTTCCTGTTTTAGTGACAATGTCTACATTCACCCAGATCACCATGTCTTTTTGAGATGGAGTAAGTTTGTAATGGCTATGTTTATATGAGATGTAGGTTAGTCTTGTAATGGCTTCTACGGTAGAAGGATTCTAAGGTTTATTGGGAATTGATAGTTGCTGAACCAATCCTCCCGGAGCTTGTCTTTGTTCTTTTTGCTGTGCATAAAGAGCAAGCTCTTTTACATGGTTTTCAATGCCATTCTGCATGTGTTACCAACATTCCCAGCAATGTACCATCTCTTTAAACTTGTGAAGACACAGATTCCCAGACATCTTAGTATTATAATAACATTCAAATAGAGCGCGGCATATTTCCTTTAAAGACAAATGAAATCGGTGTTGGCATTATAATAGTATCACAAGAATGATATGAAGACCCTAGTATTGAGTCAGGAGCTGCATAATTTGTAGATCTGCTCTCCAGAAGAGACAGATTAATTACAATCTGAACTATGAGCCGGATCACCTACTGACAACTCTTAAAATTGATAACAGTTCCAGTGTTGTGCTAGCATTAGCCTTTGCCTATCTGTGGCCTTATCATGAGTTTATCAGTAATCTGATCATAAATCTGCAGAATTACCACCAAACTCAGTCAGTGTTGCTGACATTCAGCCTAATGGCTTTACCACAGGAGTGGTAGTAAAGTGGTCTACATCAATTCTTTGAGTCCATGGTACTCCATGGAGATTTTGTGCAGATTTTCCTGCGATCAGTAATACCACATGGTAAATCATATGATTTTTGGTAGCAAGTTGGAAGATTTACCGCCAGCTCCTGGCGGGAGGTAAATCGTCCGCCTTACCACCATACCTCATAGTACAGCTGTGCGCTAATGCAGCAGTAAAGCAGCGGTAATGTGAGGAGCATGGTGCTCTGCATGGTCTGGACACCTGCAGAAATTGCCTCTTTTATCTCTCTTGCCCACTATAGTGTTAGCTGCAGTTGCTGCAGATAGAGGGCGGCAATGTCGATTCATGGCCCCTGCAATTCTGCAGGATGAATCCTGCACAGTATCCCGATAGGCTGCAGGTGTTGAAGTTGCAGCTCAGAAATGTCCTTAATACGCTATTGGCATTGATCGATTGTGTTGAGCCTCCTCCATATCCCTTCCAAGCTGTGGTGGAAATGGGCGCGAACGGTCGGGAGCGGTGCTCCTCTGCTTTTTAAAAAGGTTTTACAGCTCCTATACTTTTATTTTAAAAAGAAACCGTTTGGAATGGTTTAGTTTTAAAATTAAAGTGTAGGAAGAAGTTAAACCTTGTACTTCATTGCACTGCACTGAACATTCCCTTAAACAGCAGTTGTGTTTGAGGGTTTGGATTGCGCGTGGCAGGGAGTGTGGTGATGAGGTTTGTGGGGAGCAGGCGCACGTCAGCAGTGAACATAGTTCCGCTACTTCTTTTCGTACACTTCGACCACTGCTTCCAAGGGATGCTGTGGCCCACTCTCAAAGTCCTGTACATATCTGAGGCTCTCACTAAGAGGCCTCTCCCCTCAAGCACCTGCATCCACAGGTCCAATGCCATCTTCATCAGTCTCTGTGTCATAATACGGATGCTGGTGGCATTAGATCGATGGCACAGGTGAGGAGGGGAGTCAGTGGCCAGGAGAGTGGTTGCCTGTGTCACTGCATGAGTGGGCATGGTATTATGGGAGTTGTCACCCATCTCCACAGGGGAAAGCGGAGTAGTGGCCTTGGCAGCAGACGAAGGAGCATCATCGACAGCTGTGCCGACTGTTCTTCCATCAGCTGTCAAAGGGAAATGGGTAATTCAGGATGGATTATATTTCTCAAGAGGGCCACTGCAGAGCTTCCCATTTGTTCTATGACGTTTTTCCACTCAGTGTTAATTCCACTGGTGGAATTACCATTTGGTAATTTCTTCAAGTATCCAGCAGTAGTGGTAATTCCACCAAAAATTGAAGGCATTGCCGTTTAGAGTGATTTCCGGCGGTAATTCCACTGGACGGAATTACTGTTGCTGCTGATGGTTTGTGTGCACTCCCGTATACACTCATAATGTGGTGGTAATTCCACCGGACACTATGGCTGTAGAGGCAATTCTGTTGGGCTTAATTACATCCGTATTAACGCCGAACTCATAATAAAGGCCATTATGCTTTGTCTGCTTGACTGCTTATCTAGCATATATACTAGAATTCTAGAATCCGATGGGGTGCCTGCCTGTCTTCCCTTCTTTTTTCCCGGCACTAGTGCCTTCTTTTTCCATCAACAAAATTAACCTCTTCTACTGGGGGGCTTTTTGCACACTGCTGATGGGTGCAATGCTGCAGTCTAGGGAGAGCATCTACATAAGATGAACCTATATGTCTGTCCTGCCTTTTGGAGGTTGATCCAACAACATCAGGTTGTCAACAAGCCCACCTATAAGATCCCAGAGTATGTGGCAGCTTGTATGTGCACCAGCAATCCCAGCAACCTGCAGCTCTTCAGAGGCTTTGGACTAGGAATATCATGATCCCTCACCATTGACTACGCTGCTCATGGGAGTTGTAGGCAAAAACCTATGGAGAGCTAAATGTTGCATACACCGTGGTTAGTGACTATTGTATTGCTATGTTACACTACATCTAACTCCTTCCAGCCTACCTTCAAAAGCCTAATCCGTCAGTCTCGCTACTAAAGGTTATTGGAGTGCTTGTTCAGAGTGACAGAGCTGCAACCTCCAGGTTGACAGTACATGTAGCATTACATGCCTGTCTATGGGTGCCACAGACAAGCCCAGTGAAGAACTTCTGTTATAACATAAAGCTGATATCCAGCCACTTGAAAGATACTTCCTTTCAAAGTTGCCTCCACCACCTCTAACTGCGTCTGCCTTTTTAGTGTACCTTCAAGGCCCATTAAAGAGAGGTCCACGCACGGTCATGATGCAGTCGGTAGTGGCATGCGCCTTGCGTCTTTTATAGGGGAAGTCCCAGGGAAACATCATGGGGTCATTCTAACATAACAGAGAATGTAAAGCTGTGTTTCAAACGGTCCCAACATCACGTGTAAGGTGCAGGCTTAAAATGCCAATCCCAGTGTGATGTATTTATCCTGTAACACCAAACTGGATCCCATGCGTTAACCACGCATGCAGCATCTTATTACCTGATGCCGCTGCCCCCGCACATACATCAAATTCTCTAAGCCTCAGGTTTCCAGGAGATCCAGAATAACCATGTATGAGAGCAATTTCCATTCAATTTACTTCAGTGGAACGATAAGTGTTTGGTCATCTGAAAACTACTACGAGCAGGTGAATCAACATTTATTTATTCATTGGGTATTTATAATGCGCCTATACAGCAAAAGGTGTTTCAAGGTGCATGTCCAGCCCAGGTAATACACGTGGAACCTCCACTGTTTTCACTTTAAACATTCACTCTTTCAAATTAAATGCCCAAATATAGGGCTGTTTTTTTTTTTTTTTTTTTTTTTTTTTTTTAAAGAGTGTATGTAAGAAGCCATTTTGTATCACGCCCAGTACAAAGAAAATTCACTTTCTGAAACATGAATGCTGGAGGGATGAGTGGCTACCATATGGGAGTGACCGTGTGAACATGTGCAGAGATTGGTTCTGCCCAATGCACTATGCTATCAATACTAAACAGTGTTTTTTTCCAGGCCTGCCATGCAATGGTGTCAGGTCCCTAAATCATTGGCAGTAGGAAAGACACAAAGGTGCAAACACCCAGGAAAATAACCCAAGGACTAAAATACCTGTTAGTTCCTCAGGGGAGCTGGCCCTCAGGAATTTTGACAGGGTGCAGCTGTCCCCTCAGATGCCACTTAAGGTGCCAGGTCCCCCTTTATCAGTGCCCTGGCACATTCCCTGGCGCACACAAAGACACTGCACACTAGAGACGGTCTCGGGCACTTCTGAGCCCGTGCGCTCAGGGCTGCGTCTTTACTCTTGCGTGGTGACGCCTCACTGCATCCCCACGTGAGTGCCAGTGGGCATGGACCCATTCACAGAGTGAGTCGAGCACGTGCTCTCACATCCCTTCTCCTATCACAAAACATTAGCCTCTGACGCCATCCCCTCCTCGCAGCATGCCGGCGCTCTCAACATTCTCCAAGGCTGGCCGGATGGGGTGACGTCTCTCTCTGCCGCCTCGCGACTTCTTCCCCCAGTTGTGTGAAGTGTGGATCGTGTTCCTCATAGTTTCCCCGTTCTTGACTTCCATTAGCCTGATCCTCCTCCCTTGCTGATTCTTCTGGCTGGTTTGGCATCTGTTTAAAATGAGAGAGATTTCGGGTAATTGACGCCCTCCCTCTTCACGCGGTGAATATGCATCCATCCTGGTGACTACTCTCAGAGAAGAGGGGTTAAATGCTAGAGCAAACTTGCTCTGGCCTCTGCTATTTTTCCAAAGTACTACATCCCCAACCTCCAGTGCGGGCGACACAGCTCCTCTCCCGCTTTCATCTTCGTTGATTGGTCGCCTCTTGGCCAAATATGCTTCGTTGTCCAACTTCGCCGGCTGCCGTTGCGGGACTGTGGGAATTAGAGTACAGGAGGTCCCCCACATCAAGACCATCACTGGAGTTACCCCTGTTGATGCATGAGGCGTCGACTGGTATTCCCTCAGGAATTAGTAGATGGCTTGTTCGGTGTCGTTCTACTCCTCTTGGGCAATGCACAGTTTTGTTTGAAGTTCTCATGAATCTCTCAGCATCCCCATTAGCCTGAAGCCAGCAGGGGGCGGTTCTCCTATGATGAATGCCAAGCCTCTCCAGGAATTCCTTCATGCCTGAGCCCTGGAACGGCCCAGTGTAGAACTTCAGGAACGCTGGCAGGCCATGCATAGTGGCGATATTGGACAGCTTCGGAATGACCACTGATGCTGCCATCAAATCGATAATCTCCACCTCAGGGTAGTGAGAGTTTTCATCCACGATGACCAGGCTGTACCTTCCATCCGGGAGGGACCTGAAATCCGCACTCGCTTGCCCCCATGGGTGTTCACCTCTGGGCATCATAGGATGGGGTGCTGGCGCCCAGCGACTCCCCTTGTCTGGCAAAGAATGCATCTGGTTATAATCATCTCCACGGTGGGCTCCAGCCACGGGAACCACACTTTCTCTCTTAGGCACAGCGTTGTCTTCCATACTCCTTGGTGCCCAACATGTGCCAGTCTCACTACTTTTTCAGTAAAAACAGCAGGGATCACCAATCGAGACCCTCAGAGTAGCAACCCATCCAGTGAAAGGAACATCTCCTCCCGCAGCCAGAACAGTCTCAGCAGCCTCCTTCACGCTGACTCTGTCCTATGGCGCTGCTCATGCAGGAAGTTCTTCCAGCGTCCTGACTTGAATGCTTCTTTGATGGCACCGAAGCGTTCATCCTGCCAGGAGGTCTCACACACTGC
Source organism: Ambystoma mexicanum (assembly GCF_040938575.1). Taxonomy (NCBI): domain Eukaryota; kingdom Metazoa; phylum Chordata; class Amphibia; order Caudata; family Ambystomatidae; genus Ambystoma; species Ambystoma mexicanum. The sequence goes on from NC_090921.1 coordinate 188,537,260, forward strand.
CTCAAGAGTCATGGTGATGGGCATGTGATTCAGTGCCACCTGGAGCACATGTTCCTCCAGGCAAACTACTGTTTTGGACTCTCACTGGGTGGCAGCCCTCGGTTGATGCAATAATCAGCAGGATTGCCCGTCCCTGGCCGTTGTTCAATCACTAAGTCATACTCCTGAAGTTGGAGAGTCAATTTCTCAATCCGAGGTGGTGGGTGAGTGGAGGTGCCTGAGAACATTGGGATCAATGGTTTGTGATGCAACAGTAACTTGAATGAACATCCATACAGGTAAAGGCGAAAGTGGCACCAGACCCACAGAACGGCAATCGCCTCCTTCTCAATCTGAGAATACCTGGATTCAGGTTGTGTCAGAGTCCTGCTGGCTTATTCAATCAGCAGGATTTCCCCTTTTGGTGTGCGTTGAGTGAGCACGGCTCCTAGACTGTGTGGGCTTGCATCAACCACCAGCTCCGTTGACAGTGCAGAACCAAAGTATGACATGGTGGCATTGTCTCCCAGAGCATCTTTCGTCACTTCAAATGCCACTTGGTGTTCCTCACTCCATACCCTGGTTATTGAAGCTTTCGTCAACCTCAACAGCGGTGCAGAGATGGAGGACAAGTGAGGGATGAACCTGCTGCGGTAGTTGACAAGGCCCAGAAAGCTTCACACTGCCGATTGGTCTTTGGGGGCAGCCGCTTTTTTGATGTCCTGCACTTTCAGTGGTTCCACCGACGTGCAATCTCTGTGGAACACGAAACCAAAGACTTCTAGGTGATCCTTCAAGAATTCACACTTCTTTCTATTAAGTGTGAGGGCTTTCTCACAGATTTTCAGCAGAGCCGTGCGTAGTCATGATACGTGCACACTGTATGTGGGTCCGAAGATCAGTATATCGTCTCTGACATTGACGATCCCGGAATGCCGCCCGCAACCCCTCCGATTGTACTTTTGAGCTCTTCAGCTGAGGAAACGCTGAAACTGAGCCGCTTCTATCAGTGAAAGCCCACATGAGATGGGAAATTGATGATATAATGTGACTCCTCATGGAGCGGGAGCTGATGGTAGCCTGCTCATAGGTCTAGTTTGGAGAAGTATTGCAATCCTTGAATGTCGTCCAGAAGATCATCAATGGTTGGGGTAGGAGGTCTTTCCTTTTTTACAGCTTTGTTGGGGAGGCATACATCAACGAAAATGCAGACTTTGTTCGGGTTCTTGGTTTTGCGAACCGCATCAATGGGAGACACCCACGGCACGGTCCTGACTGTCTTCTCGATGATACCTGCAGCACCTAGGTTGAAAGGGGACTCAGCAAGGTTTGTGAGCCACCGGCTGAACCATGGGATCGAAGTGGAGGTGTATTTCATGCGAGCAAAGCCATCCAATCCCTTTAAAGATGTCCACAAACTCCTCCAATAGGTCTTCAATGTCTACCATGTGCACAGCAAATGCAAATTTGACCAGATCCATTTCCTCTGCAGTGTCGCAACTCAACAGTGTGGTAGTGTTCATATCAGTCACGTAGACTTTCCCTTATGTTGTTGCATCCGCATGCTGAAACCTCATCCGTGTGACTCCTCGTAATGGTATTGGTGTGTTGCTTCTATACACAGAGATCCTCACCCTAGTAGGCCCCAGCAATGGGTGATTCCTCATACCTCCGAATTGATCTGAACTCATGACATTGACTGGCGCTCCCCTGTCAATGATGGCAGACGTGGGCTCTTCTTCAATCAGGATCCTGCATCGTGGCTGTCATTGCGTAGAGTCTTTGCACCCCAGTGCCCAGATGATGAATACATCGCAATCGTCATCTGAGTCTTCTGGCTCACCAGCTTCTTTGGTGTGAACTTGCTGCACATGCACTAGGCATTGCAACAGATACTTGGATGGCACTGCGGATGCACCTGCCTTGCATAGTTTGGCAAAGAGTCCAATGCGCCCGCATCTGGTACACTCTATGCCCCAGGCCAGGCACCCACTGCGATGTAGCAAGGTGCTTCCACAATAGTCACAGGGTTTCATGGTTGGCAATGCAGACTGTTGCTACCTCTCTCTTGGTTATGGATCTGCAGGCAGTTAACCAGCACTGGTTCTACCAGGGCGACGTTTCGTCATGGCCTGTACTTCTTGGAAGTCGAGGGTCTGGATTGGCGCCTCCATCTTCCCGGCTCTTACCTCTGTTACTTCATGGGATCAGCTTTGCACTAGGATGCAATGCAGTGTAATCCTGAGTTCTCTCAGGATTTGGCATCTAAGTTTTCTGGAGTGGCAGCCTTGTATTATTTGAGCTCCCACTTCATCTTTTTCGTCTGCCAGAGCGCATGTGGAGGCTAGTTGAACTAAGCATGCATGGAAGGTGGCGAATGGCTGCAGTGCTTGCCTTACCTGTCGGAGCTCGAATCAGTCAAAGTCAACATTCGCTTGCTGGTTGAAGAATTCAGCCAGGGCTGTCTTGGTGCTGTTATACAAATGATCATTTGTGGGAAGTGTCTTGAATAGTTTTTGAACGCTGGTGCTCGTGTAGAATAGTAGGCCAGACTTTTTTCCACCGGATAGGCTCATCGCCAGTTTTTGCTTTGTCACCCCGAGTGGGACGGGTATGCCCAGACATGGGGCCCGTGCCTGCTGGGCCTAGAGACCCAAGCTACTCCTCACTGATGAGCCCCAACAAGGATGAAACATGTTTGGGGATGCTTGTGGTCTCGTGCAGAAGGGATGTGACCTAGCAGTTCAGGCTGGGCTTCCCCTTTTGGGGTGGGGCCAGGCCTGATTTGCATATGGTCTTTCCCCTTCTGTAATGGCTTGGCAGGCGAAGAACGTTGGTCTGGAGGGTTGCCCCGAGCAATGCCAGTGGTTAAGATTCAGTCTAAACCTTCCAGCCATCACCTCTTTGTTTTTGCTTTGTCACCCCGAGTGGGACGGGTATGCACAGACATGGGTCTCGTGCCTGCTGGGCCTAGAGACCCAAGCTACTCCTCACTGAAGAGCCCCAACAAGGGTGAAACATGTTTGGGGATGCTTGTGGTCTCGTGCAGAAGGGATGTGACCTAGCAGTTCAGGCTGGGCTTCCCCTTTTGGGGTGGGGCCAGGTCTGATTTGCATATGGTCTTCCCCTTCTGTAATGGCTTGGCAGGCGAAGAACGATGGTCTGGAGGGTTGCCCCGAGCAATGCCAATGGTTAAGATTCAGTCTAAACCTTCCAGCCATCATCTCTTTGTTTTTGCTTTGTCACCCCGAGTGGGACGGGTATGCCCAGACATGGGTCCCGTGCCTGCTGGGCCTAGAGACCCAAGCTACTCCTCACTGATTAGCCCCAACAAGGGTGAAACATGTTTGGGGATGCTTGTGGTCTCGTGCAGAAGGGATGTGACCTAGCAGTTCAGGCTGGGCTGCCCCTTTTGGGGTGGGGCCAGGCCTGATTTGCATATGGTCTTTCCCCTTCTGTAATGGCTTGGCAGGCGAAGAACGATGGTCTGGAGGGTTGCCCCGAGCAATGCCAGTGGTTAAGATTCAGTCTAAACCTTCCAGCCATCACCTCTTTGTTTTTGCTTTGTCACCCCGAGTGGGACGTGTATGCCCAGACATGGGTCCCGTGCCTGCTGGGCCTAGAGACCCAAGCTACTCCTCACTGATGAGCCCCAACAAGGGTGAAACATGGTTGGGGATGCTTGTGGTCTCGTGCAGAAGGGATGTGACCTAGCAGTTCAGGCTGGGCTTCCCCTTTTGGGGTGGAGCCAGGCCTGATTTGCATATGGTCTTTCCCCTTCTGTAATGGCTTGGCAGGCGAAGAACGATGGTCTGGAGGGTTGCCCCGAGCAATGCCAGTGGTTAATATTCAGTCTAAACCTTCCAGCCATCACCTCTTTGTTTTTGCTTTGTCACCCCGAGTGGGACGGGTATGCCCAGACATGGGTCCTGTGCCTGCTGGGCCTAGAGACCCAAGCTACTCCTCACTGATGAGCCCCAACCAGGGTGAAACATGTTTGGGGATGTTTGTGGTCTCGTGCAGAAGGGATGTGACCTAGCAGTTCAGGCTGGGCTTCCCCTTTTGGGGTGGGGCCAGGCCTGATTTGTATATGGTCTTTCCCCTTCTGTAATGGCTTGGCAGGCGAAGAACGATGGTCTGGAGGGTTGCCCCGAGCAATGCCAGTGGTTAAAATTCAGTCTAAACCTTCCAGCCATCACCTTTTTGTTTTTGCTTTGTCACCCCGAGTGGGACGGGTATGCCCAGACATGGGTCCCGTGCCTGCTGGGCCTAGAGACCCAAGCTATTCCTCACTGATGAGCCCCAACAAGGGTGAAACATGTTTGGGGATGCTTGTGGTCTCGTGCAGAAGGGATGTGACCTAGCAGTTCAGGCTGGGCTTCCCCTTTTGGGGTGGGGCCAGGCCTGATTTGCATATGGTCTTTCCCCTTCTGTAATGGCTTGGCAGGCGAAGAACGATGGTCTGGAGGGTTGCCCCGAGCAATGCCACTGGTTAAGATTCAGTCTAAAGCTTCCAGCCATCACCTCTTTGTTTTTGTTTTGTCACCCCGAGTGGGACGGGTATGCCCAGACATGGGTCCCGTGCCTGCTGGGCCTAGAGACCCAAGCTACTCCTCACTGATGAGCCCCAACAAGGGTGAAACATGTTTGGGGATGCTTGTGGTCTCGTGCAGAAGGGATGTGACCTAGCAGTTCAGGCTGGGCTTCCCCTTTTGGGGTGGGGCCAGGCCTGATTTGCATATGGTCTTTCCCCTTCTGTAATGGCTTGGCAGGCGAAGAACGATGGTCTGGAGGGTTGCCCCGAGCAATGCCAGTGGTTAAGATTCAGTCTAAACCTTCCAGCCATCACCTCTTTGTTTTTGCTTTGTCACCCCGAGTGGGACGGGTATGCCCAGACATGGGTCCCATGCCTGCTGGGCCTAGAGACCCAAGCTACTCCTCACTGATGAGCCCCAACAAGGGTGAAACATGGTTGGGGATGCTTGTGGTCTCGTGCAGAAGGGATGTGACCTAGCAGTTCAGACTGGGCTTTCCATTTTGGGGTGGGGCCAGGCCTGATTTGCATATGGTCTTTCCCCTTCTGTAATGGCTTGGCAGGTGAAGAACGATGGTCTGGAGGGTTGCCCTGAGCAATGCCAGTGGTTAAGATTCAGTCTAAACCTTCCAGCCATCACCTCTTTGTTTTTGCTTTGTCACCCCAAGTGAGACGGGTATGCCCAGACATGTATTAAAGTATTAAATTATTGCACGTCGGAGGATCATGATCAGAGGATCATAAGGCTAAGCATCATCTGGGATGGAAGAATGAGGTAATTGAAGTAAACCTACCAATATGAATATTCCTCTGAACACTGAAAAATGGTACCTACCATCCTAAAGTTAACCCTGCAAAGAAGGAGCAAATATTTTTCCTGAACCCTACTATTAATGAACAACTGTGCATGGACAGTATATCATGATAGAGAAATCATGTAATCTTTGCCAGTGGATATTTATTTATTTTTGTCATTTGTATAGCGCACAAAGCTCAGAGGCATCTAGGCGCTTTTAACTTAAGAGATTGGTTACATGTGTTTCTTACAAGGATAACAGGTTACAGTCATAGCATGCTACATCAAGTATGTAGTTACAGAAGGGTAGACACGACATATTATAGGAACGCACTTTGGAAAACCTTGCCTCATGGTACGGGGTGCTACATCAAAATATGCAGTTACAAGTAGGTAAGATGCGACTTAATTGTAGGAACACCTCTTGGAAAACCTTGCCTCATGGTATGGGGGTGCTACATCAAATGCAGTTACAAGTAGGTAAAATGTGACAATTTTAGAAACACACTTTGAAAAGCCTCACCTCATGGTACGGGGTGCTACATCAAAATATGCAGTTACAAGTAGGTACGATACAATAAACACGCAGTTGCAGGTGGGTTGGGAACATGCTATGGGTAAGCTGATAGGGGGGGCATTACAGTGAGGTCTTAGGGCAGCCAGTACAGTATAAGCAAAAATAAGTGATGGAAGGTGTAACAGACACAGAGAGCGTATGGAGGCATCTGAAGGACAGTACAGTCAAAGGTGTAGTAGTCAAACATCATGGTGTAGATGTGACACTAAGTTGGAATAATGTACAAGAGATAATATTTACAGGTAGTAGAAAGGTAAGAGGAGAGTGAGCGAATGTCACAATAGATAAAGTCTGTAGAAACAATGTTGCCGATTGGCGTAAGGCCGTATCTTAATTGACGACTAGTGAGTCTCAGAGGAACGGGACCAGGGCTGGGGATATCGCTGAGGTCATCTAATGGGCTGTTTCTTAGAGTAATTAACTACCGCAGCGATGTGCAAGGAGATGTGTAATACATTGAAGTACATCGGAAATCACAGCACTGGGCACGTACCAGTTCAGGCAGGGACAGACAGGGCCTTAGAAAGTGGGCCTTTGTGTGAGGGGGGCCAGTTAAAGACAGCCGGTCCCCCGTTGGCCAGGATAGGTTATGTAGGATAACAATCTGAAACTGTATGATGACTGCTTCATCAGAGCAGACATGGCTCGTGCCAAGCAGGCTCCCTGCCAGACTGTCTGAAATGTGCCTAGCAGCCACCCGATCCGGTGCAAGCCCTTCAGCATGAGCCGATCCACAGTAAGTTGAGCTGGAGGGAAGCAGGGCAATAACTTGCTCACCCGCTATGTGGCTCTGAAGACTGCACAGGTCTTATGTGGTCATATTAACCCTTACCTACCAAGTTAATACCTCTTATTGCACAAAAGGCTCAAGAGACGGGACCATCTGGTGACATGAGACCACGACTCTGAGAAAGCTACTACCGCAGTTAATGCAATGAAAGGGATTGGGAATGACCAATCTGGAGCGCTGAAACCGAGAAAACACCTGTACAACTAATCATAGGCAAACAGGGAGAGTGATCAACTTCTGAAGCAATGGGAAACAACAATTTTGACACCAGCGGATCAGGCCAGTGTGAAAATGCAAACCTGCAAGGGAAATATCCTGTGATAAATATCCAGGTTATAAGTTAGCATTACCATTGCAACTATATAGCTCAAATTCAACATATCCCCAGAATGAAAAAGATGCTAGCAACCTGGTAGGGAGGGAGGAATAATACTTGTCTCCGAGTATTTAATAGAATCTAAACTCCCACTCACGGTAGTGATGGCATTAGCCGTTTAATGTCAAGATTGGAGGCTTCCTATTTTGCAAGTTCAAAGCCATCTCGCAAAGTCCTGCTTCATGAGTTTGTGGATAAACCATGAAATACAGCCCAACCATCTCTGCAAACCCTGTGACATAAGACTATAATCCTACTGGTAAAACATTTTAGCGTCATTGCCTCCCCTAGACCAGCTGGGTTGACAAAAATGGAAAACACTAGTGAATGAATATAAAGAAATAGAAATGTTACAGCATCGCCCAGACAATTGTTTTTGGTCACTTGAAGGAGGTGAAAGTCACGTTATTGGACCCCTGTATGTTAATTACCACTGAAACAGTCTGGGGAAGCTAAGGGGGATGTAGGACAAAAGACCCTGCTGACATTGCCAATGAAAAACCAGTAAAACTGTTGACGGACTAAAGCAAAACAAACACTGTCCACCTGGCAAGAAGACATTGGCATCCAACACAATTATCCTCTAAATAACGGAAAAAACAGAGGCAAGACTATCATTCTAGCCCCTTGAGTAGAGAAAAAAAAATATTGAGGAGCAATTATGCAATATACTATGCAATATACTACAATTAAACATGAGAACACCTATATCTCTCACCACGTCTAAACCCCACATGCCTACTTACCTTAGCGTCCTCTGTTAGTGGAAGTAGACACCACACTGTTATAAACAGTAACCTACTCACGGCTGATCACGTGTGAAGTCCTTAACAGAAAATAAACCTCTGTGATGTTTAACCTTAACTACTGTAAGAAAGTAACGGGCTATAACAGAGAAAAAAAACCTCTAATGATACTAGAAGAAATATTATGCCACATCTACTCAATGCAAGAATAAATGGAAGTGTGATCTTGCCACACCAAAATCAGGCCATCGCAGACATCTGACATTATTTCTCTAAATACAGTGAGCAGCTCCTCCTCCCTATGTTGCCAATTGTGGCTATCAACTACAATGCCCGTTTTATTCAAAGCCAACCCAAACCCCTATTGTGTAATCCCCATGTGACTGGACTTGAAAAACCCTATGACATCACAATGTTCATGTAGGTAAGGGGAAGGCGGGATACATTTGTTGCCAACAAACACTCGGGAAGGTACAGGTCCTGCTCTCCTAGTAATTCATGATAAAATAGAAAACACTATGATAACTCACCCTATACTTTTAGGTCTATATCCCTATGAACACACGTGGATAACCACCAGTATGTAAAGAAAACATTGCATCCAAGCAGGATGGTGGCCATGGGCAGGTGGCAAAGACCTTATAGCGCTTGAGACCACATTACATGTTGTGAAGCCTTCAGCTTTAAGCACGAGCAGTGCATGCATGTATTTGAGAAAATTACAACTGACTCCTTTTCAGGGAGTACTGTGACAAAGTCTCACCGACACAGGTAAGAAGATTATATGAACTTTATTGCTCGACCCCACAGGCCTCCAGCTTCAGCTTCCTCCACCTAACGGCCACTGTGGAATGTGGACTGCTGAACATGCATCAACATTCCACAGGTGCCCATGCACAAGCCCGTGCATATTACAACATATCCTCTTCCCTTGTATAACAAAAATGTGAACAGCCTGTAACAGGATAAACTGCAAACAAATTGAACAATGGAAACATGAACAAAATATTATGTGACTATCATTAATACAAGTTTGACCACATGGGTGCGACGCACCGTAGAATGTAAATTTCACGTTTAACAAATGTAATCTCTAAACCTTATAGGGGGACCACACCTCCTGGCCAGCCGACCCCCTTCTAATCCTACATCAGGTTGCCGATCAGAAGCATTTTGACACTCCACATTCACTTCTGCACCCAAAGGACCTGGAAGTGGGACAACCTCTTCCTGTTCGAACCTGATCACTTGTGAATTCCACAGGATCATAATCCAGCATTGTATCCTGAGATTCCGGATCAGACTCCTCACTTGCACTCTCCACGCGTTTGCGTCCATCCACCACCACCCGTCTCTTACTCCAGACAGAGCCATCCTCCAATTGCACATGGCCTTTTCCAACCTTAACAACTCTCCTTGAGGGCAAAAACTTGCTGTTGCCTTTGTGAACCATCCTGGGATTTCTTATGTACACCTCATCCCCAGGCTTAACGTTCAACTCCTTTCTAAAGTTTTGTGAAGACACCGTGGCCTCCTGGCGCGCCAAAATGCTGCGATGAATAGCCTGCAAATCCATATTACAGGGCCCTCCACCACCCATAGCCAAGGTTCTCAACATTGTACCTGCTTTCCTACCTCTCATGAGTTCAAATGGAGATCTGCCCGTAACCGTGGCAGGTGTTCTCCGATATGCAGCCAGATATTGTGTCACCACTTCCTGCCAATCCAAACCATTAGCCAAAGCCAATTGTATGGCTGACAATCATACCATTGGCCCTCTCAACTAATCCATTCGCCAAAGGATTATACAGAGCTGTCCTATAATGGGAAATGGCATGCTGTTCCAAAAATTCTCTCATTGCTCTGGAGGTGAACTGCACCCCATTATCAGTAACTAAACTTGCAGGTAACCCCTCACGATCAAATACTTTCCTCAAGAAGGCAATAACAGAATTGGTTGTGACACAGGAACACGCCGCCACCTCAATCCACCTGGACGTATAGTCCACCAACACCAACATATATCTGGACTCAGGTTCTAAATTGTCAAACGGACCCATGATGTCCAAAGCCAATTTCGACCATACTTGCTCTGGATCCTCTACAGGATGTACAGGTTGTGGATGCAGTACCTTGCTCTTATCGCTGACAGAACCTGCCTGACAATCTTTCACCACTTGTTCCACATCCTTGTCCATAGATGGCCACCAGTACTCCTCTCTCAGTCTCCTCTTAGTCAAAGATCGACCCAAATGACCAACATGTGCCAATTCCACCATTCTACCGCCCTGACTTACTTCCCCTAGACACACCCCAAGGACCCTCAGCTAATTCATGGAGAACTTGGGCATAAGCTTTCCCTTCCGGCCTATCCTTTACCATGTGCCAACCTTTCACTAGACCTTCCCTAATCCATTTTAACTCAAGATCAGCCTCAGACTCCAAATCCCACAACGACTTCTCCACAGCAGAAGCCACCAAAGCAACCTGACACTCCTGCAAGTCATCCTCTTTTACCAATCCTGCCTGACTGTCCACCTCCACAACTGGCAAATGGGACAAACAGTCTGCCACCACATTAAACTTCCCCGGAAAATACTGCAAAGAAAAATTGTAATCCTGTAGCTGTACTGACCACTTTGCTATCCTCGGGGATACCGCCATGACTCTCTTGGTAGAAAAAACTTGCACCAACGGCTTATGGTCCGTTCTGACAATATAGGGTATGCCCCACAAGAATGTCCTGAAGTGTTTCGAAGCCCATAACACTGCCAAAGTCTCTCTCTCAATTACCGAGTACCTGGTTTCCACATCTCTCAAGGTCCTCGAGGCGAAGGCAACTGGCATCCATTCACCATTTATCCATTGCTCTAGCACTGCCCCCAGACCCACCTCACTTGCATCCACAGTCAAAGCAGTTTTATTTTTCGGGTCAAATGACTTCAGGCAAGGAGCATTCTCCACATCCCTCTTGACCGACTCAAATTCTGCCGCACACTCCTCAGACCATGCAAATCTTATGCACTTCCTCACAAGATCTCTCATGGCCACCGTTTTTTCAGCATAATTGGATACAAATTTAACGTAGTAGTCCGCAAGGCCCAGAAAAGCCCTTAACTGATCCTTATTGACCGGAGCTGGTGTATCCCTCAACACTTGTACCAACTCCCCTTTGGGACTCACACCTCGTGAACTCAATGTATGTCCCAAATATGTGACCCCCTCCACTCCCACCTGACACTTGGTTAACTTTACAGTCAGACCTCTCTCCTTAAGAATCTGCATGACCCTCCTTACCCTGACATCATATTCCTCCTTGCTGCTGCCCCAGACCAGAATGTCATCTTGAAAATAGCTGACTCCCAACACCCCTCCAAACATCTGCTGCATCAACCTCTGGAACACAGCCGAAGCAAGGCCAAAAGGCATGCGACAAAATCTGTATGCCCCAAAAGGAGTCACAAATGAAGTAAGGGGTCTAGATTCAACGTGCAGGTCAATTTGATGATACGCCGTTGACAGATCAAAAGTTGAAAAGTATCTAGCATCCCCCAATGTCAACAACAACTCATTAATATTTGGCAAGGGATGCCGATCCACCCATATGCTAGAATTTAGCTCCCGGAGATCTACACACATTCTGATGCTCCCGTCGCCCTTCTTAACTAACACCACGGGAAACAACCATTCTGAGGACTCAATAGGCTCAATTATCCCTGCTGACTGCAACTTAGTCAATTCCGCTTTGAATGCCTCCCTCGCCACTACTGGCACTCCCCTCACTTTATGTACTTTAGGAACTGCACCCTTCTTCAACACAATGCGATGTGTAAAACCCCTAAGCTTACCAAGGGTGTCTGAAAATACTTCAGGAAACTCACTCATGAGCACTGTAGGAGTAATCCATATGTCATTCTGTCCCGCTCCCTCCATGACACTGAGAATCGGTTCCTTCTCACCTGGATGTATTTGTATTTTTAGTGCAGCCTGCTCATCCCAACCCAACACACTCGTGCCCTTAGAAGCCACATACAATTTACCCAAAGTTTGCCTCCCTTTGAAGGAGAAATTCGACCAATTGTAACCAAGCAGGTCGATGGGACTCTTCCCATAGGTTTATGGTCTAAAGTCCGGAGTCAACAAAGTAGAAATGTTTTTACCCAAAACTTCTTGATACCCTTCCGGAGACACCAGAGTATAAGGTGACCCCGAATCCACAAGCATATCCACAGGTTGCTGGTCCACCAATACCGGCACCCATGGACCCTTCCGCCCACTTCCCTCCACATGTAATATGACACTTTGATTAGAGCCACCTCCTGATGCCCCTTCTAGCAATATGGTAGAGTCCTCTGTATCCACACTAGCGACCATCTGCCCCTTACACATGCATGCAAAGTGGGCCAAACGCTTACATTTCCTGCATTCAACATTGCAAGCAGGAAAGGATTTAGAATCAGCAGTGTGACTCGACCAACCACAATCCTTGCCCTTAGATGCTCTATTCCCTTGTACCACAGCTTTATCCAAACCTTTCTTGTTCCTTGACACTACGGCATGCACCATCTCCCTATTCCCATCCCTTTCAGTAACAATTTGTACGCTCGCCTTAGAAGCTTCAATTGCTCTGGCAATCTCTAACACCTTATCAAGTGAAGGATCACTTTCAATCCACAATCTCTCTCTGATTTTTTGATTAGATGTCTTCATCATAATCTGATCCCTTATGTGTTCCTCTCCATTACCAGGGAACCCGCATGCAGCCATGAGTGCACGTAGTGCTGTAACATATGAATCTATGCTTTCCGTGGAACCTTGCGCCCTAGAGAAAAACTTATACCGCTCTAAAACCACATTAACTCTTTTACCAAAACGTATTTGCAATTTCCTCAAAGCAGTCTCATAGGTACTTATAACCATTTCTCACTCACCTCCCCCTTGAACCATTACATTCTCTCCAGGCAGGTGGCGAAAACCCTCAACCCCTCAGTACCAATACAATTCAACAATGCAGCCTCCTTTTCATCATCGTTGAACTTTGCCCCACCTGCAGCCCTCAAATATACTTTAAAGGCGTCTACCTTTTGCTCCCAAGGAGCAACAGGCTCTCCAGGGTTTGGCAAAAAGGCAGGCGGAGGCCTGGCAGCCGTATGCCACATGGCTGTATAGAATGCCTTGTTCCTTAGGCCCCCAACAGGAACTTGCCCACCACTGTGCAAGTCTCAATGCTCCTTGCTCCCTTGAGATGGTGGATGTCCCCCACTGTCAGCTTGTACACGTGCACCCACAAGTAAATGCAGTACAACCGGTGAATTGGCACTGGGTGAGTCACAACAAACCAACCGATGTAAAAGCAGACTGATGTCTCCCACTGTCACCTTGTACACGTGCACCCACACGTAAATGCAGTACAGCCAAGAGTTGGCACTGGGTGAGTCACAACCTACTGGTACAAAAACCAACTTGCAGTGATCCCAGCCCAAACCATATGCACCAAACTCCACTTGTCAGGGCTCCACAGAAGTTGTGTGCCCCAATCTTACCACCAACGGCCCTTTAGATTGCAGAAAATGGATGTCTTGTGGCCACTCAGACTCCCAGGTGTCCCTGGACCGTATTTGAATGAGGCTCCTGGCTTGCCTTCCCCCAACCACCGAGCAGCAACAGTCAGCTCCTGCGTTTATATCCTCCGAATACTGTGCCTCCTCCGATAAGCCGAACAGCAGCGGTCAGCTGATTACTGAGCCGCGCAGCGCCACCGCCGCCGCTCCTCCCTCTGACAGGCAGCAAGCAGTGAGGGGCTTGGTGCGTAGACGCTGCCGGGGGCGGAGCTACCAGCCGGCGCTCAGCGTCCTACAGGCCTCCGTACTCCGTGGCGGCTGCACCACCACCGAGGCCCCGACTGGACCCCGAGTAGCCGGATAGTGGGTGGTGACTACCCACCACAAACAACGGAGCCCCCCTGCAATCACCGCCGCGCTTGAAGCGGGGAAGGCCAGCAGCCAGCAGCGCGAATCCGCTCGTGCCCTGCGCCCTCACAGCTGCCCCCACGGATCGGCGTGCCCTCCACCACTGCCCCGACTGGGCTCTTGGGCAGCCAGTCACCGTGGGGAACCGCACGCCCAATGAAGGGGTGGGCGGCAGGCAGCTCCCAGGGTATCAATTGCAGGCCGATCCGCGTCCTCTCTTATGGCAGCGCCGGAGGTGGGCAGGCGGCAGAGGACAACCAGCCGGCGCACACATGGAACGGGGTCGAGCAAAATCCTCGTCGCCACTGACAAAGTCTCACTGACACAGGTAAGAAGATATGTACTTTATTGCTCGACCCCACAGGCCTCCAGCTTCAGCTTCCTCCACCTAACGGCCACTGTGGAATGTTGACTGCTGAACATGCATCAACATTCCACAGGTGCCCATGCACGAGCCCCTGCATATTACAACATACTGTCAAATGTTGAGTCTGCCAAAGATGCAGTTTAATAACCTGAACAACATTGACTGTTCTGGTGATAGCCCGCAACTGGCAAGCAGGCAGAAGGTGTAACCAGTCCACACCAATAGGAGTCCCCGCAACTGCACCAATAGGAGTCCCTGAAACTGGCAAGCAGGCAGAAGGTGTAACCAGTCCACACCAATAGGAGTCCCCGCAACTGCCAAGTAGGCAGAAGGTGTAACCAGTCCACACCAAAAGGAGTCCCCTTATCCTATTTTTTAAAATTGATTTAATCGCATAGTAATTTTTACAATAACATTGTTAAAATCCTCCTTTCCAAACATCTAATTGAGTTCAAAGTTCATGTTATTTTGGAGTTGTTTCGTCGATCCCATTATGAAAGCCTGTCAGGCTGCTGAGTAGGTATGAGCGGAATCAATGCACAGTAAGTGGAGCGATTTGTGGTCCATTATGTGAGTGAAAGGTTACTTAGACGAGGAAGGATGTAACAGCATCTTAAAATGATATGTACAAATACATGTATTTAAGCAGAGACAAGTAGCCGAGGCAGAGTTTATATTCGCTCAACTTCTTTGTTGTAGCACTTGTAAGCAACAAGGAGATGACTGGCAATATGGACCTATTTTTCTCCTAATGGGTTAGGTTCATTGTCTACAAAAGAGCTCCTAACATGTACATATTAAATCACTAATTCCTAAGTATTTTCATGTGCCAAATGAATCTGGTAGTCAAACGCACCCATACCGAAAATGCATCCCCTTTTTTTCCTTCAATGAAATTTTTTTATCTTATGTCAATTGTGGTGGCTAAGATAAGGTCCCTTCTCCAAGGGCTCCCCCCACCCTTCAGCTGGTTGTCCATGAAATAAGCGAAAATAAAATACCTAATTAGAAATGACCGATTTTCTTTTAATTGAAAATCACTTTTGGGTTTTTGCAACTCTTTTTTAAAGGCATGGTCTAGTAAAAAATTTTATTTAAAAAATATATAGGCAACATAAAAAAAATACTAGCATTCTCTTTTTTAAAACTTCCTATGTAAAATCTTGAGCTATTCAAGCTCAAAATTCGCAAAAGCAAGCACATGGGCGCATCCATCTTGTGAAATGGATGCCCGGCTGTGCTGGCTTTTGCGGCACTAATGAAGGAAAAGCCAGCCAGCTGTAGTAAACAAAAGCTACCGCTGGGTGGCTTTCCCTTCATTAGTGCTGTACGCGGAGGACGGGGACCGGAGACCAGAGCAGGAAAGCTGCAGCTGAATCTCGGTAAGTGCTATTTATTTTAAAAAAAAAATAAGCACTAGCTGCGGTTTTTTTTCTAAGTTTTCCGGGCTGGAGCCCGGAAAACTTGGAAATAAAACTGCAGCTTTAAAAACGTTGTATTTATGTTTGCGGTCGCTTTTGAAGTGACCGCAAACATAAATACAACGTTATTGTGTTGGAAAACGCTGCGGTTTTTCTTTCCAAGTTTCTCAGGCTCCTCCGGCTCGGAGGAGCCTGAGAAACTCGGAAAGAAAAAACGCAGCGTTTTCCAACACAACCGCATTGTGTTTCTGCCTGCTGTGGCTATCACTTTGGGTCTCTGGTGCTCCCAGGGGAGCACCGGAGACGCAAAGTGAAAGCCACAGCAGGCAGAAACACAACGCGGTTGTGTTTACATGCCGCATAGTGTTTCTGCCTACAGCTGATTTCCCATTTGGGGCTCTCGGGCTCCCCACGGGGAGCCCGAGAGCCCCAAATGGGAAATGCTAAATGCTGCGTTGTTTCTGCCTAAATCTGCTTTCCCATTTGGGGCTCTCGGGCTCCGTGGGGAGCCCGAGAGCCCCAAATGGGAAAGCAGATTCAGGCAGAGACACAACGCTTGTGTTGGAAAACGCTCCGAGCCAGAGGAGCCTGAGAAACTTGCAAAGAAAAACTGCAGCTTTTTCCAACACAATAACGTTGTATTTATGTTTGCGGTCGCTTTTGAAGTGACCGCAAACATAAATACAACGTTTTTAAAGCTGCGGTTTTATTTCTAAGTTTTCCAGGCTCCTCCAGCCCGGAAAACGTAGAAAAAAAAACCCAGCTAGTGCTTATTTTTTTTAAAAATAAATAGCACTTACCGAGATTCAGCTGCAGCTTTCCTGCTCTGGTCTCCGGTCCCCGTCCTCCGCGTACAGCACCAATGAAGGGAAAGCCACCCAGCGGTAGCTTTTGTTTACTACAGCTGGCTGGCTTTTCCTTCATTAGTGCCGCAAAAGCAAAAGCCAGCACAGCCGGGCATCCATTTCACAAAATGGATGCGGCCATGTGCTTGCTTTTGCGAATTTTGAGCTTGAATAGCTCAAAATTTTACATCGGAAGTTTTAAAAAAGAGAATGCTAGTATTTTTTTTTATGGCGCCTATCTATTTTTTAAATAAAATGTTTTACTAGACCATGCCTTTAACAATGTGGGTGGAGACCCCTGCACCCCACCGACTTCCCCTACCGTAACTTATACCCATACCCCCCCCCCACCTATTTTGTAATAAAATAATACACACATTTCGAAAAAATGAAACCAAAATAATTTGGTAATTTCTACTTGGGTAATTTTGTATTCAATTTTTTTCTACTGATACCCCTTCAGCCAGCCTCCGTTTGCAGCAAATCAGGAGAACAGACAAAGACTGGTGGTAAATCAAGCATCTTATACAGCAAATACACAGCATACAGAGTGATCAGCAGGGAACACAGCAGGACAAGTGTTTGAGCAGTCAGCACACCGAGCTCTCTAGGGCCCCCCACTAGAGTGCCGGTTATATAGCATATCATGGGCAAACACTAATATGTTTCAGTACTTTCACAATGGGGGTGTTACTTGTGACGATATGGCAGACATTTGGCAAGTACTATCGACATCTCACTTGTGACCTTGTGACGCGGCCCTGCGGGGACACTGTGTTGTATTATGAATAAGCGACATTCGCAGAAAGCCTACTGTTATCTCCCATATATGGGGCTAATGCTAAACTTGTAGAGAGTAAGCGGTAGAGAAGGTCTGAAGTGTCCTCTGTCCTAGGTGCGGTTTGGGCCTGTCCGGGGTGCTGCCTGCAGAGTGAAGCAGAGGGAGGATCTGGGGCCTCAATGTATGAGAGAGAGAGCCTAATGTAGTATACCATAGCATAGCAATCCTGAATAGCATAGCAATCCTGCATAGCATTATAATCCTGCCACATCAACCCCCCCGTTTGGTCGTCCCTGAACAGGGTGTAGACATCAGGGAGCAGGATTGGTACATAATCGCAATCAAAGAGACCCAGGTATATGGGTGACATAAGGATAGGGTGGAGAGGCAGGATATCCATGATTTTACCGAATCCACGTCATCTAAACGCAAAATCATCAAATTGGTTTTTCTTCACATTTTAATTTCTCCAAATTTATTTTTAATTATGCGGGGCAAAAACCCCCAGCCACCCTACGTCTCCCTACCTTATCCTATCCCCTTACTCCACCCCATCTATGTTTTTACATTTACCTACTTACCTAACCAATTTGAATAAAACAAATTGGGTGATTTCTGAGTAGGTAAAATTGGATTAGGTGAAATCAACGGTATCGGGAGAGGCATAGGGATTGCTACTGAAAGGATACTTTATCTAGAGACAGAGATTGTGAGCCTACAAGGTCCTCATTCAAAGGTTCAGCCCAATCAGTGTTGGACATTTGACCTAACACATCTATAATTTCCTGTTCACTGGAGGCGTCCTCTGAAATTTGATACGTCTCTATTTCAAGGGAGAGCAGTCTGGCCTGAGTGGGCAAGTGAAACGCATGTCTTCCACAGCATGACAGAAGGCAGCGAATAAGAAAAACTATCATTGCAAAGGCTACAACTATTACAACAATAATTAAAATACCATGTAGAATGGAAGAACCCAGTAAACCAAAAGTGTTTTGAATCCAAGTTAACAGTGAGCTGGCATAACCTTTGTTTATACCGTTTAAAGTGGTACCAACCCCTCAGAGGTGTTTTATGACGTCCTAAACCTGGGAGGAGTTATCGGGTACCCAAGTGCCGCATTCTTGTCCTATAATTTTAAAGGTGCCCCCTTTGGCCGCTAGTAAATAATCAAGCGCATTATATTCTGGTGGACCATAGTTCTGAGCGCAACCTGTTCGCTTTTAAGTATCTGTATTCCTTTGGCGGTGTTATTGGCTACCTGTTTGAGGAGGAGTGATAGGGCATGATGATCGGCACTGTTAGTTGTAGCCATGATGCTCGGGATCAGAAACCTGACGAGGCCTTTGAACTATGTGCAGGCGTCGTGTCTGTACCAGCGTGGTGTCTAGTGAGCCTCTGGAAAAAGGGACACATGGCAGATTGCTGGGCGAATTAACCCAATGGTGCGCTGACCAGTCCAGTTAACTGGTAGCCATTGGTAGGTGCTAGCCCACCAAAGGAAATATAACCCTCTGTGGGTGTAGAGTGCTATGTTGGCGCTATTACTATTAAATTGTCCTATCTTACTGACAGCTGTGTCGTTATAGTCGTTGGTAGTAGCACTTCTGTTAAGGACATAGGTTGCTGGTGTGATACCCATTGAATAACCACAAATGTTATGGGTGGAAGGTTTTGAATGAATCTGAACCACTGGCATTGCTCTGGGCAACCTTCCACACCACTGTTTTTTAGCCTGTCTGTGCCATTGCAAAAGGGGTCCGCCATATGCAAATCAGTCAGGTACTGCCACCAATGGTAGAAGCACAGCCCGAACCGCTAGGCCAGGTGCCTTCTGCACGGAAACACAAGCGACCCCAGACATGTTTCGGCCTTGTTGGGCCTCCTCAGTGAGGTGCAGCTTAGTTCCCTATGGTGCTGGGAGTCAAGAAGAGTCATTGATAAGGAGATCATAAACAACATTCAGCCAGATTGAACGGGACGGGGATGAAGGGAATCCCCTCACTGGCATACATAGGAATGTTGCAGCATATATAGCAATCAGAGGCATTCATTAGGTCCGTGTAGGCCCAAGAGAAGTTGAGAAAGGTGTTGGTGTCTGGGTGTAGGATGGTGTATGTAGGGTGAGGCAGAACACATACCATGGAAATGAACAGCCACATGATGCAAATACCTCACAATTACTTACGTAATAGCAGCACTATTCCTATCTTTAACAGTCAACCCTATGCAAATTGAAGCCTTATGCCCAGAATCTCCAAAGAGTGTCAGTCATTACAGGACCCAGTATACAGGATAAACGATGATGCAAAAGTTCAGGATCCTTGACAGGATGATGATGACAGATGCTTAGAGCTGGAAGAAATCAGCTGCGGTGCTGGGCACACTCAGCTGGACTCCAAAACCCCCTTTGGCTGGAGGACTTATGCCCCTACATTTCAGGTGCACAGCGTTATTGTGGCTGCTTGATGAAACCTTTGAAAGTGATGGGCCACCCACAGGAAACAAGGGTAGCAAAAACATTTGAGAGCGATGGGCCACCCATATGAGACAAGGGTAGTAAACCTTGAGAGCAATGGTTCACCTGCTGTTGTTAGGTGAGATGGTGGCCACACTTTGCAAATTGTACCTTGGGACAGGTAGCAGTACTTCGTCGTCGAGGAGTGCTAGATGCGGAGCCACCAGTGTTTTAGCTGCTGGGACCCCAGTGGGCAGCTGATATGGGGTCTCTTTCTCCTGTACCCCTGCAGATTGCAGTTTTGCTGTGTATTTGGTGATTGTGGACGCGCGTTGTCTTTTACCTGGACCTCTTGAAGTTTTTCGTATTCAAGTGGAGGTGCTGCTTTCACACACTGGCTGGCGTCGAAACAGGAGTAATTTCCTCTACAGCAAACTGCTGTTTGGGTTGTCAGCAAGATATGGAAAGTACCTTTCGAGCGAGGATGCAGGGACGATTTTCACTGATGCACTTTCAGAACCACCCAATCTCCCGGCAGGAGGCTGTGGCACAGCGTTTCATGTGGTCGAGGCAGAGCTTCTTGAATTTGCTGGAAGTGAGAACTGACAACGACCATTAGTCTTTTGCAATATGACACAACAAGATCATAATTCAGTTGTAAGTCACAGAGTTCAGGGGAAGGTGGTGGAGTAACTGACCTCCCCAAGAGTATCTTGTGGGGGCAGAGTCCATGTACTCTGTTTACAGAGTTTCTTAGGTCCACGAGGACAAGCGGGATGGCATCAGGCCATTTTAGGCCGGTTTCCTGGCAGACCTTGGCAAGGAGGAGCTTCACATCGAAGTTTCAGCATTCCACTGCCCCTGCTGATGGTGGGTGAAAATGACAATGAAGGTGCTGGAGGAACCCCAAGGCACTGCAAATGTTCTGTACTATCTGTCCAGTTAAATGGGTGCCTGTGACAGAGTTTATGGATACTGGCAGGCCAAAGCTTGGGATGAACTCCTTTAGCAGTTTCTTGGTCACTGTAATGTAATTAGCATATTTACAGGGTTAGGCCTCAGTCCATCCAGAAAATGTATCAATAATGAGTAGGTCATACTCAAACGAGGCACACTTAGGTAATGTAATGAAATTTATGTGGCTATTCATGAAGGGGCCATAAGGGACTTCATGTTTCCCTGGAGTGGTTTTTACAGGCTTTCCAGGATTAAAAGTGAGACAGGTTAGAGAGTGTGCACAGTATTTCTGAGCTATGGAGGGACACTTGGGGGCAAACCAATATCTCTGGACCTCTGAAGTCACTTGCTTGAATGGGACACAGAGTGACAAACACGTGCAGGATATGGCAGGAGTGCTAGTGGGGCCACCAACAAGCCCTTCTTTACACGCCATAGACGATCGGAGCAACACATTCATGCTTTTCCCAGCCCTCTTTCCCGGCCTGGGGGGCCGCTTCTCGGTGCTCCACCAGGACGGAAAGAGATGCTAGCGGTCCTCCAATGATTTCAGAAACAGCGGCACATAATCAGGAGCTTGAGGGCCATGGATGGCCACATTTGTTGCATGGGCGTCAGCCAGCGCATTACCCTGCGAGGTGCTGTCAGAAAGTCGAGTGCGTGCATTGTACTTCACAATAGCCAAATTGGTAGGAGCAGAATCGCATTAAGCAGGGCTTCAATATAAGGTGCATTACGAATGGGAGTACCTTGTGTAGTGAGGTAATCTCTCTGTTTCCAGAGGGTCCCATAGTCATGTGAGATACCAAAAGTGTAACGTGAATATCAGTGTATATAGTGACTGTGCGTTGTGTGGTGATCGTGCAAGCCTATGTTAGGGCAATGAGTTCAGCAACTTGTGCTGATTATACTGATGGAAGCTAAACAGCTTCTAATACTTGAAAGGAGGTGCAAGCAACAAAACCTGCCTATATAGTCCCTGTTGAAACTCTAAGACAAGAATCTCTTTTCTTGGGAGGATAGCTCAGGGGCAACGTGCTCACCTTGGAAGCAAGATGACACAGTGCAACACAGGTTCGATCCCCAGGTCCGCACTTAGACACCTCTGGGTATTAAGCGTGTTATAAATAACCAATTACAATAAGACAAGACCCATCAAAAAAGAGAATGAGGTCTGCATTGGAGAAGGGTATATCCTTGACGTCTTTTCTTGGTGATGATACGCCAACTGCTGCAAGGCAGTCGTGCCAGTGACTGTCATAAGGTGTAGGCAGGAGGGAGGCAGGGTTCAGTGGGGCACATCTGATGAGTCATGTTGGTGGCAGAGAGGAGCAGTTTTTCATATTTGGTGAGACGTGCAGCAGATAGGTGTGTGTTGTGTGAGGAAGAGTGCTAATACAGAGTGTGATACTGTGTTGTCAGCTTTTGTAAAGAGAAGGGCAGTGGCAGCTACAGTTGTGAGACATTTGGGAAAGGCAGAGGCTACACAGTCTAACTGTGAGCTAAAATAGGCTACAGGGCATTGTAGGTCCCTATGCTTCTGTGTGAGAACGCCTAAGGCATGCCCCTATTTCTCATCACAGAACAGGGTGAATGATTTAGAGTAGTCAGGAAGGAGGAGGGCGGGTGCAATCGAGAGGGTAGTCTTTTTTTCTTGGTGACTGCTGTGGAAGCGTCAGGAGACTGTGAGCTTGTCAGGCTGGGAGTCATGTAGCTTCTTCTGCCTAGGTGTAACCGTGCAGGAATAATCAAGGATCTAGGGTGAAATGAATTGCTCATCCCTAAAAAGGAGCACAGCTGCCTTTTAGTGGCAGGCATGGGGCATTGCAAGATGCAGGACACTCTAGAGGAGGCAAGGCACCGAGCGCCATGGGAAATATTGTGTCTTGGGTAGTGGACTGCAGGTAGGCAGAGCTGCAATAACGCTTTGTGTACTTTGTGACCTTTTTCTGCCAGGGCAGTGAGAAGCACTTCGGAGTCGGCGAGGAAGACCTGAAAGGAAGGGGATGCTAACAGGAGGTCATCCATGTACTGGATCATAGTGGAGCCCCCCGGGAAGGTGACATCCTGGAGGTCTTCCTGCAGAATCTGGGAGAAGAGAGACGGGGAGCCAATAAAGCCCATTGGAAGGGACCTTTAGGTGAGCTGACATCCCTTGTAGGTGAATGCAAAGAGGTACTGAAGAGTCCTAGTGGATGGGGTAAGAGAAAAAGGCAGAGGGAAGATCAATACAAGTGAAAAATTGGGCATGGGGCGGGATACAGGAGAGAACGGTCAGGGGGTCTGGGACCTCCGGATGTGAAGGTATTACCAGCTTATTAAGTGCTTGTAAATCATGAGAATTTTTCTGTGCCCTTTTTCTCAATTGGGAGCATCACAGTATTGCAAGGGCTCTTGGTTTAGTAGAGGATGCCCTGATCAATGAGGGAAGAGATGACAGGCATGTTATCTCCTCTGCTCGAGGGGTACTGGGGCACACGTGGGAGAGGCACCTCTGGATTGAGAGTGATGCAGACAGGTTTACCAGAGAGAATGTGGCCTACTTCATTTGCATGTGCTACCCAGAGGGCCAATGGCACCGAGTCAATAAGGTGTTGTACCTGTGTTGCTTGTGCGGGTGTGAGTATTGAAGGAGGCTCAGTGGGAGTCTCCGGGTGGGTGGGCTGTTGGAGGAGAAACAAACATTCAGCTTGCCTAGCTTGTGGAACCTCTAGATAAATACCATCAGGAGAACAATAAATAGTGCAATGCATTTTACATAGCAGATCAATACCTACCATATTTGCAGGTGAGCAACGGCTTAACAGAAAGGCCTGATGTTCGGTGATGGGACCAATATAAACAGACAATTCATTTGATACCGGGTGTGGGATAGTGGTGCCAGATATGCCAACGGCATTGACAATTTTGTTTGAGGCATCCACATTTGGAAATTGAGCAGCTCGCAGTGTGTAGCGCTTGGCACCAGCGTCAATCAAACAGGTCACTCTCTTCCCTTCGATGTCAAATTTGAGATAGGGACCAGACCGGTCCAGTGGTAGCAAAGCAGCATACAGCACGGCAGGGTCTCTCTGGGAATGTCACTGTGGACTATTGGAGATCTGAATGTCCTGGTAGCCCCTGTTAGGAGAAGGAGGAGGTGGAGGGGCAGGTGGTGTGGGCGTAGGGTAGCAATTAGGACTGTTACGAGGAATGAAATAATTGCGAGGAGTTGTGGGACCATATTGCCATGGTCTGGAATGTTTGGTAGGACATTGCTGGATGAGATGGCCCATCTGCTTGCAATATCTGCAGAAAGGTTGCCCTGGCAGGGGTTGCTGGGCAGGAAAAAATGGGTGTGCAGAAATCTGTTGTGGTGGGTGTCCCTTCTGGTGAGCATAACTGTGAACAGTGGCTCGACCTGTGGGCAGTGTGAGTAATGCTGGGGGTTTGGGGGCAATTATTGAATCTGGAAAAGCCATTGATTGGGCTGCGGTCATCTCAACCCTGTAGCAGAAACTTGTTCCATGATCAGTCCACCTGTGTGGGCACAGTGCACAGAATGATACCTCTGTGCCTGAAAACCTGGAACACTCGTGGTAGCTCGCATCTGTTCTCCAACCCTAGCTGCCTCGATAATTTAAGAGAGGCCAACTGCGTTTGCTTGCAAGAGACTTAGCTATTAGATGCCCTGATCCTGGATGGCTATACAATATTTACCCAAAGGGCCAAAGGAGGTGGGGGGGGGCCTCGGTGGACTGCTTACTGCAGTGGGAAACACTTTGGGCTTGAGTGGTTCAATTATTGAAGGGCTTCCGTTTGGAGCCCTGGGGGTGGATCTCTCCTCACGGGATGGCTCACTGAAACTATTGATTGTTAACATCTATTGGCACAAAGGTATTGCGAATGCTGAGGCGTTTGTTGAGAAAGTGTGCCATTTAATGGATGAATGGTCCTTTTTACATCGAAACGGCATGCTCATAGTTGTGG
The DNA here is from genome assembly GCF_040938575.1 of Ambystoma mexicanum. NCBI lineage: Eukaryota > Metazoa > Chordata > Amphibia > Caudata > Ambystomatidae > Ambystoma > Ambystoma mexicanum. The sequence continues at coordinate 188,561,822 of NC_090921.1, forward strand.
GTGATCTCAATTCTGACGGTGGGTTCCAGGAAACTCTGTGGGATATTTGTGATTTGCATTTGGATCCTGTGGGTACCTCTGTGAACAGGCAGATTGGGAAAATATGGTATCTCAGGTTGGGGGCCCTTGGCCTACAGCTGTTGGTTGGGAAGCTATGTCCTAAAACCAAGGAAACAGTCTGGCATACTTGGCATCGGTGGAACAGCTCATCTATTGTTTAAAAATGCTTGGAGCGATCACTGCTTCTTGACGGCTGTCTTTGATCAGGGAACAAGTATCAGAGAGTTTAGATCTCAGCCTTATGTGGTAGCTAATGTAGCAGGGAAAGCAGTCAGATGGACGGAAACAAATATCATTGCCATGAATCCAAATCTGAGTGCCACATTGAACACTACTACTCTCGACGGAAAATTAACAACTTTAATGCTGTCGAGATCCAGCAACTAATAGGTGTTCTGATCTCTGGTATTCGTCCCAGGTTAGCAACTAGAGGGAGCGACACACCCACTGTTACAATGGGGAATTGGCCCTAGTGAAAGCAAGTATGAGGAGGGAACTGAGAGTTATTCAGAGATCAGATTTGGACGAGCCTGCTCGAGCTAACTCTATTAGGAAAACTAGCAGAAGTACAAGAATTACTGTAAAATATTTAAAACATGCCCTTCTACAGCGGGATGCTGAAATCATGTTAGGGGTATTGATTAACACCAAGGTAAGTGCATTTTGGCCCTTGGTTAATGGGCAAGATCCCAACTACGTGGTTACCCAGTTAAATTCGTTTATGAACTGAGTTTTTAAAGTAGGTTTGGGAGGCCAACGAATGATCAATTTGAGGAAGAGAAGGTCAAAATTGATAAATTGGATACCCTTAGGTGGGAGCCCCAGTTGGAGATGAGTACTATTCACTCTCTACTAAGTAAATCTAAAAAAACACAGGCATCTGGAGCAAATGGTCTAACTAATGAAACCTTTAAGGCGGACCGAAATCTTTGGGCCAACATACTGTACCTCGAATTTAAAGGCATTCTTAGTACTGGTGTGACGCCTTTGTCTTGGAGTACGGTCCATATAATTCCTATCTATAAATGTGGAAGTAGAACAGATCCTAAGAACTATAGGCCCATCTCATTAATAGATGCTGAATACAAGATCTTCTCGGCATTTCTGCTCTCACATTTAGAAGAATGGGCCACGCTAGCCCACCCCCTTGATAGATTGCAGACGGATTTCCATAAGAGCCATGCGACTAACATCAACAGGCGCATCCTTAAATGTATTCGAGAGGATGCATGGAGAAGACCGAAGGGTTGCACCTATATGGTCTCAATTTATCTCTCGGCCGCGTTTGACTGCATTCACCGCAGCAAACTCTGGGCTAAATTGGCAGCATGGAGCATGCCGGCAGGTTTATTTAGACTTATTCATGGGGTACATGAGAATAGCAGGATATAAGTTCGCTTAAGCCAGAAGGGGGATCTATCAGAACACATTTGTTGCTACAGGGTTGTTACGCAGGGATGTGTCCTAGCCCCCTGGCTGTTCAATCAATATATGTCAGATGTGGCGATTTGTTTAGCTAACGAAGGGTTGTTAGCCCCAAAAATAGGGACTGCCAAAATGATATGACTTGCATACGCAGACAACTTTTTGATCTTCGACCTAACTAGGGTCGGTCTGCAAAGGCTTCTGAATAGATTTGCCGGTATGCTAAAGAAAATGGTCTCATCATTAACCCTGCTAAAATATTGGCTTTCTCGAAAGTAAAAAATAAGAATAGTCACCACTGCTGGCAGGTTGAAGGGACCCCCATCAAAACATCAGTGAGCGTCAAATATTTGGGTTTCCACTTTGGAGTACCTAAGGGATCTAGGCTGGGTATTGATATCTTGATGCGAAAGGCTAAGATGCTGGAATCACAAATTGTAAAAATCGACCGCAAGTACGGAAGTTGCTCACTGAAGCCGGCAATTATCTTCTTCGAAGGAAAGATAGTGCCAAAATTAATCTATGGGCTTGAGTTGTCTACAGCGGGCACTATGAAAATCCTGGAAAAAATTGAGGGTAGGAACTGGAGACAGATACTCGGCATTCCAAACGCAGTACCAAGCTCGGCCATCAGGTATGAGTTAGGTGCGTCCTCTCTGCTGGCGAGGGTACAATGGCGCTTACTAACATTAAATGCCAAGATCAAGGCACCTATCCCGAATGCCCTATATCACCTCTTGGGAGATAACGTAAAGCTGTCAGTAGATTTGGCAAATCCCATAATAGTTGTGACTCGATCCTATCCAATATTGTCTCGAACCTTGAGACCCTGATTAATAATCCCCTGCGAACTAAAAAGTCCCTGCTGGATTACAATTGGATTGTAACCACATATGCATTTCACTCAATGTATCGATGAGCCATCTTACCCACAAACATAAATGTTGAGGATCTGTCTCCTCCATTCTCCTCCAATTCCCTTACCGCTACCATCGCAGTCTTCTACTTAGACTAAGGCTGAGATCTAAATGTTGGGTGACCTGGCGACCCAACTACTTTGCATACAGTGATGACCTACTGTGGAAGCACTTCGTTAGCATACAGAATGTTTCAGAGGGCCTGGCCCCATCAGGCTTTGTTAAAGGCTTGAACCTCTTGATAGCCTGAGGAAAACCCTGGACCGCTAAATACTGGTTTCAGATGTAGCTGCTATGGTGGCCACTACCTCCTTAAGCCTCATTGACTGTTTTTCTTTGTAACTGTCTTGGGGTATATTTTATTGTTTTTATAATTGGGAAACTAAAATGTTGTTCCTTCTGATTTATTTAGTAATCACAAGGATGTGCAGTTGGTTTTGAACGTATGTTTATCTTTTTGCCAACTGCGTGGAAATATAGTTTTGGAAAGTTTTGTAACATCCTCTGAAAAGTGATCGCTTTTTTACCTTTTTATTTTCTGTATCCATTTAGTGATTTATACTTGCATTATGTATTTTCACTGCTACTTTACTGACTTGTATGTTTATTTGGTTTTCTCTATGTACTTAGTTGCCCTGTCTATATAATGAATTGGTTTCCTTTTTTAATTTGTAAAGGTTTGATATAAACCATATACAATAAATGTTCTGGCGTGAGGTACCCGGGCATCTCCAGCCCCAAGAGGCAGTTTTTTGTTGAGCATGCTGTATTTGCAAAACCATGAGGTAGGCGTCCATGTAGATTGGAGTGGGAATCTACCTGGCTGGGAGTGGGTCCAGGGTGGCGTGTAGGTAGAGGCCGCTGGTGGAAAAAGTGGAATCGGGCAGGGGGAGGAGATGTTGTTAAGTCTCCCGAGGAGTGGATGGAGAGGTCAAGGAAGCAGGCGGGGATGTGAGAGGCAGGAGAGGGTGGTGGGGTCCTGTAATGTGACAGTTGGCGGATGGAAGTGGAAAAGGAGATGTGTGGGACCTCAGGTGAGGCAATCATGGTGCTAGTTCATCTAAAAGGTCTACATGTGGCGCTGTGGGTGCTTCTGAACCAGAATCTCTAATGGTGTCTCCAGAAACACTTGGGTAAAGGCCTGTTTTGCGAGTGTGTTTACTGTTTGGCGGCCGGCTGGCCTTTGAGGGATGCTTGTACTACTCTAATTCTTTCTCTAACCTAGTTTGAGTGTTCTTAAGCGATCTAGTTTGACTGTCGTGCAATCTGTCCATGGACACTTTAAAGAACTCATCTCAAGTCTGGCTGTATCCCAGCAGTAATAGCGCAGGAACCCGAGTAGCAGTAAGGCAGTAAGTTCCCATTGTGTCCATTGGAACCAATGGGGTTGGGGCCGCTATTAGTGCCTGGCGCAATTCGCGCCTAGTGCAATTAACGCTGCGCTAAAAGCGCAAAAATATGGGCAGAAAGCAGGATTTTTACCTCGAGCAAAAAGCTGGAGGTAAAACTCAAAACTTTCCGTCCAACTCATAATAGGGCCAGCCCTTAAATGTGGCGGTAATAGCGTTACTGCCGCATTTAAGGTCTACCGCCCAATAATGATGATGCCCCTTGTACCAGGTGAAATAAGCTGACCAATGACCATCAGACACCTTAACTTTCTTTGTTCCAAAGCCTCGCGCAAGACAACAAGGTGATCCACATGAAAGGCCCCCTTAAGTGGCCACCGAAACTCCTTTTGAATCTGCATCAAAAAATTCCACTCTTTTAAATATTTACAGGTGAATGCCCCATATGTTGAAAACATGAAAAAGGCATTAGTCGCTACTGCAGGAGTATGTGTTATTGTGGAAAGCTCAGATCCCATGGCTAAGTCTAGAAATCAAAAGATTGGTATTTATCGGTGGTGACAGTAGAAAGACATACCAGAGAGGTGGTACACAAAGGGAGACCGGAGCAACAAGTATTGATAGAGTTTGATGAATATAAAGCTTAAGTAAGACAAGATGCACCAAAGGAACTGCTTCAGGGTTCCTCAGCAATAACATTTGACGCTTAACTGTCAAATGGCTAAAGTCATCTGCATTGCCTTTATAGCAGAAACTAGAACACAGATATAGACTGCAAGGCTCTGAGTGTTGAGGTAGGTAAAGCAATGAAGGTGGGAAGCCAATCACAAAAATGTAGTTATGCAGGAAATCTTTTCTTGTCATTCAAGGCCTCCCCAATGCCTGGAAGTAAAGCATGTAGGTATTTCTGTGAAAAGTGAATAGTAACAAGAAAAATCTTGACAGTGCCGACAATAATCAAGAAAATAAACACAAAGTCATTTCATTAACCCAAAAAAACAAAACCAGCATGACGTGTAACCCCCAAGTGAATAAGGTAATTCCCTAAACACAGCAGGCCTGCAGGCATAAAACTAAAGAAGTCTGGTGTAGGCCAAGGATGTGTGGTAATGGCATACCACAGCGATTCTCTGATTGAGTGGCAAGGCAAGCCACGGCTGAATAATACGGCGGCGGAGAAAAAAAGACAAGACAACCCTGTAAGCTGCAATCATGCAAACAGCAGCCCACAGGAATGTACTTCAATCTACCAGCAACGTACCTCTGAGAAGGCACCCTTAATAGACACCCAATGGCAAATGCCTCTGAACAAGCATCCAAACCTGGTGGCCCTGCGACAAAACACTTGTATGCCCCCAGTCACAAACCGTGTCTATGTGGCGGCACACATAAACCATGTGATCAGCGACTCTTAAACTCTCTCAACCTGGAGACAACATCATGTCTCAATAGCTTGAAAACCAGAAATAGACAGTGACATCACACAGTGGCCTATGCCTAAATCACAAGAAAATACAATGAGGATCTAAACCTCCCCTTTAACCAGTGCAAGAAGCAAAACGAACATTAACCCAAACTGTTAAACCTATCCTGACGAATAAAGATTTTCAAGAATAACTTATTAGACATTCTTAGTTCTATTAAAGACACAGAGGTGAGCATTATACTTCTCTTTCTTTATTCACTTCAAAGAGAAAGAGCTCAGCAGCAAGTTTTTATGCACCCAAACAGATGATATTTTATACATAACAGGGATGCAGAAAAAACATTCATGAAATAACTTTAACCTGAAGAAAATATATACAACTTCTAGTCCATAATAACAGTCACTGAGGCTTGGCCCAAGTTCATGACAGGTCACAGAACATGTGACAGTAATCCTCCAATGCCAGTAGACAAACCCCTCCAAATAGGGACCAATAGTACATAACTCCCTTTTTCGAGGTTGCGAACCATGGAAATAAAACAAGAAAAGGAAATAGATGTAACTGTGGCTGTAAGGCTGCGGACATCCGTAGAAGCCAGCGTAGATCAGGATGGCTTATCCCAAGTCACTATGAGAAGAAAGAAAAAATCAAAGGTTTCCTGATGAATATGATAACCCTATTCAGTGTGCAAGGGCGGCAGAGTAATTAGCACTTTATGCAATTTTACATGGCATGCGTTACAATTAATCCATCGCTTAAATAGGACATTGAACAATTGTACGTAAGCGTGGTATGCGTGACTTTATTTCTCTAGTCGGGCGGGATAATGCTCACCTCTGTGTCTTTAATAGAATTAAGACTTTCTAAAATGTTATTCTGGAAAATCTTTACTCTATGTCAAGGCCGGAGGCTCACATTATGCTGGTTTAAAGCTTACTTACCACTATGGATGCAGGTTGCTCCACTGGCTTCAGGTAGAATTGTTTAAAGATAGACTCGCCTGCCCAGTCGGCCATCTTCATGATGTCCTCTAAACGGACTCCAACCTGAAAGGCTTTGGAGGCCATGGTGCCTCTCACTGAGTGAGCGATAAAGAGATTACTATCAATTAATGCTTGGGAGAGAGTCCAGCGTATCGAGCGTGCCAATGTTGGAGCGGCAACCACCCTATATGGCCTGTGAAGTGCTATCAACAGTTGTCCGTTAGGAGTGGTCCTGAGTGGCGCGGTCACCTCCTCGTAGACCTTCAAGCACTTGACCAGACATAGTTTTGGCTGTTCCCTGAAGGCAGGATATGATATCACTATCAAGTTGCATTTGGTTCTCCTGGATATATGGAATACTATGCCATCTGGAGAAAAGGACCTGCCTGCTAAGTCGAGCGCTCCGACATCTGTGACTCTCCTGCAGGAGACTGTGGGATGTTTTCACTCACTCATCCAAGCCCTACAACAGTACTGTGCATTGCTGGTAGCAGAAACATCAGAATGTCCACTGGAAAGCATGCTGCTCACCAGAAATCATCCAAAAATGCGCAGTAAAAATCTGAAAGATAGGCTGCCATCTACATTTGCCATGTCAGTGAGCACAGGAGATCACTGCCTAAAACCACCATTGGGATACCCACACAGTAGCCTGAAACCACTTGGAAAAAGCAATGCTGATTGCAAAGGAATACAGATCTGTTCAAAAATCTGTTTTATTTGGTGTCAAAAATTGCTAAAATCAAGGGTCACAAAACCACCAAAAAGATCCAACCTTCTTGGGGGGTGTTCCACATTACTCTACTGCAAGAATCCACATCAGTACAATATTAGCAAGAATCCTATGCTATCAAAGTAAAATCCTCTTTTAAAAAATAGACAGCTGTCAAAAATGGGTGCAGTACCGTTGCTCGCCTCCGACAGGCGCTGGCGATCTAAATTCTGACAGGAGAGCTGTATTTCAGAAGCTAAATATGCCAAGCAAGAGAATTCCATCAAAATGCCATATAGAGTGCTACCCAGGGATTTCATGTTGAAAAAGACTTGGTTTAGGGAGATATTGCTTATTTTAAAGTTTATAATGTTATATTTTTTTATAAGGAACTTAGTTGCAAGTGACTAGAAGGCAGCCTGATGCAGTTCAGACTTCAAAAGGTTTGCTTTCCCATGAGAACCCTTCACACCTCAGGCCTACACCAGAAGGCAGGATATTGCATGGTCATGTTAATCAGATGGAGAGTGGCACCCTGGTCTGCTGCCCTCAGTCAAGACAATAGACTCTTTCAATTGAATAGAATATGCTGATTTGGGTGTGCCTGAACAACACTGCTCTGGGAGAAACAAGACATGTGACCTCTGAGTCAGAGCCAAGCTTCTGGGGGCGGAGATAAACCAATGGGTGAATTCAATTGAGAGCAAATATATGTTTTATAAAATTGCAATTTACAAAGTGTTCCAAGCTGACAGAAAAGTACAACTTTGAGAGTCTTAAAATAAAAAATGCACTCACAGTTCAAGACTAAGTTGGACGCCGTGGGATGTTCTAAGGCCAAGCCCCATAATTATTAATATTGTTGATGCAGTGTTTATGCTAGAAACCTAAGAACTTCCAGTAATATGCTCAGAGAGGGTGTGTAGGTCTGTGTAAAATTGGGGGCCGGACCAATATTGCGAAACCCACCGAAATCACAAATAAGTTGTAATTTCTGAACTAAAGCTCTTAGGAAAATCAGAGTTGGAACAGAATGTACCTTAAGTAATCTATGATGTGTACATGTATTCTCAACAACTTGTGTATCTGGGAAACCTGGTTGTTATGAAAAATTGATTTTCTATGAGAAACCAAAGGGGAGGGATTACAGCTGAGCCATAAACACAGCATCACTCTGACTCACCACTCCTTTCTCCAGTCAGAGGACAGTAAATCCTCTAACTTATCAGGATCCTCAGAGGGTTGGGCAAAGACCGTCAGCCTCCACACCCACTTGGAAAACACATAAAAAGAGACTGCTGAGACCCAACTAGGGACTGTCTTTGCACTACTCACCGATTCCTGTGAAGCGCTCTGCCAGACCAGATCCAGACAAAGACTCCAGACTCCAGAGACTCCAGATTCCAGATATATTCAGAGACCAGACTCTAGAACCCAGCTCTAGAACCTTAAGCAGGGGCCTAACCCAAAAGCTGAACTCTTCTCAGCAGGCCTCAGAATCCAGAAACCTAACCAAACTATTCAACAGCCTTGCCGTGCTGTTCGCTTCTAGCCCAGAACCCCGTGCCAGAACCGAGATCCAGAGAAAGCAGAGCTGTATCCAGAACCCATCAGATCCAGTTCAAGAGACCAGACCAGACCGCCGTGCAGTGCCGATAGCAGACCAGAGGCCGTGCTGTGAGCAGAACCCAGAGGGCCTGAGACCTGTCCGGTGGCGAAATGAACCGCAGCCCAAACCTGACCAGATCTGTGACGAGGTCCATTCTATTCCAAAACTAGGAGTAAGTATCCAGTCTAGACCTGTACAGAACCAATCTCTTAGTCTAAAGTAATCTTATCCCATCCATTTCAACCTGTCCAGAACTGCATTCAAAATTTTGTGTCCATCCTGCGATTTCAAATCTGTAAAAGCATCATCTGTCATTCTGAAATCTTGACTTTATTTTTGAAAATCTACCTCCACAAAAACGTCTATCTTTTGAACCGCACGTCCTAGAATTTAACTGTCATTTTAAAGCTAAGAACCTAAGCTTTCCAACAAACCTTATAGTTTTTCCGTAATCGCGATTTACGCACGCGGAAAAAGTGCCGCAAATTGCAATTTAGCTCCATTTCATTTTCTGTCAAAATAGCTGTCTTTTGCTTGCAACTGCTGACTTTCGTTTTCAATCTGATAATCATTCATGAATTATTGCTAGTGTTGACCTGTACCAATCCAAAGTAACTATCACCTACCCTGAATTTCCTTTGGTGAATTAAAATCATTTTAGCATATTTTTCACTTCATTGCAATCACATCTAAAAGGACTTTGCCTGCTTTAAATCATACCTGTTCTCTCTAAGCATGCTGGGGGGAACTGGGATTGAACTGCATTATTAATTGTATTCTTGAAACCTGTGTGTCCTCATTTCCATCTCTTCCTATTGCATAAGGGGGGAGTGAGTTGTCACAAGGGAAAAAGTGATCATATTATCTCTTGCTGAAACCATATCGAGTTTATTTCTGTGTTGCCTTCTTTCCCACTATTGCCTTTCCTTAAACCATACAAAGTATTCTCTGCTACCTTATCTTTTTTATACCAACTCCTAAGTGATTAAAGAGAGTGTGCTATTGTAATATTACCCATTGTTGACCACTATTATATTCATAAGTGTGCTATCAGATATTATTTTGTTCATAAAAGTGTGATATATATATATATTGTTTAATTTTCCAATAAACCTTTTTAATTTGCAAACAAACCTACTTCTTGGCTCAGTGAGGTCAGGGGGATTCAAAGAGAGGGGCATTATATAAGGGTTCATCATCCAGATTTAAGATCTTTGACATAAAAATATATATAAATAAGGGCTTCCATTGGGCATCCCAGACTAGGCATTGACTTAGTTGGAGTGCTGGATTGAAGTCACTTACAGATTGGGGGCTCGTAACGGGACTTCTGGATTAGACCTACCACTTGTGCAGCTTAATACAGTGTGCTGACAGGATAAATAAATCCTGTTGGATCACCACGCTGTGTTACGCAGTAAAAGCACCCCTCAAAAGGGAACGCTCTCAGGAAACGGTCGGTTTTGCAAAATAAAATAAAATTCTGTAAGTCAGGAAGGAAATCAATTTCCAGAATGAAGACACTGGTAGACATCAAGATAGCGAGAGAGCACCTCTTACATAAGCTATTTGTGAGAGGTGAGTGGACTCAGCAGGACCAGAATATGTGGTTGGCTGCAGGCAATCACGCAACAGGTCACTGCAACTGGGTTAGTTATCTGGAGAGATCAGGGCCCCTTACACGTGGCCCTGAGTAAACTATACATGGCCCCTAAGGCCAAAGATGAGCACGGCAAGATTGTCAGGATAGCGGCATATTTATATTTATATATGGCAGCCATACAGGACAAATGTGCTGAAGGCCAAGATCTGGCAAGTAGGTACCATTTTGAGACGCCTGCTCCTCACTGCCACATGCCGAAACTTCCCGCAGGGCACACGAGACGGCAGATCATCCCGAGCTGCCCAGCCCCAATGACTTTGCTCTTGGCTGCCTCCTGACTCGGCCATCTGCTCCAACTTCTGCTGTGCTCCTCTAATAATCACAGGCTTTTTTCCTTGGGACCGACCCCGGACCTCATCCACATCTCCAGGGGTCCCACACCAGTCACCCACGGGGTGCCTGCCTCCAGCCTGGCCACTCTCCCGACCCACGCAACTCCCCCCTGCGCCTTAATCTGCCCTTCGATGGAACCCCCCGGGTCCATCTGCTCCTACTGGAAGCACGACCAGTGAGTCTCCTGACTTTTTTGGCCCCAGGAGAAGGCTACAACCTACCCAGCCGAAACGTCAGCAGCACACTAACCCAGATTTTCTATGGGCTATCACTTGTGTTGCTCCTAAATCTCTAGCATCATTCTCAGACGTAGACCATAATATAAGGTCAGACAATAGCCGGGCACAGGAGACCTATATTTACCGTCTCCTCTACTTGCACTCTCACAGTGTGTTTTTCACATCCAATGACATGGGACACTTGATTCACAAGATGTTGGGCATATGTACAAATGATTAACCCATATCCCATGCCATTTGCATTTTGCCATAGTGAATTTTCAACTTTGTATGTGTTTTCATCAATGGATGTCATGTATTGTTATGCAAAGAAATAACTTAAATATGCTGTACAAAGAAAAAACAGCTCACAATAGAAAGCTAAATTAAAAATTCTTTCTATAATTTTGAGTCATGTGTTTGGCATCAGCAAGCATGTTGCTTCCTACAATGGTTGCTCAAATTGTATGCGCTCCCATTAGGGTCTAAAAACCAGTGTACACTAAACTCCCTCTGTACACCTCTTAGATTCATAGAGGGTAGGACAACCCCCCTGTTGTAGCTTCTCCAGCCCTCCTGTCCTTCCCGATCCAGGGCAGCCTCTTTTTGTTTAACTAAGTAGGCAGCTGATGGCATTAGAGAAGGCCCAATCTGACCTGGACTCTTCTGAGCAGAGGCTGCACAGGAGCCAGGAGTCAGAAAATGATAGTAGACAGTATATCATTAAAATAAAAGAGGACATGGGTATCCTGCAACAGGAAAGGGCAGACCAGGATACCAGAATTCTGGCCTTGCAGAAGGAGCATCAAGAAGGTTTGGACTCCCTACTGCAGAGCCAGAAAAAGCTGGAGCAACAGATAGATTTCAACAGGGCATGCACAAAGCAGGTAGCCACCCTGCAAAGCCAATTGGATAAAGAAAAAGAGGAGAGCAATACATTGATTTTGAAAGACCTGGATACCCAGGCAGAGTTTGATGAAGAGAGCCAGAAAGCTGGTGCCCTTCAATGGCAGAGGGACGACCTGGCGGCACAGATGCAGGCTCTTACTCAGGAAAGGGATACCTTAGGCCAGGAAGTCTGCTACTTAAAAAAGAAAATGGAAGAAAATTACCTGGCCCTCCAGGGACGGGGTGACCTCCAAAAAGAGCATCATAACTTGTTAGAGCACACCAGGAGGGTGGAAGATGCTCTGGCAAGAAAGGAGCAGGCCAGTAGGGATGGGACTCAGGAGGTAACCCTCCTGCAGCAAAGACTGGCCCAGTACTCCAAGACTAACCAGGAAGCACAGAGAGAGAATGAAGCTCTCTGCCAGCACAATGATAGGCTCCAGCAACAGGTAGCCATGCAGGAGAGACTGATAGAGTCTAGCAAGGCCTTGATTGAGGAACTGAAAGCACAGGCTCTGGCAGGGCAACAGGGAGCAGGGGCTGATAGAGATGAGGTTCGCTGGGAAAGGGAAACACCTGAGCATAACCTCAGGAGCCCTAGTACCAGAGGCCTTTATCTCTCCCAGTCCCTGGACTCTGCCACCCCCAGGTCCCCTGGCGCACATGAGCCCAGGGCCACGGGGATGGCAGATTACTAACCAGTCAGAAGTATGGGGCTCATAGGCCAGTACCCCCCAGGAATGGATGGGCAGGCATCCGGGTATGGGCACCCAAGTACAGTGCAATTTAGTGGGGAACCCCGGTAGAGTAGGCCCTCTAAGGGCATTCTGAAAACCTCTGCTCAGTTAGGTCAGTGGGGGGGTACCCATCAAATCCGGGCAGCAAGGAGGAATCTGAAGACTCCCCTGAGCGTCACAGGGCACAGGAGACCAGGTCCCCACATTCTGCCAGCCATTCCCAAGCTTGCAGAATCTGGGAAAACCTGAAAGAGCAGACGGGCACCTCTGGGAGCAGTGCCTCTGAGTCAGAGGATGAATGGACCAGGGTTACCCAAACCAAGAAGTCCAATAAGGCAAAAAGGGCCTTGCTTAAGGACCCCTTAAAACAGATCAAAGCAATAAGGAGCGTCATCACTCCTTACCATAAGAACTCCAAGTATTCTGTTTGGGAACACTTGGAGCTCTTTGAGCAAATGATGGAGACTTTCCATTTGAAAGACAGCAGTAGCTGCATTCAGTACGTAAAATGGACATTCTCCCCAGAATACTCCAGTTTCTTTGCGGGGATGGAGGACCAAAACCATTTAAGATGGTCCACATATAGGGCGGCCATCTTGAAACACTTTTCTGTTCACCGAAATCCCCAAGAGGCTCGCAAGGCAGCCTACAATTTGCAATGTGGGGAGGATCAGGCCCCACAAGAATTTGTGCAGGAGTTGAAGCGTGCCTTTGCGCAGACTACCAAAAGGGTGCACACTGATAGCAAAGAATTTAACACTTTTTTCCATGCCTTACCCAAATACATCATGACCCAGCTAGTAAGAGATTTTCATGAGAAAAGGTCACTAGACTGGGCCATTGAACAGGCCACCCGAATCTATGAGGTGCAGAAGCCCATAGAAAATAAAAGTAATGCTCAAAGATGGGGGGGGCCTAAAAACTTGCCTGCACAGAATAATTCCAAGCCCAGAAGGCACTCGGGCCAGTCACAGACAGGGAGCCAAGGAGGTAGTCCCACAAATGGGGTCCCTCACTCCCCTGACTATGTAAGTCCCCGCTACAAGGGAAACCGACCCATCCTGGGTTATGTTTGGACTCCTCCAGCCCAAGGGGGGGGATCCAGCCAAGCACCTAACCCAGGGAACTTCCCTCCTAACTTCCCCCAGGAGGGCAGAAATTCACCAAACCCTGGGCAGAACTTTTTCCCCAGGTATCCACCCAATTTCCAACCCCAAAATCATCTATCCTTCTTTCCTCACTTCCCTGAGCCTGGACCACCTAATCTGGGAGAGGGGAGGCCAAGGGTGGAGGGGTACCCAAATCTTCCCAACCCGGGGGTACTACCAGAGAAGGGATAGCTACCCTTCCCGGGATCAGCCCAGGGCAGAAAACTGAACCCTGTATCAGCCTGAGCAGGTTTCACAGTTAGAGCGTCACGCCCAAAATATGGCAGAGGATCTGGGCTGCATACTGAGGGCTCAGCAGAACCCCCAGATGAGCATGCCGGCGCAGAATGCCCCAAACTCTGGACCTGATGCTCCAGAACAATGACGGGGGCAGCACCCCGACAACCCACCGGTTCCCAGGTAGGAGGCACAAGGGGAACGGGGGTGTAAAGCCTCAGAGGAAGCTTCCTTCCCCACTTGTGAACAGCCCCTGGAAACCCAGGAACCGGAAACAAAATCTCCTATCCCTGAAAGTCTGCCACCCAAGGAGCAGAGAGGAGGTAGGAGAAACAAAGGACCCAAACAGACCCACTTTGAGGAGGAGGTACAGATCTTCCAATTTGAGGGAGAGGGATCCTCGGAGGATCCTGGGAAAAGGATCTTCTCCTTCAGAGATGGGGAAACTCCTCCCAAAGAAAAATGGGTCCCAAGGGATTCACATCCAGACTGGGTAGATGTGGGGACTGAGCTAGCGCTCGCCCCTCATCTCTTCCCAGAACCAACAGCATCAAAATCCCCTGGTTCAAACCCATTCTGGTGACTGCCTCCAAAAAGGGGGGGCGGCCTGAACCGGAACCAGGGGAACTCAAAACTTCTCCTATCTCCAGTTGCCAACTTTTTCTTTCAGATTCCCAAGACTCTCCACAGAATTCTGCCCAAAACTCTTCTCTTTCAATGTCCAAAACCAGAAAATTAGCCCACTAGTTGTCCAAAAATGTGCATTATCTGTGCCACCTTGCGGAGAAGGAGGGAAGATACTATGCCCCGGTACAAGTACAGGGGCAGGGTGCAATTTTGGCACTGGTGGACTGGGTCCCAAGCTACCCTTCTGTCCAAAAAGGCCTTTGATGAAATGAATTCAGGTAGAGGGGAGAAATACCAAATTCCTCTCACCCCTCTTGCTGGACAACTGCAGAACTTTGACGGGAAGGAGATTCCCGTCGAGGGGACTGTGGATTTGGACATTAAAATTGTGCGACACAAGATGAAACACCCGGTCATAGTAGTGACTCCAGAGGGCCCCCCTTGTTTACTAGGGAATGACCTCCTGAGAAGGTTGTCACCCCTAATAGATTACATAAACAAGGTCCTCTGGACCCAGACTAGCCGACCAATAAAATTAAAACAGAGAGTCAACCATGTTAGTTTAAACGGCACATGCCACATGGTTGAACAAAAATCTGACCAAGTAGAATTTCACTTCCAGAACAACCAAATTCCAGACGTGACAGTAATAGCAGTAGGACAACAGACTGGTGATGGGGGGTCCTCTCTATTTCTGAAAATCAAACTTCCTTCCAGTTTAAGGTGGTATTCCACACTGGAAGGAAACACTCTGAAATTCTTTACCAATCCACAATCAGACATTCCTACTCCAATAGTGCAGAAAGATGTGAAATCAGCTCAGAGCCTGGATGATATTCAGTAAATTGGAGAGCAGTTGTTCATCACTGTTCAGTTAAATGATGGGAAGGACTCTGTTCTCGCCCGAGTGTGTGTGAACAACGGTAAGAGCTTCATCAGCGAAGCCATGTTCCGCCAACTCCCAAAAGATCCAGCCACTCCCACATTCAAACTGATAGACAAATGGGAAATGGATCTGGAAGCATCCAATTCCAAACATCTCCTGCCAAGCAGGTGTATGCTCAAAATCTCCATTGGCAACAAGAGCATAGTCCATAATTTTTGGGTCGCCTTTTACTTAGGCAGTGACATTCTCAATCGCTTTGCCATTAGTTTGGACCTAATAAACTTCAAAGCTTGGTCCCGATTAGCGGTTAATCCCGTGGGCTTTGATGACCAAGTGAAAGCATTTAGGTCAGCACAACTGCTGCCTTATGCAGTTGAAATTCAGATTGGAGAGGATGTCACCATCCCAGAAAGGACCCGACAATTCTCCCTGGAAGTGAAAGTTAAAAGCATTTCTCCTCCACAGATATTGCTCTCTGCTGTCTGCCTACTGGATCATCGCTGCTGGTTGTAATACCAGCCTCTACACGCCAGACCTCGCGCTCGCTTCCTGGAGGAGGCGGAGCGCCCTTGCGCTCACGTGACAGGTCACGTGTCTCTTCTGCCGGCTCAAAGAGGAGCACAACCCGGCCGAGCGGCGCATTTCTCCTCCACAGATATTGCTCTCTGCTGTCTGCCTACTGGATCATCGCTGCTGGTTGTAATACCAGCCTCTACACGCCAGACCTCGCGCTCGCTTCCTGGAGGAGGCGGAGCGCCCTTGCGCTCACGTGACAGGTCACGTGTCTCTTCTGCCGGCTAGAAGAGGAGCACAACCCGGCCGAGCGGCGCATTTCTCCTCCACAGATATTGCTCTCTGCTGTCTGCCTACTGGATCATCGCTGCTGGTTGTAATACCAGCCTCTACACGCCAGACCTCGCGCTCGCTTCCTGGAGGAGGCGGAGCGCCCTTGCGCTCACGTGACAGGTCACGTGTCTCTTCTGCCGGCTCAAAGAGGAGCATAACCCACCCTTGCGGCGTTAAACCCGACGGGGTAAAGGGCGTCGGCTGTTGTGCGGCTGTTTGGCGCAGTGGGGCCCGCAGAAACACTGCTAGCTTGCTTTACACCAATCAGGAAATGACTGCTCAATCAAGTCATGGTGGACCCGTCCTAAGGCGTAAGACCATTCAGCAGCGCCGGATGCAAAATCCTTGGACTGCCCTCAAGCCTGACGGCTCGCCCTCTACACTCAAGAAAACAAAGGTAAGCGAACCAAGTTGCTTGCTTTCACCTACTGCCTTTAACGATCCGCAAGTAGCCCCACTAGCTGCTATGAACAATCTTGCATTGCTCCACACTCCTGAAGTTACAATCTCTGGCACCGAGTTAATCCCACCATCCCCAACTGTACGCGAGCAAATAGCCGTGACGACGGCCATGTCCGGATTGGCGGACATGAATCTTTCGCTGCTTTGCACACAAGTTATTCCATCTGACGTTCCCGCTGAGGTACCTGTAATGTCAGGAGAAATACTAGACGCTGTTGCGACATCTACAATAGACAATGACCTGATTGGCCATCAAGAAGAGCCAGCGTAAGTCTCTAAACTTTCAGTCCACTTAGAAGTCACTCACAGCACAAAATTCCAACCTCAAATGCGTTTACATTCTTTAAAAGACTTACCTCCGATTTCCCGCTTACCATCGATTGTATCTCCTCCTCTGACAAAAACACTTACAGAGCAGTCGTCACTAACCGCCGAGGCTGTTGATGAATTTTTCTCTCCATTTGACTTCACTGACGCCGAATTAATGGAAGCTTCCCAATGTGACGAGGTCACTGAGCCACAAAACAATTCTTCGAATATCGGAGTTGAAACTGAAAAAGAATTGGATGCTATTGTTGATAAGCGGCAGGTGTGCATACCCACTCCTACTCCGACGTATACAGATCCAAACGCTACCCAGCCTCCAAAAAATTACGAGAAAAGAAGTACTTTGCACCATCTAATTGCAAATGTTCACCGGTCACAGAGCATATCAACCTGTCGCCTAGAGCCTTCAGCCTCGTTGCAAACACTTAAAAAACAGCAGAATATTATAAATAAAAATGACATGCAACGAAACATGATGCAACTAGATGACACCCTCTCCATTTTGTCAAAAAACAGACCAAACTCGCGCTCAACGCTCTACGTTGAAAGAGCAGGGTGCGACCTTACAGTATCAACGCTGCAAACACCAAGTTCGAAGCCATACGTATCTCACACTGGAAAGAAACAAGCCAGCACACCAAAAGCCCCATCGGCTCGCACGAACCCAGTACCTTTATCAAACGAGAACATCTGTGCTGCACCAGAAAACTCATCTTCAAGTAGCGACTTGCAATCAGAGACATTAAATAACACACGCTCTTCCGTTGAAGAAAATTCAAGAGTCAAATCTAAACCTAGTCTCTCCTCTGCCGCTGCCATGCAGATTTATAACAATGTTTTAGCAGCTTCCTCAAAAGCCCTTCTTCCCTTTTTAAGAATGTACGAATCCCTTCACGAGTCCTTTAAAGATCAGACTGAGCTCATTATAAATATAAAAACCAAGATGGATAAATTTGAAGCAGTCAACAAAGCCCTACAGACGCAACTGACTCACGAGGCCGAACAAACGTTAAGATGGCAAGAGCGGCTGAGTGATCTCGCCGCACGTCACCATTGTCAAAATGACTCTTTAATGGACGGGCTACTGGATGCAGTACAATGGATGAGGCACACATCAGACAATGGTAAAGTTTCAAACTCTGGTGCCCCATGGTGTTGTACTGGGCCTCACTTGACAACTACCAGCGTGTCACCAGAGGTCGCCACCTTGAACAAGGATTCGTTATTGCACCCTACGGATTTGAATAACTTAAAGAACATAAAATCGCATTTGTCAACCAAGCTTCCAGTAGTGGCCAACATTTCAGTAGTGGTGTCATCACAATGTTCCACACGCACCACCTCCTGATGCTCTCACAAACCGCCTCCTGATGCAATCAGCCAGCCTCTGCATAGTTACTTTCAACATCATAATTTCTCTCTTTTACCTCCAGTCTCATATGGCCTGTCTCCAACCTCCTCCCCTCCCTCCTTTGTCTCGCCAAACTCCGGTCACTACCTCCCTTCCTAAACTGTGAACTTGCTACAAACTCCTGTAACTACCACTTTCTCCAAACATTTCCACCACTCTATTCTGAGTCATTCTTTTTATACTCTATGGACCCCTTCCTACGCTGGTGATCGGGTTTTAGGGTTTGCAACTCTGCATAACTCTGCATAATTGTTGGGGCCCCTGTATTAGTAAAAGATAAGTTCCCTATTTGGGAACTCCCGTCCCCTGCACAATATTGAAGGCTCAAGGAGCCAAACATTTACAGATAGCACTTTTGTCAAAATTCTTCAGAATATCGTTTTCATAGTATACATTGGAAAAAAGCCAATAAGTAAAGAATAAGTTATCCAATTAAGTGCAAAGTATACTTTTTTTATTCACAAGAGGGTACTATGCCCAACGCGTTTCGCGATTAGCTCTCTTCTTCAGGGGCCAATACAATTTCGGATTATTGCAATTTCAGATTATTTTCAATCCAGTCAACAAAAAAAAATCAAACATGTATGTGATTAGAAATCGAGTGTACATATCGACATTCAATGGCACAAGTTTACATTTTCAGCAATATATCCCACAAATTATAGTTTTAAAAAATATACATTCATACCTTCATTGTGATCTCACAAATATTAGACAAAAAGAAGAACTAATTGTTAAACCAGCTAAGGTGATTCAGAAAAAGCCTGCTAGGGTCATGGTAAAGCTAAGGTAAGGTAAAAATTACATGTGACAACCATCGCCCAATATTATAAAAGCAAAAAGATACCTAGAGGTCTTCTAGTCTACCTCAGACCCACGTTATGCAAGGACATCAAACATTCATGAAAATTCTAAATAAATGTTCCCTTGATCTCATTTTACTGACTATTGAAGAACTGGCAAAATCATTATCTTACATAAATCAAGAAATCGATGACCTAACAGAACAACTGTTAAAACTTAAATCAGCAGATGATTTTAAAACTATTCTTGAAGACGCAAACAAAAAGTTGGAATCATACAAAACGGACATTGAGCAGCGTAAAATTAGGAAGTTCCGACAAGACACTTTAGACTGTGCACGTGACAGTCTGCACATGGCAGGACTTCTAGAATAGTCCAAGATCAGCACCATCCAGACCCCCAAGATCACCAGGACCTACCAACAACAGTGACGTCACCAGCGGTGAAAACGAGATTCCCTCACAGACTCCTGAAACACCACAGACAACCGCACCTACACAGCCAGGCAACAGCCGTGAAGAAATTAATATCTCAAGTACAGTACCAACTACCTCTACAGAAGTTCCTTTTTTAGGAGGAGGAGGAAAACCCAAAGACGGAAAAAGAAAACAACGCCAGAAACACAAGCTGAATCAATTATCGCGAACATCTCATCCAAACAGTTGACCAAGTCACAGATTGATAGCCTCAATTTGGGATTATCATTCATACCAACCAACAACACTACCAACTTTGAGGAAGAAGACAACCTGTTCAAACTCATACGGAAAATGGAATTAAAAGTCTTCTTTGACTCTCTTCCTGAGTTTGTGGAAAAACGCAAAAAAAATGTAAATACATGGAATTGAAAATCCAATCATTAACTTATTCAAGTTAAAAACTACCAACGATTTAAGGCGCCTTAAAAATACTACCTCCAATAAAACTAACATCAGAAAACACCAATTTAAGTTGATCAAAGAATTGGCTGACAACACCTCTATCACACTGAAACCAGCTGACAAGGGGGGGGGGCACTGGTCCTAATGGATAACGACTTCTACAACAAACAATGCTATAATCTACTGAAAGATGAACGACTTACCTAATAGTAGATTCTGATCCGATTACCTCAATACAGAAAACAATCAAAGAAATTGTGGAAAAGGCGGAAAGCATGGAATGGATCACTCAAAACATTTTCTAATCAAAAAAATCTCCGGTTACTCCGGTTTTCTATTCCCTTCCAAAAATACACAAAAACAGCAGCAATCCTCCATTCAGACCAATTGTAGCAGGAACTGAAAGTATTTTTCACGCCTTGGCCATCTATTTGGATCGTGACTTAGAACCTCTGGTACAACAAACCATGACTTATCTAAAAGACACAGCTCACTTCCTTAGACTACTTAATGAAATACAAGAAAACACAAATCATTGATTCTGACATTATCCTATTTACACTGGATGTAAATAGTCTTTACACGTCAATCTCTCACAACAAAGGATTAGAGGCATTGGAGTGGTCTCTCCTACAACAAAGAGAAACTCGTCCAAATTATTTTTGCAATGGAATTCATGAACTTGATTCTCTATAACTACTTTCGGATTGATGGGAAATACTATTTACAGACCGCAGGAACATCAATGGGGTCAGCAGTAGCACCGTCATACGCCAACATCTTCATGTTTTACTTTGAACAGACATACGTACTCAATAGAGCTCCCTGGAAAAATAAGATAGCCTTTTGGAAAAGATTTAGCAAGGATATATTTGGCATCTTGCTTGGGACCACCGATGAATTACAACACTTTTTCCAATACCTCAATGAATGTGACGAGAGTATTACCTTCACTTTGGAAATTGGTGAACCAAATATCCATTTCTTGGATGTGAATATTGAAAAAATTGGGTCGGCCTTAGTAACCAGCATCTACAGGAAACCCACGGATACCAATAGTACATTGCACTTTGGAAGTTTTCACCCTGCCAACTGAAAGAGAATCTACCATTCAGTCAAATGCTACGGCTCAAAAAAATTACCTCGGACACAACACGACTAATAGAGGAGTACGATAAGATGAAACATCGGTTCAAGAGAAGAGGTTTCCCTGAAGAAACTCAAACAATGCCATTAGATGCACAGAACCATACACTCGTACAAAACTACTAGAAGTCCACCCAAAAAGAGAGACAACAAGATTGATTCATACGTTGAAATTCTCAAGTCAAAGTTATTGTATCAAAAAGATAATCATGTAAATTGGGACTTAATAAAATCGGATCCCAGTTTATATAAACTATTCCCAGAACCCCCAATGCTTGCTTACAAGAGAGGTCGAAATTTCAAGGACAGTTTAATAAGAGCAGAAAAAGCAAAAAAATCTACTCAAATAATCTTCAAGAAACAAAATTATGGCACACATCCTTGCCTAAGCTGTCAACATTGTGCAAACATAATCAAAAGGAGACCACATCCGCCACCCAAATAGTGGAAAAAAGATTTCTCTGAAGGATTTCTCAACTTGCGACAGCAAGATAGTAGTATATGCACTGAGATGCCCATTCGGCAAATACTATGTAGGAAAAACCATTTGAAAGGCCAAAGAGCGTTGGACGGAACACAAGTCTAACATTAGAACATCCAATCTCAAATCCCCAGTCTACAGACATTTCAAAGCTAATGGACATAACATCACTCAACTCAGATGGGTCATCGTGGAAGTAATCCACCTCCTGCCAATGGGAGGTGATCTGGCCAAAAGATTGGCCCAGATAGAACTCTATTGGATCCACAGATTGGACGCACTAACACCACATGGTTTGAATGAAGACTACTATATTTAGGACCGTTACTTTGAACTTAATCAAGTCCAAAGACCTGAACCAAATATTCCCTACATCTTTGACATATTGCACAAAAGGCCCCTACATCCTATGCATCTATTTACATCAGATATAGCATCACACAAGTGGGCTTGTTCTAAAAAGATTGTGAACTCATTATATGAGTCAGATATGTGTTTCCTGCAACTACATCAAGAATAAGAACTGCATAACCAAAGTGTCTATATATTTCTTATATAGCACACTGATGTAGTTTGTATATAATATTGTTTTTTCAAACAACACTGGGTAATTGATATATAGATTATGAACTCAGGTGAGTCAGACTACTGAGTTTTCATTGAACAAGAATGTATATCTGTCCTTATCCTTTCAAAACTAAGCATAAAACATTATCACTCAAGTCTAGCCGAGAAATCAGAAGCCATAGAATTGTTCTTCTAACACTTTAAACCATGATTATATACATTGTTTCTTAGAACCTTGCACTGTTTTTTTAAGAAACCATGTTTACAGACACTTTAGTCTGTAATTAATACCGGGATTTCACTAATACTGTGCACTTTGGGTCTAACACAGTCATCATCTCTGCGACATTCAATTAATACCACAGACACTGCCACTTGACATTGACCATGACTATGACCACTATTTCCACGTGTCATAATCACGTAATCCATCACATTATGATTATTAACCATTGATTGTGCCATCTTTTTCACACGAAAAGCAAAAAAAATAAACCCCCCCCCAATTTTTTTTATACTGGACGTGCATGTTTGTGTAGATATGACATCATCCGCGTCATAAATGGCAGCACTGCCAGATCCAATATATCTCGCCTTGGAGCCTGAGGTAACCCTCTTGGACTCCTAGGAACGCCACAGATACCCAGGATTGCTGCTTGACAATCAAAAGTAAGTGAACTTTCCAGATCAGCAGGATCACTCTGCTTCTTTCCTCCCCGTTTTTGTAAAAAGTGTTAGTTCTTTGTAATATTTACCCATTTTACTTACCCATCATTCTTACCTGATTTTCAGGACCACCACTTATCATCAGGACTGCTGGTTCTATCTTTCCACACATCTTATTGGGATTAATATTGACCTCAAGTAAAGCTAACTCCTCTGTCTACAGGAACAAACTATTCCACACAGCACCTTTACTACTGTGCTGGTAAGTTTGTGTCCTACGTTTTTGTTCTGTACTTATGAAGAACATCCATCTTATAGATTCAATCTACTGGCAGAGTGGATGAATATGCATACCACTCCATGCTATATGCATCCTTTGGACACAAATAGGATAAGAATTTTTAATTCAGATAGGTATTCTCTAACTTACCTTAGCTGCACCATGACTCTAGTAGGCATTTCCATAATCACTTTTGAACACAAAAGAATTCTAATTCAGATAAGTATTCCCTAACTTACCTTAGCTGAACCATGACCCCGGCAGGCTTTTTCTGAATCACCTTAGCTGGTTTAACAATTAGCTCTTCTTTTTGTCTAGTATTTGTGAGATCACAATGAAGCTACGAATGTCTAGGTCTCCAAACTATAATTTGTGGGATATATTGCTGAAAATTTAAATTTATGCCATTGAATGTTGATATGTACACACTCTAAAATTTGTTGATTTCTAATCACATACATGTTTGATTTTTTTTGGCTAGATTGAAAATAATCCGAAATTGTATTGGCCCCTGAAGAAGAGAGCTCATCTCGAAACGCATTGGGCATAGTACCCTCTTGTGAATAAAAGAAATATACTTTGCACTTAATTGGATAACTTATTCTCTTTATTGTTTACCATATTTTCTGTGGAGATCAGACCCTGTGTTGCCCAAGTTTGCCTCAGAGAGGGTGTACAGTTTACTCTGTGTGGTTGCAGGTTTCTTTGCAATGCCCCTATAGAGCCAGTGGTAGCATCACCTGGCATTTGACCGTCATCTGCCCAATAAAGAGTGTCTCAAGTGTGGGTGAGCAGATCATGCACATACCACTCCTGGGTCCTTCATCCACTAGATCAGGGTGGTCACGCGCTCCCTTGGCCACGCCTCTAGATGTCCCCAGAGTAGGGCAGGGGATTGCTTTTTATTAATCACACCATGAAAATCAATCAATCATAATTACTTGTTGGGTAAGTCCTGGTGTGAGTGCCAACGCAGAGCGATGCCGGCTGCATCTCAGCATTGGCTCTGAAAGTTCTCGGCAGGCACTAGAAACTCATTATCTAAAAGCTTCTTAGTCTGCCACAGTTTAAGTCCTCCACCAACCCTGACGGGACTTTTGTTCTAGTGCTTGTGCTATGCTGCAATTCTGCAGGAAGCCCCACCCACTTTTCTCAGTGGATCACATTCTTACCGTGAGGGTCACCCAACACCCCTTCTTGCATATTCCCAAAAATGGCATGCTATCAATACCGAAAGGCATGCACAGAAATTGTGTATTGGGTGGCAGTGCTCCCTGGGGAATGTACTCTTCCAGCATCCCAGCTTGTACCGCATCCCTAGCCCAATTTGGAAATATTCAGATTGGTACTCTGACTAATGCTGTCTTGAGAAGGAAGATTCTTATAGTTGTACAGAAGCTTGTACTGCTCTGCAGGCCCAATCCTGTCTTACATAAGCACTTTCTGCTCCTCCCCCCATGCGCGTCCAGTTGCCATTTCCCCCTCGGCCCGCTCTCCCGGACCCATGTACCACTTGAACACTTCTATCTGTTTTTCCCAAACTGGACACGTGATGGAGACTGTAGATCACATGCTGGGGTCACCGGCAAGGTGCCTCCATGAGCCCCTTTGGCCGACTCATACAGATGAACATCTCGACAATTGTACAAACGTAAGGTTTTGTTATTCAAATAAATTAGCAGCTCATATATGCAATAAAAAACAATAACTGAAGGCCCACAACCAACTAAAATACCCCCATTACTAGACGTCTTAAAAATGGTTCTTTAACAGCAACAATTATATATAAATTATTCAGCTCCAGCTGCTTGTTGCCCTGCAAGAGTCCTGGTTAAAAACAGCTCATTCAACAGTCCCTTGATGAGAGGCGGTGCTGAGATGTGGGAGACGGGGTGGAGCAGCACCGGGCATTTGGCATTTGGTTTGAACCACCCCTGTCCTGTGCACAGCCAGCTGAGTCCATCTCCGAGGAAATGGCATGTGATCCAAATGCATAGGAGCTTGTCCATGTATGGTTGCTTGGCTCTGCTGCCGCGCCTCCATCTGTTCATTGGCTACAAGTACTGGGGGCAGGATAAACTCTCTACTTCCACCTCGATGGAGACTATGTGGTGCCCAGGTACCATAGCCAAGCCCAGCACACGGGGCTCACGGGCAGAGAAAGAATCTGAAAAGAGAAAACAGAGCGTGATGATCATTCCTACAAGTGTTTCATGGATCAAGAAAGGTGATCACAACCCATTAAGAAATATATGGCTAAGTGCATTCAACAGCTCTTATTCATTGCCTCCCACTGTGTGAACCGTTTGGCAGTATCTGGCATTTTTTGTTTACATATCACGGTTTACACTGCACAAGTATTTTTTTGAGATCGTGTCAACACCCCTTTCCAATTTGTTGAAATCAAGCACATTGGCTTGTTTGTAGTTTTCATTTTTTAACTGTATTGAGTGTCAGACTTTGTGCAAACATGCGTTTTACCAAGACATGGTGGCATACCCTTCAATGCATTGGGCTGGTTAAAGGGGTGGGAGATTGGCAGGGACTTAGGTAGAGAGGCTATTGCCACCTAGGTTCATGATGGTGCAATTCCAGAACTAATACTCCTGGAATCCGTGTCTTGGCATAGGCCTGGTTTGCTAAAGACAATCTTTCTAGGCCAGGCTTTATCGATACCACCGGCCCATTTCCTAGCCTCCTGCTCCCTTATTGCTCTGCCCTCTAATGTTGGGGACAGCCCCACAAACCGGTGTCTCCTCCCCAATCCCAGTTTCTCTCGTATTATGCAGGGACACGCACGCAACCCCCTTTCTCCTTCTCTCGACCAAATCTTTGCCTTCTGCACCCACCGCCCACAATGACCTGCCACCCACACCCACCCCTCATTTCTTCCGTCTCGCTGTTCCTGCATGCATGAAAACTGGTCACTTCCCATTCAAGAAAAGCGTCCCTGTGACACCGCGAATTCACTCGTTAATAAAACCCGAAAAAAAACTACAAACAAGATAACGTGCTTTATTTCAACAAATGGGAATCCGCACCAATGCCATTGGTGTCACATCTCAAATAATGCGGGTTTAGGGCAGTCAAATCAGACCAACAGGCTGCAAACCCCACATTGTACCACCTATGAGCTCAACTGCTACAAAGCAGAAAAACGGCACATACTGACAATATCATCATTACGCCATTGCAAAACAATATACTAACCTAAATCTGCATTTTGGAAGGGTCTCATTTTGGCGGAAGCGTGGCTTAAGTGTTTGGTAGTGTTCGGTTGTGGAGATCAAGAGGACAAGTACATTACGTGCAAAGTGGGTCCCCAAAATAGTTGAAACTTGACTGAAGTGCGTTTTGTTTTTGTCTGTTAAGAAGCCCCGATGCACAAAACTGTTGGTGGGAGTCAGTATAATCTGCATATCAGAGTCTGGTAGTTCTAAACTGATTGAACTACACAAAACCTAAAAGGAAAGATATCACGGAATACGCTTTGCTTCCCTCTTTAGAATATGACGCTCTGAGCGAGGACTGCGGGCTGAGCCTTTGACTCGCTCAGTAGTATATACTAAACTAAATACCGTCTGATTTTGGAGTTTTACTCTAAAATTTGGATTGAAGATCTCCACTCTAGAAAACAAACTCCGTAGAGGAGCGCGAGAGGAACGCCAGTGATGTCAAAGCCATATAACCTGAGGAGTGCTTCGTCGGGGGATACAGTTGGTTTGATAAGATTAGAAGAAATTCCTGCTCCCCCGGAAGAAATGGATGCATTAAGCAGGCCGACTTTTCGAGCATATAAATGGGGGGGAATTTTCTTGCCTCCTAAGAGTGTTTTTCCTGTGGATATTCAAGTGCCAACAAGTTCAGGCATAGGGATGAACTTGAAAGAAACGAGAGAATCCACTCACAGGAATCAGGCAATAAAAAACGCTATATCTGCAAATTTGAATTTTACTGTTAATTGTATGGTATGGTATTGTTTATTTAGCGCCTATACACAGGCAAGTGTTTTAAGGCGCTCAAGGAGGGTGGGAACACAGGGAAAAAAACAACAGTTGCTCAGAGCCCTTGAATTTCTGAAGCAATAATGGTCTGCACAAGCAGATTAAGTGAATATGGTACATTTGACAGTTAAGATACAACAAATAGGCCTGACGGCGATTCTGCTATCTTTTCAAGTGCACATTAAATCTTCCTTCGACTTCTGGCTTCTCTTTCTTGAAACCCTGGTTACGAGCTGGCTGAGAAGCCTTGTGAGTAGCACTGATAAGTTGTAATAAATGTCTTCAGTCCCATAGCACCAGGGAAATGGTGGTTAATCTTCATTGGAACCAGTCCAAGTGGGAATTTGCAGTTTGGGAAAATGCTTCCAGGGTGTGGCAATGCTTCTGCAGTGGGCATGGCAAGCGGAGGTGGGGTGGGGGGACGGAGCAAGCATTGCAGTTCCCATGCAGCTAGTGCTCTGGTGGATCCCTATACCTTGAGTGCGCGTGGGCATCCCTACACTGATCCATAATGGAAAAGAAGGGGGCAAGCCAGCAGATGTTGTAGAGGTCTGTTAGCTGGCACGAGGCATCTGTGCCCAGTTTTAGCACTGCAGCCCAGACACGGACTGTTCTCGTGCATAAGCTTCGGCACTGCCTGGTGACGTATCGTCTACACATGGTGCCACACGGTTTGAGCAAGTTACCCTAACTAAATTGAGGCATGTCGTGGAGGACCAGCCCATGAAGTAGCATTATCTTCTAGCACCAACCACCTGCAGTGTAGCATTGGTCGTGTTGCCGCTTTGCTACTTGAGGTGAGGCTGTGTTACTGAAGAGTTGATTATTCCCTACTGGTACTGCATAGGAAAAGAGGTGCACATCACCAGCTGCACAGAATTTGTGAAGAACGAACGGCCCGAGGGATGTGGCCAGTTCAGTGAAACAAATTCTAGTGCAGTGGCAGTCACCTGATGATTATGCTGTGAAAGGGCCCTGCTGTTGGCCCAGTGCTTGTTATATTTATTCTACAAGCCACTTGTTTTAGCCTATCATTTTGTATGTTTATTAAATGAGCCCACCACAAATATCCCAGACAGAGCATAGAATGCACTGCCAACTGACACAAAGAAGGAAACAGACATCAAGGAAGTCAAAACACCTATTAAAGAATGCCCCCGACCCCTGAACCGCCCAGGGAATCCTACTTCCACTAGATCATTCCCTCTCCTACCACCATATCTCCCAAGACTTCAGCATCCCCTCCAAAGCCCATGAGACGTGCCTGTCAGGGAGACAACCGAGGCGTTACAATGGAAAGATTCTACCCTTTTCTGTGGATCTGTGTTTTCTGAAGTAATTGTATTTTTCTATGTAGCAATTTATCAAATAGAAAATTTGAAAATATGATTTGACACATGCATTATTGCCATTGGGGTCAAGGCATGAAGCAGATCACATTAGTCAAAATGTCATGGGGTTTAAGGGTAGGGTATTTGAGACCCTGGCGTTGGTACCAGTAATGGAGGGTGCTGCTTTCATGCAAACAAGGCCTTGTGATGGATCCCTCTGTTGACGTGTCGAAGACTGCAGCTGACTGAGAGAATGAGTGTGAATTGCAGGAAACATTGTGTCAAAATGCTTGACTACTCGGACGCCGCCCAGGAAGGTCACAGCACGTCGTGGGATGGGTCGAATTGCAGGTTATCTTGGGACCGATTATGCCCACCGGTCCATGGGAGGAAGTTGTCCTCATTGGAACTTCACTCTCGATTCACAAACGGGGTCAGGACAGCAACAGTCACTTCAACAGGCTTCACTGGTTACTGGGAGGGGCTGCAGGCATCTCTGGTCGTCTTCATTTATGGTTCTTCTGTTCCGGTGGTCCATTTGTCTTCAGCTTCCAGATCCAGGCCATTTATTCAGGAACCCAGCCAATCAGCACTCATGCTACATATAAACCTTGCGGGGTGGAACTGGATTCAGGGAGGCATGTCAGAAGAAAGGGCTGCAGAGTTTCAGACTCCTCTCTCGTTTCCCTTCTTCACAAACAGTCTGGAGTTTTGGCCGGCTTCCCAAAGGATTCCCGCCAAAGACAAAAAAATCAAACAAGGAGCACCCCCACCCAATATGGCAGAAGAAGGACCAAGAAAGGACAAGCACACAGGAAATGGCAAAAAAGGAACACATCCACCATTTTGGGCCAATGGTGACCCTTCTGTGCATTACCGAGGCTGTGAACACAACCCGCGGGTAAAACCCATACAAAGGTCGGTAGAACACATCCACTGCCACCAGCCATTCAGATGTGCTCGTCACTGTAAAAGAATTGTTACAGGAGCAGTGAGAAAG
The DNA here is from genome assembly GCF_040938575.1 of Ambystoma mexicanum. Classification (NCBI taxonomy): domain Eukaryota; kingdom Metazoa; phylum Chordata; class Amphibia; order Caudata; family Ambystomatidae; genus Ambystoma; species Ambystoma mexicanum. The sequence continues at coordinate 188,591,247 of NC_090921.1, forward strand.
GGGATACTATGTAAACCCTCAGTACTCCACATAAGGTGGAGTGTGCTGATTCTATGTCAAGACTCGGAGGCTCAGATTATGCTCTGATCTTCTCTTTACTTCCCCAGCAGCAAAGTATAAACAAATAATTATGAAAAACAATGCAACATAAAACTACAATTCCCAAAAACTACAGTGAATTTGCAGTTCCTTTTTCATAAGTCCACAAAGCCCATGTGCTCTTTCCAGTCCAATCACATTTCACTTTCCCCTATAAACACTGCATATTCCAATATTTCTTCCTCTTTCTTTGCTGCTCGAGCAGCTGAGATAAGTACTTTTCACTTTATTCAATATTTTAGAAGGTTGAATGGTTGTAATGGTCTAATGTGTGCACGCGCATAGATAGCTTTTATAAAAATGCTCAGCCCGTCAGGGAGTCTGGGTGGAACAAATCCGCTTAGTATTAGAACGTTACGGGACTCGTTCCGGCGACCACTTGCCTCATTAGGAGGCACTATTACACGGAGGTTCGCAACAGGACTCCTGGGGTTTCCGGCGCCATTGCGAACATATGTGGAAGAGAGATTAGGAGGTCCTTTTTCATACGAGCGCATTTCCAGAACTACTGTCCAGAGGAAGAAGCAGGGGTAGAGGCTGGAGAGGCAGCGGTAGACAACACCACCAGAATAACACAGGTGAGAGAAACAAAAGCACTGGCGAAAGGGATGGAAGCACATTCCTCCAGGAGGAGGAAGTGTGAGGTTGCATTTAGAAAAATGGGAGGAGATATACTCAGATGCATGGGTGATGCAGACGGTTCGAGGTTTTCAGTTAGAATTTTGGCAGGAACCGTCACATGTAAACATACCAAAGCAGATAAGGTTCAGCAAACAAGACGAGGATATGCTAGACAGAGAAGTAGAGTTACTCAAACTAAAAAAAGGCAATCGTCCCAGCCTCAGAAGGACAGGGAGGTTTCATAAGCAACCTGTTTTTGGTAAAAGGCAAACACAAGGTAAGACCAGTGATAAATCTCAAAGGTCTGAGTTATTTTCTAATATACAGACACTTCAAGATGGAAGGGATTCAGCTGCTAAGGGACATCCGACAGAGGGGATAGGTTAGCAAGAATAGACCTCAGAGACGCCCATCTAACAATTCCGATTCAGCAGAATCAGAGAAAACTACTACAGTTCCTCTGGAAAGGAGAGAAATGGGAGTTCAAGCGTCTTCTGTTCGGTCTAGCATCAGCGCCATGGTGCTTCACCAAACTATTGAAACCAGTGGTAAGTCACCTCAGGGAACAAGGAATCCGAATGATTATTTACCTGGACGACATTTGTATGCGCCAGAACAGAGAGATTCTTGTAGAGCAGATTCAGGAAACAACAGATTTACTACAACAGCTGGGATTTCTAATAAACTGGGAAAGTCAGAATTAGAACCAGCGCAGGAGATGGAATTTCTGGGTTTTATCTTAGAGAGACCCCAGGGTACTCTCAGACTACCTTTGGGGAAGGGGAACTCCATAAAGAAAGAAAGAGCATGGTGACAAGACAGGTGATTTCTCTGAGGGAGATAGCGAGGTTGGTAGGTCGTCTGTTATCATTGATACAGGAAATCTTTCCAGCACCTCTGCACTGCAGAGGTTGAAGATAGAACAGGACAGGTCTATCTTACAAACAGAAAGTGCCCATATCTCAGGAAGCGAGAACGGAGCGAGAATGGTGGTACTGTCACATGGAGGCATGGAATGGCAGGGTGATATTTGGCTCATCCTCGGACCTGGTAATAGAATCGGACGCCAGTCGATGGGGATGGGGTGCCAGATGTGGCGACCAATTGAACGTGGGGAGATGGGCGAGTGAGGAATTGGGCCTACACATTAATTGCTCGAACTCCTGGGGGGATCCTTCGCAGTCCGTTGTTGAACACAGGAAGGAGCGAGATGTGCCATATTACTCAGGATTGACGTTCCGGCAGTCAGATACATAAACCGACTGGGCAGGACGAGATCCAGGATGCTGACAGAGATAGCCAAAGCGTTTTGGCACCTATGTCTCCAGAGGGGAGTCAGCATGAAGGCAGAGCACCTGCCGGGGGAGCTCAACCAGCTGGCGGACTGGAATTTGAGATACATGAGAGACTCCAGCGACTGGCAGCTGGACGACTCAGTATTCCAGGAGATCAGGCATCGGAGAGGTCTGTGTCTGATGGATTTGTTCGCTTTGAGGTTGAACAGGAGGATCTCCACATTTTTCAGCTGGAGACCGGATCCAGAAGCGACGGCGACGGATGCATTTCTCCAGGTATGGGGACCGGCGAAGGAATACGCTTTCCCCGCCGTTCGCCATGATAGCACGTACTGTGGCATAGGACAGGAGATCGGAAGCGACAGTAATTTTAGTGACACCCAATTGGAGGGGTCAAGCATGGTTCCCAGACCTGCTGGAGAGGTTGTACGATTTTCCATTTCTATTGCCACAAAGAAGGGACATAGTCTAGGTCCAACAGGAGAAACTCACCCATTGGTACAATCAGGGAACCTGAACCTGATAGCATGGGCGATTTCAGTAAGGTCTGAACCAAGCCAGGTCTTTCGGGGACGGCTCAGTAATTTATCAAAGAGTCATGGGCACCGGGAACCGGGAAGGCCACAGAGTAGCATGGCGAAGATGGAATAATTGGTGTATGGAGAGATAAGTTCATCCCATACGAACTGATGTAATTCACATTGTGAATTTCCTTGCGGCACAGGCAGCTCAGGCTAAAGCATACAGAACTATTAATACCTACAGATCTGCGATATCTGCAGGACATGAGTACATTAAGGAAAACCAGTGGGTGAACGTCCTTTAATATACCGATTATGGAAAGGTGTCAAGTGCATGAGACAACCTACACCTAGGTATTCGCGTCTTTGGGACGGGAGTGTGGTCTTGCGGATATTTGAGGCCTGGCCGGACAATGAGAATCTTTCTAAGAAATCTCTGTGGGCTAAATTAACTACTTTGTTATGTTTAATTACCTGCAAAAGAGTGTCAATTGTGAAGGCGTTAGAGACGAACAGGAAGTCTTTTTTGCCTACAGGTGTTATATTTTACATTGAAAAAAAGGACAAAAACAGGTATTAAGACTGTAGAATATATGGCATTTCCTGAAAAGCCCAGATTATGTCCAGTTAGGTGTCTGAAAGCTTATGAAACTAAGTCAGATATGGTGGGAACCATGGGGGACTATCAGCTGTTAATAGCAATCAGGAAGCCTTTTAAAGCAGTAGCTTCGGCCACTTTGGCTAGATGGGGGAGATGGTGCATGGCAGAGGCAGGCATTGACATAGGACAGTTTGGAGCACATTCGCTAGAGGTGCTACGGCATCGTCAGCCTTTATGTCAGGGCTCGACTGGAAGATATTTTGAAGGCGGCAGACTGGTCTAATGAGACAACGTTCAAGAATTTTTATTTTAGACCAGTGGAACAGATAGCGTCGTTGGTGGTAAGTAAGCTTTAAAACAGCTTAATCTGAGCCTCAGAGAATTGACATAGAATACAGATTTTCCACACATACGTTACAGAAAGTCACGATTCTATTAAAGACTCGGAGGCGAAAGATTATTCCACCCAATTCAATCGCTATAATGGATGAATGGTAGCAAAAACATTGTTTTAAGAGTATTATAATTTGTAAATGGTAATGTAATGTTTGCCATTATGCGATTACCCACCCGTTCAGGAGGAGATATGTCATGGAATTTATATTTTTTGACAGGATCATAGCAGAAGACAACAACGTTGTGAAGAGGGATCAAAGAAAAGAATAAAGAAGTTGTCTACCAGTTGGGGCGCAAGTTAATAAGTTGTTCGATCAGCGGCAGAAAGAGGAAGGACTGTTGGAATATGCAGTGTTTATAGGGGAAAGTGAAATGGGATTGGACTGGAAAAGTAACATGGGCTTTGTGGACTTATGAAAAACGAACTACGAATTCACTGCAGTTTTTTGGGAATTGTAGTTTTATGTTGCGTTGTTTTTCATAACTGTTTGTTTATACTTTGCTGCTCGGGAAGTAAACAGAAGATCAGAGCATAATCTTTCGCCTCCGAGTCTTTAATAGAATCATGACTTTCTGTAACGAATGTGTGGAAAATCTGTATCTTACAATAGAAAATGTAAAAGGGATGAAAAGCATCCCTCTTCCCTTGGGAACAATAGTTCACCCAAGGAGAATAAAATAAATATAAAAGGGAAGCCCAAAGGGCTCCAAGTAGTACTGCACAAAAGGTGCCGTTGTGCTACAAAAGTAAATTACAGAAGCCTTAGAAATATGGAGGTATACATGATATCCATAAAATAATGAACTAGGATATCCATAGACTGAGCAAAAGACGAGCGAGTGGGGAAAAAGGTTCCCCCTTACTCGGGAGAACAGACCAAAAAAATCCACGAGTCCAGCTAAAAGTGATGGGGTCTTGCAGGTGAGGGAGATTTAGCATAGAAATGAAAATAAATCTACCCATCACTGCACTCCCCGGGATGGATGAGCTACGATACATCCTGCTGTTCTCCATTGTTATACTTCTAATCATTGCAGCATTTTCCACTTAGTACCCACGAGGAGAGCAGCTCCAATAAGTATGTATGTTAGTTAATGAAAAAAAGGTACGGGTGCTTGGTAATAATTGTTAGGGAGTCTTACACTTGTGTGGGGGAGATTAGCGGTGTGGGTCGGAGAAAAAGATCAGTTGGTCATGTCCAAACAAATGTAGGTAATGTGCATGCAAATAGTCGGTAAACAAGAGAACAGACTGTAAATATGAGGAATGAGGGTGGTAAAAGGCTACCATATGTGGAAGTGCAAGGCAGGCCAAAATGGGGATGGCCATGTGGGCGACCCCAGAACAAGCCACAGTTTATAGGTCAGGGAATTAGCAGACCGCAGTGATGTGTGCGCTGTGTATGCAGACTGGGGCTCCCGCCCCTCTGGCAATAACAGGCAGGCTTCCCAAGAAAGTGAGAACATAAAAGAAGGCACCAATGTCTTTGCAGAAATAAGGAAACACATTTATTACAGATAGGGAAGCAGGCTCATTACCAGCACAGTAAGTTAGGCACACTAGACATGGACGATTGTCTGCACAGGCCTGAGGGCATTGATGTGAGAAATACTGGCTAATCACACCCAGAGGGTGAGGGAGATGGAGAGGTCAGAGGGGCAGAGAGTGTGGGAGAGTGAGGGGCACAGAGAGAGAGAAACCAGTAAAGAGCCAGAGGGGCAGGGGCAGAGGAGAGCAGGTTGGGGAGGAAGGGGCACAAGGGGATGGAAAGGGAGTAGGCCAGATTGGGAGAAGTGTACCTGATTGAGTCTTTGTAGCTCAACTTCCCCCACCCACACATCGAGCAGTTCAGCCAAAAAAATAAAAAAATAAAAAGAGACCTAGCCCTGGTTCTCTGTCCACTTATAAGGTTGTTGCTTCCTCCCTGTAGAGCCCACCCACAAGAAGGCAGGGGGCAGGAGGTCAAAATATTAGCAATAAAAAGGGTTGGGATTCCACAGGAAGGGTATGGTGGGATCAAGGGGGAAGGGAGCAGGGACTTGACAGGTGGGCGAACATCCAGAAACAACAGCAAAAGAAGAAGATGGAAGGGCTCCCCCCACCCACACTTGTGGTGACCACAGCTGTTCTCCCGAGTCCAGGCAGGAAGGGGCAGGAATCTGAGCATAGACAAGTCCCTTGGGGGAGCAGGAAAGTCCAAGTGACAGAAAGGGGAGAAGGAGGTCACAGGATGGGGACAGCTGGGTATACATTCATGAACTGGGAAGGGGAAGAGTTCCTCAGGAAGAGGTGATTCACTGGCCGTAAAACTGCCACCTGCTAGCTGTGCCTGGGGTCGGAACAACTGTTATGGAATACATTGAAATGCAGCAATCCCCTGTGCCTGGGTCAGTGCAGTCACATACAGGGAAACACATTTGTGGAAATGTAAAGTCATGCGATACATTCAAATGCACCAAGTGACATGAAATACATTAAAATGCAATATGTGACATATATAAGAAACACAGGTATCCACCCGTGGAGACTCATTTCCAAATATATGCCTTAAACCAATTAAGCTTTGGGGCTGCTGATGAATCACTCTAGCTTGTTTTGCAAGCTGTTAAAGACTGCCTCACTACATTGCGCTTGTTTTTCACCCCTTGATCCTTTGATTCACCTTATTTGGATTATCCAAAATGTCTAACCTCCTTCCTACACAGAGAACTAAGGTAAAGGCAAGATATCGGGTATTAGGAACTTGTAAGTGGGATCAGAGGGACCCACACAAGTCCATGCTCTGACGACAAGTGACAGTAAAGAGAGTCCCCTACCAAGTGTAGGATTGCACTTTCTCCCTTCGGGCATTAGACAGTCCACTGCCGATGCTGAACAATCCTTTTACTGCTATCGCTCCCTGTTCCTTCACTTATCCAAAAGAAAAGCCTCGATCTCTCTGGAGGCGAGTTTTCCATTCCCTTGCCGGGATTGCATTCTGACCCGTCTCAATTGCTGGACAAAGAAACTGATTGCAGTTGATTAGGCTAGTCTGGGGACCCAAAAGACATGAGGGAGAGCCAAGACATCCTTACAAGACCCTTTCAGCATGGCAGTAGTGTAGCTCTAACCAAACCTAAAGTTAGACTACTTGGCAATTTAGGACCAGCATTCCTCTAACGTGGGGAATGTTGGAAGTTCCCCTCCCTTCGTAGTGGAGGACGGATGCACCGCCTATACTCATAGATCATTACTGACAAGTAAGATTTGTAAACTAGACCTCATTTAGATTAACACTAGCATCTGGCTCCTGCATCCAACATGTCGATCGGCCAGAAGGGCAGGAGGTGGAGTGGCAATCATCCACAGGAGGGACCGGCCATACCCAATCATTCCCTCTCACAGAACAAGCTTATTCGAAACACTTGCCTAAGAGCTCCTTTTATCACACAAGGAATACATCACCCTCAAATTCATTTACAGACCACCTCACAGTCGTGACTCTTTCATTAACATCTCCATCTTAATCTCCACTGTCAAATTAGCACACACTAATAAGGTCTTTCTCAGAGATTTTGACATCCTGAGTCTCACACCAACAACCACAATTGAAGCTCACTAGTCACACTGACCGAAACCATGGACCTTAAGCAAACTGTGCTCTCCCCCACTCACAACCAAAGGCAACACCCTATACCTAGTCTTTAGATACCTACTCCCGATTAACCCCAACAAGTGCTCAGAGCCTTGGAGAAACAGTGGTGCAAAAACCCCACAGATTTCACCAACCTCAGATCCCTCTACACCAACTGTAGGACTCTGATCACAGAGGCCAATGCTGCTCACTACTCTACCACCATCACAGCAGCCTCTAACAGGAGCAAAGTCCTCTTAAAAGTAATGAAGCATTGTACCAAGTCCTCCCTCAACCAGAGATGCCAACAACTCGGGTAAAATTCTACAAAAACAGCCTTTTGATTAAAAATAACAGATAATATCCGACAGACCACCGAATCAACATCCCCCAGCTTTAGCCCCTTCTGTACGCCAGTATGCAAACTGCCCTCCTGAACTAAGTTCTCTCCTCTCTGCCCCCAGGAACTCCTACAAATGATCACCTCCCCCAAACCTACCTCTTACTCGACTAGATTACCCTTGACGGGCCCGAGCTCAACGCACTGCTCAGAATCATTAATGCCTCCCACACTGAATAGTAATTCCCAGGGTCCCTCAAGACTGATCTCATACGACCTATTTTGAACAAAACAAAACAAAAAAAAAAACGACCTGGCCATCTACCGGTCCAATACGAACCTCCTGTGCATTTGAAAAATCTTGGAAAAAAAACAATTGCTACAAAACGACTTGCTCAACTACATCTGCTACACGACTTCAGTCAAGGTTCTGTACCAAGCGCAGCATTGAGACAGCCACTATCCAGGTGGTGAACAATACTCTCCAAATCATGGATAAGGGAGACTCATGCCTTCTTTTTCTCCTTGACCGCTCAGCTGCATTCAACATGTTGACCACCGCATCCTCCTCTCCCTCTTTGCTGACAGGACGCGATACTGGCACTGCCCTGAATTGGATTACCTTGCACCTCTCAGGCTGTCACAAGGCCATTAAGATGAATATGTTGCATTCTAACTGACTCCCAATCTCTCATGGATCCTCTTTAATGTTTATTTCTAGTTTTTGGGCAGCCTCCTTAAAGATTCTGATACAGCCATCCACCAAAGTGTGGATATCCACCAATTCGTGGACGATACTCAGTCATACATGAGTGTAAAATACCCGAAGCATAGTCTATGTGGTTACATAGCCATCATCCAGACCTAGATGTTGACTGCCTACCTCAAAACTAACCCCTCCATGACCAAATTCATTCTCATCAGCCCCCTGCTAAACAACTGTACAATACAATGCGCTGCGCTTAGTATGAATAGATTCGCAACTCGCTTATGCTTCACCTGAAGAGCAGCCTGTCCTTCCAGAATCACATGGCCAAGCAGACCCCAACAGCCTGGCCCCAAGTCTCTGCCTTTTACTAAAACAAATACTTCATCCCACTGTATAACTTGTGGACCATAGTGCCGGCTCTTGTGGTCTGGAATATAGATTAGGGAAAAGCCCTTCTGAGGGTCCTTCCAGCCGCTCACTTGGCTCCCCTAAAGGCAGTCCAACATGCAGCAGCACACCTCAGTAACAGAGTGAGGAAAGTTGACCAAATAGCCCCCACCCTATGTTAACTACACAGGCTTTTTCTCTAGGCCAATATACTGTTCAAGACTGCATACATCATCTACAAAGCAGTCGTGAGTTGCAAACCAGTATACCTGGCAACTAAGCTCCACATATCTCGTGGCACACACTCCTAGCACCGCAAATAGACGACTAGCTCGAATCACAACTCACCTGCAAAGAGAGGACTCCTGCAAACAATCCTTCTCTTGTCACACACCCACACTATGGAACTCCACCCCAGTACCTGCTCAAATGCCCCCAAAATTCTCCAATTCAGCAAAGCTGACAAAACATGGTCATTTCAATCTGAACATTTTAACCCTGTACATCCCAGAGTTTGAGCTCATGGGATTCAGGAGTTGGCAGCCAAATGCAAGCAATCCGGTGGGGTGTAGGAACATGTTGCCTGAAAGGCCACTTTTGACGCCTCCACTACAAAACGTGGACAGCAACCATGAGTGCATGGTAGAATACTACAGAATGAAGAATAGAGCTTACAAAACGGATAACCTTTCAAAAACGTGTTCTCACAGGAAGCATTATAGATTGATGGCACCCTCCTGGGGCAATAACTATAGTTTCTTTCTTGGTCATGTAATAAAAAATCTGTGCTAAGCAAGAATGTTATGTTTCTTTAAAAGAGGCAAACCCAAAGACATATTTGGGTCCCTACATTCAAGGACAGCATTCTCCAACCATTTAACTCAACTGGTTAAGACCCCATTTGGCTAGCAATGGCGGGCAGAGGAGCAAGCGAGCGAAAGGACGCGTGTCAGGGAGAAAAAGCTAAATGGCGAGAGAAAAAGAGAAGAGCACGATAGATCATGACAAAATCTGTAACATCAGGCTTAGGATACTGAATTATTTGAGTTCTCACTACAGTACCCAGATATTTCCTTTGTCTAATGTATCCTATTGAAGAGGATTACTTAGGAGCTATTTGACAACATGAACAACCAACACATCCTAACCTGTGGATTTCAAGTACTCTTGTGCAGAGCCCAGGATAACGTTGCAGTCCCTGTCAGTGCATAGGAAGCACCCGACCAATGTGCGCCCATCTGTCATTCTTATCCTCATGTTCTTGTTCAGCAGCTCTTCCAGTTTCTGCCGGGCACGCACGTATGGAGAATCCTCTCTCTCACCATCCGAATCCTGCTCAGCATCATAAAAAGGAAGAAAAACACAAGAATAGATGAGCACCATTGTTCCAATGGACCAGAAGATACAAGGGTCTCTCTGCAGCACATTTTGAGTTCCTACAGGTAAGGGAGCCTGGGTGTGATTTGTAAAGGCTCAGATCCGGCTCTAAATCACTGGCAAACATTCTGGTATACAACTAAAGATGGTTACAGCTGTAATGAATAATTTGTCTGCCTTCTCCTCTCCGGCCCACAGCAATGGAGAGTTTATCATGTAATTGTATGAGCCCAACTGTAATCAGTTGCTGTCAGTGGTGGACTAGTCTACAGAGAACTCGAGATTTCTTGGTGGGAATCTACCCCATGGGAGACATTTATGGGTACACTGTGTGGGTGAAAACTGAAAATGTCAAATGTAATGTGTTCCTCGGCTATATTTGTGATCATAATAAGTCTATGCTAACTGCCATGTTGAACAGCGCCTTACTGTCAATTCTGTGCAGGCCCTATGTTCTAATATGCGTGTCTTAACCACAAGATCAATGCCTACTGCCTAGCAGTGCATCGCTTCCATAGTTCCCACCTGACGTGTTTCTCGCTTGATATATATAGGTGTGTTTTTGAGAGAAGACTTTCTAGGCAAGACGGCCTTAGCAGACGGAAATAGTCATTAAGTAAGCAAGCCAGTGTGCGCTTAACCGTGTGTGAACTGTAGAAGTAGCTTGCACACCAGGAATAGCAATGTTTAATAAAATGTCTTCCGCTGATAAACTAGATTGCAGGGGTTAAAATTGAAATTCATAGAGCTGGAGCCGGAAGTAGTGTCAGGATATTCCTCGCCCCAGCAGTTACTCATCGTGACCCCCAGAGGTATCTCACTTCCAAATAAGAAGCAACTATAATTTTGTGTACAGTACATATGACTATTCATGTTTACATTCTATATGTTTACTAATGCACCTTTTATGCAAATTCCCAAACACCGAGCTAATATTCAGATAAGTATATTTGTGTTCACAGTCGGCTTGGGGAGCCAAACGTAGCTTCTTGTTGCCGTTAGTATCAAGCAAATCAGGCGCTTCTAGGCCCTATCCAGGAAGCAAATATCTCCTAGCTCCCTTTAATTTCAAAGCCTGAGATTGTGCCTTCCCAAGCATGAGAACTAAGCCTGTGTCTAGAGTTTGTATGCTTCAACGTTTCACCAGGTCTCTTCACTTCTATCCATGGGGGAGCCCTTTCCTGTGAGGCTAGGGAGATGAGGCCGCTACCGAATAGTTGCACGAGGGCTGGTAATATGCAGGAGGACCGCATAGGGAGGGGCCCCCTCCTGGGGATAAGGACATCCACCTTACCACCACACCATATGAAACCCTAGCGTCAAGGTTACCCTTTTCACCCACAATGGATAGTGGAACCATGTGTTTTTGTGACTCCAGGACTGGGACGAAGAAGAACATGAAAGACCTATGGAGTAACCATATGCAAAGCCAGCCATGTACTGTCAGAAGGTGGCTCACTGGAGGCATGAAGAGTGCCACAGAAACTTTCTCAGATGGTGTTAATGTTACACAAGGGCGGAGTCAACAGTGTAAACAAGGAAGCAAGGACGGCCTAAGGATCTCTCACTGTGGAAGTCAGCTGTACACAAAGGGAGCCCGGGAAGTTCTAAGTTGGAATGCTGTAGCCGGAGCAGTTGCATGTCTCTGGGAAGGAGAGAGGAACAACAGGATGTTACTGGAGCTTTCTGAGAGCTGGGTCCAGAAAAAATGCAGATATCACGAGCCTGCCACAGAGCTGTGCAAGAAGCAAGAAGGAGAGGCCCCCTTCAAGCCACCAGGAAGAACCGGAGCCGTGCCCAAAAGCCACCACAGGCAACAGGAATGGCAGGAAGATTGGGTGGGGTACGGGAAGAGGCCCAACTCAAGCAGAGTGCACCAGGAGTCATCTCCCTCATCACAGTGGTCAGACCCATACCGCTGCTCAAGCAGAGTGCATCAAAAGTCATCTATCTCAGTGCAGTGGCCCAGTCAATATCCTGCTCGTTACAGTGGTTCAACCAATACCACTGCTCAAGTAGATTTGAGAATGATTTACAAGAAAGATAATTACCCATCAGATGTTAAATGGAAACCAAATAAGGCCATGAGGTTTCTACTTCCTGGAAAGAGTTGACGCGACTGATCCAAGTTGTCTGCAAGAGTGCTGTGAAACCACTGTGGGGAACTTTTATAAAGGAACCATGGGGAAGGGAGTCATATCCCTGGCCCCTATTTGAAGGGACAGTGAAAGAATCATGGCTGCTATAAGACTGAAGCAAGATACTAGGAGAAGATAGTCTCTCTCTAGGCGAAGTAGACACACACTTTACTTGTGTTTTAAATTTTATGGTGAGATTAGTTGGTTTCTGACAGAGGACAGAGCATATTTCATTTGGACAGACATTCTCACAGTTCACCAAAGGTTTCCTAGGTTGAGGCAGGGCACGCCTCTTAAAAATGTAGGGAGAGATAGGTTTCTTTTTACGTTCTATAATAAAGGTCTGTAACCACAAACATGACCCCTCCTCGTCAGTCTCCTTCTTGTACACCCTCACAATGGTGAACCTGAACATTCACCTGAAACATTGTTGCTTGACGATCTCATGCCATGTCTGAACCTCGCTTTCCATTGAAATGCATGTGTGCTCTCCTGCATAAAACCTCTGTGCCTGGAGGGAGTGGGGTTTGCTGTGCCGAGTCTTGTTCTGTTGCTGGGTTGCTGTTGTCCTGTCCTATCAAAGACATTCACCAATCTACCTGTAGAGTGTGCGGTTGGTTTTTCTACAACACCTGGTTTCCTGCCCCTCTTACCAAACCCCTTTACTATCATTTCTCCCCATCCCTTTGAAGCGATATACTTTTATGTTGAACTACTTTTTAATGCCTGGTTAGGGACAACTGTGCTGTAAAAATTCACAATTTTGACCCTTTTTTCAAAGTTTTCTTGGGCAGAGAACACCAAAGTTCTGCTTTTGTGGCTTTGGTTTCCTCGCACAATGTAATCCGAGGCCACTTTGAAAAATATTTCCAGCACCACATTGGGTTCTCAGTCCACCCCCGATTGCTATTGGATAGAGACACATGCGCAACTCAGTTTGCTCATTATACCTTTTTAGCGCAGCATTCACATAATAGCTGGCAATGTACCCTTACTCAAATTCGGTTCTCAACCCAGCAACTAATTCACTTGCACAAACAGTACTCATATCAAACACTGTATCCAGTCTTGTTACTGCAATTTTCATCGCAGTTATTTTATCCAACAATTACCTTTTTTTTTAAATAGCAAAATGCAGAGGTGGGTGGGAGGTGCATATTATCTCCCTATCCCTCCCTCTTCCTCCCTCACCTCCCTGTAATTTGTGGTAAAAAAATAAAAAAGGACAGCAACAAAAAGCTAAGATTAAAATCAAATACACCAACTGGACACAGCTGGTAAAGATAGGATACTGTTACAGTACACATCTCTCTACCAAGGCTATTGTGATTTTCCAACAATGTAATGTATAGTCTTCTCTGGTAATATGAGGGCTATGGTCTACTGTGTTCCCAAACAACCCACAGTACATTTAGCTGCTATACGTCACAAATACAAAATATTGGCCAACAGATAATGTGAGAAACCTGAAGGTTACTCCCTGACTAGTCCCCGACAATCTGTCGTCCAGATGGCAAGGACACAGCCATCGCTACTGGATCCAGTTCCTGGGAGTGGACTAGTGAGAGATGATTACCTGGATGGGCGCTTCTCTGGGAGTGGAAGTGGGATACCGACAGGTGAGACGTGGTATCCCCCTTCTTACAACACCTTTTCCCCCCCATCATACCCTGTAGGATACGCTAACACTACTCCACCTTTTCCGACGCAACACTTTTGCACACCACAGAAGATGACGGACAAACACCAGAGATGTTTACCTGACATGTCCCAGTACAAGGGTCTGGAAATTGACCTGAATCTCACACACCGGACGGCCCTTTCCCTTCCCCACAGGGATAAAAGGTGGAGCATGAGAGCACAATACGAGCAAGGCAGACCGCACAAAGAGAGAGCCAACTCAGCACGGCAGTTCAAGGAGGAGTAGTAAAACGGCGTGAATTGAGAGGTTGCCAAGGAGAGACGCGACCTTGCCCCTTCCGACCAAGGCCTGTGAAACCTCTGCAGAAGGAATTGTAAGGCTGCGAACAACAGCCAGTGTATGTGGCAGCAGATGTCAACGGTACACTGGGCCATCTTCCGCTCACAACAAAACTGGGATAGACGCTGGGCCCCATGGTATCCGCCTTGACTCCAGAGACAAGAACAGCCAAGTGGTTCATCACAGCTGGCGAGTCGAGGGGGGGCCGATAAGAATCCGGACTGTATTGAAAGAAAGTGGCAATCTGCTAATTAAAGAAAGTACAAAGAACTGTTGATACGCAATAGTTAAGCCAGCTATAGAGGAGTCAGGCACCATGTGGGTGCTCACTCAGGAAACTCTGGATGATTACCATGTTGTTGAAACTACCATTACCAGAATGCCTTGCGAGAAAGGCAAAGAGGAGGTCAAAGTGGTCATACAGGGATCTAGTAAAATCCTCTGTACAGTCGAAAGCCTTTGACCGACAGATGATTGTGAAGCTAAGGAAAGCGAATCCCACCTTGTAAGAACTATTCAAGCAATTGTATGATTGGCAAAATTAGCAAGAGTGAACCCGATGGTGGGAATCCGATAAAGAGGGGACCAAGCCGAAAGTGGCGATAAAAAGTGCGTTGACAAGAGTGAACCCGGCAGAGGGATATCCACAATGAACTGTTTAAAAAGACATTAAGATTCATGAACGTCACAGACGAAATTGTGTTAAAAGCCGCACCCGATCGAGGGAAGCAAACATTCGAAAAGGGTCTGAGCCCGGAAGTGGGGGATCCAAGGGTGAAAAGGCATGACCCATTGTGCAAACAGAAAGTAACTTTTGTTTATTTATTTTGAAGACATCAGGTCTTCGGAGGCAAGAGACTTTTTGTAGAAAAGAGGCTTAAACACTGAAGGCATAAAGCGGAGAGCAGAGCGGTTAGCTCGTGCTGGGGAAGCTCGAGCGTGTGCTGTGCACAGGAGTCCCACCTTGTCCCGTGCACAAAACGTGGGAAAGGGAGACCCCGACAACCGCATCCTGACTTATTATTTCTTAGTATAGGCCTTTTTATTTGACAAGACGCCACTAGGACTGCCTTATTATTATTTGATGGTTGTAGCTTTCTCCCATCTTAGATTTAGATTAGGTGTTTTTCCAACCCACATTTACAGTTTAATAAACACGCTTGAACTGTGATCTCTTGAGTCAGTCTTTACATTTGCCACCATAAGTTCCTTGCCATAAGTAATGTTTTGAAGAACAAGGATGTCAATTTCGATCAGCCATAATTTACAATAATACATTACAGATGGCAGAGGCATTCCCTGCAAGGGTGCCTGTACATTAGCACGTTGAACAGATGACTTACAAGGGTGATATTAACCTAGGGAGGAGCTTCAACGCAAAGAAGAATCCTGCACAAACATTAAAAATTACATTATTAGGCGGCACTGGAGGGGTTGCTGGGGTCTGGTAGTACTAGAGGATGGTTGGGCAAGGAGTGGAGTGGATCTTGCTCTTTGGCCAGTAGGTGAAGTTTCAGCCAAGCTTTGAAGATATTCACTGCGCTACGTCCACTCCATTTAATAGCATTAGCACAGACCCATTTAATCCAACACTCAATGGAGCAACAGAACATCACAGCTGCACTTGTCCGTTTGCATACCTGATGTACTACCCCGCACCATGAGGTGAGGCTTTTCCAGTCTGTTCACATACCTATACTGACTGTAACCAACATGCTTGTTCCTGCACCCTACAAATTGTACTATGCACTTTCTGTAACTAGTTTACACTCTGTGGTGCGCCCACAGCCTCCTGCCCTTTCTTGCCTGCATTTCTGCTGCACCCATGTTCCATGAGATGAGGCCTCACTTACTATACACCACTGACCTTTTCCTTTTTCCTGCTTGCACCTCCAATTTCGGCCCTACCATTAGGAGTGATCCCATCCAGACTCTGCACACCCATCTGTATTGCCCCCTGCTTGTTTGTACTTTGATGTATCCCACCATACCATGATGCAAGGCTTTTTGCATCTACCTACCTATAACCACTGGTCTGACACTTTCAGCCCTGTGCTCTTTTGTATTTAACATACCTGAAACCACAACACCTTCAGCCCTGCAGTGTGTTTTTTTATTTAACCTACCTGAAACCACTGGATTGACACTTCAGGCCTGCGCTTTGTTTTGTACCATTTGCTTGTCTGCATGCCTGATGTAGCCCCCTGTACTATGAGGTGAGGCTTTTCCAGTTTTGCACACACACTTGTATGTAACCTGTAACCAATATGCGTATTCTGGCACTTCGCGAATTGTACCATGCGCTTTCTGTAACTAGTGCCTAGATGCCTGTGGGTTTTGTGCGAAGAGAGCTTACACAAGGTCTCATACTCTCAGGAGGAGCCAGGTGCTGTGTACACCCGCTCTCCGGTCACTTGGTTCTGACATGCTCACCATACCACAGGAAAGGAAAGCTTGGCCAGTCAGTGCTTCCTGGAGCAGTCGCATGCCGGACCAACTTCTGCATGACTTCATGATGATGGACTAGGGAAGAAACACTTGGTTAGAGAAAGAGAAAATCCGTTATACAAGGGAGAGGAGGGAGAACGGGACGCCGAGTAGGTCCAATCCCAAGCCCTGCAGGAACCAAGAGACCGATCTGGAGAGTTTTAGACTAAACTTAATTAACAGAACTATAAAATCCTGGGGAGGATCAAGGAAATGCACAGTTAGGGCCGCAATCCAAGAGAGAAAAAGAGAAGCCTAGGCTGATGATGAAATCCCACAAGCAGAAAGGTCTCCAGTCCACTGAAGGCTATTTATTACCTCTGGCAGAAGACAGCGGAAAAATGTTCTGCAGACCTTCTCAGGGCAATATCTCCAATGTCAGAGACCAGAAGGAACAAGCCAAGTCAGAGACAAGAAGAAATAAACCGGAGTCTGTTGAAGGCTCAAGCCCAGGACAATCACTGTTATGTGGGTGACAATATCATAGTCCAACAAGATTCTCAGGAAAAGGGGAGTTATTGGGGCGTGGTGGAGAACTTCCTTAACTGGTGGTAAGCAACAGCAATACTGTAACAGGGGGGTGGGTCGTGCATGTAAGAAAGCTACTGCGGTCTAAGGGGTAAAGGAAATACTTGATGGTATCCTGGTCCTTGAACCTTGGAAGAGCAGTAGTTATCAGAGTGCATAAATGTGTGCCAGAAAAAAAACAAAAAGAAAAGGAGAGAGTAGGGTGCTATATCCCCAGGGATGGTTACTTGATTAGGGAATTCAAACACTAGGTCCTTTGGACACACCATTTCGCACATTTGGTTATGCCTCCAGACTCTTTTCGGAATATTCCCCCTGCCCCCTCTTGAAATATAGTGGGAAACCCCAAGTTCTGTGCTGCACCAATAGATGTGATGATGATCCTGATATTAGTTGACTCTTTCAATACAAACAGATTGGATTATATTTAAATGACCTATTAAATGTACGCCCTTCTATAGAAAATACTCCTGACAAATTGAATCACTGTTTTTTTTTTTTTATTTGAAAAATCTACAGTTTTAACATATGTAAAAACTTTTGTTTCAATTCTACTGACATTGCACCAAACTCCTCCAAAACCAATAGCTCTTCACATAAAGGAAAGGAAGAAGACAGATGATCAGAAACAAAGATAAGAATACATCAGGAGAGCAATCGGTCAGTAATTGTCCGGGAAATCCCAGCTACCTTTCTTATGGACGGGGACTATAATGGCTGTTAGCCATGACACCGGAAGACATTTTTGCAGAGCAATGCAGGCAAATAAACGCTCAATAAAGGTGGCCCAGACAGTTAGATCCTCTTTGAGAATCACATTGCTGATCAAGTCAGGGCCAGCAGCGTGAGAATTCTTTAGGCTTTTGATTGACAGTTCAATTTCATCGAGCGAGTAGGCAACAGCCCAAGGACCCTGACTTGCAGCTGAATAACACACAACAATAGAAATTAATTTTTAAAGATTAATTCAAGTCAGTTTTAACAGATTTCTGTGCAAATTAAAACTGTGTACAATTGTTGGTAAAGGGTTCCTACTCGTGGGATGGTTGTGAAATAAGACATGGGTACCCAGAGAATGGCCAAACAAGACAGGTGGTGGCCTCATAGTCATCCACAAGACCTTGTGGCCCTGTACAAGACTTGATGTCAACAACATTTGTTTCTTCAAAGTCCTCTCCTGCCACTTCCCGCTCTCCCCGACAGACATAGTCATCTTGTATCTCATCTACAGACCACCCAAACCCAACACCATCTTCATCAGAGACTTCACCGACATGGTCACCACCATGTCCTCACGCACACCAACATCATCGCCCTAGGTGGCTTCTACCTCCCAGGCAACAAGGCAACAAGGCCACCAAATCGATGAAGGAAGCTCTCCTCGGCTAGCTCGACACACTAAACCTCACACAGCACACAAACGACCCAATGTACGAGAAAGGCAACATCCTCAACCTAATTCTCACTGCACTGTCTTCCCTCCACTATATCTCTCCTCTCCCGATTCACTGGTGTGACCACCTGTCCATACCTTCAACATCCTGCATACCACCCCAGTCAAGCACTCCCAGCAGAAACCCATCAGACAAACCTTCAGGTCCTTTGAAGAACTTCCAGATGGAAGCCCTCGACAATTTCCACCTCACATGGACCGAACTGTGCCTCTCTACTGATAGCATTCAACACCACCCTCTTAGCCGCCATCGACCGTCACATGCGTCAACGCACCTGCAAACCAAAACCGTCAGCGCCCTAGTATGCACAAGAACTCAACAGCAGCTAAAGAGTAATCAGGAAACAAGAAAAAACCTGGCGCTGTTCCAGAACCGCATCCGACCTGGCGCTCCTCAAGGAATTCCGAACAACCCGTCGACAACTAATCAACATAGCCAAGGCTTCATACTATCAGAACACTATAGCAGAAGCAGACAACAAAAGCAGAGCCCTCTTCAAAGCTGTCAAGCACTGCATCAACCTGCTACCTGGCCCTGCCATACCACACTCCATCGAAAAATCCATCGCCATTGTTAGGAAAGATTCCCATTTATGTGTAATTTTCTCTCCAGTTGTGTATCCAACTTTTTGCTGCTGTTTAAACACCATAGTCTGACTTTGCCAGTGAAGCACAGTCTTTCTGCACTCCACTGGACTTTCGCTCACTTTTTTAAAGGGAAACTGACATGCCCTTAAAGTCAGTCAGTGCTGGGAGACTTTGCTTTCTTGCAATGTTGGGTCTTCCTTTTGTTTTCAAAGGCCCTAGACTCCCTCAAAGGAATTTTCAGGAGAAATGCAGATATGCCTTGGACAGGGCTGGTGGCGGCTTATCTTTTCACTTATTTTTAACCCTTTCTTGCCATGAAAACCGCGTTTTTCCGCGATTGGCACAGGAAGGTGGCCTGGCTACAAAATGGCCATGCCACGAGGTTCTTTGTCCTGTCCTTTGGCCATCTTGTCCCTTTGCCTTCCCCAGGTCGAGCCGACCCGGGTCAGTCCTTATTTGGGCATACATGCTCAAGTGAAACACCAAGCTTTCGCTGGCTTCTGCATGCCTTGTGTGTGTGCTTCCAGGATGTGGGCTGGACTGTCTAGATCCAATACACATCCTGGGTGCCAGAGAGTCTAGTGTGCTGTGAATGACTGGGACCATTGTGGTTCGTGATTGGTCCACGGCCGGTGTGCCTGTATGTGAGCAGATCTCCCATTGGGTCCTCTTCGTTTTGGCGCAAATGAGATTCCGGATAATAGAAGGCTCCAAACACCCACATCAGGTCGTTCTCGAGTTCTCACTGAACATAGGATAGGATCCTGAAACTAAGAAGCAGAGTCAAAGAACCACTGGTGACCCGCTGGAAGGTTTGGCACAGTGATCCCACTGTTCTCCCGCTGGACCCCTCTGCATTTCATCAAACTAGAAGGTCTACAAAAGCGCTTTGAACCATTTGAATAGTGGGACCAACTATTCACGGCACCTGCAAGTAAGCCTCTTCGGAAGTGTCCCTGGGCCAAACAGTGGGCGGACCAGCTTGCGCAGGATCTTTGCTCTGAAACCGCCGCCATTTCGAGGAGAACCTTCAAACGTGGTACATCGCAAGCCCTGCGTTCAAAGCACTTTCACATCGAATTTCAGGTCTGGAATAATGAGAGTGCACCTGTACGGAGTACAAGCTTTTACTGTGTCGTCCAGCCATGGTGACAAACTTCGCAGGTGCCTTGCTGCGGTGTGCCCTGAAACCTGCTACAGTGCAACTGGTCTGATATATCCACCAGAAGCAGAGAAATCGCCACTGTACCGCCAGGGAATCATAGCTGTAACTTTGCCGCTGAAAGCCGCAGAGCCGCACAACTGCCGCATTTGAGCCTGCAACCGAAGTGAACTCGACTGCCGAAGTTTGGTCCTGAGTGCGCCGGGGGTTCGTGAGTACTTGCAACCCTTACCGGTGGCCCCTAGCGCATCCACCCACTTTTACGCACGAGTGTCCCCTGAGGGCCACTCACCTTTCCACAGGTAGCTTGTACAACCGCCGCATTCCTAACTCCTGGAACCTGTTCTGCCCTTTTTGGGAGACCCTCCATGAATAGTGGGAACTTGTTCTTCATTGCCTCACCTACCTTCCTGAGCTGCTGCAGCTCCCATAAGAGACCCTGTTTTTCCTAGTGTGCACCAGCATTTGGAAGTACATTGAGCACTAGGCTCCTCTCTCCGTAGGGACTGGACTGCCTCTCAGTTAGGGTTTATTTAATGAAGAACTGCCTAAAGACTATCTGTACTGCTCATTTCCTTCCCTTTTAGGTTGTGGAACCATTCTGTGCGTTTAACCCTTTAGGCCACTTGGTATTGTATATGTGTTAGAGTAGTGTTGTATTGGTTTAATGTATTACTGTTGATAATTACTTTATGTTGAAGTTCAAATGCCTTGAATATATGTACATGTATTTTTAATATATATATATATATATATATATATGTATATATATATATATATACACACACACACACACCTGACTGGGGGTTATTTGTAGTGTCCTTTACTGTGTGTGCTCATTGAGGTCTTTCAGTCACCCTCACCCCTCCCGAGACCTAGTCTTGACCACTGCCAATGCTACTTTGATTGGTCTGGCTTGTCCAGAAGGTAACCCTGTTCCAAGAAACTAGGCTGACCTTGAGATCCTCTGCCCACCAGGTCAGAGTTCAGAAATCTTTCTTAACAGCCATCAATACCTTCATCAACGAAATAAGCACGATTCGTCAGCACATAAACACCAGCTCTGCATCCACAGACCAACCTCACGTCCCTACGTGCGGAATCTCCACACCCAGGACAACAGAGGACCTGGTAGAAACCCTGGCCACCCACAAAGCCACATCATATACAGATGACATCCTCCCAGCATCCATTCTCAAGACCCTCCCCTCAGAAGCTCTCCTTCGCTACCTGGAGATCATCAACATCTCCCTAACTCAAGGCACCTTTCCATTGAGCCTAAAGACCGGCCAAATCCTCCCTCTACTAAAAGGAATCCACTCCGGATCCCAACAACCTAGGCAACTATCGCCCCATCGCCCATCTTCCCTTCCTAAATAAGATCATAGAGAAGTGGTAGCCCCGCAACAACAGCAACACATTAACACCAACAATCTCCTCCAAACCTACCGATCCGGTTTCAATACCAGATGCAGCATGGAGACGGAAACCATACAGGTGGTCAACGACTCCCTCAACATCCTCGATGACAGCCACCCTTGCCTACTGGTTCTACTCAACCTCCCAGCCACTTTAGTCACAGTAGACCACCAGGCGCTCACGGATACCCTACATCGGTGCATGCTGATCAGTGACCTTGTCCTATGTCCCGGGAGGATAGCGCAGTGGCAATGTGCTCGCCTTGGAAGCAAGACGACACGAAGCAACACAGGTTCGATCCCCGGGTCCGCGCTTAGAAACCTCTGGGTGTTCGAGTGCATTATAAATATGCAACTAAGACAACAACAAAAAAAATTCTAACAGCGCCTCTATGCATCTGGGCTGCGTGAGTGCTTTAAAAATGCAAATAACTAACTATGCTGGTTCAAGTCCTACCTTACCAACCGCCAGCAGTTTGTTCAGATTGGACTTCTCTAGACTACCTGTGGAGTTTCGCAGGGTTCCATCCTCTCCCCCAGTGATCTTCAATCTATACATGAAGCCGCTGAGAGCCCGCCTAGCCACACACAGCATCCACATCCACCAATACGCCAACGACATACAGCTATACCTCAAGACCGACTCCATCAAGGACATCCTCTGCCTCTGGCTGATCCAGTCGTGGATACGCAGTGCATACTTGAAGCTCAACCTCTCCAAGACCAAATTCCTACTCCTCACCAACAACACGAACATCCAGGCATACAGACCTGACTATCAACCGTGAGCCCCGAGGGCTTCACACCCAAGCTCTCCTTTTGCGCCACTTCCCTTGGGTCAAGGGGCGTGCAAGTAACCCTGGAGGTAACCCTGGGGAGCTCCTATCTGAGATCCTGCAATTGATTATGCTACAGCGACTATGCGCTATGATATTCAATAAAAAACACAGCCAAAGACAAAAGGCACCCTGTATCCTGTCCAGAAACCAATGAAAATTGGATTTGGCAAGTTGAAGAAATAAGCGTTTGAAGGAGCGCCTCCACGATCCTCAAAACGGTCGCCGGCGATCAGCGACCTACGCTGGAGGGAAGAGTAGCACAGCAGGGCAGAGTGGTCCACTCGAAACATGCAGCGGAACTACCGGACTCAGTCCCCTTGCTACCTGAGATGGCAAACTCCTCATGAGGGAGCCTGCTGCTTGAGCAGCCGACGAAAAAAGCAGCGTACCGAGCCCCGAGCATCTGCGCAGTGGGGGCAGGGCGCTGGGGAGTCCAGAGCGGCTTGCCTTGTGGGCAGGGAGTGTAACCTGTGGACCGCGGAAGATACCCTGTGGAGGCCCTGGATGAGGTAGGGATCTGCAATTCGCCATTCGCCCAACGCAACTGCCTGCGGGAACCTTATTGCACGGGAGGAGCGCCATATGCCCATTGGCCGGCGACCGCTAACAGATTGGGGGCAGTGGACGGTGCATCAGCCCTGCTACGGAGCAAAAAAACTGGCGCGCAACGGCGCAATGCACTACTCTCAATTGCACTCAACTGCAAACACGTAAGACGGAGGCAACGAGGGAATTGCCCCTGTCTGAGAATTAAGGACTGCAGACCACAAAACACAGCGAGTCACGGAGAGTGCGCTGAGGGCTGCCCGCCTTACACCGCTGCTTTGGGCTTTGGACTGATGTTGGATCCGGTTAACACACCTGGACATCCGACCTGAAACTGGTGAACCCCCCCCGGGTGGGACCTCAATCATCATCACACGCCGCCAGAGTCGCTGTGACGCCTGGGAGTGAACTAGTTGGGGAATAGAGCGCTATCACTAGATATTAGACCCCTTGTGTGTAAATGCTAAAATTGATTGCGACTTTGAACACTCTAGAATTGCTATAAGTGCATTATTGAGGAGCCAAGTGCTGTGGGGCGGAGCACCTAGCCCCCATACCTAAACTGCGACCTAGGACTCAAAATATCCCCTGTGGATGCTGGGACCTGGCCCAGGGCGGATGCAGCCATTTAACACCAATGGCCCTTGAGTGACGGCTGCAGGGTACCTCAGGAGGACAGGAGGGACTGCCCCCGCGCAAAAGTTAACAGAGGCTACTGCAGAGAAGCGCAAGGTCTCCCCCATTGCACACCAACCGCTAACTTGTGGCCATAAGCACGTCTGAACACTGCAGAAATCTGGACCGTTACTGTTGTGGCGAGAAAGGGCTGCGACCACTGGAACGTTTTAACCCGGAAGAGTTGGTTATCAAGCCTGACACAAAGGTCCACTTACCTGAGTCTGTGAAATAAAAAAAATAAAAACACAAGCCTGTGGCCTGCACCCATTGACTGAGCCACTGAGGAATGCCTCCACATCACTTGAGCCTCATAACTGACAGTGCCAGCGATCTACTGAACTGATTCACGCCTGACCAGCTGATTACGTACCGCCATGTAGTACGAGGGAGTCCCTGCATCAACTCACGCCTATGTGGACAAATCAATAAGCTACCTTCATCAAATCACAGAAGGCCACCCTGAACCGCGGACCAGGTTGGGGGGAAACAACTGGAAGCTGAGAAAGTGAGAACTGGAGTGTGTGCCAGAGAAGAGAACAGCGCAGAACCCAACAAAGTCGCTGTGCTTGGCCTTGGGGCTGCACACAGATCACTAGGGTGGCTGGATCTGCCTGTACCCAGCAAAACACCCAATCACTCAACCAACAAGACACACGCTCCCCCTGCGGCGGGGTCACCACATACCGATCATACCACCACTCATTAGACGGCGGGGCCAATACACGCACTCCTCGGAGGGCGGATTCTCGAGTCACAGTCCAGAAGACAGATAGGGCACTGGCGGCTAGCTCTGGCCACAATCATACAGCCATGTCCCCCGCCAAGGGCAAAACAAAGTCAACAATAATGTACTCCTTTACAGCGGCTAAACAGAGACCTCTGGCGCAACTTGACACGATGGCACAAGGAGAATCACAGGCCTCTGAAGAGAATTCCAAGGATGATCAGGTGATGCAGGCTATAGATGCACTCAGAACATTCATAGATACAAAGATTGATGAGGTCAAGTCGGATATGCAGCTCATGAGGCAAGACGCACGCAACCTGACAGAAAGGGTAACCACTGCGGAGGTTGGCCTCCAGGAATCGGTGGAGACCACAGCTGACCTGAAGCCGAAAGTGCAGGAACTTGAGAAGAAGGTGGCTATATTAGAGGTGAGGTCAGAATAAGCGGAAGGATGAGCACGCCGCAACAACATCCGCCTCCTGGGAATGCTGGAGGGCGTGGTCGGCCCGGACCCGACTGGGTTTGTGGAGACTTTCCTACAACAAGAAATTGGCGCTGGTCGGCTGTCCCAGGGTTTTGCGGTGGAGAGGGACCACAGATCCTTACAGAAGAGGCCACTGCCGGGCTCGTACCCCCACCCGATGATTGCATAAATCTTGAATTTTCAGGATAGGGAAATAATACTTAAATATTCAAGAGAAGGTGGGGCAATCAAAAGAGACAACTCCAAGATCGTCATTTACCCGGATTATACACCTACAGTACAGCAAGCAAGGAACTCCTTTGTACCGATAAAAGCGAGACTCCGGCAACTGAACTTAATATATGTTACTATATCCATCCCGCCTGAAAGTGCTATACAAAAGGGAGAGCAGTATTCCTGGAAACACCAGCGGCGGCTAACATGTGGTTGGAGCACAACAATCTGGCTGGAGGAGAAGAACTGATCACGTGAGCAGCACTGAACGAGGGAGGGTGAAAGGGCTCTTGAACAGAGGGCCTACGCCAAGAACTGTGATAACGTGATTATACTGTCTACTAGACCACTGTAGTGTTGATTTGTATGCTTATTTGGATGGCGAGTCCGCTGGGCCGCACAAACTGCGCACTAAAACCCACCCCACAAAATGACTAATGCAGGCCTGTTGCTAGCACAATACCTGCGCCAAATGACCTGGATGGGCCTTGAAGGCGCAGGAGCACCCGAACGCTGCGGAACCACAACAGCAGCTGGGTGCAGTTACTTGTTTATGTTTGTAAACTTGTTCATTATGGTTGTAGTGAAGTTAATTGTGAAGTCTCCAGATGAAGAGGGGGCGCGTCGACGCAGGTCGCGGGAATGATAATGAGTCGAGCACTGATGGGTGTTAGAGCAGAGGGAGGTCCTCGGACATGACTGCCAGGGTGGTAGGACAGAGACAAGGAGGGGGAAGGGGCAGGGGAGGGGGGATTCCTAGAACTTGATACCAAAAAGCCATGGCTACGCAAATTAAAGTGTTGACGTGGAACATAAGGGGAATGGGTACCTATCTCCGCAGAAACCGGGTCAAGTCTTATCTGAACAGAAACAAGATCTCCATAGCCCTATTACAGGAAACACACCTGACGGAAGAGGCCATGTCCAAGCTGAAAGAGTGCTGGGGCGGACAAGGTTATGGGGCAGTGTATTCTAAATACGCGAGGGGTGCATTTACGTGGATCAATCCTCAGATACAGTTCACATTGGTAAAAGTGGAGGCAGATATGGGAGGTAGATACCTAATACTGTGGGGCTATATTGAGCAAACTGAAACATGCATAATTAAGTCTTACTTCCCCAACTGTAATATACCAGCACACCTAGACATACTAAGCACTAATATAACCCAACACAGAGGTAGCTTTTTTATCTGGGGTGGGGATTTAAACTGTGTGAGAGACTTAGACCTCGACAGGTCCACCCCGCCGTTAAACCGCAATGCAGCGGCCTCTATAGCATTGAACTAAGGACTAGGCCAATTGGACTTCGTGGATGTTTGGCAGGAGCTGCACCCGGAAGAGAGGATACTCCCATTTCTCCTCTCCGCAGGGCCTGTACACTAGGCTTGACTAAATATTCGTGGGTAGAGACCAGCTCCCGCAAATAGAAGCCGCACAATATACGGGTAGATCAATCTCCGACCACTCGCCTTTGGAAGAAATCAAACTGATAGAGATCGCTGCCCAGGGGACAAAGGAGGAAGAAGAAACACCGAGTAACTAGAAACAAATACAAAGAAGCATGGGAGAGGCTCGCCAAGTTTGATTATAAAACAAGATCCATCAGGGCTCATAGAGAAGGGGATAAACCTAGCCGACTACTGGCGTGGCTCTGCAGAAGGGAGCATCCTAGGCATCTAACGACTGCACTCAAAGATCCTGGGGGGCGGGGAGGGGTGCTCCAGCAAACTCAGCAAGCGATAAATTACACTTTTAAGTCGTTCTATACCCACTGATATGCACACGACATTCCGATACCCCCAGAAGATATCCAAAACACACTTGAGGAGATCGGTCTACCAAAACTGTCACCCACACAACGTGATACACTAGACGCAGATATCACCGTTGAAGATATTAGCGATGACATAAAATCCCTGGCCACTAGCAAAACTCTGAAGCGACAGGCTACCCCCATACTTTTACAAAACATATGAGGCATCTCTCGCACCACTGCTCCATGGGGTGTTCCAGAAAGCATACGAACTAGGCATATTACCGAGTAGCATGAGGGAAACACTTGAGGTACCCTATACTTAAACCTGGGAAGCTGGCAGACGATTGCGATGCATACCGCCAGCTCACAATGCTTCACTATGATGTTAAGATATTGACCACCATACAGGCAAAGCACCTCTCCGGGTTGATAGGTGGGTTGGTGCACAGTGATCAGAATGGCCTTGTGCCGGGTCGCAACACAATTGCAAACATCGGCAGGCTTCAACACATCATGGCACAAACAGAGTTAGAGAAGGGACCCTACGCGCTGCTGTCCCTAAATGTAATCAAAGCATTTGATTCCATATACTGGGAGTGGCTATTAGCGGTCCTGAAGGAGTTTGGCTTCGGGGAGGAATTCATCAGATGGGTAAAGATCCTATACACCAAACCAGTGGCAAGAGTGAAGTCGGGGAGGGTGGTGTCCTCGGCTTGGGACATAAGTAGGGGCACTAGGAAGGGTTGCCCAATATCCCCCCCAAGCTGTATATACTGGGTCTAGAACCGATCACCATCTACTTTAGGAAACCATTTTTTGATGCAGGAATAAGGGTGGGTGGGACAGACCATGTAATCTCGCTATATGCGGACGATGTTCTCCTATATGTGAGGGATCCACACCTCAATGTGCCAGTTATGTTGGAGGTACTGGACAACTATGCAAGGGTCTCTGGCATACATTTCAGTAGACAGAAGTCCTGCCTGTTCCCGTTGGCAGGCATGAGAGACAGGAACATTGAGAACTTACCGAATGTGGGAATCCAGTGGCAGCTGAACTCGTTTAGATACTTGGGAGTCAACATTAGACACACAACAGAATTAATGCACGAACATAACACTGGAGCAGCGCTCAAAGGGCTACGCACGTCTATAATGTTCTGGTCACAACTGCCACTATCGGTGATGGGCAGGGCATCAATTGTTAAAATGATCATTGTTCCGCGATTCTTATATCACTTCCTAAATGTTTAGCAAACAAGCTTGATCCAGGTGTGTGTGGTGTGGAATGGAGGAGGCGGGATTAATGCATATGTTTTGGGAATGCTTGAAAGTGCAGAGCCTCTGGGCAAAGGTGGAGCAAGCCTGTAGAAGGATTGGTATAACACGGTATGACTGGACCCCCAAAGAATGCCTCTTGGGCACTTATCCCAGAATATCTAAAACATATTGTGAAATGTATGGATATAATGTGCATATTAACTAAGAGAACCATAGCGATGGCATGGAAGCAGGCAAAGGGCCCACAATACACTGCTTGGTACAGGGAACTAGAGCGCTGGGTGGAAGTGGAGACCAGAGCTTGGGGAGATGGCGTATCCAGATCCAATGATGGGACAAGTGTGACGTTTGACGCATGGAAAGTATTGGAATGGGAATGTTTCACCCCTCGGATGATAAACCCCCTTGAATAAGTAATCCAATAATAGAGGAACTAGGCGCCGATAACATGCACCAAGATGGGACATCTGGCCAACCCCAGATGTAACACAGCCCATTTTCAACCCCCCTCCCTCCTTCCCTGCATAAGCTGAATGAATGCATTATACCACATACGGAGACCGTTAATTTGGTTTTTATCTTATTCTGTATTGTTGAATTGCATGAGGACGAAGTAATTTACTGTAATTATTTTTAAAAAATGCCAATAAAAAATTTTAAAATAAATAAATGGGGGAAAGAGGTCACGCTGCTATCCGCATTGCTCATCCAGTGTTCCCAGACCTGGGAGGTACTTTATTACACTCTCTATGGTCCCTTGTGACAAACAAAACACGAGTTTGTCCAAACGGCCACTGCTCCTGCCTTGGGGAAGAAGTGTGTTGCATCCACAGCTGCCGTAATTAAAGGAATACCTCCTGCCTGGGGAAGCGAAAAGTGTCGGCAGTGTTATGTCGTCCTAGGGACCCACACACGCATGCATTCGGGCAGGCACACAGGAAGGACACGGGACGCGATGCTGTCTCGTCCGCGTCCCGGCGGTAACTGCCGCACGGGCGCACTTTATTACAGACGCGCATGCGTGGGCCACAACGAGGCTCGCGCATGCGCATCATCCATAACTCGGGACGTCACATCCCTTTTCAACTTTAATAAAATTGGAACACAAACTAGCAGGGTACATGGACCCCAAACAACTGGTGGCCTTGAACACAGCCTTTAGCAATTTCACTTACGTCCCGTCAGGTCTTTTCGGCTTAGTCGCCCGAGTCTAGTACATAGTCCTTGAGATAGCCTGGCAACCTCCGCTCTCGGCGGACGGGATATCTTGGTGGGGTCCCGGCCCTCATGGGACAGCCGGGTTCTGCTCCAGCTGGGGCGTGTTGCCCGTTCTCGCCTTGGTCGGCGGGTGGTTCCTCTGTGCCTGTGGCTGCCTCCGGTACTTCATTCTCGACGGTATTTTCAATTCTCTTGAAGAATGACCGGTTGCGTGTGACGGTCCCTCGGTCACAGGCCGCCGTTACCATCGTGCCCCTCACATGGGTTACCTTCCACGGGCGTGGCTCGAATGGGAGGGACAGTTTTCCTTCCGGGTGTCGGTTTCTGACCAACACCGTGTCCCCTACTTGCATTTCCTTTTCCTGCAACCCTCGTCGTCCACTTTCCTTTTCGTTGCGCCTGATTCGCTCCTCCCGAATCTTCTCATTGTCGATAATTCCGGGTGTTCGGCCTTCTACCTCCGGTAGCAGTCCTCTTGGACATCGTCCGAATAGTGCTTCCGCGGGGGCCACTCCCGTGGACTGGTGGGGCGTCGTGCGGTATTCCCTTAGAAATTCCACGAGCTTTCTCTCCAAGTCAGCCCCGCTGCTGGCGGATATTCTGAGGACTTTGTTGAGGGTCCGCATCATCCTTTCGGCTTCCCCATTGGCCCGTGGCCAGAGTGGGGACACCCTGCGATGCTGGATTCCTCTTTCCCTGAGGTAGGTGGCGAATTGGTGGCCCGTGAATGGCGGGCCGTTGTCCGAGCATATAAGATCTGGGAACCCATGTGTGGCAAACATCCTGTCTAGTGCCTTCGTTGAGAATTCAGTCGCCGTTGATTCAACTATCTCCACTTCGGGGTATCGTGACCATTGGTCCACAGCTACCAGAAAGTACATTCCCCGTCCTGTTGATCCGAAGTCCACATGTACTGTCCCCCATGGCTTTTGGCTGCGCTCCATGGATCTGATCGGCGGAGCTCTGTCCCCTGGGGTCGCGGCCTGGCACGCTAGACATCTTTTTACAAAGTTCTCTACCATTTTTTCCAAGTCCGGGAACCATACTTTTGCTCTTAACCGTGCCTTTGTCTTGACCACTCCCTGGTGACCAACGTGTGCTAGTTCTAGTATCCGGGACCTCATCGTCCCTGGCACGACGATTTGGCGTCCTCTCAGTATGAGCCCGTCGTCCGAGATGGACAGCTCCTCTCGCACCTTCCAGAGCGCTTGGAGGTCCCTCTGGGCCACCTCTTGTCGGCGCGAGTTGTCCCGCAGTACCTCTCTCCAGTCACCGCTTCTGATTGCAGTCCGGACGATGCCGAAGACCTCGTCATTGGCTGATTCCGTCGATATGACTGCTCTTGATATCGCCATCGGAAGAGAACTTTCCACCACTTGACATAGTAGTCCGTGACAGTCACTCGCACCAATGTCTGTATCTGGACCCTCTTGGTTGGGATGGCGTGATAGATAGTCAGCCGGATTGTTGGTGCCTGGCCTATACATCAGTCGTACCCCATACTCCATCAAAGCCAGCATCCACCTCTCAATCCTGGGTGGTGGTTTCGATGACACTCCGGCTAGTATGGGCAATAAAGGCTTGTGGTCCGTCACCACCACAACAGGTTTGCCCAGGATGTATAGGCGGAAGTGGCGGCAGCCCCACAGGATGGCTAGTGCCTCCCTTTCGATCTGTGAGTACTTCATTTCGGTAGTGGAGAGGGCTTTACTTGCGTATGCGATAGGGCGCATATCCCCGCGCTCGTCTGGTTGCAGCAGTACAGCCCCAACCCCTACCGGGCTTGCATCTACCACCACCTCGGACTCCACTCCAGGGTTGAAATACGCCATGGTGTCGCCATCGGATAGGGCGGTCTTCAGGGTCTGGAATGCCTCTTGCTCCCTGGCGCCCCACTTCCATGCTGTGTCGTTCCTCGTCAGTGCCCTGAGCGGCTCTGCCGTTGACGCTAGCCCTTTTATGAACCGCCCACAGTATGTTACCATCCCCAGGAAGCTTCTCACCTCGGTGGGGGATTGTGGGGCGGCAGCGTTCTTGATGTCCTTGATTTTGGCCGGGTCAGGGGATACACCTGCTGCATGAAAGATAAAGCCAAAGAAGCCTATGCGGTCCTTGAAGAACTCACATTTTTGTCGATGTAGCGTGAGGCCCAGATTTTTCAGCCTTTGGAGGGTACCTTCCAGCCTCTTCAAGTGTTCCGTTTCCGAGGCTGCGAACACCAGGATGTCATCACTCATGTTCAACACGCCTTTGAGGCCTGCTAGGGCTCCTCGGATGGTGTTTTGGAATACTTCGGCGGCTGATGAGACCCCGAAGCTTAGGCGTTTGAATTGGTATAGGCCATCGTGCGTCGTGAATGTGGTTATATACCTCGAGTCAGGGTGAAGTTCCAGCTGATGATACCCTGCTCTTAGGTCTAGTTTGGAAAAGACCTTGGCGCCTTGCAGTTCACCAATGATGTCGTCGAGGGTCGGTGTTATGTGTCTTTCCCTCTTAATCGCTGCGTTGGGCAGCCGCATATCCACGCATATTCTAACCGCCCCGGGTTGTTTTGGTTTGGGCGCCACCACAATCGGGGAGACCCATGGCGTCGGCCCCTCTACTCTCTCGATGATGTCCATGCTGACAAGGGATCGGAGTTCCTCCTCCACCTTTTCCCTGAGGTGGAAAGGTATTCGCCTGTGTTTCAGGGCCGTGGGCCTGATTGATTCGTCTATGTGGAGACGCACCGGGGGCGCTTTCAATTTCCCGATCCCCTCGAAGATGCCTGCGAATTTGTTCAGCAATGTCTCAATGTCTATCTGATAAACTTCGTATGCGAAGTGGACAAGGTTTAACGCCTCAGATGCGGCACAACTGAGTAGGGAGTGTGGGCTGACCTCTGTGACGAAGAATCTGGCCTTGATTAATACTTCCCCCTTGGACACGGGTGCCATGAATACACCTTTGAGAGGCAAAGGAGTGTCTCCCCCAAACGTGAAAATTTTTGCCATGGGTTTGTCTAGTGTTGGAGGGCCTGGGAGTCTCAGGTAGTGTTCCTCCGCGAGAACGCACACCGATGCACCAGTGTCGATGAGGATTTGTGTTGGCACCCCCAATATATTCACTTCGCACTTGGGCTGTCTTTTCTGTTTGCTCCCCGATGCGATGTTAGAGATGAAAAAGACTTCGTCTTCCTCTTCCTCGTCTTCTTCTTCTTCCTCCGCGAGCTGTAGCTTTTGAATTTCTAGTTCCAGCGCTGCGATACTCCGCTGTCTTCTGAAACCGCTACCCCGTGCTCTCGCGGGTCCTCTCTGCATGGGCACCGGAGCAGGGGCGCGGCACATGCGGGCATAGTGTCCTGGTTCATTGCACCGTCCGCAGGACCTACCCTTAGCTGGGCACTCCTCCGTGTGTGGCAGGTCGTATCCACAGTAGGTGCAGGAGGGTCCAGAGGTGGCAGGGGTGTTTTTCTCAGGATCCTTTGAGGTCCATTTGTCTTTCGGCCTGGGCCGTTTGTTTACGGCATATGCCATATCCCGTGTGCTGGGGTGGACCGCTGCGTCCATGTTCGCACCCCTGGACTCTGCCAACTCATATGTCCGGCCACTGTCTTGTATTTGTTGCAGTGACCATCCTGGCTCCCTCAATATTTGCCGTCTCAGTTTGCCTGAGCTGCATCCCTGGATCACCTGGTGTCGTATCATCGACTCTTCGTTGTCCCAGCGACACGTGCTAGCCATTAATGTCAGCCTGGCACAGAATTGGTCAAGGGATTCCTCCTCCCTCTGTTTCTCCTTGGAAAAGAGGAACCTTTCGTAGTCCACATTTGACTGGGGTATGAAGTGGTTTTCCAATGCAGTCTTTACTGTGGCGTATGTGACTATCCGCAGGTTGAGTGATTCGTATATGCGCATCACCTCTAGCCCAGCCGAATATAGGAGCGTCGCTCTTTTCGAGTCATCATCGGTAGTTCCTGTGGCTGTGAAATACATTTCTAGTTTCTTCACCCATAGTAGCCACCTGGGGCCTAGCTTAGATGGGGGGCCAGAAGTATCAAATTCCTGCATGGGCAGTAGCGACCCTTGTTGAGTCCTTATCACTCTTGTCGCGACTTCTGTTTCGCTATCGCTTCCCGCCATCTTTACAGGTCGCACAGGCACCTCTTGGTGATCTTGAGGCCGCAAACCTGACTGGGGTGGGGTTCCGCGTACCTCAGACTGCGGTATACCAGGTTGTCCCAGCTGTTCTGCGCTCTCCGTGTTGTTGTGATCGTCCCCAGCTTGTTGGGGGCGGTCAGGGTTCCAAAAATTCGTCGCTTCTTCTTGAAATGGCAGCGCACGAGCACCTTTTCAGGCCGCTGCTGCCACTCCACGTGTAGTGTTGCCGCTGGGTCCGCTCCGTGTCACCGCGTAGCAACGCAGATTTCCGGTATCTCTGCCCCCACGCACTCGGCCCACGTTGCGGCGGTGGTCCCGCCTCGTCGCCAGTTGTTATGTCGTCCTAGGGCCCCACACACGCATGCATTCGGGCAGGCACACAGGAAGGACACGGGACGCGATGCTGTCTCGTCCGCGTCCCGGCGGTAACTGCCGCACGGGCGCACTTTATTACAGACGCGCATGCGTGGGCCACAACGAGGCTCGCGCATGCGCATCATCCATAACTCGGGACGTCACAGGCAGCATGCTCCATGACAGATCTGAGCTTTGCCCCCTACCTGAATGACCTGGGAAGTGAAACAAAGCGCTCCGTGCTCAGAGCCTGCAAAGGGAAAATAATACATCAAACGTACACTCCAGGTAAGCCCTGAAACAATGCTTATCCGGTGTCTGTTAAAAAGCCAAAACCATGGAGTGCGCCAGTGACCGTTTTAAATAGTGTGTAAAGCACTATCGTTATGTCAACAAAGAGAAGAGATCGATCAACGGCAATGCTGTTCTTCAAAACACACATCAAACGCAGCATTCTCAACTTAGCAGTAACGAACGCCAAGAAGTTATGCTTTAGCAAACACGGATTCTATGACATATGATATAATATGGCATTTATAAGGCGCCTATACTCAAGTGTTTCAAGGCGCGACGCGAGGAGGACAGACAACGATCCTACTAGGCCAGGTATCATTCAGATCACGAAAGTGCATGGGAAGGGGGGGAAGGTTGAAAGTGCAGGGGGAGGAGGGAAGGGAAAGTGCATTACATGAAAAAAAAATATACAATAAGTAAAGGTAACGGCCAGCAAGTGGCAAATGCAAGTGCAGAATCAGATGTAAGTGCAAGTAGTGGGACTGGAGGGATACAGAAACAGTCTCCAAGTGCGGGGATTGCCAGGCAGGAGTGCAGGTGATTGTGACTATCCTAGGCCCGAGATCAGAGGGTGGCCAAGTAGCCAGTGCAGGTCAAGATTCGGCCAGGAGGTCAGCAAGGGAGAGGAGGAGAGAAAGTCGAAGAAAAGAGAAAGGTTTTGAGGTGCTTCGGGAACCGGAGATGGTTCTCCTTAAGTTTCAGGGAGACAGGGAGGCTGTTCCAGAGGGAGGCCCAGCCGAGGAAAGAGATCTACCATCAACTCGTTGCTTGGAGAAGCGACTGACCCCGAGGGAGTTGGAGGTGGATGAGCGAAGAGTTCGAGAAGGCAGATATTTAGGAAGAGAGAGTTGAAGGTATTGGGGTCCGAGACCCCAGAAGGCCTTGTGGACAATGCAGAGGGTTTTGAACTTAAAGGATAGTTCCGGGACTTTTTTTTTTATTGTCCCTACGGGTCGGCCATGTGTTTGTAAGCATAAATCGGTAGATCGTAGGAAACTTTCCTATGGACCTTACCCGACTTTTCGCCCATTATCGCACTCGAAATCAGCCTCCATTTTGTGATAATCCTATCATTTCGCCCCATCGACCTGGCTCACCTGCCTTTGCGGCACTAAATCAAATCCCCCGCCCCTGAGCCTGACATCAGCAGACGCGTACTGCCCATTTCAAGCACGTCTCGTGTCAACAATCGCTGCGCCTCAGCTATTGACGTGTTGCCATGGAAATGGCAGGACGCCTCTTTCCCCAATAAGTATAAACAGACCGTTTCACAACACACAGCAGCAGATTTTCGATTCCATTCCTCTCTCTGTGTTACTTTGAGTATTCTGTGACTCGTTTCAGTGCTCTGGTCAGCTACCTTCGCCGCTTGTAGCCCGTGTGAACACCTGTACCATCTCTGTAAATTATTTTACTATCTTTACCGCACAATGGCCACAATAATGCCGTATATGTACGAGCCCGAGTACACCGAGGAGGAACTACTGGAAAGGCAAGCACGCGAAAACGATGGGGATTCGGACGGCAGTTGGGAGGACCAGTCAACGGATGAAGAGCCTGGACCATGTCGCATGGACGGCGTCTCCACCTGGTGCACGTGCAATCGGTGCGAGCTAATGCCAACTGAGGAGGAGAACTGCTGCTGCCGTGAAAATTCCGGGTGCTTGGCCTACATTTCGGAAAGCGAGCAAAGTCTGCAGGAAGGCGAGCAAAGTCCGCAATGCATCACCGAGCTGCCAGAGTTCAGGGAAGCCTGCCTCTCACGGACCGTGTTGAGGATGATGATGGTGCTTATGCACGAACTTCGTGGCACTGTTCGTCCGCGTAATCCGAGTAACGAGTAAGTATACTCTGTTTGTGATGTCAGTGATGCCACTACTATTTCATGGTCGTCTCCCACATATAAAATTACATTTACATATCATTCGAACGCATGTAAATTGGTTCCATATAGTGCATTTTCTAGATATAATTTTTTTCTAAGAAAAATGACATGTGTTACCTGAATCGACATTGATAAGAAAGTTTTGTCAGTTTAATACAGTTTGCATCTTTTTTTTTCACAGGTGGTACAGGCTGGTGGCCTATCGTTGCTTCACTTGGTGGCTTCACGGGAGGCTCGGACACCGCGTTCGGAGAGTAATACCTGCCTGTGCGGTACTTGCCATTAGACAACATTTCCCCAGTGACAGTGGACAATACCGCGGATTTTCCCTCGATGTGCTGCAACCTCAACTTTACAATGTGTAATGTTTATTATTTATGTTTAATTAAAATCTAAAATAAAGCCCAACATATATTTTAACAATGGTTGTTTTGATTTTTTAAATGAATCTGGTGTGTCTCCGTTGAATAGCCTTCCAGTGCCTTGTCTTGTCACACCACATGTCTCCGGCCAGCATCCTCCCTCACGCTGGCCGCACACCTTCAATCCACATAACCGTTGAACCCATATATGCAGCAGTCATACATATATTATTTTGTGGGTTGGCATCAAGCGTTGGCAATAAAAAGCCGTTGGATTTTATTGATACAAAACATGGTTATAGGTAAATAATAAATATGGTTGATCATAATAAATCCTCTTTTTGGGCACCGGGTACAGAGATGACCCCCATATATTCTCCTGGGAGGGTGAGGTATTTATAAACTCACCCCCCTGCCTTCCATGTAGTAGATCCTGCAGCCATCCTCTTACATTCAGTTAGATGGCCTCTCCTTGGTGAGGCCCTGCGGCAAACGGGTCTTGTCTGCACGACCACCGCCCCAATCCACCCCCCCGCCCTATCAAAGGCAGTTCGCACCAGGGTACTTGTGCTGGCAAGTGGAGCTGTCAGGGAGCGATAAAGGCCAAGAGGTGCCAAAGACCATGTACACTTCAAAGTGGTCTATAGAGCATGGGTTGTTGTTCCCATGTCTACCTCCAGACCCCGTGTCTCCTGCCAAGCATCCCCCCTCACGCTGGACGCCCCCCTGCAATCCACATAAGTGTGTCTCCATTCACGAGTCTTCCTGTGTCTTGTCTGCACGACCACCGCCCCGATCCACCCCCCGCCCTATCAAAGGCAGTTCGCACCAGGGTACTTGCGCTGCTGGCAAGTGGAGCTGTCAGGGAGCGATAAAGGCCAAGAGGTGCCAAAGACCATGTACACTTCAAAGTGGTCTATAGAGCATGGGTTGTTGTTCCCATGTCTACCTCCAGACCCCGTGTCTCCTGCCAAGCATCCCCCCTCACGCTGGACGCCCCCCTGCAATCCGCATAATGCCACGACATATACACGTCATTCATTCACAAACACACCCCTGTTTCGAATTCTTTATAACCCACTTCATATTTCTAATGAGAACTTCTTTGCGCTTTGCTAGTCAACCCGTGAAGGTGCTGGTTATCTGCTCTTCGTCTCTGTGAACTTCCGTGACCACTTTGAGCAAACTCGTCAGTTTGCAACCTGTGAACTGCTCCCTGTTCTACGACAAGAAACTACTCTGATCCCTGCATCTAACTGTTTGTTCGTCAAGGTAAGTCCATGTACCATAATCATTTTGCGTCCAATTTTTTAATTTATATCTATTTGCTAGTAGTCATCAAATTGCATCCATGTTTTCTTTTCGTTCACGACAGTACATGCAAGGAACTAGTCACATGTTCTGAGTTTAGTCAAATTACTTTTTCTATTTTTTGAAAGTTATTGAAATACTTATCCGCATGTGAATAACGTGTATAGTTCCAAGAACCAAAACGGACCTTGCATTGAACCTTTTATGTGTCATTTAATGTTTTAACACATTGGTATTCATAGAGAATTGTTGATCTTTACTTTTCAGAACTTTCCATAATGCCTGCCTGTTCCATTGGCGGTTGCCCTTCGAAGACCCATAACAAATCTGAAGGTACTATAATGCATGTTTTCCCTAAGACAATAGATCAGATAAGAGAATGGGTCCGATATTGCGGATATCCAGCCTCTGAGCTAGAAAGTAGAGTCCTAGAAGTCTTTGCGGACAAGAGGGGTGATCGATACCGCATCTGCAGCAGGCACTTTAGCCCAGACATGTACTCCACATCATTGCTAATAAAGAAGAAAACACCGCGAGCGAGGCGAAAATTGCTCTCAAACGCTATTCCCACTCTATTCGTCCACATCCCTCCACTGGTGAGTCAAGTTTACGGATTTAGCTCTCGGCCTTGCGGTAGTGTGTAGCATTAGCTAACAATAATTTCCCCATTTATGTATCCACTCAATATGAAGGCGGAAGATTCTCCATCCGTGTCGTTATTGCAGTCATCAGCCACTTCAAGCGCCTATCGGGTAATCTTACTTAGCTATTCTGACACTGACTTGTTTTAGGCATGTAAATCAATAGTTTTAATTGATCGTGTAATTATTTTACCTAATGGTACACCACAGTACTCGTCCTCTAGTCTTTGTTTTCAGTTATAATTATTGTTATCCAAAATAATGCAAGTACTGTCTTTCAGGGAGATGCTGAGGAGTCCAACGCATTGACGACAACCGTAGATGTCACTCAGATGCTCGAGGTACGTTTCCGGACAGTTCCATCGATGGAGATCATCAGATCTTGCATTCTTGTAGCGTGATTGTTACACACAATGTTTCTTTCGTTTTTAGCCATTGGTATGTCCTTCTGTCGTCGCCCTCCTATGTGTCTTCTTTTTTCAATATTGTGTTCATTACTAATGAAAGTCCTATGTTTCAGGGAGTCGATGGAGCATTAGTCCAAGAAGAAGGGGGAGCATGCAGTTACGGGTCGGCGCAACAGCTTGCAGAAGTGTGCACCGCAGTTACAGCGTCCCTTGATGTTCTTATGCATTTCGAGGTATGGATACTGACAGATCAATCATGCGAGATCAAATGACGTGATTACATCCGCTATACTTCCTTCTTTATTAACGCAAGTACTATGTTTCAGGGAGCTGACGGAGCTTCTTCAACAAGAACATCACCCCTAGTAGTTGATGCAGATCTCTGGGTGGTGACACTTCCAACGATGGAGCAAATCGAATCATATTTAGATATCCATTATTTATTTTAGACAACTGATCATTTGTGCAGGTCTATTTAGATGAGCCGTTGACGCCTGCAGAAAGTTTATGTTCTTTTAAACAAAATAGAAAACCATACTAATGCAATTACTGTGTTTCAGGGAGTTGCTGAAGCGTCATCTTCAATAATATCATCAATGGAAGTCTATGCGGAGCCCGAGGTATGGATCTTGACAGTTCAATCTAACTAGATCAACAATGCGTGAACTATTGTCGTTTGAATGTTCTACACAATGCGTTCATTCGTGTTTTGCTATTGAGATGTACGTATGGGTATTGGTCCCCAAGTACATTTTGTGTTTTCAATATTATTATACATACTAATGAAAGTTCTATGTTTCAGGGAGTCGATGGAGCCTCAGTGAGTGATGGATGTGCTTATCATGAAAATATAGTCGTTGCAGCGCGAGAGGAAGTGGAGACATGCACACACGAGTCGGAGCAACAGCGTCCAGATGTTGAAGTTCGAGGCAAGAAAGTTTCAAAGAAAAGAAAGCAAAAGAAGGTTAGTGTCCTGTTCACTATATTATGTTGTCTTTCACTGTCAATAGTTCAATACTGTAAGTTGTGTTTAAACTGAACATCCCTTTTCTAATCTGTCCTCTAGTTGCGAGTGGGTGTAAGAACTAGATCTACACAGACAGTGAAGCGAACGAGAGATGTTGCTTGTCAAACCTTTTGGCAGGGACTTGAGACTGGAGATGCATCGTGCCAATGGGAAGAATATGAAGTGATTGACAACGGAGCTATACCACCACCAGCCATTGATAGTGAATGTCCTCCTGGTAGTTTGGATGCAGTCGGAGATCAATTCACAGAATCCACACCCGCAAAAAATAAGAGCGTGCGAAAGTTGAAGACATTGTTTTTTTCTCCCATCTCCGGACAAGGAACAGTTGTTGCAGTGGAAGAGAATGACATGGACGACAATGAAACACCATCAATATCACTCAGCATAGCGGAAGACGATATCAGAGATTGTACCTTTCATGCGAGTGACATGTCCTCAACGTTACAGGCCGAACCAGCTGGGATGCAGAGTGACAGTATAAGGAAAGAGGCCAAATTCATTGTATTCGATAGCTGTTTGATGGATATTATTATGATGATGAAATGTGGGCATTGGGTTGGTGGGGAAGTATGTGGGGAGCCATTGATTAATGTGACTCGTGCAATTCGAGGCACTAACCTTAAAATACATGCCACCTGTACACAATATCATCCGTTCGCATGGTCTGCACAACCCATGCTGGGGCAACTGCCAGCAGGCAATCTACTTTGTGCAGCGGCCGCACTTTTTAGTGGTTCAAGTTTTAAAAAGTTACAGTATTTCTTTCAGTTTGTGGGAATCCATTTCATTGCGAAAACTCAGTTCTACAAATACCAAACCGATTATCTATTTCCAGCCATCAGCGAAGCTTGGAGAATGGAAAAAATGTCAATGGAAAGTACATTCGCGGGCAAACGCTTCAGGCTAGCCGGTGATGGACAGTGCGACAGCCCAGGATTTTCAGCCAAGTACTGCACCTACCACTTTCAGGACATGGAAAGTAAGAAAATTGTGAGTTCGGTGGTCGTGCAGGTGTCACAAAGTACATCCTCAGTGGCCATGGAGAAAGTTGGCTTTGTAGCATCATTGCAAGAACTACAATCGCGGGGAATGGTGATCGACCTGATAGCCACGGACAGACACGTTTCAATTGCCAAGACAATGAGAGAAGAGTACAAAAATATAAATCACCAATTTGACGTATGGCATCTTGCAAAAACAATCAATAAAAAATTGTCGGCTGCAGGAAAAAAAAAAGATATGCAAGGTATTTCACAGTGGTCCAAGTCAATCAGCAACCATCTTTGGTGGAGCTCAAAAACATGTGAAGGGTCGTTGGAAATTCTACTGGAAAAATGGCGGTCAGTAATGTTGCACTGTAGCAACGTACATCGATGGTCGACAAATGAACATTTCCACAAATGTGAACATGGCCATTTGTCCACAGAGGAGGCACGGAAGAAGAAGTGGTTGATTCCTTCATCACCCACTCACAAGGCCATTGAAAAGATTGTATTTGATAAAACTATAACAAGAGATTTGAGGGGACTCACGGAATTCTGCCACACAGGAGATTTGGAGGTGTTCCACAATATGTGCCTAAAGTACAGGCCCAAAAGATTGCATTTTGGCATGGAAGGCATGATAAATCGGACTCTTCTAGCGGTCTTGGCACATAACCATAATGTTGGCCGTCAACAAAGTAGGACGACCGGAACTTTAGGGACGCTTCGCTACAATAAGGCCTTCACTAAAAGAAGTAAACAATGGGTGATCAAACCAGTGTTTGAGGATATGCAATATGAGTTTATTGAGAGACTTATCGTAGATGTCCTCGATAGGCACATACATGGAGTGGTGAACGAACCTATGCAGGGGACAACTGCATTGCCACCCAACATTGCCTCTGTTCCATGTCCACCTAAAGCAGAGCTCATTGAGAAATACACATCACGGTTTAAATGATTGTAATTTGATTGTCTGTTCTCTCGAGTCTCCTCATGTTGCAGGCCCATTGAATATGTGTAGGTATGTATTGTGTAAATAAAAGTGATTGCTCAGTGTACATGCAATGTGTCTCTCCACCCTTGCCCCTCCCTTCACCGTGCAGTAGTGCGAACCACCCGGGTGTCACCTGTGACTTTGCTCTCGAGTCTCCTCATGTTGCAGGCCCATTGCATATGTGTAGCTATGTATTGTGTAAATAAAAGTGATTGCTCAGTGTAAATGCAATGTGTCTCTCGAACCTTGTTCATTTGCGCATTAAATTAAACCAAACAGTAATATAAATCATTTTTACAAAAATTATAGAATGTTTCCGTATTACAAACACATGGCCGACCCATAGGGACAATAAAAAAAAAGGCACGCAGACAAGATGCCCTTACACTAACTGCAGCTAACTAGAAATGTGTGCTCGCTCAAAGTGAAGGTCAGCTGCTTTGATGTTTTGCTCGGGTGGCGGAACGGCCCACGACCCAGTATAAGGTTCTATTGTGATTTGACCTTGACAGGCCGGGACCATCCCGAAAGACTAAGAAAAGATAATGAATAAAATTTCAGAAACGAAACGATGAGCCACGTTCATTAGAAGAAGTAACGTCGGCAAAGAAGGAGTGGTGTTTCGGGTCTGCCCTACACAGAGACACAATGGAAAATGCAAATATAATGTAAGTAACTTTTGATGAGTTTATACCGCAATTTCATTACTATACAGTGGCTTTAAAGACGGGTTCAGTTGTACTTGTTCGTTCTATGTGGCATATTGTTTTCTACCGCGCACTATCTTGAGGAGAAACATCTGCTTTTACTGAAGCACCTCAAAACCTTCCTCTTTGCTTCTGCTTTCTCTCTCCCTCTCCCCTGCTACAACTGGTCCACTGTCTGCGACCTCGGTCCTGGGCCCTTCCACTCTCCACCTGCACTGCCTCCCTGTCAACCCCTGCACTGGGGGACTGTCTCAGTATCCTACAGCCCCCCCTTCCCAGCACTTGTTCTGCACTTAACTTGCACTTGCCACCAGCTGGCCCTATTTATTTATTATTTTATGCTACTTACCTTGTACTCCACTCCCCCCCCCTCCCTGCCTCGCCACGCCTTTAAACACTTGTGTACACCCAGTAGCGCTGTCCTCGCTATGAAATGAATAATTTTAATAAGGATCTGATGGTGAGACTAATTTCATTTTTTATGTTTTTAGGTACATCATTCACTACTGTCTGTGTCACGAGTACCAGACACCGGCGGACGGCTTCTACAGCCGCCAGTTGCTTCTCCGCGTGAACAACGTTACCACCCTGACCATTTTATGGGACGATCGCCAAGTACAAGTATGCCCTTACGCGGTACTAACGGTTAGATGCAACATACCTACCGTTGTGGTGGCCTAGTGCCTCGTTGTTGGAACAGCCATGCGATTATCAGTGCGACCGAAGAGCTTATTTTTATCGTAAACCAACACCCTGTGTACTGCACACGAACATCGCTTCCCTCAAGACGAACTAATTTGGATCGAGAGCAAAGAAAAATGCAAATCGCTGAATATTCTCTAAACATTTGATGTCCAATAAATGTACTTTGCCAAATGTACAATCTTGCCGTTTGCTTTTAAACCACGGTTTCACATTCCGAATTGTGGCGCTGTATTGTGAGATGCTCTAAGACCCTGTGTACAGCAAAGGACCATCGCGTTCCTCAATACGAACTTTTTGGAACATGAGCAAATAAAAATGCAAATCGCTGAATATTCTCTAAACATTTGATGTCAAATAAATGTACTTTACCACATTTACAATCTTGCGGTTTGATTTCAAAGTACAGTTTCATATTCCGAATTGTGGTGCGCTGTATTGTGAGCTGATCTGTGTTGATTTCCGGGGTCTGTGTGGAGTCGCGTAGAAGACGCCTGGGCGCGTTTGCCTACGCAGCACAGTCACGTCACGGATAGAGGCGGGGAATATGAATGTTTTGATGAAGTCTGATTCAGGGGCGGGGGATTTGATTTAGTGCCGAAAAGGCAGGTGAGCCAGGTAGATGTGGGGAAATGATAGGATTATCACAAAATGGAGGCTGATTTCGAGTGCGATAATGGGCGAAAAGTCGGGTAAGGTCCATAGGAAAGTTTCCTACGATCTACCGATTTATGCTTACAAACACATGGCCGACCCGTAGGGACAATAAAAAAAAAGTCCCGGAACGATCCTTTAATCCTCGCAGCCACTAGGAGCCAGTGCAGAGATTTCAGTCCTGGAGAGATACGATCCTTGGGCTTGAGGCCAAGGACACGTCTCGCAGTCCTGTTCTGGATGAGTTGCGGAGAGTAGAGGAAGGCAGATTTAGAAGCTGTTGCAATAGTCCAGCCTAGTGAGAACCAGAGCTCTGGAGACCGTGAGCTTCTGGGGGGAAAGAGAGGAAAGGAAGAATACCTCTGAGGAGACGCAGCTGGTAGTGTGACTTCTTAGAGACGGCAGAGATGTGAGGGACGAAGGAGTGTGTGGAGTCGAAGACGACCCTGAGGTTTTTTGCCTCGCAGGTGGGGGCAGGAAGAGGGCCAATGGAGGCCGGCCAGAGAGCGACAGGAAAGGTGGGTGTGCCAACAAGGAGAATCTCAGTCTTACTGGCATTAAGGCACAGGTCAGTGGCGGCACACCATTCTAGGATGGCAGACAGACAGTCAGTGATGAGAGACTGAGAAGAGGTGGCCAAGGGTAGCCTGAAAAGGAGCTGAGTGTCATCCGCATAGGACTGAAAGTTGGGGCAGAGAGCGGCAATGCGGTGGGCAAGGAGGGCCAGTTATTTCTTGAACAGCAAGGGAGAGAGGTTAGACCCCTGAGGGACACCACAGGTAGAGAAAAAGATAGCGGAGAGGAAGGACCCAAGTTGGACTTGGGATGGTCGATCAGAGAGGAAAGAAGTCAGCCATGCCAGTGCCTGACCGGTAACACCCAGGTTGTTACGGAGACGGTTGAGCGGGATGGCATGGTTGACCATATCAAAGGCAGAGGAAAGATC
Source organism: Ambystoma mexicanum (assembly GCF_040938575.1). Classification (NCBI taxonomy): domain Eukaryota; kingdom Metazoa; phylum Chordata; class Amphibia; order Caudata; family Ambystomatidae; genus Ambystoma; species Ambystoma mexicanum. The sequence continues at coordinate 188,636,117 of NC_090921.1, forward strand.
AAGCAAGATGAGGACACAGGGGGTGTTAGGTTCAAGGTTGGAGAGCAGGTCTTCACTGATGTTCAGGAGAGCAGTTTCCATGCTTCTGGCAGGTCTGAAGCCAGACTGATGGTCATGAAGACAACCAACAGATTCAGTATGGAGATTAAGCTGGCAGATGGCCAGTTCCTCCGGAAGCTTGTCTAGGAAGGGAGTGATGGAGATTGGGCGGTCGTTAGCCCGGCATGAGGGGTCAGCAGAGGGTTTCTTAAGAAGAGGGTGCACAGGGAGTTCTTCAGGGGGGATGGGAAGAGTGATTGCAGAAGTCAGCCAGGGTGTCAATGTGGTCCTTGATGGTTTTGGAGGAACAGGGGAGAACCTGTTTTGATGAGACTTTCATAGATCTGACTTGTCTAGAAGCCTCATCTGCAGAGAACAGGGGAAAGGCAGAGAAGGAGGGAGGAGAGGTGGCTGCAGAAGGGCCAGAGAAGCAGCAGGGGGATGGAGGGAAGAGGAGGAGAGTGAGGACAGGATGTCCTGAGTTTTAGAGATGAAGTGAGAGGCCAGTGCCATGCAGAGGGCCCGAGAAGGGACAGGAGAGGTAGAGACTGCGGCAGGATTGGCCAGTTCCTTTCAGATTTTAAAGAGTTCAGCCGAGTTGTTAGATGCGGCAGAGACGCGGGCTTGGATATGAGCTCTCTTCTTGGTGAGGACAGAGAGCCGGTATTGCCTTTGGAGCAGGCGGCAGGCCAGTTTGTCAGAGGATCTACATGAAGCACACCATTTCCTCTCGGCCACCCTGCACTTGCGTTTTAGGATGACGAGGTCAGAGTCGTACCAGGAGTTGCACTTGGCTTTAGGCGGATTCTTATGACAGGGGCAAGGATATCAAGAGTATCAGATATAGCATAGTGGAGTGTGGAGTGGGCTGTGTCAGGGTGAGAGTCAGCCGAAGGGGGAAGGGAGTGAGAAGGTGGCGGCGAAGCCTCAACTGATACACGCTTCATGGGTCGGATGACCGAGAATGTGGGTGGCAGTGATGGAGGTGGCTTGTCAGGAAAGGAGAAAGTTATCACTCCAGGAGTGAGGAGTGGAGAGAGGGACAGAAAGGGGAAGGTCTGAGGAGATCAGAACATCCAGAGTGTTTTTTGCCTCGCAGGTGGGGGCAGGAAGAGGGCCAATGAGTCGGGCCACAGGGGAGAATAGCGAGTGAGAGTCTGCAGACGAGGCATTCAAAGGAGGAGTAGGCCTGCGTAGGAGTGACAGAGGCAGGAATCCACTCAGGCAAGATCAGGGCTACACCCCCTGCGGAGCAGTTGGACCTGGGCGCAGAGAGGATCTTTTAGCCGACAGGAAGGAGCGTGTCAAAGCTTGGGACAGAGCTGGCCGTGAACCACGTCTCAGTGAGACCGAGAACATCGAGGTCAAGTTCTTCCCGAAGGCGGAAGATGTCGGAGGAATGTTTGACAGCTGACCGAGAGTTAAGAGTGGCAATGTGGAGAAGGTTGCCGTCCTTGAAGGATTTCCAGGGAGGGGTACAGATCAGAGGTACGCCCTGCGGAGGTGTAGATGGAGCCCCGGAGGGGGCAGAGAGGGAAGGAGAAGGCAAGGTAGCTGAGGAGGAGGCGAGGAAGCTGTGGAGGAGGGGAGAAGGGAAAAGGAGGTGAAGAAAGGAAATTGATGAGGCGCGGGAAGCGTATATCAAAGAGGTGAAGGTTGGCCGGAGGGCCGGGGCGTGGCTTGGGCAGCCATGGAATAGGACGTGCTTCCTGAGCAGCTCTGGAGGATCCGACATATGATCCGTGAAAACTACCTACAAAAACGCGCTACTGATTCCAGGATTGACTATACATGCATGGGAACGTGTGTTCTGCTCACCGTATAAAGACCAAGTGAATCGTTTGTGGAACTCTGGAGGAATTGCTCGGCGAACGACGGCGGCTGCTCGGTCCATTGTCACACAAGATGGCCAACAACAAAAGAAACGAAACTGAAGCACCCGGAGCGCCAGAATAGAGACAGCAGCCGCAGGGAAAGAATGATGATGGTGAAGTGGAGATGGAGCAAAACCCCTGTGGCGGTAAGCCTTGTGTCTCGATGGCTTGCGTGCTGACCCGGAAGGCAAGAGCCCGGGGGCAGAGGGAGTGCGAACAGATAGGCCGCGCCACGACAGACATAGGAAGCTCTCGCTCGGCATCGATGAGCAGAAAGCCGCGGTGAGAGGCGGCGGACGGTGCGACTGCTTGAAGAGTACTACAACAGCTGATAAGGGTGGAAAAGACGGTTGGGGAGGCACGCGGAATCGAGATAGCGAGGCCCAACGGAGGCCCCAGAATGTTGGCGCGAGGGCCTGTGAGCAAGAACAAGAAAACAATCCACAATGGATATTTTTGCCAAAACGCAACATTCTCCTGCGGCCATCGCACCCAAAGGCTCGATGGTACCAGAGGAGGGCACCACAGTGGCTGATAACCATCAGATTTTAGAGGCCATCAGATTTTAGAGGCCATCACAGAGCTGAAAGACTCGTGGGGGGTTGCGATGTTGGACCTGCGCACTTCCCTGGAGGCTAAAATGGACGCAGTGGGCATAGAAATCTCCCTGCTGAGGCAAGATGTCAGGGGGCTGGCGGAACAAACAAGCAGCCTGGAAGGTGCGGAACACGGACACCAGCACTAAACGCAAAGGAGATCCATGTACTCAAACAACAGGTAGCTAACTTGGAGTCTCGAGCAGAGGAAGCAGAAGGGAAAACGAGGAGGAACAATATCAGCGTGGTGGGCTTGCCGGAGGGTGAGGAGGGACAGGACCCGAAAGACCACGTCGAGAACCTACTCCTACAAGGAATTGGGGCTGTCAAATTCTCGCAGGATTCGCTGTGGAGCGTGCACATAGAGCCCTTATGAGGAAGCCGCGACCAGGGGCCCCTCCCCGGGCGATAATCGCCAAAATATTGAACTACAAAGACCGCGAGAAAATACTGGAGTACTTCCGAAAAGGTGGAACAATCGAAAGGGCCTCAAGCACCATCACGACGTATCCGAACTACACTATGCTGGTCCAGAGGCAACGATACAGCTATGTGGCAATCAAAAGAAGGCTGCGTGCAGCGGGAATAAAATATATGCTTCTGTACCCCGCGAAATTGAAGGTGGTGCACAAGAGCAAAATGTATTTTTTTGACACTCCAGAAGAAGCAACGACGTGGCTGGATCTGCAGGGCTGCCCGGAACAAGACACAGAAGAGACCCAAGAGGGACGTGATAAGTGACTGGGATACGGTATGCATACCGTTAAGGCGTCGAGCGAGCACCCCAGGGGTGCCTAGATGAAGATTAAGAACAATGGGCGTGGCTGTAGGAGGCTGATATTTTGATAAAATACTGCTGATTGTAACAGACTTGAAGGACTGGAATATAGTAGTGTGTACATATATGCAAATTGCATAGCAATGTGCAGTCAACCCGATGTGACATAGGAGCGGCAGGGCGAAAGCACCCTACCCCCTTCCCCCCAATTATAGTTGTAGTAGTAGGTTGGCCAGTAGGGCGGCCTCACCCTGCGGAGCTTCGAGTACAGGCGAGAGCCAGAAAGAGCTAGATGCGGGGGAGCCTGAGATCCAGGGATGGAGCTGGGCAACAGTTGGGGGGTGTGATGTTGGGGAAGGGACGGGAGGGAGGGGGAACGGGAAGTTTGGTGTGTTTTCGGTTAAAGGGAATTTAGAATGGGATGCGAGCCTATACAGATTGGATTGGAATTCAAAGTCAGACTGCACCTGGGGGAGGAGGAATGGAACTGGTACAGGCCATGGGGGACCTAAGATACTTACATGGAACGTGCGGGGGCTCAACAGCTACTTAAAAAGTTATGTTCTAACTGCGCAGGCAGAAAATAGATATTTCATTGCTGCAGGAAACCCACCTTACACGAGAGAGGATGAACATAATCGCTGAGAAGTGGAAAGGGGTGTTGGTGGGCTCATCGTACTCTGCTTATGCAAGAGGAGTGCTTATTTGGGTGGCGCCACAGGTCCCTTTTCAGCGATTGCAAGTGGTGGCTGAGATAGACGGGAGGATGGTTATGCTGAGGGGACTGGTGGAGAACAGGGAGATAAGCATTGTTAACACGTATGCCCCGAACCAGAACACAGTGGCGTACATTAGAACATTGAGTGCGAATTTGAGCGTATGCGTAGGAAGCGCGATGATCTGGGGAGGGGACTTCAACTGCGGATTGAACCTGAGGGTGGACAAATCGGATGGGAAGATGGATAGACCGGCCCCTGCAGCCAGGGCGTTACAGACATTGCTGGATGACTTTGGTTTGGAGGATGCATGGAGAGTGAGGCACCCCCAGGAAATGTGTACAAAAAGGGGGGGTTGTCCTGACTGGAGAAGTCTAAGCTGGCTGCAGTTTATTCATTGCAGTGTAATTTTTAAGACAATCAGCTATCTAAGGGTATCACAATTTATATAATTACCAAAGATAGCAGTACATGAAAAGAACGGTAATAAAACACATGTGCTAAATCATTAGTTTGTAAAGGACCAGCTTTTATTAAGTGGCTGTCCTCATTTCTTTAAGCATTTTGTGAAAGAATTGTAAGTATCATATATCAGGGTGCACATACTTCACCCCAAATCACACAACAAAATACAAACAGGTATCGGTGCAAAGCATGAAACAAAAAGTAAAGTCAGTACATACAGGCACGTGCTGTGTGTTAACATTGATCCAAAACAAGGTAATAGTATAAAGGCGTCATGTTTGCCACTAATACATTCTGTTTTGCTGTTTTTCTAATTGTAGAATGATTCTACCCAATAGATCTATAACAGGTTTACCCAATGCAACGTGTAACTGGTGTAACCTCAATAATCCTAAAAAGATGTAAAGACCTTGGGTGGGTCTATAATAGCACAGATGTAAAGACCTTGGGTGGGTCTATCATAGCCAGCCTGGCTATTACCTTGTTTTGGATCAATGTTAAACACACAGCACGTGCCTGTATGTACTGACTTTACTTTTTGTTTCATGCTTTGCACCAATACCTGTTTGTATTTTGTTGTGTGATTTGGGGTGAAGTATGTGCACCCTGATATATGATACTTACAATTCTTTCACAAAATGCTTAAAGAAATAAGGACAGCCACTTAATAAAAGCTGGTCCTTTACAAACTAATGATTTAGCACATGTGGTTTATTACCGTTCTTTTCATGTACTGCTATCTTTGGTAATTATATAAATTGTGATACCCTTAGATAGCTGATTACACATTTGTTAATGGCCCTTAGTCCCGAGTCTGGTTTGGGCTCCCCCTCCCGTATACAAAGCACCCCCAGGAAAGGCAATATTCACATTAGTCTGCCCCACAGCAGTTATCAACGAGGTTGGATTATGTCTTCACATCACCCGAAATGATAGCGGAGATCGCACAAATAGAGTACAAGGCCGGGGTTCTTTCGGACCATTCGCCCCTGATCCTCGCATGGCTATACTACCCCCCCCCATGGCGCCTACGAGCGGAGGCATTGCGAGACCCCTTTTTTAGGGAGGACTTGAGGGAGGAGATTGGAAATTATTTTGAAACAAATACTGGGAGCGTGGATTCCACGGGAACACTATGGGAGGCCTTTAAGTTGTCATGAGGGGGGAAACCACAGCGAAATCCAAGGTCTTACAAGGTGGAGTTTTAGCTGAACTGCAGCAGACGGAAGAAAAATTAGAAGAGGCCTTAAGGGGCGGAGACGATACAGCAGAGAAGCTAGAATTGACACTTAGGTTACAACAAAAATGTGTGGAATATTGGGAGAGATTGTGTAACCTTAATTATAAAAAATACGTAGAGAGACAGCATGCGGGAGGTGATAAACCGGGGAGACTTTTGGCGTGGTTATATAAGAGTGAGACCCCCAGAGTCACAATCGGGACTATAGAGAGAGAAGACGGTAGCGTAGAGGACACCCAGGAGGGAGTTAATCAAGTGTTTGTGGATTATTATAAGGTATTATACGGAGATGACAGGGAAAGTAGTCGCGCTATGATCGAAGAAAAGGTTGAGGATATGGGGTTGCCCAAGACAAGCGAGGAGGAGACAGAGGAACTAGACACCCCGATCACCTTGGAAGAATTAGGGGAGGTGGTGAGGCAGCTGCCTACTTGTAAAACCCCAGTGACAGATGGACTCCCAAGTGACTTTTACAAAGTATACATGGAAGAGGTCCTCCCCCCACTGTTAGAGATGTTAAACAAAGCGTTCGAGACGGGACGCTTACCGGAGTCACTGAGAGAGGCTGTCATAATACCTCTCCCCAAACCTAACAAACCTGGGCACAGCTGTGGTTCCTATAGACCCTTAATGCTGAATCAAGACGGCAAGATATTAACTGCTGTCTTATCAAATAGACTGAAGAAGGTTATTGGCAAATTAATACACCCGGATCAAACGGGCTATGTCCCTCATAGAAACATTACCAATAATCATAGGCGACTCCAGAGAATCATTGAGTTTGGCAGAGAAAGAGATGAGGAAATGGCAATTGTGTCTTTGGATGCAATCAAGGCCTTTGACTCCGTTAAATGGCCATGGCTGCTTGCGGCCCTGAAGCACTACGTGTTAGGGCCTGGATATGTAAGTTGGGTGAAAATTTTATATAGCGAACCGCTGGCTAGAGTTAGGACAGGATCTGTGATATCGGAAAGGTGGCAGCTCGTCAGGGGTACTAGACAGGGATGCCCGTGGTCTCCAATGCTCTACATACTGGCCCTGGAACCTCTAGCAATATATCTGAGGCAGCAATATGACACCATAGGCATCGAGGTGAAGCGGCATCTGATCTCCCTATATGCAGATGACATGCTGCTGTACTTGCGATTCCCAGAAGAAAATCTCCAGTACATCTTAGAAGTGCTGGAGAGATACGCTGTGCTGTCCGGTATAGCAGTGAACCTCCAGAAGTCCAGCTTGTTCCCATTAGGGAGGTACATGGGGATTCCAGCGGAGCGGCTACCTGAATTGCAAGTGCCGTGGGCGGTTAGCACATTTCGGTACCTGGGGATAGATATATACCACACTGTGGAGGAAGAGCATAGGTGCAATACAGAAGCAGCCACTAAAAAAATTGAGAAGTGCATGCAGTTTTGGGCAAAGCTGCCCTTGGCGATGATGGGGCGGGGAGCAATGCTAAAGATGGTGGTCCTGCCAAGGCTCCTACACTACTTCGGGAACATACCGTACCTGATTCCTAAGAAGTTCTTCACCAAATTGAATAGCATGTGTAGGGACTTTTTGTGGCATGGCACGCGAAATAGAGTGGCGTTATGGAAGCTACAGAACTTCCATGACAAAGGAGGGATAAAGCTGCCCAACTATGAGGCGTACTATGTGGCAAGCCAGTTACAGTATGTTGCCAAATGGCTCTCTGACGAAGACACCTCGGAATTTAGACTGTTTGGGCGTGATTGTGCACCTTTTTATTTGAAAGAGATGATGTGGGTACCCAGTGCGGAAATGGTGGTGCGCCCCAAAATGATGCTACTGGGGTGGAAGGTGTGGCACTGGGCATGTCAAATGATGGAGGACCCGTCCCCATGCTCACCGCAGATACCACTGGTTGCATTGACGAGGGCAGACGCGCAGCTACGAATGATACCACTGGGAACCGGCTGGGGTGGCAACAATGGGTGATATTTGGCGGGAGGGCTCTAGTATTACTTTTGAGGAGCTGCGGGAAGAAACTGGGTTGCACGAGGGCCAGTATATTACGTATCATAGAGTGGTACAGAGGATTAAGGGAACATGGCCTGAAACTGTGTTGGAGGAAGAATCAGATGCCACCATAGACGTGATATATGACATAGCTGAGGGGCCATGAGATTTCCAGATTGTATGAAATGCTGATGTCTAAAGTGGGGAAGGAGGTCACGCAGTTGAGACTTGACTGGGAAATGGAGGTTGGAGCCCCGATGGGAGACGGGATGTGGGAACGGGCGCAGGGGTATCATAAGAAGGTGTCTAGAAACACGATGCTGAAACAGATTCAGCTGTACATAACGCACAGGGCATATATGACGCCTTAGAGGATATCGAGGTTTGAAAATGCAGGGCAGCAAGCATACCCCAAGTGTGATGAGGAGAATGCGGGCATGGTACATATGTTCTGGTCATACCCGATCATAGAGCGTTTCTGGAGGGGAATGAAAGAGAAACTGGAAGAAAAAGGGGTTAAGATGGTAGTGGATATAGTGTGGGCCTGTCTGCTGGGGGGTTCCCCAGACCACAGAAGCTCAGGCACATAAGTAAACTGAGGGATCTGGCTTATGTGCTTGCAAAGAGGAGGATTGCCATGGGATGGAAGTCATGCCATGTGCCAAAGGTAGAGGTGTGGTGGAGAGATTTGCAAAAATGGGCGGATGCCGAAACCATGGCATGGCAAGAAGCGAGTAGCACAGGGGGGGGAGGAGGAGACTGAGTCCCTGATGGCCTGGAAATCACTGATAGCCGAAATGTTTGGGTCATTAGCTGACCCGGCGGAGCCTGTAGAAGAGGAGACCGAACCACAGGTTGCGGAAACTGAAGGTTTAATGCAATAGACCCGTAAAGGGGGGGTGGGTTAAGGGAAGTAGTGGTTAGAAGTTAAGAAAGTGTAATGAAACTGTTGGAACATGCACTGTTTGTTCGGTTTGTATTGTTTGGTTGTTTGTATAATTCAATAAAATGTTTTTTTTTTTTTTAAAAAAGGTTGGCCTGAGGGCCTTGAACCAGGACGGTTCCATTAGAGTTAACATTAATGATGACCTTAGAGGAATGGAAGGAGGCCAGGAGGGCATCCCACCAGGTGCCACCATTAATGGGAGAAGAAGAGAAAGGAGAGAGCACTGAGACCATATGCAGGGTCCATAGGTCTGGCGAGGGAACGACAAGGAGGATGTCTGTGAGAGTTTCCTTGGAGGAGGCACTGGTGTAGGTGTCAGCAATAGGGAGACCTGGGTTGGAGACCAGGATGTCCTTTTTAAACTTCTTCCTACCAAATTTAGTGAGGAGAGCAGGATAGTCAATAGAGAAGCAGTTAGAAAAGATAGGAGAGACAGAGAGCATCATAGGGTACGTAGGGAGAAGAGGGAGGTGGAAGGGAGAGGGTGAGACACTAGAGAAGGACACAGGGAAGGGTGCAGGCAGAAGCAGCAGCAAGAGGCAAGCTGGTTGAGCAAAAGGACAAGACGACAACACTCAGGATTAAAGACCTATCAAAAAGCACACTATAAGATAGAGGAAAACGCACCTAAGTTTGAGAATCCTGAATAGAGGGAGAAGACCTAGGTTTCATGGCAACCTAAGTAGGTTTACAAAACTGTTGTGCGACCCCACGCGATTTGCTTCCAATACACTGCACCAAAGTTATTATAAAAACGTGCAGACCACTTATACGGTGTGCTTGCTCTTGTGCTGCTTTTAACAGCAAGGCAAAGTGTACTGTTGTGATTACATTTCCAGGACCAGTAATGAAGAACTTTAGTACGTGCTTCAGAGTTTGCTTAGCAACTGGGCATCAACACACCGCAAGCACCAGCAAATGTCCAGACTTGGGGCAAATAGGGAGAGACGCTTGTGTCTAAGAAGGTTACATCAGCAGCTCCGGCATCTACTTTCTATTTACGATGCAACAGTGTCTCTAAAGGCACAACTCAGCCAGTCTTGTGGAGCCGCAGAAGAGAGAGCCTGTGCAACAACAACAGATACCCCACCACCACCATGGGGAAAGTGAATCCTGTATGGGGGGGGGGGTGGGCTGGGAGTCGTGTTGCTGCGTTGGTGCTGCCTCTATGAAGCCGGCCCACCATCATGCCGGGTGACTGAGCATCAGATCTCCACTGAGAGGGTGCTCGTGCGGCCTAAGGGGGAGGGCAAGTAACACTCTGCCCCCTAAGGGGGAGGGCAAGTAACACTCTGCCCTTCCCCCACTCCCAATGCCCCTCTTCATCTAGGGCATTGAAGCCTGAACACAGTGCAGCCCAGACATTTACTTTATTATATTTATATAGCCCAGCCATGGACCCACAGGCATTAAGTCACGTAACAAGATGGACAAGAAACACAGTGGGGGGAATAAGAAGTAGGTGAGGTCAGAGTACAGAACTAGTCAGATAGGAGGGAGGGAGGGGACGTGTCCAATCAAGATACGAAAACAGCCATGTTTTCAGCTTTTTTCTGAAAAGACTCAGGCAGCAAAGACCGCGTAGCTCGGAAGGGAGCAAGTTCCAAGCCTTCGGGGCTGCAGCAAAGAAGGCTCCATTTTCAACCTTGTTCGTTTTACAGCTCGGTATGACCAGCAGATCTTGATTACTGGACCGAAGGGATCTGCTATTAACCTTTTTACGGATGAGGTTTTGCAAGTACAGGGGTAGAAGGCCAGATCTGCATTTAAATGGAATGACCAAAAGGCGGAAGCGAATGCAAGCTTCCACCGGGAATCAATGCAGAGCCTGCTTCGACGCTGAGACATGGTCACGCGGGAGAGACCAACTACGACTCAGACTGCTCCATTCTGGACGGCCTGGAGTCTATTGATGTCCGCTTTACGTAGGCCCACCAGAGTTCTACTGGTGTTCTACTGCAATAATCTATCTTTGAACAAATAATAGCTCTCGCTATGGTTGCAGCGTTATGCTGGGAAATAATAGGTCTCGGGTGCGCCAGAAGCTTCACATAATAAACAGCTCCGGAGACAAGGCAAGCCGCGTGAGACCTCATATTCAATAGTTGATCAAGAGTAACCCCTAGAATTGTTACTTTTGCCTGTGGATAAAGTTTCACTTCACCAAGCATAAAGCAGCAATAGTCAAAGTGCAACTTCACTAGCATCCATGCGGTGCCTACAGTCATCAACTCCTTCTGTTGAGGGAGAGATCATTGCCGTCCATCCAATTCTCAATCAGAGAGTAGACTCTATTAAGTTCACCTTCATCTGTGGCATGAAAGCTAGTCAGCGGGATGACACATTGAGTGTCATCTGCATAGTTAGAAAGAAATGACTCCCTCCTGCTCCAAAAGGGAAAAGAAGGGAGCCATGAAGATGTTATAAAAGCATGGGGAGAGGCCGACACCCTGCCACCAGTGTCTCGCTGCCTGCCCCACCACCTGGACTACAGCTGATGTTGCCCCTTGTATCCCCAGGGGCAGCTTTGTCGTCTTATTAGATGTACTCTCAACTATCCTGGACTGATAAAAGTGTAAGATCAAACTAGTTTCCTGCAGCGCTGCAAATGCTCAAAGAGGACTCGGTAAACATGTACTTTGAGGCTGTGAGCCCGCATGTCATTTATGTGCTTAAAGCAGTCCCAGTAATTAAGTGTGTGTGAAGCTGTGACGCTGCAGCTTGTGGCATGCTCAATATGGTTCAAGTAACCAACAATGGTGTTGTCCGTTGGTTGGAGTTTCCCCTTCTCCCCTGCTGCAGTCTCTTTCAGAATGTGGTAGAACTGCCAACATGCCACCAGCAGTCCACCTCCAACCGTGACCAGGAAAATATGTACACAGTGGTCGCTGTATGTTTTCGTGTTTGTAACTGGCCGAGTCCCAATGTATGTGATTATTGTTTTACCCCACGGTTCCTAAGTGGACCAAGTATTGCTATTTGTGACTGTTGATTTATTTGATGTTGTCTTTGATAGATTTGTTATGAAAAAGGAGTAGTGTGGTGTTGACCCTTTAAACCCTTAAGTGCCATGGGCGAGGTATCTCGTCTTTGGGATTACCTCCCAGTTGCCAGGCACAACGTTAGAAGGCATTGAATGGCGAAATACTGAAATCACCAAAAAAGGCTTTGGCACTGGGGGGGGCAGGGTGGAAACCCATGGCAGTTAAAAGGTTAAGAATATGTGTCATGACTGACAGTCAAAAGGAGCCTCAGCCAGCACGTGTGGCAAAATCCACGAATGACACTTCTGTCTCGTGTCCAGTGCTTTAAATGGCCCGGTCCTACACGGCCCTCTGTACCTGCACGGTTTTTGAGCATTTCAGTACCTGCACTTTTCAACGCTTGAAAGAGTACCGATAACTATATTGCAAGGTGAAAATGAAAGCTTTTCATTTCACTTTATTGCAACTTAAGGAACTAAACTGCTGCAGCCTATACTGGGGAAAGCAGCGCCCTCCCTCACCCTCCTCCTCTCTCCACCACCTGCAGTGTCAACAAAAGGGGAGACAAACATGCATCTACAGTGCTCTTAGCACACGAGGCGCAGGAACACTGTTTCCCTAAGTAGGTTTCATGTTTTACCATTGGTACATTTAATGGAGCATGATTGTTTTGGAAAGCCTGGGAAATTACTTTAAGACGTATCTTTGTATAAGCAATGCTTCTTCTAATATGTAAGTGTTTTTGAGTAATTGGAGTTGTGATGGGACGTTTTCGACTGAAAACTTGCACACAGCTCCACTTACTGAACACATTTCTCATTAGGCAATGAAAGCAAGCAATAATATAACTTCCCATCTAAAACTTACTTTACAGCAATGATATCTGCTAGTTTGATACGCAAAAAAGAAAGAAAAGTCTAATTTAATATATATATTCAAACATTTTTTTTAACACAATTCATAATGACAAACTGGAAGTTTGTTTGTGTGAAAGGATCTCAGATAAACTGCTTTATCTGTGTGCTCCTTGGCACATAATTTAATCTCACGGGGCATTGCCTGCAAACAACGGTGTGTGCATAAAAGGGACCTATGCCCAAAGTGCAGCACTGCAACGTCCGGCTTCGTAACTTGGTGAGTACCTGCACTAGTACTTTTCCATTTAAAGCACTGCTCGTGTCTTATTATTGAGTCTGCAGGCTGACGCTGTGTAATCACGGTACTGCCGCCTGTGTAACTTGGGAGCCCCCAGCCCACTGTCCTGCTGTGTGATCACAGCACCGCTGCTAGCCCGGGAGACCCCAGCACTTATCGGACTGGCCTGTGTGTCGACAGGTCCAGCCCACAACAATAGGGGATGCGTTGTGAGGAAAGCGCCTATCCTCTTAAGAATAAAGAGGCACTGCTGTAAGGAGAGGAAGAGGAGAAGCCTCAGGGAGGAAGAGGCGACTGGTCAATAAAGTATGTGAACGAAGCGAGACGGTGTCCTGTGTTCTCTGTCCTTCGACCAGGCCTAACAACTGCTGACGACGATAAAACGACCCATTTTAATGGCCTGCGTGCCAGAACTGCTGTCCTGCTGTGAGCCACAAGGAGGCTCATCCGCCGAGATCCCGGCATCCTTTCAGGCAATCCACCTGTCCTTGTCGCTGGAGTGGCCGGCGTTCTGTGATGGCAGTCCGCCCGCCCCTGCTACTGCCAGAGAGGCTGGGTGCCGCGCAGCAGTGAGCCTGTAGCCAGAGGACCGCCCCCCCTCCTCCCCGCGAATGAGCTATTCGCTCATCCATGTCACCATATGAGCCGCAACGCCATCAGCCGGCCCCTCCAACCGAGAGGTGGCTTTCCACGTTGTCCCGCCCACTAGTTCCACTATGTGAAGAAGAAAAAAGAAAAAAACTGTCACAGGCAAGCGCCAGGGAAATTTAAGAAAATGACATGCAACTGCTTTCCATTGCAATAGAAATGTACAAGGACAAGGCATCAGACACAAAAAGGGGATGTGCTACTGGGACACCAACTGAAGACGCCACCACAGTAAGAAAAGCACAGCCCTCACCACCTGACGACCCACCCATAGGGCGCGGTGAACAATCTAAGGGGCGCATAGTACCCACGAACTGCACGGAGGGTGCAAGAAAAATAAAACAAACAAATTCTCCCCCGCCACAAAAAAACAGTCCATCCAGGACAACAGAGGAAGGGGAAGGTACGACCTCGTATAACAAACAACACTACTAGACACGAGAGCCCAACATACCGACCACCATGGTGGCCCAGTAGGGGAACAGGGTGTAGCTCAGCAGACCATCAGCAATGTGGTGTTCTTGAGGAAGCCATACCCATTCAGCCTCCAACCCCAGCTGGACAGATAACCAAGATGGACCCCATGGGTCGAAGAAAAGTAACCAGTAACCAGTACTCAAGGACATCTTCACTAATCTGGTAGGGACGGAAATCAACAGCACCATCAAAATCATCCCAGCGGAAGACAGAATCACCTATGACGCCCTTGTGGCTGGATAAGAAACTTGTCATACAGCCGAAAAGGGACTATGAACGGTATGTGTTCAACCAGTGCCAACAGGCGCCCTATGAGACAGTAGAAGAATTCCTCACATGCCTGTGTCAAAACCTGGTCCACTGCCAATTCTCGGCTTTTTCATATGACGAAACAATTAGACTCCGTTTTATCGAAGGTTGCATGTCGTCCACACTGCGTAAACAGCTCCTAAATAAGCCCCTGATGATCGACAAAGTCTTCCAGTCAGCAAGAGTTCATGAGTGGGTGGAGATCCAAGCATCCGTCATGGAGACGCCCAAGAAGAAGACTGATGGAGATGAGTCGGTAGTAGCCATCACCAGCAGTAGCGACGCAGGGAGAGAGACACATTACTAGACCCCACCGAAGGGACCGCCATGGGAAGATTACACACAGACGAGACCAGGCTCACGCTCACAGAGACTATGCTACTGATGCAGCCAGATATTCCCTCACGTGGGCCCATGCCTGGCAATGAGCCAACGATGCTCCAGGCGCGGAAGAGAAGGTAGACCGTTCCTGCCAGCTCGACAGAATCTGGCGACACAAAGCAACTGGAGACAGCCATACAGGCCAAGCCCGACAACCACACAGTGGAGACAACAGCAGTTCTACCCACAGCAGCCAAGAGAATGCTGAGAGCGATGGACCAGGGCCTAGACTACGGGGAGCCCCCGGGTGGTAATCAGCTGCCACAACAAAACTACTACATGAACCACTACAGTTACCCAAGTGATCCGCTCACGCACTGGGATGAATTTGCATATGGCCAGGACCCAGAATTTCCAGACGAGTTTGAGGCAGCGACTGGTAATGGTGGACAAGGATGCAGTCTCCCATCTGTTCCTAGGTGACAAGGGAGTCACTGTCAACATCATGGGGGAGCAGGAGTTCCTACTATCTGGGAGTAAACGGGATCTGGTACCGTAAAGAGCAAGGATCTACCAATGGGGAGCCATCACGCCACTACCATCGTTGGGGCAATTCAGAAAGACGCTTACATTCAAAGGGAAGACGACCGACACCATCATTCATGTGCTTAGAAGCCCAGTCAACGGGAAATGCCTGCTGAGCCATCGCATTGCGAAGGAACTTTGCCTCATAGACATTCACTTTCAAGACAATGAAGTAGTGGTATGCAGAGGAGACCACAGCAGAAATGGAAATTAAGGTATATGTCACATGAAAGGAGCCCATAATGAACAAGGATGATCAGGACCATGTTCCCCCAGCTCTTCAAAGGCCTGGGGATAGCTGACAGGAAGGTAATCCGCCTGCACATCAACAACATAAAACCCGTCCCACAACCTGCTAGAAAGTTGGGAATTCACCTGCATAGGGGCCACAACGGGGCCCACGCCGTGGATCTCACCCCTAGTAGTGGTACACAAAGATGAAAACAGACTTCGACTATGCGCCGACATGAGAGTTGCAAATACTGCCATCGAGTGGGAATGACATCCAAAGATAGAGGACATGATCGTGCAGTTAAACTGTGCAACAAAAGTCTCAGGCTGGACCTCAACCAGGAGTACCACCAACTGGAACTGCACCCTGCCTCCAGAGGAATCACCACCTTCGCCACCCATTACTTTTTTCGCTACAAGCGGCTAAACTTTGGAATCTCCTCCGCCGCAGAGATTTTTCAGAAGACCATTTTACATCTGCTGCTCCCAGTCAGGTCAGCCTTTAACTATTCTGATGACATTCTTGTATACAGCACCTCCCAGGAAGAGCATGACAAGCCCTCATCGACGTATGCAACATCCTGAAAGAGGCAGGACTCACGCAAACTACGAGAAATGCAACATCAGCAAGGACACTCGGGTTCTACGGCCACATCTTCTCTGGAAAAGGGATGCAGCCTGACCCGGAGAAGGAACGTGCCATCAACGAACTGCAGACACCCACCCACGCGGTTGAAGTGCGATCATTCCCGGGGATGGCAGGCTACTGTGCTGGATACCTACAGTGATATGCTGTTACCACTGAACCGCTAAGACGCCTCCTAGGTAAAGACAAGCTGTTCACCTGGTCCCAAGAATGCCAGAAGGCATTGACACCATCAAATCCGAACTGGCAAATGCTACTCACCTCACCTACTTCAATCCACAATGGCACACAGAACTGGTGGCCCACGCCAGCCCAGTCAGCCTAGGGGCCATCCTGGCACAGCGAGAGAGACCAGACGCCCCTGCAAGCTGCGTGGTAGCATACGTGAGCAGGTTCTTGTCCCACATGGAGAGCACAGACTCATAGGCGGAGAAGGAAAGCTTAGCAGCAGTGTGGGCCTGCAAATACTTCCACCACTTCATGATAGGGAAGAGATTCGCCCTCATAACAGAGCACCGGGCCCTCCTATCACTATTTGGCAACCTGAGGACAAAGATGCCACCAAGGATAGAAAGGTGGGGCATCTGCCTACAAGAATATGACTGACAACAGACACAAGTCAGGGGGAGACAGCAACCCTGCAGACTACATCTCATGCCACCCAACGACAAGGGACATGCCACCGAGGGAAGGGGACGCAGAATACCTATGCTACATCACAGAACAGGCCTTACTGCCCACTCTTACCGTCCATGTCCTGGCAAAAGCAACACAGGCTGGCCCATCCACTAGGTGGGCCAAGATGCTCACATCACACAACAAATGGAGGGACTACAAGAGAATGCTACACTATCAGGAGGGAGTCAACAGGCAGGAACTTGCATTGTCAGAACAAGGAGTTCTGTTGAGGGACTGCTGCATGGTCATCCCATCATCCCTACGGAGGGGGCTGTAACGCAGGCACATGGACATCGGGAGTGGAAGCAACCAAGAAATTGCTCTGACAAACAGCATGGTTCCCTCTCATGGACAGCATGGTGGAGGAATTAGTCAGGAGCTGCCTACCATGCCAGTGCCCAGCCAGAAGTGAGCCACCCCCACCCCCTGATGCAAACGCACAAACCTGAGAAGGTATGGCAAGGAGTTGCAATATATTTCAACGGGCCGCTAGAGTCAGGGACCATCTTCTGGTAATTGAGACGAGTTCTCCAGGTTTACCATTGTCAAACACACATCGTCCAGCACACTTCGTCCATGGCATTCACCCAGGTAGTCAGGCAATAGACAAAGTCTTCAGCGAGTGGGGCATTCCCACTACAGTCAAGACAGACAATGGGCCACCGTTCAGAGGCCAGGACTTCCGCCGATTTGCGATGCACATGGGATTCACACACCAGAACATAACACCTCTTTGGCCACAAACGAACGGTATGGCAGAAGGATTCATGTAGTTCATAAAAAGGACCATTCAGAAGGCGACCAAGGGGGGCATGTACATTCAGCAAGCACTGTGCCGAATGTTACGACACTACAGAAACACGCTGCACTTGGTAACAAGGGTACCACCAGGTGACCTTATGAGGGCATATCAAGCCAAGACACGCCTACCCCAGGGAAGTCAAGGAACCCAGTGGCAGCCAGAAGACCGAGACATCCTAGAAGATGAGGTGATAGAGAGAAAGACACGAGAGCAAAAGAAGCAGCCAAAGAAAGAACCGACTGGGCCCGAAAGGCAAGACCTAAAAGAGTTTGAGGAAGGAGAAGAAGTACTTGTGAAGCAATGGATACAGAGGAAAATGGACAAAAGGTATGACAGCACACCCCTTAGGGCAGCGGTATTCAAACTGTGGGGGGTGGTCCTGTGGGGTAGAGGCGGCTCACATGGTCCAGCTGAAGCATGACACTGTCTCAGGCACTAATGAAAAAGTGGCCCGCAGTTGTAAATGGATATTCATTGACAGACTGTTTGAATAGTACCCAAGGGGGTGCTTTGTGGTAAAATATAAGTACATTGTGATATTTATAGAATATTTATTCAGCAACAATGGTCAAAATTACTAACTGCGTAGGGAAGTAAATCATCAAACTGGCCCACATTGGCAAAAAAGGTGGCCCATTTTGACTGGCCCACACTAGCATTTAGTATTTTTGGTACAGGCATTGCCCTATGATATGATATTTTATTTGTATGGCGCTCCTACACAGGTGTTTCAGAGCGCAACCAGGCAAAGGGAAGGGAACAGACCAGTCCGAGCCTGGCGGCTCATCCATAATGGCAAGGGGGTGCCCACCCAGTGGCCCCCTCACCCATTATGGAGGAGCTAAGGAGCCAGTCCAGTGAAACAATGAGCTCTCCCTCAGCTGCTTTTTCCAGCTGAGGGAGTGCTCCTGGGCTGGCTGAACTGTCAAAGGAAATCCCTATTTCCTTTGACAGTTCAGTTCATTCCCCAGCCGCACATGTTCCCTGAGCCATGCAAGGCTGGGGCGTTTTGTTTCGCCAGCATTGCATAGCTCATTGGAAACGCTGGCTGGGGCACTGCATGTCTGTATGTGCAAGGGGGAGCTCCTGCGCCTCCTCGCACATACGGACAGAGCAGCCTGAACAGGGAGTTTCAGCACCCACATGCAATCCAATGCAAAAGGTATGTTTATGTTAATTTATTTTATTGAATCATGTGTATGGATGCGTGAATGCTTGTGTTAAGTGCGAGTGTATGGTGATGGATGCTCGGTGAATGATAGAGTGATTGCTGCATGAATGTGTGTAAGTTTGTTTTGGTCCGTTCGAGCTGATTTTGGCAAGTGGTGGACAGAGGGGAGGGGAAGGAGGGTTGTACAACAAAGGCATTTTAAAAATGCCTAAATGCCTTTGTTGCGCAATCCCCCTACCCACCTGCCAAAATCAGCTATCCTTCTGAGGCGCTGTGGAGCCCAGGGGACAGGGATGGTATTTTTTACTGGATTTCTATCAGAAGTCCAGTCAAAATACCATGCTTTCCCCCTTCACACCCCAGCGTCTTGCATACACACATAACCATGTTGATTGTGTTAGGCCTATTGGGGCCCAGGGGACAGGGATGGTATATTTTTGCTGGACATCTATCATAGATGTCCAGTAAAACATGTCATGTCTGCTCCCTGGGCCCCCAGCAGCAATTGCAAACTGTTTGGATATTTACCCATTTGTTTTTAAAGAATGCTCTTCAATGCAACATTTTAACCCATTATTTTATTTTAAAAATTCACGGGGGGAAACCCACCCCCCAGGCTCCACCTTGATTGGTTCGGACTCCCTCACTGGGCTCGGTCACTATGGCATTTTCAGGGGAAATAGTTATGCCCCTCCACTTATAAAAATTCAAGAACTTAAGACGGCAGGAGCTTGGCCACAGGCCTTGGAAGGAGTATTACATACATGAGAAGATCGTCCCAACTTATCGTGATGGTTATTTTTCTTTTGTATGGGAAGTGAGATACTTTTGGTTCGCCCACTGAGTACATAATATCTAAGAACTTGAATTTTAGACACAGCTACATCAACCTGCTCAAATCGACCGACCTATAGGCCTGTACTGTCTCTGTATTCTCTCATCAAAGTATTTATTGACTCATGCCTGTCATCTATCTGCACTATTTCTGTTCATATTTTGTAACCTTGTAACTTAAGCCTTGCATGTCTTGTAATTGATGCGCCCTGATACCCAGGGGCTGGTGTGCATTAGAAATAAATACAAAAACAAACAAACCCCAACAAAACGAAACCAAATGGGATAGGCGTCTTTCCTGGTCCTTGATATTATACTGGACACGTCCGTCGGGGGTTAGAACTTTCTCCTCTGAGTTTTTACCATGCATATTCTACCCTTGTGAAACTCTGTTAAAGAGCTTGTGTTATTTTAATTACGCTGGTGATACTCCCCGTACTTCGGTTACACAAATACTATTTGGACCATAAACAACTGTTTTGACAATGGGTTTTTATTCTACTCTTTAGACTTCCCTGGTTCATCTAAGCACTGCCCGAAAACGAACAAGAGCAGAGCTTTGGGTCATGCGGCGGTCTTTTGCTAAAAATCTTCATCTTTTGCTTGCAGTATTAAAGAGATTAACACAGTCTGGGGGGGACTACGTCATGCGCCCCTGCCCACTCGTATCATGTCCTTAGTACCTCCGGTAGGGGACTACCCTGACCGCTGCAGCCATTCTCCTCAAGCGACATCTCGGCCATTCAACGTCCGCGAGTCCGCAAACAAGTGTGGGCACCGCGCCCGCGGGTGCTCTGGGAAATGTAGTTCACACTGAGACTGGCTCGTGACCAAGAAAACATGCTAATGAATATGACGTTTAAAGTGAAAGAAAGCGGCCGGGGTCGTTGCGGTCTCTGGCGCCTCCAATACAAAATAATACATCTTTACTGGCATGACTAAAACAACTATAAATAGAGTGTTCTCTCTGATGTCAGGTATATTTTGTAATAGATAAGCTCAAATAAACCACCCTGGCCACTCCTTTGGTTATGTAGACCACGCCTCTCTGAAAGATGCCGTTGTTATTTCTTAGACCACGCCACCAAATGAGTATGAATTTCGTTACGTTTACCCCGCCCATCGTCATTCCCATGTTGTGCAATTGGTTGGATGTGTGTGGCGTTGTGCCGGAACGTGGGATTTGTTGGCCATCCTTTTATGTTTACTGCTCCAGAGTCTTCAGTGTACACGACAGTGAATCTTCACTTTCCATTATAAAACGGGCAACACATAATGTCCTTCTTCCATGCTTACGAAGAGGGCGGAGCAGTGGTTGCTGCGGTTACCAGGGACGCTTCAGTTCTTGGAGTTGTGGTGCAAAATGGGAACCAAAGCTCGGCCCCGATTTTTTACCCCGCGGGAGGTGTCCACGCACACCACCCCAAAGGACCTTTGGGTGTCGTACCTGGGCAAAGTGTACGATCTGAGCCCTCTCATAGCGAAGTACGCAGGTATGGTAGGATAGCACGGGGGAAAATGCGAAAATGGGCTAGCCAATGATGGTAAATGGGTCGTGGGGGCAACCTCATCGCCTCTAAGGCTTTCATGTGAATAATTCCAAATCTTCATGAAACCTGCTAATGGTGGGATTGTTAACTGTGATGGGCCAAATCCATTTTAAAGCTAATTCCCCACCACAGCTCACAACACCTGATTAGTTGGTGAAATAAAAGGTCAACCAGGTACTTTTAAAAATGTACAAAGCTGTCTGCTTGGTTGACATGCAAAAGGCGCTTTCTTCTTTTGCAAAACTGCGCATATTTTATTTGCTGAATGCAGAAAATGCTGGACACCTATTTTAAGATAATGAAAGAAATGAAAGCCCACCGCAGTCTATGCAGAAATCTCACGTTGTCCACTTGTCACATGTGAACAGGACACCCGCCCTCCCTTATTTTCTTTCATTGTGGTACTTGTAGCTCCAAATTTATAATGGCAAATGTCGATTTACCTAGCTAAGTTTTGTATGAAAATTCTGATTTTCAAAACATACATTACAGAAATTCTAAAAAAGACACGGAGGCAAAGGGTTATGCGTTACTCTCATCTTTACTTTCTCGTTTGAGTCTTTGGTAGTCTGTTGTGGCCTTGAAGGACGACAGGACGCTGTAGTGAGTCTACTCTACTTTATTAAATAACAACTGGTGTGGACTGGTATATGTCCAAGTTCTCATCAAGCACGTACTTACAATTCAGTTTAGTTCAGGACTTCCCCAGTTGAATCACTGAGGGAAATGGGTGCACTAGGATGGCACGCTGTAAGCTTCTAGGGCCCCAGGTAGCCTCCTGTGGCTGTGGTGTTACACCCTAGAAGCTGTGATGTACGGCTGCTGGAAGTTCTCACTTTATTGGCTCCTCATCAGGAGCAGGGCTGTGGTGCGACCGCTTCATCTGGCGGGCTGCCAGCTCTGAAGCGGGAAACGTTTTCCCGCGGAGCGTGGGCTCGCGAGATCACGTTACGTGCGATCTCGCGAGAACATGCTCCCGCGATCGTGTGATATCCCCACATAGTCCTTCGGTTATTAGTCTTTCAAAACAGGTGACCTTTCTCAACCAATAGTTCATAACCAGCCTTATAAACAATGTCCACCATCTTAAATCCTCCTTTCTTTCGCTGGTCCTCTCAACTTTTGCGCCCCAACCTGTAGACGGTAACTGGCATGCACCTCCAAGGCGATGATCAAGTCCCTGTCGGTTTGTTATCCGTCATGGAACTTGCAACATAAACCATATCTCTGACATTTGGTCTATTTGGGTGGGCAATCGTGACACAATAACATCTGCATAACAGAATTGCATCATTACATCATTTATCATTGTTCGCTGTTACTAGGGTGGGATAACCCTTCGCCTCCATGTCTTTAATAGAATGATGACTTTCTGTAATGTATGTTTTGAAAATCTGAAGTCTATGTCAAGACCCGGAGGCTGGGATTATGCTTGTTCAAAACTTTCTTACCACCAACGTTGCCACCTTTTTAACTGGCTTGAAATAAAAAGTCTTGAATGTCGATTCATTCGACCATTCTGTTGCTTTCATAATGTCCTCCAGTCAGGCTCACGCATTAAATGCTTTTGAGGCCATTGTTCCCTTCACTGAATGGGTGCCATAGCACTCAATATCAATGCCTGCCTGGCTCATCACCCATTTTGCCAGGGTCTCCTTAGTGCAATGAGCAGCAGAGTGACCCCTGTGAGTCACATGTCTTTTGTCATGTTTTCGTACGTTGTATATACATCGCAATGGGAATAGC
Source organism: Ambystoma mexicanum (assembly GCF_040938575.1). Lineage (NCBI taxonomy): Eukaryota > Metazoa > Chordata > Amphibia > Caudata > Ambystomatidae > Ambystoma > Ambystoma mexicanum. The sequence continues at coordinate 188,658,888 of NC_090921.1, forward strand.
TTAGGCTGATATGGGAAAGATTCATAAGACACTGATCTCAAATTCGTTTTTGTTCTTCTCGTCACATAAAAGGTTGTCCCTGGCGGGGATAGTGATTTAATGTTGACTTCTAACACTCTCACGTCAGAAACCCTCTTGCATGACAAAAGACATAGACGTATTGTCACTTTGGCAGATAATGCTTTCCTGGTTAGTTCACTTTTGTCAGGCCATGTTGGGAACATTCGCAAACTCTTATCTACATCACTTGGTCGTACTTCTCCCTCGAAGGCCTGAGCAATCGACACCCCTCAGCAATCTGCATATAAGTGGGTGTTCCCCCGACTGCCAACCCTTCTACCTTCGGGTGGCCTGCCGATATCGCTGAGCGGGCCGTATTAATGGTCCTGTATGCTTTGCCTTGTACCGCCAGCTGTGCTAAGAAGTTGGCTACTTGCACCACATCTGTTCCAGAGGGATGGATGTTCCTTTCCATGCCCAGCTATGCCGGGTTGACCATGCTGACTTGTGTGCCTTCCTGGTCCTTGGAGCCCAGCATTCCTCGCTGATATGTGCAGCCTCGCTCGCTAGTCCTGGCATCTCCTGAAATTGCCCACGCAATGAAATTGAGGCTCAACATTTTCACCAGCGTGTGGCTGTATCCCGAGGGGTCCCCCACGATCAACTCTCGCCTAGGCAGAGCTATTTGATTGTCTTGTCGTGTGACATCTCTAGCAGATCTGGGAACCACATCTGACCCCTCCAATCTGTGGTTATTAGAATCATGGACACCTGCTGTCTCCTCACTTGTGCCAGCATCCACGCTATCATTGAGAATGGCGGGCACACATACTCTGTGTTCGGACTCCAGGTCTCGAGGAATGCGTCTATCACTTCGCCTCGGGGTCTGGTCTCCAACTGAAGAACCAAGGTATTTGTCTGTTCTATCTCAATGCAAATAGGTCTGTCTGACATGGACCGCAACTCGCCATCAAGTTCTGGAATTCTCTCTCGTCCAGCTTCCAATCGCTGGCATCCCTCAAGAATATGGAGTTCCAGTCGACTACTTCACTCTGATGGCCTGGAAAATGTTCTGTCGTCACTGACACCTCCCTTTTGAAGCTCAAGGCAGTTGATGTGAGGGTTCAACTCCTTCTCTGACTATCTGCCCCCTGTCGACAAATCTCCACATTGTGCGCCCCAACCCCTTCTGCTGGCATCAGACTCTTCCGTTCCGTGCATCCATATGGTAAAGCAACCACTCAAGCTCCTCTCTCGCATCATGTATTAGGGCCAACCTTTGCTCGTAGGGTATGCCCCTCCTGAGATGTTGTATCTTTAGTCTCTGGAGGGCTCTGTGGTGGAGTGGACCTGGAAATATTGCCTGGATTGAAGATGCCGGGCACCCCACCAGCCTGGCTATCTCGTGTAACAACATTGCTTCTTTCGCCAGCATATTTTTTTCATCTCTTTTTTGATGTTGCTCACCTTTTTCAGTGGGAGTTGCAGCGTCCCCTTTGCTGTATCTACTATGAACCCCAGAAATTCCATGGTCTGCTCCGGTTGTAGGAGAGATTTCTCTCAGTTCACCAAAAAACCTAGGCGCTGAAGATCTATTGTGGTGTCCACCTGTTCCTTGTCCTGACACATTATGCAAATGTTGTGCAGGTAAATGATCACTCCTTGTTCTCTCAGAAATATTACTACAAGTTTCATCAACTTTCTGAAATACCACAGGGCTGGTGTCAGCCCAAATGTGAATTCCCATATCTGACCCATGCATCGGAATCTTAGAAATTTCTGTTGCTCTGAAGTAATGGGTACTGTCAGGTATGCATCCTTGGGATCTTTACCTGCCAATCCTCTTGCTGTAATATGTCTGTCAGGAGGTGTATGCCCTGCATCTCGAAGTGTGTGTATACCACAACACTGTTCAAATCTCTTAGATTTATGACTGGTCTCAGTTTGTGATGCCCTTTTTATCAAAAACATGATGCTTAAGAAACTTCCTGACGTATCTGTCACTTGTACTATGGATGCTTTTGTTCTATCCCTCTTATTTCTGTGCCTAGAAGTGCCATGTCTGTTGTATTCTGTACCAATTTGTATGGCCATCTCTCTTGCACTGGTAGGGTATGAAAATTTCTATGAAAACCTTGAACTGTATCTAAAACGCAAGCATCTGATGATATTGGATACTAGCTCTCTACACATTGCGCTAATATCCTGCCCATGACTGCCAGTACCTGTTAAAACCTGCCTTTATGTCTTTCACATATTTTCCCATAAACGTTACCATCCGGTCATCGATATCCAGAGTTTCCGCTATCCCCTCTGGGAGATGAGGCTTCAGGCATTCCGTCCTGAGTTTGTTCCTGGGCTCCTTTGCCAAAGGCGTCCTGCAGCGCTTTTTCAAATATGCCGTTACTTTCGTCTGCGGTTCACACTCTGTAGAGCGTGGGTGTATCAAGGCATCTGGGTCGAAATCATTCCTGGCTTCTTCCTCAATGTCAGCGGCTTTCCTTTTCTTAGGAGCTCTTTTCCGCCCCTCTTCATCAGAGGATATTATTTCGACCTCATCCTCTTACGACTGACATTGCCGGTCGTCTTCCTCATATTCCTCTGAGCTCTCTTAAGTCTCTACTTGCCATCTGCTCTCCTTTGTTCTGGAGCTCCCTTCCTTCTTTTTTTGCCCTTTCATTTCTGTGGGAAGCCCGGTGGGGTCTTGGCCTCTCTCTCGGGCTTTACCAGCTTTTTTCCTTCACACTTTCTCTCTCCCATGTCCACTCGCTCCTCTGAGTTTCATACCTTGAGAGAATCTCAACCAGTCCTCCATGAGGGACAATTGGTGGGACCCATGTCCCATACTGGTTCCCAGAGCCTTCTTTATGACGTGCCCCATACTGGGCTGGACAATTGTTTTTTGGTTGCCCTGAGCCCTTCCTTCTTCACTGAAGCTGGACGTCATGTAAAATAATTTACAGGGAGATTGTCCACAGTCAACAACAAACACAGGATTCTTGGGGGCCTGTTCCCATCAAATATATTGTACGGCCCACGGTAGCGGGCGTGTAGTTATGGTTAAGTTGCTAAACGCGCAGGAAGAGCTCTTTTTCGGCGACTTATAACTTCGTTCCCCCTGGAGGAATCCCCACCAAACTTTGCAAAAAAAGTAAATGGCCGTCTCTGAATTTCTTCGCCAAGTTGGGGGTGGTTTCGTGCATGGGGGCGGCAAAGTTATAGGGGGTGGCACCAAAATTCTTTTTTTTCTCCATAGACTGAATGGGGAAAAACTTTGTGCACGGCTACAGCCCAAACGGCTGGGTATATTTGCACCAAATATGAGCAGGAGTGGGGGCTTGGGTCAGAAAGCGTGCTTATGTGTGTTTGGTGGGAATCCGATCAGTACGTTTGTTGCAAACAACTGAAATGTACGTCTCTAGAAATTCGTGATATCTGGGTCTGCTCGCAGACCCATTTCACTGTTCGCTCCGCAGACAGAAGTGTCATTGGCTTGCGGTACGGCGTGCTGTCGGAGAAATTTGGATGCAGCCGGTGGTTGGCTGGAGGGAAGCATGCTCTGCGTCAACATTTTTTGGCAAACACAGCCATGGTGTATCGGAGGACAGTGCGCCGGCAGAAGGGTATGCAAAATATACCGTATGCCATGTGTTGGCGACAAGAAGGAAGGGAAAGGGTGGGGGAGTGACAAGTGGTTCATGTGACATATGTAAGTAGGTGGAAGAAAACGGAGGAGTAGCTGCAGTATTAGTGCATATTGTGCCAATTCACGGTTACCTAGACAGGTAACTACTTTGTGTGGTGATTGGAGGCAGCTGTCGTAAAGGCCTGATAGCTTCTGCTGCAACCTGTTTGCAGCAAACTCTTTCCGTGGTGACTGCTGGCAGGTGAATTTCAGAAGGGGAGTGAATTGCACATGGCCTAGGTTGGGTGGGAGCGCGGGTGCCTGTGCTATGTGGATGGATAGCAGTAGTTGGGCACATGGTGGCATGCATGGGTGCATGAAGTTGCAGTGGGTCTGTTGAAGGATTAGACTATTGGGTGCATGGCCGAAGACCATAGGCCATGCACTTAAGAGCCTAGGGCTTCAGCTCACCCACCGCAGCAATGCTTGTCTGACTCTGCATCCGGTAGAGGGGGGGTGCATGCATAGTGTGGTGTGTGCACATTGGTTGGAGTAGGGCCAATGTTGCGAACAGTATGTGGGTCGGTTTGCAGTGACACAATAGTTTGGGAATGGAAGTGGGTACGGCCACATTATGTGAATGAACGTGCACAGGGGTGCAGAAGACAGTGTTTTATTTATACATTATGGTAACTGTTGCAATTTTTTCCTGCATAGCTCCATGGCGGTGCACATGTTGGGTAGGAGTGCTGGTGGCAGTGCTGTGTATGTGGATTGGCGTGGTTGGTGACATGCATGCTGGCATTACGTTTCGGTGTGTGTGTGTGCAAGGCCTAGACTATTGGGTGCATGGCCGAAGGCAGTAGGCCATGCACTCAAGAGCCTAGGGCTTGAGCACACCCACCGCAGTAATGCATTTTTGACCCTGCATCAGTTAGAGGGTGGTGACTTGTACAGAATGGGTGTGGAGCATATTTCAGATGCAATAGAGCAGCAGAAGTGCACTGCCATGCGTGTATGTTTGGTTTAGCAGGTCAGGTGACTGTAAGAACATGGTAAAGTTTTTCATGTGTGGTTGGAGATGGTGTAGTGAAAAGTCACACAGTGTGGGCACTGGGTGCAGTGTTTGCATACTGTTAGTATGGCAGCAGGTATGGTTGCAGGGCAGCTTATGTGTGCTGTGTGCAGATTGCTTGGAGTATGGGCAATGTTGAGAACATTTTGTGGTTAGGTTAGCAGTGACATAATACTTTCTGAGTGGAAGCGGGTAAGACAATAGTATGTGAATGAAAGGGCATAGGGGTGCCGGAGACAGTGTAATGTTTGTACATTATGGTAACTGTTGCATTTAACACTGCATATCCATTGCAGTGTGGAGGTTGGGTAGGAGTGCTGGTGCAAGTGGTGCGTATGTGCATATTGGTAGTTGGTGACCTGCTGACATGCATGGTTGCATTACGGTGCAGGGAATGTGTGCATGAAGCACACCTACTGCAGCAATGCAGGTTTGATAGTGAAGCGGGCACAGGGTGGTGATCTTTGGAGAATGGGTGTGGAGCACATTGTAGACGTGCTACAGTAGCACAAGTGAGTTGCAAAGCATGTATTGTGCGTTCCATGATTGTGTTGATAGTTGCAACATGCTACAGTATTTGCTGTACGGCAGGAGATGGTGCAGTGAGAAGTTGTGTAGTGTGGCCACAGAGTGCAGTGTTTACGTAATGTGAATATGGAAGAGGGTATGGTTGAAATGCAGCTTATATGTGCTTGGTTACTCTCCTGTGTGCAAATTTATTGAAGTAGGCCCAATGTTGTGAAGCTGTTGTGCATAGGTTGCCAGTGACACAATACTTTGTGAATGGCAGTGGGTAGGGGTGGTTCAGGCAGTGATATGTTTGTGGATGCTGCTAATTGTGACACGTTTTCATGAATGGGTGCGTTTCGGTGTGGGGGAGTTAGGTGGAAGTGCCGCTACGTATGTATCGTTTGTGCATAATGTTAGGTGTCCACATGGTCGCATGCGTGGATCCATAGTGTTGTGGTGGGTGTGGAAAGGGCTGCACTGTTGTGCATGGCCAAAGGTGTGCTGGGTGCGCCTCAGAATCTTTGTGGATGCTGCAATTGTGCATTCATTAGCAGAAGTTTCTGGTGGAGGGGCTTTGGAATCAAACGGAACGTGTACTGAGATTGTTAAACGGTAAATATGGAGTGGTGTACAGAAATTATAGTGTGCAATGCAGATGTTTTGTATGTGATTGCTGCATGCGTGTTTGAATATTTGACAGCACCCAAAGGGGGAGTGCTGCAAAAATGCCCGTGCAAAGCGAAGAAGTACTGTGTGTGCTTTACTGGGCCATGGCCCCCACTGTAGATGGGAAAGTGAACGTGCCACATTCTGCCATTGAGCATGGTGGACATGGAAATGGAATTGTGGGAAATAGGCAATTAAGTGCGTAGGGTATGGCTCACAGGAATGGCCGGTACCATTTCGTCCCTGTGTCGTGAGGTTGATCGAGATGGAGAGCCGCATAATGCTTATTGTCGGTGATACCTTTATGTGCCATCTGCACAGGTGTTGTGTGAAAAGAGGCGTTGCTGGTAATTTTGGGTTGGAAGGAGTGGACACTTTCTGGGGCTTTCAGGGTGACTGCAGTTTCGGCGGGATGGTTCGCCTTTGCAGATATGTGGCATCCGTCACGAACGTTGACTTGTTGTGGTGGACTATGGAAGTCTACATTTGGGTTACATGTCATGTGGCCGTTTAATCTGTCACCCTAAGAGGTTGCTGAACGCAGTGATCGGGATTTTTCCTACTGCCAAGGTCGTTTTCTCATGCATATCACCAAGAATATGGGCCCATGACGGTGTAATTTGTCCCCAGCCATAGGTCGGAAGGTGTGTTATAAACTGAATTATGTGTGAATATATGCAGACTGCTGGCATGTTCTCCACCCACTATGAGTGTCATGCATGCCGGACACTGTACCTCTGGATCTGGAACTCCGTCTGTGCGTAGAACGGGTTATGCTTATAGAACAGCTAGACCGTTTTACTCAAGATGGAGGTTGTTTGATGCATTACCAGGAAAACGACGTCTGCATTATCCACGTCATTGAAATTCACGTGATTTCGGTTAGTCACGTGTTTTACGGCAGAACGTTTATAAGCAGCGTGGAAACGCCACTCGCTGCTTCTGATTGCGTCTTGGTAGCTGAACTTGTCATCTGCGTCCTCGCATCCAGTCAGTTGCTTCCCTGGCCTTCTTCGACGTGTTTCCTTCACACGCGATCTCCTGCATCTACAACTGACTTTGTTAGCGTGTCTTCTCACACGCAAGGCCCGGTTTCATTTGGATGCAGTTTTCCGGTTCACATGAAAAAACCCACGGAGACTCTGAACTCTTCAATCGCGGCTGTCTCGGCTGCGTGAACTGGTTTTCGCATGTAAATCGCACGCGGGTGTTGGAACTCTTCAAGCGCGGCTGTCCTAGCTGCGTGAAATTGGATTGCGTGTAAATCGCACACGGACGCTAGAACTCTTCAAGCGTGGCTGTCCTAGCTGCGTGAACTGTTCGCGTGTAAATCGCACGCAGACGCTGGAACTCTTCAAGCGTCGCTGTCCTGGCTGCGTGTAGTTGATTCACGTGTATCCAGCACCTGGTTGACTAAAGCCTGTGAGGAAGTAACAGGTGGACTCATTTCGTTATAAGTTCTGTTCCTGGTGTGATAGGAAGGTGTATCTTTGACTACAACTTTAATTTGCAGGTGTCTGTGCACAGAACTATCCTGTGGTGCACCAACCCGGTAACTAGCGAGAGCCTCGTGCCGTTCGGGATAAGTCTCCCTTACTAACCTTCCCTCCTTTGTCATTGTTTTTTATTTTCTTTCTGGATACTTCATGGACTTTGGTGAAGACTACAGTTCTAAGCCTACAGGTTAGTGTTGGAATCTGCATTATTACCATTCTATTAGAAAGGCAGTTGAGATAGATTCTCATTATGCTTTCTTTTCCCTAGGCTGCCTTCCTATAACTCTCCCACGCCCTTTCCAGTGATCCTCCTCTCTGCCTGTTCCACCAGTCAGAGAGTTGTATCACTTGGAAGGTCTAAATTGACATCCCTTCTATCAAGTCATGTGAATTAAAGGATCCGGAAGACCCTTATCAATTGTATCCTTTTTGGTTACCGTATCCTTTTCATAAATAACTTTGGGGATTTATGACAATGAGATCATGAGGTCGCAAAATATGCAGTGGTTCCGTAGAAATGGCATTTATTTGAGCGCCATTGGCAATGCTGTTTTCTTTTACACTGTGCAAGAAGCATTGACCAGAATGTGGTAAAAATGTGAGGAGAGGCAAACGGAAACGCATATACAGAGAAAAAACCAAAGTTGCTTGCACGCATGTAAAAAAAAAAAAAACCTTTATACATCTACGATGGTAGACCCAATCCCCTATCCAGCTTGATATTGTTTACCCCGCCGCCCCACGCCGCCCCCCACCCAAACCCCTCACTATCACAAAAAGGTAGCGTATTCCGCAGTGCTTTCAGGATTACACGTGCCACATCCTGGGTGGCCATGTGGATGTATACGGATGGAGAAATCGTGCATACTTTTACTGAACTTTGTAGTGGACGTGCTTTGGAGTGGCACAACACTTGTACTGTAAATGTGTAACGTACATTTGAATTGTTGTACAGGAGTGACAGTGTTGGATGATGGCGGCTTCGATGCGATTGGTGGATGCGTGTGTGCCTATTTACGCGTAACCCAATTAGGTACTTCTGCAGAGAAGATAGTGCAAAGGATAGAAGGACTGCTCCAGCTTTACAGGGGTGTGGCCCTCGCAGTACTTTGGGAGGCGCACATGCCAGAATATACTCTTCGCACCACGTTGCACAATTGACACGGCACTGTGGGGATTAGCCAATCAGGTACTGTGGGTGTGGTTAAGAGGAAGGGGCGGTGAAACTGTTGTACATTATACTCTGCATACTGAGGGTGGCTGACATGGCAAAACGCATTTTGTTGACTGTAGGTGATCCCTTTGTCATAGATCTGTACAACTATGCCCTGGAAAGACACTTTGACAACAATTTTGGTTTGGAAGGAGTGGACGCATTGTGGAACGCTGTGTATGAATGCAATTTTGCTGATATGCATGCACTTTGCAGCTGTAGATGTTATCGTCATCCACTACGGCGGCATGCATATGGGTGACCTCTCTTGCTTGCATTTGTTCCGCAGACTGAGGAGATTTTCCCACCGCCAAGGTGCTTTTTCGCATCCATAATACCACAAAGAGTATGGGCCACTGCTCATGGATGTTGTTCCAAGCCAGACGCAGCAAAGTGTCTCTTCAACCGAAGCATGTATGCTTTTTTGTCCGCTCGTGGAATGTTCTTCTGCAACAATGATCTCATTAGTTGTGGAAATGCAGAGTTCTTCCAAGAAAATTGCATTTTGTTGTCACCCATTGGCAATGTTGTTTTGTTTGCCCGTCTACAGGATGCAGTGAAGAGTTTACTGCACTAATGTGAGCACAAGAAAACACAAAAGCAAATAAAAACTGAAAAAAGGTGTTTCTGTAGAAGCATCTAAAAAAAAAAAAATGCTCTTTTAAGAGACTCTCCTTCCCACAAACTCACAAATTTATTCCCCCACACCTGCACGCAGCACGAAAGCCATATCCGGGGATTTTGCGGGTGGCGGTCACGGAAATGGCACTGTGGGGATTGTCCAATCCAGTGCTTATGGTGTGCGGCAATAGGAAGAAGGACTCCTGCTTCACTCGGGCCCGGCCCTCACCGTACTTGGAAAACAGCACGTGCCACATTCAATGCTTCTCACCATGCCGGCCTATGGAAATGGGACGGTAGGTATTGTCCTGTCAGGTGCTCAGGGTGTGTGTCACAGGGAAGGACTCCTGCTGCTTTACTAGGGCGCGGCCTCGCTGTACTTGGGGAAAGGCACGTGCCACATTCTGCGCTTCTCACCATGCTGGCCAATGGAAATGGGAATATGGTCTTTGGCCAATTAGGTGCTCAGGGTGTACGTCACAGGAAAGGGCGCCAATCATTTCTTCCATTGTATTGTGTAGTGGGGCTGGCAAACATGGCAGGATGCACAGCTTTCGGTGTGGTTGAGGCCTTTGTGGAAGATCTGGTTGTGTATGCCCTCCAAGAAGGCTTTTTTGGCAATTTCGATTTTTGAGGGAGTGGAGGCTTTGTGGCACAGTGAAGTGTGCAGTTTCGGCGGAGTGCTTGTAGAATGTCAATGCATGGCCACTTCTGGACCTGTACATGTTGTGGTCGTGCACTTTGGAGCCTTATTTTCGGGTTCCATGTCTTGTTCCTGTGTGTACTGTAAACTGAAGAAGATGATGAAAGTAGTGCAGCACATTTTTCCCACTGCCAAGATGCTTTTCTCATGTATACCCCCGAGAATAGTGTGGAACTATTCCAATGATTCCTGTCGCCAGCCAGAGGTCGGAAGAGGTTTCATCAACAGAAGCATGTGTGACTTCTTGTGTGCTGCTGAGATGTTCTCCTGTGAGAATGACATTTGTTCTTTGCTATATACACCTTTTCAAAGGAAATGTCTTTGTCGACCAGTGCCAATGACATTTTCTTTCACACTCTACAGGCTGCAGTGAAGACCCTATTGTAAGAATGTGAGCGGACGTAGAAAACACAGAAATACTTATAAAAAGCGCACAAAAAGGTATTTTTACGGAAGCACCTTTAAAAAAAAAAAAAGGTTCTTTAAAAAGCCGCACAACTAACTACGTCCCTTACCCTGGTTGAACGTTATTCCCCCATTCCCGCGTGCGCACAGCACAAAAAGTCATCGAATATCGCGATAGTTGCAGGGTGGCACATATTAGATACGCCCCTTTTGCAGATGACGGCCATAGAAATGTGCCTGTAGCGGCAACGGGATTGGTCAATAAGGTTTCTGGGTGTGGTGTGTACGCACAGACTGTGGACAGAAATGCAGAGGGTGCGGTTATGGCTGTGTGTTTCAGGAGCCACAGCGTGCAAGTTCTATGGGAGTTCGAAATACATTGATTGAAAGTGAATGGAAAACACTGTGCAGTAGCTGCTCGTTTTGGAATCATGTGGATTTGTAGTGCTATGAAGTACCTACAATGAAGTGACTGATTTTGGTTTGTCTGTGTGACACTTTGGTGGCACGCGATCATGCCGATATTATTGTTCATTGTGGCGGCATAATTGCACAGCATGTTACACGCGTTTCAGTGCTGTTTGCGATGAAGGCGGCACTTGCCCCGGTCATGCGTTTGTTTTCGATCTTTTGTGTAACTTTCTATTACATTATGCAGACACTGATATGGCTGCGTCATTTTTGATGTGGTACGCAAATGAAGAAAGTGCGGTAAATTGCAAAGAAGTGTATTTGTGCCTTTGTACGACATGTGCCAATGGCGTACTTCACACATAAGAAAATGACGTTTCACAGCACAAACAGTTTCCCCCAGCTATAACGTTCATCTTACTATGCCTGCCATCCCAATTTCTGCACACCCCATCCAAATTGCCTTGGTGCCCTTCTTGAAAGTAGTGGAAACATTTTTGTAGTAAGTGTTGCGCACTGATACTCTTCAAAACGCTGTGCAACACGTAAAGAAACCCCTTTCTACAGCGACTCCCTTTCCAACTGATTGAACTACAGTGTTTTGCACAGTGCCACGCCCCCCACCCTGCATCCGTTCATTGGCAATTCTATTGTTCATCTCTGAAAGGTGCTTTTTTTAAAATTTCCCTTTTTTCCTTTCCCAGTTAATTTCCATTTATTATGGTCTTCTGACACACGCCACAGAAGGAACGGCAGGAAAGGCCCGGTACAGAAGGGGCAGCATCTGCATGGATACCATAGGGGACATGCCGAGAGAAGGAATTATTGGGTGGCGCTCACCTAGATAGGCGCCAGTCATTGTTATGCTCCCAGCCGCACCCTTCCCACGCACTGCCAAGTACCTTCCCTCTATAGAGTAGCGGTGTTGCAGTACATGCACAATAAAATGCCCTTTGTCGGGTAAGGGTCTGTAGCGTTGCATATGGTCTGCAAGGATGTTTTGGAGCTCCGCTGCCCTCACGAGTGCCCCTTTTGTTGCCCACAGCAGATGTGGCAAATGCTGTACATGAAATTACTCTACGTAACTGTTGAAAGGGTGGTAGACTGCCCACTGGCCCCTTGTGCTTTCATTTCAGTTGTCATTACATGCCGTACAAACACTTCCTGCTACGCCATTAGTCTTAAGAGTAGCATTCATGGAGATGCATGCATTCTGGAATACAAGAATGTTTACAACAACGCGAAACGCATCTTTATTACGTGGAGGAGGAAGGCATTTATTCTGTGCGACCCATGCAGGTACAGTACTTTTCTAAGCACCACTAAGATTGTTCGCGCTCTGCATATTGCACTGTTTGCTTACTTGCCTTTACATGCACTAGTATGTGCGTTACCAAGCTGCACCAGCTTTGCCATTTTGCAGACTGACTACAAACTGTCCCACCTGCACTTACATGTTTTCTTCAACTGTACGACCCGCAGGCGACCTCTTGACACTTTCCGTCACACTGCTCAGTGCAGACACGATGTGGCTGTTTCACGGGTCATGGAAAGGCAAGCAGCACATCAATCAAATTAATGCAACATTTAACATGCCCACGTTACACTGCAGGTTGCTGTTCCTTGTTTACCAGTGGGCGTCATACAGTCAGGCGTTCTTTAGCCACGCATTGGTAGATTTGCAGAGCCACCCACTTAGTCGGCAGGGGTACCTGAAATGCGGTAGCCTACTGTATGAATCTGTAGGGCTGGCGACAGGGGCGGTGTTACCAGCACACAGTGGATGACCTATGCATGGGTATAGATGTGGAACGGATACACGTGCGGTTCCACAACTACGTAAAAGTGTATTCGAAGATGCAGACACTAATGGAGTCCTACAGATACTTGCAGTGTGATTGCACATACGCTGACCAGGTGCAGTCTCCCTAGCAAATGTCCATATTGCTCATCTGTAGTCATCTCGGCCAGTACTGTGCGGCACAGATTCACCGTGCAATGTTAACACAAAAAGAGAAACTACTGAAACACTCACCAACATTTACCATGTTGTTAAGTGACTCCAATCAAGCACTCCCACTAAGTCAGTGCCTTGTCTGGGATTGCTCAAGAGAAGCTCTTATTTATATATTTTATAGCAAGTTATACCCTGGATGATAAACCCTTGTATAACACCCCTCTCTATGAATCCCCTTGATCTCACTGAGCCAAGAAGTAGGTTTGTTTTGAAATTTAAAAGATTTATTGGAAAAAGTAAACAATATATATATATATATATATCACACTTTTATAATAAATTAATAATTGATAGTACACTTATGAATATAATGTTGATCAACAATAGATAATCTGACACTAGCACACTTCTTTACAATCAATGAGGAGTTAGTATAGGAAGGATAAGGTAGCAGAAAATACTTTTATGGTTTCAAGGAAAAGCAATGAGGGAAAAATGCAGCACAGAAATAAACTTGATATGATTTCAACAAAAGATAATATGATCACTTTTTCTTTGACAATTCCCTCCCCCCTATGCAAGATAAGGAGATGGAAGGAGAGCACACAATTCTCAGGAATACAAAATGCAATACAAATGTCCAGTTCCCCCCAGCGAGCTTAGAGGAAAACAGGTATGATTTTAAAGCAGGCAAGATCCTTTTAAATGTGGTGGCAATGAAGTGAACAATATGCTGAAAATGCTTTTAATTCCCTCTAGAGGTTCAGGGTGAGTGAGAGATACTTTAAATCAGTTCAGGTCAGCCCTATCAATGATTCAGGGATGGTTATCAGGTTGAAAACGGGATTCAGTAATGGAAGCAAAAGACAAATATTTTTACACGTGGTTGAAATGAAGCAAACTGACAATTTGCGGCACTTTTTTCCGAGTGCGTCGATCGTGATTACGGCGGAACTATAAGGAGTAGCAAGTCGGTTCTAGGCTTCTTGGAACGCTAAGAATCTTAGCTTTAGAATGAAAGTTAATACTTGCTTCTAGCACAAACGGTTCAAGAGATGCGGACGATTTAGTGGAGGTAGATTCTCAAAATAAAAGTAAAGCTCAGAATGACAGATGACAGTTTTGCAGAATGGGCACACGATTTCTTATGATGCAGTTCTAAATAGGTTAAAATAGTTTGAATTAGATTATTTTAAACTAAGAGATTGGTTTTGCACAGTTCTTGCTGAGTACCCACACTATGAATTTGAAATAGGCCGTCAGGGTCTGGTCAGCAGGTTTGGACTGGACTCCAGCGGGTGTTTCTGAAGTCGCAGCTCTCTGGGTCAGCTCTGCTCTGCACTTCACAGCGGTCTGGTCTGCTGTTCTCTGGTTCTGGTCTCTCTGGTTCTGGTCTGGTCTGTGGTTCTGCTGTCGGCACTTCTTTCTGGGTCTGCTACCGGTTCTGGCAAAAGTTCTTGGCAAAGAATCCAACAGCTCGCCCGGCTGTAGAATAGTTTGGTTGGATTGCTGGATTCTGAAGGCCTGCTGAGAAGAGTTCTCAGCTTGTGGGTTAGGCCTTTGCTTTAAGTTCTGTAGTCTATCTGGAGTCTAAGTTCTGGATGTTCCTTCTAGATGTTGTGTGGTCCGGCAAAATGCTCTGCAAGAAAATGGAAAATGAATGTCTCTACCTGTGTCTTGGTGTTCCTTTTATGTCTTTAGTGTGTGTGGCATAACTAAGCCTGCCCCTCACAACTTATCATTGGCCAAGTTTTCCTCTCTCCCTTGATTGGGGGACTGAGTTGTGAGTCAGGATGAGTCAGAGTGATGCTATTTTTATGGCTGGCTTAAATCCCTCCCCTTGTCGCATTTCACACAAATCTATATTTGATCCAAATACACATTTATCTATGTACCATATTTCTAATATTATATCTCCAGTTAACATATTTTCTGTAGCACCAAACCATCCGATCCCTGTCTTTGTAAGATGTCGTGTCCACTTCTGACAGAATTCTGCCCTTTTCATCCAGATAACGACCTCTAAACCTTTCCAGATTTTATACAAATGTGCACAAGGAATATGGGTATCAGATGATAAGGTGTCAGATTTTTAACATACAGACATTCTGTACCCCCCAGAACATACCACAGAGTCCTAACACCTCTTAAAATGTGCACAGAAAAATCACAAGAATAATGATATTAATTATATAATTTTGACAAGTCCGTACTATGAATTATCCATCTTTTTAAAATTATGCTCTGGCCCAGAGGGGTGTAGATTCCCAAAGCACATGGTGGAATTTCTGGTTTGTCCACTTCCTCCAACTCAAGTTGCCCCTCCCAGTTTCTCTCAAGAGGAAGCCATTTACGACCCCCCCCCCTAATTTAACATTTGCCTGAGCCAAGGAAGGCTCATTGTTCTGTTTCCTTCCAGTCCTAGATGCCACTCCCCTGATTCAATCAGAGAGGTGTCATCTCCTTTTGGTGGGGGCAGCAGAATGCAGCCAGGCCTGGGAAGAGTTGCTGGGCAAGTTTCAACTCCTGTCGGAGGTAGTTGCCGGGCAGAATTCAATCTCTTCAAGCCAGGCTTCAGCTAAATGTCACTTTTGTTCCAGTTTTCTACATCCAAATCAAACTTACAATTTTTACACATGCAGCTAGAATGCTGATTCTAAGTTCAAAACTATGACATTTAACAGTTGCAAACTATGTGACAGTCAACAGTAGGTCACTCATTTATTTTAAACATTTAGATTTTAGTGGCTTTCAGTCCAATTTAACTTAAGCTGCTGACATCCACAGCTCAGCCAGTTTCATTATGAACATTATTTTAGGCTCTTTCTTTTCCCATATTTTGTATGCACACAAGAGTTCATTATGCCAAATGTCTGCTGGTGTTCAGTGAGATTTTTGAATATCTTGCAATGTTTAAAATAAGCATTTTTAGCTTGCATTTCAGAGAAACAAAGGTGATTTCAAAGCGCTTTTTTGATCTAACAGGCACTGCTGTTTTTCCTTTGGCACCACGTTTCACTCATGGCGTTTCTGGCCCACCACGCTCGCACTGGTGGGTGGCAGGTTAGGCGACCATTTTGGTGTGCGCAGTAACTGTGCGGTTTTCCTGAATTCTGGCGCAATGTTGGCTTTTTTGGCCATCTTGGATTTTCTGAGCCCACAGCACCAAATGTTGTAGCATAATAGTTCAAACGTGGGTCAGGGCACCCAACAAGCCCCCCCGCCCAACTGCGCTTTGATTTCGAGTCGAGGGGAAGTCGGGTGCATAGGATGTTTTAATCCACGCGCTGGGATGTCCGCATCATCTTCTTCTGATTCCGCAGATGACAAAGTTCAGCATCTTTTCCTCCATCAGGGTGGATCGATCGGTTCTCCTCGCCGGTCCTGATGAGAGTATTGGGCGGTACCCCGGGCCCCTCGGATCTTGGCTCCCAGTCCCGAGGTCGTCTTCCGTGGTCATTCTCCAGATTTTCTTTCTCCTAGGATGACAAAGCAAAGCGGCAATACCGATTTGTAGACATTTCTCCCCCACAATTGTTATAGTGGGGCGGCATATACATTTTATAAATCAATAAACATTTACATTCTTATTTTTTTTTTAAAAAAACAAGATATAATTAGAAGACATTTTCATTCAAGAATCATAATATTTTAGAGACTATATGTGGGATATTTTAGGGTTGGAACTGAATTACTCTGGAGCGGCCCCCTCTGGTATTGCAGAGGACTCCTCCAGTTGCTGCAGGGTGTGTCTGGGATGGCAACACTTCAGCTGATTTATATGGACCCACTTGTCTTCCCCTTCTGCCAAACTACCTTTGGGGATGCGGATCTTGTAGGCAAATGGGGAGATCTTGTCTATAATTTCAAAAGTTCCCTTCCATTTAGGCAAACATTTTCGCTGTTTGGCCTGGTTTCTTTGGAAATTGTATAGATAAATATGGTCTCCTACGTTGTACTCTTTCATGGTGGTTTTCAAATCGTAATGGGTCTTCATGCTATCAGCTGATCTTTCTAGATTCTGCTGAGCATAGGCAAAAGCATGTTGAAGGTGTTTCCTTAAATTCTCCACATACTCATGAGTTGTGGAGGCATTTATCAATGTCTGCTCTTGGGTCCTGTAGAGCAAATGCTGGGGAAGCACCATCTTGCGTCCAGTCATCAGCTCAAACTGTGACATTTTAGTTGCAGATGAAGGGGTAGATCTGATGGCCATTAGGACCAGAGGTAATCGGATATCCCAACTTGGCCCAGAATCTGCCACAAACATTTTTAAGATGCTCACTATGGTTCTGTTGTATCTCTCTACTGCACCAGAAGAGGCTGGCCGGTAAGCAATATGTAGCTTCCTTTTAACCCCCAGTATCTCCCACATCTTAGTCATTACTTCGCTGGTAAAATGGCTACCTCTGTCTGACTCAATCTTTTGGGGTAGAACAAAACGCGATAAGATGTGGTTGATCATCAGGGCAGCTGCTGTTTCTGCCTGGCAGTTTGGGGCCAGGAGACATTGCACCCACGTGGTAAACAAGCATGTGACCATCAACATGTACTTGTTTCCCCTAGGGGAGCGAATCACAGGGCCTATGAAGTCGATTTGCAAATCTGACCATGGCAGTGTCATCCCCCTCTTTTGGAGAGGTGCCCCGTGTGTGAGGGATGTTGGCTCAAATTGTGCACACACAAGACACCCCTTCAAGTATTGGTCGAGGTTCTGCCCCATGAGTTGTCAGTATGCAACCTCTCTTAAGATCTCATGTGTTGTATGAAACCCCCTCTGACTGGCGGTGGCCGCATCATGTGCGTGACTTATCAGGCTTCGGAATGAGGTAGGGACCACCCACTGATCATGGCCAGCTTGGGATTTCCTTACCAACAAACCGTCTTGGATTCAGAACATTTTTGGACATTTCATCAACACTATAAGGTCCTCTTTCCCAATGAAATCGGTATCCGTCAGGGGAAAGTTCTCAGGATCTTCAATGTGTTGGTAAAACTTACCAATTATTGGATCCACCTTCTGAGCCGTAATCAAATCAGCATCTGGGGTCTCCTTACTCCATTGTGCAGTTGAAAGATCATTGTCAGCATTTGTCTGGGACCTAGTGATAGCAGTGACCTGGATTTCCCCCAACAGGGACTCCATCTCTATTAGATCCACTTGGATGGCCCCGGTTTTGGCCAGCTGATCAGCTAAGTCATATCCAGTCTTGTCTGGTCCCTCTACTTTGGAATGACCCTTGATCTTTTTCCAGTAGATGGTCATCCCATTTGAGGTGACCAGATCATCAATGTTTTTAATTAACTTCCCATGTTTCAGGGGTTTGTTATTAGCACAAAACATGCCTCTGGTTTTCCAATTAACCCGGTGCTCCACGAACCCGTTCCGTACATAATCTGAATCTGTGGTTATGACCAGTTCGTGGAGTTGATGTTGGACATCAGTGAGGATGGCTTGATACACAGCCATCAATTCTGCCACCTGACTACTTCGGGGACCAATTTTGTATCCAGCTGAGGGTTCTGGGGACTCACTCACCCATGCATTCCCTACACCGGCCACCAGTTCTTTTTCCCCGTTGTCAACATGGTAAGAGCATCCATCCACATAGACAGTGGGCATTCCCTCACACTTGTCCTCTTCAAAGACTTTGTGTGGGGAATTAATGTATGCCTCCATGTTGTCCTTGATTTTTAGACTTTCGTCCTCGAGACAGTTTTCTCTGGCACAATCATGCAAGTCAGCCAGACCTTGCGCGAGGGGACTCTTCTTGTTTTGGCCATATCTGACCTCCACAGGAAAGCCTTGCATTGACAGGATCCAGGAAGTGATTCGGGAATTACTCACATTTCCGGCCCGGATTCGGTCACTTTGGAGATATTGCAGAGGCTGGTGTGGAGTCTCCACTATGATGTGTTCCCCCTGGATGAACGGGCGGTAATTCTTCAATGCCCACACCGTTGCCAGGAGTGCCTTCTCACAATCGTTGAATTGTTCCTCCACAGAGGATAAAGTTTTGCTCGCATAGGAGATTACTTTATTGACCTTGTCATGCTTTTGGTATAATACTGCCGTCAAGCACGTATTAGAGAACCCTGTCTCCAGGAAAAACTCCTTGTTTCTGACAGGGTAAGCTAGGCAGGGCGCTTGTGAGAGGCTTCCTTTGAGCTGTCTTACTGCCTCAGCTTGTTCTGGACCCCATTCCCACTTGACCACTGTCAGGACTGGCTGGGTTAGTAACAGGAAGAGTAACAGGAAGAGTTTGTACATAGAATTAACATTGTGCTTTCAGAGCTGGCTGGGTTAGTAACAGGATGTCACGCCGCCCGCCTTGGGGTCCACTTACCTAAAGCGGCGCGCCCCATCCTGGAGGATGTACCCGCGCTTTTGCTTGGGGGCTCCAGGGTTGTCCTGGTCCTCGGGCGCTTCCGGGTTCCCTGGGCATGCTGGTCTGCGCATGCATGGGCGGCCGTTTCGCGTTCTCCGCGCATGCGCACTGCACGGGGCACTCGGTTTGGACAGCCTTGCGGTCCACGCCTCTCTCCAGGCTAACCAACGCCTGGGAGACAGCCCGGATTGCGTTCCAAGCCTCCCGGTGTTGCTAGCCCTATTTAAGGAGCCCGGCCATTCATTCAAACCGCGTCTCAACACGGTTTGAATTGGATCGTGTTTCCTCGCCGGTTCCTTGTGCCTTCCTTACCTGTTACCTGATTCCCGTTCTTCCTTGTTCCTGGTACCCTCCTGGTACAACCCGTGGTTGTGTTGTCCTGTCCTCCCTTCTCCTTGTCCTGTGGTTGGGGCTCCCTTTTTCTTTCCTTCTGAGTTGGGTGCCCTCTGTACCTTGTCTGCCTGCCCGCTCTGCCTCCCTCTGCCTTGGTCCCTTCCTTGTGAGCCAACCACTACCTTCCTCTGCCGGATCCAGCCTTCTACAACTTCCACTGTGACCTGATCCTTGGGACTTCCATCTTCCGGATCCAGTCCTCCTTGGGACTCAGTATCGTCATCTGGAAAGGCTCCCCCTGTCAGTGCTTGCACTGCCCTGATGCCACGCTAATCAGGGGAGAGCGCACCCGTGGCGTTGGGAGCTGGTTCACCTACAACCCGGTTCCACTCGGGCGGGAGCTGGGCTGGTTTCCCGCATCATCAACCACATCTCCGCATGACTCCTGACAGCCTGGCATCATCTTCAAGGTCCTCAACCGGACGAACAGGTACGCAACGTCCTCGTGACGCAGTCTATAACACAGGAAGAGTTTGTACATAGAATTAACATTGTGCTTGCCCAAGTCAAGATGGAGAGAAAGAAACTTAATCTGTTTGGTTAAAGGAACAATGATATGTTTGGTTTGCCTGATTGGTGGAAAGGACAATGGGTTTGATTCTTGGGAGGTGAGCAAGATTCTAAACTGCCTTTCATCCATAGAAATTCGGTGGCTGGTTGTACATTAGTTAAGCTCCTTTCAGAGTTCAGAAAATTTACCAAAGAAGTAAGAATATCGTTTTTATAAGAAAACTTAAAGAGTTAACAAGTTTCAAAATTATTTGAGAAAAGAGACATTTACAGTTAAGTTACTATAAGGAAACAAGTTTGAAGATTGTGCGTTGAAGTTTAAAGTTTATTAACTGCGTGCAATGTACTTCAAGATTGTTTAATGTGTGCGCGAGTTCGCGTGTCGTCGTTTACGTGTTTTTGGAAGCGCGCGGGTATTCAGAGCGATGGAGCACGTGCCCAAATGAATTGCGTGAGTGAATTTTAGCGCGTGTACATTTTTACCGTGAGAGACGTTTCATAAGACAACGCGTGTTGGGTTGCGATAGAGCGCGAGTCCATTTTAATTAAGCGCAAGTTGTTTTTAACGCATGAACTATTTTACGTGAATTACGTTTCGTTTCTCCGCGTGTGTTCAGTAGCGATAGAGCGCGAGTCCATTTTAACTAGCGCATGTTATTTTTATCGCGTTTACATATTTTTTCACACGTGCGTGTTTTGTTAAGATGCGCGTGTGTATTTTAAACGCGAGGACAATTCTTCACGTCTTCTGATTTCACGTGTTTAACGCACACGCTTATCAAGAAAGAAACTATACGTTTTTATGTGTAAATAAGGAAACAATTCACACGCAGAAGGAAAGCAGCATTCCAGAAAGTTAAAGAGTATCTATTTAATGTTACTTATGCAAATGGAATTCAATACTTCAGAGAAAGACTGCATTTTATAAAAGCATTAAAAACTACATAGAGTGAAAAGAACTTTAAAGCAAGAAGAATATCTAAGTCTGTAAGGTGTTTGCAAGGGTCATCACTTTAGGATTCTAAAGAGACTTGAGTGGCTTGAACTGGATGCACTAAACAAGATATTATTTACAAGATATTCCACACAGATAATTAGCCTCTAAGTCTTTTACTGAGGTTTAAGTGGTAAAGAGTTTAGAGTTTGTTTAGAATAATTTTAGAAAAGAAGTTTAAATTATCATATAAGTAACCAGGTGTATTTGTTTACTACAGATACCAGAGTCTACCAGAAGGTTGCAGGGCTGCAGTGTCTCCGTTGTTATTTTCTCCAAATTCCCCTTTCCCTTTCTTGGGGTTTTCAGCTCAGCTTATACTTAAGGGTTGAGAGGTGAACTCCTGGTGAGGGTCTGTGGGGCCAGCATCAGCTCCTGTGGAATTCAGTCAAGCCGGACCCTGACAACCCCCCCCCCTTCAAGAGATGAATCAGGGGTCGGTGATCTCTGCTTAGCCCTCAATGAACTTTCTGCTGTAATTAGTCAGTCCAAGGAGGCTAATTAGTTCCCGCAGAGTTATGGGATCCTTCAATTTTTGGAGTGCTTCCACTTTCTTTTCCTGGGGACAGAGACCCTGAGGAGTAATCTCGTGCCCCAAGAAATTAACACGGGTTCTACACCAGTGTGATTTCTGAAAGGAAAGTTTTGCTCCGGCGGCCCTCAACTGTGTCAGAACATAACGGATCTCCGCTATGTGTTCCTCCACAGATGAACTTAATGATGAGGACATCATCTACATAAGCCAGGTTACCCCTCCATCCATGTTGGGCATGGCCTTGTGTAGGAAAATGTTGAACTCATTGCCGGAGTTGAGGTATCCGAAGGGAGTCCGGGTCCATGTGTACTGCTGGCCCCCAAAGGTAAAAGCCAGTTTGTATTGGTCCTCCCTACTGACGGGCACGGTCCAGTATCCATTGGTCAGGTCTATTGCAGTGAATACCTGTGACCCCTGAATCTGGGCCAGCCCTTGGTCAATGTAGGGAAGAGGCCATCTGGAAGTATGGACCCGTTTGTTGAGCTCCCTAAGGTCGGCGCAGAGTCTCCACTGGCCTTTTGGCTTCAATATTCCCAGCACTGGATTATTGAAGGTGCTGTGTACTGGACGGATTATTCCCCGGGACTCAAGGTTCTTAATTATTTCAGTAAGGGACTCCATTGATGCTAGAGTCAAGCGATATTGCTTCACAAACACTGGAGTCATGCCAGGGTCCGTGGGAATTGTTGTTGTGTGGATGTCGGTGCGACCACAGTCATATGAGTCTACCTCAAAGAGATCTTGAAAATCCAAGAAACCTTGTTAAAACTTTTGCTTCTGTTCCAGAGTCACGCAGGCATCAGCTAGGTTGACTCTCTCTTCCACCATCTGCCTGAAGCCTGGAAAGACTTCTGGTTTTGCTATCTCAGCGGCCTCCTCCAGCTGGGTGGAGAAGTCCCTGGTCAGAGTGCTGATTTGGACTGGAGGCTTCAAGTGGGAAAGGCAGCCCTCATGGACCTGGAAAATCACCTCATCCCTCCTGAAGTCACAAGTCACATCTTCCTTACCATAAGGGCAGGAAGTGTACACCAGGAAGTTCCCCCCCATGCCGGGTAAAGATCCTGTCTGGTGTTGTATTGTCATCACTGTCGCTGTCAAAACAGTCCTTGGGGATTTGTCCTAACAGTTCATTTCCTAAATCAATGGAGAAATGTCGGTTATCAACCGCCATTCCAATAATGGTGCCCGCGGCTAGAGTAATGCTCTTTAAGTCGCTGCTATCCACCTCTATTGGAATGATGTCATGTTCTATGTTGACTAATGGTGTTGGGTTTACCCCCAACCCTTGCTGTTGGAGAGAAGCATTTAGATGAATATAAGCATCAGGGTTTTTCAATTTCTGTCCTCTTTTAACTTTCACTCCCAGGGAGAATTTTCGGGTCCTTTCTGGGATGGTGACTTCCTCTTTAACCTGAATTTCAACTGCAGAAGGTAGCAATTGAGCTGACCTAAATGCTTTTTCTGGATCATCAAAGCCCATGGGATTATCCGCTAATCGGGACCAAGCTTTGAAGTTTATTAGGTCCAAACTAATGGCAAAGCGATTGAGAATGTCACCGCCTAAGTAAAAGGCGGCAGTGACATCTCGCACGACCCAACAATTATGGACTATGCTCTTCTTGCCAATGGAGATTTTGAGCATACACCTACTTGGCAGGAGATGTTTCGAATTGGGTGTTTCCAGATCCATTTCCCATTTGTCTATCAGTTTGAATGTGGGAATGGCTGGATCTTTTGGGAGTTGGCAGAACACGGCTTTGCTGATGAAGCTCTTACCGTTGTTCACACACACTCGGGGGAGAACAGAGTCCTTCCCATCATTTAACTGAACAGGGATGAACAACTTCTCTCCAATTTGCTGAATATCAGCCAGGCTCCGAGCTGATTTCACATCTTTCTGGACTATCGGATTTGGAATGTTTGATTGTGGATTAGTAAAGAATTTCAGAGTGTTTCCTTCCAGTGTGGAATACCACCTTAAACTGGTAGGAAGGTTGATTTTCAGAAATAGAGAGGACCCCCCCATCACCAGTCTGTTGTCCTACTGCTATTACTGTCACATCTGGAATTTGGTTGTTCTGGAAGTGAAATTCTACTTGGTCAGATTTTTGTTCAACCATGTGGAACGTGCCGTTTAAACTAACATGGTTGACACTATGTTTTAATTTTATTGGTCGGTTAGTCTGGGTCCAGAGGACCTTGTTTACGCAATCTATTAGGGGTGACAACCTTCTCAGGAGGTCATTCCCTAGTAAACAAGGGGTGCCCTCTGGAGTCACTACTATGACCGGGTGTTTCACCTTGTGTCGCCCAATTTTTTTTTTTTTAAACTTTGGTTTTATTGGCATTTTAAAGAATATAACAAGCAGGCTACATATGTAATCACCAATCGTTCACGATGCACTTGCCCAGCAAACTCCCCCCCCCACCCACCCTCCCGCCCCCCCTTCAAACCACCCTCCCCCCACCCCTCGTTTTACCAACTCGAACCATGACATAGGGAGATTTGGACTTTTCTTTTGCGTCCATTACTTGGTAGTGAGTGTGAGCGTCGGCGTTTTTTGGTGGCCGATGGCCGGCCGAATGTCCCCGGGCCGTGGGCGCCCATTCCGTCCATAAGGTCCCTGGTACTTTTTGGTACAGTCTTTCGGCTTAGTCCCCCCGAGCCCCGCTCGGCCCCCCCTCAGGCTTCAGTGCACATCCCATCCCCAGGCCTCCCTTACCCCCTGCCAATTTTCAAGGAATGACCCAGAATCATTGTTCACCATGGCCGTTAGTTTGTCCATTAGAAACAAGTTTTTCAATTTCTTTAGCCAGTCAGCCTTGGACGTGGTCTCCGGGCTCTTCCAATTCTGTGCCAATGCCACTCTCCCCGCCCGTAGCATCGTTTCCCACATTCTGGGGTACCTGTAGAGGTCCGAGGTCTCTGGCGGGAGGCCCAACAGCACCGTCAGGGGGTCCTGGGGAAGCAGTTCCTCTGTGACCTCAGCCATCCAGCCCCTCACCTCTGCCCAGTATGCCTGCACCTTCGGGCAGTGCCACCACATGTGGCCTCGTGAGCCCCTCTGGCCGCAGCCCCTCGGGCAGTCGGGGGACACCGCCGTAAACATTTTAGACAGTTTCACAGGGTCCCTGTGCCATCCCTGCAGAATCTTAAAGTTATGTTCCATATCTGCCGTGTACAAATTACCGTGAAAAGCAATTTTGAAGATCCTTGCCCAAGCGTCTTCCGAAATCACCTCTCCTGCGAGATCGTTCCAATATGAGCGAAAGCCCCTCCGTTCTACCAAATTCACAGTGTTGAGGATTCCATACATTCCGGAGACGGCTCCCTTTCTAGAGGTCGCCATATCAAGGAACTTCTCAAAGGGGATCAACTGCCTCCTCAAGTTCTCTCCCCATGATTGGTCGCCGAGGATTCCCTTCAAGCGTAGATACTCAAACACGGAAAGAGACCCCCGCCCAATGGCGTCCCTTAGGTCCTCATAGGGCAGGAATTCCCCCTCCCGGAATAGCTGTCCCACCCATTCCAGACCCGAATCAGACCATGCCTGTGCCTTGGAAAAACCCCTGTTTCCTAATCTGAACGGGTGTCCCCAGAGAGAGGACATTGGGGATGGCCACGTCGTCAGGTGCGCCGTCTGGGGGCCCTCCCTCCAGACTGCCCAAAGGACGCCCAAGGTGGGATGGGATTTCAATCTGTTCGGGATGAACCTGTGTGGCGCCCAGAGAAGATCACGTACCTTGAGGGGGTGGGCGTCCATGTCCTCCAGGTAAGACCAGTAGGTGCCCATCCCCTCCCTCATGTGCTCCAGGAGGACTCGCAACTGGGCGGCTCGGAAATAGAGCTGGAAGTCAGGCAAGCCGAACCCCCCCTCCTCCCTCGGCAGGGTCAAGACCGCCCTCGCAGTCCTCGGGGTCCTACCCTGCCAGATAAACTCTCGGACCGCCTTCTGTAGTGTCCTCATGAGGTGGTCGGGAATGTTGGATGGGAGAGAGGTAAAGAGATACAGTAGGCGCGGTAGCACGTTCATCTTTACTGCCGTCATGCGGCCGTACCAAGACAAAATCATAGAGCTCCACCTCCTGAGGTCCCTAGTAATGCTAGCCAGGGCCGGTTCATAGTTAGCGGGGGACAATTGGGATAAGTCTCTGGTGAGGAGGACTCCCAGGTAGCGTATGGAAACCCTGCCCACTGTGATCCCATGAAATATTCCCACGGGGTCCAGAGCCGGGTCGTTTACCCGCATGGGGAGAAGGACCGATTTGGAAGCGTTAATCTTTAGCCCAGAGAAGTGCCCAAATGCGTTCACCAGGGACAGGAGGGGGGGGAGGGAGGCGCCGGGGTCCACCAGGTACGCCAGGATGTCATCGGCGAACAGGGAGAGCTTGAATTCCACCTCCCCCCTCATTATCCCTCTGATCCCCGGGTGCGACCTCACCGCTATGGCCAGGGGTTCCATCGTAAGGATATACAACAGGGGGGACAGTGGACAACCCTGTCTCGTGCCCCGTGAGAGGAAGAAGGGGTCAGACAGCCTGCCATTCACTTGTACCCTGGCCTTCGGAGCTCTATAAAGAGCCGTCACCCAACCCCTGATGTGTGCACCGAATCCCATTCTCTGGAGGAGTAGCTCCATATATCGCCATTCGACCCGGTCGAACGCTTTCTCCGAGTCCAGAGAGAGGAGGCTCGCGTCAAGGTCGGAGTTCTGGGCGTGGTGGATCAAGTTTATAGTTTTACGGATGTTGTCCGAGCCCTGCCTGCCCCTTACAAACCCCACCTGGTCCCCATGGATCAGTGCCGGCAGAATCTTCTCCATCCGTTTCCCAATGATTTTGGCAAGGACCTTGACATCGATGTTTAGTAGGGATATAGGGCGATATGAGGAACATTCAGTGGGGTCTTTACCTTCCTTGGGAAGGACGACAATTATGGCCTCCATCATGGAGTCCGGGAGGGTCCCCCCCTCTAATACTGCATTGAAAACTTTTACTAAGTGTGGGGCCAGAGTAGAGCGGTACCGTTTATAGAAGGACACTGTGAAGCCATCTTCCCCGGGGGAGGTCCCCGCTTTCATCCCACTAATAGCGTTACCCACCTCCTCCTCGGTCACCTGCCCCTCCAGTCCCTCGGCCATCTCCCCGGACAGGGCCGGTATCCGGACCGAGTTGAGAAACCCCTCTATCTCCTCGTCCCGCCCGTCATATTCCGAGGTATAGAGTTTTTCATAATATCTCCGGAAGGCCTCTCCTATGTGGGGAGTGTCATAGCCCGTGGTCCCCTCCTCGCTCCTCACTGCCTTTACCATTCTTTCCCTCTGGACCTCCCTCAGTTTCCAGGCTAGGATTCTGTCCGCTTTGTCCCCCTTTTCGTAATACTTCTGCTTGACCAGTTGGAGGCTCCGCTCCGTTTTGTGTAGGAGGAGGTCTCGCAGCTGGAGCCGATAATCGGTTAGCGATTCGAGCCGACCTTGATCCGAGGGGGCCGCTCGGGGCCCCACCGGTTGGAGTTGGGCAATTTTCCCCCTCAGGGCTTTCTCCTGGGCTTCCCTCCCTCTTTTGGCCTGAGCGCTCATTTTGATGAGAAAGCCCCTTAATGTGGCCTTGAAGGCGTCCCATAGGGTGTGTGGGCCCACCTCGCCATTGTCATTAAATTCAAAGAATTCCGTAATAGCCTCTAGCACCTCCTGGGCACGGACCTCATCCCTCAGCAGGGAATCGTTACATCTCCATCTCCCTCTGCGGTCGCTTAGCCAGCCTCTTGCAATGGTGGTTCGAACCAGGTCGTGGTCCGACCATGGGACGGGGTCGACCTTGTGGCCCGAGACGTATGGGTGCAGGGACTCGTCCACCAGGATGTAGTCAATTCTAGAAAAGGACGAGTGGGTGGACGAATAATATGTGTAGGAAGGTGTACCCGTTCCGGGGGAGGGGAGTGTGTCCACCAAGCCCAGCTCTGTGTTAACCTTCCGGAAGGACCGGGCCATGTGGACATCCGTGGGCCTGGAGAGCTGAGGGCCAACACGCCTTCTGTCTGAGTCGGGGTCGATTACCATGTTGAAATCGCCTCCCACCACCAACCCCCCCCGGACAAAGAGCTTGAGTTTCTCCGCCACTCGCTCCCAAAACTGGGCCTGGCCCTCATTTGGACCGTAAATCCCCGCCAGGGTGAGCGGGGAGCCCTGCAGGGATCCTCGCACCAGCAGGTATCGGCCTTCCGGGTCCTTCACTATTTCCTCTTTTACAAAGCCCACGTTTCTCCCCAGTAGGATGGCCACCCCCCTCTTCTTGGCCCTGTGGGACGCACAGAACACCTCTCCTATACCTCCCCCCCTCATCGTGGGTTCCTTCCCTCTTGCCCAGTGAGTCTCTTGCAGGAAGAGGATATCAAGACCAGCCCTTCTGAATTCTCTAGAGACCAGGGACCTCTTCGTGGGGGTGTTCAGGCCCCGTACATTGAGAGTGCCCACCCCCAGGGCCGGCAGACCCTCAGCCGTCATCTAGCGGCTTCACTCTCCGTGTCGGCTCACCTACACCACCCTTGTTTGGATACTCCCATGGTTGAATCCTTTGCACCCCCCCCCCTCCCCACCCCTTCCGGAGGGCCTGTAACTATTCCCCAACTGCCCCCCGGACCCCCCCCCCAAACTGAAACCCCCCAACTCCCGCGTTGACCCCCTCCCCCCTCCCCGGCGTCCAGCCAAATTGTCCCGCCATATCTGGCTTTTGGCCGAACCACCAGCCCGCTCCCCTGGCCGGGCCGATCATTTTGGAAGCTGTTCCTCCTGAGCCCCCCGGGCCCCCCAGGGCCCCACCCCTTTAATACATCCCATATACTTGCTGTTCGTCGGGGCGTAGTAATCGGTACAACCACATGCACCGAACTGTGCTGTCCCAACCTGTGTGCAGCGATCCCTTTCCTAGTCATCCGGGTCTCTCCCCTCCCCGTCTTTAGCCGGTGATGGCGTATTCATTTTTCTGAACTTTCGTGCGCCGGTTCGCCTCCTCCTTTCCCCCGACGGGCCGGGTCCACTAGGTCCTGCCCTCTCCGGCCCCGACGGGCCCCTCCGGTCATTCGTGTCCGTCGCATATTCCAGCAGGGCTCCCCGGATGTCCTCTTCCGTGACCAGGGTAGTTCTTTGGCCCATGTATTCAAAAGTCAGGGAGAAGGGGTAGCCCCATCTGTATCGCACTCCCTTCTCCTTGAGTAACTGCGTGAGCGGGCGGCACATTCTCCGCTTGGCTAGCGTGTAGGCGGAAAGGTCTTGGAATATTGAGACCTGGGCATTGTTGTAGGTGATATTTCTGGCCTTCCTGGCTTCCTCCAGCACCTTCATTTTTTCCGAATAGTAGTGGAACCGGACCAGTATCGACCGGGGGCCCCCCGGTCTGCCCCCCGCCCTATGCACCCTGTCGAACGTAGGTTCTGTGGTCATCTCTTCGGCGAATAGGAGGGTGATGATGTCCCGCACTGCTCTGATGACGTCCCTCTCTGTCTCTCCTTCCAACTCCGGCACCCCGAAGATTCTGAGGTTATTCCTTCTCTCCCTATTCTCAAAATCGTCCATCTGTCGGGCTCTCTCCTCTTCTCTCTTTTCCAGGGCCTCCAGCCTCACCTTAAATTGTATGTCTTGGGTCACTGATGAGGATTGATTGGACTCAACCTGGAGTAGTCTGTCCTCGACCTTTTCCACCCTCTGGTCCATTTTCTCGAGTTTCTGGGCTATGTCAGAGCGCATGTCCCTGATTTCTTGTAGGATCGAGGCGAAGCCCCTCTCCATAGCTGACGGGGGGGGGGGCCGCATCCTCCGGCTGGGCCATGGTTCTTTTGAGGCCCAAACCGTTGTTGCCCCTATTGGCTTCTTGAAAGCGGTACCCCTGCAAAGTCTCTCTCCAACTCATCCGGTGTATGACCCGAGGGCAGGGGGTCCGCCTTTTGCACCCCCTTCGGGGGGGGGGAGGGGAGGCCTCCTCGGCACGGGCCGCAGGCGCTTCCGTGAGATGGGCCCCGCACCGGGGAGAAAGCTTCACCTCACTGAGGGCGGGCACACGCCCCACCGTCTCCCGGCGGGGGCCTCACACCCTATATCGAGGTCACTGTGGCCAGCCGGGGCCCGCCCTTGCTTTTTTTTGAAAATGTTTTTTTTTTTTTTTTTTTTTTTTTTAAATTTTATTTTTTTCCTCCGGGGGGGGTCGTGGAAGCGGCCGCCCCCGCGGGACCCGATCCTTGGGGCCCTCGACGGGGGGGTTGCAGCTCCTGTCCCCCTGTCCCCCTTACACTTAGGACTGATCCCCACAGTGGGGGGGGATCCTTCCGGGCGGGCACTCGCCCCACCGTCCCTCAGCGGGGGCCACTCACCCGGGTAGTAGCTTGAGGCAGGAGGGGGGCCGGTGCTCGAGCGCGCCCCCTCACCTTCGATCCCCGGCTCGAATCCACGGACTCCCCCCTGGGGGCCCGCTCCCGCCGCCCGCGGATCCACGGCCTCGACGGGGGAGGAGGGGCCCGTCCTCCGCAGCGGCCGGGCCTGAAGGCGCGAGAGGGACTCCGGCGCACCCCGACGGGGGTTCGCTCTGGGACCGCGTCGTCCCGTCTCCGCTCCCCGTTCCCAGCGCTGGTCACCGGCTCCAGTCGGGGCTGGCTTGGACTCCGCCCGCCCCTCGCCGCGTGTCGTCCGGAGAAACGCCGGAAGGCTGCGCTGCCCTGCTGGTTCTGCGGCGGGGCGGGCCGCGTATCTCGCCTTCCCGCGGCTCACGCGGGACTCGATCTCGGGCCCCCCGGGGTCTGCCGACTCCGTTCTTTCGCTGCGGGGGTGCCCGGGGGGTCAGCCGGCCGGAAAATGCAGGTGGGGCTCCGGGGGGGTCTCAGGGGGGGGCTCAATACCCTCTGGCAGACCGGATCCGGCGGGAGCGATGCGATCAGGCAGCCATTGCCTGTGCGCCCCCTGGTGGCCTCCGTGTCGCCCAATTTTGATGTCCAAATCTGCAGTCCGCTCGACGGAAATTTCCTTCCCGTCAAAGTTCTGGAGTTGTCCAGGAAGAGAGGTGAGAGGAATACGGTAATTCTCCCCCCTTCCTGCATTTAGTTCATCAAAGGCCCTTTTGGACAGAAGAGTAGCTTGGGATCCAGTGTCCACCAGTGCCAAAATTGTACCCTGCCCCTGTACTTGTACCGGGGCATAGTATCTTCCCTCCTTCTCCTCAAGGGGGCACATATAATGCACATTTTTGGACAACTGGTGGGCTAATTTTCTGGTTTTGGACATTGAGAGAGAAGAGATTTGGGCAAAATTCGGTGGAGAGTCTCGGGAATCTGAAAGAAAAAGTTGGCAACCGGATATGGTTTTGGGTTCCCCTGGTCCCGGTTCTGGGCCGCCCCCCTCTTTTTGGAGGCAGTCACCAGGATGGGTTTGGATCAGGGGTTTTTGGTATTGTTGGTTCTGGGATAGGATGATGGGCGGGGTGATAGCTCAATCCCCACATCTACCCAGTCTGGGTTGGAATCCCTTGGGACCCATATTTCCTTGGGAGGAGTTCCCCCATCTCTGAAGGAGAAAATCCTTTTCCCAGGATCCTCTGAGGATCCCTCTCCCTCAAATTGGCAGACCTGTACCTCCTCCACAAAATGGGTCTGTTTGGGTCCTTTGTTTCTCCTACCTCCTCTCTGCTCCTTGGGTGGCAGACTTTCAGGGGTAGGAGATTTTGTTTCCGGTTCCTGGGTTTCCTGGGGCTGTTTACAAGTGGGGAAGGAAGCTTCCTCCAAGGCTTTACACCCCCCTTCCCCTTGTGCCTCCTCCCTGGGAACCGGTGGGTTATCGGGGTGCTGCCCCCGTCATTGTTCTGGAGCACCAGGCCCAGAGTTTGGGGCATTCTGCGTTGGCATGCTCATCTGAGGGTTCTGTTGAGCCCTCAGTATGTGACCCAGATCCCGTGCCATATTATGGACCTGGCGCTCTAACTGTGAAACCTGCTCAGGCTGATACGGGGTTCTATTTTCTCCCCTGGGCTGATCCCGGGAAGGGTAGCTATCCCTTCTCTGGTAGTACCCTGGGTTGGGAAGATTTGGGTACCCCTCCACCCTTGGCCTCCCCTCTCCCGGATTCGGTTTTCTGGGCTCAGGGAAGTGGGGAAAGAAGGATGGATGATTTTGGGGCTGGAAGTTGGGTGGATACCTGGGGAACAAGTTCTGCCCAGGATTTGGGGAATTTCTGCCCTCCTGTGGGAAGTTAGGAGGGAAGTTCCCTGGGTCAGGTGCTTGGCTGGATCCCCCTCCCCCCCTGGGCTGGAGGAGTCCACACATAACCCAGGATGGGTCTGTTTCCCTTGTAGCGGGGACTTACATAGTCAGGGGAGCGAGGGACCCCATTTGTGGAATTACCTCCTTGACTCCCTGTCTGTGACTGGCCCGAGGGCCTTCAGGGCTTAGAATTATTTGGCGCAGGCAGGTTTTTAGGTCCCCCCCCATCTCTAAATCTAAAACGGGGGCAACCTTTACCTCTGCCACCTTGGCAGCAGCAGGGGTGCTGTTGGTTTTGGGGTTTTTGGGCTGATTCTTATTTTCCACCGGTTTCTGCACCTCATAGATGCGGGTGGCTTGCTCAATGACCCAGTCTAAAGATCTTTTCTCGTGAAAACCTCTCACGAGCTGGGTCATTATGTTATTTACTGTCCGTGCGCACCCTTTTTGTAGTCTGCGCAAAAGCACGCTTTAACTCCTGCACAAATTCTTGTGGGGCCTGATCCTCCCCACATTGCAAATTGTAGGCTGCCTTGCGAGCCTCTTGGGGATTTCTGTGAACAGAAAAATGTTTCAAGATGGCTGCCCTGTAGGTGGACCATCATGAATGATTTTGGTCCTCCAGCCCCGCAAAGAAACTGGAGTATTCTGGGGAGAATGTCCATTTTACATACTGAATGCAGCTACTGCTGTCTTTCAAATGGAAAGTCTCCATCATTTGCTCATAAAGCTCCAAGTGTTCCCAAACAGAATACTTGGCGTTCTTGTGATAAGGGGTGATGACACTCCTTATTGCCTTGATCTGCTTTAAGGGGTCCTTAAGCCAGGCCCTTTTTGCCTTATTGGCCTTTTTGGTTCGGGTAACCCTGGTCCACTCATCCTCTGACTCAGAGGCACTGCTCCCAGAGGTGCCCGTCTGATCTTCCAGGTTTTCACGGATTCTGCAAGCCTGGGAATGGCTGGCAGAATGTGGGGACCTAGTCTTCTGTGCCCTGGGCCACTCAGAGGAGTCTTCAGATCCCTCCTTGCTGCCAGGATTTGATGGGTACCCCCCTGCCCCACTGACCTAACTGGGCAGAGGTTTTTAGGATGCCCTTAGTGGGCCTACTTTCCTGGGGTTCCCCACTAAATTTCACTGTGCTTGGGTGCCCATACCCGTATGCCCGCCCATCCATTCCTGGGTGGTACTGGCCTATGAGCCCCATACTTTTGGCTGGATAGTAATCTGCCATCCCTGTGGCCCTGTGCTCATGTGCGCCAGGGGACATGGGGGTGGCAGAGTCCAGGGACTGGGAGAGATGAAGGCCTCTGGTACTAGGGCTCCTGAGGTTATGCTCAGGTGTTTCCCTTTCCCAGCGAACTTCATCTCTGTCAGCTCCTGCTCCCTGTTGCAATGCAAGAGCCTGCGCTTTCAGTTCCTCAGTTAAGGCCTTACTAGACTCTATCAGTCTCTCCTGCATGGCTACCTGTTGCTGGAGCCTATCATTGTGCTGACAGAGAGCCTCATTTTCTCTCTGCGCTTCCTGGTTGGTCCTGGAATACTGGGCCAGTCTTTGCTGCAGGAGGGTTACCTCCTGAGTCCCATCCCTACTGGCCTGTTCCTTTCTTGCCAGAGCATCTTCCACTCTCCTGGTGTGCTTTAACAAGTTCTGATGCTCTTTTTGGAGGTCACCCAGTCCCTGGAGGGCCAAGTGATTTTCTTCAATTTTTTCTTTTAATTGGCAGACTTCCTGGCCTAAGGTGTCCCTTTCCTGACTAAGAGCTTGCATCTGTGCCGCCAGGTCGTCCTTCTGCCTTTGAAAGGCACCAGCTTTCTGGCGTTCTTGATCAAACTCTGCCTGGGTATCCAGGTCTTTCAAGATCAGTTTATTGCTCTCTGTCTTCTCCCTATCTAGGTGGCTTTGCAGGGTGACTACCTGCTCTGCGCATGCCCTATTGAATTCCAGTTGTTGCTCCAGCTTTTTCTGGCTCTGCAGTAGGGCGTCCAAACCTTCTTGGTACTCCTTCTGCAAGGCCAGAAATCTGTTATCCTAGTCAGACTTTTCCTGTTGCAGGATATCCATATCCTCCTTTATTTTAATAATATACTGTCTACTATCATTCTCTGACTCCTGGCTCCTCTGCAGCCTCTGCTCAGAAGAGACCAGGTCAGATTGGGCCTTCTCTAATGCCATCAGTTGCCTATTTGCCAGATCTTGGCCTTCAGCACATTTGTCCTGTATGGCTCCCATATATAAATATAAATATGCCGCTATCCTGGCAATCTTGTTGTGCTCATCCGTGGCCTTAGGGGCCATATATAGTTCACTCAGGGCCACATGTAAGGGACCC
Organism: Ambystoma mexicanum; assembly: GCF_040938575.1. NCBI lineage: Eukaryota > Metazoa > Chordata > Amphibia > Caudata > Ambystomatidae > Ambystoma > Ambystoma mexicanum. The sequence continues at coordinate 188,692,959 of NC_090921.1, forward strand.
TGATCTCTCCATATATCTGACCCTGTTTCAGTGATCTGGGGTGCGATTGCCTGCAACCAGACCGCCTGGTCCTGATGAGCCCACTCACCTCTCACAAATAGCTTATGTAAGAGGTGTTCTCTGGCTATTCTGATATCTACCAAGGTCGTCATTCTGGAAATTGATTTCCTTCCTGACTTACAGAAGTTTGTATTTTATTTTGCAAAACAGACCGTTTCCTTAGAGCGTTCCTTTTAGGGGTGTTTTTACAGTGTAACACGGCGTGGTGATCCAACAGAATTTATATATCCTGTCAGTTAGCACACTGTATTAATCTGCACAAGTGATAGATCTAATCCAGAATCCCTGGCTCGAGCCCCCAATCTGTTAAGTGACTCCAATCAAGCACTCCCACTAAGTCAGTGCCTTGTCTGGGATTGCTTAAGGGAAGCCCTTATTTATATATTTTTATAGCAAGTTATACTCTGGATGATAAACCCTTGTATAACACCCCTCTCTATGAATCCCCCTGATCTCACTGAGCCAAGAAGTAGGTTTGTTTTGCAATTTAAAAGAGTTATTGGAAAAATTAAACTATATATATATATATATATATATATCACACTTTTATAATAAATTAATAATTGATAGCACACTTATGAATATAATGTTGATCAACAATAGATAATCTGACACTAGCACACTTCTTTACAATCAATGAGGAGTTAGTATAGGAAGGATAAGGTAGCAGAAAATACTTTTATGGTTTCAATTGACAATTCCCTCCCCCCCTATGCAAGATAAGGAGATGGAAGGAGAGCACACAATTCTCAGGAATACAAAATGCAATACAAATTTCCAGTTCCCCCGAGCGAGCTTAGAGGAAAACAGGTATGATTTTAAAGCAGGCAAGATCCTTTTAAATGTGGTGGCAATGAAGTGAAAAATATGCTGAAAATGCTTTTAATTCCCTCTAGAGGTTCAGGGTGAGTGAGAGATACTTTAAATCAGTTCAGGTCAGCCCTACCAATGATTCAGGGATGGTTATCAGGTTGAAAACGGGATTCAGTAATGGAAGCAAAAGACAAATATTTTTACACGTGGTTGAAATGAAGCAAACTGTCAATTCGCAGCACTTTGCGGAACTAAGGAGTAGCAAGTCGGTTCTAGGCTTGTTGGAACGCTTAGAATCTCAGCTTTAAAAGGAAAGTTAAAACTCGCTTCTAGCACAAACGGGTCAAGAGATACGGACGATTTAGTGGAGGTAGATTCTCAAAATAAAAGTAAAGCTCAGAATGACAGAGGACAGTTTTGCAGAATGGGCACACAATTTCTTATGATGCAGTTCTAAATAGGTTAAAATAGTTTGAATTAGATTATTTTAAACTAAGAGATTGGTTTTGCACAGTTCTGGCTGAGTACTCACACTATGAATTTGAAATAGGCCGTCAAGGTTTGGTCCGCAGGTTTGGACTGGACTCCGGCGGGTGGTTCTGAAGTCACAGCTCTCTGGGTCAGCTCTGCTCTGCTCTGCACTTCACAGCGGTCTGGTCTGCTGTTCTCTGGTTCTGGTCTGGTCTGTGGTTCTGCTGTCGACACTTCTTTCTGGGTCTGCTACCGGTAACTAACTAAGCCTGCCCCTCACAACTTATCATTGGCCAAGTTTTCCTCTCTCCCTTGATTGGGGGACTGAGCTGTGAGTCAGGATGAGTCAGAGTGATGCTATTTTTATGGCTGGCTGAAATCCCTCCCCTTGTCAAATTGCACACAAATCTATATTTGATCCAAATACACATTTATCTATGTACCATTTTTCTAATATTATATGTCCAGTTAACATATTTTCTGTAGCACCAAACCATCCGATCCCTGTCTTTGTAAGATGTCGTGTCCACTTCTGACAGAATTCTGCCCTTTTCATCCAGATAACGACCTCTAAACTTTTCCAGATTTTACACAAATGTGCACAAGGAATATGGGTATCAGATGATAAGGTGTCAGATTTTTAACATACAGACATTCGGAGGAACACCTTATTTTCCGCTACTACCCCCCAGAACATACCACAGAGTCCTAACACCTCTTAAAATGTGCACAGAAAAATCACAAGAATAATGATATTAATTATATAATTTTGACAAGTCCGTACTATGAATTATCATCTTTTTAAAATTATGCTCTGGCCCAGAGGGGTGTGGTTTCCCAAAGCACATGGTGGAATTTCTGGTTTGTCCACTTCCTCCAACTCAAGTTGCTCACAGAGGCACTGCCCCTCCCAGTTTCCCTCAAGAGGAAGCCATTTATGACCCCCCCCTAATTTAACATTTGCCTGAGCCAAGGAAGGCTCATTGTTCTGTTTCCTTCCAGCCCTAGGTGCCGCTCCCCTGATTCAATCAGAGAGGTGTCAGCTCCTTTTGGTGGGGGCAGCAGAATGCAGCCAGGCCTGGGAAGAGTTGCTGGGCAAGTTTCAACTCCTGTCGGGGGTAGTTGCCAGGCAGAATTCAATCTCTTTAAGCCAGGCTTCAGCTAAATGTCACTTTTGTTCCAGTTTTCTACATCCAAATTTAACTTACAATTTTTACACATGCAGCTAGAATGCTGATTCTAAGTTCAAAACTATGACATTTAACAGTTGCAAACTATGTGACACTCAACAGTAGGTCACTAATTTATTTTAAACATTTACATTTTAGTGGCTTTCAGTCCAATTTAACTTAAGCTGCTGACATCCACAGCTCAGCCAGTTTCATTATGAACATTATTTTAGGCTCTTTCTTTTCCCAGATTTTGTATGCACACAAGACTTCATTCTGCCAAATGTCTGCTGGTGTTCAGTGAGATTTTTGAATATCTTGCAATGTTTAAAATAGGCATGTTTAGTTGCATTTCAGAGAAACAAAGGTGATTTCAAAGTGCTTTTTGATCTAACAGGCACTGCTGTTTTTCCTTTGGCACCACGTTTCACTCATGGCGCTTCTGGCCCACCACGCTCGCACTGGCGGGTGGCAGGTTAGGCGACCATTTTGGTGTGCGCAAAAACGGCGCGGTTTTCCTGGATTCTGGCGCAATGTGGCCTTTTTCAGCCATCTTGGATTTTCTGAGCCCACAGCACCAAATGTTGTAGCATAATAGTTCAAACGTGGGTCAGGACACCCAACAATGTACATCTGTAATTGCTAAGATACACCAACACTATTCAGAAAAGGAAGGGGTAGCACAAATGGATATTTAAAACACACAATTTGGCCTTTCCACACGTTTATCATGAGGGCAGTCGAGGAATCGGTAACAAATGTTGTTAACCGGACATTATGGTTCCGTTGCAGTACCAAACAGCTATCATCTTTACAGAAAACACTATGCTAAAGCAACGTTCTGCTTACAGTGCCCTACTAAAAACCTATCAAATTCCCTAACAAAAACATTGTTAAAGGGACGTTATGGTTAAGTTGCACTAGCAAACACCTATGAAATGTAATGGCAAAACGTTGTTACATGTATGCTATGGTTACAGGTAAAGCCGAAACAAAAAAAAATGAAATTTGCCAGTCATGGTAAGCTAAGCAACCATAACTCTCGCCAACAGTGTGCACTGCAAGGACTAACACCCATGACATCAAATATGCCATCACAAATCTCATTGGAAACGAGGAGGACCGGGATAGGCTTCCTTAACCGGGAAACCGATCAGAACCATCCAAGGTGGTGAGAAATCTCAGAATATTAATGGACAACAACTTAACACTCGAACCGCAAGTCAACGAAGTAGTAAAGAAATGCTTCTTCCACCTGCAAACAACCAAATGGATACTTCCCTTTTTCACATAGAACATTCACCGTTATTTCTCTCATGTCAAGAATAGGCTATGCCAACAGCATCTATCTCGAAATTGCAGACTGCTTAGTCAGAAAACTACAAAGAATATAGAATGCAGAAGCAAGACTACTCTTCAGCCTCACTAAAGGAGAACACATCACACCAGCACTGACAACCCTACATTGGCTACTTGTCAAACACATTTTCTTCAAAACACGTTGCACAACACATAGAGCAATCCACGCCCAAGTTGCAGAATTCATCAGAATTCATACAGGGAAAAGCACCCATCTACAAACCGAACATTAAGGTCCAGCAGCACCATTCACCTCGAACCTAAACAATAATCCAAGCAGAAACATGGGAGAACAGTGTTCTCCTACATAGCAGCAAGACTTTGGAACGCGCTCCCAAAGGAAATATGAACAACGGAAGATCACCTTAAGTTCAGAAAATTGTTAAAAACTGGGCTTTTTCACTCGCCAAGCTATATAGGAAACATCATCGAACGGAAACTGGCAACACATCACAATAGAAACGCCAAAAACAACTGAAACCTGATGAACTGAAACCGGACCACCCAAAAAAATAACGTTTTCTACCATAAATCACCAATGAATAATATAAACTCGACGGATCAACATAACCTTGCACGACTCCCACTAATCCTACATCATCAAAGAATGCGCAGGCTGGGGGGGCGTGGCTAGCGCACGACAAGATGGCCGTCTAGCCCGTGAGCTCCGGCTTCGATCAATCCTGAAGACCGACCATCCTTGCTCAGGGCCGCCCTAGCAGCACGATCAACACGCCGTTGTGTGGCGTACGGTCGCGGCCCCCACTCATCCAAAACTGGGGTTTGGGCACCGGACCGTGAGGAAGATACACCGCCCAGAAAATCCGGCGGCCTTTGGCCGCGTCGCTGGCCGCCTGCGGGCTCCGCGCGCTACCCATCCGGAGACGCGGGGGGAGGGGCCGCGTGCGAATACACATCCTGTCCGCGTGTGGCCCGCCTAGACCTGGTGGACGCGGAGGCTCCCTGCTGGTGTCTTGGTTCTGTGGACCGGGGGTCTGACGGAGGCGACTGTCGGATCGCCCGCGCGTCTCCCCTGCTTTTCCTGAGCCTGCGCGGAGCCCGTGGAGGACTACTGCGACGACATCTGCGGGGTCTGGCTGGACGGCTCCCGCCACAAGTAGGTCCGGTGTGGTGGCTGGCGGAGGGAGGACCGTCCTCAACTAGGGACTGGTACTGGAGGGTGTGGACGCACTCGGGGAGATCCCCCCCGGACAATAATCCTGTTGGGGTCTACGGAGCCCGCCACACACATAGCGAGACTCCTTGCGCCCCTGGTGCGGGCCTAGGCGGCTGGGGCATTGGACTACGCGACACAATATTACCCGTATGCCTAAACTTGGCGGTTACACGCATCGGCATGCAGTGTGCTGCTGACCCCGTGGTCACCTATCCGTAACTCTCCCCTATAAGGGCCACTGCGACCTTGCCTTCCCACTGCGGCTTCGTTGGACTCGCCCCCACCCCGGCTCGCTCCCTATTGCATATGGGCCGCCACGATTTGAAGGGAGCGCGCTCCAGGAAAACCGGTCCAATGGACTCCTTTGCAAGTGCTCAGCCCAGCGGGTCCGCGGATCCGCCAACGCAGCGGGCAGCTGGATCGCCCGAGCTGCCAATGGAGGAGAGGGTGGATAGACTGATGGCTATGGTCCAGGGTGGCTTCTTGGCGGTGAATACAAAACTCGATGACATTGGGGCAACAATTAGCTCCCTCAAGGCGAGGGTGGACAAGGAGAGTGCCCGCACCACTGAGGCCGAAGGTAGAATCGCCACCAACGAAGAGGCGATAGCACAACATGACCGTGACATTGCCCAACTGAAGGGGGACCTCCGGAAAACTCTTAATAAGTGTGAGGATCTGGAATCTCGTTCAAGGAGAAATAACATAAGGCTGGTCGGGGTGGCCGAAACCTTCGGTAAAGGAGCTATGGAGCGCCAGGTAGAAACCCTCCTGAAGGAACTGCTGGGCCCGGATACATTCTCGGCCCACTTTCTGGTTGAACGAGCACACCGTACATCGGCACCCCCGCCCAAACCGGGCGCTCCGCCTCGTACGATAATCGCCCGTCTCCTAAACTACAGGGACAGAGACGCTATCCTGCGAGCGGCCAGGGAAAAGGGCACCTTGCTACACGAGAATAACAGAATACACATATATCCGGACTTTTCTACGAACGTCCAAACACTAAGAAGATCTTATGAACCCGTCAAGAGGCAGCTAAGGCTGCGCCAGGTCCCGTATTCACTTGTTTATCCGGCGAAAATGAGGATACAGCATGGTGGCCGGGCCCATTTTTTCGAGAATCCAACAGAAGCCATGTTGTATGTTGAGGCCTCCATCCCGCTGCCGGCTCGGGACCGGGCTGGGGGTCGCACCCCGCTGCCCCGGGGTGGGGCGGAGCCCAGTGTCCCCGAGGGTTGATGTGATTCTCCTGATGTTGCACTACTATAATGCTGCGGCCTGCTGGCCACTGGGCGGCCCTGAATGTTAATGTTTGGTTTAACGAGGCCACGCAGATCTCTTGGGCTGGAGGCCGCGTGAGTGTCGCTCATACCCCCCAGGAGTGATCCTAGGTTATGGTTCTAAGGGTACATCGTCCAGTTGGGGTTGATGATGCGGGTGGGGGGTGGGGATGGGAAAATGGCACGGTTAGGCCAGCTGTTATGCCGGCTCTGTTGGGGGATTGTACGTTAAGTGTTGCTATGTTTAAACTTGAGAGCAGTTCTATAGCAGGTCCTTCGTTTCCCTTACACGGGGGACTGGAGGGTGGGCTCCCACTTGATTTGTGGTATGAACATGACACGGGACAATAAAGGACTAGACATCAAGCTCCTATCATGGAACATCCGGGGGTTGAATAACCCAGTTAAGGCAAGAAAGATCTCAGCGTATGTGGTAAGACATAACCCCCAAATACTGTTTATGCAGGAAACGCACGCACTTGGACAGGTTAATGTTAAATTTTTGCCTAAATGGGGACCCCACAGGTATTACACTGATTATTCGTCACAATCCAGGGGAGTGCTGACCCTTATACACCCTAAACTATGTTTCAAATATCAGTCCAGCAAAATAGACCCACAGGGGAGATATGTGTTGGTAGTGGGGGAGTTGGCGGGACATCAGACGATCCTGATTAACACATATGGCCCCAATCTAGATGATCCACGGTTTTATAGTACCCTGGCAGATATGTTAATCTCGTTCGGGGAAGCGCGGGTCGTCTGGGGTGGAGATCTCAATATGATACTGGATCAATCCCTAGACCGCTCATCGACGGCCCCTAGGGCCCCCGCTAGGGCGGCACTGGTGGTTAAACAATTGATGGAACAGATGGGCATGTTTGATGCATGGCGAGCACTACACCCGAAAGAGAAGAAATATACTTTCTACTCGTCAGTGCACGATTCACACTCGCGCATTGATTACTGGATCATTAGTCAATCCCTGGCCGAGGCTATCTCTAGATGTGATATACACCCCCGTACCCTTTCTGACCACTCACCGATAACACTAGATATAAATTTGAGGGACGCCCTCCCCCCAGCGAGAAGATGGAGAATGCCACCCACAATCCTCAGAGACCCCAATGTATGTGAGTCACTGCATGTGGAGATCGCAGAATTTTTGGAAACAAACGAGGGTTCAGTCCCGAGTTATGCGACTCTGTGGGATGCATTTAAGGTCTGGGTCAGGGGTAATATCCTGGGGAAGTCGACAGGTATGTTGAAGTCGGTGCGGGAGGAGCTGGGTTCTACTGAGACGAAGCTTGATTTACTACAGACCGAATACAGTATTACACAGAACAAGGAAACCCTTGCTCAACTGCACACAACACTGGACGAGTTCCATAAACTAGCTCATAGAGAGGTCCTGTACATGGCCGCACCGGCCAGAGCACGACGGTATGGGGAGAGTAATAAGGCCGGGAGGTTCCTCGCCAACATGCTTAGATCTGACAGGCACCGCAACCCGATCCCGAGTATATACGCCCCTGACGGCGCACTGGTGAATGGAGAACGGGACATTAACTCGGCATTCATGGAGTTTTACTCCACTCTTTATTCCAACCATGATCAAAAAAATAAAGAAGACACGTTCAGATATCTGGACAACCTTGACCTTCCCACACTAACCGATGCGACCCGGGAGGCGCTAGATAGTCCCATTACTGTGGAAGAGATTGTTGAGTCCATAAAGGCCTTATCGAGTGGTCGCTCCCCTGGCTCTGATGGTCTACCCGCGGAGCTATATAAAGAGTTCAGTGATGAATTGGCCCCGCTGTTGTTGAAGGTATGGGGGGAAGCTATGGACCGGCAGGTGCTTCCGGAGTCAATGAGGGAGGCAATCATTACTGTTCTTTTGAAACCCCGTAGACCAGCACACGACATGGCGTCCTATAGACCCTTATCCCTAATTAACACTGATGCAAAAATTTTTGCAAAGGTGCTGGCCACTAGACTCCTCCCGTTTATGTCAATCCTTGTCCACCCCGACCAGGCGGGCTTTATTCCAGCCCGATCTACTGCCCTAAATTTGAGGCGCCTCTTTAATGTCATGGCACAGTTAGACCCGGATGCCAAGGCGGCTGTAATTGCACTAGATGCCGAGAAAGCATTCGATTCGGTGTCTTGGACCTACCTTTTTTTGGTGTTGGAGCGGTTTGGCCTGGGTCGCTACTATATCAACTGTGTGCGTTTGTTATATACACAGCCGACAGCTAAGGTCTTGACTAACGCCACTCTCTCCCCCGCTTTCCACCTATATAGGGGGACTAGACAGGGATGCCCATTTTCACCCATACTTTTTGCTTTAACCATCGAACCAATGGCGGAATTCATACGCCAACACCACGCACATAGAGGGCTTAGGATGTCTGGACCTCAGATTATTTCGCTTTATGCGGACGATACCCTGTTATACGTCCGAGACCCCATCGAGAACGTAAAACACATCATGGCAGATATACAGGAATTCTCGGAACATTCTGGATACAAAATCAATGTGCCTAAATCCGAAATATTCCCCCTTACGGATGGCACAGGGGACCTGGCTGGTATAGAGGGTTTCCGTTTTGCCCCCTCCACAGTAAGGTACCTGGGGATATTAGTTGCTCGAGACAAAGACCTGCTATACGCACATAACCATGGGGAATTGCTAACAACTCTGGTGACTAAGCTTCAGATGTGGGCTAACCTGCCACTATCACTATACGGGAGGGTGGCGTTACTAAAGATGGTGGTTCTCCCCAAGCTCCTTTATTATTTCAATAATATCCCTCTCTGGCCTGGTAAACCTTTCTTCATTAAACTTAAATCTCTTGCTTCCTCGTTCATTTGGTCTGGGAAGACGGCCAGGATGGGGTGGGATAAGATGGTGGAACCTTTCGCTAAGGGTGGCATTGCTGCACCAGACTTTGAACTATATTATTTATGTGCACAAGCACAATTCGTAAAACACTGGTTTGATCCTAAGGACACCGCTCCACACATATCTATTGAAAAACACTCTGTCCGCCCTAACGACATACGTTCAGTCCTCCTCAATCCACGTTACGGTGGCACATGCCCATTTGACCCGGTATATACAACGACACAGGCCTGGGCCAAGATATACAGAAGAATCGACGTGGAATCCCCCTACGACCCGGAAGTTCCCTTATGGGACTTCCCTGGCATCTCCCCCACGTTCGATCGGGCCCTCCAGCAATCCTGGGATCCTAACAAGCTTTTTACACTGGGCGATATGTTCCCTGAGGGGGAATTCTGTGATCTCATAGATTTCGTTGCTGTGGTGGGCAGAGGTCAACTTAAACACCTCCAATACTACAGAATGAGGGCGGCCTTTTCGGCGAAATGGCCAACATTCCCACAAGAACCCCACTCCCATGAATGTATTAGATCAATGGTGTCTTCGGATAGCTGTGGCAAGGGGGTCTCCATGTTATACACCCTGGTTCAAGCCCACTCCCCATCACGTAACATGATGAGAGAGGTCTGGGAACGAGACACAGGCACCCAGATAGATGAGGTCCGCTGGGCCCGGTACTGTCAACTAACCCGATCGGTGTCTATGAACTCTGGACTACGTCTAATCCAATTTAAAGTACTGAACCAACTCCATTATTCCCCCTCCAGGGTGGCTAAATTTGTGGATACGTGTACGGGCGCCTGCCCTAAATGCGACTCCCCTGCTGCTGGGCCTTATCACATGTACTGGATGTGTCCCAGGGTGGCTGAATTCTGGAGGGAAGTGGCAACGCTCCTCGAAGACATTACAGCCATTCCGGCAGACCTCTCGCCCCTGAAATATCTCCTGGGCGACATAGGGAAGGTGAAGGAAACTACGAGGAGGCTATTCAATATATCATGCGTCATCGCAAAACGTTGTATCCTTAAACACTGGAAATCCCCCAATGCCCCGACTAGGGCCTCCTTCCTGAAGGAACTATGTATGGTAAATGATGATGAAGAATTGTTTATACTATCAGTACCGTCGCCCTCTCGCCCCAAGGACATCTGGTCACTGCTGCGCTTCTATCTTTGTGACCTGGATTCAGACTCGGACACAGCATCTGAACACACACCCTGATTTGTGTTATCTGCCTATCTTACCAGTGATGTTTTTTTGTACTTATACTATGAATACTGTGATGACCCACTGTTTAATGCTCCCTCTTTGTATGTTAATGACAGTGTATAAATTAATGCCGTGCTTGTGAACTGCTCTCTTAATAAAAACATGTTAAAAAAAAAAAAAAAAAAGAATGCGCAGGCTCACTCACCCCCATCATCACAGCATTCATTAAAGCTTCCCTCTCCACTGGCATCATACCACAAGACCTAAAAGAAGCCTGGGTTCGCCCACTCATAAAAAAAAAAACACCCTAGACCCCGCCTGCCCCAAAAGCTATCGTCCCATCACTACCGTTCCCTTCCTCCCAAAATCCTGGACAAAGCTGCCCACATCCAAATCCAACAATATCTGGAATCCAATGCCATCCTAGGCAGAAGACAATCAGGCTTCCGCAAAGGCCATGGCACAGAAACCGCCCTCTTAGATCTCAAAAACCAAATCACCAAAATAATGGATACTGGCAAACCAGCCCTCCTGCTCCTCCTCGATCTCTCGGCCAAGTTTGATCTTGTTGACCACGACATCCTCACCTCCCACCTGTCCAACGCTGCCCACTTCTCTGACAAAGCCACCTCATGGATCACCTCCTTCTTAGAATGAAGGGCCATGAAGGTCTACTATTACCAAGCCCAGCCAGCACCCACCACCATTAACTGTGAAGTCCCCCAGGGCTCATGTACTAAACCCACCCTCTACAACCTGTTCACCAAACCTCTCTTTGACTTACTGGAAGCGCTTACACAAACTATGCCGACGACACACAAGTCCTCCTCCCTCTCACTGGGAACTATGGCCATGACTCAGAAGCTCTCCTCCAGATATATGCCACCATTCAAACATGGATGGCAATCAATTGTCTCTGCCTAATCGGGGATAAAACTGAGATCATCATCCTGGGCCCTAAGGAAATCCTCTCCAAACTCAACACTAAATACTCCCACTTCACCATCGACAACACTAATATACCTGTCTCTACATCTGTTAAGACCCTTGGCGTCTACTTAGACTCTACACTTTGGATGACAAGACAGGTCAGCGATATCTTCTACGCCTCTGTCCACACAACAAAACTCATAACTGCTATAAAACCCTTTCTAACCCCACAAAACTGCCATAGCCATAGCCAGAGCCACAATAGGAGCCAGACTCGATTATTGCAATGCCCTTCTGGCAGGCACCCCTACAAAAATCATCAATAGACTACAAATTACTCAAAACAATGCGCTCCGCACAGCTTTCCCATTCCTAGAAGTGATCACATATCCCAGGCCAGAGGCGAAGCCCATTGGCTCCCAGTCAAAGAACGGAACAACTTCAAAATCCTCACCCTTACACATAAATGCATCAATCTCTCCGCCCCATCCTACCTGTCAGAAACAATATCCAAAAACATCTCTGCCCGCCCAACAAGAAGCCACCTTGCTAACCAACTCTGCGTAACCACCATAAAAAGAGCCAACGCCGGCAGCATTGGCTTCCCCCACATTGCACCGAAACTTTGGAATGCCCCCCCCAACGCACTAAGAACAGAACCTTCCTTACTCGCCTTTCACAAATCCCTCAAAACAACACTAGCCATAATCCCTGGCGCCCTGCTAACCCAGTAGCTGCAATCTACCATTTCTATGTAACCCCAACTGGACTGTACTGCAAATATATACTGCAAATATATACTGCCTGAAATGTACTATGTAACCCCAACATGAACCGTAAATCCAAATGCCAATGTAACTACTTTTGTAACCAGATATGCTTTTGTAACAGCGCAACAATGCCCCTGGGCTGCTGTGTACTTTAAAAATACGGATAAATAAATAAAATAAAAAATACTAAAAACTCCATATTCTCTGCATACTCATCCTCAAACACTGAGCAAATCACACTCATACCTAAGCCCCAGAGAAATAAAAACTAAAACCACCACAGCTCCACACACTCCAACAGGAAACTAAACCCATACACATAAATCACCCCATACACACGCATGAACCAAACACTACATAATGTCTTCCAACTATAAACAAACCAGCCTGCAGAGACCGTTTTTTCCAAACTGAAGCTACTAACAGCACCTCAAAGCTCTCTTAAGATTTTCCCTCCTAATCCCACTAACTAAGCCCTCCCAACCCTCTTTCCTTTTCAGATCTCGCAGAGTGCCTGGAGACCATGAAAATGGCAGCGGTGGGTGGTATAAATCACAATAACATAACAGAAGGAGACTTCAGTACAGTATTGAACAGTTATTGGGACAGATCATCCATTAGAATTAAAAAGTCTACTAAGGCTTCTGCCCAGATCCTTGATAATATGGTTTCATTTCAATTTACATGTTGTATGGAGATGCTCACATGAAAAAGAGAAGCTATATACCTATTACTCCTCTGTACATGAATCTTCTGCCCACATAGATTACTGGCTGCTCTCCCCCACATTCTATAAAGCTACTGTCGATGGTAGCATTCTAACCAGGATGCTGTCCGTTAACTCTCCTGTTAAAGTTACAATAGCCTGACTTACCAGTTTAAGATAAATGTACTGTGCCGATTCAAGAACGACCCGATTAGAGATCCACAGTTTTCCACGACCCTCAGGAATGAAATTCATCAATGTTTTGACAGAAAAGAGGTGTTGGTAATTGTCATATATACTGGGGAGCAGGTAGGGGCAAGAGGGGTTAGGGCCTGGCAAACTAGACATGCCTTGTAGGCACCCATCAATCCCTTTCCTCCCTATCACAATAAGGTAGACATTAAAATTGGCCCGGCCCCCTTAGAGGAATCTGATTGGTTCAGCCACACTTCCTGTGCATCCAAAATGGCCCCTGGCAGCCTTTCAGTTAATTTTACAGCATGCTCTAGCCTCTGGGGGTGGTTGGCTATATAAGCCACGGCCAAAGGCACACCCGTGCTTCGTGTTGCATCTGTAGCTTCAAGCAACACGCTCACCGCGATCCAGCTCCCTCCGGCCCTCGAGTTGGACTCCTTGAACTTCAGCTACCTCTATCTGCTTTCCGCTCCAAATCTCCGCACGCACGTTCCTGGACTCTGCACCTAAGAGAAAAGGAAAGACAAAAAGACAATACCTGTAAGTACTCGCGCGTTGACCCAACTCCTGGCTCGTTCTCGCAAGCGCGCACGCAAGCTTCAGCACACCTTGCCTGAACTTCTTGTGGAATCCCGAGCAGCATTGTGAGTTCGCGCGTACTTCCTCTCTCAGCGAACTCTTCAGAAGAAACCTGTGGAGAGAGAACAAGGGTTAGACTTGCATCAGCAACTCTTTTCTCTCGCGCACTGGCATGCAGAACTCGCCGTGACCTAAGAATATGCTGCGACCACTCAGAGTTGCCTGAAAGACTTACCTTCAGATACTCCCCCAACTACGAGCTGGGAACAGCGCTGGATCCAGTGAAGCAATTGGAAATCCGAATTTACCTGCAACAACACACTCAAAATCCGCTGGGTGAAGAAACTCAGTGAGTGGCAGAACAGTGATACCAGAGCCAGGGTCAAGTGGAGCAACTGATGCGTGGGCTCCAGAGACACAGCACCCCTGCCTTGTTCAGGATGGAGAGTTTGCCTAATTAATCCCTAAGGTGCGCCAAACTCCTCCCATCACACCACCGCAGCACACTACAAGGGGAGGGAGAAAGAGGGCTCTGGGTCCAAATCCTGGCAGGCTAAGCATCTTACCTCTCTATTGGCAGGTGGCCTGCAGTCCAACGCTAGAGATCCCAAGAAAGCAGGGAAGGGGTCTAGAAGGCTTCATCGCTCCCGCAGAGACCCAGGTGAGTGTGACAGTGATGGACTATTGTATGGTATGGGAGTCCTTTAAAGCATACATAAGGTGAATTCCCCTTCTAAGGAACATTGTATCCTAAAGTCAATCCAAGCTGAATTAAAACTGTTAGAAAGAGAATGGAGGCGTTTAAAGGCCTCATCTGAGGAGACATTTTCCCCCCCGCCCCTGCACACACACCCATGCCACTACCTGAGATATTGCAACAGCAAAAAGAATTTGATGAACTGGCAAATAAAGAGACCAAGTTCCGACATGCGTTGCAAGACGCTAGGAATTATGGGGAGGGAAATCAGAGAGTCCAGGTAGGATTCTAGCGAGACTTCTCAAACAAGAACATGGACATCCTATACTTGCGGTAATACAGGAATACATGGGAAGGCTGCAGTGATCCCACTTCGATAAAGAGGACATGATCACCCTCACCACCATATACTCCACAATCTAGTCATGGATGGCAGATAATTGGCCCTGCCTTAATAGTGAGAAAACAGAAATCCTCCTAATTGCCTCCCCCACTACTCTGGGCAATTTGGATCAGCAGTACTTGTCCTTTACTATTAACAACATCCCCATTAAGGTATCCAACAATGTTAAGACACTTGGGGCCTGATCACTACTTTGGCGGTAACGCCGGCGGTATCACCACTGGCATTATTAGCCCTACCGACGAACTCCCCGGCGCTAATAGCGCTGGATCACGAGTTTGGCGGTAATGTAATTCCTCATTCCCCATTGAGCCCATTCGGGAATGCCCCATTCCCCATTGGGCTCAATGGGGAAAATTTGCGCTCTTACCGCCGGTGGATTTCCCGCTGGCGGTATTAGCGCACATTTTCAGCGGATTTCCCCCCAGCCAAAAGCTGGGGCGAAATACGCCGAAGTCCTGATTTGGCGGACCCTTAAATCTGGCGGTAATCGCGCGACCGCCGGATTTAAGGGTTACCGCCAAAGTCGTGATGAGGCCCTTGGTGTTTACCTTGGCTCGGACCTGACCATGGAAAGACAGGTTAACGCCGTGGCCTCCTCATCCGCCTATTATTCCAAAGTTCTCAATGCAGCCAGGCCTTTCTTATCCCGTCAGAACTGTCTTACTATCGCTAGGGCAATAATTGGATCAAGGTTGGATTAGTGCAATGCCCTCCTCCTAGGGACCTCCTGCAAGAACCTTGCTAAACTCCAACAGGTGCAAAATAACACCCTCAGAGCGGCCACGGGCACATCAAGGAAAGACCATATCTCTGAGGTACAGAGACAGGCCCACTGGCTCCCAGTCAAAGAACGAATCCTCTTTAAGACTCTCTCGCTTACACATACATGCCTTCATGATCTGGCACCACCCTACCTTGCCCAAAGAATCATTAAGCACACCTCCACAAGGCCCCTCAGGAAGGGCTATGCCAACAATATCATCACTCCTAAATCGCTCAAAGTTCGTGCTGTGGGGGTCTAGCTTTCCTACACTGGCCGCTTCTCACTGGAACGCTCTGCTCTTCCCTTTCGCCCAAGGATGATCGAGTCCCACCAAGCTTTCCGTAAAGCCACCAAAACTAAGCTTTTTGTACAACTGTATTCCCTACTCCGGTGCTATGTTATTTCTGATGTATTACTGATTGCGTGCCCACTTCATTATGTTTTCAAGTCACCTACCTTTCATGTATTAAGTCACTGATTGCTATGCACTTGTACACAAGAGACCAATTCGGTCACCTGTAACCTACTCAATTACACTTTCATGTAAGATTTCATGTAACAGCGCCTCGATGCCCTAGGGCTGTAAGTGCGCTATACAAATGCAAATAAATTCCTTTTTTAAACCCTGTTATACAAAGTTATATAGCTCTGACACTGAGGCAACAATGACCAACATTAAAGCATACCTAGAAAATCTAACTATGCTGTGGACAGAGAGTCGGCGCAGGAAATGACTGGGATGTCCCGTCGCCATAAAAGAGATCAAAGAGGAAACTAATGAACTATCCCAGGGCAATTCTTCTGGGAGGGATGCACTGACCATAGAGTTCTATCAGCACTTCTCAGACATCTTTGTTGGCGCAGGGACAATTTCCTGACACACTTTGGAGAGCCTAAATAATTGTAGTACAAAATCTTGGGAAGGATGATAGACTGTGCCTTCTACACGCTCCTCTCCATAATTAACATGGATTACAAAATACATGCTAAATTATAGTCGCACAGATTGCTAACACTTATGTAAGATGTAACACGAGACATGTTCAGCGTTCAGTACCACCGAGCTGTAAGAGAGTTGTAATTTCTTGGCCATCTTTCTGTAATAACTAACATCACCAGGGAGGCGTACTTGCTAACCGCTCACCTTTTCTGTCTATCTTTGTTCGCTATTGCAGCACCACCTTTATCCGTACTCTGAAAACCCTCTACAATACTTGTTGCATACAAAGCTGCTTTGCAAGTTCAGCTAGTAATCACCCTACTGGGCCCTATTTAACTGGAAAACACTATTCACTTTTGACACAGTGCCCCGCACACTGCTCTTTCCGTTGAACGTGCTTTCTGCAATTCAAACAGAACACTACTGAGAGCGAAATTAGATGGCGACCTATCGTCTTACAAGATCAATGCCAAAATAGGCAGCCTCACTTATAACGAAACCACCGTGCTCTAATGCCTCGCTACAGATTCTCCCACCTCCTTCCACAAGCCTGCCGACCCTTGAGCGGATTCCACCTGGAAGTGTTGACCTTAGACAAGTCTGCCTAGCCAATCCTATTAACAAAATAACCACAAACGTCGTTCAAGTTGGTGAGGGACAGAGCACCCGACTTACTCTGGGCAATACCGATTCTAGTATTCAACCTAATTTTTCTGCGAACGATGAACGTTCGATCCCAGAGGTCTCTGCCTCTACACTACAGACCTGCTGTATGCCTACTAATACGGAGAATGTTGGTGATGTATTTTCCACCCCTCTAGCCCTTCCTTGCTTTGAAAATACACTTCGCTAATCAGCAATGATTCACATGGTTGATTCGAGTGCCATTGCTCCTCTATATTTTCAAATTTTACAAGCCAACATACCGCCCACTTTTACTTACATGTCCTATTCTACCAACATGAACAGTCCCAGGAAAGCATATTGATATCGGAGAATATACCATCGCCTCTGACACATCTCTCTCCTACAATTGGTGCTTTATCCCCTGATAAATACATATGTCCCTTCAAACCACCTTTTGAAACTGCATCTGTTATCTCTACTAGGTATAAAATGAACCAAATGTATATCCCCCTGAGGACATACCTGAAACTATCCACACATCCATGTCAAAGAGCTCTTTGTCAGAATCTTTTGCCAAACCAATTCCACGCCCATCGTTTGGCTTTCCCCATCCCTCCTCAATTGCATTGGCTACAACTCTAGCGGCACTTAACGCAAGCATCATGTCGCTGGCAAAACTCTTCGAAGCAATGGACTGTAAACTTAATACTCACAATTATTCTGTTGACTCCTTATTGCAAAAAATGGACTGGATTGCGGGAGAGGTGATGTGACCCTCGAATACCATGCAAGTTGTCAAATCTGCCATGTCGGGACCAACACTTTCTCCATATCAGATTGCAATAGAACCTGTGACAACTCCACCGAAGAGCAATTCCACCTCAGCAGCCTCCCTGGCCATTGTGTCCCTCTCCAACTGCTTCAATCAGCAATGTAAAAAAAGTGTCCAACATAGAAAAGTCAAATGTTGACATCAGTAGGAAAGAGGGAGACGAGACTCCTGTCTTTGATCTTTTTCACCAGCACATCTGTAGAAGAAAAAAAAACGTAATCAGGTGATTGTATCGCAAACACACAAAAAAACAAAGAACTAACCAAACGTGTCTTTAAAAAATGCAAAACAAAAAACTAAAAAATGTGTTGAAGGTATCAAGATTTCCCCTAAACACCTTCATACTGGAGATCTTACCATCAAGGATTTGCTCATCCCACCGACACATAGAAAAAGGCGCTGAGGGAGTTGCTTCTCAGTTGTGACGTAGAGGCGGTACCATAAGGTAACGTACCAACTCTACATGTTAACAATGTAAATGTCATGTCTTCTGTTGATGTTAATGAAAACGCACAAATGATTGATGAGAAACTAATGAATCTATCTGTTTACCCCAACTCTACTCCTCCTCAAACAAATATAATTCATCAAAGCTTTGAATTATACGAAGGCACAATCATTCAACAGTCGACAAATAATCTGTGTTAATTTGGATATAGATTACCCAAGTTTCCAAAGCCTGGCCCAGAAAAGAGCCCAAACCAACAGCTCTGAAGTAATTGATTTAATGGATGCAACCGACTCACATATGCTTAAGTAATACTTGTCCCATGATTCTATATCTGTTGCTTCTCAGTCTAATGAGGTTCAAGGCACCGTAGATGCAACTCAAACAGACATAAATATATAACGATCCTTCTAAACACTGATAGATTAGTGTTGACAATGTTAGACAGAGCTCTATCGGACCCTTTTACCAACAGAGCAACTCTTCTAACAGTGTTCTTCCGGTTAATCTCAGAACTTGTGACGATCTGCTCTGATAATATCAAAGCAATTTGTTATATTTATTCCCCTAACATGGATATTGTAATTCTCGATATCCCCTCTAACATAGTTAAACATTTATTATGGAAAATGAGATTCAAATTACAACCCTATGGGTTCTTAATGCAACTGCAACCCCGCCCAGTCCGTGACAAAGCCGGCGTTCCAGAATTTGCACTCTCCTTGACACAGTGTAATTGCACTTGTAATCATAACTCTC
The DNA here is from genome assembly GCF_040938575.1 of Ambystoma mexicanum. NCBI lineage: Eukaryota > Metazoa > Chordata > Amphibia > Caudata > Ambystomatidae > Ambystoma > Ambystoma mexicanum. The sequence goes on from NC_090921.1 coordinate 188,712,060, forward strand.
ATAATACGAATGCATCAGTGAAGCCCAAACCTCCACCTTTGCCCATTTCAAAATGGATATGGCTATCTAAAGCTGTGCAGACTAATGCCAGACAGATCTGTTAGATCCACTCCTCGGCGAATTGGCACTCCTACATGCTCGCAACATGGAACACTAGAGGCTTTGCTCATTTGCTCACCACTAGAGCAGAAAGCCTATTCGAATACGATATTATAGTGTTACAGGAAACTTGGATTACAGGTCAGCTGATGTGGCCTAATTTCCAAATTTCATATGTACCAGCTAAAAAACCCTCTCAAAGTTCGGCCATGCATTGGCCAGTTTATTGCAGTAAAAATGGAATCTAACATTCATGTACACCATGGGCAGCACCCTCCATTGGCATTCAATTAGTAAGACTTTCTACAACCAACTATCACCATCCCTTATTCCCATATGCAGCTGTCACGTCCCCCGGTTTCTTAGGGTATTCTTATGCCCAGGGGAGAAGCCTGTGGCGTTTAACTTGGCGTTTGCGGCAACGCCGACGCCACCGCCGGTAATCAACTACATCTCCCAAGAGGACGATGCCCGCCAGGAACCTTTGGAACGTTTTTTACTTTCTTTTTGCGTGCGTTCCACGCCTCGATTGCATTTCACTTCCTATAATTGGCCACGCCCCCAGTAAGCCGGTGCTCCTAAACCATTGCGTTACGCGAGCTACGCTCTTGGAATAAGTTCCTTCTCCCCTTTTCCTTGCCTTTCTGGTTCCTGAATTCTATGCTTACCTTGGACCTTGGACCTTGTTATCGTCTCCTTGGTTCTGCCTTAGACCTTCGTTTGATCAACTCCCCTGCTCGACCACGGAATACACCTCGGACTTGTTTTGGATTCTGCTTCTCATCTCTGGTTTCCGGCTCCCTTCAACCCCGTAGTCTTCAAATCACTCCTGGCCACCCGCTCCCCGAGTGGAGAAACCTCACTTCTTGGTTATTGTTGGGACGCTTTACTGTGCTCATCACTTGTGGGATTTTTTGGGACGCTTTGCTGTGTTCATCACTTGTGGGATTTTTTGGGACGCTTTGCTGTGCTCATCATTTACTCCGCCCCCTTGGATCTTGAGACACTTGGCTTCACTCCTTGGATAGTGGGACGCTCTGCTGTTTTCTTTTGCCTACTTGCTCTTGGAACATTTGATTTTGTTTTCACTCATTGGAATGGGGGACACTCTACTGTTGACATCACTAATCCATCATTGAGGGAAGTCTATGGTCCCCCTTCATTCAAGCAAGAAAACTTCCCCTGACCTTCACGCACTCCCATTCTTGTGTATTGTCACAAGTAGGTATTCCGCTGAAGGAAAAGAATACACAGGTAAGCTTGTGGGGCTCGGAGGGGGTAGAGGGACTGGAATTGTCAACAAACGGTATGTAATATTTGCTTTGTTTGTTTTCTTCCCTCTAGCTCCGCTGTGCGTTCTGCCTTTTTGCCTGAGCCCTTGGCCTGACAGGTGTTTCTTTTCCCTGCAAGCTGTGCTCTCAGGAAGGAAGTCTGAATTACTTTAGCGGTATCTAACCCAAGTGATTCCTCAGACTGATCGTGGAACCCTCGAAACGCGACAGATTTAGGAGCCCAATACTGTCTGTCCGAGATGGATCCTAATGCAGATCCTATGGCTGCTATGATGCAAGCCTTTACCACGTTACGCACAGACATGGCAGCAGCACATGCCGCTTTGCACCAACGCATGGATGTCATGCAAAGCTTTGTGCAACCCTTGCCGGTGGATGAGGAGTTTGGGGATGTTCCCGCTCCTGTACCACCACCAGTTCCTCCGACACCCCTAGCCCCTGTGGTGTTGCCGGGTCCTTTTCCATTGGCACCACCGGAACGCTTCACGGGAGACCCAAAAACGTATAGGACATTTGTCAATCAATGTCGTTTACATTTCCTATGCCGTCCCTTGGCATTCCCTAATTCTGAAACAAAAGCAGCTTTTGTGCTCTCTCATCTAGGGGGTATGGCTGCGGCCTGGGCGAATCCGTTGTTGGAGTCCAATGACCCGGTCTTGTACGATTTCGATGCCCTACTAGTCGCCATGAATCTGGTCTTTGACACCAGATATAAGGCTCAGGCTTCGGATTTAGAGTTTTTGGCAATATCCCAGGGGAAACAACCCCTTTTGGCGTATTTAGCCCGATTTAATCAGCTGGCCGCAGAAACCTCTTGGCCTGAATCAAAAAAGGCGGCAGTCTTTTATAAGGGGTTATCAGACGAACTTAAGGACGCATTGTCCGTTGTCCCTTCTATCCCTTCAGTATTTCCTGAATTGCTTGATTTGGTATTACAGGTCGATGCTCGGATGCAACAAAGGCGCGGAGAACGCCGTCACTTTGATCCTCGCCCTGGCAAATCCGAATTAGGATCTTCTCCAACCTCTGGAGAGGTAGAACCCATGCAAATTGGGGCAGTAAAAGGTCCCCTCTCAAAAGCAGAGAGGGAGAGAAGAATGCAAAACAATCTGTGTCTGTATTGTGGACAAACGGGACATTTCATTCGTGTCTGCCCTAAACGCCCTGTTAAACGGGCGGGAAACGCCACGACCCGTCCCTAAATCGAGCCGACGTGACGGGTCAGCCTTCCAATGGCTCATTCCTTCAAACAGCTGCCGCGCACATATATTTAGATATGTCTTTTATGTTGCCCAACTCTCAAGTCTTTTCTAGTCCAGTCATGATAGATTCCGGGGCAACAGGTAATTATATGGATGAACATCTGGCAGCAACCTATGGTATCCCGGTAGACCCTAAGGAGTCACCAGAACTTGTCTATGCAGTAGACTGCTCCTGTTTGGTTTCGGGTCATGTTGTAAAACAAACACAACCCTTGCGGATGAGCACAACGGAAGGGCATGCAGAATACCTGTCCTTCGATCTCATTTCCACACCACAATTTGGGGTCATCTTGGGCCTCCCATGGTTGCGTAAACATAACCCTATCATTGATTGGGTGGAGCAAACAGTGCTTTTTTCTTCTCCCCTGTGTTTGAGGGACTGCTTTCCACTTCACGGGACATCTCACCCATCTCCATGTAAGGCTCTGATTTCAAGTATCCTCACTTGTAACGCTACTACTAGGATGACGGTGGAAATTCCTTCTGCATATCAGGACCTGATGGAAGTGTTTGACAAAGGTTTGTCTGAACAACTGCCGCCACATCGGGAATATGACTGTCCGATTGATTTGGTACCCAATGCCATTCTCCCCCACGGAAGGATATATTCTTTGGCACGGCCTGAGGAAGAACTCCTGAAGGAGTACGTTGAGAAATCTCTGAGATTGGGCCATATAAGACCTTCCCGTTCTCCAGCTGCTTCTCCGATTTTTTTTTGTCCCAAAAAAGGAAGGGGATCTCCGGCCTTGTGTAGATTATCGTACACTTAATGCTGTGACAATAAAAAACCAGTACCCATTACCCCTCATTTCGGAGTTGTTGGATCGTCTCTCTACCGCCAAACTCTTTACGAAACTAGATCTAAGGGGGGCCTACAATCTGGTGAGAGTGCGTGCGGGCGACGAGTGGAAGACTGCCTTCAAGTGCAAATACGGCCTTTTTGAATACCTAGTAATGCCGTTTGGTCTATGTAACGCCCCCGCAACCTTCCAACACTTTGTCAATGACATCTTCCGAGACCTGTTGGATGTTTTTGTTGTGATATATCTGGATGATATATTAATATTCTCGGAAACGTTATCACAACATGAGAACCATGTCCTGACGGTGTTACTCCGTCTTCGGGAACATGGGTTATATGCAAAGGCTGAAAAATGTGTCTCTCATGTTTCCTCTGTGGAGTTTCTAGGATTCGTGATATCCTCTCAGGGTGTTCATATGCATGATGCAAAGATACGAGCAGTCCTTGATTGGCCTGCTCCTACTTCGCTTAAGGGTTTGCAATCTTTCCTAGGATTTGCTAACTTTTATAGACGCTTTATTGCGTCCTTTTCAGCCATTGTAGTCCCATTGACACGCCTTACCAGTCCCTCAGTTCCCTTTTGTTGGGACATTCAGGCTCAGGACGCCTTTCAGGCCTTGAAAGAGGCGTTCACTACGGCTCCGGTCTTGCTACATCCAAACCCCCTATTACCTTTCATCATCGAAGCTGATGCCTCTGCCCTTGCCCTTGGGGCGATCTTATCTCAAAAATGCCCCACGACTCGGCAACTACACCCAGTAGCCTTCTTTTCCAGGAAATTGACTTCTCCGGAGAAACATTATACTATAATGGAACGTGAGCTATTGGCTATTCGAGCTGCTTTTAAGGAGTGGAGACACCATCTACTGGGGGGTCGACACCCTGTCACGGTTTACACGGACCACCGTAACCTACAAGCTCTATCCACGGTGAAATGTACCAACTCTAGACAAATCAGATGGCATTTGTTTTTTGCACAATTCAATTTCACGGTTTCTTATCGACCGGGCCCCTTGCATGGCAAGGCCGATGCACTTTCTCGTATCGGAGTTGATATCCCCTTCGAGGAGGCAGTCCTTCCTGTTTTGCCACACAACACGGTTATGTGTGTCTGTGCTGCAACCGGTTCCTTATTAGAACGGATCCGTCACTGGGCTGCTGACCATGGGGAGGTACTTCAAGGGCTAAAAGCACAATTGATATCGGGATTACCTTACGTACAGGAACGTCTATATATCCCTGATGCTCGGACTCGGTTACAGGCCCTAAACTGGTCCCATGATACTCGCCTGGCGGCCCATCCAGGACAAACTAAGACAACTGATCTACTCCTCCGGTGGTGTTGGTGGCCCAATATGAAACGGGATGTGGCAGACTATGTATCTAAATGTGCCGTCTGTACACAATGCAAAACGGTACCTGGAAAACCGGTGGGGCTTCTCCAGAAAATGCCCATCCCATCACGCCCATGGCACACTGTGTCACTTGATTTTGTGGTAGAGCTACCACCAGTCCAGGGGTTTACCACTATCTTGGTGGTGGTAGATGCCTTCACCAAGATGGCACGCTTTGTCCCCTGCAATGGTGTTCCTTCTGCTCCTACATTGGCCAAGTTGTTCTTCGAACAGGTGGTTCGCCTATTCGGCCTCCCTCTGATCCTTATCTCAGATCGTGGATCCCAATTCACCTCGCGTTTCTGGGTGGCTCTCACTCGATTTCTTGGCATTGACGTTCGCCTATCCTCAGCATACCATCCTCAGACGGACGGGCAGACAGAACGTCTCAATGCCACAATGGAGCAGTATCTCCGATGTTTGTGTCTACAATATCAATCGGACTGGCTGTCTGTATTGGGGGCTGCGGAATTCGCTTACAACAATGCCTGCCATGCATCGGCTGGTTGTTCACCCTTCTATGCCATGTATGGTTTACATCCTCGAGTTCTACCATCCACCCTTCCTTCGGTGGCACGAGTACCCGCAGCTCAGGCAACAGCCCAGTCCTTACGATCTATCCGTGCCGCTGTGCTTCAGCATCTACACCAAGCACAGGATCGCACGAAACGAAATGCTGATAGGCATCGTAGGACAGCCCCGGAGTATCACCTGGGGGACAAGGTCTGGCTATCCACTGTGCACCTTCGCATACCAGGCAAACGTAAGCTGAATCCCCGCTACGTGGGTCCCTATACCATCACGCGATGCATCAACGCAGTGGCCTATCGTTTGGGCATACCCTCGGCTTGGAAGATCCACCCCGTGTTCCACGTCTCCCTATTACGGCCTTATGTTGCCGGTACACGTTTGGGTGATCGTCCCGCTCCCATTGCGATTCAGGGGGAAGAGGAATATGAGGTTCAGGCCATATTGGATACTCGAGTAATCCGGGGCACCCGGCATTATCTAGTAGACTGGAAAGGCTATGGCCCCGAAGATCGTACCTGGGAACCCGCCTCAAATCTTCACGCTCCGCGTCTTTTGCGGGCGTTTCTCCGGTCTAATGGTTCGAGACCCGGGGGAGGCCCATCTTTGAGGAGGGGTACTGTCACGTCCCCCGGTTTCTTAGGGTATTCTTATGCCCAGGGGAGAAGCCCGTGGCGTTTAACTTGGCGTTTGCGGCAACGCCGACGCCACCGCCGGTAATCAACTACATCTCCCAAGAGGACGATGCCCGCCAGGAACCTTTGGAACGTTTTTTACTTTCTTTTTGCGTGCGTTCCACGCCTCGATTGCATTTCACTTCCTATAATTGGCCACGCCCCCAGTAAGCCGGTGCTCCTAAACCATTGCGTTACGCGAGCTACGCTCTTGGAATAAGTTCCTTCTCCCCTTTTCCTTGCCTTTCTGGTTCCTGAATTCTATGCTTACCTTGGACCTTGGACCTTGTTATCGTCTCCTTGGTTCTGCCTTAGACCTTCGTTTGATCAACTCCCCTGCTCGACCACGGAATACACCTCGGACTTGTTTTGGATTCTGCTTCTCATCTCTGGTTTCCGGCTCCCTTCAACCCCGTAGTTTTCAAATCACTCCTGGCCACCCGCTCCCCGAGTGGAGAAACCTCACTTCTTGGTTATTGTTGGGACGCTTTGCTGTGCTCATCACTTGTGGGATTTTTTGGGACGCTTTGCTGTGTTCATCACTTGTGGGATTTTTTGGGACGCTTTGCTGTGCTCATCATTTACTCCGCCCCCTTGGATCTTGAGACACTTGGCTTCACTCCTTGGATAGTGGGACGCTCTGCTGTTTTCTTTTGCCTACTTGCTCTTGGAACATTTGATTTTGTTTTCACTCATTGGAATGGGGGACACTCTACTGTTGACATCACTAATCCATCATTGAGGGAAGTCTATGGTCCCCCTTCATTCAAGCAAGAAAACTTCCCCTGACCTTCACGCACTCCCATTCTTGTGTATTGTCACAAGTAGGTATTCCGCTGAAGGAAAAGAATACACAGGTAAGCTTGTGGGGCTCGGAGGGGGTAGAGGGACTGGAATTGTCAACAAACGGTATGTAATATTTGCTTTGTTTGTTTTCTTCCCTCTAGCTCCGCTGTGCGTTCTGCCTTTTTGCCTGAGCCCTTGGCCTGACAGGTGTTTCTTTTCCCTGCAAGCTGTGCTCTCAGGAAGGAAGTCTGAATTACTTTAGCGGTATCTAACCCAAGTGATTCCTCAGACTGATCGTGGAACCCTCGAAACGCGACGGCAGCTTTATTGGAACCCCGGAGCTATTAGTGACAACTTATTTTTCTCTCATATAGAATCAATATTAGACTTAACTTCATCTGATCCATCAGTTAAAACTACCATCATAATAGGGGATCTAAATTCTAATTGTCTAAAAATAAATACAAAGTCAACTCCAACCAGAGCCGATAAGTAGATGACCGTCATGACCTTATGAAATGTTGTCCTACTAAATGGCAATATAACAGGAGACGCCTGCCTATACCTGGGTGAGAGGGTTGTCTTCATCTGTCATAGACAAATACTTTTGTCTCTTCAGATGCGGTGAATCAAATCCAGTCTTTCCACATCATTCCAAATATAGCAAGCAACCATGAAATTCTCGTAGTGCAGTGGCAACCCCACAGAATGCTAGCGCAGCAATTCATACATATGTCTCTAAATCTGAATCAAAGAAAGAATCTCCTCATCTGGTCGTCTCAAAAATTTGACTCGATACCAGCTTCTTTATCTACAGCGACACATGAGTCCTCCTCAACCAGGCCATTATACACTGATTATATAAACTTAATTACCAAATCTATTTCCACAAATAGCCGGCCACTATTCAAACATACACATAAATCTGACCCAGAGATCCAAATGTTAAAAAGGAAATTTTGGCAAGAGATGAGGAACCCATCGCCATGCACGACTATGCAACAAAGACTCACACTTAAAACGGCATACAGGAATCGAATTAAACAAATTAAGTTTCAGAATAAACAAGACAATGCAGAAAAAATACTTAAATCCATGATGAGTAAATCTAATGGCCAAATTTGGAAATTATTAAATTCCAAAGATGGATGTGCAATAGACTCAATCCTTTTAAATCCTATAAATAATCAAGCCTGTGCTGACCATTTTTCAACACTTCTCAACAATGTCTTGCAACAAAAAAAACTTTTTGGTAGCTTGCCATCCCAGACTGCACTCCATTAAACTTTGATAAACTTGACATCATGATTCTAATAAAAAAATTAAGCACATCACGAGCACCCGGCCCAGATACGTTATCCAATGCCACGCTCAAAGCCCACTCGCACAAGTGGGCTAAGATCCTAATGTTGATATTTTCTAATGTGTTGCGAGCCGCTTTAATCCCCTCATCATGGACTGAATCTATAGTGATTATGTCGCAATCCTCGCCCAAAACCCCCTCTGGCAAACCCATTGGCCAGTTGGAGTCAGGACTCAGGCCTCTAGAGCCTGGCATCCTCTTCAAAAGCCCTCATGGGGTCAGTCCTGGCGCCTATGGAGCCAGGCTCATACACCATGAACAACAATGTGCTTGGGAACTACTTTATTGTATTGTCAGCCAACATGGAGGCATCCACATAGCTTGGTTCCTAAGAACCAAGCTATGCGGTCTAGTGTTTTGGGTGTGGCAGGCCTGGAACTACGTTTCCTGGTACTACTTTACCTGGGCTATACAAACCACACCCTGACTTCAGAACATGCTTCATGTTACTTTGCAGCTTGCAACGTGACGCTCATCGTGTCCAGCTATTCCCTCGAACCTCAGAGAAGCAGAACCTTCAAGGAGACAAAAGGAACATCATTAGCAGCAGCATCTTACCTGCAGTCTTCATCTTTAAACACTCGCAGCTACTGAGAACAGCTTCCTCTAATCTGCACGCCTCCCAGACAGAACGACCTGAAAGAGGAAGATAGAGGCAACATTAAAGAAAGCTGTAGAGACATTTACAAATTACGAACTGCTAAAAAGGCTTACATGGCTGGTCGCCTCTCGGCTGGCACCACTCCGGACATTCCACTCGCGCTGAAGAACACTGCGACCTACAAGGAAGGAAAACACAGGTTAGCAAAGGCAAGACTTTGCAGCGCTGCGCATAGCGCTTACTTACCGCATCATAGCGCTCTTAATGCGCCATCATTTACCAGCGGGGCTCAACCAAGCCAGTTCGCCGCTCTGAAGCTCCGTATGTCCAAACTTGCTGTGTCGTGAAGAGTATTAGGGCCTCTGTCCCCAAGTTCCCCACAGAGAGATACAAACATACTCTCTGTGCGGGCCTTGAGGCCACAGGTGTTGGTGTAGTTGCAACAGGAACCAGGCGCAGCCGAAGACCCCAAGGGTGTGGGAAGGAAGCCAAGTATTAGCACAAACAGGCACAGTATTTAATTACACAAGCAAACCTTAATACCCAAAAAGGAGCTTATCTAAACCCGATAGGAAGAGGCCGGGATCGGGAGTTGTGGTGCAAGGGGCGTGCAAGACGGGCCCTGAAGCCTGGCACCCGATGGTAGTGCCGGCTGCAAACACCTGGATGTTTCTTGACACTTGGTAGAATGTGGAACACTTGAACGTGACTGTAACAGTTCAGGCAAAACGAAGGCAGGACCAAAAACAGTCCGAGGGTCAGTTTAGCTAATCGAGGTATGGAAGAACAATCAGGGAGCAGTTCAGAGGCAGTCCAAAGTTCGTTATCCAAAAGGTCAGTATTCCGTGTAGATCAAAGTAGAAGTTCCAAGGAGAGAGAGAGCAGTCCATGATTCGTGAGCCAAGGTCGAGTACCGTGAATCTTGAATCCTGAATCGAAACGCCGAACAGTGTTTGAGTGAGAAACAGCTGTGAAGCAACAAGCGTTTCGAATCTGCCGGCTTTTATGCACGGCTCCCGATCAGGTGAGCGGATGACAGGGCAAATGATCAGGAAAGCGTCCCGTAACCATGAAGTGATAGCGATCGGCTGCTCCTGCCCGACCGCAACCTCCAGGGAAGTTGCCAATGAAAACAAGACACCCAATGAGGACGGCCGCCGCCCCTGCTCAGAAACAAGGACCGCTTACGCTTCCCTAGCACCACAGGTAACGTAGGACCCTGAACTGGGTGTGCCCTGGGATGCCTAGCAGTACTGCTTGTCGGAGGGTAACTGGGATTGGGAGTACTGATATCACTATCTGCAGTGGTCTGGCTGTTAGGCATGATGGGGTGCATGTTGGTATTCCTCCTGAGCATGGCACCGCACACCTAAGGGAGAAAAAAGAGACATTTTAAACAAAGAAAGGCATGCAGGATAGCAACAAAACTAAAGAACAGCAATAAGACCTACCTGAACAATATTAAACGGGCCGGTGTCAGTGAAGTAACTGGACCGAATTCGCCCATGAAAGACAACATGCCCCTGCAAAGAAGGCAGGACGGAGAGCACGCCTAATTCTACCACAAGGGGAGGAGAGGGCTCCAGAGAGACTGAAAGCATACGGGGGTGGAGGGAAGATACTTACCCCAATCGGTCAGTCTTGAACACAGTCCTCCTGTATTTTCAGGCAGAACCTTCCCCGCAGACCACATCAGGGCAAAGCTGAGAAGCATACCAGCGTGTAACCCAGCTGTGTGTCGTCCCTGTGGATACCAGGTGAGCATAACCGATTCCTATTTTCAAAAAAGAAGTCGAATTGACCCTAGTAATTACAGACCAATCGTGCTCCTGGACATACCAGGAAAGATATTTAGGCGATTAATTCAAAAAGATTTCTTGGTTTGGGTCAACGCCAATGCTTTTAGATTTTCATCAATCTGGTTTAATTAAGGTGGTTGGCACGTTTTAAAATGTGTTGATTCTCACTGCAATCAAGAAACCAGCCATTTTAACCAAACAACCTGTGTTCTTAGCTTTTATTGATTTTAAACAAGATTTTGTTTCAGTTTCAAGAGGTTTTATGGAATAAGTTGTCAAGAGTAGATGCCCTGCATATATATTATTTTTTATTCAACATGTTTATACCAACGCATCTTTAAGAGTCAAACTTACTCAGCGTGGGCTTCTTTCAGATAAGATTTCGACAGCTATAGGCCTTTAACAAAGATGCATATTCGCTTAGATTTTATTTAATTTCTACATTAAGGATATTAGCACTGTATTTGAATCTGTTCACTCTCACCCTCCCCCTCCCCAAAACTAGGACTCAGAGAAATTTCCCACCTTCTATATGCAGATGACCTGGTCATTCTGGATATGACCATGATTGGATTACAAAGGAAATTAGCGGCCTTAGATGCATGTGCATTAAAAAACATCTAACTATCAACGTAGAAAATTCAAACACTATGGTATTTCATTATAACATGCACCAGAATAAGTTCAAATTCAATTGGACGCTCTCTGAGGTCACTAGCCCAAGTGCATCATTACAAATATCTAGGCATGAACGTAAATACGCATATCTCTGTACTTTCAGCCCAGGGACCGGCCGTTCAAAACAAATATGGTACATTTTCATATATGCCGGCAAGACTGTATTATAAACAAAAAGTGCTTCCTAGCATTGCTTATGGGGCTCAAACAAAACTACCACTAAATCTTCTGAATTGGAACCTCCTTGAAGGAGTATATTGGAAAAAAAAATCTAAATTTACCAGCATGGCAAATATCAGCCTACCGGAAATTACTCTCAACAGAAATTAATAATCCTACTCTAATACCAATGATGAAAGCAATTCTTCTTCCACACAAGAGCTTAAAGCATGGGAAGATCAATGCAGGCACATTTAAGAAGAAGCTTACATTTCAGTTAACTTATTACTGCACAACCCCGATAAAGCAAAACTAAAGTTGTGGTGCAGAGATTGGCAAACAACATGGAAAATGTGCATCTCATATAGCTCATTTAGAGCGGGAGCATTTATAATTAAATCTCTAAATGAAGTCCCTGCATATATAAAAATATTCCCTGATACTAAATACATACAAGCACTTTTAAGAATGAGATTGAATCTCTGGCTGACTAGAACACAAGTTGCTAAATATAGCAAAAGCCTTTGTCCAGTCATGACCGGTAGATTCTGGAAGCTTCCTCAACATGACGAAACTGTTCAACATATTTTAACAGAATGCATAGAGCTGTCAGAGTTGAGATTGAAATATTATTTTAAACACTTGAAAGATTTTAGACTGTTGAATATATATGTGTTCACATAGCATCTATTTAATACCACAAAAGTATCAGTGAATATCGCAACGGTTCAGTTCTTATCAATCCTTAAACTAGATGACCAACTTTGAAACAGGCTGATTTTTATTTATATTATGAAATTTATTTTAAATGAAGATAATATAATATGCGTGTGAATGAGAATTGTAAACTGGAATATTACGATGTAAACCACATGAACTGCATGATCGCAACATCAATTGTAACAGTTAAAGTTAACTAAAGGAAAAGATAATTGTATATGTGACGTATATTGCTAATAGGGATTATTCAATTAGTCCATCTACTCTGGAAATTTTATAGTTTTACTTGCGATTTATATTCTTAACAAGGATGGTTTTAAGTATTGCATTCATCTTTTGACTTTCATATCCTTTTATCCTCTTATTTTACATTGATCTTCTTATATTGATTTTATCTTGATTGTTTGAAGTAATCCTAATAAGAATTGTATTTGAATTGTAATCTAATGTAAAACAACTCGAACAAAAAAACGCAATGAGAAGTTGTATATCGAAAAAGTTTATACAACTAAAACAATAAAAAAGAAAAAATAAACACCCTGCCAGATTTACAAATTTGACCCAACCTCCCTGGGCGCCTGCCCTCGATGTAAAGTGCAAGAGGCTCTTTCTACACATGGCCTGGGTGGCTGGGGGAGGGTCCTCATTTTGTATAAAATGTTCAGAAAACCCTTAGAGAGATTGTGTGCAATAAGATCACTCTTAGCCCGGAAATGGCCCTCTTGGGCCTCACTCGTGACACTCAGAAAAGTGACTGCAGCCTCCTGAGTATAGCACTCCTAACGGCCAGGAGGTGTGTGGCGATGCAATGGTGGTCACTGCAGGCACCCGGGGTGTATTCCTGGCTAAGGGATCTCACCTGGTGCAACACACAGGAATGCACTTATATAGAGATAGTGATCCCTGCCTCCCGTCCAACAGATTACTGGGGCCCATTTAGGTATTTTCTTAATGGTATAGATGCTCCTGATAATTAAGGGGATGGGCTAATAATAAAAAGGAGCGGTATGTGTACAGTGAGTTTGAGTCGCACAGATTTGTGCTGGGCTGCGAAATGATGTGTGGATGCCAGTGACTAACCCCTATGTTACCTGAAGATGTTAGGGGGCCTAACACGTGCCTGTGCTCCATTGTTATTGGGCCATGTTTCCTGATGCATTAATGCCCTGATGGGGCGGGGGATGGTCATTCTCATATTGTCAGTTGCAGCGTCTGATTGACACTGTTAGACACACTTAATGCCTGGGGGGTTCTGGGCACTATGTCTGTAATATGAGTTCTGCAGTAATATGGCATGCGGCCCCCATATGGGATCCTATGTCACCTGCTATATCCTCATTTATTGCTTGTTGATGTAATGTAATGGACAGCATAAATATACTAAGGTATTTGACTGTTATGTATTTGGTAGTATGTAACACTGTAACATTGGGGAAATTAAAATAAACACCCTGCCAGAAATATACAGCCCCTGCTAACAGAGGTTGAATCCATTGGTGAGGTATCTGGCCTATAAATTAACCATTCAAAGTCTGAAGCCTTCCAGCTCACTGATTGTTACTATTGGCATTGAGACAGTGCTGTGTAGCGTGGACACTGTGCGATACCTGGGCATTTATCTAGCAAGATCGAGAGACGGCTTGATGGCACTTGACCATACAAAATGCCAGGCAGATGGTCCACTCTATCCCTATCAATGATAGGAAGAATCTTGATAATAAGTCTGGTAATGCTACTGGTTTTTTCGCGACTTGAAATACGTGGCATTATCTATTCATGAAAATACCTATTAAGATAGCATTGTCCTTTTTTCAGAAACTCTGGACATTATTAGGTAGACTGATATGGGGCGCAACACAGTTTAGGATTAACTGGAGACACCCTACCCAACCTCTGGATAAGGGGATCCTGGTGGTGCCAGACATGGGAAAAGTATTATCTAATATCACAATCATCATACTCCTGCTGTTGGTACACCACTATCTCAATTCTACTGCATGTCTAGTACACTGCTTGGGTCACCCAGGGGAGTGTACTGCTGACATCTCATCTCCTCCTGATGGGTGATCTCAACATCCACTGGGACTCTCCTGACTCCTTAAGACCTTTCTGTGACCTGTGCGCCTCTCTCCCTCTCTATCCTACCATCTGGCTTCTCGCCACCACGGGCCACACTTTGGATGCTCTCACTTCCACTGATATCCCTCTCTTTATCCCTCTCACTACCTCTCTCTCTTGGACTGACCACTCTCTCCTCTCGACACACCTGAAGCTCTCCTCTTGCAACAACACACCCGGCACGACCCCTCGGCTTCAAAGTCACCAGACCCATGAAAAAAGTGACAGCGGCTGCCTTTGCCTCCACCTACTCTCCTACTCCCATTCCTGCAGCTGACTCGCACCCTGACACAGCCCTCGCTAACCTCAATCTCTCAATCTCCAACACTCTTGACACATTTGCCCCTGTGATGAGGGTCCGACTGAAGCCTTCCAAAAAGTGCAACTCTTGGTACGACTTCGACCTTGCTGCCCTTAAACGCAAGTGTAGGGCAGTTGAGCGGAAATGGACCTCGTCGGGCAGACCATCTGACAAACTGGCCTGCCGCCTCCTTCAAAGGCAATATCAACTCTGCATCCGTTCCAAGAAAAGAGTCTTTATTCAAGCTCGCATCTCCACGGCATCGAACTGCACGGCCAAACTCTTCAAAGTCTGCAAGGAACTGGCCAATCCTGCAGCAGCTTCTTCTTCTGTCACACCCACCCAGAACCCTAGCTCGGCCCTGGCTGCACACTTCATCACAAAAACCCAAGACCTTCTTTCCTCCCTCTCTTCCACACCACAGCATAAACAAACACCGGAGCCTCCCTTTGCCCCCCTCCACTTACCCTCTCCTCTCTCTCACCCGTCACACCCGAGGAGGTCACCAGACAAGTCAGGTCTGTGAAGGCCTCATCCAAACAGGTGCACCCCTGTCCCTCTAAATCCATTAAAGACAATATTGACTCCCTCACCCTAGCCTTGGCGTATCTCTACAATCTCTCGTTTTCCACTGGAGTTTTTTCCCAACTGCCCTTAAGCACTCCCTCCTGCTCAAGAAACCCTCGGCTGACACCTCCATTCCAACTACCGCCCTATCTCTACCACACCTTTCCTGGGTAAACTCCTGGAGAAGTTGGCTATCTCTCAGCTGACCCTCCGCACTGAATCTATTGGTTGCTTCCATGACCATCAGTCTAGCTTTAGAGCATCCAGATGCATGGAAACTGCTCTCCTGAACACCCTTGAAGACCTGCTCTCAAATCTTGACATAACACTCCCTCTTGACACGGTTAACCACAACATCCTGATCACATGGGAATCACAGGTCAGTCTCTAGCGTGGTTAACCTCCTTTCTCTCTGACAGCCCATCCCAGGTGGAACTTGGAGCCTTTCTCTCAACTATAGCTCTTTCAACCTCTGGTGTTCCCCAGGGATCTAATCTATCCCCCTGGCTCTTCAACATCTATATGGATGCCCTGGCACGTGTGATTGCCACTTTCACCCCTAACTTCCAGTGTTGCGCGGATGACACGCAACTATCTTTCACGCTACCCTCAACCTCCTCCTCCTCACTAATTTCCTACTGTCTGTCCGCTATTCAGTCATGGTATGCCGGAAACGACTTCTTCCTCAAGACCAGTAAGACTTAGATCGTTCACATTGAGACCCCTGTTCCCGCTTTCCCACTTTCACACTGGCCGGCCTCCCTTGCCCCTGCACCCGCACCCACCTGCAAGGCTAAACACCTTGGGGTCCTTTTCGACTCCACTCTCTCTTTCTCCTCTCATATCTCTGACATCTCTGTGTCATCAAAGAGGTTTTTACACAAGAATGAAGCACTTCCTGTGACAGTTGACCCGTCCTTCTTAAAATCCTTTGCAGCTTTGAGTTTGATAAGGCTGGAAAATATCTTTCCTGAACACTCATTTCTAGTATGAACATGTATGTGTACTGGGAGGTATAACTAGCACGCATGCACTAGAATAGTCAATGACCCAATGTCTTTGAGTAGTGCATGCTCATTCTTATTCGTCTTTATTTTAGGGAACGTGTTGCTGAAACCTATCATTGAAGCAGGTGGGAAGGACATCAGCCACTGGTTTAATCCAAAAACCAAAGATGTAAGTACCATTACATGGTTGATGTATTTGTAGGTAGTCAACAACACCCACGGTAGCTGATTTTTGAATCCCCTAGAATTGTCCACAACCACAAGGACTTTTTTTGTTTGCTTTCTGTGATCCCAAATGTTCCTTTAGTTGGACCTTTTTCTTATAAACCATGCAACCAGCCTATTTGCTTATGTAGCAGTATTATTCTGCGTCCCATTTCTGTACCACAGTGAACACACCAAACTGGAATTTCTCACCACATCCATTTAAGTCACTACAGCCTTTACACCTGATGGGAAGTACCCCTGGTATAATTTGGTGAGAAAAGAATCTGGTGGCTTTAGACCACTTAATACATGATGAAAGTAAAGTAAACATTTGTACGATTCCTGGCTAAAGTGGTCAAGTAATTCTGTCCTGACATTGGCAGATTGCTGTCCTTGGCTGACCAAATATGAGTGCATTGGGAGTCTGGACATGCTTGGAACAGAGTTGTGTTCTGGCGGTGCTGTGGTTTAATCAGTTTATTACGGGCACCCCTGTGGTCCTGGTGGAGGCTCAGGCACTCTGTCAAAAATTAGCAGAGGGGGGTGCATATTCAGGTGCCACCATATGCTGATGATACCATTATTCTTGACAGAACACCAATAGAATTGCTGAGATTCACGCCCATTCTCTAAAAAGGGTTTTCTCACAATGGCCTGTTATTAAACAATAGACTAAGATTTTGAAACATAAACTAAACCAATATCTGTGACCTGGTTCGTAAGATTAGAGCTCATTAACGATAATTCTTATTTGGGGCTTTTGTTTGATGAGATTAGGTCAACTGTACCACTAAGGAGTAAACAAAGTGCTATAGCTCACTCCATTGCAATGCCTCTTACCAAGTTTGACAGTAAATTGGAGGACATGAATTTAGATCCATTGGTTGAATCTTATGAGGACAGAGTGTGCCCAGTGATATTTTGGTGTCATGATTTGAGATCATGTCGGAGTATGTTCGCTTTGGTCGAAGCCCATTTTTGGAGATTGGCTGCAGGTTCAAGACAATAAACTCCACTAGTTCTGATGTGGCAAGAGTTGGTTATTCCATCTCTGCATATCCAAGCATATTAAGCATACTGATTTTTCTGTAAGAGCATCATGAGGTCTACTGATGGCTGTGACGACTCACTAGTACCCGTCGCTTCTCCCCATAGGGAAGCCCTATCCTATGAGGCTATAGAGGTGAGGCTGCTACCTAAAAGTCCCCTATGGGTGGTAATATGAAGGAGGACCTCACAGGAGAAAAGGATGTCCAGCTGGGGAAAAGCCTCCCTGGCACTCTATCCCAAAATACCTTACCCAGATTTTCTCCACCCTCCTCCCCAGTTGACAGAAATACCATGTGTTCTACTAAAGCCACGACTGTCACAGGTGTGGAGAATACTGGGATGAGGAAGACTGGTAGAAAAATGTGGATTTACAATATGCAGACTTAACTAAATACTGTGAGGAAGTGGCCTTTGAGCGGCATGAAGATTGCCACCGATACATTGCAACGTAGAGTTGACATTACGCAAGTGCTATGATTGTATATTTAATATGCGCTTATGCACAAGTGTTTCAAAACGCAACTATGCATGGGAGTGGAAGAAATAGGGAAAACAAGACAACGATCTTACTAGGTAAGGTACATTCAGATTATGCAGGAGAACAGAACAGGAAGTGTGTGGGGGGGTAATAGGGACCAAGTGCGCCCATTGCCGTCAGAACATGGGTTCAGTGGAGAGAGCTATCACTCTCATGGGTCGTAACTAAAGTGCAGTAGTGCAGTAGTGCAATAGTGCAGTAGTGCAGTAGTGCTGTGGCAAGTGCAGGAGACTGGTGAGGAAGCTTGGGACCTGTGAAGATCTGAAGGTACACCAGACAGCCAGTCAGAGAAACTGAGCAGAAGTGGAGGAGAGACAGCCAGTCAGCGAAACTGAGCAGAAGTCGAGGAGAGAGAGCGAGAGCGCAGAAAGAGGTGGTTAGCAGGGGAGAGGGAGAGAGAAGGAGGAGGCAAAGAGGAAAGTCGAGAGCGCAGAAAGAGGTGGTTAGCAGGGGAGAGGGAGAGAGAAGGAGGAGGCAAAGAGGAAAGTCTTGAGGAGTTTCCAGAACTTAGGACGGAGAGAGGCAGGGAGGCTGTTCCAGGGGGAGGCCCATACAGTAGATCAAGATCTCCTCCCCGCCCCCCCCCCCGCCAAAGTCTCACCTTGGAGAAGCGGCTCACATGCAGGGAGTTGGAGGAAGACAAGTGGAGGGTTCGGGAAGGAGAATATTTAGGAAGAGAGTGTTGCAGATGGTGTGACCAGGGCCCAGAAAGCCTTGTGGACAATGCAAAGAGCCTTGAACGTAATCCTTGCAGCCACAGGGAGCCAGTGAAGGGATTTCAACGCCGGAGACATGCGGTCCCTGGGCTTGAGGCCAAGGATAAGTCTTGCGGTTCTGTTCTGGATGAGTTGAAGAGGATGGTGGGGTAGAAGAGAGCAGGTTGAGAAAGAGGCTACTGGAGTAGTCCAGCCTAGAGAGGACCAGGGCTCTGGAGACGTTGAGCCACTGGGGGAAAGTGAGAAAAGGTAGGATACCTCTTAGAAGGTGCAGCTGCTAGTGGGACTTTTTGGAGATGTCCGCGATGTGAGACGAGAAGGAGAGAGTGGAGTCGAAGATGACCCCCAGATCTTTTGGCTTGTTGGTAGGTGGAGGCGCAGGGCCCACGGGAGGCCGACCAGAGGGAGGTGGGAGCAGGGGTCCCGATGAAGACAAATCTGTCTTACTGGTGTTGAGGCAGAGGTCGTTTGCAGCACACACTGACTGAATTGTGGACAGACAGTCGGGTATGAGTGAGGAAGAGGCCAAGGATGGCCTGCAGGAAAGCTGCGTGTAATCTGCATAACACTGAAAGTTGGCGGTGAGGTGGCTATCGTATGGGCCAGGGCGGCCATGTAGCCATTGAAAAACCAGGAGATAGGTTAAAAGCATGTAGAGAGAGTGATGGGGAGAGAAAGGACCCCGATTCCACCTGGGATGGGCGGTCAGTGAGATAGGTTAGCCACTCCAGGGCCTGATCGGTGATGTCCAGGATGTCACAGAGATGTGTAATCAGGGTGTTGTGGTTCACTGTAGCGAAGGCAAATGAGAGGTTGCGTAGAATGAGGGCAGAGGGAGAGTCAGAATCAAGATTTGAGAGCAGATCTTCACCCGTGTTCAGAAGAGCAGTTTCTGTGCATCTGGATGCTCCCCAGCCCACAACTGTGATCAATTTATCAAGCAATTCAAGCAATGTACATTTTACTGAATGAGCCAACTACTGATATAATTTTAGATATGTACAGATTTTGGGAAATTGTAATTAAGAACTGTATGGTTTAATTTGTAAACATATTTTGAGTGTTTCCAATTTACTGAAAAGAAACAATGCATAAGTGGCCCATTTTCAGTTTTAACTCCGGAAAAGCCTTTTCCCAATCCACCCACAGTATGGTAAAATAAGAACAGATTTCCTAATAGGGTAGACTCATGAATTGTTCTACATCAAACCAACCTAGGGAGATAGGGTTTAGCAGGTCAAAACAAACTTGCACAGTCCTTTGCTGCATAGGCAAGAAAGTAGAACATTTAGCATACAACTGTACAGATGAACCTTGCAGTTTACTTTTCTTGCCATAGTGCAATGGCTTCAGCCATTGCACTATGGCAAGAAAAGTAAACTTGCCCCCCCAAGCCAAATGTTGACAGTAATCCCCTGATACCGAGTCTTCTCCTCTTGGCGAAGTGATACATCTGGATGCTATAGGGCAAGAAAGAATCTCCAAAAAGACTTATAATTAACTGGAATCTCAGACATTCTTATCATGGCTAGGCTAACATGTATACTGCAAGGTTCATCTGCCACCTCTTTACATTGTTCCAAAATTAAAGATTCATCAGGATGGGTGAAATCTAGTCTGTTGTAAAATTACAAACTGTAAAACGTTGAAAATTGGGCTCAGAGCCCAGCTTTCCCATGTCACCAATGATATTATTCTGGTGAAATAATTGTACTATGTTTGGTAAGTAATGTTAATAAGGTCTACTATATATATCTGAGAATGTGTGGGAGGGGGATGAGGTTGGTATGGAGTTTACTTGTTCTGGAAGTTGGGTCTGCTAAACTCCATACCAACCTCTCCCCCTCCTCCCCCACACATTTTCAAATATATATAGTAGACCTTATTAACATTACTTACCAAACATAGTACAATTATTTCACCAGAATAATATCATTGGCGACATGGGAAAGCTGGGATCTGAGCCCAATTTTCAAAGTTTTACAGTTTGTAATTTTACAACAGACTAGGTTTCACCCATCCTGTTGAATCACTAATTTTGGAACAATGTAAAGAGGTGACAAATCTAAGGAATTTGTTGGTATAGCAGAACCATTGCTGAACCAGAGGGTCTGAGTTTGCTCTTAGAGCCAAACGAGAGCTGGCATGGCAAAATAACCATACCTGGCTTCCTGCCTCCCCAGCCCACAACACAAAACCCATTCCTACACTCTGTGTACCCATCCCCACAACATAAGACCCTCACCTGTATTTATAGAGTATACACCCATATTAGTGAGGCTTTCTCTACAAATAGTTCAGGAAAATGAGGTACAGTGATAAAAAGTGGATTGCTCTGGATCACATAATGTATGAAGTGTGGCAGATTGGGCTTTGAACTCTGTCTTTCCCGTTCCACAGTTTCCGATTTAGAAAGCAGGGAAGGCTTTATCTTCTCTTCTGCCATCTTCTATATTAGAAATGTAAAATACTTTCTGCAAAGTTGTTATTCAAGGGCTAAACTAATAAACTGTTCAGTAAATGTGGTTTTCAAAGCACCAACGTATTTACAAGGGGGAATCGTATGTATCCTGAGGCAAATAATCTAAGAACTACGATTATAATTATAATGAATGCCTACTAAAATTGTAATCTTAGTCTGTACAATTGTGTGTACATTAAAAGCGCCAAGTCACATGATAAAGCAGCCCGAAAAAAATATAAGAGAAGTAGTAAATGAAATATATGCTCATAAATCAAGTATGCATCACTTAATAAGAAAGAAAGGGGGTTAAGCCAGTCTTACAATCAGGTCAGACATGGATCTCAGCAACAGTCAACCTTCTGACCTACCATTGCAGATGTGTATGTCTGTCTTATTTACCCTAGTTTCCTTACCCATCTTCCTCCAGTGTCCTTCCCTTGCACCACCCCCTGTTTCTTACAATTTTCTGTCAGACCTTTTGCTCCATTCTTTAACTATTACCTCAATCCCCTTCCCTTTGCACCTCCATCTGATGCCCACGTTGCTCAGTCTCCAACTCCTTGCCACTCATGCCCTTTAATTGCCAATCACACCAAGCCCATTGCTTGGCCTTAACCACCTTCTGTTGCTCTACCTTACAGGTAGGCAGTAGGCAACCTTGATTTGCCAGTCACCCTTTGCAAGACATGCCAAGAAGCCATGGTCAGGGTCTTGCTGGTAATTGTGGCTATTGGGTCTACATTTGGACAATGCAGAGCGAAAGACGGTGAGGGGACGTGGCTTTTTTTGTACTTTCTTGGAAAGTCGGATGCATATTTCAATTCACAGAAGCAGAGAGAACTGCAAGGGGAATACACCTTGGACCTGGTGATGGAGAGGTAGCAACAGCAGCCTATGATATTTGTGTGTTTTCAAATAAGGTGGAGTGTGGTTTTTAGTTTCTGTGACTGGGGCAAGGTGTTTGCGTGTATTTGCGACAGAGTAAAGTATAGGTGGAAGAGTATATCTGTGTTCATGTGACTTTGTAACTATGTTTCTGATGTTGATTTCAAAATGTGATTTTGTTGATCACAAAGGACAAGAGTGTTCTGGACAAGACAATTAAAAAATATCACAGACTTAAGGGGTCATTCAGCATTGGGTGCTAACAGTAAAATAGTCAGTATTTGGAAAATGCTGTTGATTTCACTGGCTACAACATTCAGGGTTTGATCAAATACTATCAGGGGTGTGCCATAGGAATACCAGCAGTGGTATTTTAGGCAGTCATTTGCAGAAAATCCACCTATTTGTATCCACCTTGAAGGTGGATATGAAAAGCCCAAACGAGCCCAAATGTTTTAAATCTTTCTTTTTACTGTACAGAAGGTGCTTCCCTTCAATAGAGTGGAACAGGTTTTTTTTTTACAAAGGGACATGTTGAGGGGGTAATAGGGTGGGCATCTCTGATTGACTCCTCCCACCAACGTACCCATATAATGCATAAAAGGGCCAGAATGTAAGCTTTTGTGCATTAAACAAATCAACAGTAGTCATGTGAGTCACTACTGTACATAATCAATTTCACTCTTCACATTGATGCTGATAATGTCTGAAAGAAAATGTTAAACCTTTTTTACATTGGCACCATCGGAGGTGGTATTTCTGAAATAGCACTAGAGGTTTTCCAGAAATAACACTGTTGCTTGTGGTAAATTTTGAGCAGAGCGTATTTTCAGAAATGCCACTGGTGGAGCTGGTAAATTTATTCAGCGGCATTCAAAATCCACCCGACTCTGAATGACCCCCTTAGTTTGTTGTCTTCTAATAATTGATACCTGAATGTTATATTTTTCCTATGTGTGTTTTTAACTTGTCCAAAAGCAAGTACCACAAACAGTATCAGCCATTTCTATAACCACTATAGAAGTAACATCCATGGGTGCTATTAAACTCTTTTTGTATGAACACAGTGGTGATCAGGAAGTTCACCACAACATAAGAGAAGCATTCCTAGAGAATCCAACTGAGGACAGAAGAT
The DNA here is from genome assembly GCF_040938575.1 of Ambystoma mexicanum. Taxonomy (NCBI): domain Eukaryota; kingdom Metazoa; phylum Chordata; class Amphibia; order Caudata; family Ambystomatidae; genus Ambystoma; species Ambystoma mexicanum. The sequence goes on from NC_090921.1 coordinate 188,735,205, forward strand.
ATGGACCTTTTCTTCCTTGGCAAGTAGAAGTCTGGATAGGCTGCTGTGGATTGTAACAGACCAATGGTTTATGGGGAGTGTGGTGCCAACATTACCATCCAGGGACACAGAATCTGTTATTTAAATGCATACATTACCACTGGGTGGTATGAACATGCCGCTGCAGCCTAGACTCCTCTCCCTCCCACTCACTGTGGAGGCCCATGTGTGGGGGCACATCTACAACATTGCTGAAATGAAGGTGAAGGCCTCACCCCATTGGCACAGAATCTGAGCAGACTTTGCAGCACTCTGTTCCTTTGTGGCAGGCTAGATTCTGAAGTATTTCATTTTACATTTTGGAGATCTGGCCCGTAAGGCAATAGTCCAGCCAGTTTGGGGTGGGGGGTATTGTCCCGTTGCCCCCCTTAGCATTCCACCCATGCTCAGTATCAAATGTAGATCCAGGCTTACCTCCGTGCTGGGTACTGCCAATGACCCCCACCCGAAGACCCCATGCGAACAAAAGCAGATTCCTTGGGAGTTGGGTAACTGATTATTTCCCCGATTGCGGCTCCGACCTCTTACCAGAAATCTCTCAAAGCTGGGTGTGCTCACTATGCTTTAAGAAGTCATTCTGCACTTGCACACTCTGTCAGTACTCTCCAGATTTTCTAGGAAACTCTCTTAAGAATTCTGGGGTGCTATGCTAATGAAACATCCATGCATGCTATGTTTCCAGAGCATGTACATGATCAGAGATTTATTAACAGCCCTCTCCCAAATCTCATACCAGATAGTTTCATCGGCCGGGTCCCCCAAGTCGTTCTCCCAGGAAGTTATGTCATTTTCAGAACGTGTTTCTTTCAGGGCCAGCAGGGACTTATATATGCCAGAAATTAGACTTTTTGGCCGGTTTACCCCTGTTATTTACTCCATGACCTGTCCAGTGCCTTAACTGGAGCTATTGAAAATGATCGTGCTCCATCAGTCCATCTCACCAATTTCCATTTACAAAAGATTACCTCCCCCAGATCTGATTTAAAGTCGTGATTTTTATAAAAGGGAACAAAAGGAGAAGGAAACATGGTCCTGCCCGGCTGTCATGTCATGTTATCAGAGGTATCCAATGTCGGCTTGCTGACCGGGTTGATATTAAAGGAGTGGGGTCTGTGTGTCGGTAAGCCAAGGCAGTTCCATATATGTGAATCTGTAACAGCCTCTTCCATTAATATACGTGGTGTTTTCCAAGTGGACTTGCATCCACTCCCCAATACCCTAACCTGGGCTACTTAGTGATATTCCTGTATTTATGGCCAGCCCAGACCCCTCACTGTAATGCTGAAACCGAATCCTCTGGTGCATGCTGGGCTTCCTACATGTCTTCCAGCCCAGTATTCGGGCTGGGACATGTAGGGCCTGAAAGGGGTATAGAAGCAGAGGTCGTATATTCATCCTGGCTCGGGAGGATAGCTCAGGTGCAATGTGCTCGCTTTGGAAGCAAGACGACACGGAGTAACACAGGTTCAATCACTGGGTCCGAACTTGGAAACCTCTGGGTATCAAATAACCTATCATATCTTGATTATGGCAAGCCTGTCCAGCCAAGACACATGCAGTCCATTCCATCCTGCCTAATAGTATCGAACAGTTAGGGGAACAATTGAGCTATAAAGATTCCAAATTGGTGAATGGAAAATTCCCAAGTATTTAATGTTTTAATTTTAGCCCTAGTCGCGATCAGATTCTAGATTTCCGATTTTGCACAAGTCACCTTCAAGCCAGAGACCCCACAAAACCTGTCTCTCTCATTACTTGCTAGGAAGGAATGTGCCAGATCTGCCAATTAAAATAGTACATAATCGGCAAAGAGACATATCTTACGAGTTTCATCTCCCTGCGTTATGGCCGCTCTATCATCCGGATCCTTTACATAGCCGATGAAAAGTTCCATAAACGAGGCAAGTGGGTAGGGACAGTGGACAGTCCTATACCACTCACTACTCTGAAGGGGAACATCTCGGATAAGGAGCTTTTTGGTTTCCAGCATTAACCAGTGGCCAGGAGCTACCACTGGGGAACGAGGGGCTAGTACACAGCGTTCAGCAAATCTAACTTACACATAAGTGCAAATGTTTCATTTTGTCCATTATTTACAATCCCTTATGCTTTAAATGACGTGTAGATGTGTCCTAATGTTTAACTATAGGTTGTCTCGAATGCACAGTTAAACTCATAGGTGTGTTTGTTCAGCATCAGTTGTCATGGGAAGCCAAATGTAGCTCCTGGTAGCTGTTGGTGTCAAGCAAACCAGGATAATCTAGGCTACAAGCAGGAGCTAAATAGCTCCCAGTTCCCTTTAATTTCGAACCCTGTATTACTGATCGTTCCTGTTGGGTATAAAGTCTGACTGATATGGATCAATGATAGGGCAGGACTTTATTATTAAATAGTCAGCAAGGATCCTCGTTAAGTTTGGCATCTGTATTAATCAGGGTGCTAAACTGAGCATAGGAAAGGCTCCTTACTTAGTTTGTGGACAACCATAATGTGGGATTCTTAAATGAGGTGGCTATATTTAGACTGCCTAAATTGATTAACAGAGGGTCACAGTGTGATGTGCCAGAGTGGTGGAATTCTTTTTGTAAATTTTACTTTATAGACACTTGGGCCTGGATTTTGTTCTTTTTCAACTTTTTGATCGCTGTAGTTAGCTACTCTGAGATCAGCGTCACCCTTTGTACTTGTGTAAGCAGAGTCAACTACACTTCCCTGAGGTATGACTAGCTTGCTAAGATAGATATGGGACCTGGGGAGTACTGCTCAAAGAATGATTGTTTGGCTGTCAGGAGAATACATGAAATGTTATTAGCAATTAAATGATCTAGTTGGATTCTAGTAGCTGTATGTTTTTATTAATATTGAGTTTCTATCCGATTCATTGTGTAGGCATTCTATTTTTCCTGTTTCAGTTCTAAATTCAGCTTCATTTAGGTTATGCACTTTCCTGGCTATGACTGATAGCTCATTGAGCTTTCCTTGCACATCTGCCTTCATAAAATACTACTCAATGCCCACACAAGGTATCCCCAATGTTGTTGGTGGAAAAACACTTCTCAAGTGTTTCCTGTATTTAAGAAGAAGGTCTCAGATTAGGTACTCCACGAGCCTACACCTCCTATTCTCAAAGCCTTCCTTCCCACAATAGACTTGGATTGAGACAGGAGCATGCTACAAGAGAGAAATGTGGATATGGAAGAAGAATGTGTAATTTGCTTCCTCAGGGTGTGTCGTTTGCCATCCATCTGAGACCCAAAGCTCTAAGCGGCGATTTGAGTCTGGCAGATATGGTGGCATTCCCAGGGAACGCTGAGCTTGTAGAGCAGTACATCCCTTGATCATGGACCAGATTAAGATCCCTTCCCATGACCACCTCTCCCTCACCCATTTTGTCCTCAACTCACTCCACTAATTTTAAGCATTTTAACAAAAACTCTTCTTGGCGTTGATTAGGTGTGAATATGGAATGAACATTCCAGCCATCTTTCCCATCACGTACACATAGCTGTCATCCAGATCCACAAGAAGTTTCTTCTGGATAAACTGGCAATTTCAGAATTCAAATCTTGACCGATTTCTAGAATACCTATTCTAGAAATGGCAATCCTGTGTCTTTCTTCCTCCCTCAAGTGAATCTCCTAGAGAAGTGAAACTTCCAGACAAGCTGATCTGCTCTCCATTGGGGACAGAGTAATCATGCCTTGCACATTTAATGACCACATTCTAACCACTTCTTAGGTTTGTCCGTTCTAAGGTCCTGCGGTGCCACCCCTGAGCTTCAATTAATGTGCATAAATGGAAATAAAAGTACCAGGCACACTGTGTAACCCTGCCCACGAAAGTTGCTTAATCTTCAGTTGCCTGTTCAAGCAGACACAGAACATTAAATGGCCCCTCTCTCTACTCCTTACCCAAATCATCCACCAAAGCTCCCCACAGAGATCCGACCACAGCCCAAAACCACAGGGCGTCCTTATGCATGACAGAACAAACCTAACTGTCCCTGAATTATGTCCATTGTAGGATGTTTTAATTGATCAACATCTAGTTAGGGGAGTTTTCCATCCACCCCAAATCAGGCATTCACAATTTGTATTTATTTAGTAAAGTTCTTTTAATGAACCTGGGGCACACCAATTTATTTGTATTCATTATATGTATTTTTTGGGTTTGTATAGCGCTTTACACCAAGGCGCTTAATTTAACAGTATCGATTCCCTTTAGAGTATACCTCACCATAGCATTATATTTCCCGTTGGCATTATACTTGCATAGGAATTTCTTTTGGCTGTTTCGTAGACAGTGGGTACCCTCTTGAGGACTGGTTCAATTTCCCACTGCTGTAACAGGTGGGAATCAGTCAGCAAGATAGGTCAGCTTCCCTTTACACCTGGTTTCTCTCCTTCTATAGTGGGCCTGTCTGCCTCCTTTTCCACTGAGTAACACCTCGAGTTTATTCCATATAAGCCTCTCACAATTGTCTGCCAGTAATCTAATATGTGTCAAAAGGAAAGCAGGCTATTCTATTCTCCTCCCTGTTGTTGTCAATTCTTCTAGCTCCTTCTTCCAGTGAGTATGTGTGTCCCTTCAATCTATGGGTTTGGACATTTATAGATTAGAAACCACTCCCTTTTAAGGTATTTAGCACTTTTCTATTTTGATTGGTGAATCTATGTGATTTGACAGTGTTCCAAAAGTGACCTCACACTAAACCACCCCATTTGTACACATTGGGCATATTAATGAGGAGGACAGTCTAATGGGAGTAGCTTCCCAACCCAGTTTCACTCCCATTTGATGTGATGTCATCTTGTCGATTTTTACATTAAACAATTGTGATTTTTCTAAAACAGTATGTTCCACACATGTACTTGAGTTACCAATTAGTTCGCCTTATTGTTCTCATTCAAGTAAATCAAAATTATGCTAGTCTCATATCGGCACGAAGTGCGATGTCCTTGTGACATATTTTTGCATTGCGCTCTCTGTTTCTTTCACATAAATATTCTTGTCCCATCTCAGAATATCAGCCTATCCAGCATGGAAACTAGCAAATAGGAATCACTTACGTGGCATTTTTCTGTGCAAAAATAGGTTACCAGACATTTGGTCAGAAAAAAAAGGTCGACAGGACAAATGGTCGACACCATTTGGTGGAAAACCAAATGGTCGAATGTTTTTTTTGTTTGTATTTTCACTATTTTTTTTTTTTTTTGGGGGGGGGGGTCCCCCACCCCCTTTTTTTTCTGAAAAAACCCTTTTTTCCCCTAAACGAAAACCTAAAAAATATATATATATAAATAAAAAAAAATTCGACCATTTGGTTTTTGACCAAATGGTGTCGACCATTTGTCCTGTCCTTTTTTTTTTTTTTTAGACGAAATGTCCGGACACCCAAAAATAACTAGATGTGTCTAATTTGCATAATTAAATACCATAAGCATTTTCTTCTTATTTAACAAAATATTAAATAGTTCCCTTTCCTGACCTGGCAGCGGACCAAATGGTGTTGGTCCTTTGACGCTGAAAGTTGTGCCATTTATGACCCCTAAGAGTTCTGGTTGCCATAGCACCATTGTCAGAAGGTTCTTTGAAGTTCAGTTGCTCAGAGTGATTATGCGACTTGGCTGCCACAAATACCAGATTTCATGTTTGAGTAAGCGTAAATTGCTTCCTTCATGGAAGACCTATTTGGTGAGCATTTCTGATTACTTGGGGTGAGCCCAGGTTTCAGAAGACATTCCATGTGTTTTAAGGGAATTATTGGATATACCTAGATACAAATACCGGCTGTTAATGAGCAGAAATTATTTCCTCAGAAGGCCTGTCTTTTGAGGACAAAGAGAACATTTGATCCATTGGTGTATCCAGGCAGTTCAATAAAGTTTATAGCCAGCCTCAGAGGCCTGGATTTAATTTCCTTAGGGAAACATATCACCAGCACTGTGGATTGAGTCTGATAACATATGGGTTTGATTCCTAGCCCAAAGTTGCTATTTCATTCTCAAATGTAGTATTTAAAGTCACTTTCTTTTCCATATTTTCATGTTTTGATCGGTTCTGTAACCAGGGGAAACATTATAATATTTTTTGCAATCAAGCTCCTGTCAAAGATTTACACATTAAGTGTCTGTAGGTTTATATTTTATAAATCTGATTCTCAGTCCGGCAAGGAAGAAAGCATCTCATTTCAGTTTTTTACTTTTCTATAAAATGCTGTACTTTTCCATCCCTGATTTGACTGTTCTCCATTTAATCCAGGTTGCTGGATACTTTCATATAACTGGAAGGATTTATTTTTGGCCTTGTCATTTATTTACTGTGGACAAACACACTCTTGCTGTAAATGAGCTGCTGATATCACAATATTTCCTCGCATGTGTTCCTTTCAAATACTTTGCGGAGGATGCAATTCATATATTTATTTTTTAATGTAGAGTTTTCTTTTGCATCCTTTCCTTTTGGTATAGATTTCCCTACACCATTATAAGTCAGGAGGGTTTATATATCCTGATAGGCCACCGTTCCTCACCATCTCAACAGGCAAGTGAAAATGTCATGGCTAAAAGAGACTGAGGCTGGCCTTTATTATGTTGAGTGCTCATGATGGGTGATCTCCCTGGCTCACCATTGACCGTCTCCTATTTCTCTTCCTCTAAAACTTCTTCTCTTGTTGCTGGCCCGATCATACGTCGATCTCAGTCAGGCTGGTGTTTGATGTTTGTTTTTCTCATCTAGCGCTATTTACAATCTTTCATTCTCACTGCATCCAAAATGGAAAAGTCTGTTTGTATCAAATATCTCTGTATCGAAGTTATTCAAGCACTGGTATCATCTCGTTGCTCCTCGCCAACATAGTTCATGAAATGTTGTGTAAGGGTTTAGTTAAGCTGTTGAGGGAAGCCAGTAAACACATCCATCTCACACTGGCTAGGATCTTTTCTTTACTTTGGAAGTTGTGTAGTTTGACCATGTCTCTTGGCAGATGTTCGGAATCACTCCTGCCCTGCCTTATCCTGTGTACTCTTGTCTAAGATGTGCAAGGAGCCAACCTGGCAGAGAGTCTTATAAGGAACTCATGGCTCATGTTTACGTAGAGCCCATCCTGCTCGGTTTCTTTCTGGGAAAGTTTTAGTTAGTTACCCTGGTGGGCGTGCCAATCTCGCCAGAGTCCATATTATTGCTCCAGGCTAGCCTCCTATCTTTTGTTCTCATTTTCCCTCTGCTTCTCCGACAGGCACTTTAGGAGGTGCTCCAATCAATCGCCAGACCGAGGTCGATAAGAATCTCTCCAGTCACCCTGTCTGTGCCCCAGCTTAGGTTCCAATGACTCTATCACCTAATTCCCAGTACTGCCTGTAGTCATTGACCTTCTTGGCTTGGCCAATGCTCATTGTTTGCATTCGACATCTCAGTCTACCTCTTTCTTTCTTCTTTCACCCTTCTGCCATGGCTTACTTCTTCCTCCTTCTCAGGGTTTTGCACTTCTCTACCATACACCTGAAGCTTCTCTGTCCCTCCTCTAACACCTTCCTACTCCATCTCTCTTCTCCTGTGCTCAACTCTCTTGGTCTTCCCCTCGCAAACATGTTTGTGTTCCTTATCCCTCCTCCCCACTTTCTCTGTACTCTATACATCTGATGAACTCTGTTCCCCTTTAGACATTCGTCCTGCTGATAAGAGTTCTTAAGGGCCGTAATAAAGCACCTAGGACCGGTTACGCAATTTGCCATCTGATTGTATGGGGGCTGCATGTCCGACCTCTCTCTAGGTGTAGCCATTAATGTCTGTATTATCCATTATTTGCCTGTGGTTCTGTGGGCCGAGGACGTAAAAAGGGGGTGGTCTGCCATTTTGGCATCGGATGGACCGGTCCTGGAGGCAAGAACCAGTCCTGCACGATGGCCCGTATGGATGCATTACCAGCCAGCATTTCATGGGCAATTTCTACCAAGGGCAAGACTAATGATATCCTCCACATGGCATACTCCCCAAGTCCCACTCATGTAAATAAACCATCAATACAAGAAAGAAAACGGACCAGAACAAACGTGTGTATGAACAACTTGTTCTCCAAGCAACTAGCTCATCTTACCCCCTCAGTGGCGCAACTATTACTGACACTTCTCCCTGTTGTATCCTCTTCCACCCTCAACTCTACTTCTCCCTTTCCTTTTGGCATGGCACTTAGGACAGGGAGGGTGTGGGAAAGTCCCAGGAAACTTGTTTTTCTCCACTGTGGGCTCTCACTGACGGATGTCTCTGCGTTGCATGCAGCTGGCAGAAGGAGCTGGGATGCTGGCGCACACTAATGCTTGCTACATGAAGATGGGGCCTCCACCCACCCTGATACCAGAATGGGTTATGCATCTTGATGCATGACCCTCTCATAGAGGAAGGCCATCACCAGGCAGGGGGCTGTTGCATGATGAAAATCCGGCTCCAGGCTCCCTTGCATGTGCTGATCCAGTATTCAGCATGGGGGTGGAGGTGTGGAGATGAGTGCTGTGCGAGGCAGGGCGATTCTCCGAAGCATCATCTTTGCCATCAGATGTGTGCAGCATCTCATACAGATGGCGATGAGGGCGATGCTCATATAGATCACCACCCTCAGGGCTTGCTATGTGCTCCTTGTCATTCTTCTGCAGCTGCATAGGGTGCCAGAGACCCAGCACTTGATTCGTAGTGGACTGGCAGTAGCATCTGTTGGTCTGGAAGGGGAAGATGTAGCAGATGCCTTTCTGGCAGCTGGTATGTAGGCAGGCAAGATGCTGATTTCTTTTTTCAGCTGCATAGGTGTCTACTGAGCCCCAACAGTCAGCTGTGATGGTGGCGGCACATGTATTTCAATTCTTGTATTTGTTGGAGGTTTTCTAAAGAGCAGCAGGCACCAATGATGCAGTTCTGGTGGGGTCAGCCATGGTGGGGCGCTGGCAGCAGGCATGCTGCCTCGAACACTGTGCCTTCTAGAGGTTCCAGCAGTGGTTCCATTATTATCCAGCTTGGTTCATTGGTCTGCTATTGGACAGGCATAAGGCACACAGTTACTTGCCTGACTTTGTATTTATTTGGAGCACAGGTATGTCAATTTCGATCAGAAATGACTTAAAATAATACATTAACAGATGGTGGGGGCATTCTCCCAAAGGGTCCCTGTACAATTGCCCAAAACAAGTGGCGTGCCAGTTTATGAGGGTGGAAACAAAAGGGTGCAACATGGAATGGATCAGGGATAAAACAGAACATATATATATATATATATATGAAACAGGTGACTTACAAAAGTAATATTGGGTGGGGCAGCTCACAAAACAAGTGGAATGCCATATCCCAGTGACCATGCACTCTACATTAATGTTAATGTTACTTTTGTAAGTCACCCTGGCTAGACTGGCCTATAGGGAACTCTGGAGATGTGCTGGTAGGCCTCTGCACCATAGGCCTCTTTTGTGTGGTAACCTATTTTATTTCCAAATGTTCTCATAGGAAATGGTTTGGTCTTGCTGAACATGTGTAGTATGGGACCACTTTGAAAATAATTTCCCGGACCCCTTTTGTTTCCCAGTCCACCCCGGTTTCTTTTCTACGCCCCACTCTTTTTTTTAATTTTTTTTTTTTATTATTATTTTTTTTTTTGCACATTCATGAACTTCCAAGGACAATCCTGGATTGTGTGTAGAGATGTGAAACCTTTGCTTAAAAAAGGCTACGTGCCGAATGTGTGGCCTGGCAGGCGGCTGATGGTCTTAGACCCGTGTGTAATGACAGGGTGTGGGGGGTATCTGTACTCCTGCTCCCTATATGGCACAGTAGAAGCACAGAGCACCCCAGCCAAGGTTCTCTATTCGGTAGCTGTGGACAAGCAACCAAGGCTTAATCTCTCAGGAGGGTGCACCCACAAAGGAATATCCACACACTATGTTAGTGAAAACAGTTCTTTATATAAAGAAGGCTTTGATTATGTACACATACAATAGCACACTGTGTGCTTAGGCAATTCTAAAATGATAAATATATACAGTCTCTATGTGGTACCACAATTACTTAATTGATCCATTAAAATGCATCAACTGTAGACAGTTTGTTTCAAATGGCATACAAATCAATTAATGAAGTGAACCAATAATAGACTTGAGGAGGAAAACAAGTTGGTTGAAAAATTGGTAGAATACTGGCCTCATTACCTAGACACAGTTCTGGGTAAGGATCCCCCCACCTGGACAATATGTAAATAAAGAATATTGACAAGCCCAGTCCATATATTGTTTATAAGAGTCTTATTTGCTTCTATAATTGCTCTACCACCCCAATGTACCTGCTTTAGTAGAGTTCGACATCGGGTCGTCGACGGATCCTTCTCAAGTGACTCCCTTTAAGGCAGAAGCCACGGATCGTCAAGATCCCTCGAAGAGAAGGGTGAACAATGGCGTCGAGGCTATAGCTTCGGTCCTGGAGGTGCTCATCAAAGATCGGTTATGGACGTCCTGCGTAGATGAGGCGTGCAGTGCACCTCGACGACGATAGTTAATTGCTGCACAGAGTCAATGAAGAACTTTGTCCCAGCAAGGGTGTCGGGTCGTCAGTGTCTTTGTGGTCTTTCGGTGGCGGGAAACCCACCGATGGATTCTCCTCGGTCATCGACGACCTTGACTTTCTCCAGCCGGATAAAGTGGTCGACAGTGATGAGCAAGGGAGTCCTTGGATCAAATGTTTTAGGCAATGGAGCACTGCTGCTCCGGTCAGCGACGGCGGTCGGCGATGGTAAGGGACTTCAATGTCTGGGCGCTTCACTTCGGTTTCCGCAGCGGTCCCATTCTCAGATTGACAGCCTTTCGAGGGTCTGACTTCCAGGGAGCTTTTGGCAAAGATCAGCTGGTTCACGATGGTCCCTCATAGCTCGAGAAGAGGTCTACTAGCCAGATCCTCTCTTGGATCAGTTCTTGAAGGCATATCAGCTTTCAGTTGCGTCGAAGGGAACATCAGTTAACCTTCTTCTTCCGCTCGGCTTTGAGAATAAGCATCAGTTTCGACTTCAGCTTCTGAACAATTTCCATCAGTGAGAGGTCCCTAGATATACTGTTTGGTCTCTCATTCACTCTGCTGGGTCATACTCAGGCAACCAATCATTCTGAAGGGCATTTATGCAGGCAGGCAGCCAATCAGGCTCACAGCCATTCTTCTCCATCCAGATACTCGCAACAAGGAATGTGGATTGGGACAAGTACCCATCCATTCAGCACTCCACATTGCATTCATACCAGTTTCAGGCAAGGCTGTCTCAGTCTTTGTGTCACATACCAGACACCTATAACATGAAATGCATATTGGTCGCACACTCCATTCACCCAGGTCCCACCCAAAAGGTGTACTCGTAACATATAATCATGGGGAAGGCTCCAGCCAGTCTGGCCTGGTCCCCACAATACCATATATGGAACGTCCACCCAACAGCCAGCCAGGGGAAGGGACAGAGTCAGGGCTTCCCAGGACTTGGGGAAAACAAGGTAACCGGCAATAGAAAGCAAGAGGCCAAAGGGGACATCTTGTCTCATATCAGGAATGAACTGATTCCAATGGCAGGGCCTGGATATCCCAAAATGGAGGATACTGGGAGCACTTGTCAAATTCAGCATGGAGCTGCCACCAGCCCATACCCTGCTCTGTGGGTCACGCACAGGTGCCCAAAAACATACACTAGGAGTACAGGGTTGTACCCCCTCCCATGGGTGCCATAAGGGTATCCCAAGGGTCTGTTCACCAAACCAAAAAGAGGAAGAGCTGCACTGCCAGGAGTCCCACATAACACAGAACACACATGATAAAGGGACTACAGGACAAGGACAGGGAGGCCCTGTCCCTCCAATGCATTTCCAGCATCACACTGTGAGCGCCTCAGCACATGCCATTGTATATGCAACTTTATGGCGTCCTACTATCAATCTGTGCCCTAAAAGCAGCAGGACCCGTGTCGGTGGACCCTTGTGCCGGCTTGGTGTGATTTTGACGGTGTATGGAGACCGAAGTATTCCGTGTTCCCCGCTGGAGCGCATTGGCTCCGGAAAACATGGCAGCGTCCCACTAACTGCCAGCAACGAGGTTGAGTGACGGAGAGGGTGCGCCGCCCCGGGGCAGCGTATGCCTGCGATCTTGGACAGCACTGTAGGAGCCGGACTGCGGGGTAGGAGCCGGTGGCCCCTGTGATGTGACAACAGATGACGCCATGGAAATGACTGCAGAGCGGAGGAGGCACTGCGGTGAGCGGCCAACCTGCAAGCTTTAGACGGAGCGCGGCACAGTCTTTATCACACGGACCTGGGGGTGAGTTGCGGCTATGGTTGGGCTCTGCTTCCCCCCCAGGACTTGCAGGAAGTTAGAGCGGAAAGCCCACTTCACTGCTACTGGAGCCTTTGCCTGCTTGGTGGCAGGGCTGTAAGCACTGCTTCTTCACCGGGTGCTGCGGCAGGTTTCGATATATTGAGCAGTCTGCTTTTCCTATGCTGCCACTGCAGACCTGCCTTTAGTTACTAGTTTCCTGCAATTTTTGATCCCAAGATGATTCTTCAGTTGGACTTAATGTACGATTGCAGAGTGCACACAGATCTTTAGAGTGCCCTCTGGTTGACAGTAGTCCTAACGTCTTTCCCTCCACTGGCTTTTGGCTTGCATTCATGGTGTGGTGAGCAGGTCTTTATAAAGCGAGTGGTAGAGGTGGCGTGCAAAGCTCATCTGAACATGAAATCTAGCAAATCCAGGAAGATGTCGGCTGCCTCAATTAAGGACTTGCTGCAGTCACCAGGCCAGCCACATCTGGAGCGGGGGGTATGGAATCACCTTCTGTGTTAGATCACGACTCGCAGCCTGCTATTAAGGGTGACATTGCGCAGCTCTTGTAATCCATTCAATCCATTCAAAAGGAGATGGCATACACCCTGCAAGAACTGAAGGGATCATTCCAGAAGTTGTCCCGTAATGCCCAATGGGCGGAGCATGCCTTGAGTGATCTCGAGATGGCCTTTTGTGATTAAGCTAACTCGCAGGACCAACTGGAGCAGCGAGTGGTGGCGGGTGGAGAGGCATAAAGCAGTCACGGACGAGTGGTTGGAGGATACAGAGAATCATTCCCGAAGAAATAATCTCTGGATTTGCAGGGTTCTGCAGAAAATCCTGAGCCAAGATCTGGAGATGTATGTGAGTGACCACTTTCGCCACATTCTATGGGAAGAGGAACAAGCTGACTTGATTTTAGATCACACTCAGTTTATTCGAATTTCCAGCAGTGCCAGAATCTCCTTTCAGATCTCAACTCCATTTTTTTCACACCAAGGAGCTTATCTGGGGAACAGCGTAGCATTACATTCAGGGGAGCCAAACTGCAAATATGGTCCAGATCGCCGGCAGATGAAGCCACTTACTCCATGGCTGCTACAGAAAAGTGTTCACTACTGATGGGGGTGCCTCTTTCGCTTTCTGTTTAACTATGAAGCAATTCAGCTCCAATTCACTTCACTGGCCGCTGCAATCGAGGCACTAAAGATCCCTGGTGCAGACCTGCAACGCCCAGAGGGCACTGAACACATTGTCCCCCATGCTGAGTGATCCAAGGCATGGTCTTGAAAGAGCAGACGCAGGGATCTGAAGGCAAGCCCCTAAACAGTCACACTAGAGAGAATGCAACTCGCATGTCAAGAAAGGCCCAAGTCGATTTTGTAAGGATAACAAGTTTTAATTTCACACACAGATGAGAGCACCAGCAAAGAACTCTGCTGTTAAGAACATTCTGCTCAAAAGTAATAGAAGCAGAATCTTATAAAGGAAAACATTGTCATAAATGACGCAATACATATAGTAAAAACCTGCACGGCTGGTTGGTGTGCGTCTATACATGATGTGCCTGCTCCATAAGAGATGCCAGGCCATTGCTTCCAGCCCAATCCGTCCGTCTTCTGTCACATGGGAAGGAAAGAGGAAGAGTCAACAGCTACCCCAGGTCAAACGTGTAGAGGAGGTAGGCTTAGAAGAGGCATCATTTGTCCTCATTTGGCTTACAATGGAAGGTAGAAAAACAAGTGACAAACTGTTATAGTATCACAGTTGGTTAAGTGAGGGTTAGTAGCATATATTTATCGTGTTGATTTCAAATACTACTGTTAAATTAGTAGTATGTTGTTACAGGCTCATATGTGACTTTTACAAGTCAGTGTTTGTTGTTTTTTCTGTTTTGTGAACTTAGTATTTCTAGATATGTGTTTAAATCTACAAATTGATTTTTTTGTCCAACTTCAAACCTATCTGTGACCTTCAATGGCTAGTATTCAAAAACTAGCTCCATGCCTCTTCTAAGCCTACCTCCTCTACACGTTTGACCTGCGGTAGCTGTTGACTCTTCCTCTTTCCTTGTTATGATAAAATGCCTTTTCTGAGTCAAGCCCCCCTTAAACAAAAAAGAAGGCTCCCCTTGCCCCTATATTCCTTCTGTCACATGGGTGCTGAAGTGATCCTCTTCTCACGGCGAAGGTCAAAGAACAATTTAAATATTCTTCTAACATAGAGCTACTTTATCACTTATACTGTGCACCTTGCAGGCCTTAAAACGGGCGCATAGGAGGTTCTGAGGCACTCTAACCTTCACACACACATTTCACTCACTCCCTTCCGCGCAGTCCGGCTCCAAGGTCTCCACCCTCGTTTTGAACTATAATGTATCCCTTTCAGCACCTCGCAATGCAAATCACACGAGTGTCACTCAACGATGTGCCCTGTTCGTCCTCTTTCAACATTTCAGGACTTGTTACTTTGGGGTTGGTGGTCAAAGGGCAACTGGTGCCATGGAATTCCGGGATCTTAAGGTTTAGTCAGTTATATGTTCAAAAAAGCAGGTGTGAGGCGGGCACTCCAATTCCTGGCCAATATATTACCTGAACAAGTATCCAAAAACAATCACAGGGTTAGATCCCAAAGTGTCCAAAATATTCACAGGGTTAAATCCCAATAACGTTCACAGGGATAATTCCCTTCTTGCACTGTTGTACTCCTCCAAGCGTTTTCGTATCTGCAATACTCATGAGGGAGGCTGAGTTGCCATTCAATTCAGGTGAAACCAATATAAATGCAGTTGCAGTCTCTAGGAATTATGGTCAATGTAGTGAACCCATTTAAACAATTCAGGTGACCAGTGAAAGACTCCTCTCCAACACACACATCATACCCTTAGCAAGGGCAGGGGGGAAAATCATGATTATGGCTCTCTAGTGTAGGGCATAATAACCCTGGTGCTGCAGCCTCTGGAGTCCGGATCTCCACAAGTTAATTGTTCAAAAAAGCAGGGGCGAGGCGCGCACTCCAATTCCAGGCCCATATATTACCTGAACAAGTATCCTAAAACAATCACAGGGTTAAATCCCAATAAAGTTCACAGGGTTAATTCCCTTCTTGCACTGTTGTACTCCTCCAAGCGCTTTCGTATCTGCAATACTCATCAGGGAGGCTGGGTTGCCAATCAGTTCAGGTGATTGGGATTTAACCCTGTGATTGTTTTTGGACACTTGTTCAGGTAATATATTGGCCAGGAATTGGAGTGCGTGCCTCGCCCCTGCTTTTTTTAACATAGTTATATGGGCTATAACTTGTGGTCGCCTGGGGATGGGCCAGGTCATGCTTTGGCCAGAGTGAGATAACATGCACATCTGTAACGCTCACCTGGTTCCCACGGAGGCGCAGGTCTGGCTTCGAGTGCTGATGCTTCTTCAATGGTGAAGCACAGGACTCTGAAGATGGACAGGAAGGGCCCTCTACTCTGGCTTCTCCGGCTCGTAGGAATATACCCCTGTGCGTGAAAAGGGAGTATTACCTACTGACTGAGTTATGCTCAAGCCTCCCACTCTCTTCCAACCCTCCACGATACCCTTCCACGATTCCCAGTGAAGTCTCACCTTAGGGTCTGAAAGGACGAGCTCTCCATCCTGCTTCTGACGCAGGGGCGCGTTGAACCCAGTTACTTCACTGGATTGAGGTTGGATGGGAGTTCAGGTAAGCTTGATTATACTGGTAAGGCGCTGTAAAAGTTCTGTTGCAAGTTCAAGCTTTAAATAATAATGTTCATTTGTCTTTTTTCAGGTGATGAATGAAGATTCCTTTGGAGACTTCTTGCAACAAAGCGCTAATGTTGATGTCTTTTCCCCATAGGGGCCGGGGTTCGGAATGCCGGAGATATGGCGCCGACCCGAAGTGAAACGTGCAGTTCCAGTAAAGATCTGGTAAGTCCTAGATGAGCGCTCAGGTAATGTTTTTGCATTCGCTCATCTAATGTCTTTGTCTTTTTTCCCCATAGGGGCCGGGGTCCGGAAAATGCTTGGAAGCAGCAAGACCCGAAATGAAATGGGAATGACCCAACAGGTAAGTCTTAGAAGGAAACTGAGCTTTTCCTATTCCCTTCCTTCTCTCACCTCTTATTCTTGTCTTTTTCTCTAGGCTCTGGAACCCAGGAAAGGTGAGTGAAATGCAGCGCTGCAGCAATCGTAACGAAATGCTTTTAAAAATGATGTCTTCCCTTTCAGGATCGTCGGTGATGTCTCCGTGGTTCAGATTAGCTGGTAGGTCTCTTGTCTCCCTTTGCAGGTGACCCAGGATGCTGACAGGTGTGGCTGAAGTCCAGATGCAGGAGCTGACACAGTGAGCGTCCAGCTGCGAGGAGCAGAACAACGCGAAGCGTGAGTTGCTGATCGGGTGTGGTTTAAATAGCTTTGGAAGAAGTTCCAAGTGTGTATCCTTCCTCCGATCAGGTATGTATCCTTCCCCGACCACACCCGGGTGGAAAGTAGTCCCACAGGTAAAGTAGTTCCTATTCAGGCCTCAAGAGGGCCTGGATGTGGCCGCATGGTCTGCATCAGGTAAGTGCACATTAAAACACTTGAACACATGTCTAGCTTTATGAGCCTGGCGCCTAAGGCGCCAGGACTGAGGTCCAACATGAGCCTGGCGCCTAAGGCGCCAGGACTGCGTCCAAAGGGCCCCAGCTTGGGCCCGCTGGCACTCCCCTGGGGGAAATGATGCCTGCCTCTGTGGTTGCTGGGTCGGACCTGGCTCCTTGGAGGTAGGCATCATGACAACACCAGGCGCCGGTCTGTGATCACGGTCTTGTAGGGCACATGCCTCTCGACCATCGTTGCAACACTGTTTGAACAATGAATAGACGTTGTGGCGTTTGAAGATGTGGGCTGTCCTCACGGGAGCTCGGGCATCACTCATCTCGCAATTTGGGCCTAGTGCATACAATGCTGCATTCGCTGTGCAGGCCTTTCCTTCTACCTATGGTTACTAATATCTACGCAAAATAGCAATTCTGCTCGCGCCCTACGCTATACTATGTGGGTTGATTATATTTGATTATATTGGAGTGGGTTCCTTTGTGTATTGGCAGGTGGTCCTCTCACCGTCCCTCCCTCCCGCCTGGCCCATCATAGTGCTTCAAATGCATCTCACCTCACTCTAATGCTCCTGTGGGGCGGGGCTGCTCCCTTCCCAACAGATCGCAGGAGTCCCTCTATGGATAAGCGAGAAAGAAGTGGGGACTCTGGGGACCCAACATGATTGTGTGTGATGACTTGCATTATTTCAAATTTTCCCCTCTGCTCTTTTGGGGTTCCTAATTGGAGGCTGTTCTATTGTTGTTACATCTTTGTTGGTTTCATGTGTGATTGCTCATGAAGCTGCTTAATGTTTGTGTTCATGTATACATGGACAGGGCAACGGAAGTACCTGTCCTTTTTGGGTTCATTGGTAACCCGATGTACATCCCAGATGGGATAGACTTTCTCTGTTTTTGGTTTTGGTGTCTTTTGTTTTTTGATCAGTGCAGCACTGGGGTTAATTCTATGTGGCTTATTTTTGGTCAGGTTGTCCATCTTACGCAGGGGTTGTTGACAGGTAATGGGGGTGGTCTCTTAGTTTGGAACTATGCTGGAATGCAAAAGGGATTGCCACACAGCGGAATTACTTGATAAATGGGTGATCTTAAAGTGATTTCACTAAATGTGCAGGAGCTTAACTCCCCTAGAAAGAGGAAGAGCGTGTAGCCACACTTGTGCAACTAAAAGATGATGCTGTCCTGTTACAGGAGATGCTTTTATTGACGGAAGACTGGTCTCGGCTTCACTCTAAGGGGATCCCTCGCCAGTATTTTTCATCACCACCAACCAAGCGAGCAGGTGTTGTTATTTTATTTGCTCAGTCTCTGAATTTTACAGTGGTGAAGTCACTTAAAGATCCGCAGGGGCGATATTTCCGATTGCATGTTCGGGTTGGGGATGTGGATTTTACTTTCTTTTCAGTGTATGGTCCTAATCAATCACAGGATGTATGTTTTGCTCAAACACTCCCCCACATGGCTCAATTTCAAGTGGGCAAGCTTATCGTGGGAGGAGATTTGAATGCAGTACTTGGCGGTAGGCTGGAGAAGGTCTGGGTTGGCGGGGGAGATAGATGCGACAAGGTCGGAAACACTTAGGCAGGCTATTGATGACCTGTTATCGGTGAACATCTGGATGCGGCAACACCCCCAAGAGGGAAACTATACCCATTTTTCCCACGTTCATCGTAGCCATTCACGGCTAGACTTTTTCCCCATTGTTCCACTCCCTGATCCCGAAAGAGGTCGATACTTTCATTGGTTTGGTGGTGGTCTCTGTCCATGCTCTGGTGTTTCACCAGCTGGATATGCTTCCGCCGGGGGCCCGAAAGGTATTTCCAGGAAAACCTTACTGGAAAATTACAAGTCACAACCGTTTGGGATGCACTGCAGCCCACCTTATGCAGAGAATTTATCAGTTTGGCCTCTGCTAGTAAGCGGCTCCTGGTGTCCAAGCGGGAGGAAATGGAGTGGCATGTTTTGGAGCTGAAAACATTGTATAAAAGGGACAGAGCTCGTACGGTCTACAGGCAGCTTCAGTAGCTAGGGCTGAGCTTAAGGCTCTATGGGCATCAGATATTTCCCACAAACTGCTCCAGACCAAACAATTGTATTTTAGCACCTCTAATAATGCCTCATGTCTCCTGGCGTACAAATTAAAGGCCAAAGGGCTAGAAATGCTATTGCTAAGATGCAAAACACTTCAGGGCAGGTGAGGGCTGAGGACTAAAATGCGCATCATGGTGGAATATTATAAGTCTCTTTTTGGCGCTGATAGTTGAGATGGGATGGGATGAGGAAGCCCGGGAACTGTTTATTAGGGAGGCATGGTTGCCTTCCATCTCTGCTGAAGACTGACAGGCATTGGAGAATCCGATCATGTTGGAAGAGGTGACCCGGGTAAAACTATCTTGCCCCCCAGTTAGTCTCGCTTTTCAATAGAAGCATCTACGCCCACCATGGGTGAATCCTTGCTTTTGCTTACAGGCAAACCAGATAAGGATCCCACCCTTAGCACATCATATCTCCCTATCATGGTTCTAAACTATGATTCTCAAATCTATTCTAAGGTTCTCGCAGGACGCTTGGCGGCTGTCCTATCAGGCATAGTTCAGATGGACCCAAACCGGTCTCGTCCCGTGCCGTCAAGACAATTTTCAAAGGACCCTAGATGTGATTGAGTATGTGAAGAGGCCTGTCCTGGAATTGGCAGTACTTTTTATAGATGCTGAAAAAGCATTTGACTGCATATACTGGTCATATCTTTTCAACGTGCTCAGTGGGTCTGGATTCAAGCCACTTTTTATCAAAAGAATGCAAGCCAATTTTTCTCATCCGACCACTCGTATAAAATTAAATGGGTTTGCCTAAGCCATTGGCTTTGACTAGTGGGACTCGCCAGGGGTGTCCATTGTTCCCATTGTTATTTGCATTATCAATGGAGCTATTGGCGAGTAAGCTTAGGGTGTCGGATAACATTTATGTTATCACTATAGCACAAAGTTGTGCTTTACGCGGAAGACCTTCTTTTCTATTTGCATCGTCCTCAGACTACTTTACCTCATATTTCTTTGCAAGAATCGTTCCACCGGGTCTCTAGTTTTAAAATTAGTTATTCTAAACGACTCTGTTAGTCCTGCGATGAAACAAGATGTTCAGAAGGGGTTTGATTTCCAATGGACCGAAAATTCTCTTGTATTTGGGGGGCCAGATTACGCCTCCGTACTCCCAGTCATATGCGCGGAACATTCTTGGTCTTTTCTCCTCTGCCAAGGCCGACCTTCTCTGATGTGCACAGACGGATATCTCATGGTTGGGGTGGGTTGCAGCCCTTAAGATGACGTTAGTACCACGCCTGCTATGTCTTTCAGGCCCTCCCGGTCTGGGTTCCCAAGCAGGTCTTTAAATACCGGCAAACCTCAGTTTTTCAATTTCTTTGGGCTCGGAAATCTCTGAGGGTCTAACGCCGTACTTTAATGACAACAAAGGCAAAAGGAGGGCTGGGGGTTACATATATGGAATGTTATCTTTATGCGGCGTAGTTAGCCGCTTTGTTTGATAGTGTAAGCGCAAACGGAAGCCCTGAACATTGGTTGACTATAGAACAATCTAGGCTGCAAGTTCCCCTATATGATTGGTGCTGGAGGTCTCCCTTGGTTTGTAGAAAGAAGGCCAGCCGCATCTCGGTGATCCAGGATTTACTGGAATATTGGGATAAGGCGGCTCGTAAGTACCAGGAGACAACATTCCCTACCCCCCTTACTCGCATATGGAAGTCACCTGAGTTTCTGCTAGACTGTCAGCAGGGGAGGATCAGTAGATCGGTCGAAGGGGGCCTGGAGTGGTTGGGTCAGGTTTTTTGACAAATGTAAGCAGACCTTTATGGCCCGGGACATAGATAAATAGTCTTATATACAACTCCGCCATTGGGTGTCTAGCGCAAAAGTCTCCCAGTAGGCTAAGAGGGACACTACCCCATTCAAGGACCTATATGTTAGTAGCCCCCCCTTCCCGTAGGGTTTCTTCACTGTACCAGGTTGTTAATGCCCCTGCATTGTTATATGTTGCGTTGGGAAGAGGAGATGAATGTCTCCATAAGAGATCTTACATGGTTGAATGTTTGGAACAGGGCTTCTAAATCTTCTAGATGCATACTGTTTAAGGAAAACAGTTATAAGTTACTATTTCGATGGTACCTGAACCCCAGCCCCCCTCACGATTTCATAAGATGGACCCTGCTGTACCAGATTGTTGCTGGAGATGTGCCCAGGCTCCGGGAACTCTTTATCACATTTGGTGGTCTTGTACTGTAATTCAGACTTATTGGAAGGAGATTGTGGCTCATATTAAGGAGATCACGGGTGTTGACCTTGCTATGGCACTTTTACCAATATTTCTGCGTGAATTGTGTGCTCAATGATGGCTGTGAGGGATCCAGCTTCCAGCTTATCAGCCATGTGATGGTCGGACACTTGCCAGCTTATCAGCCATGGCTGCCATAAGGAGAGGTGTAGGTGTGTGTGTCAGTCATGGAGTGCTTGTGTTAATGTTAAAATACTTCTCAGACCTTGGTGGCTTTGGTCTAATCAGTGGTGCAAAGGAATGCTGCCTGCCGTCTCCATACCTTCCAGTCCTCGCGAAGCCCGAGAACCTCATCGCGCTCAACTCCTCCATAGCAATTTGTGGGCTAAATCACAAAACGGAAACTTTCTACCAAAAGCAATTAAACTCACTTTACATCTGTTTTTTACACATGAATACATTGGTATGTTGCCCTTATATTCTTTTTGTAAGTGTAAACATTTCACACCTAACTCACCTACATCATGAATAAGTGGGCATGCCCAAGGTAGGCCATTGTAGAAAATACTTGATGGAAAATGTAAATTTTGAAATATAAATGTAGAGACATCAAAATATTGAATCAGTAAATGTTTTCTGTGCATTGCTTTTGTACTACATTTCCTTTTTTTTATTGATGTGTTTGGGTTATTATGAACATTTTACATCGTACACATATCACATAGAGTATACGACATTAAAACATACTTTAAAACACAATTCCCAAAGTTTTGTGAAGATCGTTAACTGAAGCAATTTTTAAAGATGTTTCATCTCCAGTCAGAATTCTTACCCAAAATTCATTAGACTCAAGATTTTCTTCATTGTGAACAAAACGATTAAAATAACAGATTCGGGTAGTGTGTAGAGCAGTACGTTCTATAAGCAAGGGTTCTGATTCTTACATAGTTAAACAACAACATCTGCACAACCTGTGTTCTCTTGGTATCCTTTGTCGTGACTGTAAAACGTCAAAGGTCGGTATTACATTTCCAAATTTGCGACAGTACCAGGATTGCCCAAGTATGGGGTATTGGAAATAGTTTGTTTTAAAATATGGGTTGTCCTGGAAAGAGGTATTTTTAGTAGTCCTATGTTGTAAGTGGCATTTTGGGTTCCCCCGTTTGTTATTTAAGTGCCTCTTTGTCTTCTTAGCAGTATTTTAAATGTAGGTGTTTACAGTTGATTGTGCTCGGTTTCCTTTTTTTATTTTTATTTGTAAAAAATGTGCACGGTTTCCTCTGTCAGGTGTGTATGTATATTATATAGTTTCACTTTCAGCATTTTCATTTGAGAAACTTTGGCCTGCCCCCCACTGAGCGACAGACTTGGGAAGGGATTCAGCCTACAAGCCCAAGCACCGCCTTAATCCCTGCTCTTAACAACTCTAGAGAATCGACTCTGGAGGTAGTCGATAGAGATCATACACCTATTGAAATTGGGAGTCAGATCAAATTGTGAGTCGTGGCTGAAATCCATTCTTCGAGTAATCTCCAAACTCCAACTAACACTTTGCAGGAACAAACTCCAAGTGACCTATGTCACGGTTCCCTCGAAACACAACCAGAAGATGAAATAGCACCTTAAGCAGCGCCGAAAATAGTATCGACTGAAAAAAGCATTGCGGGTTTGGCCTCTTCTTCCCTTTCCAACCATAGGGAAGGAGTCAGCGTTACCCCACCTTTAATCCCCATATCAGCAGTTAACATAAGGACCCCATGCTAAGAAAATAAAAACAGCACACACAAGGCTAAAAACACAAACTGCAAATAATTCAAGACAATTGATGTCAAAATTAAAAAAAAGGGCTCTGAGAAAGCGCCACATAATTCAAACCTAGTTCACCTTTCTGAAGGAAAGACTACGAAAACTCGAAGGACATATCGGAAGTAACACCAGAGAGACCTCTTCTGTCTGCAAACTTAACAAACTACTTCCTTAAACAAAGGAAGTCATAACTGCAAGACTCAGCAAACGAGCTGTCAGACGCAGATGTTTTGGAGGGCATAATGGACTCAATGGAACAAACGCCCATTCAAAACCAATTGACTGACAAAGACAGTACTGGAATTCCACTGGATTTCCTAAAAACACGATGGCACGCAGTGGTGCAACTAAATACCAGTCTATTAGTGCTGGTTGCAAACTCAACAACTTACCTCAGCCCCGAAAAATTGCCTTCTGCCCATTCATTGGTTACTTGCGAAAAGAACGCCTTTCAGGGCGAGGCCAATCAGCCATAATTACCATTAGGCTCCATATTAGAGGAAAGTGACTGGAGGACTCAAATACCCGTGCTGGATGTAACCAACCCATTTGGCCGTACTGGACATCTAAGGGCCCACCCAGTAAATCGAAGGTCTCACAAGATTCGACTGAAACAATGGTACCTTGTACGGGACTCCCTGATAATTGAAGAGGAGCATGTTCTAGTAGGTCGGTCCAGCTCAACACTAAGTCAACAAGTTCTCGACTTCGCACAAGTTCAAATAATGGTTCAGAAAAATATGCAGAGGACCCCAAGGCCCATACCGACTCAATAAGCCCACTTAATTTACTGAAGGTACTAACACAAGCCCAGGGGCATGAAGAGAGGGGACAGCAGACCAGATCATCAAATCTTGATCAAAACTGTATACCAGGGACTGCTTACCAACCAACGGAGGGCTTTAGCCCACTGAACATAGCAACACAAACCCCTGACCCAATGTTTACACCAGCACAAGAAAGAAGGTCAGGCCAATGAGCGGACCACAAAATTAAAGACAACTTGAGGAAAACTGACTTACTATCCATAATGTCAACAGTCAAAATAGCTTTGGCCCCTTTTTCCAAATTGTACGATCAATTAATGAAACACTGAAAGATCACACTACTAGGATTGCAATGATGCACTCTAAGTGGGTCTTCCTGGAAAGCTATATCACAGCCATAGAAAACAAACAACAACCTTCAAAACGTTCATATTTCAACAGTGAGAAAGAAAGCTAGACGGAGCCTGTTGAAACATCTAATAGCGAATCTGGACGAAAGAAATCTAATACATTGTGCCAAATTGACCTCCCAAAAGAACTAAAGGGGCGTCAAGCTTCACAGGGGGCTCAAAACCAAGCCGCCCCTTTGAACGCAAACCGAAACTTAAAAGAGAAATCGGAGGAAAGAACGTTTGCACCTACTCCCTCTGGTAGCAAGGGAAGAACATTGCGGATGGATAACTGTTGTGTCCAACTGGAAATTACTGAACCAATTGGAGAAGACGCGACTGTAATACAACAGACGAAAAAGAATACCCTTTTAAACCATCAGAAGCGGTCCAATAAAGACTATTCAATCTTTGAGAGCTCAAAAAAATCCAGTATCCTGGACGAAAATAGCGAGATATTAGCCGAGAGCAAACAGGAATTCCCGGTCGTTCTGGCCCCCAATGGAGATCCTAAAGTAGATCAAAGACCTCCAAGACCCGCTCCAAGAAAACTGAACAGGGGATCGGGTGTGCCTAATATAACAAACGCGAGAAGGAACAAAGAACGCAGAGCTCACAAGGACCATACTGATGACAATTAATGAGGATACGGATAAATCACAGGACAGGACCTGATGGAGCTGTCTCAATACTCCATTGAAGACTCAGAATCAGACCTCCCTCAACCCCGGGTAGAATTGCAACGTCCTCAAAAAGAAAACCAAATGTCTCTGAAAGGAACAGAACACATATGCAATCCAAATCTGCGCCCCAGAGTCTCTCCTTTCATGACATTAAGGGGAAAAAAGAGTAAGAACACTGGAGGGCAACACAAACAAAGCCCAAGGGTCCCCAACGCTGCCACCTGGGTGCGCACCTCAGCTCTCTGGCACCCCATACAGAGGAAATGCTCCTACAACATGGTCTAACAAAAGACACTCGAATTCTCAAAGTCCTCCCCGTAGACATCACGGGATCCCCCAAACACCTGGCGCCTCTAGGAGCAATAAAAAGAAAAAACAAACTTCCGCATGGGAGGTGAATCGAATGACACACAAATGGTCGCCGCCGAAATTTAAGCGAAGATCATCCTACCAAACAAGGGCACACGCTCAAAAATCAAGTCGAGCCAGTGAAAGTACGTTCAAATTAGAAAGATTGTTGGACAAGGGGGATGACCTGATATTGAACAGACTGTGTTGAAATTATTCACCAGGGAAAATTGCCAAACATGGTGGCCATAAATTGTTATTGGAATCCACAGACAATCTCTAGCTACAGTTTGATTGACGTGGCAATGGACATAATCGATGACGGATACTCCAATCACAACGTAAAATATGAGTGTTTGCAGTGATTTAATTGCCACATGCCTAACAAATTGAAAGGGGAAGGGAGTCCAAAACTCCACCCCATGTCAGAAGCAAGAGGAAGTTTATGGTTGATGCTGATGCACTCTCGTGATCTTCACTCCCTAAAGACGGAAGAAAGCCTGGGAAAGAGGTAATCAGTTTACTGATCTGGATCACATCTATGTCTCCAAAGAACTCCTGCAGCATATAACAACGTTTGAGGTGATTCGGCCAGCAAATAATGACCACAATCTCCTAACTACATCATGGATGACCGAACCGAAACTAGCTCGGTCATTGATGAAGGTTCACGTGGAAGTAAACTATGGTGGAAACCGCTTAAGTCTAAGGAGTCGGGACGTCTCAGCATTGACAAGAGATTACACCATTGCGGTAAAAGACAGAAACGGTGATAACGAGACCAAAACTGTGGACTAGATACCACTCCTGAAATGCTTCAATGTTAAAAAATCTGGAACTGGAAAACGGACAAGTAAGGGACTACACACATATGACAATAGTTAAAAAAAGAAGAGAAATGAGGCGAGTAAAGCGCAGAGCAGCTAAATCTAACTTGCAACAGCACAAGACACAAGCAATAATGGTATTTTGTGCCTATAAAAATTGGGTAGCTGCATGTAGGAACACAATGCTCCAAAAAGATTCTGAGCAAATGCTTTGCATAATATGTGGTATTAAGTCCAAAGACTTCTGGTCACTGATCCAATCAACTACACCTGTAAATACTTATTCCCAAAAGAACAACGTTTGTGAGACATCATGGAAGGAAAGTTTTTTCACATTATTCAACGGCTTAACTAAACTCTTGCCGGTATTCTTGTCTGTTCCAGTGAAAGTATGGTCAGTCCCCTACGACGTTGAAACCATTTTAGGGAAAATTCTAAAGCTGAATTAATCAAGGTCCCGACGGCTTCCATGTTGAAGGAACAACCGGAGGAATGGGCTTGCTTTGTCCATGAAAAAAAGCATCTTCAACCCGGGCAATCCCGAACTCATGGAGGACTGCAACGGTAGTTCCCATTTTCAAGCAAGGGAGGAAAGAAGACCCAAAAAACTACCACCCAATCGCGTTGTTAGACGTGATTGGAAAAATGTTTTGCTCCCTCTTGCTGATAAAATTTCAGGATTAGACAAGAAGAGCAGGCTGGACAGACCCGTTTCAAACTGGCTTTGTTAAAAATATTGGAACATCAGTAAACATCATACTCTTTAGCATTCTGAAGGGCAAGATTCAAGAAGGATGACCCAGGATCTTTGTCGCATTTGTTGACCTAGTTCAAGCATTTGACCAGGTTGACCGCAATCTATTGTAGAGGAAACTGGCAGAGAGGAATTTCCCCAGCAAAATAATAGAGCCCTTGAAGGCCCTCCATTCTAATATTTCTATTCGAGTGCGTTTAAATCACGAGGGTCTATTGTCATCTGTGATCCCCACATCAAAAGTGGTCAAACAGGGTTGTCCCCTGGCGCCTGCCATCTTCAATGTCTGTGTGTCAGACATTAAGAACTTTGAGACCTTATTAAGATCTTTCCCCCCAGTATTGGCGGAGTGAGCGTATAACGCCTCCTGTAAGCAGATGACTTGTTCCTGACTGATCAAACGGTACTCGGCCTCCAATGTCAACAGGACAGTCTTTAGAGATACATTACTTTGAACCATCTGGAGATAAATCAAGAAAAAACCAAAGTTGTGTGCTTTGAAAAACCAAGCACCCGGAGAGACACCGAAATGGTTCTTTGGCCATAAAGCGATTGAGCAAGTCAAAAAGTTTAAATGCCTGGGAGTCACTCTCAACAACAGTTCCATCGAGACCCCTATGCAGGAAGCTCTCTTGGAAAAAGTAAAAACTCTGGCCAGCTAACCCAAGCTAATGGAAAAAAGATACGGCCGCTTTTCCTTGATCCCAATAGTTAATTATTACAAGGCTAAAGTAGTGCCTGCATTAACTTATAGGGCAGAGGCCATGCCCGAAATCCCTTGCAAACTATGGCCCAGGCTGGAAGGTTTATTTTGGAGAAAGACATTAAATCTTCCAGACTCAACTGCTATATCGATCATATGCAGAGAAATAAATCTCCCATCGCTGTACGCTGCTGTGAAGTGGAATAGCCTGGCACTATTCTCCAAAATCACTTCACCATCAAGTCCAACAATCTTTCAAACCATAAACCAGGAACTTTTGAGTGGCTCAAGTAACTTACTAACTGAGTGGTCGAACAAAATCAGATCAAAGCTGGAGTTCATCGGCTGTTCTGAACTAAATCTTAGGTCGAATCCAACTAGAGTCAAACGGAAACTCATGGACGACGACTGGATCTGCACCTTGGAAATGGCATCTTTCTGTAAGCTTACCTTTAGCCTAACCCCGAATATGAAAAAATTAAATCAACTTCAGGGTTACTTGTCAAAGTTCCCAAGCAGAATTTACCGTGATACCTTCCTAGGAATGCGGTTAAACTTTCTCCCCACCAATGGGATTAACGCAATCCGGGATGGATCGGAAATAAACACCTGCAGATTTTGTGGTATGGTTGATCATGTCGAATCCATCAAGCACCTACTCCTTTGTTGCCAGGACTTAACCAAGGAAAGGGAAAAGTACTTAGGACCAGTGGTGTCTAAATTTCATACCTACGACGAGGATGACCGGTGGGCAAACTTGATAAATTGGGAAAGGACTGCATGGGTGATAGCGGCAGTCTCATTTATACGCAGTATCCATCCCACAGGAACAGAGCTACACGGAACTGGCAGATTAACATAGTGAGAATCAAGGTCGAACTAAACTGTCAAAGT
This sequence comes from Ambystoma mexicanum, assembly GCF_040938575.1. NCBI lineage: Eukaryota > Metazoa > Chordata > Amphibia > Caudata > Ambystomatidae > Ambystoma > Ambystoma mexicanum. The sequence goes on from NC_090921.1 coordinate 188,763,620, forward strand.
GTTATGAACGTTATCGCTCCTCCTTCCGACCTTGTACCCTCTAGCCTTTACATTCTGTTGTCCCCCTTACATCGTGGTCCTCGTCTTGGATCCGGATTAAAACTATAAGGGTTAAGATGGACAAATCTGCAAAGACTTCAGCGACATTAAGAGAGTGAACGGGACCATCGTTTTCTTTCGTTACAAATTTGTAAAAATTGTAATCAATTAAATCAAATAATAAAAAGAAAGTGCTGCCTATCTAGAGAAGGGCATAGAGAAGAGAATGTCCCCTGACTAACTCACTACTTTCCTATGTCTAACAATAAAACACTTCTCGAAGTTATTTTTCTTTTTATTCCTCCCTTTTTAGTGTACAGCAAATAAAAATTATTCCGCAGACATATCTGCTTCTTAAAAGAATCTTGATTTTGTTTCACCCAAGCTCTCAATCAGTATGAGTCTCTTGGGGGTTCAAGACATCACCCTGAATCTCTAGTCGACCGGTTTAAGCGGAATTATCTTAAGTCTAGCCGCTGTCTTCAAGACTATGGCCCAACCCTGTAGTTGCGGTCACTTTAGAAGGGAATGCACCATTGTTCTTTCAGCCAAGGTCCCCATTTTTCTTTTTAAGAGGTTTTTTCTCTCTTCTTTTTTCTTTTTTTCTCTTATCGTTTTGTTTGAACCCTGAATAGGGAGACATAAAACATGGAACCATCACTGTATATATAACCCTTTTTGAATTCTTATATGGAGCTCATATTCCTCCATATTGGATGTCTTATCCTCAGTTGCAATCTTGTGGGTATCCTGGCGAAGACCATCCTTTTAGGGTCTGCCTGCAATCAAAGAACCCATACGGGTAATGTCCTAACTATTTTTCATAAGCGCACACACCATTACATTTATCTCTATGAATTTTATAATATCACATTTGATTTTTAGTATTTGCACAGACGCATTGCATTCTTCTCACTTCCTGTTTTTTTTCAATGCTCACTAATGTGTCCTTTGGTGCGTCCCTTTCGGAAAACTTTTCTTGTTTCTCTTTTTTCTCAGATGTTTTTCGTCTTTTACAGAATCTGCCAATTGTAGGGACCGGTCAGTATCTAAATGGCATGGTTGCGACACCAGTATTTTAGCTTAAAATTATCTGCGTATTCTTTACCCTATATTGTTGTGCATATATCATATATTGTAGCAGTTCTACTTCATCATTTTCTTTATTTATTTAAAAGTGGAACAAGCATTATATCCAACACACAGAATCTCCCTTCTGTCTACATGTGTGTCCTCTTCTTTTGCAAAGAAAATCGCTTACCATGATTTCTTTATTTGTTCTCCAGGGCCTTAGCATACGCGCATATGTTCCGTTGGTAAAGTGTTCCCTTCTTCCTATCGAACACCAGGATGTGTCACGTGATGTATATCATCAACGTTTTCACGTCACATGATGTTTGTAGGGTCAACGTGATGTAGGGTGGATCTCAAGATGCGGGCTGTCCTCTTTTTGTTTCTACATATCTATGCCGCGATTTAAATGGTCCGCACACATTTTTTAACATAAAATCCTTACGCTTCGGTGTATGTTTATTTGTAATTATGGCACTCATATGTGCATAACGTCAGTGCTCACTTGTTTTACTTAATTTCTTCTTTTTTGATTAAGCTGCATGATGTTGGCGGGTTATGACTTCTTTTGTTTCAACTGATGGTAAACACCATTCTATATCCAAAGAGGACATTAGTGCCGCCATCTTGCTGGTTCCACTCGATGTATATATACCTCTACACGACTGTTCTATATGTCCTCAGTTTTTGTCTTTACACGATTTCCATTGATTATTTTTGTACACAGTCTGCTGTTCTATTTGAGTCCCATCTTTCTTATTACGCATGGATAGTTAACCCATGATTTATCACCACAAAGTGGCCAAAGTTTGCCAGCAGATTTCTTCATTTAGACCGTCTTTGAACGTGTTAAGGCGAAGGTTCCATTATTGCTCTCTCTTAAGGAGGATTGATCCCATGACGCCTCCTCTTCCTGGTATCTTCACTTTTTCAAGGATTGTCCACATTATGTCATTCTCAGTGTGTTTCATATTGACAAAATGTTCTACCAAGGGTGCTGTCATATGCTTGGTTCTAATATTAGAGCAATGTGCGCATATTTTTACTTTAATGGTCTTTGTGGTCATCCCGATGTACCTTTTTTCGCATGGACATGTAATCTGGTATATCACATTAGTCGTGTTGCAATTGGTTAGGAACCTCTGTTCCCATAGTGTTTCCATCCTCTGTCTATCTTGGTTGTATGTTTTGTGAATGGACAGACTGAGCATTGGCCAGGGGGTGTGTGTCGGACAACTTTTGGCAAGGACCATAATCTGTTCTGATCTCTCATTTCCTCGTTGTTCTCTCGATATGTGTTTACCAATGAGTCTGGTAGGTTTTTACTTCTTTTGATAGCAAATAGTGGAACTGCTAGATTAACATCTCCAAATTTAGAATTGGCCAGAGATTCTTGATTTCTTGTATAATCTTATTCACCACAGGTGACTGGCTCAGTACTGCTGTTATTTGATTCTGTTCTTGTGTTCTCTTCTCATGTTGGGTTAATATTTAGGACACTTTTTCTTGCGTGTTGTATACTTTTCTCAGGGTAGTTCCTTTCTCTTCATTTTTGTGCTCGCTTGGTTAACTAATCATCATATTCCCTTCTTTTTGTGCAGTTCCGTCAGTACCTCATGAACTGTCCAAAAAGTAGGTTCTCTTTCAGACTCCTTGTGTGATAATTGTTAAATTCCAAAAGAATGAGCTTGATACAAATCGAAACAGTGAAATTGATCCAACAAATGCTTCTTAAACTGTACATTTTGTGGATAATGCATGATTGTTGGGAATTGTTGGACATCTTAGATGGAAATAAGTCTTTGTTAAAGCATTTTTTATTGGGACTCCACGCCCCGCTGAACGGATTTCCTTCATGCTGATGATTTTGAGAATGCCATCTTGGTGTAGTCGAAAGCATGCTGCTTGCTGATCCTATCTTCGTGGAGAAACACCATGTTTAATACTGTGGTCCAATCTTGACTGACCGCAGATCACAGTGATGTGTCATTGACTTGTCAATTGACGCCACACTGACACATGGTTTGACCTTGGGGAGACCGCATCTTTCATGCCTTCTCAGGGCTTCCACCTGACTACATTCCTGGCTCCAGCAGAAACAATTTGCCACGGACTATGGAAAATGCAGCAAAGAGGTCAAAGTACTTCACCAAACTCTTGGTGGTCACCTGTATTTCAGTCATTCTTATAGCGTTAGGGAACAGGGGCAAAGGAGATCCGCACAAAGACTTATCGCAAACCACTTTTGGTATTGGTCACTATAGATCACTTTCTCAGATCTCAAGTAAACTACTTTGCTTTTCCTCATCACACTTTTTAAATAAGGTTTTGGGATTGAAGATGCCTCGTGAAGCAAGATGGGCAACCAGGTTCTTTCTCTGTTTACTCTGATTCATCCAGTGGATTAATTAATGCACCAGCAGCTCAGTGAAAATTACATTCACTAATTCACTAGTGAAAATATGAATAGTAACTATTTACAACTTAGATCTAACCTCTAGTATCTGTCACAGCAACCCGTTGGTCGTTGTTGCACCGATGGAAGAGAGGAACTTGAGCGTTCCAACGCTCTATTCTACGACCGCAGCGGTCTAGTTTATTCCAAGATGGCCACTTGCATTGCAACGTTTCCATTCATAACCGGCAAACTCACAACGTGCATTGAGTTGCAACTCTCTTTGCTCCTGCTTTCATGGTAAGATGCTGAGTTTCCTTTTGTTGCCGTTCTTCCTTGCTTTCCTCACCTCCCTCCTGAATCTCCCTGCAATTTCATTCTGCATGCCCGCGCTTTGGTGCTTTCCCTTCTCTAAGCGCTTCTGGTTCTTTGCCTCCTTTTCCTTTTGAGATTTTCCCAGCAAATGCTACTATCAGCTACCATTTCCAGCGCGGATTCCTTCTGTGCCATTTGGTCTTCCACCAGCCTTTCTTTCACCATTGGGACTCCATTCCAACGTCAAGACATATAATTGCCTCTTACAACATACAGGTTTTATTAATGCCTTTGGGCTTTTCCCTTAACATTCTGGCCAAATCCTACCTGTCTGCCGCATTGTCCTTCGTGTTTCCACCTACAGGAGGTCATAGTGTAGCGGGTCAGGATAGGCCTTATCTCTACCAGGATAGACTCTGTGACAAGGCAAAGAACAAAAAGGTGACAGTCAAGACCTCTTGCAGAGGATCCTACTCTTCAGACTCAGGTGAGAGTATCTGGGCATTGGATGTTGACAAGAGGGTATAAAAACACCTCCTTGTAAAAGCAGACACATTGAACTCATGCAAAGCAGCACTACCCAGAGCAAGTGCAGATAACATAGAAAGCAGTACACTGGTTGTATGGCTTTGCATTGCTTATGGTTGATCACAATTCGATTGCAGTGGTTGGCAGACTCCATTGTAAAGCTGTGTGCAATTGCGACATTTGTTTCAGGCTATAAGGTAAGAGTAATCGAGGAATTCTTCAGGACCAGGGTCAACCAAGTTACTTTCCTCTACATCATGAGAATGTTTCTAGCAAGGAATGGTTAGTAATTTTCTTTGCAAAGAATTGTTTGATTAGAGGATTCCAGGTGTTGGGGTATTTGACATGTATGAAATCCTTGAGATGAATCAAATGATGTTACTTAACCCTATAAAGCATGAATAATATGGATTGGAATCCATGTGTTTGTAGCAATCTGCAGACATCATTTTGCGGTAGATGGTTTCATGATATTCAATGGTGGGTGAGTGAACATTCATTGAATTTCCTATGCATGGATATTTTAACTTTAAAAATTCCAGTTAACTGCATTGTATCTATCCTACATGGGCCATATCTATGCACAGTTCTGTAGCACTGTCCTTTAGTTGAGCATGCATGAACTCATTGAAAAGAGTATAATTATTTTTAGTAACTTTTTGTGAAACTTTCAAAATGGAGTGTGCCTAGGATCACTAATATTTCTCTCTTTATTGCAGATCCGGACTCATATTGACCACATGACTGGGTGTTTAAAGTACTATACCCCGCAAGGCCGTTTCATCCACATCCCGCCCCCACTGCCCCGCACAGACTGGGACAACAGCTTTGGCCGGCCTTGGTGGAAGGACAGTTCGTATGAGGCTGGCATCTTGTCCACAAAAACGAGGTTCATCCGAATTATCAACACAATGACTTCACAGCAGCAAGTGTTGGAGGTGCGTCCTAAAATGTGACAACCCAGGGCTTAGTACACCAACTGTGTATCTATGTGATAATGTTCATTACCATAAACAAGTACAATTTCTTTAACACAATTTCTAATGCAAAGTATCACACTTAGCCAGACCTAATACACATACACTGATACATTTATGTTTGTATTTAACATAGTTTAAACCTTCTCATGAGTACTTGGAAACACTTGTGTATAGGCGCGTTATAAATGCCTTATATCATATCATATTGCCACAGTGTGTAAGGAAGGTTTGTTGTGATACAGACCTTGAATTTTCCCTTTAGTGGAGGGACTAGTGATATTACATTACTAGTCGATTTATGAGTTGACACAATGTGTTTCGGCCCTATTAACAAGATACATCTATCCAAAGACGTTCTAGTGAGATGTGTCAGTGGGCCTTCATTAGGACGAGAGATTTGAGAACCCAGTTAGCCTTCAGAATGAAGAACTACAAAACAAAAACGCATGCTTAAAAACATTTTCTCAGGGCTTCACAAGAGGTTTTTTAATTTCTTTACATGATGGTCTAACACAGACCTAACCTTGATTTTTTTGTGGAGTAGTTAGGACAGAGGTCTTAGATACACAGTTGGTGTACTAACCCCTGGGTGCGAACACAAGAATGTTCTACCATACTTTTCCATTATTATTATTTGTTAGATGCTTACCAACCTTTTAGTGGTTTGTGCTTTCGTGTCATTGTACTGTTTTTTATATGAATTATGTGTCTCTTATTTTTTTTTAAAGCACTAATGAATTGTAATTTTAAACTATTGTCTCTGGTATTTGTGCTGATAATTGTTTCGTTGTTTCGTTTTCAGCCATCCGATGATGTATACACTTAGCAGTTATTGATTATAAGGGGGGTTTTACCTGTCTCCCTGTATGGATAGCCTTAAGGGTTTCTTCACTTCGTGCAACAGTTTCCCCATTAACACAAAAGAGGGACATACCCATAGATAATATATAAGTCCTACTCCACTTCCACAACGCATTGGAATACAGCTTTTTCTCTGCCTCCCGCGACGCTCTCTTTGCTCGAGGGAAGGGGAGAACCTGAGGTCTATTCCATAACTGCAGCATGGCTCCCTGACAGTGACAAGCCACCAGCCTGTCTGCTTTACAGGCCTGCTGCTCCTGTGATGCCATCAGCTCGGCTTCCATAGCTCTGAAAATAGGACACTGTCAGAGCTCCCATACGGTCAGGAAGCCATACCAGGATGGGACGGGTGGAAAAGCTGAGGGAGGTGGATTAGGGTAGCAGGAGGATGCCAACCAATGTCTTGGGGGTGGGAGGGCGGGCAAATAATAGTTTGTGGGTATATCAGGTATTTTTTTGGTTGGAGTGGGGAACATGAGGTAGGTGGGGGGAAGGTGGCAGGAGGACAGGTAATATTTGGTTTTGGAGGTGTATAAGGAGGAGGGGCCTATGATACTTATGTGTTTTGCATATACCTACTCTCTGCACAGATGTCCATGGAAGCATGGTCTACAAAGGGTACACTGGGTTGAGGGGGGACATACACATTCGTAGATGGGCAACTTTGAACAATGGGCAATTTCACCTCTTGTATCCTTGTGACCTCATCGTCCGTTCAACATTCACTCTCGTTGTCTACGAGATGTCACTTAAAACCCATTGATGGAATATGTCCCCTTTGTTGATATTTACCCATTGTGTGAAGGGCAGCAGGAGTGGGAAGCACAAAACAGCAGACACAAGGATGAAGTTCTAAAAAATAAAAGGTTATTTACAGAACCAAAACGCAAGAAGGATTGTTCAATAATGAATCTTGAGCAGAACGAATGTCTCTTACGTAGGTCCTGGTTTGAGAACGACCTGTCCCTGCTCCAGTGTCCAAAGGAATACCCTGGTCTATGTCTTTGAGCATCTGTATAGGTGTCCCCCTGTGCTAACTAACATATGAAAGGCTAGGCAGAATCCTAGGTTCTCTTCTAGAAGTCTGAGACAGATGTGGATCTTACCACCAGGTTATTTTCCCAGGGTTTCTGGGACAGGCTTGGGGAGTTCACTGTCGGCTAACTACTTCCCTCCCTGTTCCAGTGTCATGGTCCGCAGAACAATCCCCTCCTTGGTATGACTATCCTAACCTCCCTGTCCCTAAGAAAGATTGCACCGTCTCATACCTCCTTCCACTTCTGATGTCTCTCCTAAGACAATCTGGGGTGCTGGAACCTACCTAGTCTCCGTGGCTAGTTACTGGACCTGGTCTCCTCACTCCTCCTCAGGTCTTGTAACTCTTTCTCCCCCTTTTCCTGCTCTCTTTCCTCTTCAGATGGTAAGGCTCTCGCCCACAATCTTTGACGGAACAAGTTGACTTTTATACTCTGGTCTCTCTACCTTTTGGGTCATGCTTAGGGGCATGAATTGCATCTGAAGAGTGTGGGCTCAGCTGGTGTGTGATTGCAGCATTTCAGGTGGGCTGAAAGGGTTTTATAAAGCTTATAACAAGGCCTTCCTCCATCTTGGTGTTTAAAACTGCCCAAGACGTATTGGGTCTCCTTCCCTCCTCTTTGGAATGACCGGATTTGGACTGGGTTCCTCTATATTCTCAGCATGTAATTCGAAGTCGGGGAAGCATTTGGTAAGCGAGGGACAGTGTTTGAAATGAATGGAACAATTTTGCCACAGGGAAATGGTAACTTTGTACTTGCCCTCCACAACGTTAAAGGGAGAACATGGTTTGTTTTCTACTTTCTTTTTTTTTTTTAAATTTCTTTATTGGTTTTAACAACTTATAATCAAGCTTATAGCATCATCACTGCGATATTCAAGATTCGAACAACTTAATTCCCTTCCCTCCCTCCCCTCCCTCCCCCAAGGCCACTGTCTATTCGTCAGTCCTCATTGTGCCAGCTTTCGAGTCTGGGCCATCCGCTTCATCTGAGGTAGCGCCAGACGCGTTGGGATGGAGCAATGGCACTATTAGCCCTATCCATCGGTGCAGGTCCTGGCTAGTGTCTAGCCTCTGTTCTTGAATTGCGGTTTCCCATGCTCTGGTTTCGGCTGCTATCCATCTCGTGAAGTCCCCCCCACCACTGTGCTTCGCTTGGACTTTGGGGGCTCTTCCATCCCATGACTATGCGTCTTTTCACTGTTATGTAAATTAGGTCCTTAGGTCTGTTCAGAGGTTTGTTTTTTCTGCTGTGTTTGTATCTGCCCAAGATGCAGGCCGCCGGGGTTTGCACTTCCACTTCAATGCCCGCTCCTGCCACTCGTGCCTCCACTTGCGCCCAGAAACCTCGTATCACTGAGCAGCTCCAGAACATGTGGGTCATTCCCACCCTCATGTGGGTCATTCGAACCCTGCCCTGGGTTCGTTGCATTTGGGGCATACCTGGGTTCCCGCACCCTTGAACTTTGATATGGCTTCTGTAGTGAGGTATGCTCTATTAGGGATGTAGAGCTAAATAAGTTGTAGGCGGGCGTTTCTAGAATTTTTTTTGTGGTAGTGTGTTCTTTTCCCCCATTCTTTATTTTCGAATTCTAAGCCCAGTTCGTGTTCCCACTTCGCCCTGCATTTGAGCTAGTTTCTGGTCGTGCCCTCCATTAGTGCTTCATAAAGTCTCGAAGTTTCGTGGCCCCCTTTCGGCAGTGTCTAGCATGGTTTCTATGATCTCGTGCTCCGTTGCCAGGTTGGTGGTTTCGGGCCATCTGTCCTTCACTCCCTGCACCACTGCTCTGCTCTATGGAGCAAGAACTGTCCTATAGGTAGCCCTGTGGCTTCGTTGAGTTTGTCGAACGTTGGGATCTCCTGTTCTTGTATCAGTACCGTAACTCTGTAGTGCAGCGAGAGGGTAGAGGCAGGATTTATCCTTGTTGATCTGGATCCCCGTATATATCTGTGGAATCCATCTAGGGTCTCTAGGATATAGGGCAGGAGGTGTTCAGGATTATGTAGATATAATAGTGTTTCGTCAGCGTACATGGAGATAAGGTTGGTCACGCCGTCTATCTCAATGCCCCCATCTCCATATACTTGCCTAAGGTAAGCCGCCACGGTTCATTGGCGATAATATATAACATGGGCGACAGTGGGTATCCTTGGCGGGTGCCTCTGTGGAGGGGCCATTTGTTGGAATATGTTTTATTTGTGCGAACCCTGGCAGTTGGATTGGTGTATGCTAGTTGAGTCCATTTCAAAAAGACGGGTCCTATCCCCATTTTCACCAGGGTGGCGTATAGCCACTTCCACCGTACCGAATCGAAAGCCTTAGTAGCATCTAGAGATGCGACTGCGTACTTCTGGGGCCTTTTTTCGGTACTATATATGACATGGTGCAGCCTGAGCAGGTTCTCGGTGATGGAGCGCCCTGGCACGTAACCTGTTTGGTCCTGGTGGATCAGTAGGGGAACTACTCTACGCAATCTATTCGCTAGCAGGGCTGTTAGGATCTTATTGTCAACGTTTAACATGGAGAGGGGCCTATAAGAGCCGCAGTCTGTTCAGTCCTTGCCAGGTTTCAGCAGGGGGACAATAACAGCTTCCCTCATGGTGTCGGGGAGGGTACCGCTTTCATAAGCCTCGTTGAACACTTGGGCCAGTAGTGGGGCCAGGGTCTCCTCGTATGACTTGTAGAACTCTCCCGGGAGGCCCCCCGTGCCCGGGGATTTCCCGGACGGTAGAGATCTAATGGTTACCCGTACTTCATCGGGAGTAATGGGTTCGTCCAGGGCTTCTGCCATCTGTGTGTCTAATTTGGGCAGTTTAATGATGTCTAAGACATCGTCTATTTCGGTATCGGTAGGGGGCGTGGTACTGGAATAGAGGTTTTGGTAATACTCAGAGAAGGCCGAGTTAATTTCTGTTTGCATGTGTGCAGTGGTGCCGTCTGATTTACATATATGACAAATGGGTGTCCGGGGGGTTTCCCTCTTGTAAAGCCAGGCTAAGAGTTTCCCGGGTTTATCTCCTAGGGCATGGGTTCTCTCGGTATGTTTGGCATGGCTTAATTTCCCCAGGGTCTTCCAGTGTGTTAAGCAAGTTTGTCTGAGTTCAGTCTCCCTTTGCAAGAGTTCTGGGGCTGAGTTAGCCCTCCCTTCTAGTTCGCCAAGCTCGCTCTCGGTGCGTTCTAATGTGGTTATAGTGGATCTCTGGGCGCCTCCCACCGCTGCGATAATTTCTCCTCTCATGACCACCTTGTATGCCTCCCAAGCCGTGCTTACGTGTCTCACACTATTCAAGTTCGTCTGCCAGTATTCCTCTGTTCTATCTCTTACATGCTCTCGGAAGGCGGTGTCAAGCAGGGCTTTGGCACTGAGCCTCCAAGTAGGCATCAGGGGTCTAGGCGGGACCACTTCCCAGGTAATTGCCAGTGGGGAATGGTCAGACAGCACCCTGGGCAGGTAATGTGCATCGCTAAACATGGCTTGTTGTTCTTTGCTCACGAATATGTAGTCCAGCCTAGTGTGGACAGCATGCGGTGGGGAGTAAAAGGAGTATTTGCGTTGTTCTGGGTGTTGTTCCCTCCACAAGTCTTGGAGTAGGAGCTGTTGTGTTAGTGAGGCTAATAGCTTGGCGGGGGGGGAGGGGAGGGCGGGTGTGTTTGTTATCTGATCTGTCCTTTAGGGGATTGAGGGTGCAATTGTGGTCTGCCCCCCATATCATGGTGCTGTCGTGGTTGGGTGCGTAGGTGCTGATTAGGCATAGCTCTTTCCCCTCTATAGTACCATGTACTAGCGCCATCCTGCCCTCGTTGTCTGTTTTGGTGCTTGTTACCTTGAGGGGGATGGTCGGGTCAATCCAGATCAAGACCCCCCTGGCATAGGAAGAATAGGAGGACCCTATCAGGGTTCCCCACCATGTCTTGGCTATTTCTTCCAGTTTCTGCGCGTTCAAATGAGTCTCTTGGAGCATGGCAATCCCAATTTTGGGACTTTTTAGTATGCGTGGATGCGGCGTTGCTTGACAAAGCTATTCATGCCTCTAACGTTCCATGTCATAACTTTTATTTTTTCAGCCATGGGTATTGGGTGGTCGGGCATTCGTGTCTGGCATCAGATGAGGCTGTGCTGTTGGTATGCTGTACGTGAGATTTACATGTGGCCTTGGTGTTTCCCGGTTTTGATTCCCAGCTGTAGTGCCAACTCCCATTTTCCCTCCCCCCGTTAACTTTGAACTCCCCAAACTTAGAACAGGTCCAGCGAGGTTTCCCTCGTTACGACATTCCTGTTTCTTCTCCGTTGGACCGTGCATCGGTCTTCTAGTGCCCTACGGACGGGTATATATACCCTAAGAACTACTGATGGTAGAAGGATATACGTCTCCGGTGTCTCGCTTTAAGGATCGTTGCAGCTGTGCTTGTGCTCAGTTATTCCGTTGGTGGGCCAATATGAGTCAGTGGGCCTGCGTGCTGCCTTTTAGAGTTGGGCGCTGCGCTACCTACGCCTCTTTTTGTCAATGTCCGGGATCTGCTCCCCATCCATCCAGTCGATGGTTTGTTTTCTACTTCTTGCAAATAATGTGTGTAACTTTCCTTTTTTTTAATTCTGTTTGTATATTGAGTGCAACTTGGGATCTGTGGAAATCCCGAGGTCTATGCTAGTCTGACTCATGCTCTCAAATGCTTCCTTTGACAATGGGGCAGAAGAGAGATGTATTTCCACACTTGCTGATGAATTCAGAAGGTTGCAACAATGTTCCCTTCAAACGAAAGGCATTTCGAATGGATTGTGTCCTCCCATGTATTCCTCATCTTATGAAATTTCCATATCTAGCTTCAGCTGCTTCGGAAAAAGCTTTCCAGCAGAGGGCACTGTGCGTCGATGCCTGTGAACTCGATGTCTTTCAGAGGCCTCCATCTCGATGTCGACGTCATCGATGATATAAAGCATGCCCAGCGACTGTTGGCTTCAGTTCCGTTTTTCCCTAAAAGCCATTGCTTTGATACAGTAAACTTTGGTTCCCTACAGGAATCTTCGATAAAAATCATTAGAATGGCATCGTCTTCGGCGTCTTCAACTCCGAGATCGGGGTGTACGAAGTGCCAGGACTGTGGGACGAAGATGTCCCTTAAGGACCCCCATCAGGTGTGTCTGTGGTGCCAGTGCTCCTCTCACAGTACCTTTTGACTGTAAGGCCTGCCTATCGATGACGGCGAAAGCCCTGAAAGAGCTAAGAGGAAAACTAGCGGCAGGTAGGTCTAAATCACCATCGACAACTCTGTCGAAAAGACAGTCTTCAGATGAGTCGAGAAATATTTCTCCTCGTTGAAAGAAGACAAAAAGATCAAAATAACGCAGTGGTTCTCACCACTCGTCATCTTCGCAGCTTTCGAAGAAACGGGACCATAGGTCACTGTCTTCGTCATCATGGAGTTCCTCCTCAGAATGGTCAAAAGCCTGACAAAATCGGCCTCTCCGGCTGAGTGGGAAAAATTCAAAGTAAAAATGATGAAAGTATTCAAGAATGCGGCCTTGATCCCCTCGAAGACTTATGAAATCCATGCCCAGGCCAAAAAACTCGGCAAGAAAAGAAATAAGGGAAAAACCTGTGCGCTCTCGGCCCCAGGAGGCAAGAAATAATATCCTCAAGCGGTCAAAGGATCCCTCGAGTCGAGACAAATCTCCTTTGAGGAAGAAGTCATCAACGCCATCAGGCCGATCCTCATTGGGCCTAAAACGTCCTCGACACTGCAAGCGTTGAAGCAGTCGACGGTGTCAACTTTCCACGCCACCATCGATGCCATTTAGGATTACTGAAAAGACATATACACCACTATCATATACACCACTATATTTTAATCACGATACACATCCCTTTGGCCTACAATATGGAACACCTGGGGTCCCTGAATCCTTCATCTCAGAGGAATCGAGGATTACAAATCTACAGGATTGCCTGCAAAATACAAGTGGACTAGATACGTCCCCAGATTTAGAATTTGGGAGAGCTGATCCTACTCACCATACAGACGGGTCATGCAGACATTTAATGTCCAGGTTAGTGGAATACATAGGGTGGGAAAGACCCACACCAATATAGGAGTAGGATGGTCTTACAGATATCCTAGATAAAGGACCCCAGGAGGATCATATTCTTCCCTTTCATGTGGCTCTGCAAAGGCAAGGAAAATACAATTTGGGAGGCGCCAAAGTTAATTCCGGCAGTAAATAAAAAGCTAACATCTATATAGAGGGCGTCCAGTAGTGACCACATTTAATTGACGAAATATCAGACTCTTGTAACTTTAGTAGCGCAGCCTGCCAGATCCACCTCAAAACAAAATGCATACCCAACTATTACCCCAGACAGAGATGACAAGCGTTACAGCGCTTTGGCCAAGAAAGTTTTCTCTGCAGGGAGTATGGCCCTAAACTCAGTGAATGCTATCTGCACGTTGGCCAGGTTCACTTACACAATTTGGGAATGTATAGCAATGGTGGCTGAGCATATCCCCGAAGGGGACAAAAGAGACACATTTTTAAATCTAGTCAAGGATGGGAAGGACACAATGTACAAATCCTTCCAGACAGGTCTCCACACTGCTGACAGCATCAGCAGGTCATTGGCGACTAATACAGTAATGCGCAGATTTGCCTGGTTAATGTCTGATTTTGCTCCAGATGTGCAATCCAGACTTATTAACATGCCCTTTGACGGCACACATTTATTTGGTAGCAAGGCTGACAAAAGCCTGGAGAAATTGCAGACCTCCAAAGCATTAGCCAAATCCCTTGGTGCTGCTATTAGACAGCGACAAAACCGCCCCACCGGGACACCTTGGAGGGGTATGTACTTTTGCTTTTACTCCTCAGTTGGAAGGGGGAGAGGATTGTCGAATCAAAGAGGTCAAAAAAGTTTCCGCCGTTGTGGACAGGGAATAGGGACTAAGACCGCCCAGGCAGCGGCTACTTTACCATCAGCCACTGCTCCAGTCACCTCAAAACCTCTCTGAGGCCTTAGTTCACAAGACCCCGGTGGGAAGCAGACTCTTACTGCTTCTGAAAGAATGGTGAGACATTACTTCAGATGCATGGGCATTGGAAACAGTTGCCCAAGGTTACTGCCTTCCCGATTCAAAAATGCCTCAGAGTCATCCACTGGGGAACAGCTCTCAAAGCTCCAGAACCGCTCCTTATGCAGGAAATCGTTACCCTGCTAGAGAAAGGTGCTATAGGACCAGTACCTGTAGCGGAGAGGAACAAGGGTTGGTACTTCCTAATTCCCAAGAAGGACGGAGGATTGAGACCCATTTTGGACCCATTTTGGACTTAAGAGACTTAAACAAATTCCTCAGGAAGGACAAGTTCAAGATGGTTACCCTTTCTCAAATCCTTCAGGCCCTCCAGCTTCAGGACTGGGTGGTATCATTGGACCTTCAGGATGCTTACTTTCATGTGCCAATCCATCACAAGCACAAACCGTACCATTGGCGGTTCTCATTATCCATTTCGAGTTCTGCCATTTGGGCTGCCTCCGCCCTGAGGGTTTTCACCAAGTTGATGGCGGTGGTGGCAGCAAGTCTCACGAGAAGGGGGATTCACGTCTACCCCTACCAGGATAATTAGCTCATCAGGGCCAGTTTCCCTGAACAGGCCCTGGAACATCTCAGCTACACCTGTCATTCTCTCCACAGACTGGGCTTTGTCCTCAACTTCAAGACGTCCCAAATGATACCATCTCAAAAGCTCCAATTCATTGGAACAGTCCTGGATGCATTCCTGGGAAAAGCCTCTCCACCAGAAGTGAGGGCTCAAGACATACCCTGGTCTATGTCTTTGAGCATCTGTATAGGTGTCCCCCTGTGCTAACTAACATATGAAAGGCTAGGCAGAATCCTAGGTTCTCTTCTAGAAGTCTGAGACAGATGTGGATCTTACCACCAGGTTATTTTCCCAGGGTTTCTGGGACAGGCTTGGGGAGTTCACTGTCGGCTAACTACTTCCCTCCCTGTTCCAGTGTCATGGTCCGCAGAACAATCCCCTCCTTGGTATGACTATCCTAACCTCCCTGTCCCTAAGAAAGATTGCACCGTCTCATACCTCCTTCCACTTCTGATGTCTCTCCTAAGACAATCTGGGGTGCTGGAACCTACCTAGTCTCCGTGGCTAGTTACTGGACCTGGTCTCCTCACTCCTCCTCAGGTCTTGTAACTCTTTCTCCCCCTTTTCCTGCTCTCTTTCCTCTTCAGATGGTAAGGCTCTCGCCCACAATCTTTGACGGAACAAGTTGACTTTTATACTCTGGTCTCTCTACCTTTTGGGTCATGCTTAGGGGCATGAATTGCATCTGAAGAGTGTGGGCTCAGCTGGTGTGTGATTGCAGCATTTCAGGTGGGCTGAAAGGGTTTTATAAAGCTTATAACAAGGCCTTCCTCCATCTTGGTGTTTAAAACTGCCCAAGACGTATTGGGTCTCCTTCCCTCCTCTTTGGAATGACCGGATTTGGACTGGGTTCCTCTATATTCTCAGCATGTAATTCGAAGTCGGGGAAGCATTTGGTAAGCGAGGGACAGTGTTTGAAATGAATGGAACAATTTTGCCACAGGGAAATGGTAACTTTGTACTTGCCCTCCACAACGTTAAAGGGAGAACATGGTTTGTTTTCTACTTTCTTTTTTTTTTTTAAATTTCTTTATTGGTTTTAACAACTTATAATCAAGCTTATAGCATCATCACTGCGATATTCAAGATTCGAACAACTTAATTCCCTTCCCTCCCTCCCCTCCCTCCCCCAAGGCCACTGTCTATTCGTCAGTCCTCATTGTGCCAGCTTTCGAGTCTGGGCCATCCGCTTCATCTGAGGTAGCGCCAGACGCGTTGGGATGGAGCAATGGCACTATTAGCCCTATCCATCGGTGCAGGTCCTGGCTAGTGTCTAGCCTCTGTTCTTGAATTGCGGTTTCCCATGCTCTGGTTTCGGCTGCTATCCATCTCGTGAAGTCCCCCCCACCACTGTGCTTCGCTTGGACTTTGGGGGCTCTTCCATCCCATGACTATGCGTCTTTTCACTGTTATGTAAATTAGGTCCTTAGGTCTGTTCAGAGGTTTGTTTTTTCTGCTGTGTTTGTATCTGCCCAAGATGCAGGCCGCCGGGGTTTGCACTTCCACTTCAATGCCCGCTCCTGCCACTCGTGCCTCCACTTGCGCCCAGAAACCTCGTATCACTGAGCAGCTCCAGAACATGTGGGTCATTCCCACCCTCATGTGGGTCATTCGAACCCTGCCCTGGGTTCGTTGCATTTGGGGCATACCTGGGTTCCCGCACCCTTGAACTTTGATATGGCTTCTGTAGTGAGGTATGCTCTATTAGGGATGTAGAGCTAAATAAGTTGTAGGCGGGCGTTTCTAGAATTTTTTTTGTGGTAGTGTGTTCTTTTCCCCCATTCTTTATTTTCGAATTCTAAGCCCAGTTCGTGTTCCCACTTCGCCCTGCATTTGAGCTAGTTTCTGGTCGTGCCCTCCATTAGTGCTTCATAAAGTCTCGAAGTTTCGTGGCCCCCTTTCGGCAGTGTCTAGCATGGTTTCTATGATCTCGTGCTCCGTTGCCAGGTTGGTGGTTTCGGGCCATCTGTCCTTCACTCCCTGCACCACTGCTCTGCTCTATGGAGCAAGAACTGTCCTATAGGTAGCCCTGTGGCTTCGTTGAGTTTGTCGAACGTTGGGATCTCCTGTTCTTGTATCAGTACCGTAACTCTGTAGTGCAGCGAGAGGGTAGAGGCAGGATTTATCCTTGTTGATCTGGATCCCCGTATATATCTGTGGAATCCATCTAGGGTCTCTAGGATATAGGGCAGGAGGTGTTCAGGATTATGTAGATATAATAGTGTTTCGTCAGCGTACATGGAGATAAGGTTGGTCACGCCGTCTATCTCAATGCCCCCATCTCCATATACTTGCCTAAGGTAAGCCGCCACGGTTCATTGGCGATAATATATAACATGGGCGACAGTGGGTATCCTTGGCGGGTGCCTCTGTGGAGGGGCCATTTGTTGGAATATGTTTTATTTGTGCGAACCCTGGCAGTTGGATTGGTGTATGCTAGTTGAGTCCATTTCAAAAAGACGGGTCCTATCCCCATTTTCACCAGGGTGGCGTATAGCCACTTCCACCGTACCGAATCGAAAGCCTTAGTAGCATCTAGAGATGCGACTGCGTACTTCTGGGGCCTTTTTTCGGTACTATATATGACATGGTGCAGCCTGAGCAGGTTCTCGGTGATGGAGCGCCCTGGCACGTAACCTGTTTGGTCCTGGTGGATCAGTAGGGGAACTACTCTACGCAATCTATTCGCTAGCAGGGCTGTTAGGATCTTATTGTCAACGTTTAACATGGAGAGGGGCCTATAAGAGCCGCAGTCTGTTCAGTCCTTGCCAGGTTTCAGCAGGGGGACAATAACAGCTTCCCTCATGGTGTCGGGGAGGGTACCGCTTTCATAAGCCTCGTTGAACACTTGGGCCAGTAGTGGGGCCAGGGTCTCCTCGTATGACTTGTAGAACTCTCCCGGGAGGCCCCCCGTGCCCGGGGATTTCCCGGACGGTAGAGATCTAATGGTTACCCGTACTTCATCGGGAGTAATGGGTTCGTCCAGGGCTTCTGCCATCTGTGTGTCTAATTTGGGCAGTTTAATGATGTCTAAGACATCGTCTATTTCGGTATCGGTAGGGGGCGTGGTACTGGAATAGAGGTTTTGGTAATACTCAGAGAAGGCCGAGTTAATTTCTGTTTGCATGTGTGCAGTGGTGCCGTCTGATTTACATATATGACAAATGGGTGTCCGGGGGGTTTCCCTCTTGTAAAGCCAGGCTAAGAGTTTCCCGGGTTTATCTCCTAGGGCATGGGTTCTCTCGGTATGTTTGGCATGGCTTAATTTCCCCAGGGTCTTCCAGTGTGTTAAGCAAGTTTGTCTGAGTTCAGTCTCCCTTTGCAAGAGTTCTGGGGCTGAGTTAGCCCTCCCTTCTAGTTCGCCAAGCTCGCTCTCGGTGCGTTCTAATGTGGTTATAGTGGATCTCTGGGCGCCTCCCACCGCTGCGATAATTTCTCCTCTCATGACCACCTTGTATGCCTCCCAAGCCGTGCTTACGTGTCTCACACTATTCAAGTTCGTCTGCCAGTATTCCTCTGTTCTATCTCTTACATGCTCTCGGAAGGCGGTGTCAAGCAGGGCTTTGGCACTGAGCCTCCAAGTAGGCATCAGGGGTCTAGGCGGGACCACTTCCCAGGTAATTGCCAGTGGGGAATGGTCAGACAGCACCCTGGGCAGGTAATGTGCATCGCTAAACATGGCTTGTTGTTCTTTGCTCACGAATATGTAGTCCAGCCTAGTGTGGACAGCATGCGGTGGGGAGTAAAAGGAGTATTTGCGTTGTTCTGGGTGTTGTTCCCTCCACAAGTCTTGGAGTAGGAGCTGTTGTGTTAGTGAGGCTAATAGCTTGGCGGGGGGGGAGGGGAGGGCGGGTGTGTTTGTTATCTGATCTGTCCTTTAGGGGATTGAGGGTGCAATTGTGGTCTGCCCCCCATATCATGGTGCTGTCGTGGTTGGGTGCGTAGGTGCTGATTAGGCATAGCTCTTTCCCCTCTATAGTACCATGTACTAGCGCCATCCTGCCCTCGTTGTCTGTTTTGGTGCTTGTTACCTTGAGGGGGATGGTCGGGTCAATCCAGATCAAGACCCCCCTGGCATAGGAAGAATAGGAGGACCCTATCAGGGTTCCCCACCATGTCTTGGCTATTTCTTCCAGTTTCTGCGCGTTCAAATGAGTCTCTTGGAGCATGGCAATCCCAATTTTGGGACTTTTTAGTATGCGTGGATGCGGCGTTGCTTGACAAAGCTATTCATGCCTCTAACGTTCCATGTCATAACTTTTATTTTTTCAGCCATGGGTATTGGGTGGTCGGGCATTCGTGTCTGGCATCAGATGAGGCTGTGCTGTTGGTATGCTGTACGTGAGATTTACATGTGGCCTTGGTGTTTCCCGGTTTTGATTCCCAGCTGTAGTGCCAACTCCCATTTTCCCTCCCCCCGTTAACTTTGAACTCCCCAAACTTAGAACAGGTCCAGCGAGGTTTCCCTCGTTACGACATTCCTGTTTCTTCTCCGTTGGACCGTGCATCGGTCTTCTAGTGCCCTACGGACGGGTATATATACCCTAAGAACTACTGATGGTAGAAGGATATACGTCTCCGGTGTCTCGCTTTAAGGATCGTTGCAGCTGTGCTTGTGCTCAGTTATTCCGTTGGTGGGCCAATATGAGTCAGTGGGCCTGCGTGCTGCCTTTTAGAGTTGGGCGCTGCGCTACCTACGCCTCTTTTTGTCAATGTCCGGGATCTGCTCCCCATCCATCCAGTCGATGGTTTGTTTTCTACTTCTTGCAAATAATGTGTGTAACTTTCCTTTTTTTTAATTCTGTTTGTATATTGAGTGCAACTTGGGATCTGTGGAAATCCCGAGGTCTATGCTAGTCTGACTCATGCTCTCAAATGCTTCCTTTGACAATGGGGCAGAAGAGAGATGTATTTCCACACTTGCTGATGAATTCAGAAGGTTGCAACAATGTTCCCTTCAAACGAAAGGCATTTCGAATGGATTGTGTCCTCCCATGTATTCCTCATCTTATGAAATTTCCATATCTAGCTTCAGCTGCTTCGGAAAAAGCTTTCCAGCAGAGGGCACTGTGCGTCGATGCCTGTGAACTCGATGTCTTTCAGAGGCCTCCATCTCGATGTCGACGTCATCGATGATATAAAGCATGCCCAGCGACTGTTGGCTTCAGTTCCGTTTTTCCCTAAAAGCCATTGCTTTGATACAGTAAACTTTGGTTCCCTACAGGAATCTTCGATAAAAATCATTAGAATGGCATCGTCTTCGGCGTCTTCAACTCCGAGATCGGGGTGTACGAAGTGCCAGGACTGTGGGACGAAGATGTCCCTTAAGGACCCCCATCAGGTGTGTCTGTGGTGCCAGTGCTCCTCTCACAGTACCTTTTGACTGTAAGGCCTGCCTATCGATGACGGCGAAAGCCCTGAAAGAGCTAAGAGGAAAACTAGCGGCAGGTAGGTCTAAATCACCATCGACAACTCTGTCGAAAAGACAGTCTTCAGATGAGTCGAGAAATATTTCTCCTCGTTGAAAGAAGACAAAAAGATCAAAATAACGCAGTGGTTCTCACCACTCGTCATCTTCGCAGCTTTCGAAGAAACGGGACCATAGGTCACTGTCTTCGTCATCATGGAGTTCCTCCTCAGAATGGTCAAAAGCCTGACAAAATCGGCCTCTCCGGCTGAGTGGGAAAAATTCAAAGTAAAAATGATGAAAGTATTCAAGAATGCGGCCTTGATCCCCTCGAAGACTTATGAAATCCATGCCCAGGCCAAAAAACTCGGCAAGAAAAGAAATAAGGGAAAAACCTGTGCGCTCTCGGCCCCAGGAGGCAAGAAATAATATCCTCAAGCGGTCAAAGGATCCCTCGAGTCGAGACAAATCTCCTTTGAGGAAGAAGTCATCAACGCCATCAGGCCGATCCTCATTGGGCCTAAAACGTCCTCGACACTGCAAGCGTTGAAGCAGTCGACGGTGTCAACTTTCCACGCCACCATCGATGCCATTTAGGATTACTGAAAAGACATATACACCACTATCATATACACCACTATATTTTAATCACGATACACATCCCTTTGGCCTACAATATGGAACACCTGGGGTCCCTGAATCCTTCATCTCAGAGGAATCGAGGATTACAAATCTACAGGATTGCCTGCAAAATACAAGTGGACTAGATACGTCCCCAGATTTAGAATTTGGGAGAGCTGATCCTACTCACCATACAGACGGGTCATGCAGACATTTAATGTCCAGGTTAGTGGAATACATAGGGTGGGAAAGACCCACACCAATATAGGAGTAGGATGGTCTTACAGATATCCTAGATAAAGGACCCCAGGAGGATCATATTCTTCCCTTTCATGTGGCTCTGCAAAGGCAAGGAAAATACAATTTGGGAGGCGCCAAAGTTAATTCCGGCAGTAAATAAAAAGCTAACATCTATATAGAGGGCGTCCAGTAGTGACCACATTTAATTGACGAAATATCAGACTCTTGTAACTTTAGTAGCGCAGCCTGCCAGATCCACCTCAAAACAAAATGCATACCCAACTATTACCCCAGACAGAGATGACAAGCGTTACAGCGCTTTGGCCAAGAAAGTTTTCTCTGCAGGGAGTATGGCCCTAAACTCAGTGAATGCTATCTGCACGTTGGCCAGGTTCACTTACACAATTTGGGAATGTATAGCAATGGTGGCTGAGCATATCCCCGAAGGGGACAAAAGAGACACATTTTTAAATCTAGTCAAGGATGGGAAGGACACAATGTACAAATCCTTCCAGACAGGTCTCCACACTGCTGACAGCATCAGCAGGTCATTGGCGACTAATACAGTAATGCGCAGATTTGCCTGGTTAATGTCTGATTTTGCTCCAGATGTGCAATCCAGACTTATTAACATGCCCTTTGACGGCACACATTTATTTGGTAGCAAGGCTGACAAAAGCCTGGAGAAATTGCAGACCTCCAAAGCATTAGCCAAATCCCTTGGTGCTGCTATTAGACAGCGACAAAACCGCCCCACCGGGACACCTTGGAGGGGTATGTACTTTTGCTTTTACTCCTCAGTTGGAAGGGGGAGAGGATTGTCGAATCAAAGAGGTCAAAAAAGTTTCCGCCGTTGTGGACAGGGAATAGGGACTAAGACCGCCCAGGCAGCGGCTACTTTACCATCAGCCACTGCTCCAGTCACCTCAAAACCTCTCTGAGGCCTTAGTTCACAAGACCCCGGTGGGAAGCAGACTCTTACTGCTTCTGAAAGAATGGTGAGACATTACTTCAGATGCATGGGCATTGGAAACAGTTGCCCAAGGTTACTGCCTTCCCGATTCAAAAATGCCTCAGAGTCATCCACTGGGGAACAGCTCTCAAAGCTCCAGAACCGCTCCTTATGCAGGAAATCGTTACCCTGCTAGAGAAAGGTGCTATAGGACCAGTACCTGTAGCGGAGAGGAACAAGGGTTGGTACTTCCTAATTCCCAAGAAGGACGGAGGATTGAGACCCATTTTGGACCCATTTTGGACTTAAGAGACTTAAACAAATTCCTCAGGAAGGACAAGTTCAAGATGGTTACCCTTTCTCAAATCCTTCAGGCCCTCCAGCTTCAGGACTGGGTGGTATCATTGGACCTTCAGGATGCTTACTTTCATGTGCCAATCCATCACAAGCACAAACCGTACCATTGGCGGTTCTCATTATCCATTTCGAGTTCTGCCATTTGGGCTGCCTCCGCCCTGAGGGTTTTCACCAAGTTGATGGCGGTGGTGGCAGCAAGTCTCACGAGAAGGGGGATTCACGTCTACCCCTACCAGGATAATTAGCTCATCAGGGCCAGTTTCCCTGAACAGGCCCTGGAACATCTCAGCTACACCTGTCATTCTCTCCACAGACTGGGCTTTGTCCTCAACTTCAAGACGTCCCAAATGATACCATCTCAAAAGCTCCAATTCATTGGAACAGTCCTGGATGCATTCCTGGGAAAAGCCTCTCCACCAGAAGTGAGGGCTCAAGACATTATGCAGATGGTTACCAAATTCCAATGCTCAGCGTCTCCTGGCCTTCGACTTTCTGAGGTTGCTCGGCCTCATGGCATCTTGCCTTTTTTCTGGTGCCAGAGGTGCGCCTGAGAATGAGATCTCTCCAGTGTGCTCTCAGGACTCAATGGTCTAAATTCTCAGGCAGGATGGCAGATCTCCTTCAGGTTCCAAGCAGGGTTGCACAGGATCTCCTGTGGTGGGCCTTTGAAGACAACATTCTGAAGGGAGAACCTTTTTGGAAGCCATGGCCGGAGATAAAGGTAGTAAGGGACGCCTCACTCACAGGGTGGGCGCACATACCAACGACAATCAGCAGTCTCCATCCAAGTCCAAACTACAGATCAGCCTTTTGGAGCTGAGGGCAATCAGACTAGCACGGAATATCCCTATGAGCAGTTCACCTAGCCGGAGTGAAGAATACCGCGGTGAACGCTCTGAGCAGGCAGCGCATAGTCTCCCACGAGTGGGAGCTAGCTCAGGAAGTCCTTCAAGAGATCTTCTGTTCTATCTTGATGGTCGTGCAGAAATAAGATACCTCCGTCCCCAAGAACCGCACGGGTAAAAGTAAAAACTTACTACCCTTGCAATCTTTGAGGCCACAGGTGTAGAGTGTTGTCAGCCTGGAACCGGGAACACCGGAAGGACACCCTGAGCGCTGCAAGGCAAGAAGGTTAGGTTATACAGTGACAGAGAGAGTACTTTCTCTTGACGAGGATTAGCCCCAGGAGCTTACCTAATGGGAACAGGGAGGTCTCCTGAAGATGGAAGCAGGAGGGTAACCAGCAGCAGCAGGCTGGCGAAGGTTTTGTGGCACTCTGAGAACACACCTGAGGCGAGTGGTGATCAGGATACGTGATGCGTGAGCAATCCAAAACAGTCTGAGGTCGTAACCAGAAATTCAAACCAAGACCAGGGAGAACCAGTTCAAGATCCAGTAAGCAAGCCAGGGGTCGTAGTCCATAAGATCAGGGATAATGCCAAGGTAGAGGATAATCCAAAGACAGTCCAAGCAACGTTCCGTAGTCGAGAATAACACTAGGGAAGCAAGAAAAACCAGATGCCAAACAGTCCTCCAAAGAAGCAGCTGTGAAGCGTTGCTTCCGCGTCTGTTCGAGCCTTTTGAAACGCGAGAGTGTCACATGACGCCGGTCTCGTGACCGTGGGCAGCGTGTCACGTGACCCGCGACGAGGAAAAGAACTGGGTATGTCCTACGTGATGTTGCTGTCGTCTTCTGGTCACGTGACCGGAGGGTTTCCAAGGGGCTGTGTAGCGCCGCCTCGCGTGGAGTCGCCACGGCAACCGCCAACACGGAAATGGTTGCAGGGATCCCGAGCCACCAGTTGGGAAACCCCGCCTCCGGCTGTACTGCTGCCCCTACCGCTGGGTACGTGAGAAGGACTGAGGAATGGGGCTGGATGGGTGAGTGTGGAGGGACTGAGGAGTGGGGTTGGATGGATGGGTGAGTGTGTTGGGACATGACATCTTCACCCTCAAGTGGATCTGTTTGTGACCAGTGTCAACCGGAGGTGCGAGCAGTACTGCTCAAGGGAATATCCCCTAAGAGGAGCTCTAGGGGACGTGTTCATATTGGACTGGGAGTTTCCACCCCTGTACGCGTTTCCTCCAGTCCCCGCCATTCCTCAAGTCATCAGGAGGTTCAGGCAATCCATAATCCTAATTGATGTGGATTGGGCCAGGAGGACATGGTACCTGGACCTTCTGGACATGTCCATCTGCCCTCCAATACGTCTTCTACAAAGGGAGCTCTCTCCCTCTCTCCCCCTCTTCTCTCTCTTTCCCGCTCTCCCTCTCTTCTTCTCTTTCTTCTCTCTCTTTCCTCTCTCTCTCCTTCCTCTCTCTCTCCTCTCTCTCGTTCTCTCCCTTTCCTCTCTCTCTCTTTCCTTTCTCTCCTCTCTCTCTCTCTCTCCCTTTCCTCTCTCTCTCTCTCTTTCCTCTCTCTCTCTTTCCTCTCTCTCTCTCCTTCATCTCTCTCCTTCATCTCTCTCTCTCTCTCTCCTTCCTCTCTCTAGACTCGAGTCTCTCCTTCATCTCTCTCTCTCTCCTTCCTCTCTCTCTCCTCTCTAGACTCGAGAGGGAGAGGTTGGGTTCTCCATCCAGAGGTCAAGACACTCAACCTTCACGCATGGTTTCTGAGTGGTTGAGATACAAGATTGGGACCTCAAGGAAGACGTAATGGAGACTTTGCTTTCGGTCTGAAGACCAGCAACAAAATGCTTGTACTGCTGCCATTGGAACAAATTCTGCAGCTGGTGCAGGGATACGAATGAGGATCCTTTTACATGCAGTAACAACTATGACGTTATCCTTCCTATTACAACTGGACAGTCTGGGGCTCCAGGTTGGTACAATTAAGGGGTTTCTGTCAGCGCTCTATGTTATTAAGCGCTCCTCTGAAGAGGTATCTTTCTTCAATATCCCACTGGTGATACAATTCTTGAAAGGACTGACGAATACATTTCCTCCCGTCCCAAGTCCCAATTTGGGACCTCAACTTGGTGTTGAAATTTCTAATGTGTGTTCCTTTTGAGCCTATCCATTCCTGTCCTTTAAGGTTATTAACTTTAAAGACCATCCTTTTAGTGGCCATCACATCAGCCCGAAGAGTGAGTGAACTTCAGGCCTTGTCCTGCAAGCCTTCTTATACATTCTTCAATAAGGACAAGGTGGTCCTTGAGGTTAAACTTACCTTCTTACCTAAGATTGTGTCTGAGTTCCATTTAACACAGAAAATAATGTTACCTTCATTTTATCCTCCTCCTCCTGGAAAGGAAGAGGAGAGGATGCACAGGCTTGATCCAAGGTGTGCACTCAGTTTCTACATCTCCAGGATGTCTAAACTAAGACAGGATGACCAACTTAATTTTGGCTACACGGGCCACAAGTTAGGTATGGCAATTTCAAAACGAACCTTATCAAGATAGATCATTTTAGGAATATCTGAATGCTGCCAGATTAGCTGGAAAGGATCCTCCTGAGGGTCTAAGAGCTCATTCGACCAGGGGCATGCCTTCCTCCTCTGCTTTACAGAGGGATGTCCCAATTAAAGATATTTGTGTGACAGCCACATGGTCATCCGTACCCACTTTTACCAAACACCATAATGTGGACTCTTCCTCAAGCCGGGAAGGTTTATTCTTATTCTTCGCAGATCTACATTCTGTGCACAGGGGCCTATAAAGTTACTCCTCCAGAAATACATACACTGCTTTGGGAGTTTATCATAAGATGAGGAATACGTGGGAGGACACCATCCATTTGAAGAACAAGTTACTTAACAATGGTAAGGTTCTTTCGACTGGATGTTCCTCCCATGTATTCCTCATCGCCCCTCACAACCAACATCACAGTAGAATTTTCCATGTGATTGCAGTCTTCGCTCTTTCAGGCATAGACGTGCAGCGCCCTCTGCTGGAAAAAAAATTCCAAAGCAGCAGAAGCTGGTTATGGAAATATAATATGAGGAATACGTGGGAGGAACATCCAGTCGAAATAACGTTACCATGGGTAAGTAACTTGTTCTTCTACACTCGTGTTTGGGTCTTGCTAGGGAGTTGGAAGGGCTCCCTTGGAGTAGCAATAGTGGGATGAGAGGTATCCTCTTGGGGTTTGGCCTGAACCTCTTTCTATGGTGACCAATGGTGTTGGGGAGTATGTTCAGTGACTGCTCATTACCTTTATGCGAATTCTCAGTGGAGGTGGTCTGGAGATCCCTTGTATCCATCATCCGGGTCAAGCTTCCACTAGCTTGGGGCTGGACTAAAGCCTTTGGACCATCCCACTGTCGGTCCCTAAGGTTAGGCAGGTGATCTTGTCACACCATCCACATTTCTATATTTGGAGTAAGTGGGTTGGAGCCAATTCAGCTCTGGACCCTAAATATGGTGTTTTCTCATGAAAGGGCCAACACATAATAGTATATAGTTGTGGTGTCTATGGGCTGGAGTTGATGTGTGTTGACAGAGATATTATGTTTGAGAGCCAAAGGGAGAAATACTTGAGTATTTTTAAAGAATGTACAATTCATTTGCCCATGCCCTCACCTGGATTTTTCGAATACAGCATCTTTGAAGTGTGACTGCCTGGGGTTAAATGTCTTTGTTCCTTCTCCAGGTGTGTAACGAGGAGACCATTACAGAGATTCTGCAGCGTTACTTGCCCTACAATTCCCATGCTGCCAGTTATACTTGGAAGTACAAAGGCACAAACCTTGACATGGACAAGACCCTCGAAGAAAATGGAGTGCATGATGAAGATGAGGAGTTCTATGAGCTCCGCATGGACGCAGCCGAGTACATGCCATACCTATACCTGTACTTTAATGATGACTTGACTGAGTTTTAAATATATAGCTTCAACATGAGCTATACACTATAAGTTGGTGTCAATGAATGATTACACATTATGACTTAAATGTCTGCTAGGAGTTTCATAATACACATTCTTCGTATTACAAAGCAACTTGTGGCTAATCCTCTTCCAAGATATGGAGTTGAGGTGCAACCTCCTTACATGGACTTTCTTTACTGTTCATGGATCGCCAATGGGTGGGTTGATTTGATCCTTTGGACAGTTTCTCTAATTCAAATACTGAATGTGTCCATCCAGTGGTGGCCTATATGCATGACTGTATCACCTATTGCTGCTAATTAAGAGATATCTCCTTCGTCTACCTCTACACAATATATTTAGGGTTCAGAGTTGAGTCATCAGCAAAGTTATACCAATCTTTTTACAATGCCAAACATAGTGATATTGGTTAAGAAGCAAGCATTTGGAAGGCCTACACGTCTTACTTTTTTACAATAAAAATCTTTTCTAATTTGAATGTTCTCCTGACGAGGGAGGCACAGAACACCTGGAGACCACAGTTCAAAGATTTTGCACAGCCTGTATTTACAAATACAAATAGATTGTATATCTCCATGGTTAACAAAACTGATGTACCCCTCTGGGCAACCTGGTTATAAGCCACAAAATTGAAAAGGCTTCCTCTCCAAAATCTGCTATCCCATCTACCAACAACCCATCTGCTTCAATAGCCCATATGGAGCTCAGGTCTGGTTTATGAGACTGTCTGTGGGACCTAATCACTTTTGAACTCAACAAATGAGGGGAGTTTTCACTAATCAAACAAGGATCAAGAATGGGGAGACAAAAACAGTGTATTTCCTATCCTGGAATGACCTAGTGTCCTGAGTACAAACAAGTTCAGGCCCTACTCTAATGGGTCCATGAAGGATTGATCACCCATGGACAGTATCCACAAAGATGCCTTGCATTCTTCAGAAGAAGGACATCTGCACCCTTCTCGTTGTCATGGTGTGGTCTGGTTCTCTGATACTATGGTCTTAGGTTGTTGGCTCTTCCTTGGCCACATAGTCACCTAGGACAGTAGATGGCCTTCAGTGATCATTGGATCACTAGTGTACGAATGAGTCTAGAGTGGCAGTGCATAGTCGTCTCCTCACTCAAGGAGTCCACTCTAGCCTTGCCTATTCTGCCTAGTGGAACTTGTGGAAAGTGCAGGTGCCTAGTTGTCCATCGTACCTTAGCATTCTCCTTTGTGTGGCTGACCCTTCCTGGGACAATTCGGGTAGGCATCACCCTCACATACTTGGGTTGATCTGTATACAGTTTTCTCCCTCCAACCTGTGTACTAACTCTAGGGCCATACGGATGAACTGGCCACTGATGCATTAGCCTGAACCCAATCCTACCTTTCTGGTATCACTTTTTACATATAGCATTCCTGACTCACTTCAGCAGCCTTCCTCTTACTTTCTGACTGGTCCTTACCAGATGCGGTCCAAAGCTCCTTTGCCTTGGCATTGATTCTCTTCTTAGTGCCTGGCTCTGCTGCCAGGGGACTCTGTGGGTAATTACACACTAGCTTGTGCCCCCTTTCCTCCTGGTCTTGGTCCTCTACCACCTCCTTCAGCTTTTATTCTTCCTCCTCTAGTTCTCAATCCTGTGGTCTTGCTTTTCGAACCTCTTCCTTTCTTCCCTCATTGCTCTCACCTCCTCCTACATCTCTCCAGCACATCGCTCTCACCAGCTCCCAAGGATGCTGACTCTTCCCACCAAGTTAGTGGAAACTAGCTACCTTTCATAATATGCATAATGGGGTGATTGAGGACATTAGGGCTCTGGCTGGCCCATTCTACCTGGTTTTTACTGGCTTTACTTGGCACTGACCCTGTATGCCCACCACTTTCCCTTGTGGGCAACTACAACTCTTCCTTAACTCTAGGTGAGAGGAATATTCCATTGGATTAGTTTGTTTATCCACCATATTAGGGTCATGCAGGAGAGTCATGGCAGCTGCCTGGCAAATTCATTGGGAACTGACTCTCACTGCTCTGATTGTGTGTTTTTATCTGAATACTGCTTTTCACGAACGCCTGATCCCTGTCACAGCCATATGTTTTGATTTAGCGTCTAGTCCACAGTCCGTGTATTGCATTGTTCCTCGAACACACCCTGCGCTGAGACAGAATCACTGCGCATGGACTCACAGACCGTAAGCACATATATTTCTTTTTCTTCTCAGTTGCCTATATGTTATTTTATGTTACTTGGATTCCTACCTTGCTCCTCTGCCATTTTTATGGTCTCCAGGCACTCTAAAAGAGAGGGGAGTTGTAAAGATTAGTGTGGAGAGAGGGAAAATGCAATATAACTTTGCATTTGCATTGATGCGTAAAGACCAAAAGAACCATGATCTCTGCGTGCAGATCTCTTTCAAGGTATTCTGTGTCGAGAACATAGAGACATTTGCATTCCGTCTGTCTGTGATGCTAGGACGTTTGCCTGGGTCTGTGGTTTGTAAGTTGGTAGTAGGGGTGCAGTTTTCTTTTGTTTTATGTCTGTTGGAAGAGGTGTGCAATTGCCAAGTAAGTGTGCCTAGGTTTGTGTGTGTATTGTGTGTTGAAAGGTAGAATTTGAGTGTGTTAATGTGGGGAGTAGTCAGGCAATACCTTGATGGGTAGGTTGGTGAGGGATGCAGGCAATCTTGAAGCCATATATAGCAAATCATTCCATGGCATATCAAGGCATGACATAGGCATAACAAAGCATTAGGAGTCATAGTGAAGTGTGAAAAAAGCCTTTTGTTATGTTCTATGCTTTTTGTGCTGTACTTTGTTTATGTTCTAACAGATGTTCCAGAACCCTAGTGGGCTCTGGAACACATGGTGGTTGGAGAAGGGCTGGGCTGGGTTCCTGTTGCTCTCTCTCTGTAACTTAATAAACATTAAGTTCTTCTACTCACTCTGGTCATGTCGTACCTCGCATCAGTGGCGATGAGGATGGTCCATTCCCAGAGATTGCTGTAAGTGGGCGGAACGAGAACAGTGACTGGCTGTCAGCAAAACAGAAGTTGGCGAGAGAAGAGCAGACTCGCAGCCGGCAAGTGCGAGGTGTGGTGAGAGAACAGGCACCGCAGCCAGAAAGGGCAAGAGCTTCCAGGTGAGGGGGGCGCATCCCGTATGGAAGGGATGGGGGGGTGAAGTCCAGGAAATTGTAAAATAAGGCCACACGCGACGCATACGCAAGCCCTGAATTATCTATCAATCATTGTGAGGCGTTGCTCAGCTACGCAACGCGTCACGAACATCTACAGAATCAGAATGAAGGGGATCAGTTGCTAGGATACAGTAAACAATAGGAGCTTTGCCGGCAAAGCAAGTAAAAGAGGCTCACTACGAAACAATGCTTCCATTGCAAGTTTAATGAGCAGGAAGTTTACGCTCGGAGTTATATGACACAGTTATTAGAGATACAGTTAATCCTTGCAGACAGGGCCACCATTGCTACGAATTTCTTTTTTTTTTTTTTAAAGAAACAGAGTAATAATAGACTGGTCATGGCAGAGCTATTCTGCCTTTCACACTAATAATAACAACACAGTCCTATCGATTGTAGAGGGTTTGACAAAGAAAAGCCAATATGCCTAATTGCGCTTTCCGAATAGTCTCTTAATGCACTTGTGTTGTGCTAAAAGACACATGCTCCACCGCTTTGGCTTTGGCATGTGTTGGCTGCCCCCCAGATGAAGATAAACATTAATTTTATTGGATTTTCTCTGGGTAGGCAGGTGCAAATACAAGTTAGTTAAAATTGTGAAGAGTTTTCTTCAACGACAGTCTCTCTTGAGGTAGGTCACCTCGGATTGAGAAGGGGTCCCTGAATGCTTTTAACAGGGTAGCCTCAAATTGAACGAACTAGAACTGTGCGGTACGTGTTATGCACTAGGTTAGAGTCGTTCTCTTAGCCTGCATGTGTGCCTGCTGTTAGTCTCATGGGGCAGCACTGTCTGCGTATCTTAACGTCCTCTCCCTGTAGGGGTGACAGGTGGCTTAATCAAGAACTACTCAATTTGGTTAGAAGAATAAGTAACGTTTTGTACTGACTTGCGAATTTGGGACTTTGACAAACTCTCTGATTCGAGATCAATTGGTAAGGTGCACAAACAACCGCAGGGTGCAGTAGAAGCTATTAGCAAAGGATATGACATTGGAGCAGGCAGTGGAAATCACTAGAAGTATTGAACAAACGACTCAGCATATGAAGGAAATGAACGTGGAGAAACGTGGGGGGCAAGAGGTATATGCGATGGGCCAAAGAAGACCACCTGTGCCGAAGAAGGAATGGTGGGAGCACAAATGTCTTAGGTGTGGAAATCCCAGACATACAGCGAACAGTGTCTTCTGTCCATCGAAGAATGCGGAATGCATTAAGTGCAGACGGAGAGAACATTTTGCATGCATGTGCAAGGAGTCACCGATCAGTGTGGTTCAGCAGAAGCAAGGTCATAATGAACAGGAGACTCCTGGGGGCGTAGCCAACTGCCGAATGGTGCGCATGTAAGTCTTCGGAGCTCCCGTGCCACCATAGGAATCCTGTTGTAATCCGGTATTAAAATAAAACCCAGGTAAAGAGATCCGAGTGAAGGGGATAAGTGTGTACCTGCAGTGGGGAAGCGGTCCTGCGGCCCGCAGAAAACTTTGCTGTGTGGCGGGAAGGAGCTCTCAAGATGGCCCCGGCAGCACAGTGAGGAGGAGGAGGAGGAGGAGAGCAGCCCGCCCAGCGATCGAGAGTGGAGGAGGGACGCTACAGGCCCGGACCGGCGGATGGAGAGCAGGCTTGGCTCCAGAGAGGAAAGAGAGCCGAGGCACGCCGAGTTGCAGCAGCGGTGAGGGGCTTGGATGTGAGGCTCCCCCGTGGTTGTAAACGAGGTGCGGGTGGACGGGGGAGCGGCGTTTGAGGAGGCCTCTCCCTCCCCGACAGTGGAGACGTCCACCCCCGGAGAGGAGGAGCGAGCTGCAGAGGCAACGGTGATGGAGAGTGTGGCGGCCCGCACTGAGCGGGAAGGTAACGGTGCAGCCGTGGGTGGCTGAGGAGCCCGCTGGCGTGGTGGAGAACACAGAGCGCAGGCTGGCACCCCAGGAGTGGTGGAGAGGCTGTGGAGCGTGGCCAGGGCGGTAGCAACATAAGCGTTGCATCTTGTCTCAGGGCCGGTGGAGCTGTCCTGAGGCCAAGAGTACATGGTGGGTGGGAGCGACGCCTGCTAAAGACACGGTAGGAGGGAGGCAGTGGCTGTCCCCCAGGCACTGCAGTGGGGGCATAGTAGAGGAGGAGAAGAGGGGCAGGGGACCGGATTCAGAACCAATCGAGGGGATCCGGTGTTGTAGATTACGGCAACATTCTTTACAGGAACTGGAGCTGGAGGCCCCCCTGGAGCAGGGGTCCTGGTGAATTGGAATCGTGTGGTAGAGAGCGGAATTTTGAATACGGGGGAAGTCTGGCAGAGACATTTTTGGGGGTCACAGTAGACGCTAAGCAGTACTAGCCATTGGACGCTGGCAGGGCACAGAGCTGCGGGATTTGAGGCCAACATGGGGAAAAGCCAGCAACGAATAGACAAATATGCAGCTGCGAAGGATAGGCCACAGGGACAGGCCGGACTGGATCAGCAGGTTGCGGATGCATCTTCAGGGGGGGAGGGAGGCACAGTGACTTTGGACTCAATAATGGAAGCGATACAGGTCTCCAGGAGCACCCTTCAAGAAAGTATCAAAGAGGTGAGGGTGGATGTCTCCCTGGTGAGAGCTGACCTTCGCAAGGTATGTGAGAGAGTAACTGAAGTGGAGCAGAGGGTCAGTACGGTGGAGGATGATGTCCAAAAGCTTAAAAATCAGGTGTCAGGCCTGGTAGGGGCAACTCGAGTACTAGAAGCTAGGGCGGAAGACGCGGAGGGCCGCTCTAGGCGGTGCAACATTTGCTTGGTTGGGATTCTGGAAAGAGAAGAGGGTCCCAGTGCGGAAATATTTGTGGAAAATTTGATCCTAAAAGTACTAGGGATCAAAGGCTTATCCAACCTTTTCACTGTGGAGAGGGCCAATAGGGTCCCGGGGAGCCCCCCCCTCCCACCGGGTGCCCCACCGAGGGTAATGGTGGCCAAAATTATGAACTTTTGGGATCAGGACGCGATTATACAGGATGCCCGCAGAGAGGGTCACTAAGCAATTGGTAATGCAAAGTTGAGAATTTTTCCAGACTTCACGCTGGAGGTGCAGCGTCAGAGGAGATCTTACGATGCTGTCAGTAGCTGTCTGCGGGAACTCAATTTAAAATATATGATGTTCTTTCCGGCAAAGCTTAAGGTGTTGGCGGGGGGGTGGGGAGTCTTGGTTTTTTACATCCCCCAGAAAGGTCTGGGACTGGTTAGATACGAGGTCGCATAAGATGGATCTTCAGGCTGGGGGGTCTAAGGGGTCGGCGGGACCAGACTCGGAAGAATGTGGGTGAAGTGGGGTACTGAAAGGGAGGGGGGTCTGTATTACAGGGGTGGGCTGTTTCGGAGTGAGCAGGTGATGACCTGGAGGGGTATTAGATTGGAGGGGTGGTATGGGGGAGGTGATGGACCCCCCCCAGTCCAAACAACGGTGTTGACCGCTGGCCCCGTGGGAGTAGCGAATGGGGGGGTTGAGTGGGTCAATGGGTCTACAGTTATGGAGAAGGAGGGAGTGGTGGAGTGCAACTCGGGGGGGGGGTTTATGTCTGAAAGTTATGGGGATTGGAGGATGGTGGGGGGTTGGGGGAGGTGGGGTGGGAGGGAGGGGAGAGGGGAGACGAGAGAGGGTGGGGGGGAGGGGTTGGGGGTTCTGGTCGGGACTAAAGCGCCAAGTTGGGGATAGGTGCAAGAAGGGGAGTTGGGAACAAGGAAGAGAGGTAAGGTTGGACGCAGCAGACACATGGTGTGAGGGGAAGGTAAGGGTAAACCTGAGGGCGGATATTAGGGGTCCTGGGAGAGGGGAGGGGATAACGTGAGTGATATCACCAATAGTCTAGATGGGTAGGCTTGGAGACTTGACAATTGGGTAATGGAATGTCTGGGTATTTGGGAACTACTAGAAGAGGTGGAGAGTGGGGGAGTTTCTGAAAAGACAGGGGATACATATCCCATGAAGCGACCCCGCCATATACTTCTTAGGGGACCTAAGAAGTATATGGCGGGGTCGCTTCATGGGATAATGCAGGACCTTGACTTGTGGAGGGAGAAGCATGGTGAGGAATGGGCTTATTCCTACTATTCGGGGGCGCACGGCTCGTATTCACAGTTGGATTACATTATAACGGGGAGAGATCATTGTCAGCATTTTGGGGAGACAAGATACTTAGGGCGCACTTTGTCGGACCATTCCCCCTTAGTGGTCACACTATTTGGGTTCATAGAGAGGCCCCCGCGGTGGTTGTGGCGTTTTCAGAGGGAAGTGTTACAGGATGGGGCGTTTGTGGGGGAACTCTGAGAAGGGATAAGATCATACTTCGAGTTAAATGAGGGCTCGTGGAGTCTAGGGGAGTGTTGTGGGAGGCCTTCAAGACGACTGTGAGAGGGCAGTGTTTATCCGTGACACTAGGGATGCGTAAGAGACTCCTAGCTTTGTTGCAAAGAATGGAGGAACAGGTGGCAGAGCTGGATGGGGAGGCGGCGAGGGGTGTGGAGATGGGGGAGACCTTTGATAGCAGTTGTCACACTTTGGTAGCAGTAGGCGGGATGTTAGATTGCATGGGGAAGGAGATAAGGCGGGCAGGTTGTTGGCTTGGTTGATTGGTAGGGAACATCTGAGTCAGGCCATAACCCAGCTAAGGTCCAGTACGGGGGAAGTAGTAGGGACCCAGAAGGGAATCAATGACACTTTTGTGGCATTCTACAAGGAATTGTATACGAGTGAGGGAGGGTACATAGAGGAGGATGTTGAGGATCTCATGGAGCTACTGCAGTTACCGAAATTGGGGGAGGACAGGCGGGAAGAACTGGAGGCCCCGATAGAGGAAGGGGACATTCGTTGGGCGATCCGCACAATGTAGAGAGGCACAGCTCAGGGTAGCGATGGGCTCCCGGTGGAGTTTTACTCTGTTTGCTGACCTCCTGGCACCACAACTGCAGAAAGTATATGAGGAGGCGTTCCAGAGAGGCTGTCTCCCGGAATCGATGAGGGAGGCTGTAATTACGGTGCTTTTAAAGGAGGGAAAAGATCCAAGGGATTGCGCGGTGTACTGCCCCATCTCTTTATTGAATGTGGACGGGAACATTTTAGGGAAAATCCTGGCCGCTAGGTTGGCGGGAGTAGCGCCAAGTTTGGTCCTCCCGGACCAATGTGGGTTTATTGGAGGAAGGAATACATCAGGCAATATCACGCGTCTGCACCATGTTATGGATTTAGTGAAATCACAGAGTCGAGAGATGGCGTTGGCTTCGTTCGACGCCATGAAAGCGTTTGATTCCCTGGAGTGGAAGTGGTTGTTTCGGGTGCTGCGTGAATTTGCATTTGGTGAAAATATCTGTAGGTGGTTGGCCCTCCTATATGAAAAACCACTGGCGATGGTTAGAACAAACAATTGGGTGTCTGCTACATGGGAGTTGGGAAGGGGGACGTGGCAAGGATGTGCAGTTTCCCCAATTCTGTTTGCCCTAGCCCTGGAACCGTTGGTGGCGTTCCTGAGGCAAGAGATGATGGAGGCTGGGATTGATGTGGGGGGGTCTCAAACACCTAGCGTCTCTTTACGCGGATGACCTGTTGTTGTATATAGTGGAGCCTAAGGTATACCTTCCGGAGTTGTTGGAGATACTGCGGAATTTTAGGTGTATGTCGGGTTTCCGGATTAACCTGGAGAAGTCGGTACTGTTTCCGTTAGGGGGGATACGGGGTCGCCCCCTGGGGGAGCTACCAAAGCTGGCGATACGATGGGAGACTGAGTCATTTCGATGTCTGGGGATACGAATATTTCACAAACTAGAAGACACGTTTGTATACAATACGGGGAGGGCATTGTCCGGAATAGGAGATTCTGTCCAGTTCTGGAAGGTATTACCGCTTTCTTTGATGGGTAGGGTGGCCGCCTGTAAAATCGTGATCGTGCCACGATTTTTGTATTTCTTTACTAATATACCATATGTGGCAAAGAGAGTATTCTTTAAAATGCTAGATGTTAAGATTAGGGAGTTACTATGGGATACAGGGAGAAGGAAGATGTCCTTGAAGACTCTGCGAAGATCAAGGGAGGACAGGGGATTAGGTCTCACGGATTATGATAAATACTTTGAGGCAGCACAATTGCAGGGGGTGTTGGTGTGGGGGTCAACCTGGGGGAGGCCCTTGGGGTATTGGTAGGAAGTTTGCCGCCAAACAGCAGGCCGGCGGAGCTTCTTTGGTATCCACTGGGGGATAGAGGGAGAACGGTAGTGTTTGAGGCGGTGAGGGAGACGTGGAGAAAGTATGTTGGTGGTAGAGGTGTTGGGGGGCGGTACAAGGGTAATCTCCCGTGGGGTGCCGATCAGAAGCTCCGTCGGGCGATTGGGAGGGTAGGGATACAGAGACTTAGGGAAAAAGGCTGTGTAACGGTGGGGGATCTTTTTGCAGGGGGGGAAGTTACTTTCCTGTGAGGAGTGGTGCCGGAAATTCGACCTATCGCAGGGGTTTTTTCTAGCGTATGGTGCAGTGGTCCGTAGGCTGGCAGAGTTGTGGGTAGAAATTGCGGAGGAGCCGGAGGTGTGTTCGGTTCTCTGAGTATTGCTGGACCAGGCGGGGGGGGAGGGCCTGCATACCGCGGATCTATAAGGCCCTTCGGGAGGGAGGGGCAGAGGGGCAATTGAGGGTCAAGGGGAGATGGGAGGCAGACATGGGTCACCCTATATCGAGTGCAGAATGGGTTAAGGTCGGGGGCTGGTCCGACAAACAGCGAGGAATGCCCGGTTTCAACTGGTTCAATTCAATATTTTGCATAGGACGTATGTGACCCGGGTGGTACTTAAGGCAATGAACAGGGAGTTATCGGATGACTGCCCCAGATGTGCGGTGCCACAGGCAGGGTTCTGGCATATGGCATGGGATTGCAGGGTAAGAGTGGCATATTGGGATGAGGTTCTACAAGGAGTGAATCGTTTGTTGGGAACTAGGCTGGAACGTTGTCCTGAGACGTGTCTGTGGGGTAAGCTCCCGGGGGGGAAGAGGCATAAAGTGCAGAACAGGATGAGTCTGTTCCTACTTTTACTGGCTAAACGCCGAATGGCGATAGCGTGGAAATGCCCTCAGGGTCCGTCAGCTACCCTATGGCGGAAGGATGTACGGATGTGGGTGTTGACAAAAATTACGGTTCTGCAAAATGTGGACTCCGAACTGGAGGGGGAAGGTGTTACGGTCCAATGGGCCCAACTGTTGAATGACCTGTCTAAAGACAAGGATTTACGACCGCCGTGAGGATTTACAGATAAGGAGGAGGGGAGGGGATGATAAGGGAGAAGGGGGGAGGTAGGTGTTGGTGAGCTGGCAAGGACAAGGTGGACTCTCAGGGAAACCATGGATGTTGTGGATCAGTATGCTGTGATCGTTGGATGGCCTGGAGGCCGGAATTGGGTTATTGGAAGGGGGGGACGGGGAGATGGGGGGGTGGGTGGGGTTAGGGAGTGGTTAATGTTGTTTAATTAAAGTTTTCGGATGTATGTAAGGGAAGGGGAAGGGAGGAGTGGGGTTGGGGGCTGGGAGGTAGGGGAGTGGGGTTGTGGGGTGGGGGTAGGGGGTAGGGGGAGTGGGTGGTTGGGTGCTCAGGTTGCTAATAAGAAATGCTAATAGTGAAAAACAGGAGACTCCTGCATCTGTTTCAGATGTTGAAAGCAATCCTCATTTGAGATTTCTGCAATATCTGAGGGGGTGAATGTTCCAGTGGATGAATTCCAGATTAATGGGCTTAAGTCATCAATGAAGGTGGACTCGGCTTCTCCATGGACAATTGTGTCAGAAGACACTTTCACACATACCCTGCTAAGAGATGTGCAAGATCTGTTGCCGTCTCACGTGGCACTGTGTGGGTACGGGGAGAGCGCAATAGATCTTCTAGGAAAATTCTGTGGACTTGTAAGCTACAAAGGCAGAGAATGTGTGGCAAACATATTAGTGGCAAGGAAAGGATCATCCCTACTAGGATGGGAGGAACAAAACAGTCTGGGAGTTTGGATCCAAGCGAGTGCTCCAACACCAATTTCGGTAGCTGAAGTGAATGACAAATGGGCTGCAGAGTTCCCAGAAGTGTTTTTGGAAAGCCTGGGGAAATTAAGGGATTTTGAGCATTACATTAAGATGAGAACTAACTCTCCTGTGATACACAAAGTGAGACCAGTCTCGCACAACATGAAACAACAGCTGCATGAAGAGTTAAATAGTCTATTACAACGTGGAGTGATAGAGCAGACGGAAGGCACGGAATGGCGGTCTCCAGTGGTTCTGGGGGCAAAAATCAATGGAAAGATGCGACTTTGCGTCGACCTAAGGGAATTTAACAAGAACATTCTGGTGGGGAGACACCCCTTGCCGATCATCTCGGAAGCCTTATCTGTTTTAGTAGACTCCAGTTTGTTCACAGTTATTGATCTATCAGCAGCATACCATCAAGTGCCGTTGTCCAAGGAGTGTCAAGATGTCACAGCATTTATTACACCAGAAGGGACTTTTAAATATTTAAGGATGCCATTTGGGTTGGCATCGGCTGCAGCAGTGTTTCAACGAGTTATGGAGAAAGTGCTAGAAGGAGTTTCCAATGTGATTGTATTTCAGGATGATATTTTTGTGTTTGCTGAGTGTATGGTGCAATATGACAACATTTTGCGGTGTGCTTTGGAGAAATTTAAAGAAGCTGGTTTTAATTGTGCAGTGGAGCAAATGCAGGATAGGTGTGCGTGAGGTAGAACATTTAGGCACAAAATATCGTCCCAAGGTTTTGCCCCCAAGTCTTGTAGAAAGCATGGGTAAAGCCCCAGCCCCAAGAGGCAAAGATCAGCTAAGGTCATTTCTGGGAATAGCTGAGTTGTACCACAAACTCGTTAATAACTTTGCTGCCATTTCAACCCCTTTGAGAGATTTGCTCAAGAAGGGTGTAGGGTTTTTTTGGTTGGATGTATGTCAGGATGCATTTAAAATGGAGGGTATTTGTTGGTGCTCCCTCATTGGGAGGATTTGTGAGTGGCAGGAAAATGGTGCTGACGGTAGATGAGGGTTTGGGAGAATCTCTCACACAGGTGGACAGTGGGAAAGGGGAGCATATAATTGCGTTTGCATCCAGACCATTGAGGGGTGCGGGAAATAACTACTCGGTTGTAGAGAGAGAGGCATTGGCCGTGTTTTGGGCGGTTTTGCATTTCAAGTTTTTTTTGTGGGTTCAAAGGTTCATGATTAAAAATGCCCTTTGGTACAAATGATGGCTGGTGAAGGTTGGGCAAAAGGGTTGCCAGAATCTCGAGGTGGATGTTAGGTCTGCAAGGTTAACATTTTCACATGTGTTATGTACCTGGGAGAGAAAATGTGGTTGCAGACTGTTTGTCGTGGCTTCCCGTGGAGGGACTTGGGGAGGCTGGAGAAATGTTGCAAGAAGATGAAATGAATATTGCCAGCATCGAACTTGGGGCGGTGGAGATGGGAGAGTGTTTGGTGGCAGAGAAGGAGGATGATTTACTTAGTAAAGTGAAGGAATAGACGGTGGTAGGTTGGCCGGGTAAAAAGGAAATTGAAAGGAAATTTGTTTTTATGAGGTTAAAGATGAGTTGTGTTTGACAGAAGCTGGAGGAAGGAGCCAGAGAGAAGCTCATTGATATTGCCCATCAAGGGCACTGTGATAAAAGTGGGGCTAAGAGGTTTTTGAGGCAGAGTTATTGGTGGCCAGCCATGGACAGTGGTGTGGACAAGAAGGTGAGGGAATGTGGAGTATGAGTGCCGTGCGACAAGAACAAGGTGGTAAGAGAGACGCCACTCTTACCGGTGTGTGTACCGGGTTAGCCCTGGCAGAAAGTAGCAGTAGATTTGATGGGTCCCATTCAAGGGTTTGGTAATGGTTTTAAATTAATTGTTGTGTTGATTGATTACCACTCGAAGTGGATAAGTGGAATGGTTTGAGAGGAATGGTTTGAGAGACGTTACCACAGTGGAATTACTGGTATTTTTTGAGGATGTGTTTTTTAGGGAAGGTTTCCCTTCAGAAATAGTAACTGACAATGGCGTACAATTTTGTTCTGGAAACATGAAAACATTTTTGTTGCGCTTTGGGATAGTGCACCCACCCCAGGGCAAATGGGTTGCTGGAGTGAGCGAATGGGCATTCATTTGGCCATGAGATCTGGATTGTCATAGATTGATGTGCTCAGGGAAATGGTGTGGAGTTATTGTACCACGCCTCATTCGGTTACCAAGGTTTCACAGTTTGTGTCATTGAAGGGGCACCAACCGGGCACTAAGTTATGTCCAGGCTGGGTGGGGTTATCTGGCAGTGTAAATGTGGATCACAAGGGGATAATGGAATTGATAGAAGAGGCCCAGTGCAAATACAAGAATGTGTTTGATGATGTCTCCAAAGTTAAGGAGCAGGAATGGGCAGTTGGAGAGGTGGTACTTATTAAAAACCCCTGGTATGTTCTCAAGTGTTTAGAAAGCAAATTCCTGGGTCCAAAAAGGATTACCGCTGTAAGAGGGAGTGTGGTGGCTGTTGAGGGAGGTGAAGTTTGGTCAAAAGGATGGTTGGTGTTAAGCAGTGCACAGCTGTGTGAAGAGCAAGGCAGGAAAGGGAGGTTGAGTTGGATGATGGTAGGGCACATGTGGGTGTCAGGAGTGCGTATGAGGAGAGTTGTGTGGGAAGTGGTGAATCAAGTGTAAGTGGACGAGTTGTGGGAAGGATCAGGAAAGTTCCTGTCAGATTTAAAGATTTTATTTGTGACTAAGATTTTTGGGTTGTTCATTATAAGGGTGGGAGATATGTTGTGTTCTATGCTTTTTGTGCTGTACTTTGTTTATCTTCTAACGGGTGTGCCAGAACGCTGGTGGGCTCTGGAACACATGGTGGTTGGAGAAGGGCTGGACTGGGTGCCTGTTGCTCTCTCTCTCTGTAAGTTAATAAACATTAAGTTCTTCTACTCACTCTGGTCATGTCGTATCTCGCATCACCTTTCAAGGGCAAACTTTGCAGTCCCCTCCCTGCACTCCTACCACTGTTTATATCCGGCGGCTCACATTTTATGCGTTTTGCCTCTGTCATACTCTCTTCCATTGTAAAGCCTGTAAACATTGGGAATGCCGACGTTAACCCCTTATTTGTGCATAGACTTGCATAATAGCCTGGCACTTAGTACAACACTGAGTCCAACCAAATTAATTTCCCAAAACACACACGGTCCAATACACTACAAAATAAACCTTTACTTGCACTGCACTGCTACTTCACAGCATTGGTGTTTCTAAAATTAACTGTCGTGCTACTGCCGCACACGAGTTGTGTACCAGGGCTGACAAGCGCGTCTGGGTCGGGGAAAGATGGAAGTCGCGAGCATGAGAGGTAAGTTTTTGGGTGTCTGTGTATTTTTGGGGGGATGTTTGTAGTGTGAAGGAGAGGAGGTTGGGGAGAAGGTGAGTGTAACTGTGGGTAGAGGAGGAGTGTTTGTTGCGTGGAAAGGAGGGGGTGAGTGCCTTTGTGTGCATGTCTGTGAGAGGAGAATGGGTTTGTGTATGATGTTTATGGTGGGGAGGGTACAGGGGATCAAACGGAGGTTTGTGGGGTGGAACCACTGATTTAAATAGTGAGGTCAGGTGGGGGATCGCTTTCAGTGGAGCTCAGGGGGTAAACCTCCCACAATAAGAGATATTTTCAAATATTGTAGGCGGTAGGAAATGGTCCGAAACAGACTGCAGGATTTAATATTCGAACTATCACGTAGATTATTTTTCTAGGTAGTAACATTAACTCTTTTATTGAAAATAAATGCTTTATGCTTTTCCCTTCACTGATTCAAAACAGATTG
Source organism: Ambystoma mexicanum (assembly GCF_040938575.1). Lineage (NCBI taxonomy): Eukaryota > Metazoa > Chordata > Amphibia > Caudata > Ambystomatidae > Ambystoma > Ambystoma mexicanum. The sequence continues at coordinate 188,805,893 of NC_090921.1, forward strand.
TTGTTGCCCGAAAACAATGGCTAATTGTTCTGGTGACTAAAATATATATTTGAACAACAGTCTCAAGCTGGGTGCATAAATGCTCCCCCTTTCCCTTCAAAGGGGTCCAATAAAATAAACATCCTTTCTGTTTCGTCAAACTGTTTGAAGTGTTGGCATACGAGATGAACATCTGGTATGCCTAGGGTGGGTTCCCTTTGGGTCAAAATGACCTATGCACAAAATAATACAGAACCATGAATGAGATCTGAACCTGACTTCTGCTTCCCAGAAGAATAAAAACCAAGCTGTTAGGAATCCAGCATTACTTTCCAATAGAGTCGAAAAAAGTTGTGACAGTGTTAACAATGGCAATTCTTTTTCAGATGACCCTTTTCAGACTAGAACATGGAATCACCACTGGGCTAGGAAGGAAGGAACCCTAACTGACCAAGCATCATCCAAAGGAAACATCAATCATCCAATCTGTGGATCAGTGAATCCTCTAATCAACACCATTCATCAACATGGTGAACGCACAACAAACAACAACTATAACACAAACACTCCACATCATACTATGCCTATCAAGATAACAGTTCTATTTAAACCCACCCCCTGCAGAAACCAAGGATGTGCGGACTTAGATACAGAACGGAAAGGAAGGCCACGTAAGAACCTCTACACACCGTACAAGTACACCAGAAGCACAGTACCCTGACTGCTTACCAAGCAAGAACCAGAACTGACCAGTCACCTTACGCCAACCAGCACTTATTCCAGAATTCAAAGGAAACCCAGTGACTACACACTCCGTACATCATGAGAGGTTGGCATGTAAACAAATCAAACCATATCTAGGACAAAAAGAAAACATCCCGAAAAGTCCAATGAAGGGCTTCACACAACTAAAAACTCAATACCACACATCCAGTCTCCAAACCCCAAAATCAGTAGATAATGATAACAACAAATGTTGTACACATTGACCTAAAAACAACAGAAACACAGGAACTCGGGCCAGATTTCTGAGAGGATCACAAGCAGACAAAAAAATGCATATCTTCCGTATTAACACTTGCTTGGTGTTGCAGCACAAAGCCAACATCTACAACGTATTACTCAAAGGCAGTACAGACTTCCTTTTTATGCAGAAACGTGGCTATCTGAAGACTATAAGGTGTCGATACACAACCATCCCACCCAACTTCAAACTCATCCCCACCAATTGGTAAGGAAAAAGGGAAGGGGGAGTCTCCTGCCTACACAAGGACACCAGCAGCAGAGAAACAAAACTATCAAAAAACATTTAATATGCAAATGTTTTCTGGTTCACCTCAACATTCAAACAATATCAATGGACCTTATGGTCATCCCTCTCTCTCTTTCTCTTGTCTCAAAGCATCTCTTCCCTAGCCCAGACGTCGTTTAGCCGCAGGTTAGCATATAGCAATTGTTTCACCCTCAGAATGATAACTACTTAATACATTGATATGTTAATCTAAAATACCTTGGCATTATCTCACTAACTCCCTCTGGGAATTCCTAACTTTCCCTGTTCTAGCTAGTTGTTGGTGATCTACACTTCTCCCTCTACACTACTCCTTTCTCCAAACTACCACTGTTCCCTCCACATTACTACTACCACTCCCCTTCCACTCCACCCACCTCTAGCTCAAATACCTTTCACTCAGACATTCACTTCACATTCATACTCTACTCTCCTTCTCCAAATTGCACTTGCCCCAGTTTTACAGACACAACGCAGTACAACGTTCACTCATTAGCCATTACCTCACCTCCAGAAATCGCCTCCTACCGCCTGCTGATCTCTTGATCTTCCACCTCCTCCAACTGTGGCCTCACCTGAATAACCCACACTTCCTGTGGTCTCTTTTTATCCCCCTCCCCCTGTCTCTATTGGTTTGCTCTCCCTGGCCAATCTTTGCCTGTCTTCCCCACACGGAATGTTGTGATGATCTGGAAAAGTTATAAGTAGCAGGCCAAGCCCCGCCCACTTCCTCCACTCTGACCCGCTATGGAACAGCAGCGGTAGTCTGTGAAGTTGAATGTCCTTGTTTGTGCTAGAGTGCCTGGATTCTGGTGACCCTAAGGTAAGCCCCCCTGATTGTGAGGGTTTCGGTCCTTCGTGGTCCAGAGTGCTTGCTGGCGGCCGTGCATGCTCACCACCATACCTCAACAGCACTGCATGGATTCTCAGTCCACTGCACGTAGATGGTGGTGATGCCCATCTCTTTCACGGTTGGCCTTTCTCTGCTGGGAGCATATTGCAAATACAGCAGAGCTGTCTGCTGATGGTTGGGTTGCAGGTTCAGTTTGATGTTTCTTGTGGTGTTTTTGCACTGATGGTTGGTCGCTAGAAGAAACAGAAAATGGCAAGGATCTTGTCGAGAACGTATGGCATTAGAGAAAGGTGGTTTGCTTAAAAACAGACTGGCACAATGGGGGTGGGGGCAGGAACTGAGGCTCTGGACTTTCCATGGTAGGCTTACCAAACCTAGCTGAGAGGGGTTCCTGTCACCCTTGAATAGAGCAATATGTTCAGACATTCACAGAAAGGCGCCGTTAGCTAAAAGTAAAACGGAAAGATGGGGCATAGAGAATTTGAAACTAAGTGAAATATAATTTGTTTGCATGTAAAGAAGGATTCGAGAATTGTGCGGCATAAACAAATAAAGCATGATATAATACACTATTGTATGTTACCTCGCAAATGAAATGCAAGATTGATATGTATTAGTTGGTGCATTGTCCTAAATACCATGCAGATGGAGGCAACCTTTTCATTTACTTTAGGCCTTCCCTCAATATTAGGATTTTGGAATGAAGTTGTAACTGTGCGGGAAAGAGACTTTGATATTTTGCCTGCTGGATCTTACCCCGCATTCCAATAAAAAAGGCAGAACTAAATATGTGTATTTGGGTTGTTCATTAGCCAACTGTCAGATTGCTATGTAATGGATGAGAAAGATGGCACAATTAGTCTATGCATGGCTGCAAGACATGAGTGGTTGAGCCACTATTGAAAAAAAAGTACTGGCCCAACATCAGAGGAGTGATGAGGAGATCACAATGTCATTGCAGAGGGGAGAGATGCTTAACATGACCTTGATTCCACCCGATTTTATGTACACAAGATATGCTGCTTATTATACTTGAATGGATGGGTTCAATTCATTGTATAGTATTGCTAAGCTTTGTTATTTTATGTCATTTGAAATCCTATAGAGATCTCATTGCACACTGGAAAATATATGGTAATGATTTTTCTGTCAGTATGCAAGCACACGAGGAATGTAATATTATTGGCCAATTATTGGAAAGAGATTAATTAACCTCCAATTAATATACACTGTCAAAATATACTGTTTGGCCTGTTCGGACCTACAGCAAAATTTTATAAACACATTTACCAAATAAACAATCATTGGCAAAGCCAACAGTTCTGGCATTTGTAGATATGTATTGAATTTTATATTTGCAGATAGGAATGCAGCAAATAGTTGGGCTTTACTTACCCAATAATTTGAAACATTGGTGATTGCAGACGAATAACACCATTAATAGACACAACAGAAAGACTTATGTTCGCAGCAAGGTGGGGAAGTCTTTTTACTATGTTTATTACTAAATACTAACATGTTACACTTTTAAGGTAAACATGGTGACTTTAACCCCTTAACTTCCAAGGAACTCCCCTCCCCCTGTGCCAAGGCCTTTTTTGGTAATTACGGTATGTTGCCATTCAATCCCTTGTAACATTTTTGTTACATGAGATATCTCGGCCAAATCTTGCCCCTTTTCTTCCCACATGTAGGCGGTCATACCGCCACCAAGGAATCCTACTTTGCTGCAGGGAGGTGAGAGATAATAAGCAAAAAGGGAGAACATTGTTATTTTTTTTAGAAAATGCCAATAAAATGATGTACAAAAAAGCATGTGGTTTTTTCCTTGCAAGAGCTAGAAACAAATGGTTTGCTGTGCTGAATTCGCCATTTTCTAGGCTTTCGAGAACAGGTTGAGTGGAAACCAAAAGAACATTCTTTGATAAGGTTACCAGCCGTTTCTTGAGAGGTAGGCGATTTTGGCCTTTTTTTCCCAATAGGACATGCGTGGGCAGAATGGAAGAGGAGGGTAGGAAAGGTGAATGGGAAGACAGAAAGGCATACATTTCTGAAAAGGAGACAAAATTCCAAGTTTAGGAAGGGGCGATTTGAGCAGGTCAGGCAACAACTATGTAGGGAATAATTCCATAGTTTGGGGAAAAACTGGGTAAATGACAGATAAAAAAGGCATGTGGTGGACATGGTTGGCCCGGTACGTCAATGGCTTCTGTGAATTTTTAGAAAAGCAATGCCCTGCTAGATTCCCACGACTCTTCCAGTTAGGAAATCACACATTTTTCATAATATTTCACAAAACAGGCAATACCACAAGCCAGAAACTGAGCCATGGTACACAGGTTTTTTATGCTTACGGCCTGAACAGACGTACTTAGCAGGTGTAGGTAAGGAAAACAAATGTGGTGAGGAATGGCACGCATACATTTTTAGAAAGAGCACAGGCAAACCTTTTGAAGGGTAGTTCACTTGTGCAGGTAACAAAAGTGTGTAGTGCCTAAAGCAGTGACTAAATGTAGGTCACATTTGGGAAACGAAAAGGGTTGTGTGCCAAAGTGCAGCAGCAAATGTTCGAAAAAAAAAAGTATGAAAACCAAGCAAACACAACAAATGTCCTACCTTCCCGCATTCCCACAGGTGTCCCAATGAAAACGGTACCTTACGCGTTTGGTTGCACCGACCTGGGCGCAAAGGGAAATGGCTAAACCACTGGTAACCCTGAGTGTTTCGCCAGAGCAGATTTTGCAGGAATTTGCTCTTGCGGGCAACCTACAGATTTGGGCCTGGTGTGTCGCAGCCCACCAAGGAAAACAGGGAACCCCATGCATTTTCCAAACGAAGACACCCGTGGGAATCCACAGAGGTCTGACTTGCGCGGATCGCTCCAGGATTTATTACCCACAAGCCCCGGCAAAGTCCCAAATTTGGGAAAAAAACATAATTTTCAGACATTTTCCCACCTGGAAATTACTGAAACACGCCGCCAACAACACATGTCCTACCATCCCACATTCCCACAGGTGTCCAGATGAAAACAGCACCTCACGTGTGTGGGTGCACCTACCTGGGCGGAAAAGAAACAGTGTCGACTGTCCACAAGTCCAACGGCAGCCCCAGGGAGCCCCGGGAGGGTCCCCGTCCGTTCCCAGAGGGAAATTTGTAATGCTACCTAGCCAGAGCTTAAGGATGGTCGGGGTGATGCCCCAGGCCTTGGGCACCCATCACCCATGTGGGTTGCCCATCCCTAAGTCCAGCCTGAAGCTCTGGGTGGGCTGCATTACAGCTTCTCCCCCCGGGAAAGGTTGGGAACCCTGCCGGGGATCCCTGGAACCCCTGCTGGGCTTGCTGATTGTCGATCCACATCACCCCGACCATCCTGGTGGTATGGCTGGGATGCGTTACAGAGTTTATCTCCGGGAAGGCAGGGGGACCCTGCCGGGGCTCTCTGGTACCCTGCCATCCCCAAGCCCAGCCTGGAGCTCTGGCTGGGCTGCGTTGCCGGCTTTCCCTCCGGAGAAGAATGGGGACCCTGCCGGAACTGCCACTGGAATGGGGATGATCGACCGACATGGGAGACAGCCCACCAAGGCCAGGGACATTACCCCCCAACTATCCTAGAGCTTTGGCTGGTCTGCGTTACAGCTTCTCTCTCTGGTAAAGTTTGGGGACCCTGCCGGAGCTCCCTGGAACCGCTGCTGGGCTTCTATTCTGGCTGGGCTGTGTTACAGCTGTTCTCTTTAGGGAGGCATTTGCACCCTGCCGAGACTCCCTGGTGGGGAAAAGTTGTAATACAGGCCAGCAAGAACTCCAGGTGGGTTGGAGTTGAGGTTCCCGGCCGTGGGCATCCCTTTTCCATGTGGGTGTAGCATCCCCAAGCACAGTGACAGCGCCAGGGAGCCCCTGGCAGTGTCCCCATCCCTTCCCAGGGGGAAATTCTGTAATGCAGCCCAGCCAGCTCTCCAGCATGGTCTGGGTGATGTCCCTGGCCTTGGGCGACTGTCTCCCATGTGGGTTGACCCTCCCCAAGCCCAGCAGCAGTTGTTCCAGTAAACCCTGGCAGGGACCCCAACCTTTCTCCGTGGGGAATTATGTAACCCAGCCGAGCCAGAGCTCCAGGATCTGTCGGGGGTAATGTCCCTGGTCTTGGGCGTTGTCTCCTATGTGGATTGACTATCCCGTAGTGCAGCGGCAGTCCCATGGAGCCTCGGCAGGGTCACCGTCCTTTCCCATAGGGAGAAGCTGTGACGCAACCCAGCCAGCGCTCCGGGGTGGTATGGGGTCATATCCCTGGCCTTGTGCAGCTGACTCCCATGTGGGTTGAACGTCCCCAAGCCCAGCAGCGGTTCCTGGGAGGCCCTGGACATTCCCTGTCCTTTCCCGATTTCTCGAGGGGAGACGGGGAAGCGGTATGGAGTCCAGGAACCTATCTATATCTGCCCCATCCCCACTATACTCTGAACTATACAGGTGTTCATAGTAAAGACAAAACTGTTCCGCAATCCCTGGGTCATCGTTACAGCCCGTCCCGCCTAGAAGAATCAGAGAATCCACCCTCGTATTACTATTAAGGTCCTGCAGCCTCTAGGCTAAGATTTTATCGGCTTTTTCACCCTTCTCCATGTACCTTTGCTTAAGGAAAGAAAGCTTTCTCTCCATTTGTCCGATTAAGGGAGAAGCGAGTTTCTCCTTTAATTGTAGCTCAGCTCACTTGCTTGGGGATATCTGGGACCTAAGCTTACCCCTTGGTTGCAGGGCCTTGATTTTGTCCCTGAGAAGCTTCTCCTCCCGGCACCTCTCCCGCTTTCTCGCACCCCCTAGCCCAATGAGAACACCCCTAATTGTGGCCTTAAAGGCCTCTCAAACTCCAGCTGTCCCCACTTGCCCGTCATCATTGATTTAAAAAAACTCCTTAATGGAGGCAAGAGGGACTGGAATAGTTCCTTATCTTTCAGCAGGTGATCGTTGCAGGTCCACCAGCGACCCGTCTATGCATCCCCAATTGAACCTTAACTAAGTTGTAGTCTGACCACGGCGTCACATCCACCTTCGTTCCCGTAATCCTCTCACTGAGTGCCTTATCGACTAGGATGTAGTCAATTCTGGAGAATGACGAATGGGCTCTAGAGAAGAACGTAAATAGCGGGTCTTGGCCCTCCCGGGCCGAATCAGAATCCTGAAGCCCCAGCTCGTCATTAGTGCTCCGGAAAGAGGCTGCTAGGCGCTTCTGTATCAGGGAATCAGTACAGGGCCGTTCGGATCTCCTGTCACGATCAGGATCCAAGACCATGTTAAAATCCCCACCCACCAAAAGGGCACCCTCAGTAAAGGACATGATTTTGGACTTCATCTCCAACCAAAAGCGATCCTGGGCTTCGTTGCAGGCATAGATCGAGACTAAGGTCACCTTGGAACTGCTTTGGGCTTTCTGGCTAAAATGAGCCTTCGGAGAAACCACTATTGCCACCCCCCTCCTCTTAGCATGGCAGGATGCGTGAAAAACCCTCTGTATGGACCTAGCTTTAAGGGTCGGTTCCCCACCCCGCACCCAGTGGGTTTCTTGAAGGAAAAGAAAGTCAAGCTTCAATCTATTGAATTCTTTCACAGCCAGGGATCGCTTCTGGGGAGAGTTGAGACCTTGTGCATTCAATGAGCCCAAGGTCAGCAGCAGATCGGGTTCAGCCATCGGGGGTACAGAATCTAAGCTCTAGTTCACTCAGCATGCCAAGACCCACGAGGCCTCTCCCTTGACATGTTCGCCAATGATTCCCCAATAGACATTTTTCTCTCCATTGAACATAGACACCAAGCGGTTGATACCAACAATAAAACCCAACAATAAAAAGAACCCCCCCCCAACCCTCCTCCCTCCCTTTTCCCGAGCGTCTGGAATACCTGCGACATGGAAACTGACGCACGACCAGGCCACCAGAGATCCCCTCCACCAGGGCGATTAACAAGCCCACAACATTCTGAGCCCCTCTAACATTAACGACAAAACAAAAAACTGCATCCTCCATTCCCACCCCCCTCCCTCCCAGAAGGCATCATTAAAGACAGAATCTCTTTGCCAGCGATCTAGAAACCGGGCTACCTCTCAAGCAACCCGGAGATTGCTCCATGTATCAACCCTCACTCCCACTCATCCCAAATTAGAGCAGCATGGACACAGGGCTCAGTCAGGTTACTGGTTGCTCGGGAGAGGAAGGCGCCGTCTTTCTGAATTTTCTATGGCCTTGAACTCATCGCCTATCCACAAACTTGCTAGCATTGCGAGGTTCCAACAAGACTTTCCTTTGTTCAGTTCTCCATCCCTCGGCGCAATATTACCCAGGTGCGCCTGAGTTACTCTCTGTATGTCGACCTCCGTATCCATTAAGTACTTGTATACCTCCAATTCAAATGAGAGAGAAAATGGATGGCCCCATCTGTATCTCACGCCTCTGGACTAGAGCCACTTCGTTAACGGGCTGCATAACCACCTACATGACAATGTGAGGGCAGATAGGTCCTGGTAGATTGAAACTTTGGAGCCTTCCCACTCAATAGGCCCCTTCCTCCGTGCAAGCTCCAGGATCTTAGCTTTCTCAGAGTAATAGTGGAATTTCACCAGAATCGACCGGGGCCCTTTGGCGGGAACAATCGCCCTGTGGGCTCTATCAATTGTTGGCTCGCTGGTGTTCCCCTCATCAAAGAGGGTCCTTACCACCGCATTTACTATTCTAGAGATGTCTGCCGGTGTCTCCCCTTCACGATCCGGAACACCCAAAAATCTCAGGTTACAGCGCCGCTCTCTATTTTCTAAGTCATCCAGCTTGAGAGCAACCTTCTCCTCTCTCCTCTCCAGCTCCGATAGGTGCTTATGAAATTGAGACTCAAGGATGTCGACTGAGGATTGGTTGGCTTCAAGGGCTTGGACACGGTCGTCCACAGAGTCTACCTTTTTGTCTAACGTGTCAAGTCTTTTACTAATGTCAGCCCTGAACCCGTGGATTTCCTCCAACAGGGCTGCCATGGCTCTACTCATCGTTTGGGGTTCCATATCTTCTGGATGGCCACTATTCGACATAGCACCGCTTTCCTTTGCCGCCACAGGTGAATAGCGGAACCTTTGCAGAGACTTCGCCCGGTCCATTTAGAAGGGAGGAATGCGTCTTGACCTTGATGCCCTCGAGGCCTTCAGAAGAGTCCCCAAGCCGATCACAGAACGGAGCTGTTGAGGCGCAGGGCCCCCAGAGCAAGGCCAAAGAGCCAAGACCCTGCTAGGACCTGGGGGCTTTGATCCACTTGTGCCGGTATGTGCAGCAAAGGGGGTTTTACACAACCTCAGCCCCACCCTAAGTTCCAACATGACACCCAGGGGGTTGAGCCTGCAGAAGAACAGAGAGCAGATCGCACCAGGGGACCAAGGGGGGGGGGTATCACCATGAGACGTGTTGTGGTAGGTTATGGGGAAACTGCACCGCGTTCCGGGGGCAGCCGAACAAGGGCCCTTCAGATACTCCCACCTTTCAATTCTGGTAACAGTCCAGACAGTGGAGAGCGGGAGAGAGGTGATGATTCAAGGCTAGGCCACAGATGAGAGGTCGGTGCCGGTCAAAAAGGACCAACAAAGGGCGAGCTCCACCCTCCCCCCAAGGGGACCCAAAAAGAAAACCCTAGGAGTGCCAACAAGGTGAGTTCCAGTGGGATTCCTGCTCTCCCTCCACCCCCGCGCAAACCGGAATGAGCAACAGCTCCCGCCACTCAGAGGCCAAGACCTCCACAGGATGAGGCCAGTCCAAGGGGGCAAAGTGCGAAATCAAGGCGCTTGCAGAGATCCAGGTGCACAGTTAGAGGACCTCCAGGGCTAGGGGGGGCCCCCTATCCACTCCAAAGAACCAACGGGGTGCAGCCCTGTCAAACAGATTCCCCTCCTATAACCACAGAGGGCTCCCCCCCCCCGACACCACTCTTGACATCGGGGTATGGAGTGCACGCCCACCGGCGCCACGGCACCTCACTCCCTCCAGACTGACCCACACCGGGGTGTGCCGCACACGAATGCAATGGCCCCGGGGGAAGGGCACCAACTTCACCAAGCTCTCGCCCATATCTCTCCCTAGCTGCGGCTGCTCCGCTCTACTCCTCAGGGACTCCCGGCACCCGCCCGCAGCAGCCGCCCCTCCAACGACCACACTCAGGCTGCTATGGCCAGGCGGACCATCGCAGGCGCACGGGTGTCATGCCCGCCAGCTCCAAGAGATCATGCAGTGACAGGCTCGGCTCCAGCACCCCTCTCCCCCGCAGCGCCACGGCCCCCCGACAGCTTCAAGGGGGAAAGTGTAACGCTCACCTGGCTCCCACGGAGGCGCTGACCTGGTCTGGATTGCTATTGCTATTAGGGGCCGCTGGGATTTTACCAGAGGGCATGATGCCTGCTCCCGGGGGTGCTGGGCCTGTCCTGGTGCACCGGGGGTAGGCATCATGACAGCACTCCCCCCCAAGGCCTCTCCCAACGTCGTTCCCTCTGGAGGTTTCGGTTTGTTTGGGAAATCCCGATGGAACTTTTTTACCAGCCGAGGTGCATGTACGTGGTCGCTGGGTTCCCAAGACCTTTCCTGAGGCCCGTACCCTTTCCAATCAATTAGATAGAAAAGTTTTGATTTTGAAATTTTAGAATCCAAAATGTTCTTCACCTCGAATTCAGACTCCCCATCTATCTGAATTGGTTCTGGTGGCTTTATTAATCTGGTTCCTGGTTGCACTGGTTTCAAAAGTGACACATGAAAAACGGGATGAATCCGCATGTTAGCTGGCAGATCGAGCTTGACTGCCACTGGATTAATGATAGCTTTGATCGAATAAGGGCCCAAATACCTTGGATTAAAAGTTCGAGGTCCCTTGAGCAATAAATGTTTGGTAGCCAACCATACTTGGTCTCCTATTTGGTATGAAGGCGCCTCCTTCCGATGCAGATCTGCATTTTTCTTGTATTTTTCTTTCGCTTGTTGCAAATGGGCAGTTGCATTCTTGAATGCTTGAGTTATAGTGGAATGCAAATGGTCTACTGCGGGCATTTCAAGGCTCGGAGGAGAGTCCAGGTCTGAAGTACGAGGGTGATGTCCATATAGGGTGTAAAAGGGGCTTTGTCCAGTTCCAGAGTGCACCGAGTTATTGTATGCATATTCGGCCACCCATAACAAATCCTTCCAATTACCCTTCGATTGATGCAACATACACCGTAGGTATTGTTCAAGGGTCTGGTTCGTTCTCTCCGTCTGACCATCGGTCTGTGGGTGATGGCTGGTTGAGAGTCTTACGTCGATTTGTGCCAGTTGACAACACCTTTTCCAAAAATGTGAAATAAACTGGCTTCCCCGGTCGGAGACTAATATGGACGGGAATCCATGCAAGCGGATGATATTTTCGAGGAATTCCTTAGCAAGGACAGAAGCTGAAGGTAATCCTTTCAACGGAATAAAATGAGCCATTTTAGAAAATAGATCCACCACAACCAGAATAGTATTGTATCCATTACAAGGGGGCAGGTCCTTGATAAAATCTAGTGACAAGGTGTGCCAAGGCGCTGGTGGAATGTCTAAAGGCTGAAGAAGACCGGCGGGTTTTGTCTTTTGGCTTTTGTTTTGGGTGCAATCTCCACAGGACATCACGAAAGATTTAATATCCTTTCGCCAGGAAGGCCACCAGAATTGTCGTTTAATTTTTTCCTCAGTTTTGGCAATGCCAGGATGTCCTTCCATCAGGGTATCATGATGACGGGAAATAACCAGTTCTTGTCATTCCTTTTCTGGCAGAAATAAGCGTCCTTGGAAGTAAGGTAGGCCATCGTTGACCGAAAAGTAAGACCCCCTTTGGATCCAATCCTGCAAGGCGGTAGAGTCCAGGAGTTGTTTTACTCGTGCTTGAATGTCTTCAAAGGTTTGTAAGGAGGTTAATCCCAAAATTCTTTGTTCGGGAATGATCGGCACAGGTTCTGAATTAGTGTCTATTTCTCCCATTCCTATTCTAGATAGTGCGTCTGCTTTGCTATTCTTACAGCCGGGACGGTAAGTGATTACGAAATCAAACTCAGCAAAGAACAAAGCCCATCGGAGCTGACGTGATGATTGAGCCTTGGCAGTCTTTAAATATTGTACATTTCGGTGATCAGTGATCACGGTGATGGTGTGCCTGGCGCCAAGAAGATAATGCCGCCAAGCCTTAAAGGCGGACTTAATGGCTAATAATTCCTTATCGGTAATTGCATAATTTACCTCAGGCGGTGAGAACTTTCTGGACCAAAATGCTACAGGATGCAGTTGGTTGGTTTCAGGGTCTCTCTGAGACAGGACAGCTCCCATGGCTAAACTGGACGCGTCAGTTTCGACTATGTATGGGAGATCGGGACGTGGGTGCTTCAAAATAGGTGCAGACGTGAATTTAGCTTTCAATTCCTGAAAGGCCTGTTCGGCTTCCTTGGTCCATTCGAAACGTTTATTTTTCCGCAAAAGTGCAGTGATGGGTTGTACTACACGTGAAAATTCCGGAATAAATCTGCTATAAAAATTGGCAAAACCAAGCATGCTTTGGACCCTTTTTACCGAGCTAGGAGATGACCATTTGAGGATGGCCTCCACTTTCCGTGAGTCCATTCGGACCCCATTAGGTGTCAGGATGAATCCAAGAAACTCCACCTCGGTGGTATGGAAAACACACTTTTCCAGTTTAGCAAACAGTTTGTGCTGGCGCAATTTCTCAAGGACGGCCCGGACATGCTTTCTGTGATCAGATTCCGAAGAGGAGTACACAAGAATGTCATCGATATATACGACAACACAAACATCGATAAGTTCCCGAAGGACATCGTTCATGAAGAATTGGAAGGCAGCAGGCGCGTTGCACAACCCAAAAGGCATCACCTGGTATTCGAATAAACCATATTTTGTACGGAAGGCCGTTTTCCATTCGTCGCCTTCTTTTACTCGCACCAGATGATAAGCCCCCCGGAGATCTAACTTGGTGTATACGCAAGCGTCCTTCACCTGGTCAAGGAGTTCAGGGATCAAAGGCAGAGGGTAACGGTTTTTAACCGTTATCTGGTTCAATGCGCTGTAGTCGATACAAGTTCTAAGGTCGCCTTCTTTTTTGGGCACGGAGAACAAAGCCGAGGATGCCGGGGACTTTGACGGGCGAATGAAACCATTGGCTAGGTATTGATCTAAATATTGTCTCAAATGCCGGTTCTCAGGTTCAGTAAGGGCATAAATCCTGCTACAAGGGGGTTGTGCACCGGGCACCAGATCGATTTGGCAATCGTACGATCTGTGGGGGGGTAACGTGTTGGCCTGTTCCTTTTGGAAGACGTCCTGAAAGTCTTGGTATTCCGGAGGTAGTTGCATGGAGACAGAGGTTACAGATGCTAGACTAATCTTCAGATTTTCTGGGTAGCAGGTTTGTGCACAATCTGGGAAGGTTATTCTCTTTGCTCGCCAATCAATTCGAGGATTATGTGGCTCTAACCAAGGAATTCCAAGAATAACCTGAAACTGTGGGGACTTGATTACGTCAAACACAACTGCCTCCCGATGGCCGTCCGGACCAATAAGAGTCACCTCAGTAGTGGAATGTGTTACCGGTCCTGAGGCAATTTCAGTTCCATCGACTGTGGTGATGACATCTTTGCTGGTTTTTGGACGCAGAGGGAGGTTAATCCTAGAGACCAATTCACGATCCACATAGTTTCCTATAGCCCCACTATCGATGTATGCCTTTATTGCATGCAACCGCTTAGGCTGTTCCGGATCTACGAGAACCATTGGCACAATGAAATGTGAGGTCTGAGAGTTAGTTTTCAAGCTCGGCAAGCGGACCCCTACGCTTGTCGGGCGGAGTCGTTTCCCGAAACAGAGTCTTCATGGTTTTTATCAGCGGCTCCTACCACCTTCTTAGGCGGTTTTGCCGGGCAATCTCGTAGAAAGTGTCCAGAGTTCCCACAATAAAGACATAATTTTAACTGCCGCCTCCTTTCACGTTCCTTTTGGGTTAAAGGTCCTCTAACCTCTCCAATTTGCATAGGCTCAGAGACATCGGCACCCTTGGGAGTGACGTGGGTCTTGACCAACACCCGGGTTTCAAACTTGGACCGATCCGCTTTTCGGTTTTGGAGCCTGTGATCCAATTGGACCACTAAGTCTATATATTCTGTGCATTCTTGGGGCGGATTTACAACTTGGGCCAAGACATCTTTAAGTTCTCTGCGTAGACCCCGATAGAATGATGTGATTCTTTTATCCTCTGGCCACCCAGTTTCCACCATTAGTCTGTTAAAGGTTGCTATGTAGGAGAGGAGGTCTTGGTTGCCCTGTCGCAGGGATAGAAGTTCATCATCCAGAGCTTGTCCCTGAGAATGTCGAGCAAATAATCTCTCCATGCTTGCTTGAAATCCTTGGAAATCCTGGAGGATTGGGTCATCTTGAGTAACCAGTGGTACTGACCAATCGGCAGCACAACCGCTAAGGTATGACAACACAAAAGCTACCTTGGTCTGGTCATTAGGGAAGGCCCCAGGTCTGCATAGGAAGTGCAAACGACATTGATTCATGAATACGGCAAACCGTTTGGGGTCCCCAGCAAAGCGTTCAGGTGGGGACAGCGGCATATTTCCAGGTAGATTGATTTGCACAGGGTTACTTGAAGCCACAGGAACAGAATTCCCCCCGGAACCAGGTAGAGGGGTTTGCCCAGCTTGACCTTGCAATACCTGCCTAGCCAGGTCATCAGTTCGTTCCTTAGATACGATTAGTTCCCTCCTGAGGGCATTAGTCTCTTGACGAGCGGCATGTACTTCGGCCCTTAATTCCCCAAGTAATTGGACCAACATATCAGTCTCAAAAGTTTCCATAGCGCCTGGGTGGGAATTTGTAGGAAGGCTTCGCGTTCTGTAACGCTCACCTGGCTCCCACGGAGGCGCTGACCTGGTCTGGATTGCTGTGACCTCTTCAAGCGTGATGCGCAGGATTCGAAACACCGACTGAACTGGACCCCCAAATCTGGCTTGTCTGGCCCGTAGAAAAATCTTTCTGTAGGTGGAGAAAGGGGATTAACTGACTGCAGAGTATTGTGATTGCTTCCCACCTCCCCTTTGCTCTTCTCTGACCACCTCCGAAATCCCCAATCAAGGCTCACCTTAATGTTTGAATGGATGAGCTCTCCATCCTGCTTCTGGTGCAGGGGCGCGTATTTGACCAGTTACTTCACTGGTTTCGGAAGGCGAAATGCCGTAAGTATGCAGTTTAAAAAGTTCCAGAGTAGAGTCTTCTCTTTGTTTGCTTTTCTTAACCTTCGATCTGTCCTTATTTTCGTGTGCAGAGTGGAAGTGATGCTTCGAGGGATATTGCCGGAGATAAACTCAGGTGAATTCGTGATAAAATGATCCCTTTAAATGTCTTTGAATCCCTCTAGTAATGTCTTTCTTTTTTCCCCTTAGGGGCCGGGGTGCGGTACCAGACCAAGAAGTGGCGCCGACCCGAAATGAGGAGTGGTTCCGTCAAATATGGCCAGGTAAGTCTTGTGACGGAAAATCAAGCTTTCCTCATTTGTTCCTCCTGCTCACCTTTTGTCTCTTCTTCTCCCCTGCAGGTGCAGAGATGTGGCGGAATGCCCAGAAGGTCGCGGTGGATAGTGAAGAGCCCACGAGGCAGGTGAGTGATGCGCGGCGCTGCAACAAGTAGCGCAATGCTTTTAAAGAATGTCTATCTTCAGGATCGCTGGCGTGATGGTTCCGGACACAGGTAGGAAGTTAGATTAAGTTCTTGTTTTCACCTTTTCTCTTCCCTTCCTTCCTTTCAGGTATCCCAAGATCGAGGCGGGTGTGGCTGGAGGCAAGATGCAGGAGCAGGTACGGTGAGCGTTCAGCTGCTAGATGCAGAGCAACGCGAAGCACGTGTGGCAGTCCGGGTGTGGTTTAGATAGCCTTGGAAGAAGTTCCAGGTAAGTATTCTTCCACGGTCCCCACCCAAGTAAAATAGTTCCTTTGATAAAATAGTCCCTCCTAAGCCTCATTTGGCTTGAGGCTTCATGCAGCATGGTCTGCGTCAGGTAAGTGCACCAAACACCCTCTTAAATGAGCCTGGCGCCTATGGCGCCAGGACTGATGTCCAACATGAGCCTGGCGCCAAAGGCGCCAGGACAAAGTCCAAAGAGCCCCTATTAGGGGCCGCTGGGCTTTTACCCGAGGGCATGATGCCTGCTCCCGGGGGTGCGGGGCCTGTCCTGGTGCTCCGGGGGTAGGCATCATGACAGAAAGGATAGGAGGCGAGCCCTGGCCGCAAACCTCAGTGCCCCCTGGAATAGGTGCCGCAGCACCGCCGAGCCCAGAGGCCCCTCCCCCACCAGGGGAGAACCTCAACTGCCATGGAGCCGCCGGCGGAAACGGGCCACCAGTAGCTTCCCCGGCGAGTGAAACCAGCCCAAATCTCGAGAATTCGCCACCGCCGACGATCGGATTTTCTCCCAGCTGGTGCCCGCGGAGTCCGCACAGCCACCGAGGGGGTCAGATCTGCTTTGGGGATTCGGGGGGGGGGCATCAGATTCTTTTTTCGCTGCCCTGGGGAGGAGAACAGCTTCAGCACATCTCGGCACTCCCTGGTGGCTCCCTGCCACCCCCCTTTCATTGTATACAATTCCTGGTGGTCTAGTGGCCCCCCACCCAAAACGGAATTTCTTTATTTTATTTTTTTTGCCCCTTGCCTAGGGGCGGATGGGCACATTACTGTGCCCATCTGCCCCCAGAGGGGCAAAACGTGCTGCTCCATCCTTTGGGGGCCAGGGGGGGAGAGGGGCCTCTGGACTCAGCGGTGCTGCGGCCCCTATTCCAGGGGGCACTGAGGTTTGCGGCCAGGGCTCGCCCCCTCTCCTTTCCCCCTTGAAGCTGTCGGGGGCCGAGGCGCTGCGGGGGAGAGGGGTGCTGGAGCTGAGCCTGTCACTGCATGATCTCCTGGAGCTGGCGGCCGTGACACCCTCCCCCCCCACTTCACAAACAGATCCCTGCTGGTCTAGTGGCATTGCTGGGCGCGGATCGAGCGATATGCGCCCGATCCACATCCAGTAATGCTTCAAAAAGGTGTTGTTGAAAAGAGGAGAGTCTCCCCATTCCAACGACCCCTCCCTCAATCTGAACGGCACAATAATGCTGCAGATCGAGGGAGAAAAAGAAGGAAACGTACCTTCTGTTTTCACTGCGGCAGCCGAAATGGCTGCCGCAGTGAAAATTACTTTCAGTTTCACGTCAGCAGGCATTACATGTGCTGACGTGAAACTGAAGGAAATCCAACCCACGGGTCGTGAGGAGGAACCTTGCCTTGCAGGGATTTCACAAAGTGACGTGCCAAAAAGGACGCGCTATCTCGTCATTGGCAATACAAAGGTAATGCTAAGGGCGAGATAGCTCGTTAAAGATACAGAGGCGAAGGATTATGCTTTCTCTCTTTACTTTAAACTCAAGCAACATTGAAAACTATTACAAAGCATACAAAAATAACATACACATTTAAACTACATTTCCCAACCTACTTAAGCATTAAACTGACGGGCAGGGTGATTGCGCTATACAGAGCAAACATACTAGAGCTACTTAAACAGACACAGGCAGACTTTGTGAAGTGGTCCCCTATGCGAATCTCATGGATAGGACGTATGAACACAGTCAAGATGGTGACCCTCCCGAGGATACTATATAGATTCCACACACTGCGATACCCATACCGCGTATATTCTTCAAAAGAGTAAACACACTAATATCTAAATTTATTTGGCAAAACAAACGCCCAAGAGTCGCCCTGGAGGTACTGAAGGCTCCCAGACATAGGGGGGGAATGGGGCTGCGAACGTATATCATAACTATGAAGTGACCCAACTTAGAGTAGTGAAGGAATGGGTTTCGGGAAACACTGATAAAATATGGGCACGCATGGATAGGGCGGTGGCAGGTATGCCACCGACGAGTCTGCTTTGGCTACGGGGGAGTGAAAGACCCGTGAACACATGCCGTTGCAGGGTGCTACGTACGACATGCGATATTTGTGACAGGAGACTTAAGAAAGGGCATTTATCGTCAAGGCCTTCCCCTTTCACCTCTCTCTTTGATAACCATAATTTCACCCCGGGGATGACGAAAGGAGCATTTTAAAAGTGGAAGGAAAAGGGATGTGTAAAGATTAGAGACATGCTATGGCAAGGGGAAGTAATGTTGTTTGTGGATTGTAAAACACAAATAGGGGTGGGAATAGAAGACTGATTTGAATACACCCAGCTCAGACACTGGCTGAGGCAGAAGGAGACTCTACAAGCGGCCAAGAGGCCACTGACGAAGTTTGAGACATTCATTACCTCACACTCGGGGGAGAAACACCTTGTGGCGGACATATATAAGCAACTACAAGAATGCACAGATACACGCCCGTGGCCATACCAAATTGCCTGGGGAAATACACTATGGGAACAAAGGCGTGGTACAAAATGATGCTCCAGTGGCATTATACTCCCACCAAATTATGCATGATGTTCCGTACCATGTCCGAGGTGTGCTGGAAGGGTTGTGGGGTATTGGATGCACATCTGGTGGGGCTGCCCCAAGATAAAGACATTTTGGGAAGAGGTGAGGGGTGCCCTACAGGAAATAGCCCCAGAAGCCCTACCCCTGACGCCCGCTGAGAACATGTTGGGGGCCCTAAACCCAGAACTAAACATTGCATCCAATGCGCAGAAAAGGGCTTTGACAACGGCGTTGCTAGCAGCCTGGATGGTAATTGCTAAAGACTGGAAACAGAGCTCCCCCACCCCACGTTAATCAGCTTGTACCAGAAGATGTGGGACATAATGGAGTGGCTGACATACAGGGCCCAGGGGGACACAGAAGGAATAAGGAGAGACCCTTACATTTCTGAAAAAAATCTTTGTGCAACAATGGTGCCCCCAAAACATACGGGTGCTAGACATGTGCTAACAACAGAGTGCGGAGAGGAAGGACCACAGAGAAAAGAAGACCGCCCTAGGAGACAAGAGGCAGAGAGCAGTTCCTTTTAGGGGAGGGAGGTGGGGGGGAGAGTGGAAGGGACAGAGAGGTGTTAAGAATTGTTTAAGAAATGCCAATAAAAATACTTTAAAAAAAAAATACATTTCCCACGGAATTAGCCTTTTTGTGTGTAGTCCATTTTTGATAGGTCCAACAAAACACATGTCATTTTCTAACCAATCCTGTCCTCAATAGTCCATTATCTTCCTTTACAATCCTCTTTCCTTCTTCTTTCTTTGTCTTTCCCCAACTTTCAGATCTGCGCCCCATCCGGTAGACGCTGCATTACGCTGTGGTCTTCTCCTTCCCTGTTCATGATCCTGTTGTCTTCACCTCCGTCCCTGCAGAGTAATCCAGTTACAACAAGCTGAGCCTAGCTGTGATTGGGTGGGCAATCATAACACAGCACTGCTTCGCAATAATATTATCCCATATGCATTACATGTCTGTCACAAATTTCATATAACGATTAATCGTGTGGGATAATCCTTTGCCTCCGTGTCTTTAATACAATCTTGACTTTCTAGAACGTTAGTATGGAAAATCAGTATTCTATGGCGAGACTGGATGCTCAGATTATGCTTGTTCAAAGCTTACTTACCACCAACGCTGACATGTCATTTTATAAGTCTAAAAATAAAGATTTTGAGCGTTGACTCCCTAGACCAATCTGCTGCCTTTAGAATGTCTTCCAACCTTACACCTGCATTATATGCTTTAAACGCCATAGTTCCTCTAATGGAATGCACCCCGTACGTTACAATGTCAATGCCTGCCTGAATCATACACCATCTAACCCATCTTGCTCATAGTATTCTCTGGAGCTTTGCACTTTTGTAATGCTAGTGGGTTTTTGCAGGGTACTTGGGCATGTACCTGTCTGAAATGTGCAGCTTATGTGGGCCTGGTTTACTTTATTTTAAGTTTGTCTTGGGTCTGTGCCCGTTTTTGTGAGTAGCACTTTCTATTTAGTAGCTGCTGCCTTTCTTGTCTGATATTAGGTGATTAACACCTCAACCGCTTTTCTTCCCCGTCGGTCTCTTTATTGGCCACCAGGTGGCGCTCCGATGCGAGCTGCTGATTGCTTTTGTCAGCTTGTGTGCAGGTTTCACTCCAGTGCGCTGACGCGCGGGCTCTGTGCCCGTTATAGATCTATTATAAATTTCGATACATGAGCGTTATTGCAATCGGTCCACCTAACGGTCCGGATATGATCACTGAGCGCCGGAACCTTAATTGATCCGTCGCACCCAGGATCACTTCTGTGAACGCACTGCCCCCGTTCAGAAAAAAGGAGATGTTGCGCTCGCCGGAGCTGACAGCACTGTCGCAAATGTTTTCCAAGTATTTATGCTTTCCCTACTGACTGCGGATACGCTCCGCCACACTATCATTATGTAATAATTCATCATACATTCGGAATATCATAAAGAAGTTAAAAGCACTTAACTGGCTGCCTGAGCAGCAAAGAAAGAGGAAGGACAGAGGATTCGAAAGGAAGATAATGGACTATGGAGGACAGGATTGGTTAGAAAATGCCCCGTGTGTTTGTTGGACATATCAAAAACGGACTACACACAAAAAGGCTATTTGCATGGGAAATGTAGTTTTAATGTGTATGTTATTTTTATATGCTTTGAAATAGCTTTCAATGCTGCTCGGGTTTAAAGTAAAGAGAAAGCATAATCTGAGTCTCCGGTCCTGACATAAAATTCAACCCCATTATATTCCTGCTAGAGCACTCCACTCAGGATCGGACGGGGGCATAAAATTGTCTTGGGCACCAATGAAAAAGTGGCCCACAGTTGGAAATGGCAATTAATTTCTTTTGTGACAGACTGTTTGTGTAGTAGCCACGGCAGAGCTTTTTGATCAAATGTGATGCAAATTCTACATTTTAAAGAATATTTATGCAGTAACACAGGTCAAAACTACTAGCCGAATGGTGAAGTAACTTATCAAACTAGTCCACATGGGCCAAAAAAAGTGTCCCACTTTGACCCAAAAAACTGGCCCACACTAGCATTTTGTGTTTTTGGTTCGGCATATAGGCCAGTCCGACCCTGTCGCCACTCTACAGGTAACAGACTGGTAGTAATACCCTGGTATAAACATGCCTGGTTTGTAGGTCAGTCCTCCTTCCATCAGGCCCTGCTGTTGTGTAAATCAATACCCCCAACACGATAGGGACATAGGCTGACATCTTGATTTAGAAAAGCAATGAAGACCATGACTTCACCCACTATAGCCCTGCCCCCTTTCTGTTTGTCTCAGCAGCCAGCACTGTGAAGCCACATTGCTGGCAAATACAGTGCTTTACACGTGTTAACATAACATAACTTTATACTGTGTCAATGAGTATTTGGGTACATACTGGAAGTACCTGATAATACAATGGCAACACCTGACATGTAATAAGCATGTAACTTGGCGTGAGAGGCTGTGCCTAGTACATGATGTAAATTGGCATATATGGGTGTACTTGGCATAGGAGAGCAGTATGAGAGCATTTAAATGAGCATGTGTAATACCACAGCAGCACCTGGAATAGGAAAGTAACATACAGGGTCGGACTGGGGCATAACATTGTCTGGGGCACCAGTGTAAAAGTGGCCCACAGTTGCAAATGGCAATGATTAATCCCCCTCACTAATGTGAGAGGGGGTTTAGATTCTATTAAAGACAAGGAGGCGAGTGTTATGCATTATTCTTTACTTCTGACAACCACATAAACAAAGAAAAAAAAAGACTTTACAAACAAAACTTTTGAACAACAGAACTGACAACAAAGTTTAAGGTCAATGCATGGGCCAGGTCATGCCCTGTAGATTAACAATGAGCTGGGATTCGCCCCCATATAAGTCCTTTACTCCAATCCCAACTCCTCTTTCTGCAGCTGTCTTGTATCAGACACCCACTGCAAAGATCTGATGTTGTAGCGCGGAGACAGGATTCAAACAAAGTTCAAGGCTCTTAACCTCGCTGCATCTTGTAACTGACGGAATGCTCCTGAACGAATCATCTCACCCCGAAACTGTAAGAACAACAAACACAGGGTGGGTGGTATAATACTCGCCTCCTTGTCTTTACTAGAAACTAAACCCCCTCTCACGTTAATGAGGGGGATTAATCATTCTATGTCAAGACAGGAGGCTTCTTATTATGCAAGTTTAAAGCCCTTGAATCACAATCGCAATATGATCAATACGCTTGTGATAAAATGTTTTGAATGTTGATTCTCTTGACCAATCGGCTGCTTTCAAAATGTGCTCCAGACTACCTCCCAGGAAAGCGGCCTTAGATGCCATGGCACCTCTAACTGAATGAGAACCAAAGGAGGAAGTGTCAATCCCGGCCTCCTTCATAACCCACTTAATCCATCTGGCTAAAGTGGCAGGGGACACCGGTTTATGGGGTTTCCTTTAGGAAATAAGCAGCTGAGAGGTATTAGGAGGTCTAACAGCCTCTGTCTTCAACTCAAAATATGTTAAACAATGAATCACACATAACTTAGATCTTGAAAAGCTGGATAAGAAATGGAGGAAATTAAACACTTAGTTCTCCTGGAAATAAAGAAAGTGGCCCCCTGAGGGGTGAACATTTTGTTATCCACATTCAATGCTCTAATATCAGAAAACCTCTTAATAGAAACAAGGCATAATAACATGGCTAACTTGGAAAATAGTTGCTGCAAAGACAAATCCTCATTAGAAGGCCAAGAGCAAAACAGATCCAATACCATATTAACGTCCCATAAAACAGAATACCTAGCTTTAGGTGGAACATTAATGCAAATGGATTTGAGAGCCCTGCGCACGAAGAAGTGCCTACCCACTGGTTCACCTTTAATCAATACATGTCCAGCTGAAATTGCAGATCTAAACCCATTTATAGTCCTGTAAGCCTTATCCTCTTTAACCAACTCCACCAGGAAGTTAACCACCTCTGCTGGAGAGGCAGAAACTGGATCGAACTGTTGAGCCACACACCAGCTAACCCAGCGGTTCCATGCTGAAGTGTACCCTGACTTGGTACAGGCCACCCAGGAATCCTTCATGACACAGATAGAGTCCTGCGAAAGTCCCTGAAAGCACCAGGAAGAGCTGAGATCTTCCAAGCCATAAGGGAGAGGTGTCCTTGAAGGACCAGCTCATGAGGGAGACCTGCCGGGTTTGACAGAAGCCACGGGTGGAGAGGGAGAAGACGAGGAATATCCACCACCAATTCCAACAAGGCTGGAAACCACACCTGGGAAGGCCACCGCCTGCCGGCGCCACTGAACCAGGACTC
Source organism: Ambystoma mexicanum (assembly GCF_040938575.1). Lineage (NCBI taxonomy): Eukaryota > Metazoa > Chordata > Amphibia > Caudata > Ambystomatidae > Ambystoma > Ambystoma mexicanum. Next base: position 188,829,353 of record NC_090921.1, read on the forward strand.
TGGCTATCATGGCAAAGGGAGGGAAAGCATACGAAAGGGGACCTGACCAATCCTGGAGGAAAGCGTTGGTTGCTAGCGCAATGGGAGCCGGTCTCCAACTTTAGAACCAGGGAACCTGGCAGTTGAGTCTCGAGGCAAAGAAAACCACTTGAATGGGACCCCAAAGAGACAGAATCTGGGCAAACAGAGCCCTGTCTAACATCCAGTTGCTCCTGTCTTGGAGATGTCTGGAATTCCAGTCTGTGACAGTGTTGTTGACCCGCGGAAGATACTCCGCTTTCAACAGAATGTCCCGTTCCAGACTGAAATGTCAGAATTCCCTCGCTAGATCTGCCAGGGCATTGGACCTGGTTCCCCCAGATGATTGATGTATCGAACCGCTGAAACATTGTCCATCCGGAGAAGGACACAGCAATTCCTCTGATCTTTGAGAAGACTCTTGACTGCAAAAGAGCCTGCCAACAGCTCCAGACAGTTGATATGCAGTTGGTTCTCTGAAGTGGACCACTTTCCGCCTGTGGAAACCTGTCCTATCCTGGCCTCCCACCCACTCTGCTGGCATCTGACTCCAGGATCGCAGCCTAATCCTGTGAGCTCGCTGACATTCTGCAGCACGCATTAGTAAGTTTTACATACCAGGGACCCACATATACACAAGGCTGACTAAACCCACGCATACATATTCATCTACGATCCAGGCGGTGACTGCTTCATTCCAAGAAAAGGCTTCCGCTATGCACAGCCATCAGCTGTCCACTACAACCGCTACTGCTTCATCCCCCAAGTAGCCCACTACACTGACAGCTCAGCTCCTCAGGACAGCTATTTCCTGCCTGGCAAATTGGAGTCCAAAAGACCCAAGACTCTTTGTTTCCCCATCCCAGGAAGATGTATTTAAGAGTCCACTAGATCAGGGAGACCCAGTCTTGGCCCCAGATGAAGGATTACAGACCAACCTGCTGAAACGTCATGGGATAGTTCAGTTTTGGTGTTTTGAGTAATCCCCACTTAGAACCATCTACAGTTGATTTATATTGAGACGTTGACCGATGACTAGGTCACCCCATAGCTCGGCTACATTGACCATTTAATGGAACCTTGAGAAAGAGACATATCAATCTAAGCTTCAGACATACTTGCTTGTTATTCTCCTAATTTTTGTCATAAGAATGATTTATTGAAAATGGTCACACTTCTATATATGTACTACTTATGTTTTTGTTACTGGACCAGTTTTGAATATTAGTACCCGGCGAGGGCGCAATCAGAATGAAGGAGCCATTCTGATTGGCCCTCGCCGAGTCATTACCAGGCCGGGAATCCCTCCGTCGGGATTCCACGGCCTTTGTCCCCGGCGGGGGGCATGGCAGCCCCTCAGCCAATGAGGAGGCTTGAAGCGGGGCCACCCCGTTCCAAGCCTCCCCGCGGCTGAGAGGCTGCCTTCGCCACTCGCCGGGGACTTGGTTAAGTCTGTATTTTCTTTTTTATTCCCTTCCCTCACACCCGCCCCCCTGTCATCCGCCGTCACGGCCATAGCCGTAATTGGCAGCTGTTTCCGCGTTGGAGCTGGAGACACAGAGGTAGGGTGTTTTAGTCCTTTCTCTGTATTCTTGCTACCAGCCCCAGTTATGTGACGCAGCGCCGCTGGAAGTATTTAAACTCCCCGTCTACTGGAAGACGCTGCGTTGCAACCCATTTTGGACGCTTCCTGTTTCTGGGTTTCCTCGCTCCGATCCTCTGCCGTCCACCTTTCGGACCCGCCAGAGGGTTTTCCTGTTCACCTGTGTTCCTGTTTCTTTCCTCGGAACGCTACTCCCTGCTTCTATTTTCCTACCGCTCCTCAGGGCGGTACTCCGGTGTGCTTAATTCCGTTTCTCTCTCTCTCTTCTGATTTCGGGAATCCTTCCCGTACTCTCTTTCTGCGGTGCTCCTCTGAGCTGTGCTTGCTGCATACCTTTCTCCTTTTCCTGGAACCAGTGTCATCTCTTCAATCTGCCACAAGGAGCCTCCGTCTCCTCTGACTCTACCACTACATGGTTTAGATGGTTGGACATCTTCTACTCTGCTATCCGCCTCGCTCCATTGCTTTCATCAGCGATCATCCTGTCATCCGGTTTAGAAGAGTCTACACTACTCCGTAGGGTTTTTTCCCTTTTGGGTTTTTCCCTGATTTCTGACTTGGTTCCAGAAAGGGAGTCACGGGACAGCTGTTTATCCAGCGGTCATTGTGGCTTCCCTCCGTGACAAGCACATTCATCTTAAGAAGGGAAGAGACTACCTTGCACGACGACGTCTACAAGAGACCGACAACTCAGACAGCTCAGGTGAGGAGAGTGTGCTTGCGGGGGAGAAAGAGTTTGAATTGCACCACTCATCACAGATTGCAACGCCAAAAGCTTCAAAGATGTCTGCTGAGGATCAGGTTCAAGAACTGTGGAATGCTTTGAAAGCAATGTCTCAGGAGCTACAAGGAGTAAAGACCGAGAATGCTCTGCTTAAACAGATGGTATCAGCTAGATAACCTGCCCCCCCGGAATTACCACCCATGGCGCTGTCCTCTGGGAAATTCGATGGATCTCCCAAAAAGGTGAAAGAGTTTCTGGAAGCATGCATGGTTTATTTCACCTTTAGGCCTCGTACCTTCGCTACAGATCAAGCCCGGGTGGGTTTCTTAATTTCAAATATGACAGGAAACACACTGTCCTGGGCTACACCATTTGTGACTAGTGGAAACGCCATTTTGCAAGATTTTCCAGGTTTTCAGAATTTACTGAAGCAGACTTTTGAGCGACCAGCGCTGTCCTTTACCGCCTGTGAAGATTTACTGGATGTCAAACAAGGCTCTCTAGATGTATTGTCGTACATCTCCTCTTTGAAAACCTTGGCAGCTAGAGCGGGGTGGCCCGAGACAGCACAATATGCCATATTCAGGAGAGGCTTAAAGGAAGAAATCAAAGATGAACTGGCCAGGTCTCCTCGTTCACCCACTTTTTCAGACCTGCTAGCGGCTGCTCTTCACATAGAGTATCGTCTACAGGAAAGAAGGGCGGAGCGTCGCAAACAAAGAAGCCCTGGTTATCCTTCAGAACCCTCTGCACACTCACTCCCTGGGCGCTCTACTGCTACTTCTTCCGAAGAACCAATGCAGATCGGCACCACCAGAGCACAGTTATCAGCTGCTGAAAGACGTTGCATAAGAGAAAAAGGATTATGTGCCTACTGTGTTTCAGACCAACATCTTCTCAAAGACTGCACAGAATTACCAAACAAGAGATCGGGAAACGAATACCCTCGGCGTGAGTAGGGACAAACGACCGGGGGTCTTCCAACATTTCTCACCGTCCCTATGTCTCTCTTTCAGTTGCATCTTCTGAGTCTAAAGAGGACTCCAGACTCATGGTGATTCCTGTACATCTTGACCTAGAGAACAGACAAGTTAAGACCCTAGCCCTACTGGATTGTGGAGCGGCGGGTAACTTTGTTGACACCCTGTGGGCAGACAACGTGGGTCTCCGCCGGATACCACAGAAGGAAGGACAGAAGGTTGAAGGAGTGGATGGGACGCCATTGTCTTCTGGTCCTATTACCCATACCACAGAAGAACTTTCTTTGACGATAGACCAACACAAGGAAGTCTTATGTTTTGACATCATCAGGGCCGCCCATTTTCCCATTATATTGGGCATCACATGGCTCTGCAGACATAATCCATTGATAAACTGGTCTGAGAATGAGCTGAGCTTCAGTTCCCCGTATTGCGCTACCAACTGTTTTTGGTTGGAGTGTAGGGGAGACCTACAGCCGGTCAAGATTTTTTCCAACAATCACGTGGGAGTCCATGCATTACCCAGTTTCTGCTCAGGATTTTCTGAAGTGTTTCAAGAGTGCCTTCATGCCAAATTGCCGCTTCATCGGCCAGAGGACTGTACCATCGACTTGGAACCTAATGCCCTGGTTCCGTTTGGTCGGATGTTCTCTCTCACTCAGACGGAGAAACAGGTTCTTCGGAAATACTTAGATACCAATTTGGAGAATGGCCTTATACAACCATCAAAATCCCCTGCAGGAGCCCCTTTATTTTTCATTAAGAAGAGAGTCTCCACAGATCTTAGACCCTGTATAGACTACCGGGGTCTAAATAAGGTTATCCGATGCCACTTATCACTGACATCATTGAGGCTGTACAAGGGGTTAGAGTATTTACCAAGCTTGATCTTCGAAACGCATACCATCTGCTACGGATTGCCCAAGGAGACGAATGGAAGACAGCATTCCGTACCCCTCTGGTTTTGTTTGAATATAAGGTAATGCCGTTTGGATTGGTGAATGCCCCAGCGGTATTCCAGAGATTTATGGACCGGATGTTTTCGGACATGCTTTCGATATCAATCATCATTTATCTGGATGATATCTTGATTTTTTCATCTAACATGGAGGATCACATCAAACAAGTCAAGCAAGTTCTGAATCGCCTGCAGAAGAACAATCTACTGGTCAAGGCAGAAAAATGCAAATTCACTGTACCTTCGGTGCAATATTTGGGATATGTACTGTCTGAGGAAGGGATCGCCATGGACCCAGATAAGGTACACGCCATTCTCGACTGGTCAGCCCCTACTTCTGTTCGGGAGGTGCAGCGGTTCTTGGGACTTTCGAATTATTATAGGAGATTTATTCCAAACTTTTCAGAAGTGGTGTATCCCATTACCCGATTGCTCAAGGAGGCCTACCCGTTTTCCTGGTCCACTGAGGCGGAGGAGAGCTTCTGTCATCTGAAAAGCCTTTTCTGCTCAGCCCCGATTCTACAACATCCGAATCAAACTCTACCATTTATTCTTGAGACGGACGCTTCTGCCATTGCTGTTTGGGCCGTGTTACTTCAGACCTTTCAGGATGTAGAACACCCGGTCGCCTACCTATCTAAGACTCTCTCTCCAAGTCAACTCAGTTATTCTGTTCTTGAAAAGGAGTTACTGGCGATGAAATTGGCTTGTGAAGAATGGCGGCACTTCCTCATGGGTGCCCGCCACCAGTTCCTCATCCGCACAGATCACAAGAATCTGAAGGCCTTACAAGAGATGGAATGTTCAAACTCCAGACAGGCAAGATGGGCTTATCTGTTTTCACAGTATGACTTCCAAATCACATACATTCCGGGGTCGTTTAATCGACTAGCTGACGCTTTGTCTCGTAAGGACTCCCATACTGAAACAGTGTCTGTCAAACCGAGCCCATGTTCCACCGAAACCAGATCCTAGCAATGGTGGGTTCTTTTCTTCAAGAGGTGAAGGCTGCTGTCACGCAATAATTGCCTAAAATCTCCTTCTTTTCCGATTCCCCCTTTCAAGTAAAGGATGGATGGGTGTTTTATAAGAAGAAGTGGTATATCCCAGAAGGACCGCTACACAGGAAGATCCTGAGATGGTGTCATGACTCTCGTATGGTGGGACACAGAAGTGTAGACGGCACTTTAGAACTCATCTCAAGGTCGTTTCTCTGGCCCAACATGAGAAAGGAGGTGTTTGAATACGGGAAATCTTGTCCGATTTGTGCCCAGGCCAAGTATGCCTTGGGCAAACCTCTAGGACTCATCACTCAGGTGGAGAAGCCGACTCGCCCATGGGGACTCATCTCCACGGACTTTATAGTGGATCTTCCGGAGTCTGAATCATGTACCTGTATCATGGTGACGGTGGATGCTTTTTCCAAATTGGCACATTTCTCGCCCCTTCCGAGATTACCTACCGCAACCAAGATGGCAGAGACCTTTGCTCGAGACATTTTCAAATTACATGGTCTCCCTGACAAGATAATTTCTGATCGGGGAAGTCAGTACATTTCAAAATTCTGGACAGCCTTGTGTAACCGATTAGGGGTAGAAAGAGCCCTTTCTTCTGGTTTCCATCCGCAATGAAATGGCCAAACCGAGCAGCTCAACGCCACTCTAGAACAATATCTGAGATGTTTCATTTCTCAACATCAAGACAATTGGGTCTCTCTACTTCCCACGGCAGAGTTCTCCTACAATAATTCCAAACACTCCGCCACAGGCCTATCTCCGTTTTTTTGTACTTACGGAGTCCACCCAAGATTTCTAATACCAGAAGTACCCCAATTTTCCAACTCACCAGCCGCTGAACAGGTTTTGAGAAACATCCAAGAGGCACAGACCAGCGCATTGCAAGGATTGGAAGATAGCAGACGAAGGAATAAGGTTGGAGCTGACAAGCACCGTAGAGAATGCCCTTCATGGAGGCCAGGAGACAAGGTGTGGTTGTCTACAAAGTACCTTCCCCGATGAACAAGACCTTCCAAACTGTCTCCACGCTTCCTGGGGCCTTTTTCCATTCTCTCCAAGATCAATCCTGTGACCTATCGTCTTCAACTCACCCCTTCTCTTAAACGCATTCACCCTGTTTTTCATTCCTCTCTCCTCAAAACTTACTATCCAGATCCCCACAACAGGTCTCTCTCCCGGCAAATTCCTGTGCCTACATCCACCCAGGAGGAGTATGAGGTTTCTGCGGTTAGAGATTCTAGGTTTTACCGTGGTAGGTTGGAATACCTCTTGTCATGGAAGGGTTACCCGGAGTCGGAGGACTCTTGGGAACCGGCTTCTCATGTACATGCCCCCCGGTTGCTTGCCAGATTCCACCGCTTGCACCCGGGGAAGCCGGGGTGCTTGTGGTCTAAGGAGGGGCATACTGTCATTCGCCGTCACGGCCATAGCCGTAATTGGCTGCTGTTTCCGCGTTGGAGCTGGAGACACAGAGGTAGGGTGTTTTAGTCCTTTCTCTGTGTTCTTGCTACCAGCCCCAGTTACGTGACGCAGCGCCGCTGGAAGTATTTAAACTTCCTGCCTCCTAGAAGACGCTGCGTTGCAACCCGTTTTGGACGCTTCCTGTTTCCGGGTTTCCTCGCTCCGATCCTCTGCCGTCCACCTTTCGGATCCGCCAGAGGGTTTTCCTGTTCACCTGTGTTCCTGTTTCTTTCCTCGGAACGCTACTCCCTGCTTCTATTTTCCTACCGCTGCTCAGGGCGGTACTCCGGTGGCTTAATTCCGTTTCTCTCTCTCTCTTCTGATTTCGGGAATCCTTTCCGTACTCTCTTTCTGCGGTGCTCCTCTCAGCTGTGCTTGCTGCATACCTTTCTCCTCTTCCTGGAACCAGTGTCATCTCTTCAATCTGCCACAAGGAGCCTCCGTCTCCTCTGACTATACCACTACATGGTTCAGATGGTTGGACATCTTCTACTCTGCTATCCGCCTCGCTCCATTGCTTTCATCAGCGATCATCCTTTCAACCGGATTAGAAGAGTCTACACTACTCCGCAGGGTTTTTTCCCTTTTGGGTTTTTCCCTGATTTCTGGCTTGGTTCTGGAAAGGGAGTCACGGGACAGCTTTTTATCCAGCGGTCCCTGTGGCTTCCCTCCGTGACAAGCACATTCATCCTAAGAAGGGAAGAGACTACCTTGCACGACGACGTCTACAAGAGACCGACAACTCAGGTGAGGAGAGTGTGCTTGCGGGGGAGAAAGAGTTTGAATTGCACCACTCATCACACCCCCCAACTTACCTTCTTGTTCCTGCGTCCCCAGTGGGGTACGAGGGAAGCCTCCAGCCATGTGGAGACTCGGAGCGGGCCATCCCCGCTCCGCGCCCCCACATAGCTGGAGGCCTCCCTCATCCCCTGCCGGGGACGCAGGTATTTTTTAAAAAAATGTTCTTCCCCGTCCCACTCCCGCCCTCCCAACCCCACTTACCTTTTTTTTATCCTTTTTTCGGGAGCGGACGGCATGGAAAGGGAGAACGGACTCGGTTTTCCCTTTCCATGGCGGAGGCCATTTTCTTGGTCGTTTTTCTTTTCTGTCCTGAAACGCCGCAGCGTTTCAGGACAGAAAAAAATGCTTTTAGTGCCCCGATAACACACATAATGCGGGCCAGGGTACAAATAGCAATATGATCCTTGCAGCGGGGGCATTACCGACTCATGTAATGCCCCGGGGCATTTGTTAAGGCCCGAGCGAAAACTATGGGCCCCGGGGCATGAGTCGGTAATGCCCCCGCCTCTCGGGTCATATTGCTTAATTATGTTATGCACTGAAGATGTTTTGTATACAATTGAAAATGGCAAAAAAATAACCTTAAAAAATACAGATGCTCTGAATGAACATTGTACTGCTTCACAAGCTAAATGATTAAAAGCTCTGTGAGATTAGTTTGGTTGCTCCTCTATCTTTTCACTCTCTTAACTGATACAGAACATTTCCTGTAAAAAATTAAAAGCATGATAAAGTAAGGACTATTTACATTAAAAGGATTGTAAATACCAAAATATGTGTGGTAGGACACCACCCTCTGTTTCAGGCATCTGACTCCAGGATGACATCCGGAGAGGGACCAAAAATTGCCCTACCATTCCAGGCATCCATATGCCTGAGCCACCAAAGGAGCTGCAACTTGGCTCCGGGAGACAGAACCACTAACTGCGAGTAAGACAGACTCTTGCGCAGGTGTTTGGCCTTGAGGCGTTGTAACGCTCTATAATGGAGATGGGCCGGAAAGATAGCTTGGATGGAAGCTGACAACATCGCCACAACCCTGGCTAGCTGTCTGAAGGAGACCCTCCCTTTCCTGAGGAGGAGGCGGATCTCCTTCCTTATTTTGGAGAGCCTGCAATCCGGAAGGAGAAGGATACAAAGCTTGGAATCTATATTGAAGCCCAGAAATTGGATACATTGCGTAGGCTTGAACATGGAATTCTTTACATTTATAACAAACAGCAGTGTCTACAGAAGGGACACTTAATTCCAGATGAGCCCGAAAAATCGGAGAGCTCTGAGCTAGCAGAAGCATTCACTGCAGGCAGCCGACGCGAGGTGAGAAAGGCCATCCGGGCCCTGCACACCTCTATTGGTGGCAACTAGGCCCCCAGACCCCCGGCGCATCCCTCTCCCACCCCGCACCCTCTTCCTGGGTCCCGCTCCCCTCCCGCCGTGAGCCCTTCATCACTGGTCCTCCCAAAGCAGCCCTCTGCCCGGCAGCCCCAGCGGCTAAGGGCCCCATGGCCAAGGGCGGCTCCAACAGAGGCGGCTCCAGGAAGTGTCAGCAGGTGTCCGCAGGGGACGCCAAGGAAGCCAACAACCAACAGACACCACCAAAGCCGTGAGTGTGGTATGGGTAGGGGAGTAGAGCAATCACTCCACTCCAGAAAGCCCATGCCACTCTATCTTACTAGACGGAATTGTGAAAGTTAGCATGTCCACTCTAGAACTGTGAAAGTTAGCATGTCCACTCCTAGACGGAATTTGCGAAAGTTAGCATGTCCACTCTAGAACTGTGAAAGTTAGCATGTCCACCCTAGAACTGTGAAAGTTAGCATGTCCACTCCTAGACGGAATTGTGAAAGTTAGCATGTCCACCCTAGAACTGTGTAAATTAGCATGTCCACTCTAGAACTGTGAAAGTTAGCATGTCCACTCCTAGACGGAATTTGCGAAAGTTAGCATGTCCACTCTAGAACTGTGAAAGTTAGCATGTCCACCCTAGAACTGTGAAAGTTAGCATGTCCACTCCTAGACGGAATTGTGAAAGTTAGCATGTCCACTCTAGAACTGTGAAAGTTAGCATGTCCACTCCTAGACGGAATTTGCGAAAGTTAGCATGTCCACTCTAGAACTGTGAAAGTTAACATGTCCACCCTAGAACTGTGAAAGTTAGCATGTCCACTCCTAGACGGAATTTGCGAAAGTTAGCATGTCCACTCTAGAACTGTGAAAGTTAGCATGTCCACCCTAGAACTGTGAAAGTTAGCATGTCCACTCCTAGACGGAATTGTGAAAGTTAGCATGTCCACTCCTAGACGGAATTGTGAAAGTTAGCATGTCCACTCTAGAACTGTGAAAGTTAGCATGTCCACTCCTAGACGGAATTTGCGAAAGTTAGCATGTCCACTCTAGAACTGTGAAAGTTAACATGTCCACCCTAGAACTGTGAAAGTTAGCATGTCCACTCCTAGACGGAACTGTGAAAGTTAGCATGTCCACTCCTAGACGGAATTGTGAAAGTTAGCATGTCCACTCCTAGACGGAATTGTGAAAGTTAGCATGTCCACTCTAGAACTGTGAAAGTTAGCATGTCCACTCCTAGACGGAATTTGCGAAAGTTAGCATGTCCACTCTAGAACTGTGAAAGTTAGCATGTCCACCCTAGAACTGTGAAAGTTAGCATGTCCACTCCTAGACGGAATTGTGAAAGTTAGCATGTCCACTCCTAGACGGAATTGTGAAAGTTAGCATGTCCACTCTAGAACTGTGAAAGTTAGCATGTCCACTCCTAGACGGAATTGCGAAAGTTAGCATGTCCACTCCTAGACGGAACTGTGAAAGTTAGCATGTCCACTCTAGAACTGTGAAAGTTAGCATGTCCACTCCTAGACGGAATTGTGAAAGTTAGCATGTCCACTCCTAGACGGAACTATGAAAGTTAGCATGTCCACTCTAGAACTGTGAAAGTTAGCATACCCACTCCTAGACGGAATTGGGAAAGTTAGCATGCCCACTCCTAGACGGAATTGCGAAAGTTAGCATGTCCACTCTTAGATGGAATTGTGAAAGTTAGCATGTGAAAGTTGCATTTAGAAAGTGTGCCCTACAGCCTCTCCGTCAAGCTTAGAAATGTGCCCAATAGCCTCTCTGGTAAATTGAATTTAGATGTGTGCCCAAGATCCTCTGTGAAAGATGCATTTAGAAGTGAGCCCAATAGCCACTCTGTGAAAATTGCATTCAGTAGTGTGCCCAATAGACACTCTGGAAAGCTGCATTTAGAAATGTACCCAATAGACACTCTGGAATGCTCCATTAGAAGTGTGCCCAATAACCTCGCTGTGAATTTAGTAGTGTTCCCAATAACCACTCTGTGAAAGTTGCTTTCAGAAGTGTGCCCAACAACCCCTCTGTGAATTTAGAGGTGTACCCATTAGCCGCAATGAGAGTTACATCTAGAGGTGTGCCCAATAGCCTCTCTGGTAAATTGAATTTAGAAAGTTCCTAATAGCCTCGCTGGAAAACTGAATTCAGAAGTATCCCCAATAGCCTCGCAGGAAAATGAAGTTAATAGTGCGCCCAGTAGCCTCTCTGTGGAAAATTGAATTTAGATATGGGCCCAATATCCTCTGTGAAAGCGGCATTTAGAAGTGTGCCCATTAGCCACGCTGTGAAAGCTGCATTTAGAAGTGCTACCAATAGCATCTGTGAAAATTGATTATAGAAGTGCATCCAATAAACACCCTGGAAAGTCTCAAGTAGAAGTTTGCCCAATAGCCTCTCTGGAAAATTGAACTTAGAAATGTAGCCCAGTAGACGCTCTGTGAAAATTTGCATTTAGAAGTGTACCCAATAGCCTCCGCGAATGTTACACTTAGAAGTGTGCCTAATAGCCTCGCTGATAAACTGAATTTAGAAATGTTCCCAATAGCCTCTGTATGGAAAATTGTACTTAGAAGTTCGCCCGGTAGCCTCTCTGGGAAAGTGATTTTAGAAGTTTGCACATTGAAAGAGCATATAACCATTCTTACCACACCCCACGCTTACTCTCTCCTTTACATCATCACTCAACTAGAACACAGAGATACTATGACACCATTCGGTATAACTGTTCCCATACGAACATCCACCGCTTACTCCACATCATTCTATGTAAACACTGCTGGTCTCACACCCCCAGCCAGGCGTTTTCCTCAGGCCTAACGCAGCCACATCCGTTCCGGATAAATCCTGCCAGAACGAACACATTCTCCTGATCTCTCAACCACCACACCTACCAATAAGAATCAGCTATTACATGTGTACCGCACGAGCTGCACACATATCCGGTGCACACACGCACCTTTTGACTCTCCCTACTCTCTCTACTGATCTGAACTTCGGTTCCCAAGGGCGTTCAACCTACCAGCGCCTTCAGACCATACTAATGGTATATAAGGCGCTATATAAGTGCAAAATAACAATAACAATAACAATATCATCTAAGTAAATTATTATCCGAATCCCATTGGACCTGAGGTGCGCCATCACCAGCTTCATTAACTTGGTGAAGCACCAGGGGGCTGACGAAAGGCCAAACGGAAGGGAAGCAAACTGCCAAGAGCGAGACCCGCACTGGAACTGTAGAAACTCCTGGTAGGGAGGAAAGACAGGGACCAACAGGTATGCATCCTTGAGGTCTATCTTGACCATCCAATCCGGTGGGAGAAGGGTGTCCCTGAGCAGGTGAATCCCCTCCATTTTGAAGTGATGATAAACTTGCAAGCCTTAAACTTGTTTGTAGTCTATGGCTGGGCAAAAATCCTCCTCGGGCTTTGGGACCAGAAATATCATGCTCAAAAACTGGGAGGCTGTGAAGGACGCTGGGACAACTGCCCCTTTGAAAAGGAGGTCTCTGACCCCCGCATCTATCGATTCCTGGCTTGTACTTGTCGAACACTAGGGGAAATGGTAAGGAAAGCTGACAAGGGGATAGAAACTCCATTTGAAACCCCATCACTGTCTGCAACAACCAGGGATCTGAGGTGAGAGTCTCCCATTGAGGTAGAAACCTGGCCAACCTTCCCCCTAAACCTTTGTGGGAAGAAACCTTTAACACATGTGGCATTACCCGGAGCAGATCTTGATCTACCAGCAACTCTGCCGGCACGTCCTCTCCAGTGGAAACTCCTTTGTGGGTAAAACAGCTTGTTCTCCTCGAGCAGAGGAAGAATTGTGCGCACTGCTTGATGTGTATTGCTGGGGACGGGTAGAGCCCTGGTAGAAATGTCCAGAGGAGCAGGCGCTACCTCTTCCGGCCCTATCAAAAACCTTAGGGGCAAAGACTTTCTTTATATTGGCTTGAGCTTTGTCTAACACTGTGAAAGTGTGAACATAGGCAGAGAGATCCTTAAAAATCTGTCACCAAACAAATTGCCTTGGGCCGTAGGACCCGCCTCCCTTTCTGCCATGTCTGGCAACTTGGAATCAAGCCGCATGAGGGACTAGTGCCACGCTCTAGAGATGGCGGCGTTGGCGCTGCCGAGCAGGCAAACTGTTCTCTAAATCTAGCCCCGCAGGACCTGCACATAAATAGGGAAGTTAAAAAGTGCTGCCTCCTCTGCCAGTTAAGAAATCTGGGTCACTGGACCCAACACATCCAACAACTTGTCCTGACAACTCCTCGAGGCCTTATCTACCCCCTTCTTGGGGTCTTTCCCTTTCTGGGACTAAAAGGATACCATGGACTGGTCGATTTCTGGAGTGAGGGCCACCTTATCTGGAACCACCGGCCTAGGACACTCAAAACATAATTTGTTTCTGTCCTCCTTAGGCAAGGGGCGTCTAACCCAGTGATTCAAGAAGGATGATACTGCATCCGAGGGGTGCCATTCAGCCGATCTGGGGTGCTGGATAAGAGCAGGGTCGAAGAATGGAACCCCACTAACAACAAGCACTGGCTTTTGGGAGGCAACCACTGTGTCTACCTTTCGCTTGTACCTTTCTGGAGGCGCGTCTGAGTCCTCCGAACTATCTGTAGTTGAAATGGGGACTGCAAGGATATTAGCGGGAAGTTGTGAGCTACCTGGCCAAGAGGGAAGTGACTGGGAGTGTTGGGACCCCTCCAACTTGCGCTTCTGACCCCTCCCTGGGCAAAAGACCTGAATAGGGGTAGTTGAGGGACTTCTTAGTACATTTTGTAGGGAATTTATTCAGGCACAGCAGAAACCTCCTCTGGCGAAGGGTGAAAATCCAAGATTTTATTAATAAGCCTATCAAAGGCTGAGGCCAAAGTTCAACTGAGTTCTTGAAGGGCAGTGTCTAAGGATGTCTATCACTTGAGCCACAGATAGCTGGCTAACGGATGGATCCCCTGAAGGTCTATGAACTGGTTCCTCCCCCAACCTTTCACTTTTTTTGGAAGGCCTAACCTGAGTGCTGGCATCGCAGAAGAGGGCCCCTCAGACCCTCTGGTAGACATGACAGCACAAGCACACAATATGGGGAAAATAAAGAAGAAAATATATATATATATATATATATATATAGTGTATATTTACTTGTATATTTAATTGTAATGAAGAAAAAACGTAGCCCAGCGGGCAAGGGTTAATGAAATTTAAACACGGCCTTTTCACTTGCCGTAGCAGAAACACGCCGAGCAGGCGAACTTTAGAGCTGCTCATCCTAGCAGGGTGTGGCACTTTAGCAGCATGTGAAGGAAATTACTCACAAAGTTTATTGGGCCAAGCCCGAAGCCGAGCAGGCAACCGGCACGCCTACAGCGTGGGCGGGACGCCGGCTGAATGAAAATCCTCAAGAGCGGGATTGCGTATGAGCAAACAAAAGGCCAGCGCGCGTCAGGCCTGAAGCAGAAGCTTCTCTTACTGGCTCATGCGTGTCGGGTCCGGAATGCAGGCTCCGACAGGTGGCGGAGCTCGCCCGGATACACAGTAAACCAAAGGCCGGAATGCGTGCAAGCTTCACTGAAAGGCTAGCATGCGCCGTGCTTAGAACTCGACCGTACCGCTGTAGATAAAGCGGCTGTCACAAGTGCGCACGTTGAAAATGAAAACAATGTAACCACACTAAATTATTTCCACAGAAAAAATTACTCTAACTGAAAGGCAAGCGAGAAGCGACAACGTCACAGATAGCAAATAGAGTACACAGTGCTACAAAGTATAAAGCACTGACAAACTACTGACCAGCAACAAAAGGCACAACTAGAAGGAGTGACTTAGCTTGTGGCGTCAGCAGCAAAGAAAGAGGAGTTGGGATTGGAGTAAACGACTTATATGGGGGTGGGTCCCTGCTCATTGGTCATCTACAGCGCATGACCTGGCCTCCATGTGGGATTTGGGAGGCCCCCATGTATTGACTTTAAACTTTGTTTTCAGTTCTGTTTTTCAAACTTTTTGTTTGTAAAGTTTTTGTTTTCTCTGCTGCTGTGTTTGTCAGAAGTAAGGAATAATGCATAATATGACGCCTCATGTCTTGACATAGAATAATTCCTTTTATGACAGACTGAATAGTACCAAAAGGGGAGGTTTTTCATAAAACGTAATGTAAACTGTGAATTTAAAAAAACATTCATTCAGTAACTCGTTAAATCTACTAGCCGCATGGTGAAGTAACTGGCCCACAAAAATTGCCCACTTACCAAAAAACGAGCCCACGCTAGCATTTTGCGTGTTTAGTTCGGGCATTGCCCTATAGGCCAGTCCATGCTCGCTAAAAACATGAGAACATGCAGGTGGCAAGTTACTTTAATACCAGACGCATTGGCTTTGCCAATGCTTGTTTAAATTGCCCAATGATGCATAGCAACATGTACATTTAACAAAAAGAGGCTGAGGTTACTGCAAGATTTTGTTTCTCAATCCAAAATCGAATGCAATTATTTAATATGCTAAATTATTTGGTTTAAATCGAGGTTTGCTGCACTCACAATAAAATATATTCTTTCCACGGATACAATAGCTTTACCATCTGGAATAATCGTGCAAGCCTTATGAGGAAAATAATAATAATAGAAGGGGCAAAGTAATTTTGAATGCACTCACTTCAAAATGCATGAAAGCATGGGAAGTTAGAACATTTTCTTCTTTAGGGAATTAGAAACAAATAGCAAACACACTGCGCACACAAAGCTGGTATATGAATTTTAGCTTTAAAAAAACAGACACAAAATGCCTTTTATTCAGCGCCTGAAGGGTTATCAGCTATTCCCACTATGGCGCCGATTATTAACGAAAGAAAATATCATGTTTTCTTTTTTGCAGCACTAGTAAAATGCTAGTATGTAACTAGTTAACCTTTAACAATGTATGCTGATGTCAGACTGAGCACGAGTGCTGATTAATCCCCCCCCTCAAATATTTTTATAGTGTTGGGGGGCGGTTTAAAAAAAAATACAGCAGCCATCTTTGTATTATGCAGAAATATTTCTTCTAGCTGCCCCCAGTAGTGAGAAAATATATACATATATGCATATATGTCCGCGGTTTATAATATGCAATTTCCAGATAAGAGGTGATGGCTCGATTAGTGCAGGATTAATCTCTGCAATTCAGAAACAAAGAGAAAGGGAAACGGGTTCTCCTGATTACATTTCGACTTGCTTTTGAAAGGGGGGGGGGGAATATTAAGCCAGCCATTTTGTCAAAGTTTTTTTTTTTTTACGGAGGGGGGGTTGTTTAAATATAATTTAAGGCGGCCATCTTTGTTTCTCTCAGTAAAAAAATATTCAGAGGCGCCCCCTTTTTCTGAAATTAAATAAGAGTTTTTGATGTGAGAAGAAAGATTGGCGAGTTCCAGTAGGTATCGCACTATATCTGTACTGATATATTATTTTCTTCTGTGGCGAGAACATTTGTTTTTCACGTATTACTCCGGCCGGGGCGGCAAGGAAGCCAAAAGAGAGAAGGTAACCACGGGGGTGGGGGATCAGCACCTCGGGGATGTCTTCCCCGTTAAGGGACGACGACGACGAAGAAGAGGAAATGGTGGTGTCCGAAGAGGATGAAGAAGACGAAAGGGAGGACGAGGAATACGATGAGGAGCGAGAAGCTGATGTGACGCGACCCGGCAGTCCCGAGGAACTGTACTCTCCGTCGCCACTGCCGCCGGCGCCGAGTGCGGCCGCCGAGGAGGAGGAGGAGGAAGCGCCAGCGGAGGCGACACCAGGTAAGCCAAGTGAGGAAAAAAAAGCAGATGCCAACGGAATCCAGCGTCGTAGGCAGGTCGGTGAGCTGGGCGACCGTTGGGCAAACTGTTTCAAGGGACCCTTTTCGCTCTGCCGAAGGGCGCGAGGCGGAGAGCGCGCGCCTGGACAGAAAGGCAGCCAGGCTTACACACGCAGTGGAAAAAAAGTCCCTCACGTTTCCCCCGCTTATAGAAACCGTCACCTCCAGCCGCGATCGCCCCCAACTGCCTTCTTTCTTACTGACCCCTCTCACGCCCCCCTGTGCGGTTTTGTGTGAATCCCTGACAAGAAAAGAGGCACGCGGTCGGAGAGGGGGATATGAGCCAACGTTTTTCATCGGTTAATGAATGTGAGCGCGTTCGTCTACTCCAGTCTACTCTTCCAAAAGACCTAGAGGCGTTGACTTTTTTATTTCTAGATGTTGGGGTATTTTGTACTCAAGGACCGTACGCCCCTACCACCTTTCCCCTGCACACATACACGCCTCCTCTCTCCTACTGCCTCAAAATACTCCTCACAGACTGTCCTCACAGGAAGCATGCATCCTATTTTTTTTTTTTTTTTTGCCCAGTTTTTAAAGATTTTTTTCAGTTTTATGTTTACATTAGCCTAGTCCACCAATACCTACACAAATGTAAAACGGCATTATGAAGACAGCACCTTTGTGCCTTCACTTAAAAACTGAAACAGAGTTCTTCGTTGTCTGATGTCACCTCCCCCATACAATTTTTGTTGTCTACTCTATTGAAAATTGCAATTGGACAAGTCAGACATTGAATGAATGAAACATCAATATATTACAAGTGTTCAGGTTAACAGTTTTGCCAATAAAAGAAGTAGACCATAGAATGAATAATACTGATTTACCATACTAACTTATAGAAAGTCAAGATTCTATTAAAGAGACAGAGGCAAAGGATTATGATTTCTCTCTTTACTGAAAACTCGAGCCGCATATAACGGTTACAACTCATAAAAAAAATCACAATCAAAAACTACAAAGTCTTTTTTGTGTAGTGTATTTTTTATGTCCATAAAACCATGTGACACTATGCTCCTTATCTTCCTCCACATTCCTGTGTCCTTCCTTTCTTTGTCTGTCTCCAACTTTAACTTTTGCGCCCCAACCGGTAAAATGCTGCCTTTATCCGTATTCTTCACCTCTGTTCCTGTAAAGTAATCAAAAAAACAAGCTGAGTCTAACTGTGGTAGGGTGGGTAATCACTGTAGTATCTCTTAGTGATATATGTGTCACAATTCTGCCACAATTTCTCAACAACAATACCAAACAACATTACATTTCCATATAACGATTACTCAGTGGGATAATCCTTTGCCTCTGTGTCTTTAATAGAATCTTGACTTTCTATACGTTAGTATGGAAAATCAGTATTCTATGTCAAGACCGGAGGCTCGGATTATGCTTGTTTAAAGCTTACCTACCACCAACGTCAACATCTCCTCTATTGGTCTGAAATAAAATTGCTTAAATGCCGACTCCTTAGACCAGTCTGCTGCCCTTAGGATGTCCTCCAACCTAGCTCTTGCGTTAGAGGCCTTAGATGTCATAGCTCCCCTAATGGAATGCGCCCCATACGTGCCAATGTCAATGCCTGCCTGTAGCATACACTATTTAACCAATCTGGCTAGGGTTGCCCTTGCAACGTCTTCGAATGGTTTCCTCAGTGATATAAACAGTTGTGTCACTCCTGTGTGCCTAAGCGTACTCGTCATTTCCTTGTATTTTTTTAGACACCAAACTGCGCATAACTTAAGCTGGTCTGGAAAATCTGAGTATGACACTGTTTTGATACCCATCTTAGTTCTCTTGCTAATGTAAAACGTGACCCCTGTCGGGTTGAATTACTTATTTTATATTTTTCTAGTGAGTGCTCTTACGTCTGATACTCTCTTGTAGGCTATGAGGCAGAGCAGTGTGGTGAGCTTTGCCGATATTGCTTTCCTTGTCAAGTGCTTGCTGTCTGGCCAGTTGATAAACTTATTCAGGGCTATGTTTCATAGGAAAAATCGCAGCCTACCAAAGCTTTCCCTTGGCGCTTCCACACTTAATTTTCTTATTGTTTTTAATTTTATTGGTTGTCTGGCAACGGTTGATCCCGCTTTGTGTGGCTGCCACACAGCAAAAGTAAAATTGTAATGCAGGAGGGATTATGTCCTTTTGCGCCAACCAGTTTTTAGACAGGTCTGGCTTTAAATGACAACCTGACTCGTTTCTGTTGCCAAAAAAAAATGTTTGTACATTTTTATTTCAAATAATTTTCTTCTTTTCTTCAATTAATTTCTCGACACAAGTTTCGCCATTTTGATTCAATGGCTCACTAGGAGAGATAACTTGAATTGTTCTACAATTAATAAAGACAAATTGACGTCCCATAAGTCTATTATTTTTGGAATGATAAATCATTTTTCAAACAATATGCTCACAGTTGTATATAGCATTTTTCGGTAAGTAAATTGACAGAAAAGATACATTTGCGTTAAATTTCTGGTTACAGTGCATTAATTACTTGTGTGAAACAGAGAGTAGTGAATAACTTCAATTAAGTTTTGACTCACCCACACAAATCAATTGTTCCAGGAATAGTATTTCCTAGTACTTCAAATGAGTCACAATTTGGTGAATAGCTCTTCAAATTGAGCGAATTTCAGACTGACTAAATATGGTGAAGGTTCCGGGAGGATGGATGCCAGAGGGAGGAAAGAAAGAGTAGAAAAGAAAATGGTTTTAAGTGAAAAAGAAATGATTTGGAAAGTAATCCATATTGGGTTTTCCTTAATTGGAGGCTTTATCACAATTACAAAGTCCCTGTTTAGCTTACCTTTTTTATCAGCTGATTGAAAGAAAGAGAGGCTATGGTAAGCCTATTCCGAGTCCTGCTGCTCCCTGTTGGAGGCACAGGAATCAAATGAGAATGAGCGCTATTTAAGGCCCTGAAATTGTGTTATGAGTTGTAACTGTTATATGCTGCTCGAGTTTTAAGTAAGGAGAGAAAGCATATTCCAAGCCTACGGTCTTGACATAGAATCTCCTTCACTAGCGTGAGAGGGGGTTTAGATTCTGTTAAAGACAGAGGTGAGCATTATGCATTACAATCTTTACTACCAACACTTCAGCAGCAAAGAAAAAAGCAACTTCAACAAGAAACAAATATCGTTTTAAAAGAAAAAAATGTTCAGGTATAACATAAATCCATGGGCATGACTGCACTCCAAGATTGTGAACAGGTCGTAACCTGTCAACAACCAATAGGCATTGAACCCCTACCATAAAAGTCCCTTCTTTCCCAATGACATCCTTTTTTGCAGCTGCCCAATGACAAACTCCATCAAGATGAACAAACTGCAGCAGAACGGAAGCCGAACCAGAAACTGGAAACCAAGGCTTGCTTGCACAATTGCAGTCCTTGAAACTCCTGGAACTTTCTTGTCTGCAATGCACCTCAATCCAAAGCTGCACGGAAAAAAAATGCCGTGGATGGGAATAATTAATACGCGTCTCTGTATCTTTTTTTTATTTTTTTAAAACAATTTTATTGGTTTTATTCAACAACAAATAACAAACCCAACTGGGCATACAGTGGTTACATATCTTGCTCGCAAATACACATACATTTTGCTTTTTCGCCCACTGTCTTCCTCGTACCACCCCCCACCCAAGCCTACCGTCTCCCATTGTTAGTCTCCACCATCAGCGGTGGTGGGGGCCTCTCCCGACACGTTTATCGAGTCATCATCACTTGGTCCATCATATGTGGGCCCAAACAGCTCTGTTATTAGCTGTCTCCAACCCACTAGGGCTCCGGCTTCACCCTCTATGTCACCTTTGCACGCTTCCTGCCATGCTACTGTTTCTGCCTCAGCCCACTTCTGCAATTCCCTCCACCACGTCTCCACTTTGGGCTTGTGGCACGCTTTCCATCCCATCGCAATCCTTCTCTTCGCCAATACATATGCACGCGTCTCTGTATCTTTAATACAATCTAAACCCCTTCTCACGCCAGTGAGGGGGATTATTCATTCTATTTCAAGACAGGACACCTCATATTATGCACATTTAAAGCCCTTCCAAACTCTCCCCCTAAAACTCCCAGGAATCCACTTTAAAGGCCATGGCACCCTTACTGAATGAGCCCCGAATAAAGAAACCTCAATACCCACCTCCTTCATGACCCACCTTTTCCACCTTGCTAGGTCAGTGGCCGGGGACACTGGCTTATGGGGTTTTCGGTAAGAAATGAGCAGCTGAGAGGAACCCGGAGACCTAAACCCCACAGTCTTGTGTTGAAAACATTTTAAACATTGAACTAGGCACAGTTTGTGATCCTCCGGAAAAGAAGAATAAGAAACTGAGAAGATCATGCATTTTGTTCTCCTAGAAACAAAGAAAGTTACTTCTTGAGGGGAACACATCTTATTATCCACATCCAATGCCCTGATATCTATTTATTAGAAGTGAGGCACAACAACATAGCAAGTTTTGAAAAAAGTTGTAAAATTAATCCCTCATTGTCTGGCCAAGACTGAAACAACCTTAACACCAAATGAACAATCCACAAGCCTGAATATCTAGCTTTAGTCAGAACCTTGATGCAAATGGATTTAAGGGATTTACGCACCAAGAAATGTCTTCCAACAGGTTCACCTTTCACTAAAACATGACCTTTGGAAATGGCTGATCTGAAACCATTGATCGTCCAGTAGGCTTTGCCTTCTTTAAACAGTTCTACTCTACAGGAGGGGCAGAAATGAGATGTGGTGGAGGTTGCCCACAAGTCTTTGATGATACAGAGAACATCTTGCGAAAGTCCTTGGAAGCACCAGGAAGAGTTCAAATCTTCCAGGCCATAAGGGAGAGATGCCCCGGAAGGATCAGATCGTGAGGGAGACCCGGGGGATCTGTGATGATGTGTGGAAGAGGCAGAAGCTGCAGAAAATCCACCACCATCTCTAGGGGGGGCTACAAACCACACCGAAGAGGGCCAAAAACAAGGTGTCACCATTATCAATGTTGCAGCCTTTCTGTAAGTTTGTACTAGGATCCTCGCTATCATAGCGAACGGGGAAAGGCATAAACCCTCATACCTGACCAGTTCTGAAGCAGCACGTCCATTGCCAGCGCACTGGGCTCTGGCCTGCAACTGTAAAAGCGAGGCACCCGACAATTGAGTCTGGAGGCAAAGAGATCTATCTGAATTGGACCCCAGGGAGAGATGATCATTGCAAAGACGTTCCTGTCCAACATCCAGTAGCTGTTCTCTAGAAGGTATCTGGAATTCCAGTCTGCCACTGCATTGCTGGACCCCGGGAGATATTCCGCCTTCAACAGAATGTTTCTGTCTAGGCAATAAAGACAAAAATCTCACGCAAGATCTGCGAGAGCATTGGAGCCAGTTCCTCCCATATGATTGATATAACATTCTGCTGATACATTGTCCATCGGAAGGAGGACACAGCAATTTCTCTAATCCTTCACAATACGTTTGACAGCAAAGGGACTCACTAAGAGTTCCAGACTGTTGATATGCAGAGACCTCTCCTGATCTGACCACTTTCCCCCAGTGGACACCTGCCTTGTCCTGGCCCCCCCAGCCTCCCCTGCTGGCATCCGACGCCGGTATCGCGTCCGGCGATAGACCAACACTTGTTCTGCCAGTCCAGGTGTTCATGTCTTTGAACCACCAAAGGAGTTCTATCCTGGCCTCGGTAGACATGTCTATTGGCTGAGAGTATGACAGATTCCTGCGAGGATGCCTGCTTTCAAATGCTACAAGGCTCTGTAATGAAGCAGGGCTGGAAATATAGCTTGAATGGACGCTGATAGCATTCCCACTACCCTGGCTAAATGCCTGAGGAAAACACAATTCTGCTGTATAAGCACCCAACAAATGCTCAATTTAATAAATGAAAAATAAAACCTTCTTCTTTGCAAGAAGCAGGTGGATCTCTTTCCTTATCTTGGACAACTTGTCTGGAAGCAGGAGGATACACTGCTTGGAATCTATACTAAAGCCCAGAAATTGGATACATTGCATAGGCTGCAAGATGCACTTCTTAGTGAATGAAGTCTTGGACCTCTGCCTCTACTGCCCTTTGTTTGGCTGTGTTGAAAGAGAGGGGAACTGAACTGGCTAACTGGCATGGGGGAGAGTAGAACTCTGTGAAAACCTGTTACTGTTCGGAGAACCCAAGTGTCCGATGTGAGAGCCTCCCATTATTGAAGATGCCTGGCCAAACCCCCCCCCCCCCCTCGGTGGGAAGAAAGATTTAAAACATTAGGCATTACCTGGAGCTGTTCTTGCCACCCAAAACCTCTGCCGTCACGTCCTCTTCAATGGGGAAAGAATGAGGCTTGGACACCTCTTGCATAAGAGGGGTTGTGCACAACACTGATTGCATACTGCCTGGGACGGGACACGTCCTGGCAGAGACGGCCAGAGGAGCGGGCTCTAACTCTTCCGGCCTTGTCAACATTTTTTGGAGCAAACCCCTTCCGTATATTGACTTGCGCCTTGTCCAATGCTGTGAAGGTGTGGACATAAGCGCACAGGTGCTTTATAAACCTCTCCCCAAAAAGATTCCCTTGATTGGTGGGACCTGCCTCACCCTCTGCCATATCTGATAACTTGGAATCAATCCTCACGAGAAGCGCTTTACGGTGTTTCTTGGAAATGGAGGCATGGGCATTTCTGAGCAGGCAAATAGCCCTATCCAACACACCACGCAGGGCGTGCACATCTAAAGGAGAGTTAGAGTACGCAAAGTCCTCTGTCATCTCGAAATAAAATCTGCGCACATGATATCCAGCACCTACCTTGGCAACCCTTTAAGGCTTAATCCACCCCTTTTTTCGAATCTTTCCCTTTTTGTGACAGAAAAGAAAGCATAGACTGGTCTATTTCCAGGGCAAGGGCCACCCTATCGGGGAGGACTGGCCTGGGGCACTCAGAGCAGAGTTTATTTCTGTCCTCTTTTGGTTAAGTCCTCCTGAGCCAATGCTTTAGAAAAGCTGGGACAGTCCCTGACGGTTGCCATTCACCTGACATGGGTGCTGAATGAGGAAGGGTCCAAGAAAGTATCATCCAACATGAGGGCATCTGCACCCTGGGAAGGATCAAAAGGGCCTCCCTTCTTTTTACACCTCTTGGATGGGGAATCAGAGTCCTCAGAGCTATCCTGAGAGGAAATAGACATGGTTGGGTCCCCAGTAGCTTGACCCCCCCCAACCTCTGAGTGGCTCGCCCAAGGTAGAAGACTGTGAGGGAGACCTTTTCAACCAATTTGCGCTTTATCACCCTCCAAGGGGAAATTTCCTAGAAAGTGGGACTAGGGTCTTGATCGTCTTGAGCCCCTAAATGCTTGGACTTCGCCGTGCATTTCCGAGGTACCTGAGAGGAAAGTGAGGATTCTGGGTTAGCCTGAGGGTGAAAATCTGCTATTTTATCGATAAGCCTATCAAAGGCAGAGGCTAGCCTAGAATTTAGCCCCTGAAGAGCTGACTCCATAGTATCAAGCGCCCTGAGACCTTTGGCTGAGTGATTGCGCTATATAAGAAACTCCTTAGTTAGTTAGTTAGTAATCTTGAATAACCCTGGTTAGCATCTCAGAGGCTGAAGGGGACTCCTCCCTCGACCCCCTGAGAGGGATGTTCTCTGTGGCCAAACCCTCAGACTTATTACTTTTCTTGAAAGGCCTAACCTGAGTGCTTGCATCAGCCGAAGAATGTCCTTCTAACCCTTGGTAGCCGCCATTTGCTTTAAAGCCCATGGATTTAAAAGAGAAATCTAGGAGGTGCGGGGGGAAATTGAAGAAAAAGCACATATCTATATAAAACATTGTTTTAATGTAAATCTTATGCAAACTTTAATGCCACCTTTAAATACACGTGTTACAAATGCTCCACACAGCATGACGGCCGTGGAGCTGAGGCACAGGAGCAGGCCACGCCGAGCAGGCGCAACGCAGAACTCCTGTGTCTGTGTCACACCATTGCCAGGTGTGAGGCAGCGGCCAAATGTGAAGCACATCAATCCATGAGGAGAACCTTGCTGTCTTTGCAGGCTGGGAAGTCTGTAAAGCCGAGCCGGCATTCGGGCGGGCGTAGAGAGACCCGACGACGGACTGCGTCCCAAAGTGAAAATGAAGGTGGGAGATAGGGCACACTCTGCGATAGAGGGGCTGCGGGTGAAGCGATTCACTCAGAGAATGCAAGGTTTGCTGCCGCCAGAGGCAGTGGCTTTTTGAAGCTGGAAACTTATACCCAGACAAAAGGTCTATGAAAACAAAATAACTACGCAGCAACAATCTACGAAACAGAGTTATGCACAAACTGAAAGGAAGTGACTTAACTCATGGTGTCAGCAGCAAAGAAAGATGACACCCTTGGGAAGCAAAGGATTTTTATGGGGGTGGGGGTCGCTGCCTATTGGTTGTTGCTAGGGGAAGACCTGTCCATCATCTTGGAGTGGGGTCATCCCTATGGATTTATGTTATACATGAAAGGATCCTTTTAAAACAAAATTTGTTTCTTTTTGAAGTTGTTTTTTCTTTGCTGCGCTCGTGTTGGTAGTAAAGATTGTAATGCATAATAGGAAGCCTCCGGTCTTGAAATAGAATTGAGTGTATTGAAGTCACAGGTGGTTTTACACATTTCCGTCTAGCCCACTGACCAAGATTTGAGTTTACTATCATAACTTGTTTGTAGATGACTGTTTAATCAGTAGATATCGATTTTAATACAGGAAGGGATAAGGTAGAGAGGTAGTTGAACAAGAGACTTAGTGAGAAGTAAAGTATGGGGAGGAAGACAAGAAGAAAAAGAAGGAATGCAGAAAAACAAAAATGCATTAAATATTAAGATTTTCAAGATATGTGTTTCGATATATGGGCATTCGGTATGCAGTATCTCGGTATAAAGACATGTAACCATTTCTAAACTACGTTGTTTATTCAACTCTAAACACTGTTCACAATTTTTAAGGTGGATGTCCTGGATATTGATATTATCAGACAATGCAGGCGTGAACTATCAGCAAAGAAACAAGTGATCGCCTGCAGTTATTGGGAATCATGGTGAAAAGCTGCTTTATGTAACAAAAGTAAGAACTTCTGGAGGAATGTCTCCAAGAATTGCTCCGGGTTAGATCATGAACAGCTACAAGTCACTGATATCTTTGTCTTGGAGCAAGCCTAGGTTGCACATTTTAGTTCTCTTTACAGAGTGCACAATAATGCTGATATGGATGGTACCAAGATATCTTCCTATTCCAACTATATGCAACTAGACCCCTTTACTGTTGGGGAGCTTGAACAAGTTATTGGACATCAAAAAACAATTAAAGCAACAGGGGCTGACATAATTCGAATGACGTTCGCTCATGTGTGGGCCCCATTTCTGGTGCAGGTTTTTAATACCTCTCTGTCAATTTATAAGACCCTGATCAGCTGGAAAAATGCCACTATCATGTCTATCTATAAGAAGGGCGTAAAATCCTCTCCATCATCTTGCCGCCAAATTGCCTTACTGGATGGAACGTCAAAGATCTCCTCCGATGTGATTGTGAAAAGGCTTGAGGAATGGGTCTTGGAAAATAAAGTCCTTTTTGATACTCTGTGCTGGGAACTGTTAATCAGTGCATTAATCTGTATTTGTTAGTCTCCAAGGATATCCTTCCTGCAGGAACCCCTGTCTATGTGGCCTTTATGGACCTTAGTTCGGCTTTTGATCATGTACACAGGGGACAAGAGCAAACCAGGAGTTGACAAGATATGGGGATTGCTGGTGCCTTCCTGCGTATACTAGAGACCCTACACTCTGACTCTACGTTCCGTGTCAGGTGTGGTAACAAGGGTGAAGTAAGTGGCACTATCAATGTCGAGCAAGGGTTTCGGCAGGGGTGCATTCTCACACCCCTTCTCTTCTCTTCAACCTGTACGTAAATGGTTTACCGTCTTTCTTAGAAACTGTCAATGCTGACATACATTGGTGTGCGGGCAGGAAGAATCCTGTCCTAAGTTATGGTGATGATGCAGCTCTGTTGGCCAGGAACCTGAGGTCCCTTCAGTGTCTTGTAGAGGCGTATACCAGGTTTATGACCCTTAGGGGACTTGAGGGTAATGCTGACAAATGCTACATAATGTGTTTCACAAAAATAAATCTCCATGATCCTACAATCTTCCTTGATGGCCGCAGACTCAAGGTTTGCCAATGCTTAGAGTATCTTGGCATAACGTTTAGCAGTCGGCTAAACTGGAATGGCAATCTAATAATCAGGAGGCGTAAAATGAAACAATCTGCTGCCAGTATTTTCAGATTTGCCAAATAGCTGCAACATTTGTTTATTGACCATATGCCTATAGAGGTAATAGTGTGGCCAGGGGTGTTTATGCTAGCAAACCTTGCAGAATGTGTGGTGTGCGGGGACACCAAGCAGAGGAGAACTATTTCATTTCTCGTCTTTTGGAAGTACCCCCGACAACAGCATCCTTTAACACTCATCTTGAAATAGGTCTTGCTTATATCACTTACACCCTGAAGCTCAAACCTGTTATCTTTTGGCTTTCTCTGTGGAAAAGCAAGGAAGATCATTTAACCAAAGTTTTGATTAGCCACTTGTCCTTCGATAATTCCTATAAAATTGACTGGTTATCTCATATAAAAAAACTCTCTGCTCTGGTAGTTTGGAATGTTTTTCCGACCCATCATGTAGCTTGAACAGAGATGCCTAAATCTATGGAATAGTATGAAGGAGGATAGGAATCTTGAAAAAACCAAATGTAAGACAGTGGGCCTCATTGCGACCCAGGCGGTAAGGAGTTAACGGTGCCACCTTTTAAAAGGTGGCGGCGCCGCTAACCCCTTACCGCCTAATTACGAGGTCCCTTTGCGGGTTCCCACCTTAACGGCTGGTTTTACCAGCCGTTAAGGATTGGACCCGTAAAGGGACCTTGGAGGTAATTACGGTACCACAATTTGCGGTACGGTAACTACCGCCTTCCCCATTTCCAATGAGCACTATGGGGTCAAAAATGGGAATGGGGAAGGGCCAATGGTGAATGGGGAATTACCGCCCCGCCAACCTTGGAATGGGGCGGTAATTGCACCATTCACCATGGCGGAATCGGTAAGCTACTAGCGCCATGGTTACCGCACGGGTCGTAATGAGGCCCAGTATCTTCCCCTCTCACCATTAACAGGAGGGCTGTGTATTTTGATTTTGTGAACAACCTTTATCAGGCTCTTTCCTGTCCCAAGCTAGACTAAATACGCTGCAGCTAAAAGCTATATGTTGCCATTGGTCAGGAGCTAAGTATATAAACGATAATGACCGTTTCTGTTGTCAGGATGAATCCTTAGCACACTTTGTTTTATTTTTTCCATTGTACAATGACCTGCGGAAAATATACCTTCTAGAGTTGCCTAAACGTTTTGGTTTAAATCACTGGAAACCTGCTTTTATTAGGTTATTGTGTCCTCCTGACCCAACTAGAACTTTTAAACTTGCAAGCTATCTGCACCATACCTTGAATAGAATAACCCGACTATATTTTTCATCATACTAAATCACTGATTGTCATTTTATGATGTACCTTTTTTTATTCTGTTTCTATTATGATGTATTTGACCCAGATTTTAATGTATGTCAGAGGATTTGTGGATTAATGTTGCTAATACAAAATAAACTACACATTTATTCATTTTTTATGTATATATGGAGATGCTTGTTTTAATTCCACGTACATCTGAAGCCCTTCATAGATTTGAGGGGCTCAACAATTGCGCCAAGAAGAAGTAATTTTTTTAATGATACTTGTAAGTTCTAAAACGCAGTATGTACTATTTGCATTGCTCCTTTGCAATGGTGGTCCAGTTTTAAGTAAATTGGCATCTGCACCTTGTGGGCTTTCTTCAGTGTGAGGGGCTGGAGTAAGGAGATGGACACGGCTGTTTGTTTTGCAATAATGGTTTTATTTAAATAATAAAAGGGTTTGGAATAATGCCTCACTAGCCATAGCTCTCTGAGGGGTTTCTCTGCCTCAACAAAACTAACCAATGAGACCGTCCTTGTCAGAATGCCCAAATTAAAGTTCACCGTCCTGTGTCCTTAACTGCCCCACACACTCAAAATGCTTCCAAAACGACTATAGGGGAAAATAATACGTACCTGGCCGCATTCCTGCTTCGTTCCTGCGATTGGTTGTACAAAGTTTCAATGTGCAAGTCTACCAACCTAAAGTAATGTTTGCTTATTTGTTGGCTCATGTTCTGTCAGAGGAAGTGGCTTAATTCCCCTCAACAGAATAATGTAATGCCAGGGGGGGCAATCCAAGTCCCCTGGTCTTTACTCTTATAAAGTTAGTAGCTTTCAGCTACTCATCCATTTGCCAATGGGATAATCCACATACCTGGTCTTTCCTTTGTATGCACAAACCTTAATTAGGGTTATATTGTCTAGTGCAACCTTCATAGTGGGGGAGGTCTCCCTTCCTTTGGACAGACTTATTTGTCAAGTATTGAAGCAGTTTCCCATTCTACTGGGAACATAATCCGGATGTTAACAGGTAGAAATCCTCTAAATATCTCAGTTGTTTCTTACTTCGGTAAAGCTGGGTTTGTGAGGTTATGCACAGGCTTTATATGATATATATTTCCTTAAGACCAGCTCCCCTTTTCCCTCCCCACCTTGTATTTGTAAGTCACAGCACCATTGCCCACCTCGCCTGTCCTCCGGTCGCCAGATTGTGCACTAGTCTGGCGGGATATGTTCTGTTTATTGCAGCAGGGCGCCCTAGAGTGTCGCCATGCACCGTTCCTTTCTGCTGGAGTTGGTGTCGTACCCTTCTCGGCTCCCGGACTGTCACTCCAAAACTTCCTGGAGCATTGTCAGCTGAGGTTCCGGCAGTGACCAGAGAAGCGGTGAGCCACCCGGATCCCTGAGTCTTTAATCTGCCCTGGAACCCGCGTACGGCTGCCGCTGCTAAAACAGGATCCACACATCCTACTGCAGGCGCTCTCCGCCGGCGCTCGCACTATTTGGTGAAGCCTTTCCTCTCGTGTAGCTGCCTATCAGCCCCAATAAGAATGCTTCCTGCGTTCGGTAAAGTTCTCTCATGAAGGCAGAGGAAGTCCCAGCTAGGAAAACCTGGTCTCAGCCGTCTCTGGCGCTCACAAACTGTTTCCCGCTGGCCTTTGTTTTTGGGAAATAAGTTGTAATTTCCTCCGGTTTGCTCCATGCGTCACTGCTTCGGCTGTGAACTCATTTATTGAACTCTGCACATACTGCGGTCAACCAGCTATCTGTTCCGCGGCTTCCAGTCTCACGTCCTTTCTTCATGCTGCTTCCTGACTGCCACTTCTCCTTCGTGGATTGCCTATTCCGATCGTTCTTTGCTTCGGTTTCTCTTTACTTCTTCTCTTCTCCAAACCACTGCTACTGCTACTCCTGCCCCTACTCCAACTACTTCTACGACCACCTCTACTACAACCTCCACTCATCACAGTAGGAGGGTATTTATTATACATTTTAAGGCTTTCAGGTTTCTTCCTTCTGGCAGCATTATATAGCCTTAGGGTTAGTTCACTTCTCGACAGATATCCTAGTTGGTCTGGTATATGTGTTTCGTTAATAGGGAAGGTTGTAAGAAGATTTTGGTAAGGGTGGGACTTCAATACGCGTTACCTTGGTGGCAGATAGGGACGTAACCTCTGGATTCGTCACATCAACCAGTGTGGTTAGTCATTGTCAGAATGTTCTCTCGCGTCAGTTGAGTTGTGCAACCTTTCTACAACAGCGTGGGGTGGTTTGTTACTGTTCCGTGTTCACTTCCCCATGGTAGTCAGGTTTGTAAACATTTTACGACAATGCATTGTGTTCAGTTTAAATGGAGAAGAATAGGATTGTCATGCTGTATGAGGTTAGAGCAGGTTAGAACTGCCAGGAGTAGAATTACTCAATGAAGTTGTTTTGCTCAGGGTTGTTAGGTTTTCATCCATCTAGGACAACTAATTGTGATTTATCATGTGGGCACAGATTATTTACTTGTCTTGTTGAATAGCTTACACTAAAAGCGTAATCAATTCTTTGCTGTGTATTGTTGTTTTCTCAATGAACTAACAGTTTCTCTTTTAGCGAACTTCATTGAAACTGCATCTTGAATTCACTTATTGTTAGCACTGGGTAATGCTGGTTTTATGGTCATGTTGTGTTTCTTTTTCCATGCGCTGTGAGAAACCTAAGGATATTCTCACTCCTTCTCTCTCCTGGGATCTTCTTCTCAGGTGGTCAGGGAAAGGCCATCGCTCTTGGATCCAGACCCTGGGGGTGGAGAAGCGAGGGAGGATAATCTGGGTGGCGGGTTCTTGGGATTGGGAGTGTGGTACCTGTAGACGAGACATGGTATACCCCTTTCACTTTAGAAAGTGAACCCAACCTCCCCCAAGCCTTTATAGCCAATTACAAATCATCTCCCTTCATTTCCCCACCTTTGCCCTTTAATAGTACTGTGACGAGGAAGAGTCAAGTAGGAGTAATGGCCACTTACAAGTCCCATGTCCACAACACTGAGACAAGGAAGATGCCTGCTAAAAGCTATGTGGGTCATGCATGCCCAGAATTGGACAATGGTACACACTTGCAGACTATTGAAGGACCACAGGTGTATAAAATGAGAAACCAAGAAGTGAACAGAGAGAGAGAGAGAGAGACCTGGTGAACTGTCTTGGCAGAGAGCAGCAGGAAACCCTGCAAGACTGGAGGCAGCCGTGGTGGGACCAGAGGTGGAGCCGGAAAACACTGGCCTACATCCCCAAGCTGTGGGGGGCCTCTGATGCGAGGTGGGAGCAAACTGAGCTGCGGCAAGGCCAGAGCGAAGAGAGACGCTGTGTCCATCCTTGCAGAGGCAGAGGAGCTGCCTGCGACAGCCGAACTTCAGTCCACAGGCAAGTGGGGGTTTCGGAAACAGAAGCAGTAACTGGAGCAGAGTAGAAAATCAGCGAGAGCTTCCGGAGGAGGAAGCCGATGACCGGTGAGTGCTGGCGAAGTCACTCAGAGAATGGGGCGCTCGGGCGGGCTGCAAAAGCATAGAACAGCGCCGAAGGAATAAATGCTACAGTTACAGATGGATCTGTGATACTAAGTGAATGCAAGAAAGTCAAATTGCGTGAGGCACATTAAATACCAATATTGAATAACTAACTGAAAGAAAGTAGCAAATCTAGTCGAAGTAAGGACTCTGACTACAGAGTTGGGTTCAGTTTGAGAAACCATTTGTTTGTTGAATAGCAAACTGATTACACCCTAAAACCGTGCTTAAAGGACAGTAACCTACGTACTTGAAAGAAGCTATGCACAAAGGGGGAAACGGGCGTGAAGTGTGAATAAGGCCCTGAAATACAATGCTCTCAAACAACTGTCTAACAATCAAGAAATCGTAATACGCAAGGCAGACAAAGGAGGTGCCACAGTGATTCTAAATCGAACAGATTACGTAAGGGAATGCAATCGTCAATTTTTAGACCTAACATGCTATCAATTGCTTACAGAGGACCCCACACCACGCCTACTGAAAATGATTACCCATAAAGTCTTAAAAGCAAAAGAAAGAGGCTGGATCAGTCGGAAAGAATGTGACTTTCTCATCAAAGACAAACCTCAGATTCCACAATTTTACATTTTGCCAAAAATACATAAGGCGATGGTTAATCCACCAGGGAGACCAATAGTCTCGGGTGTGAACTCCGTCTTAGAACCCTTATCGCGATTTGCAGACAAATTTCTTCAACCAATGGTAAGGAAGATGACCTCGTTTGTACTGGACACCACGCAAATTATATCTGAAGTGGAATATTTGAATTTTGATCCACAAATCGAGATTTTGGTGGGGCTAGATGTAGTGGCTCTGTACACTAGCATTCCCCAACAATTGTCCTTGGAGGTGCTAGAAGAAAAACCTTTAAGAGACCATACTGTGAAAACCACCCCTGTTTCTTTCATCCTATGGTGTGCGGAAATGGCCATAGTGGAAAGCTACTTCCATTTCAATGGAGAATTTTTCAAACAGGTACAAGGAACAGCCATGGGCGCCACCCTGGCGCCGAGTGTGGCTAACTTATATATGGAGAGATTTGAGATGAATATCGCCATGAATGATTCCAATCCGTTTATGAGCCATATTAGAAAATGGCGACGATACATAGATGATATCTTTATTATCTGGACTGGCAATGAACAGGAACTGGAGCATTTCTTCAAGCGGATTAACCTGCAGAATGGATTCTTGAAATTCACACACCAATTTAGTACGACTTCTCTAGACTTTCTAGACATTACCATCTGTGTCGAACCCGAGACAAAAAACTGCACGTTAAACCATTTAACAAACCAACTGATAGAAACTCTCTGTTACATTACTCCAGCTTTCACCCCTGCCACGTACGCAACAATTTACCATTGGGCCAGTTTTTAAGGCTGAAAAGAAACAGCACTAACAGAATAGACTATCAGACAGAAGCAGCCAAAATGAAAGAAAAACTGGAAAACAGAGGCTATCCGAGAAAGATCACCCAGAACGCCTTGAAACGGGCAAATAACAACAATAGAGATGCCCTCCTAGAATATAGGACACAGAAAGAGACAAGTTAAAGACTCGTTTTTGTCAACACATACAACCATCTCTCGAATTGAATCAAAAGAATCATTGGTAAAAACTGGCACCTGTTGGAGAATTGTGATCATCCAATTGCAAGACCTATTATTGCTTTTAAAAGAAGTCGGAATGTTAAAGAACATCTTACCAGAAATGACATAAGTAAGAAACCGACGAAGCAAAAGACATTACCACAACAATGGGGGTTCCCAACATTGACGGGACACACACAGTGTGGAAACTGCCTATGCTGTCCCTCCACTTTTAATAGTACAGCAGTAGACATTGGCTTGCCGACCCTGTGGCAACAGAAAAGCTTCACAAACTGCAACTCCAATATGGTCATTTATGCAGTCTGGTGCCCTTGTAAAAAAATCTATGTGGGCAAAACTGATAGAAAAATCAAAATCCGGATTGGGGAACATAAAAGTTGCATAAGAAATAGGACTCGGAATGCACCCCTTTTAGACCATTGGATTGAGCATAACCATACGGTGGAAGATATCAGCTGGACAGTCCTATATAAACAGAGGTCAGGTATGGGCAGCAACAAAGATAAAAGAACCCTTTTGATGGGGTGGGAGACCTTCTTCCCACAACAAAGTCCTAAGGCTTTCTCTTCTAGAAGGTTCTGGCTAGGTTTCATTTTGTCACCTTACTGTGGCATATAAAGTTGAAGGTTTGGAGGGTGGGTCAGATTGCTGCAGTTTTTTCCAGGACGACGAAGTTGAATGTTTTCATTTCTGTCTTGCAAGACAAATAAAACAGTTTCTGCTACTTCTCTGATGTGTGAACCTGGTTTCTTTGACAATCTAGTGCATCAACCTGGACCAGTATTGCTCTGTGGAAGCACCACGAGCTTGTGGACCGCTTTCTCTCTAACACCTTCGGCATGCTGAACTGAGAGGTATTAAGTCCTATTTTCAAACTCCAGAGGGTGGTTGGGAGGAGACTGACTGTGAGTGGTGCTTTCTCATATTCACCCAGATGGGCCAATGGGCACGCTGGAACATTTTATGTTTACAAAGTACAATAGTTTAATATGGAACTATTTAGAGATGTGTTATGATCTGACATGGGAATATTGGCACAAAAGTTCCAGATCAAAGTTTCCTTTGATCTAGACCAGCTAGCCAATTTGAAGAGCTCATTGGAATCCAGAGAGCGAAAGGTTGGTTAGAAACAGTAGTTGGTCTAAGCCACCTGGTGAGAGATGGAACTCTTATACAATTGGGAGGTTAAAAGATTACAATTAAAGGCTTTGGGACCAAATTAAAAATCAAAAGAATAAAGCAGGGTTGTGAGATGAAATGGAGCTGGCACCCACCCTGCTTTACCCTCACTGGGTAAATGATATGCAGCATGAGAAATTGGCGAGGATATAAAAGATTTTTTCCCAAGTGTGTGAACAATGGTTCAGCAAGATGCACATGCGCCGATGTCCTGACTGCAGCACTCCAGAACATTCTAGCGAATGCCATGCTCTCAATGACTGTGGAATTACAGTGGCCTCTAAGTCTGATCTTCCAACAGCCCATGTCTGACGAATGAAGGACTGTCTCCCAATATCCTGATTTCAATGAGAAGTTGTTATAATCCCCCCTTATTTTTAAAAACTTTATTTGTTCTTGATTCTATTATATCAATAACAGAACCTTTACAAAAAACACAGTATCACAAAACATTACATTATACACTTATCAGAAAAGGGGGATAAGAACAGCATTCAGTAAACAATTGTTCGATAAAACATAGTAATAAAAACCTTTTTTCATAAAACTAGGTTAAACGGTCGAGCACAAGTAGTTCATATCAGTTGGTAGTTCATGTACTCGTGCATCATAGCCAATAAGACAAGATGGTACATAAATTCTTACATAAATAAAGATCTTTCGGGCGAAGATTCATAAAATGCCCCATAGGACATACTCAGATAACCAATGATTTAGTAGCAATTAATGGTTCACAGATTAGGTAATTCACAGAAAGGAAAACCGACATCAGAATTTCTTTAGACAGTGTTGGAAACATTGGTAATAGCATAGGTAGTTAATTCCTTTTCTATAAATTTAGAAAACCTCACTAAGGCATAGATCAAAGGTTTGTGCGTACCTTGCATCATTCTAACCCATAGGAATGTTAGACAGTCGATACATTGGACATTCACAAATTCCATAAGTAGAACCGTACGTATTTGCTTCAAATGAGGGCAGTATAGAATTAGATGCTTAAGAGATTCATTCGGTCCAGTGCAAGTGGGAAATCTACATTTGTTTATATCTACTAGCAGGTTGTTCTTATCCCAATTTGAAATCCTGTCTTTGGTATAAAGCAGATTAAATTTGAATCATAGGTAAACTTGTCGCGTGTGATTACAGGGAAATAAAGTTATATGATCATATCTTGGTAATCTCTTTTTTGTAAAAAGGTAATATTCCTTGTACAGTTTATATTTACCAGTTTGTTCGATCGTTACACGCCAATCAAGTTCAAATAGCTTTTTTTTAGCATGAGCAGGTCTGATGTGAACATCATCGACAGTTATGTGGGCCTCAGAATGGTGTGTATTTTGGTCTGGTATAAAGCTAGGGGAATCGTAGGCTTAGTTTCCATTGTTTTCCTCATACCAATGAATAGTGAATTTGGCCGAGGGTAAATCATTATTGCATAGTTCGTGAGTAGGCGCCATTTCCAACTAATGGATAGTGCTATCAGACCTAGCTCATATTTAAGGACCGCATTAGGCAGAGACATTGGAAGACACATAGCAGTTTTCAGAGAAGTACCTTGCAGTTGTTCTAGGATCGGACCCCTTTCACATAGACAGATATCTAGTGCATATAGAATCAACGTTTCAATTTTTAGCGTTAAAAACTCGATTACCAGAGTTAGTAAGAACTTACAGTATTTTGCGTGGATAAGTTTTAGCTGAGATGTTAGCGGTCTGATCTTGATTTTTAATATGTCAGACCACATTCTGATGGAGTTCTTCTCTGAAAGATGATATCCTAGATAGATCGTCTCTGTGATGGAGGGAATAGTAGTATCCATGATCGTCCATTGAAAGTTGCCAGCTTTGTTTCGATGCCCAAATTTCATCCGGGTTGGCCGGGTTGGGTGTTAAATTATGGGCAATCGCAAACTGTTCGAATAGACCTAATTTGAGTTGCAGGGGTGGGATCGAATAGAATGATGTCATCCGCAAAAGCGATCCATTTTAATTTCAGTAGGCCGATATTTACAGAAAACAGATTTCTTTTCTCCCAGTGTTTGTCAAGATCAGCGAGGAATAGATTGAAGAAAGTAGCAGCTAGATTGCAGCCTTGTTTCAACCCCAATTTAGTGGTAATCGGTTTTGTTGTTCGACCGTCGGATGTGATCTTGATTTTATGTGAGGTATTGGAATGTAATGCTATAAACCAGTATATTAGGACTGGAGGGATTCACATTGCAGTAAGTTTGATCCATAGTAAATTCCGTACCACGTTATCGAAGGCTGAAGACATATCGATAAGAGCAATGTAAACAGGATTTGCGGTTGTTTTTTTTGCTCCTGCAATGATAAATGCCATTATCATGGCATTAAGCGAGGTGCTCATCCCTTTCCTAAATCCTGTCTGGTATTTAGAATATAGTTCATTCATTTCAATGTGTTTTTCCAAATCATAGAGCAAGAGAGATGCAAACAATTTTGCTTCAGTATCGATAAGGGCAATGGGCCGGTAGTTCTGGGGCAGTGCGGGGTCACCTTTTTTGTATATCGGTATAATGTTAGCCGATAGCCAGGAGACCGGCACAAAGCCCTGATTTAAGATGGCCTGAAATTTAACTACTAGAATCTCGGCCCATAGATCGGCATCTGTTTGTACAGACAGGGCGGAAAGCCATCAGGACCAGCTGATTTGGAATAATTAAGTTTAGTAATGGCCCACTTCAGATCTGCAATTGTCCAGTTCAGACGCGGCAGGTCGTGATATGACAAAGGGCTGGGAAATAGATTCCGAAATTTAAGGGGGATCTGAAATTTTTGTGAGATGTAAGTGATCCAAGTAGATTCCGCTATGGAATTGCATGGTGATGATAATGCTTGATTGCAGTTTCTCTTGATTGTTCGCCAGATAGTCCGCGTATCATGTTCAATTATCGCCCTAATGAGTCTCTTAATATCTAATGAGTCTCTTAATAGTACCTTAATATTCTTGTATGCTTTAAATTTTGTTTGTAAGTGGACAAGATGCAGTTCCGCTGTATAAGATATCTTTCATGAGACAGTTCAAGTTTGCTCAGATGTCTGAGTGCCTTGTTTTTTTCACGTCTCCGTGCCTTGCACAGGGGGTCAAAGGGATGGAAATGTGTAGAGGTCGGGGCTTTCTTGCCAAAGGATCTTAAGGTAACACATATGACTTCAGCATATATTTTCTCAAGCTCACAGGTGGAGGTTCCCTTAATGATGTTGTAATTGGCAATGGCCTGCGTTACATGTTGTACGAAACGTTTACATAGGTCTTGTCTCCATCTAAGAGAAATTGATGGACGACCAATTTCAGTTAAGGCGGTAGAGTGGTCAACTGCCAATAAGGGACAGTTGAGTTTCACCTTGCCCAATAGTTGGGCATGGTATCCGTAGGTAATCGTTTTGATTCTTAACGGGGATGATATTAGCAGCAGGTTTGAGACGCAAATATGAAGTCGATCGTTGAGGATTTTGAATCTCTTGACCATGTGGTCCAAACAGATTTTTGATTTGGTGCAATGATATCTAAGTCCCAATCCCTTAGGAAATTCCTCCATGTTGCACCTCTGCGTTTAGATAGTGGATTGATTTTTGAGCCCCTTGATTCTTCATTTATCCGGCAGTCACAGTTGAAGTCGCCGCCTAGAATTATTTCAGCATCTTGGTATTCATGGGTAGTAAGTTCGAGACAGGTCTCGACTGTGTCAATCATCTCTTTGATTGGAGTATTCGCAGGATTCCAATAAATCGTAATTACGATAAGGTGGCGATATTTATTAGTGTTTGTAGTTAGTAATATCGCTAATACATTGTGTGTTTTCCAGATGATTTTGGATCTAAACATTAGGGCGTTATCTACTGCTATCAAGACGCCTCCAGATGGTCGGCCAGACGAGGATCTTATGGCTGGTGTGGAGAAAGAGGTATAATCAGGCAACGTAAGAGAGGAGGTTTTCATTGTTTCTTGTATCAGCAATATTGCAGGACGATTGAGAGAATCCAGGGTTGAGAGCGATTTCATAAGATTGACATAGCCACAAGAGTTCCAAGACTGAAAGGTGAGATGGCTATTTGTGGACGGCTACGATATCATGGCAGAATCCTTTGGTTTTAGAATCGAATT
This sequence comes from Ambystoma mexicanum, assembly GCF_040938575.1. Classification (NCBI taxonomy): domain Eukaryota; kingdom Metazoa; phylum Chordata; class Amphibia; order Caudata; family Ambystomatidae; genus Ambystoma; species Ambystoma mexicanum. The sequence goes on from NC_090921.1 coordinate 188,868,102, forward strand.
GAGCATGGGAGCTAGCCATGGAAGGCCTTGAGAAATGGCCACTTTATTTAATAGTTCATTGATGATTCCGTTTTCCTCATCGTTGAGATTCCTAATCAAGGGTGAATGCGATTGGAGAGTGACATCTTGCAGGCATTTATACTGAATAAAAATCTTTGCTTCCTGTTCATTTAGAATAGAGTTTAGGGAGAGACCTTCCTCTTTAATTGCATCCCTATTGAACCATAAATATTTCAAGGCAGCTTTGGAGGTCAAGTAACACACAGCGCGATAGGTGTTTTCAATTGATAATGAAACTCTGAGAATGTCTTCTGTTTTGAACATTCGCAGTTGAGGAATTCGAGTAAAGAGTGTTAGGAGGAATGCACGATTGATGTGATTTTTCCCAACAGCTTCGCGATTTCCTTCTAATCCTAGTAGGTGGTGCTTTTCTACAATAGTTTCTTTATTTCTGTCAGTAACGTGATCCAAAGATTTTGTTTGAGTGTCCAAGGTATTAGAGAAGGAGGTCACTGTTGTTTCAGAGCAGGTCATGTTGGAGATTATTAATTTATTATCTGATACGGCTTTCGAAGATCCCTCATGAAGTTCTTTTTGCAAAGTCTTGAGGATGTCATGATAATTTAGCACCACAGAGTTAGGTGCTTCTGGAAAAGATTTGCATAAAGCAGGGCCATGTACTGATATGCGATTGTGATCATCAGAGAGTACATTGTCGCTGGGCATTTCGTGAGAACTTGAAGGCGCAGAAATTGGTTCTGCGAAAGACAATGCTGTTAAGGTGCATTCCTTGCACCGTCCATTGGTTATTATCATCGGGCGGGGCACGCTGGGGGGATCAGTTTTTTTTGGAGTAACTGATTGAGTGAGTTGGTTCATTTAAGCAAGCTTCGCTATATGTTTTTTCTATTAGGGCAGCAGATGTGTCCAGAAGTGATATGTCCTCGAGACGGGTAGTGCGGCTTCTGCCACATGTTGGAAAATAATTGGCTAGATTTGTTTTGGTTCCAATTGGTTGTGCCGTTGACTGCTTGTTTGATGACTTTGAGGGTGGTGGCTGAATTTTTGTCATCGCAGTGATTTTTTTATTTCCTGCTCTTGTTGGTGTTATCTTTTCAAAGTGGTCTGCGTGATCAATTTCCGATTGCTTGGTGTCCAGCTCAGCCAGGACAATGTGTTTAGCCGAATTCGACTTGTCATTCAGCTTAGGAGTTTGTTTGATGTTACTTACATTTTTAGGTAAGTTAGAGCTAAAGTTTATCGCCAGGATTAGGGCTTCTTGGCTTTCTTTTGTGAGTTGTTGTAAATCGATATGGTCTTCATCAGATGTGGTTCTATTGATGGTGGCCATAGAAGAGTCGGCTACCTTCTTTTGCCGGTTCGAACATTTTAACAGGGCTTCCTCGCGCCTTTTGGCATACCTTTTAATAGCTCTTTGGTGTAATTTTTTAGCTCTCTCCGAGACATAAAACCAGTATTTTCTTCGGTGGCCGGTTGATCGTTAGCATCCGTCTTCATTTGTTCGAGTGCTTTAATCAGTTCGGCCGGGCTGTCAGGACAGTTGTTAGCATGACTAGAATTCGGCGCATATAGCGCTAAGATGGTATTCATTTTTTCCATTGCTGATTTTAGGTCGTGTAACTCATTTTGGCAATCACACACAAGGGGCTTCGAATGAGCCCCTGAGATAGGAGGGGACATAGAAGTAGGTTTGAGGCAACATTGGATATTTTTGTTTTTAGAGGTTGGCTGAGGCGTAGGTTTGTGTTCTGAAGCCAGCTCTTCTCTAAGATTTTTTTTTTTTTTTGAACTTTGGTTTTATTAGCATTTTCATAAACAAACTTTGGGGCACCAAACGCATTCACATGAAATCAAGAAACAGGCCCGAGGGCCTCCGCCCTCCCACCCCCACCACCCCAATGCAATCCCACCCCCCTAAATAAAAAAAAAAAAAAAAAAAAATAAAAAAAAAAAAAGAAAAACCCCACATCGGGGCTTTGAAAAACGAGCTTTCTTAGTCTGGAGCTTGGAAGCGAGCTTGAGCGTTGACTTCTAATTAGGCTGTTTTCCGTCTGCCGGTTCCCGGGCCCTGGGCACCCACACCCTTCCCAGTTCCTTGATACGGATCAATGGACATCCCATCCCCAAATCTGTTGCACCCCGTACCAGTTCGCTTGAAAGGAGGCCGAGTCATTGTTCACCATTGCCGTCAGTTTGTCCATCAAGAACATGTTTTTGACCTTCTGTAGCCATTCCACCTTGGAGGGAGTTTCTGGGCTCTTCCACTTTTGGGCGAGGTCGACCCTGCCCGCTCGTAGCATTGTTTCCCACATTCTAGGGTACCTCATTGTGTCCGTGTCCTCTGGGGGGAGGCCCAGCAGCATGGTCAGAGGGTTCTGGGGGAGCACTTCCTCCGAGATTTCAGCGATCCAGCCCCTTACCTCCTCCCAATATACCTGTACCTTCGGGCAGTGCCACAACATGTGTGCCCTCGAACCAACCTGGTCGCAACCCCTTGGGCATGCTGGGGAAACACCTGGGAACATTTTTGACAACTTTGCAGGGTCTCTGTGCCATCCCTGGAGGATTTTAAGATTATGTTCCATATCCGCGGTAAATAAATTCCCGTGGAAGGCTATTTTAAAGATCCTGGACCAGGCGTCCTCCGAGATCTCTTCCCCTGCCAACTCGTTCCAAAAAGAGCGGAACCGCCTCCTCTCCCCCAAATTGACAGTGTTCAAAATTTTATACACCCCTGAAACCGCCCCCTTCCTAGAAGACGCTGTATCAAGAAATTTCTCAAAGGGGGTCAGTTGTCTCTTCAAGTCTTGGCCCCAGGCCTGGTCACATAGGATGCCCTTCAAGCGGAGATATTCGAAGATGGATAGTGACCCCTGACCAAGAGCGTCCCTCAATTCCTCGTATGTTAGGAATTCCCCCTCCCTGAACATCTGCCCTGCCCATTCCAACCCCGAGTCGGACCAGGACTGTGCACAGCGGAACCCCCTACTGCCCAGCTTGAGGGGTTGGCTCCATAGAGAGGACATTGGGGACGGCCATGACGTTAAGCGTGCTGTCTGGGGGCCCTCCCGCCAGATTGCCCATAGAACGCCTAATGTCCGGTGGGACTTCAGTCTATTCGGGATAAATTTTCGCGGGGCCCATAAAAGGTCCCGGACCTTTAGTGGATGGGTATCCATGTCTTCCAGATAGGACCAGTATGTGCCCAGCCCCTCTTTCATATGCTCCAGGAGGACACGTAACTGGGCGGCGCGATAGTAGAGTTGGAAATCTGGCAACCCGAACCCTCCCTCCTCCCTGGGTAAAGTCAGGACAGTTTTTGCGGTTCTCGGTGTCCTACCCTGCCATAGAAACTCGCCGACCGCGTTTTGGAGGACCCTGAAGGTCTGGTCAGGGACGACCGCGGGAAGAGAGGTAAAGAGATACAACAACCGTGGAAGAATGTTCATCTTGACTGCCGTCATGCGGCCGTACCAGGACAGGATCATGGAGCCCCATCTCCTCAGGTCTGCCGTGATCCCCACCATCACGGGGTCGTAATTAATAGGGGCAAGATTGGAAAGGTCCCTGGGGAGGAGAACACCTAGGTATCGGATGGCGGTTTTCCCCACTGTTATCCCCTCCAACCTGTCCAGGGAGTCCAAACCTGGGTCTAGTGTTCTCATGGGGAGGAGGACCGATTTGGATGCGTTAATTTTGAGCCCTGAGAAGCGCCCAAATGTGGCCATCAGAGACAAGAGGGGGGGGAGCGAAAGCCGCGGGTCTACCAGGTAGGCCAGGATATCATCTGCGAACAGGGATAGCTTAAATTCCACCTCACCTCTCTTGATCCCCTTGATATCTCTATGAGCTCTGATTGCGATGGCCAGGGGCTCCATTGCAAGAACGTAAATTAAGGGGGAAAGCGGACATCCCTGCCTGGTTCCCCGCGAGAGGGAGAACGGATCCGATAGCCTGCCGTTCACCTGAACCCTAGCCTTCGGGGCCCTGTATAGTGCAGCCACCCAGTCCTGGATTTGTGGCCCAAAGCCCATTCTCTGGAGGGTGAGTGCCATAAATCTCCATTCGACCCTGTCGAACGCCTTTTCAGAGTCCAAAGATAGGACGCTCGCGTTAAGGTCCGCCCTCTGTGCATGGTGGATCAAATCTATAGTTTTTCGAATGTTGTCTGAACCCTGACGACCCCCTATGAAACCCACTTGGTCTCCGTGGACTAGCTTCGGCAGGACCCCCTCTATCCGCCTCCCAATCACCTTGGCCAGGATCTTCACGTCAGTATTCAACAGAGAAATCGGGTGGTAGGAGGTACACTCCGAGGGGTCCCTACCGTCCTTGGGGAGCACCACTATGATCGCCTCCATCATGGAGTCCGGGAGAAGGCCTCCCTCCAGCACTGCGTTGAACACCTTTACCAGATACGGGGCCAGGGTAGAACGGAACCTTTTGTAGAAGGCTACTGAGTAGCCATCCTCTCCCGGTGAGGTACCCCCCTTCATGCCGCTAATCACTCGCTCCACCTCATCCTCGGTCACCGGGCCCTCCAACCCCGCCGCCATTTCCCTGGAAAGGGCTGGGATCTGTATAGAATCTAGGAACCCCTCGATTTCCTCCTCATCCCCATTATATTCGGACGAGTATAGTTTTTCATAATATCTGCGGAATGCCTCTCCTATGTGGGATGCATCATGGCCTAATTTCCCCTCCTCATTTTTAACTGCTCTCACCATTTTACTTCTCTGGACCTCTCGCAGCTTCCAGGCTAAGATCCTGTCCGCCCTGTCCCCCTTCTCATAGTACCTCTGTCTGACCAGCTGGAGACTTCTTTCGGTTTTTTGGAGGAGGAGTTCCTTCAACTGGAGCCTGTAGTCGGCCAGGGCGGCCATCCTGTCGCCATCTAAGGGCTCCGCAGGGGAGCCCCCTGGTTGAAATTGGGCGATTTTCTCCCTCAGGCGCCTTTCCTGGACGGCCCTTACCCTCTTTTCCCGTGCTCCTATTTTGATCAGGACTCCTCGCAAGGTGGCCTTGAAGGCGTCCCAAAGGGTGTGTAGTCCTACCTCCCCATTGTTGTTAAACTCAAAGAATTCAGTGATTGCCTCTAATATCTCCTGCGCTAGTACCTCATCTTTTAGTAGAAAGTCATTGCACTTCCATCTCCCCCCGCGGTCACTCAGCCCTTCCCTCGCTATCGTAATCCTGACTAGGTCGTGGTCAGACCAGGGGACCGGGTCAACCCTGTAGCCAGATATAGATGAGAACAGGGATTCGTCCACCAAGATGTAATCTATTCTGGAAAACGATGTGTGGATTGCTGAATAGTACGTAAAGGAGGGGGTCTCGGATCTGGGGGTTGGGATCGTGTCTACCAAGCCTAATTCCGAATTGACCCTCTGGAAAGTTCGGGCCATGATTTCATCTGCTGCCCTAGGGATCTGGGGGCCTGTTCTTTTCCTGTCCCGGATTGGGTCCAGGACCATGTTAAAATCCCCACCCACCACCACCGTGCCGTAAACAAACAGCTTTAGTTTATCCCTCATCTCCTCCCAGAACTGAGCTTGGCCTTCGTTTGGACCATAGATGACCGCCAGGGTGAGTGGGGCCCCCTGCAGGGTTCCCCGGACTAGCAGGTATCGGCCCCCCGGGTCTTTCAGTATGGTTTCTTTTTCGAAGTTGACTCCTCTAGCTAGTAGTATAGCCACTCCTCGTTTCTTGCCCTTGTGGGAAGCGCTGAAGACCTCCCCGATCCCACCTCCCCTCAATTTGGGTTCCTTCCCCAGAGGCCAGTGGGTCTCTTGCAAGAAGAGGATGTCGAGCTTGGCTCTTCGGAACTCCCTACTAACCAGGGATCTTTTTGTGGGAGAATTTAAGCCCCGAACATTGAGGGAGCCCACACCCAGGGCAGGCAGACCCTCAGCCATAATTTAAGAAATCTTCCCTCACGATCAACGACTCAGTGATGCTCATTCCCGAATGCTCCTTGAATTGTGCTCTGAACTCCCCTCTTCCCACCACCCTTCCCACCCCGGCGGGCATGAAACGAAACCCCAACTGCCCCCCAACCCCAACTCCAAACTGAACCCCCTCAACTTTCGTGTACCCCACCTCCCCCCTCCCCGGCGTCCAGCCAAATAGTTCTGCCAGCACTGGCTTTTGGCCGAACCACCAGCCTGCCCCCTGCGGCCAGGCTAATCGCCCCTGAAGCTGTTCCTCTTGAGCCCCCCCAACCCTCCCACGGCTGCACTCCTTTTTATGAGACCCATATACTTGCTGTTCGTGGGGATGCAGTTAAAGAGTGAACCTCCGACTCCGCGAGTGCCATTTTGGATCATAACAGATCGAGTCCGTTCTCAGTCCTCGGAATCGTTCCGCCCGCCTTCTTTTGCTGGCGATGGGGTGTTCATTTTCCTGAATTTGCGCGTCCCGGTTCTCTTTCTCCTGTCCCTCGGCGGGCCGGGGTCACCGGGTCCGCCTCCCCCTGGGCCCGATGGGCCCCTCCGGGGGTTCGTGTCCACCACGTATTCCTGGATCGCACCACGGATGTCTCCTTCTGTAATCAGGGTCGATCTTTGGCCCATGTATTCGAATGTCAGGGAGAAGGGATAGCCCCATCTGTAGCGTATCCCTTTATCCTTTAGCAGCTGCGTGAGGGGGCGGCACATTCTCCGCTTAGCCAATGTGTATGCGGAGAGGTCCTGGTATATGGAAATCTGGGCATTATTATAGGTGATTTCTCGTGCCTTCCTGGCCTCCTCCAGCACTTTAGTCTTTTCGGAGTTGTAGTGGAACCGGGCCAAGATCGAACGGGGGCCCCCCGCTCTGCCCCCCCGCCCTGTGCACTCTGTCGAACGTAGGCTCTGTAGTCATCTCCTCCGCAAACAGGAGAGTGATGATGTCCCGCACCGCTCTGGTGACGTCCCTCTCCGTTTCCCCCTCCATTTCGGGCACTCCGAAAATCCTGAGGTTGTTCCTCCTCTCCCAATTCTCGAAATCGTCCATCTGGCGGGCTCTCTCCTCGTCCCTCTTTTCGAGGGCTTCTAGCCTCATGTTGAGTTGAATCTCTTGGGGTGCCGAGGTTGTTTGCTGCATCTCGACCTGGTGCAATCTGTCTTCGATATTTTCCACCCTTTGGTCAATTTTTTCAAACTTCTGTGCAATGTCGGTGCGCATGTCTCTGATTTCTTGTAAGATTGAGGCGAAGCCCCTTTCCATGGCTGAGGAGGAGGGGGCTGAGTCTTCCGACTGGGCCATGGTTCTTTTCCGACTTGTGCCTTCGTCGCCTTTTTTGCCCTCCTGGAAGCGATATACCTGCAAGGACTCCCGCCAGCTCATCGGGTGTCTTCCTGTAGTCCACTGTCTGGGCCTCAATGTCCCTGGCGGGGGGGTGAGGCCGTTCTCCTGGGGACGTCTGCGGGGGGGCCCCCGGGACCAAGGCACTGCCCACCGGGGCAGACCCGTCCCGGGCCGGCACCAGCCGGGGTTGTAGAGTGTTGCACGTTGTAGGGGGGGGGCGGGCACACACCCCACCGTCACCTGGTGGGGGCCTCACACCCCGTCCAAACACCTCGTGGGGGGTCGGGGCCTTTGCTGGGTACCCCTTGGAAGGACGTCGGGAGCCCTGTAGCCCATAGGGCTGGTGTCGAGGATATCTTTGAGTCAGCAGGGGGGGGAAGGGCGTTCCAGGACCAGTGGTGGCCTGGCTGTTTGTCCGTGTCCTTTTGTTTTGTTTCTTTCTTCTCTCTTCTCTTCTTACTTGGTTTTTTTTTTTTCCCCTTTCTTTTCCCTTCTTTTCTCTTTCTCCTCTTTTTTTCTCTTTTTTCCCCTTTCTCTTTCTTCCCCCCCTTTCCCCTCTTCCCTTTTGATTCCCCCTCCTGGGGGTGGGGGTGGAGGGGCACCCCCGGGCGGGCACACGCCCCGCCTGCGACCAGCGGGGGCCTCACACCCAAGTGACCCCTTGTCCGTTGGTGTTATTGTGTTGGGGGGGGGGGGCCGTGCCTCCGGCGCGCTCCGGGGTTCCGCACGCCCGCGGGGAGCGGTCCCCGGGCCTCCCCCGGCTCTGCTGCCTCACCTCTGCCGTTGGGCTGTGGCCGCCTGCGTCCGAAGATCCAGGGGGGAGGGAGGGCCCGGCCCACGCCGTCTGCCTCGATCACTCCTCGTGGGCATGGGGGGGGCGCCGGTCCCCAGAGCCCGCCTCAGGCCCCCGGGCTCCGGGCGGGTCACGCCGTCTTCTCCTCGGGGGCGAGCCTCCCGGACGTGACCAGCCGGGCCGGGGAGAAGCGCGCGGTGAGGCGGGGGCTCATCCCCCGGACCGCGGCGGTGTCCCCGGGCCGATGCCGACCCGTTCCCCGCCTCTGGTCGGGGAGAAGGGTAGTCGAGGGGGGGGGAGGGCGGGCCGGGCTATGGGCCTGCCAGGCCGCGGGAAGGGTCTGCTTCTCCTCCTGCTCCGCGGCCTTCCAAGCCGCACTCCTCACCCGGTGCGGGGAGTCCCGGATCCGGATCCTCCGTCTCCCGGGGGTCTCTAAGGCCGCTCCTTCGCCCAGGAGGTGCTCGGGGGGGGGCGCCCGGCGGAATCGTTGGAGTGGGCCCGCCGGGGGGGTTGGGGGGGCTCAATCCCTTGCCAAAGCCCGGCCACAGCGGGAGCTCCATTGCCTGTGCGCCCCCTGGTGGCCTCCCTCTAAGATTTTTTAATGTTTCTGCAGCCATGATGAACCCTTCAATACGGTCCATTTTTGAAGACATATGTGAGAGCATTGCTTTAGTCTCCTTTAACTCAAGATGAGTCAGATCGTGGCCTTTGTCCAAGAGATCTTGGATTCGAATGATCACTGGAAAGGTGTTTGGAGAATGAGGCATCGGGTCTTCTCTTTGGCTCACATCAGCAGGGGGTTGTGATTGGAAGATTTTAGCATGCATATCTTCGTAATCCGGAGAGTAGGAGATTTGAGATGGAGGGCGTTCTTTATTGATGCCATCGACACATTCAATGCTCACATCCATGAGGCTTTTGGAAGGCTTGGGTAGATGTGAATGGAAGGACATGCGCTTCTTTACTGAATTAAATACAACTGGGGTTAGCGTGCCAATGGAACGACATACTGCTTGGTCTAGGGCTTCCATTTTCTCCATAGTTATCTCAAATTGCCTTTTGTCAGTTTCAAGCGCCAAGGGTGACTCCGAGCAGCTTCTGAAGTCATCAATAGCTTTGCGTATTTCGGGGCTCATCGAACCAGTTGGTGCAAGAGACTCATGGGATGCAAGAGCTGGGATGTGAGTTGGAATGTGAGGACTACTTTGAGCATGGACTTGCGCTGCGTGGGAGGCATTGAGGAGCGTCGGCATATCTTCTTTGGGCAGACATGACACCTGAGCTTCTACGGGGAACGGCTCAATATATGAGGTTTTCCCATGGCATATTAGGGAGTCAATACTCGTCGCAGAAAACAAGTGGGAAGTATCCAACTTAGGTTTTATGCTTCTCAGACCGCTAGCCATATTTTGCTGATGTGAAGAAGCAACACTACTATTTAAAAAAAAAATCTTTTTTGTAAAGATGATTAGTATAACCTAGTTGGAGGTGTGAGGTTTATAGTAGGGCTTACTCGTATATGAATCAGAATAAATGCGGCAGCAGGTAGCGCATGTAAATTAAACAATAACCGTGCAAGAGAAAAGGGATTAAGGATTGGAGCAGAATAATAACCAAACAGAGCAGTGAGTTATGCAAAATAAACAAATAGAGGGTTGCGTCCCCGTTACCTGGTGTAAAGAAGTTAGGAGCAACTAGCTACGAGCTAACAGCAAACAGCGCTACTTAATGCACGTACTTAATGCGCGCAGGAAGCAGATTATGTACACTTCTGGGTTTGTGGGGCGGGGGCTAATAAATAATAAGAAAAAAACAAAGTAATATATACTTATAAGTGAGTGAGTAAATGTCAATGGTGGAGGTATAATGGAATATATACCAAAGTCAGGCAATCCAAGCGTCTAGAGCACGAAGGGCATCAGGGCAGGCCAGCAAACAGCGCTACTTATACCGTGTACTTTATGCGCGCGCGCAAATGCATGCAGGAAGCAGATTATGTACACTTCTGGGTTCGGGGGGCGGGGCCAACTAAATAATAAGAAAAAAACAAAATATATAAGTAATATATACTTATAAGTGAGTGAGTAAATGTCAATGGTGGAGGTATAATGGAATATATACCAAAGTCAGGCAATCCAGGCAATCCAAGCGTCTTGAGCACGTAGGGCAGGCCAGCAAACAGCGCTACTTATACCGTGTACTTAATGCACGCGCGCAAAAGCATGCAGGAAGCAGATTATGTACACTTCCGGGTTCGGGTGGCGGGGCCAACAAAGTCAGGCAATCCAAGCGTCTTGAGCACGTAGGGCAATCCCCTTATCACCATTCAGAACCTTGAACATAAGATTTAAAAATGTGGAAAAGTGTACACTCTTCAATGCATATTTTTGTTGTAGTTGACCGCCAATAAGTAGACAAGAAAATCTTCTCTGAAGATTCTTATTTTTGCTGACCTCAGTAGGCAGCACTATCAACTTGATTAACACAATTTAACGTAGACCCCTCAAGTGCCACAAAGTTAATTTCTCCTTCTTCCAGCTCTGAGGTAGCAACTAGAATCACCTGCTGGTGACTGTTTCTCTCTGCCTCTCTTCTCTTAGCCGTCCCTTCTCTCCACTGTGCCCGCTCCCTCCAACCACATTCAAATTCCTTATTTATTTTAGCCGCCCGCTCCCCCAGCCGCATTTACTTATTTATTTTAGACGACTGCTCCCCCAGCTGCATTTATTTATTTTTCCAGATCTCCCCTGGCCCACCCAGTCCCGCCTCCCTCCTCATGCCCAAACCTGGGTGAAAAGGCCTGCACAGGCCCAAGTAGACGGAACAGCTAGGCTGCTGCGGAAGGGATCCAGTGCTGGAGGTGACCTCTGCGTACGAGGAGGGGAAGACCCGGACGGCCCTGGTTGATCTGCCTGCCGCGTCACGACGCTTGTACGATTCGCACAAGCCCTGCTGCCCGCCCACCTAATCCTGAGGGATGGAGCAACCTGACGCCTGATGTCCCCATGGGCTGCCTGATACGTCTGTACCCCGGCCCCTCCTTTGCAGCTGGTGAGGCGAGCCCACACTTCACCCCTGCGCCTTGCCTGTTCTCGGCCCTGGAGTGGAGAAACCGCACGTTACATTGGCAGATCAGCGCTGGGTGCTGCGGCCCGACATGCAGCTGAGCAGTATCCGGGTGACAGCGATTCGAAGGTGAGGAGCACCTCCCCGCCACCCCTGCCATATAGTGCATACCCCAGAGGGATTAAAAGTATGCTGGAAGGCCCCCGGGGCCCCTGGTTGTAATATGCTGACATTAACAGGGCAGGGAGAACCCAATGCAACAAAGGGAACAACGTGGGTCCCCCTTCCTCTTTACAACTGAGCCTCAGTGGCGGCCCACAGACATCCAGCGTGGATGTGGAGCTCCCACATTGTTAAGGAATAGATAGGCACCTTTGCAGCGGGAGACCACGGCCTTGCAACCACTTTGCCACTGGGACCCCTGAGGCGGGCCATAGAATATCCTATACAGTGGAGGTGCTTCCCCATAGTGGGAGAGGAGACCTGCTACCTCTCGGCCTGTGAACTATCCCTGGCCCTACCCATACTGGTTGCCTGAACCCCGAAACTGGACCCTTATATTTCAACATGACTAAAGGAGCAGGCAGGGGACAAAAATCCGGAGCTATGGACACAAGATCCACTCTCAGGGGTGAGGAGGGACAACCAATCCAATCCAAGTCCAACCTGACCCGGCCCTCCCGGTCCCCAGACCCTCACATCCACCAGATCTGACAAGCATGATGGAAGCAATGGCGAAAGGATTCGCCGCTGTGCACGAAAAGCTTGATGACATAACGGCAAATGTGGTGTCCATGCGCTACCAATTGACTCAGGAAGGGGCCCAGATCATTGAGGCAGAGGCAAGGATAGGTGCCACTGAAGACAATGTGCATGCCCTCCAGGATACAGTGGCTACCTTAACCAGAGACATGAAATATGTCAAAAACAAATGTGATGATCTCGAATCGTGCTCAGGAAGAAATAACACCCGTATAGTGGGGGTCTCGGAGGACACCCTAACTGGAAGCATGGAATTGGCAGTGGAAAACTTGCTCAAAGACCTTCTGGATCACCCAGAACTTTCCCCCTTCTTTGCTATGGAACACGTCCACCGCGCTTTGGCCCCCAGACCCAAACCAGGTGACTTTCCCAGGCCCATCATTGAGAAAATATTGAGTTACCGAGACTGAGATCACATGCTGCGATTAGCCAGAGAGAAGAAAGAACTAAGATTAGGATCCCAAACCATTATTATGTTCACAGACCTTTCACTCCCCGTGCAGCATGAGTGCTGACAATTTATTGGTGTAAAGAAAATGTTCTGTGAGCATAACATACAATATGCTATGTTGTTTCCAGTGCGACTGAAGCTCCAACTCCGGGGTAAACTCTGTTTTTTCACAGTTCCAAGCGAAGCTGTGAAGTCTATTGAAGCTCAGAGCCCCATAAACAATCCCATTGCTAATCCTGCTGAGTGGGATTCATTGCCCAGTGTCACATTTGAAAATCTCAGATTTAACACGAGTTGTTAGTAGTGAACTACGTGTATCCACCGCCAATTACTCTATACATAAAAGATGTCACATCCTTAGTTAATGTTAAGTGCTGTGCGGCAACACTGAGCCCCATTGCAGTTGCTTTGTGCATTTGAAGGAAGTACGCCCCGTTGGGTCCTGTTGGTACGAGTGTGTAATTGGGGAGAGGGAGGGCTCTGTACACTGCAAGGTTGTGGGGGCAGTGAGGGTGAGGGAAGGGGGAAGCTGGCCTTGTCCTATAGATTGTATGGCTGTGCGCCAGTTGCGCAGTTCTGGTGAGTTGGGGGGGAGGAAATACTTTGATATGACACAACAGCTGAAAATAATTGTACTGGAATGTCTGTGGGCTATGGAATTTCACTAAAACACAGAGGGTGATGTCCTATTTACAGAGACATAGGGAAAATGTTATACTCTTGCAGGAGACACGTGCGAAAGAAAGAATATGCCGTAAATTTGCCCCTACATAGGGGAAGAATAGATATTTTACCTCTGACTCCTCGCAGTCTAGAGAAGTCATGATACTTATACATAAGGCCCTAAAATGTGTTGAAAAAAAAGTCCACATCGACCAGGAGGGGAGGTACGTGCTGGTTCATTGTGTCCTTGAAGGAACCAAACTAGTCTAGCAAACACTTATTGCCCCAACACTGACTCTCCTGAGTTTTTGAACTTATTGGAGGGATCATATCAGGGTACTGCGGAATACCTGTATTATGGGGGGGAGGACATGAATCTGATTCTAGATCGAGCACTAGATGGAACAAATGTATCACCCAGGCCCCAACCCAAAGCTGCCTGGCGACTGCTGTCCCTTACGCAAACACTAGCCGGTGCACGCCACACCCGCAGACGAGGGAATATACCTTTTATTCCTCAGTGCATGATATGTCTTCCCGGATCGATATATTCTTGATATCCAGCTCACTAATGGGGAAAGTATTGGACGTCGACATAGTAACATTGCACATTGTCGGACCACTCCCCGGTGACACTAACAATGAGATTGGGCAGGAGTAACACAGGTTGCGCTTGGAGATTTAAATCAGTAGCATTAAAGGATGTAGTGTTCCGAGTGGAGATTAAGGCTGACATTGAGACCTTTTTCAACTGTAATTCGGTCGATGCCACCTCCCTAGGTACTAGATGGCAGGCCTATAAAGTCTGTATTAGAGGTATGGCAATATCAATTGAAACTGGAGCTCAAAATTATTAGGGGTGACCTGGAGAAATCTGAAGCTGCTCTTAAAAGGCTTGAGATTAAATATTCCCGTTCCTCAGATCCCCAGTTGCTGCTACAAAATCGGATGGAATCGGAAACATTTGAGGCACATGCTCAGAGGGAAATTCGCTACTCCTCCCCCCCCACAGGCGGCCAGAAAATACAGGGTAGGAGACAGACCAGGTAGAACACTGGCGAGACTAGTTCAGACAGAGAGAGGGCGGGCCCAGGTGGATTGTATTCTGGATGAACAGGGTAACACTAAATGGACGGATGTAGATGTGGTTGGGATATTCCGTGATTTTTACCAAATCCTATACACTGCGGCACCCCCACGTGGGGAACAGGCCATTCATTAATTGTTGGAAAATATCCCATTATCACGTCTTAATGCTCAGACAAGGGAAAGCCTCGAGGCCCCCATCACGCTTGAAGAAATCATGACGGTAATTGTCAGCTTACCCAAGGGGAAAGCTCCAGACCCAGATGGTCTCACTACAGAGTTCTATCAGGAATGGTGGCTCCCAAACTCCTTGGGGTATGGGAAGAGTCTCTTAGTAATTCTCTCCTACTTGAGTCACTTCGGGAGGCTTTGATCACAATACTCCTAAAACCAGATAAGCCTAGCAATGAGTGTGGCTCTTATTGGCCCCTTTCGCTCATGAAACGCAACACCAAAATCCATGCTATGGTTCTGGCTAACCGCCTTCTCCCATTGATGCCATTGAGATTAAGCCGGGTTTGTTCCTGTAAGGTCTATGGATCTCAATATTAGGCTGCTGTTTGACATTATGGCTAGAATAGACCCAGAAGCTAATGATTTTGCAGTGTCTATTGATGCCCAACTGGCCTTCGATATGGTATTGGTGGAAAATATTTACTAGTGGTGCTAAAGAAGATGGGAATGGGTCCGAACATGATACAATATATTAAATTACTATATACACAGCCATTGGCCAGAGTGCTAGCTAAATCATGCACATCTGAACAGTTCTGACGGGGAAGAAGCACCCCTCAGGGTTGTCCCGTCTCCCCTATCCTTTTCGCCCTCACCATTGAGCCCATGGCGGATTGTATCTGAGAGCGCCACTGGCAACGTGGTATCCGCTAGCCTGGCCCTCGTGAAATAATCTCCCTATATGCTGACTATGTGATGTTATATGTTAGAGACACATTAATCTGGACCCTATCCTCCATGACATAAAACGTATTGGCGAATTCTCCGGCTTCACCATAATTCTTTTCTAAATCAGAGCTCTTTCCACTTACAGATAATACACTCGTAAGACACGGTGCCTTCCCTCTCCGGTGGTACCCCGACCACATTAAATGTCATGGGGTGATGGTCTCCAGAAAATGCTCCTCCTTGTTACGTGACAATTATGATTCAGCCTTGACCTACGTGGAAAACAAACTCAATAGATGGAAATCTCTCCCACTGTCCGCCGTTGCCAAACTTTCCTTGATCAAAATGACAATACTATATAAGATGTTATATATGTTCATCAATGTCCCGGCATGGCCAGGGAAGCCTTATTTTCCCAAGATGCAAGGTCTATTTGTAGAATTCGTGTGGCACTCAGGAGCGGTACGGAAGAAGTGTGCGGAGATGACCTTCCCATATGAGAAGGGAGGGTTCTTAGCCCCACATCTGGAACTATATTGGATAGCTGCCCAGGCCTAGTTTGCCACATTTTGGTATGTGTCGGAGCAACCCCCACCTCATGTTAAGCTAGAAGCATTAGCAGCGGGTTGCTCAGATCTTAGGGCATTGCTACTGGACCAATCCTACAAAGACAACTGCCCATATGATCCAGTCGTCTCTACGATGAAAGCTTGGTGGGCAATATTTGCCCTCACAGGGGCCGGCCGACCTTATTATCGATGGCACCCGTTGTGGAGGTTCCCCGAACTAGGACCAATGTAGGATGGAGTGGTGCAAACGAGATGGGAGGCCTTGGGCAATAGAGCACTGGCGAATGTTTACACTGAAGGGAAATTCATCACACCTACTACATGGAAGCCTGGGCATGGGGTACCGGGGGGGAGCTGCTCTAATACTACAGGATCCGTTCAGCAGCGGCAGCCAGATGGCCGGTATACCCCCGGAGCTGCCCGAACTGGCATACATAGTTAATTCCGGGGATTGCAGATACATCCTCTCCACCCTTTATAAAATGGTACTGGACAAAGGGATTCCCTCTGCTCTACATGCATGCACTCGATAGTCGGAAGAAATGGGTACGGAACTCACGGACGTCCAGTGGTTACACATGTGCACCCATACCAGGAGGGTATCCTTAAGTTTCAGGTTCAAGTTCATGCAATTCAAAATATTAAATAGACTATACTACAACCCCGCCAGACTGACCAAAATGTTCAACACGAGGTGCATGTCTGCCCTAGATGCGAATTTGCCCCAGCGGATCATCCACATATGTTCTGGCAGTGTCCCCGCTTAGGAGATTTTTTGGAACAAAGGCCCTCATTACGACCCTGGCGGAATTCGCGGTGCAAAATGCACCGCGGAGCATGGCGGAAAGCCGCCGATAGCGCCATGGGGGTTGGCGGACTTACCACCCCATGCCGACCTTGGCGGAGCGGTAAATCCCCAATCCCCATTTTACCCTTCCCCATTCCCATTCTTGCCCCATAGGGTATAATGGGAGTGGGGAAGGAGTTAATTACGCCGCCGTAAAGTACGGCGGCGTAATTAACAACGAGGTCCCTTAGCGCCATGGTTTTCTCCGCCCGGTAAAACCAGGCGGAGAAAACCTCCATGGCGCTAAGGGAACTCGTAGTAGGGCGGACGGGTCCGCCGCGATTACCGCTGGCGGTATCCCACTCCGCCAGGGTCGTAATGAGGGCCAAAGTCTTAGATACCTCGTTCAGGGTGGTGAGTTCCCCGCTAGAACGGAATCCACTTGGAGCCCTGTTTGGCATATGGTCAGACCTACAGGGTAAGAGGCACCGAACATTTGTAAATATGGGTTGCATGAAGGCCAAAAGAAACATCCTCCTGAAGTGGAATTATAAAAAAAACCAGGGGAGAGGAAATGGTTGATGGCACTGACATGGGCTCAAAAAACATAGGATCTATATGTGAGCACATTGCACCCATCGTCTAGACCCAGGGACATTTGGACTGAGAATCAATCCTACCAGGCTGAAGCTGCATCTGCGGATTAGTGTGAGATTTTGCTGAAATTAATATTTATGTATTAATATTGCTGATGTTGAACACAAAAGCTGGGGCTATTCCACATTCATAAGGGGAATTGTGATTATCTGTGTAACAATTATATTTGTTTGATTCTATAAGCTCTCTGATATACTTGCCAAATTGCCAATAAAATAAATGTTTTTAAAAAAACCACCTCTGTCATAAGAATGCAGCTTCTGTTCACTTGAAAATTTTGATAGCAGCACATATGACTATTCCGCTCTCGCGTACCCTCTTTACAGCACTCCTCACCACCCATCCACATGCCAGCTCGACATTTGTGGTTAGCTATACAAATGAATATCTTCCCAGAGGTTCTCATAACTTTGAAACACCCAGACCTGGTGGGGCAATGCTAGCCTCCATATGACACGTATCCCTTGGGAGTTGACCACCCACATCCTTTCGCAGAGACCCATTTCTTCCCTGGTAGCTGCCTCTGTGACTAGAGTGTGCACTAACTATGGCAAGTATCCCTTGACATTTCAAGTGTCTTTTAGACAAGTGCCCGGGATTGTTGCAGGCACAGATGGAGAGGAAATAAACCTGGTGACTGTGCAAGTCCTGTGGTGCTATGGAGACTTAAGAAACTTGGTTAAAGAATTCCTGAATATTAGAAGGGTACCCCAGAGATTCATCAAGGAGCTCCAGTTATTTAACCCCCCTTCGGATGATATTAACCAACTATTGAAGATAATGATACAGGCAGGAGTCAGCAAGAGATTAGTACAACAAAGTCGGTGTCCAACTACAAAACCAGATCCAGGAACAGCTAAGGACCTAGAACAACCTCCAAATTGGCTGTTAACCACATTCCCCGAGGTGTGTCCTTGGAAGACTGATCAGGCTAAAATGAATAACTGTAAGCAGATTAAAGGGGATTCACCATGGACTATCTAGATCATTTGAAAATAGTATTCGCTCAGCATTCAGGCCAGGGTTTCAAAGTGTTGAGACCTGGGAGCTATTTAGCCCCTGCTTCTAGCCTATAGGAGATCCTGGTTAGCTTGCCACCAACAGCTACCAGGACCGGTCTTTGGCTCTCCAAGGCTACTGGTGCCATACAAACATACCTATGTGACCTAAAAGTTGTGTGTATGGGACTGTGTATAAATAAGCATTAGAAAACATTTAGGAGAGATTTAAAGCATAATGGATTATATATAATGGACACAAAGTTAGAGTTTGTATCTCATATGTATATTAGAATTGCGGCATCCTATGCACTTGCTCCCCGGTTCACCAGAGGTAGCTCCTGACTAGTGGGTGATGCCCACACCCAGAAGCTGATTTCAACTCCTCCTTATCCAATCTTAAATTCAAACCCTGCAGGTATGGTCATACCTAAGGACACCACCGAATAGTCAGTGCCAGTGCACCTGTTACAGAGTTTCAACCCAAGCTCCAGGCCTTGTTAAAGAAGATTAGCAACTGATGCCAAATTGAATCCCTGTTTGTACTTGAGATGGTGGTAAACCACTGTATCTGTTATCTAGAGCTAAAGAAAAAGACCATAGAGAGCAGGTTTATGGCTGCAGCTGCAGAATCTCCTTTTGGGGGAGAGGACGTGGAAGGGGCTTGGGTGCTCTGTAGGATGGTCATCCAAGGCGAGTTACCCAGTCCAACAGCATGTAACTACTGCAAGCAGGAAGGCCACTGGAAAAATTAGTGTCTGTATAGACAACGTGCAAATAATCCACGCCCCCAGATCAAGGCTCATTTCTATTCTCAATGTCCTCCTCAAGTTCAAACCAAATGAGCCAGCCTTCAGATGAACAATACTGAGACCAGCCCGGGAGAAGGCTTCGCCATGTGAACCCCCTCCTTGTCTATAAACATGGCCTATATGTTCATGGTGGAGTCAGTGGGCAAACTATTTCTTATTTAGTTGACACAGAAACCAGCTGATCCGCAATTCATTCTGCTTCTCAGATATTCCTCTGTCCTTCGAGAATGTCAACGCTATTGGCATCTCAAATATACCTGGACCACACACATAGTCACTGAACCATTGTCCATTACGCTATGACCCAGCACAGACAAGCACACTTTATTACAGAGTCCTTCAACACCAGTGAATTTGTTAGGTAGTGACCTGTTATGCAAACTAAATTGTACTATACACTCTATACCAGATGGAGTTTTCCTGGATATCAGACATAAACACATAGGTAGTGTTGACAATGCTACATGCACAACATAACAAACCTTCAAACACTCAGTTCTCCTCAGTCTTAAACCAAGTGTTGATTTAGTCCCCGTCTCCCTTTGGTCGATACATGACAACGAAGTTGGATGCATAAGACATGCAGAATTGGTTAGGATTAAAGTAGATAAGTCAAGACGATTGCTTAGAATCCCACAGTGCCCACTACACTTTGAAGCTCAGGAAGGAATAACATCTGTATAAGAATCCCCACTGAGGCAGTAAATAATAGTAATTTGTGTTTGTATTTATTTGAAGAATAGCGATGTCCATTTCAATCTGAAATTACTTGCAATAGCACATTTACAGATGGCAGAGACATTCCTCAGAAGGGTGTCTGTACAATACACAAAGATGAGAACAAGTGGTAAGCCAGTTTATGAGGGTGTACAAAATAAAAAAGTGGACATAGACCAGGGACGAAACAAAACAAACAGAAAACAATGTATATAAGAAACAAGTGACTTACAAAGGTAACATTAACCTAAGGGGGGCAAGTGTTTCAAACTAAAGAGTACTATATGAATATATTAAATTACATTATTAAGCATCACTGGAGGGAGTGGTTGGGTCAGGTAGGGGGCTGGGGCACGGGCACGGAACTCCCTTGTTATCAAGTAAGTGAAGTTTAAGAAGATCTTTGAAGAGAATGTCTGGGCGGTCAGGAAGGGTCCCCATGATCAGGCGGGGTTCATGTTGCGTGCGCCGTATTGACGACTATTGAGTGTAGTTAATTGTGGATGGAAGATGTTATTTATAGTGTTTCTGTTGTCTAGAACTGATGCATATAAAATGTGTGCATGCTTAGAAAGATACATTGTTAAAATCACAAATGCAACATGAACACGCTCTACACACGGGGTGTTCTGAACACATGGGCACTGGGAGACTGAGAGGGTTTCAAAGCGCATGCGGAGAGGAGCCTGTCCTGAGATCCCGCAGTAAAGAATGAATAACATTTATAAAACATACACATAGAGAAATATATAAAAGGAGTTTTTGTTCACACAGAGAAACATGGGGTTTAATAAGGAGTTCATATATACATTTGCATGTAGTGGGGTCTTGTGAGTTTATGCAGACTTTGCATTTAGCAGTTACACGATGCATTTTAGGCAGCATGGACATTCTGTTTTTTTGGACATGGGGGGGGTTGATGGAGGAAGAATGAGTCATCCAGTAGAAGGTCAGCTTGCCAACAGGACGAAGGTTTATGGTTTAACAGTTCCGCAAGGAACAGATGTAATCTTGCTCGTTGCATTGACGTTGCATGGAGGGGATTGACTCATCTGTTTGGGCTGACAATAAAAATGGGGTTGGAGGCCAGGGTGTCCAAAGTTCAATTGTTTTTTCAGGGTGAAACTAGAGGCTGTACATGTTGGAGTAGTGGTTGCATGAATTAGAATGTCTTAAGAGGAGCCAGGAGTCTGGGGCGGATGAGATTGCAACCTGTAGTTCAAAGAAAACCTGTTTGTTCAGCCCCCTCGTATTGCTACAATATCCAAGCGAACCATGTGCAAATCACACATAAGGACAAAGGCTCTAGGCAAGTTGTTACTAAGTAATGAATTATGCTATATGTGAATGTTTCATTGTACCATGATGTCACAACCTACCATGAACCAATCCCCAGCAAAGGCGGACTTTGATTATGATCTGAAAATGGTTGCAAAGATTGTCGATGACCAATGAGAATGAATTTGGAAAAGATGGACGTTCTTTGTAAATTATATTTGAGAAGTGGGTGGTAATAAAATATCTGAAAGTGTTTACTATTGCTAAAATGTATAAAATTTAACAATTGATGTAGTTTGTTGAGACTCAAGTTGATTTGGGTCTGAGGGACTATCCAACTGTTCCCCGGTAACTTTGTACAATACACCTTGCTTTACGTACAAAACGTGCACTCGTTCCTCAGGGGGTGGGCCTGGATTGGACTGAGGAAATTAGAGGTCTGCCCCGACAAGATCCAGATTTAGGTAGGGAGGAGGAACAGAAGCGAGAGAAGATACAGGGGCATTTGGACCTTTCAGTTGAGCGCAGAAGAATGGAAGGAACAAAATGGTGAGTAAAAGGAGAGATAATCGGATGGATACTGTGACGAATTGAGGGAATTCATCCCTTCTCCCCAAGGGGGAGTGCCCGTGTAAGGCTAGGGAGGTGAGCCCTCTCTGCAACACCCTCCCTAGGGATGAAGGCAAGTGGGACCTCACCGGGAGAGACTCCCCTTTGCAGGCAACGACTCCCGATCCTGTGAAGAACTCCCGGGTGGCCTCCAAGTGATGGCCTATATGGATTTATACAATATACCAACTGTTATGAAACTCGTGGAGATAACGTGAAGTTGTATTATGTACAAGAAATGGAAGATATCCAGTTAAATTCAAGTCTCAAATGGACAATGCAGAGGCTGAAAAAGGTTGTGAGAGAGAGGAGGCCGAGAGCAGAAAGGAGGCCGACAGCCGAGAGAAGGACGAGAGAGAGCTAAAAAACACAATTGAAACAAATAGTTCAATGGGAATGCATTATGGGTGGTGCTGTGAAGGCTGGGTGCTAATTCTATAGGAGAGGTAGGGGAGTAGTCGAGAGTAGAAGAGGGAGGGGGAAAGGTGGTGGGCATAAGGAAGTAGGGGAGGGCTGTGAGAGTGTCAGGAATTTTAGAGGGAAAGTAGTGAGCAAAGTCAGCAGAAAGGGAGGGCATGATAGATGTTGGCTTAAGAAGTGTGAGCAAAGCTTGGAGGGTAGATGCAGATTTGATGGGGGTGATTGTGAAGGTTGGGTATTAGGTTTGTGAAGTAGGAGCATATAGCGAAATCCAGTGCATAGGCGAGGGCAGCAAGGGATTTTTTGTAGGCTAGGAGTAGGGTAGGTACCCGCGATTTGTCCCAGCTTCGCAGGTCATGACGCATGTTTGTTTTAGAGGGTCTGAATCTCAGAAGTGAGCCAGTGCTAAGGACGGGGACGGTGGCAAACAGAATAGTGTTTGTCAAAGGGAGGTTTAAGTACACAGGAGAGAGGTCCTCAGATCATCAAGGTAAGGGGAAAGAGAGTCCTGCCTGAATGTCCTCTAAGTCATTGAAGAAGGGAGAGGAAGAGTAGATGGCTGAGGTATCAAGATTTTAAAGTGTAACATGCAGTGATCAGCGGAAGAGGGGTCAATGGAGAGGTTAGGGGAGGAGAGTCAATTAGAAAGCAAGACGACGGCAATAGAGTTCCCGCCAGACTGGTTTGGATGGCTCAAAGCGTATGGCCACAGAAGGCATAGAAAGGCCCGTGTCCCCCAGCATGAAAATGGGGATGTCTGTAGGAAGTGACTCAAGAAGATTCAAGTCTTGGAATAAAGAGTTGCGAGGACCAGTGCGTCAATGGCCAGAAAAATGAGGAGTACGAGGGTAGAGTTGAATAGAATCATATTCAAAACAAAAAGCAGTGATGTCAGACGGGACTGCAGCAAGAGTGCAATGTTGAGGGACGTAGTGATAGGGAACCTCACACCGCCACTCTTTCCCAGCATTCTGGGCTACGTGGGAGAAAGTAGCAGCCAAGGTGGAGAGCTGCTAGTGTAGCAAAGGCATGAGGAGAGATACATGTGATAGCGAGAAGTGAAAGTCAACAGTGATTAGAATCAAAGTGGTCAGTGACTTAGGAAGACTTGTTACAGAGGGATTGTGCATTCCAGAGATCAAGTGAAAGAGTGATAAGGGGTTGGGGAGAGGAGCAGATGATATGTGGTGGGCAAGGGGGATAAATGAGGTTGGAGATCCTTGGAGAATGGGAATATCGTGTTTGAGGGATACAAGTGTAAGGGGGAAGGAGGGAGATGCCATTGGGGAAAAATAAGGCAGAAGTTAGACCAAGTTAATTCTGAAGGCTATGAGAGAAAGGAATGATAAGAGTACAATGAAGAATGGAGCAAAGTCAGGATGCATGGTGGAGAGTAGAAGAAATAGACATGTCAAGAAAGGTTGCAGCCCATGTGAGAAAGAGGGTAGGTGGGTGAGTCGTCCATGTAATATCCCGATCTTGCCAGTCAAGAAACTAAGAATGTATCATTACCGATTTGATCAGGACCGTAGAGCCGTTAATGCTGTAGTAACACTGGCCTGTCTGGTCCTGCCTAACCCAGGGACAATAATCTCCTATATTTCCCTGACAGCCACATATTTCAATGTAGTTGATTCTGCTCAGTATTTTTCTCAATCCTCATGCACCCAGACAGCAAGTATCGTTAGCTTTTTTTACCAATGAATTCAGTATGCGTTCACTGGACTCCCACAGGGGCACACAGAATCATCAACACTGTTCCACAACAGCTGAAGAAAGCTTTAGATGATGTTAAATTCCTTGGGCAGTCAGTTTTGTTCAGTACATAGGTGCCCTCTTACTTGCCTCACACTTGTATGAAGCCCACAAACAGAACACCCAGTTACTATTACCTGCATAAGCTAACAAAGCTTCCGAACGCAAGTTTAGTTCTGTATGGTGAGAGTCCATTGTTTAGGACATTAAATTGTGTTAGGGTACAGATTCACAGCAAGCTCCTGTACAGAAGCTATATATTGGGGAGCTAAATCCCAGATGATAAATGCAGATGAGAGTGTATTTGGGGATGATGAGTTACTGCAGGCAGTGGATATTAGATTATACAGAAATAGAGACACCCCTAAGATTAATACAACATAGCCCTTACAGTGAACACAGGAGGCAGAAGAAGCATTGGACAAAGTTTAAAGAGAATTATCGTATTTGCCAGCACTAGGGTGACCAGATCCAAAATGAAATTAATAATGTGGTGTCATAAAAGGAATGGATTTTCTTTAGTCATCCTCACTCAAGCAGACTGACAAAAACCGTAACCGATTGCTTACTACAGTACAGCCTTGAATCCAGTTGTAGCAGGATCTGTATCACAGATCTGTTGCTGCAGTTGCCATTGCAGTCTAGAAATATCAAAACATCGTATTAGGATAGACCTTAGAAGTAACAGTCCCTCATGCCATAATTGCTTTGCTATTGAAATTAAGAACACAATTCCTATCCCGGTCACAATCTACAAAGTCTTAAATGCACTGTTATCCACACATTGCTGTCATGACCCATAGAACATGCCCCTTCTGGACTTCCTGGTCCTTATCGCGCCGGGGCTTGTATTCTTTGTTACTCCGAACATGCCCGCAACAAGCGACTTGCCTCGCACCAGCTTCCACATCGCACTCGGCACGTTCTATAAATTGGACACGCCCCCGCGGCCCCGCCCGTCTCAACGCTATCATTAGGTAGTGACTTGACGTGTGTGTGCTGTTCGGCGAATCCACTAATCCTAGATCCTGATTCCTTCTTCCTTCCTTCACCCCTTCCCTCTAATCTGCTCCTGGAATCCCCATTCTTAGCGACCGCTACCTACTTTCCTGGACATCCTGGAACAGCAGCCTTCCCGGAACTCTGAACGCGCTCTGCAGCCGAACGAGACCCGAGCGAGTCTATACAAGACCCGATCCGTCCACAAGAGGAATCCTCCCGCGGAACACAAGAAGCAAACCCAGGTGAGACGGGGGGAGATTTACGACAGTTTGAGACGCCAAACGACCGACACTGATACTGCTATGGAGAAAGCAATCCAGGACCTTATGCGTGTCATGCAAGAGCTCACAACTGAAGTACAGAACTGAAAGGCTGAGAATGCAGCGTTAAGGCAGCTTGTTTTGTCTCGCGACCCCGCTAACAAGGACAGTGTGTTACTGGGTGGAGTGGTAGACAAATATGATGGATCGTCAAAATCCTTACGTGGATTCCTGGATTCCTGCTTGGTGCATTTTACTTTTAAGCCCTATTATTTTTCAACTTCTAGGGCGAAGGTGGGCTTCATAATCTCGCACCTCACAGGGAACACGTTGACCTGGGCCACTCCCTTAGTGAACTCAGGGAATGCCCTCCTGGATGATTATGATGGATTCATTCAGGCACTCAAGACTATGTTCGACCGCCCAGAACAGGTTTTCAGTGCTCAGAAACGCTTACTCGATTTCCGAGAGGGTACTCAGGATATGCCAACGTACGTTACTAGATTCAAACAACTGGCCAAGGAAGCGGATTGGTCCTCTGAAGCAAGTTTCACTCTATTTTGCAGGGGTCTAAACGAGGACATTAAGGATGAATTAGCCCGGGTGGCTCGTCCTAGTTCATTCCAGGCTCTTATGGATCTAGCCATGCAGATAGACTTCCGAATCCAGGAAAGAAAGGCTGAAAGAAGAAAGACCAAGACACCTTTTCAAAAGAATTTCCTTGAGACCTCTGTTAAAACCGATTCTGCCCCACCCCCCGACATAGATCTGGAACCCATGCAAATCGGAGCCTTCCGTGGGCCTATTTCCCCTCAAGAAAGGATTAGAAGGATCCACACAGGCCTGTGCATATATTGTGCCTTGGATAAACACCTTATTAGAGAATGCCCTCTAGCCCCTCCACGACGTTCGGGAAACGCCAGCTCCCGATCCTAGATGGAGCGAGGTGTCGGGAGAGAGATGTTTGTTCCACATCAATTCCATCCTTGAACTCTCCTGGACAAAACAGCTTGGTGATACTATAGGCCTTCCTCTCGCCCTCCAAAGACAAGACCTATCCCATTCTGGCCTTGGTGGACTGCGGAGCTATGGGAATTTTCATTGATCAAGACTGGGTTGTTAGTCATCATATTCCGTACGAGACATGAAACACCATGCAGCCGGTGGAAGCAATTGACGGAAGACCCCTCTCTTCAGGACCCATAAGCCTGCAGACTAAAGAGATCCAACTTTCCATGAACCATCATCAAGAGCGGATTACATTCGACATCATTAAGTCAGCCCATTACCCCATGGTTTTGGGTATGCCCTGGTTATAAAAGCACAATCTGTATATCAATTGGACAGCAGGATCATTATTCCTGGGCTCAGAGTTCTGTATGTCCCTCTGTCTATCCCTGGAACCCTCCTCGATAACTCCTAAAGAACCACCAAGAGACCAAGAAACACCACTCATGGTTTCCAATATCATACAAGTTCCAGAGGCCTATCAGGAATATGCTGATGTATTTTCTACTGCCATAGTCCAAACCTTACCCCCTCACAGGCCCGAAGACTGTGCCATAGATACAGATCCCTCAGCTGTAATTCCCTTCGGCTGAATGTTCATTCTTTCCGAACCTGAGAAAAAGGCCCTTCGGGAATACCTAGACACCAATCTTGAAAACGGCACCATAAGACCCTCGAAATCTCCAGCGGGTGCTTCGTTGTTCTTCGTACCCAAGAAGGATACCAAGGAACTCAGACCTTGCCTTGACTATCGAGGCTTAAACCAATGCACCCTCAAAGATCGGTACCCACTGCCCCTGATTTTGGATATCCTGGAAGCTGTGAGAGGAGCTGTAATATTCACGAAGTTGGATCTCCGGGGTGCCTACCATTTAATCCGTGTCCGGGAAGGGGAAGAATGGAAGACGGCCTTTAGAACACCCTTTGGTCACTATGAATACCTAGTCATGCCTTTTGGACTAGCCAATGCTCCCGCAGTCTTTCAGCGTTTTATGGACAGGGTGTTCTCTGATATGTTGTTCCTCTTCGTCATTGTCTATCTGGATGACATATTGATTTTTTCCAAGGATCCTCTAAAACATGAAGAACATGTAAAGGCAGTACTACAACGACTTTGTGAACACAAACTGTTCGCCAAACCCGAAAAATGCTTGTTCCACGTTACTTCTGTTCACTACCTAGGATTCATCCTTAGCCCAGAAGGAATTGGTATGGACCCTTCAAAGGTAAAGGCCATACTGGCCTGGCCCACTCACACTTCTGTGAAACAGGTGCAATCCTTCCTGGGGCTCGCCAACTTCTACCGGAAGTTTATTTCTACCTTTTCCGAGATCGTTCAGCCGATCGTTGTTCTATTGAAGAAAGACACCCCCTATATCTGGTCTACACCGCAAGATAAAGCATTCCAACGATTGAAGACAGAGTTCACGCAAGTCCCCATCCTGACCCAGCCCGACATGAATCGCCCATTTCTAGTGGAAACGGATGCCTCCAACTGTGCCATAAGGGCGGTCTTGAAACAGGAACTTGAGGATGGACTGGAACACCCCATTGCTTACCTTTCACGAACCCTGACCCCCAGCGAGACACACTATTCCGTCCTGGAGAAGGAACTCTTGGCCATCCGCCAAGCCTTCACTGAATGGCGACACCTACTTCCGGGTGCTAGATATCCAGTTCAGGTCCGCACAGATCATCGGAATCTCCAAATCCTACAGTCGTTGGAGTGTAGGAACAGTCGTCAGGCCCGTTGGGCCTACTTCTTTGCCTAGTACCAGTTTCAAATCACTCATGTTCCCGGATCACAAAACATGATTGCTGACGCCTTATCTCGACGTCCAGACTACGCAGCCACTGAGGACAAGGCCTATCCTAAAATGTTTCCCCAAACCCAGTCCTCTGACCTCTGGAAGGATATTTCAAGGAAGAATCCATGGAATCTAAGAGTCAAAGAAGAATATCTATTCAAGGACAATGCACTGGTCATTCCTACGCAGAAATTACAACACAGGGTAATAAACCTCTGCCATGATACCCTTCACTCCGGTCATCGTGGTATAACTAACACCCTCCGTCTTATACAAAGACAGTTGTAGTGGCCCCGAATGAAGACCGACGTACAACAGTACGTCAAGGCTTGTACTGTCTGCATTCAAAACAAACATGATAACAAGAGACCGGCGGGTCTTCTACTGCAACCGTCGCTGCCAACAAGACCATGGGAGTTTATTGCTACAGACTTCATTGTGGAATTACCACCTTCCCAAGGGTACACAACCATCATGGTAACCATAGACTTGTTCACCCATATGGCTCATTTTACACCTTTGTATAAACCACCATCCTCCTCAGAACTTGCTGGAATCTTCCTGGAACATATTTTCCGTCTTCATGGACTTCCTTCCAAGATCATATCGGACCGAGGACCTCAATACGTATCAAAATTCTGGAAACATCTGTGTCGTATTCTAGGGATCCAACGCTCTCTCTCATCAGGTTATCACCCACAAACCAACGGAGCCACGGAACGTGTTAACCAAACCCTGGAGCAATATCTTCGTTGTTTTGCCACCAAGGTTCAGGATGACTGGTCTCTCCTCATACCCCTGGCCGAGTTTGCCTACAACAATTCCGATCACTCAGCACTCAAGGTCAGCCCTTTCTATTGAAGTCAAGGTTTTCACCCGTCCGTTTTACCTTCTGTTCTTCCACATCCCACTCCAGTACCTACTCTCGACTCATGGATACAGACTCTCATCAACATACACAAGGAAGCCAAGAAACAAATGAAAGAGGCTCAAACACGCACTAAACTCTATGCGGATTCCAAGAGAAGATCAGCGCCCTCTTATTCTGTTGGTGATCAAGTCTGGTTGTCCTCGAAACTATTACCGCGACATCTACAGCCAAACAAATTGGCCCCTCGGTACTATGGACCATTTTCCATAAAGGAAGTCATCAATCCTGTCTCATTCCGACTCAAGCTGCCCGATTCCTGGAAGAAAATACACCCAGTCTTTCATACTTCCTTATTGAAACCTTACATCCAATCCTCCCGAAAATCCTGCAGACCCAGTCCTGTTGTTGTGGACGATCAGCTGGAATATGAAGTGTCCAGAATATGCGATTCCAGGTATAAACGGGGTCGACTTCAATAACTGGTTGAATGGAAAGGATACCCTCCTAGCGAGAGAACCTGGGAACCAGTTTCTAACTTAAATACCCCTCGACTGCTTAGAAGATTCCATCTCATACACCCGGGCAAACCTGGTGGGACGGGTCTTCGGAGGAGGCATACTGTCATGACCCATAGAACTTGCCCCTTCTGGAATTCCTGGTCCTTATCGCGCCGGGGCTTGTATTCTTTGTTACTCCCAACATGGCCGCAACAAGCGACTTGCCTCGCACCAGCTTCCACGTCGCTCACGACACGTTCTATAAATTGGCCACGCCCCCGCGGCCCCACGCGTCTTAACGCTATCATTAGGTAGTGACTTCACGTGTGTGTGCTGTTCGGCGAATCCACTAATCCTAGATCCTGGTTCCTTCTTCCTTCCTTCACCCCTTGCCTCTAATCTGCTCCTGGAATCCCCATTCTTAGCGACCGCTACCTACTTTCCTGGACATCCTGGAAGAGCGGCCTTCGCGGAATTCTGAACGCGCTCTGCAGCCGGACGAGACTCGAGCGAGTCTATACAAGACCCGATCTGTCCACAAGAGGAATCCTCCCACGGAACAGAGCAAGAAGCGATCCCAGGTGAGACGGGGGGAGATTTACGACAATTGCCTGGTACTTAATCCAACCTCTCTAGTACCTACTCCACTACACTTAGATCCCCATGACTGAGCCATTACTGACTCACTCTTGCTGTGCAGACAGGACTTTTTAAAAATGTATAACTGTTGTACTTTGTGGACAGATCGTGTTATAGAGACAAAACAGGCCAGTGTCATTCGCAGGCACTGGAAATTGTGGCAGCATTGGAAACACGCATAATTATTCCTTTCTTGCAGGAGCAGCGGTCTAGCCTTCCTCCAATATGGCAGCCGGGTTATAAGTAGGGGGCGGATACAAGCTTCATTGCGTTGTATCCGTTTTAGGTGTTACACTCACCCGCGCTCTGTGGCTTTCTAAAAAGTTACTTTCCTGTGTTGCTGCTGAACTACTGTTCCTGTGTACTTTGTTTCTATCTGATATCTACCGCTCTCGGCGGTCACTCGTTGGTTCCTTTTTTCTCTCTTTCACAGTTCGGGACTTAAGGTTTGTATACTTCAGTTTCTTGCTTTCTGATCTATCTAGGCGTTCGGGCTTTCCTTTCAACTTCTACCTTGCTGCCTTTCTCACTGTGTCTTTAATTTCATCTGTTTTTGTGGGCGGAAACGTTACCTTGCATCTGACGTTTACTTCCTCTCTTTCCGCTTGCTTGACTTTCAGTATTCCTTTTTTCTCTCTTACCTTACTCATCGCATGCTCTGTTATTTCCCTAACCTTTCTTCTTCCCATATTGTTACTGCGCTTCACCTCCAAGGCTGCTTCCTGTGACCTGCTATTACTGCGTCTTACATCGGTCTCTAGCACTCTGGAGTTTGGTTTCCTACCAACACTGCTCTCCAAGACTCCATCAGACTTGGATACGAAAGGAGGGTCACAGCCTGTTGGACTCATTTTCCATCGAAGACCATCTCTCTTCCAAGAACTTTCTGGTCTTTGTATATTTGTTTAAGGATTGACGAACATCTACTGCCCAGTCCTCCCTTCTACAAAGAACGCTGTTCTGCAGACCTCTATTGTATCAGGACTAAAGAAACCTCCTATCAAGTCTACTACCATCCAGGGTTTTTTCCGCCTTTAAGGCTTTTTACCTGCATTTGGGGTGGGCTCCCCGGGGGTCCCCGGATGTAGGTTTTTTCTGGTCACGGTGGCCTCCGAGGGAGTTCGTCCTTACCTTCATCAGAGAAAGAAAGACAAGAAGTTCAAGGAGCCCCGAAATATTCGCAAGAATAAGGATTCTAAGGTTCAGGACAACTCCTTTGTAGAGACAGGTGAGGAGGAGGATCGGGAGGGATCCACAGGGTGTGACAGCCAGTTAGTGGTTGGGTATTTGCCATTTGTTCCTTAGTGTAAACAATATTGAGTGCTAGATTGCCTAACGTCAGTTAATCTCAGGTAGCCATTTTAGTAACACTGATACATGCATACAAATTAGCCGAGCAACAGTCAGTCAACATATTCACAGATTCTCGCTGTGCCTTTGATTAAGCATATAGACACCAGTGGAATCAGAAGAGGTTTCTTGACATCATTTGGTTCTCCAATAAAAAAATCATAAGCATGTAGCAAACCTTATAGATGCCCTGATGCTGCCCAATTAGGTAGCCATTATAAAGTGTACAGCACACCAACCCCAGAATTACGAGGTCTGTTGCTGAAATGAGTTAGCAGACAGAGCTACTATACAGGCAACTATTTCAGACTCTGACGCTGGATATGTTTTAGAATAAAAATGGCAAGAAGTCCATGGTCAAGTAGTGAACACTGCTTTTGAAAAAAATGGTGATCTGAATGATCTCAGAATAAATCCTGCAAAAGCTACTATCATGTTTTTTTGTAATCCATTAATAAGAACCCCAAGATTTAGTTGGAAGTTGAGTAACCAGTCTCTACCAGTTACAAAAGAAGTAATATATTTTGTATTTCATTTGAGAGTGTGTCCTTCGATAAAAGCCCTTGAAGTAGATATTCATAGAAAGCTACTTCAACTAATATGTCAAATGAAAAAGATTTTATATTCATACTGTAGATTCTCATTACTTCCCCTGTTAAAGTTCTATAAGGGGGAGGTAAGCCCCACGATTCTCTATGGAATGGAAATCAATGCCTGTGCCCTAAAACCTAATTGGATTAGATTGGAGGGGCATATATGGAAGAAGGTTTTAAGCCCTCCCATTTCTCTTTGAATGGCTCATTTACTTTACGGGCTAGGCCTTCAATCCTTATAAACTCAATTGGATTGGAGGATTGTCGTACTCTATAGACTGCTTGTATTGCCCAAGAGGAACTTAATTTATGTTGATATAGGAGCTCACCTGAATCAAGGAAATTATGTGACCAATCAGAAAAAGTGTTAATTGAAAATCCCATGAAAGTCAAACGGCCCTGTGATGAGATACTGGTTAACAATTGCTAATGGTCCCTAAAATGCATGGGAACGATTGCTTTAATAATGAAATGCTGTGTTTGTAAATGAAGAAGAAATTTATTAGGTGCCTTTCTTCTAATGAGGTCTGTTTGGTGTTGGTTGCTAGGAAACAAAAGGAGAGACGGAGGAGCCGGAGAACGAGGGTTATACCTGGGCTTATTGAAGACAGGGGAGAAACTAGAGATTTACAGCCTGTTGCTGTTCGAGTGGCGCTGTTGCGCTCAGAGGAGAATATTGATATAAAATAGGAGAGGCGATCATTGTCGCTGTTGGAATCACTGAAGGAAGTTGCGCCGTTGTGGTCAGTGAAGGTGTGATGTTGCAGATATGAGGCGATCGCTGTTTGAAGAGTGACAGAAGTTACACTGTCACGCTACTAAGGTACAGGCGCTGGTTGTGTGGCAAGAGACCCGCTGGGTGAGGTGAATCGGAAGCCGACTGTTAAAGAAAGCCAATCCAGATTACGAAACGGCTGACTGGACGGAGGTGTGTCCTTTAGCGGTACGTCACAGGAGACGAGGCCCGGACGAGATCAGCTGGCAGCAGCTGATGTTAAATCAATATGGGGATGCATTAAACCCCATAGCCGAGCGGCCAGTAGAGGAAGGAGTCAGCAAAGTGCACCAATAACGAAACAGACGTTCCGAGATTGAAGAGGGTTATGCTCGGAGAGAGAGAGAGATAGAGAGAGAGAGAGAGAGAGAGAGCGTTTGAAGTAAGCTGAAGCTTGAACGAGGATCGCTGAGGGAAGAATCAGCTGTACAGTGAGTCGGAGTAATCAGAAACCTCAGTCACGTGGGTGCAGGACATTGGGAGGAGTTTCCTTATATATATTTTTTTGTTATTTATGAACGTACCTTATCATCCCAAACAAGAACTCGAACGTATTTCACTCAGAGGCCAGAAGTAACCCTCTGCATCTGGGAATCTTCTTTGTAGCATACGCCTTGCTGTTTTTCTTTTGTTTTAAAAGAATTAAGAAGAGAGGGGGTGACTGAAAGCCGTCAGGTTAAAAGATCCATCTCTTAAGAAAGAAGTCAATTAAACAAAAGACTGAAATTAAGAGACAGAAAGAGTGATGTGAGAGAGAAAGAAAAGAACACAGCTCTAGAAATGATTTGAAGGAAAGAAAGAGAAGCAGAGACAGCAAGTGGAAGAGTAATTGAACTCTAAGAACTGACACAGTCACTTACCTGAACTTATTCTCCGAGAGAGATTCCTTTTTGAGGGTTCTGAAGATTCTGGAGAAAGACATATCCTTTTCTTTAAGCCTAAAAGAAAGAGAAAGTTCCTGTTAATAAAACTGTTGGGTACTGTACATAACCCATAAAACTACTCTTTGGCTCAGTCTTTTATTGTATATTAACAGAGAAAACCCACAGGCCCCTAATGAGAATGGACTGGATATTGTCTAAAGACAATTTTAGTGAAATTTAGTCTTTCAGGGCATTCCCTATCTTGGATAAACCTTGAGGTTTTGTATTACCTTACGTACACCAATTCCCAAATGCAAGATGGAGATCAGAACTGTTAAGATTCCATCTAAACTTAGCTGTTACTAAAGACGTCAAGAGAATTCGGAAGAAAGAGGAACCTCAGGAAGGGAATTGTGATCTTTGTGGGTTTGGGGTTACTCAAGATTTGAAACATCTATTAATTGCCCGCAGAGCAACAAAGTACTTTAGACTTAGGTATTTTGCACGCTCTGTGTATAATAATCAATGGTTGGGCACTGAGGACTTTTGGTCAAGGTAATTAGCGGGGAATTAAACCTTTTTATATTTGGAACTTTTAAGAGTGTTGAATGAATTAGACCTTGTTAAATTACAATCATGATGTGGATTTAACATGTTTTGATTTGTTGAAATAAGATAAAGATGTTTTTTTATGAAGGTTATGATGAATTCTATGTAAGTCTTCTTTTATGGCTGATGCCCTTTGTATGTTTGTAATTGTGTAGAGTTGTATTTATGGCTAAACACAAACAATAAAAGAAAAAAAAGTTGTCAATTGCACAAAGGTACACTTTCTAGTTGCTCGAAAGTGCTCTGTCCTCCTTGGCCCGTATATATCATGGACTCTCCTGTGTAGGAAAGGGGGCAGTAGAGAGATAAAACAGAGTCTTGAAAAATTGTTTAGAGAAACTCTGCTCAGGGACTGGCTTCAAGTGGCCTAAGGCACTGCCATTGGTGTTATTTGTCATGCACAGTACAGTTAATTGGAAAACAGTACTGAGACCCACAAAGTACTTTTGGACATCCAGTGCATCTTTCCTCATCACCACTAGTAAGAAGTACATTTGATAGTGTTGATCTAATGCATGACTATTTGGTTAAATACTGTAAAAAATGGATTTCTTGTATTCATTTTGTGCCCGGAATGCTTTGCTGAATCGACTAGAACATGTTTCCCCTCTCCACCCATCCTCTGAGCAGGGACCCGCAGTCCAAGATGTTACAACTGATAGTTTTGCCATCACAAGAAGTTTCACTTGCTGACGATTCGTACTGGGGCTTCCGCAAAGCCCTGAAAACCTTGATGTTCACCTAACTATTGGCTTGGTCACACCTGCCCATCTGACTGCAATCGTACAATGTGTCTGCCACAGATGAAAATATTGTGTATTTTTGTTGTTTTTCCTCTTCCCTAAGCCCGCTCACATTGTGTAACTGGTTGAAACAGCACCTTGTTGCCCCTGGGCTTAGACGTTTTACAAATACAAAAATAAATAAACCAATAAATAAATAGGAAGACAGCCAAACAGATAAATACGTGCCGCAGAGAATGCCTCAGCACCCATCGAACCTCCCATCTCGACCGACTTACCACCACAAACGGACACCAGTTTAGCTATTACTAGGATTCCCTATGAAAACTCCTCAACTGTTTGTCCTGTAAATCTAATTGGCTGTCTTAACAACAAGGTAGCCTTATTGAACACAAGGTTCTTGTGTAAGCATGCCCTGGATGTTCATGATTATCTTACTCTTCATGATCTGGACATCCTATGCCTCACAGACACTTGGTTAACTGATGCTAGTGGCCCCTTGATAGACATGGCTACTCCTCCAGGATATTTTATCATCTGTAAAAACCGCAACCAAGGTCATGAGGGAGGAGTGGCAGTTATTGCTAAAAAAGCTTTACATTTTTTCAGAGCTTAACCGTTATTGACAACTGTGAGATACTTCATCTTAAAATCACACTGTCCCTGTGCAGCTGTATTAACCTTATAGTGGTCTAACACCTCCTTGTGAAATGGGAAATTTCAGCGAAAACCTAATAAAATTATTAAAAATCATAACTGTCCCAAACTGTTCGGACGTAGTATTGGGTGATTTCAGCTGATGGCTCCATAACACAAGGAATAAGGAAGGAGTATTACTTGAAGAAGCATTAATGGAAATGGACTTCAAAATTGAGAACAATGAACCCACAGCCAAATCAGGCAACATCTTGAACTGGGTGGTCTCTCATAACCTACTAGTGGTAATAAAAAATACCTCTCCATGTATATGGTCTGGCCATTACATAATCGACTACTTAATCATTTTAAGAGATGTCCTTTAAAACCTCCTAACCCTGCCAAAATAGTGTATAGTCGTTACTTTAAAAATATTAAACCCTGTCACCTTCAGAGCTGTCTTTGGGATATTATGTCTAGCACTAGTCATCTAGACTCATCCTAGACTCTGGTTGAGACCTACACTAACACTCTGATAAACATGTTAAATAAAGCCGGACCTGTGAGGAGGAAACTGGTAATGGAAAACTCAAACTGGAAAAAATGGTACACCCCTGATCTTAATACTCTGAAAAAACTGAAAAGAAGTACCGAACAAACTTGGTTAAAACATCCAACAGCCTCAAATAAGGCCAAATGGACATCCTTGGAACAGGTATACAAGCGTAAAATCATTGAAGCCAAAAAGAACTTTTTTAATGAAGAAATATCTGGCTCTAATAACAATTCCAAGAATGTATTTGAAATCCTGAAACTTCTTGGAAGCCCTAAGGCTTTGGCTCAACCTATCTATCCTAAGTATCCTGCCCCATCGTGACGCGATTACTAAATAGATATAGCATGTTTAGTGGTCTCCGTGTCAACTGATCTAAGTCCATATTGTTCCCATTGAAGCAAACAGAAAACACAGTGCCGGACGAATGCCCTTACCGCGTTGAAAAGGAGCATTTCAGGTACCTAGGCATACAAGTCACGCACAATCTAACGGACTATGTGCCCATAAACTTACACCCAATAATGGTAAGGTTCAAGGAAGACGTCCGACACTGGATGTCCCGACCACTAACACTACTAGGACGCGCAGCACTTTTCAAGATGATTGCTCTCCCCGCTTTCTTTATATATTACAAAATGCTCCATTACCCATAGCGCCTAGTGAATTCCATAAAATAGACCAAACACTTAGGAAACTCATATGGAACGGGGGTCACCCACGCCTAGCACTTACCACCCTACAAAGATCCGTATGGGAGGGTGGGTTTGGACTTCCCCGGCTATAAACCTACTACTGGGCCAGTCAAATGGCAATAGTGAACGACAAACTTCATGGAGATATCACACTGCCACACAACAGAACACAAGACCTGAATCCACAAGTAAGACCCATCATGAAATACCTTTATCGCAAAATGGATTGGTCAGCTACCCCGTCCATGCTGTCACACATAACTCAAATATGGACGGATACACACAAATACTTAGGGTGGGATAAAAAACTAACCCCAGTACAACCACTGTGGGACAATAAGCACCTTCCAGAAGTGAACAAACTACCTAAATGGCTCTCCTGGTCACAACTAGGCATAACAAAAATTGGAGATGTTGTGAGAGAAAACAAGATAATACCGTTTGCAGATCTAGTCATCACCTTTGTACTCCCCCTGAACGAGCAATATCACTACACGCAACTTAAACACGAGCTGCAGGCCCACCTCCCTGACATGACTGATATGCCTGACTACACCCCGCTGGAATGCAACCTATTCCCAGAACTGATCAGGCACAAAGTCACGTCAACTATGTACAGTGCCATAACCTCTTTTGCCACCGATGAACTAATGGGGCTGAAAACCAAATGGGAGAGGGACGTGGGTGTCATACCTCTGGAAGAATGCGTAACTGCATTGATGTTTCCCAGAGAATCGACTATCTCTTCCAGGCTCAGGCTAATCCAGCTGAAGATATTGCATAGAATTTATTATCCAAGGGTAGCATTATTCAGATGGGGGAAAACCACTAATCCGGCCTGTTTGAGATGCAAAAGTGAGGAAGGCTCCTTCTATCACATCCTGTGGGAATGTAATTATATTGTGCTGCGATGAACTGTCAAGGATAATGGGCAAAGTGATTTACAGAAGCCCAAAACAGTTGTTGTTGGGGATAGAGGAGGATATTGAACTGTCACGATACGAAAAATAGTTTTTATCTACCACCACTGCATTGATCAAGAGAAACATAGCGCAACTTTTGGGTTCGGAAACGACACTGGACTACACAATGGACTACAGATGTGGACATTTATATTGCAATGGAAAAAAGAGTTTATACAGCTAGGGGGTCTCCCGAGAAAGCCCAGAGAATATGGCAGAAGTGGGAAGATGCACACTGAGGGGAGGTTTGTTCCGATAGACTGAACTATCACCTGTGGACATGTGAAGGGAACTAGAAACATGAGACACTGGTGTAGTAGATATAACTAGACGTGTTAAGAGACTCTATCAAACTGTTGCTATGGTGTGATTCCAATGTTTGACGGGTAAGGGAAGTAGTTGTTACCTCGCTGCGTGAGGCTGTATATTTTATGTTATTGAAAAACAATAAAATGTTTAATTAAAAAAAAACTATCCTACAGATGAGGACTATGAGGATGTCTAATCTGCTTTTGCAAACAAACCTAAGACAGCACATGATGATAATATCAAAAATGACACGCCCCCCTGATTTCTCCTTCCTAAGACATGTAAACAAAATGTTGGGCTGCGGTAATCTTTCTTCAAACATATCTCTTAGTCAGATATGGACTCTATGTCTTCAACGAATCCAACATCCTGTCGAGAGAACATACTCCCAATAAAACATGTGCAGGATAATAAAGTCATCTTTATTCCATTCCTTAAGCGATTTGTAAACTCCTCTTCCGACCATCTATCTGTCCCAGAGGCATTTAAAGTCGTCACCATCACCCCCTTTGTGAAAAAGGCCAGGTTGGACCCTAAAGAAGCCAAAAACCTAAGGCCATTTACTAACGCTAACCTCTTGTTAAGCCAACTTCTTGTTAAAAGTTCTTGATAAGGTAGCTACTAACCAACTACAAGGTCATTGCAATGCAGAACAGTCTGGTTTTCGAGGTAATCATAGCACAGAGACTGTTTTAATAGATCTGCAGAGCAACATGCTGGCGATGGTGGACTAGAGGAAAATGGGGCTACTGGTTCTCCTCGATTTATCCACAGCTCTTGACCTGCTGGCTCATGGATGCCTGTTAAATACTCTCACAGATATTGGGAATTGGACAATGAATCTGCTAGCTCGGTCAAATCGTTCTTATCCAACAGACATTCCTCTGTATGTTGAGAAAGAGTCTCAGTTAAGTCCTCTCCAATCCTTTGTGGGGTTCCGCAGGGGGCATGTATTTCAGCCATGATTTTCAATTTGTAAGTTAGACCCCTTTGTAGTCTCCTGCAAGTGAGGGGATCTTTTTCACAAGTTACGCAGATGACACCCAATTTATCCTAGAAATCAGCACGGATTATGATCAGGATGCTCTGAAACTCAACACAATTTACGACATCATTGAACAGTGGATGACTAATAACTGGCTCTGCCTTACCGGAGCAAAAACTGAGTTAATTTTGTTTTTTAAACGTGGCCTCTCAGGCCAAATTAAGGAAGGAATATGCTTGTTTCAACGTGAAGGATTGTTCCATTCCTGTTGTTAGCAAAGTAAAAACACTGGGTGTGTTTCTTGACGCCTCAGTAGGCGCAGAGACTCAAACTACATCTCAAAGAACTGCCACTATCACCTAAAACGCTTAAAAGAATATCAAACCCTACTTCTCAGAGGCCAATTGTGCATCAATTGCCCAGGCCATTATTCTATGATGCCTGAACTAGTATAACACCCTACTACTGGGGAAAAAAAGAGCCTACAAAAGCTTCAAACACAGCAGAACAATGTTGTTCGTATTATCAAGAGCAGCCCTAGGCGGTAGCATATTTCATCCGGCAGACAGTCCATGCATTGGCTACCCATTGTGGACCGAATTCAGTACAAAACTGCATCCATTGTACATAATTGCTTGAATGGAAATGCACCCAACTACCTGAAGTCCTGACTGAATCTCATTATACATACCTAGAAGCACGCTACTTTCCACCGATCTGGCACTCAATAACTGCCATAAATTAAAAAGAGTGAAATGTCTAGGAAGGGCCTTTCCCACAATGGCCGCTCAGACATTGAACGCCCTACCTTTGAGTCTACGACTAGATA
The DNA here is from genome assembly GCF_040938575.1 of Ambystoma mexicanum. Classification (NCBI taxonomy): domain Eukaryota; kingdom Metazoa; phylum Chordata; class Amphibia; order Caudata; family Ambystomatidae; genus Ambystoma; species Ambystoma mexicanum. Next base: position 188,907,723 of record NC_090921.1, read on the forward strand.
AGAACAACAAATCTTTTCAAAGTCTTTGCTGTGTAAGTGATTTCAACCCAGCACTCCACCTAAGTCAATGCCTAGCGTGTGATGCACAGCTGAAACCCTTAATTATTTATTTATGTCTATAAGTTCTTTTATTTCTGAATGATGTACCACTTACATCACGCCCCTCTCTTTGAATCCCCCCCGGTCACACTGAACCAGGAAGCAGGCTGGTTTGCAAAGTTAAAAATATTTATTTATTATTTGCACAATATATATATCACACTATTTTAATGGTTATACAATGATCACCCATGGGGTGATGTCACACTAGCAATCTCTTTAAACTCAAAGAGTAATGATAGTAAAAATAATGCAGCACAGAGATAATACTTTTGTGTGGGTTCAATCAAAATGCAATGTGATTACTCTTTCCCCCTGCACACTACTCAATCCCCCCAATATGCAATATAAAGAGATGGAAGGGGAGAAAACAGGTTTCAGGAATACAGAATTCAACAAATAGTATCAATCCCAATTTCCCCCCAGCAAACACCAGAGACCAACAGAATGATTGCAAACTTGTCAAACATGGTTTTAAAGTTGGCTTTGCATGAATGGGAAAAAAACACTGAAAATTGATTTAATTCACTGAAATTGCTTCAATACTAGTGGGACCCGCTTGTATGGTATCAGACAAACACTAGCAATGATTATACAGTAACTAGCAAGTTGAAAACTTAATTTTGAGGTTAAGTGCAATGAACAGCTACTTCACACGTTATAGATTTGAGCCAAACGAAAAATTTGAGGCAAACGTTTCAGCGCGTGGTAAGCATGACTGCGGAAAAACTATAAGGAGTTGAGATGCGGGTTTATTGTAACGCTTAGGATGTTAGCTTCATGTAGACACTTACATTTCGTTTCTAGCATAAACGGTGAAGGAGTTATGGAGGTTTTTGTGGAGGTGGTTTTTTCAGAAAGAGGCAAAATTGCAAAACAAGAATGCGCTTTTAAAATTACAAACAAGGTTCTTTACACTAAGGGTAGACTATGAAGATGCAAACTACACGACAGCACAGCCACCAGCCAAGGATATCTCTGGTTTGTTTCGCCTCCCGAGACGCTCACCTTTGTTCAGAAACTATATATCAGCGCAAAGATGATTTTAACTCTACTATTACAAAAGGATAATAGGATAAGAGAAAGAGTTCAGGCAAGACAAAAAGAATTTCTAACAATTCAGTCTGGATAAAAGAGAGGATGGGTTTGTATAGGGATGACTTATGGATAATACATATGCTAGTGACAGTCCTATACTAAGGATACTCACTACCACTGTTTTGAATGGACCCGTCAGGGATCTGGTCAGGGATACTTTCTGGGACAGACTGCTTGGCACGGGACTGGTCTGGTCAGCGATCAGCAAGGCGCTCTGGACACCGCACGGTGGGACTGGACTGGATCTCACGAGCTCTGGTTCTAGTTCACAGCTTTCTGGTCACAGCACAGCTCTACTGGGTTGGATCTTTGGATTCTGGCAATATTTCTTAGCAGGAAAGCAGCTACAGCACAGCCAGGCTGTTCTTAGGTTCCCCTTAGAGGTCTGTGGTAAATCTGGTTTCTGGATTTTAAAGGCCAAGCTGAGAATGGTTCTGCTTTGGAAATGGGCCTTTCTGCTTTCAAAGTTTCTGGAGTCTGGAATATGGATTTCTCTTGCAAAGTGCTCCGCCAGCATTCGGTTGGTGGGTGAATGTGTGTGTCTTTCTAGGTCCTAAGATGTCCCTATTTATGTGTTTCCTAAAGGGGTGGGTATGCTGAATTATCCTAGGCACACCCGCTAGGTAGTCCAATGGTTAGGGTCTTTCCTCTCCCTTGATTGGAGAAGAAACCAGAGTGTCATCATGACGATGTGTTTTATGATCCAGGGAAAAACCTCCCTTTTGTTTTTTGCACATGAAATCTACTTTTCATATAATACATATTTACAATTCTACAAACTTGATAGCAATAGCATATTTTTATCACATATTTTGTGGAGCAAGTATTTATCCAAGCCCCGTCGCTGTGAGAGTTTGGGTCTGGATTTGGCAACTTTTCGCACTTTTGTCCGCGACCCAATTGTCTGTTTTGTCCACAATTTCATACATATGTGCGCATGATATATGGGCATAATCATATGAAGTTTCATGCTTCTGACATCAATACAATTGCTACAAAACCCAAATTTTCACTACGCCTTCTTAGAACATTGCAGAGTTCTGAGTCCTTTTAAAACGTACACCAAGAATTCACATTAACAATACTGTAATTTTACAATTTTTTACAAATTCGCACCGTCCTTTGTCAGTACTTTTCAAAAATATACTTTTCTGTGCTTTGAGAATCAACAAAACTGTTTGTTCCGCCCCCAAAGTTTCTGGTGGCTCAAGAGCAATCCCTGCCTTCTTCCTCTGGCAGGAGCTACTGTTGACACCTTAATCTGCATACCCTTTCAGCCCAGGAAGGCCTTTGTCTCTCCCAGGAGCAGCAGCCCAAATCTCCTCCCCTCTTCATCAACACCTGAATGTGATTTCCTGACCTTTTGGTGGGAAGCAGATGAGAGCTGTCTTTCCCAGTGGGGGAAGCTTGCTTGTAAGTTTGCTGAATCTGGCTTACTTTAAAGTCAATTGTTACATTTTTCTTTGTTAAAATTAAACTTACAATTTTAAAACAGACAAATAGAGCTCTAATTCCAGTCTTTAAAACAGGCAGATTAAATAGTTGCAACCTATATTATTTTGATAGCAAGTCACTTAATTCCAACCATTTGATTTTAACTGCACAAGTTTACCAGGGTAATTCATAGAATTTTGCACAAAAGTGGCGCTGCGGCTGGCGCACAGTGTGCACGTGCGAATGTCTGCGCCAGCTGCGTGCGCTAAAATCGATATCCGCGCACAGCGTATTCATGGATTTTACCCTCCAAAACCAGCCGTGGCGCAGCGACCCTGCAGCGGCGCCAGTTACGCCCCCAAGAACGCCCTCGCGCAAGGAAAAGCCATCAAAATTCCCAATTCAGCGCAAAGGGCTGCGCTAACCCTGGACCAGTATACAGGGCTGGCAAACAGCAAATGCCGAGCGGGGAACGTGTATTACTGGGGTGCGCGGGAAGTTCCACATGCGATTTCAGCAGGGTACGTGTATTTCTGGGGTGCGGGGAAGTTTTACACGCGATTTCAGCAGGGTGCGTGTATTACAGGGGTGCGCAGGAAGTTTCAGACGCGATTTCAGCTGGGTATGCGTATTTCTAGGGTGCGGGGAAGTTTTACACGCGATTTCAGCAGGGTACGTGTATTACAGGGGTGCGCGGGAAGTTCCACACGTGATTTCAGCAGGGTACGTGTATTTCTGGGGTGCGGGGAAGTTTTACACGCGATTTCAGCAGGGTACGTGTATTACAGGGGTGCGTGGGAAGTTCCCTGCTGAAATCGTTTGTGGAACTTCCCGCACACCCCTGTAATACACGTACCCTGCTGAAATTACATGTAGAACTTCCCCGCACCCCAGAAATACACGTACCCTGCTGAAATCGCATGTGGAACTTCCTGCGCACCCCTGTAATACACGTACTGGAACTCCAGGGCCCTGCGAATGGCCTCGAGGCACTCGGCTCGCCTCAGGGCTCTACGCATGGAGTTCTCCGCCCTGACCATCGTGAGCCGTGCCTCTTCCGCCCACTGCCGCTCCGCATCTATCGCATGGCCCAAACGCTGCCACACGGAAGACACTTCCCGTCCAGGGTCCTCCTGCCCTCCGGCCGATGCCTGCCCCTCCGATGATGAAGGCCCCGAGCCATCATGGCTCCCACCTTGTTGCTGCTGCTGCTGCTGTGCCACTGCCTGTGCCCTGGCTCCTGCTGCCTGCACGTCCTCCTCCAGCTGGGGTGCAGTTGTTGAGGTGGCCACCCCTGCTGGACGTCCGACTCCCGACTGTGGCAGGGATGTGTCCTCCACCAGCCTGGCCGCAGGGTCAGAGGCAGCTCCACAGGGCACCCAGGTGACACATGGGTGGGAAGATGGCACGGAGGACGATTGGCGCATCGGGGGTTCAGTTGAGGAGGGGGTCAGAACAAGGTCCAGAAAACGGAGGAATCCGGCCCTGGTGAGTTGTCCCAGTGGGTCAACGCGGTCAACGAGCCATGCGAGAAGACGTGCACTCTCCTCATGAAAAGACAGCAGGTCAGCTCGCATGGCACGTTGACGCAACGCCACCCCACCCAGGACAGGCTGAACCCGGTGCCGGATAGCCACATCCGCAGGGAGAGGAAGGCCAGTTGGTGTAAGCCAATCCCCTCCCTGAGAACGGGTCTGGACGTAGGTATCCCTGCTGGTGCAAGATGATGCAGTCACAGGATCGGGGACAGGATTACACACAGGCACCTCCGCGACGGCCTGTGCTGCCTCCTGTCCCTGCCCCTGCACTGCACCACTAGCACCAGTGGAATCCCCACCTCCAGACCCTTTCTCTGTCCCTTGTATGGCCTCCTCCTCCACCAATCCCCCCACCAACCTGGATGACTCCGTGCCATCTTCCTCCATCGGGCCCTGTGGGGTCTCAGCTGCCCCTTCGGCTGCCGAGGAGTCCAACTCCAACCTCCGCCTCTTGGACCTCCCCTCGGCAGCTGCGACCTGGGACGCGTCACCGGACTCCTCACTCCCCGAAGAGATGACAACCTGGGAGGGGAGCCGGGCCTTGCATCTCTGGCTGGCGGTGCGATCCCTGCCGCTGTGCTCCACAGCACCTTCTCCGCCCTCTTCAGCAGTTGACGCTGCAGATAGGGAGAGTTAGGAGACAGGCATCAGGGCACTGTACAATGGACTCATACACATATGACAGTTGTACATGAGTGGCATTGTCAAACTTCAGACATGGCATCACAATCCCCAACACACATGTCATTGCAACTCACAGCCATATTGCAACAGCCAGCACCATCCATACACATACAACAGCATGAGCAGCCAAAGGTGAGCCAGACATCACATGAAACACAGGGAGTGCACTAGACATGCACACACGCCACCACAATTACATGCATGTGTACACCTCTGCCAACTGTCGCAGTGATGAGATTGGCATCCATGTCACATCTGGCAATCAGTCTTCTACATATCAGTCTCACATGCATCCATGTTGCATCACTGTTGCACCCATGTCAAATACACACACATGCACATGTACACGGTGCAGATACATGCAGCTGGAACCAACATCCATGTGTGACACCACAACCATGCCAATTTACATACACAGTAATCCAAACATGTGTGCTCACACATCTTCATTTGGCCTGCATGCTTACCCACACATACACCATTCATGTGTCTCACACATGAAAGGACTTGCATGTGTCAGCCTCACAGCCCTGTACATACGCATCCATACATGGCCCTACAAAACCACATGTACAACCTGCACACTACTGGCACACCACCACACGCACAGCTTCCAATCAGTATGCATGTACACTTACCGCTCGACTCCAGACAGGTCTGCCTCTCAAGGACCTGGACGTGGAGCGCTGGGCATATGCGTTCCAGGACCCTCATCTGATGTTCCGACAGGTGGCCCCGGCGCCCCTTAGCACCCGCTGCCTTCAAGAGGTGCCGGGCCTTGTTGAGGGTCCTGGACCTGAAGTCCTCCCAGCGCTTCTTGACATGTTGGAAGTCGTGGACTGCCACCCCCTCCGCGTTGATGGCAGTCACGATGTCCGTCCAGATCCGAGTCCATCCTTCCTTGTCGGCGGCCGACCTTCCGAAGAGGGCATCATACTGCCCCAGGACTTGCTCCACCAGGACACCAACTTCGGTGGCAGTGAAGCTGGTGGCCCTCTGCCTGTCTGGCTGGGGGTTGCCAGTGGTGCCAGATGGTGTAGTGCCCGACATGGCAACCCCAGAGGCAGGTGTGGGTGGGCAACTGGGTCCTGGAGCTGGGCTGTGGAGCGATGGAATAGCAGTCGGGAGTCTTCGGTTCCAGCAGGGGTGGTCACAGCAACAGCACCCCGGGCTGACGTGCAGGCAGCAAATGTCAGGGCACATGGGCAGCAGGCAATCAGGCAGCAGCAGATGGCAGGTGGGAGCGTGCTCGGGGCTCTGGGGGGCAGTAATTCGGCCTTCTGGGCAGGAGGGTGGTCTTCCGTGTGCGAACGCATGGCCAGCTTGATACGGAGTGATTTGGCACGTGAAAATCTTGCACGTCAGCGTGTAATTCGAGGAAAGGCCCTTAGCGCATAAGCGCGTCAGCACGCGTACGCGATTTCATTGGACCAAAGGCCCTTAGCGCGTAAGCGCGTCTCAGACGTGCGCGCATGGGCGTTTCCCTGAACCTGGGTGCATGTTACACATCCAAGAACTGCACGTCCGAGTGTCAGCTCGTGTAATTGGAGGATAGAGCCTTAGCGCGTATACGCGAAAGTGACGTTGGACGTGTGGGCCGGTTCAAAAGGTACGTGTAGGACGTCATTTCCTTGTACGTGCTTTTCGTGGAGAGCGAGTGGGTGAATTCTGTACTTCTTGTCGGTTCACACGCGATTTACTTCACAGCGTTTCTAGTTCGTACTCCCTGTTACCTCTGACAGCTTTTTTCTGATTTTCTGTTGGGCCTGTTTCCTCAAACAGCATTCACTTCTTCTTTTATCCTGACTCCTCAGACAGCGTACAATTCTTCTTTTGGCGGGGGTGTTGCCAACGCGCACACGCGCATATTTTTCACACTCTTTTTACAGGCAGACGGTGAGTCACGCACGTATTTACCAACTGTGCTTGCCTCGTGTGTCGCGTACCCCTTCAGAGGTCATTGTAGGCTGCGTGTAACACGCGTACGTTCATTTTTGTGTTTCTGGGTGCCACAGCGTAGTGCGGGTTCATTTTTCCACGCACGTGGTCTACGAGGGGTTGCGTGCACGTTATTTTCTGGTTTTGGGGTGCCTGTGCGTTGCGTGACCCGTCATCTTTCCCCAGGGGTCACATACAGCTTTGCTAGAGCACTAGGGTACGAATTCCATCTAGTTTCCTACCCCTTTGACCCCCACTTGCCCAGGACAATAGTTTACTGCAACTCCCATACGCACAACAACATCAGTGCCATGGTTGGGAGGCGACCAAGCGGTAAGGGTGGCAAAGGTGGCCGAGCCTCAAGAGGTGGGCGCGGTAGGGGACGTGGCCGGGATTTGCAGGGTACCCGTAGCCCCCCATGTGTGGAGGACCAGTCAGGGACACCCATGCCTCCCCCATGGTTGAGGGAAACGTGGCTGACACCATCTCTGCTCAGCCCTTGTTGGACCGGCCCATTGTGGCACCTGACCTAGCACAGGGTGACTACCAGGCTGACTTCCAGGTCGCCAAGTCTAGGCCACGTGTGGCGGTGCAAGTTGGTGTCACCAGGCCACGTGGATCAGGGGCAGCTATGTCATCTGCTGCCCCGAGTAGGCAGGGTGGGGAGGCTGCAGGGGCAGCTGCAGCTCCATCCACCCCAGCTCTGACTCTCCCAGCCAGGGCAGTGTTGGTCCCAGTCCATCTTGCTAACGTTCCCCCTGACTACGTCACACTTCAGCCAATGCCTGCACCAAGTCCCATGCTCAGTGTGCATTCCCACACTCCAACTACCCAGTCCACCGGTGCTCCTGCCCCTAGTGGCCAGAGCGGCGTAGGCCACTCAGGATCCCCACCACCTTCCAAAAATAAGAGGAAGAGTGCTCGTCCATTACAGGCTGAAACCCCAGACACGGCTACGCAGTCCGGCACGCCAAGGAAGCCTAGCTTCAATGATCCTGAACGTGATACACTTGTGCAGTATGTGTCCGCACATGACAGCGAAATGTTGATCACTTCAAGGTGCAAGACCACACCTGCTCGACGTCAGGCACACTGGCAGACCGTCGCAGACATCATAAGTGCCCTTGGATTTGTGAGGCGCACAGCTGGTGAGTGCTACAAGCGCTGGAATGACCTTAAGCGCACGGCAAAGAAAAAGCTGGCCTCAAGTCATGCCGCTACTCTGGTGACTGGAGCTGGGTCTCCACAAGAGGACATTGAACTCACTGTACATGAGTCTGTTGCTGGGACCTACGTCACAGAGGAACAGATCCAAGGTGTGGGAGAACTGCCAGATTATGAGGCATTGTCCGGTGAGTGCACATGCATGTGTGTGTGTGATCCATGTGTATGTTGTGTGTGTGAGGGGTTATGATTGAGTGCCAGGTGAGGATGTGTGTGCCTGAGTGGTTTGGGTCACCCATGTGCTTCATCCAAAACAGTCTGCGCCCCTGTATTTGGGTATTACAGTATCCCTTCTGCCCACAGTAGACATTTTGTGCAACATCACGCCAGTTGCCCTTGAAGTGGCATCTTGCAACAACATTGTTACGTATTTTTCAGTGTTCATTCAGGCTGATTGTTTCAATTCCCACACTTTCACTACGCATTTCTCAGCCCTGTTGTCAAACAATATGTGACATGCCTATGGTACATGCCATCTGTGTGATGGCATGTGTCATGGATGTGGATTGGACATGCCACTCACAGGCCAATGTGTGATGGCACTGCTAGCCAGCATGCAGCTAATGTGTTGCTCTTCCATCTTGGTGTCATCAGTGTTTGACATTTTCCTCCCCTTCAAACTCAGTGACAGTGCATGCATGGGAGGGTTATAGTCATGTGGGACATGTGTCAATCAAGTACTGGTTCTGTAGCTTATCAGGCCTAATTGTGTGCCATGGTGCTAATGCCTGTTTCCATTTTTTGTCTTTCATGTTTTTGCAGGGGATGACGCACTTGATGCTGTTGAGGGTGAGGAGATGGTGCAGACCCAGGAGGGATCTTAGGCACGACCGGGCACCAGTGGGGGACGGGGTGTGCTGGTGCGTGAGAACCCACTCTTGCTGCAGACGGTTCTCTCCAGGGGTGTCTCTGGGTGCACCTCCCCAGACCTCTATTCAGGTGTTGATTCGGATGATGAGACCTATGTGGCTTCGCAGTTAGGTGTTTCTGGAAGGGATTCTGTTCTGTACGACCCACCTGCACCAGGGGTACAGCCCACTATGGGGATGTCAGTGTTGGTAGGTCCGCCTTTGGAGGTTACGGATGCAGGGCCACACTCCGCAACATCTGACCCTGTTCCTGGGCCAGCAGATCAGAGGGGGAATGCAGTCCTGCAGCCTCAGGCAGTGCCGACACAGCAAGGCACAGTTAGCCTTGCCCCAGACAGGTGTGGTGCCCGCCGACGCAGTGGCCGTACGCCACCAGGCAATACCGCATGGGAGCAATCCATATATGGTATGGCAAACCAACAGGCAGCATCATCTGAGATGATGGCTCAAGCAATGGAGAGGGTGGCCACTTCCATTGTCCCCCCAGAAAGGCAGATGGAGCAACTACAGCAGGCAACAGACTCCATTTGCCAATCACTCAGGGAGGACATGTTGGCGTCCAACAGGGACAGACGGGCGGCCCTGGACACTCTGCGGGAAGCCATTTCTTTAGAGTCCCAGGGCCAGAGGGAAGCCCTGAGGTTAGAAGTCCATCACCTCAGGCAGACTCTTGTGGACCTTGAGGCTTCCACTGTCACGAAGACAGAGCATCTGCTGGAGCGTTGTTAGGGAGAATTCTCTGTTTAGGCTGAATTTCCTAACCTAGTGAGTCCCCCAGCAGCTTTGCTGGATTTTTGGGGTTTCTTTTTTTCTCCTGCCAAGAGTGAGACTCTTTTACCCTCACTCTTGGGCATGATTTGAGTGTGTTTCTTTGAATCTAGATGTGTTTAATGGGCTATGGGGTCTTCTACTCCATAGGGCTTCATGTGTTTTTGTGATGTGTGTTACACAGCACCCTCAGTGCAGTGACACGGGGTGTCATAGTGACCCCCCAGTATAGACTCCATACCCTGGGACTGACTACTGTCTCCCAGGGCATGTAAAGTCACCATTGACTTTACTAGTCTTAAATTCTGAACAGAACCAGTACAAACCATCATATTGTGGACGTACTGGCTGGGGCAATTCAATTGCCCTGGGGTCTATTAGTCGAGGGGGCACGTCTCCGTCCCCCCTGATCGAGTTTTGGCTGGTGGCAGTGGATACTACTTTTTATATTCAACCGCGAATATTTTCCTATGGGATTTCCCATTGTTTTAGGCTACTACCTTTATATAATTATTTACGGTAGCCTCGAACATACCGCCGGTTTATCTAATTAATATTAATTCTCCGGTTGGTATTTTTTGCCAAAACTTGATTCTAAAATGGCGTTTGTGTTCTCTTCTGTGACTCCAACCCAAGTCGAGCCCTTTTGTTCCACTTTTTGGCGGGCTTCTCCACAGAAGCCCTCCAAAGTGGTGCCACTCTGTCTGGGGTACTTAGGAGGGGCGGAGGGGGATTTAGGCACCCTGGACTGAGTTGCCTAGGCAACTCAAGTCGCACTCCGTCCTGATTGGCCCAAGTGGTGAGCCGGCCGGCTCACCACTTAGCATGTTTGAGTGACAGCTAGGCTGAGTGGATGGGGGTTTTCTGCATAAAAGCAGGGCTTTGGGGACTGGAACTTCAGAAGTCGCCACAGGACCTAAGAATCTAACGAGAGAGAAGCTGAGCCGACCTGCCACGACACCACCACCGGTGGAGCCCTGCTGGACCGCCTCACCACTTTTCCCAACGACAGAGGAGATCTCCTGCCGGAGAGTCTTCTTCCTTTGACTGGTGGGGATAACCAGTTTCACCGTCTTTTCGCCTTCCCGACGTACCTCGTGACCGCCTTGCCTGTGCCAAGTACCCCGGAAACCGGGATACTACGTTTTACCACGACCGGTAACAAAGGTACCACCTTTAACCGGAAAACTCTGCGGCTGGTTTCTTCCCTGGTAGTCCAACGACCTTCATCTTTCCTCCAAGTCGAGATCTTCTCTTCCCCTGGACGCCGACGCAACTTGCACCCACTGCCAGGAACAACTGCCACCGCTTGACGATCCTTCCCACTTAAGGTACCGTGTCCGGCCTGGCTTCCCTTGCTACCGACTGTACGGGGTAGATTTAGCCCCCCGCATTCGAACCTGGGTTAGCCTGGGACACCCTGGCTAAACTTTCCTAAGCCTCTCTAAACTCTTTTTGAACTCTCTGCAAGACTTTCTAAGCCTAGAGTAACTGTGTGATCTTGGGCGCATTTGTGCTCTGCTCTCTCTAAGAGTGGGCCCAGCCTTTGGACTTTGACTCACCAGTGACTTTTGCTCTTCTGCCTTGTTAACAGTGTTCCTGAACCTTAGAGTGGTGTACCTTTCCATATTCTGTCTTTTTCCCTCCCTTTCTCACAAACTTATTGGAGTGCCATCTAGTTAAACGCTCACCTCTGTATGAAAATAAGTGGTGTTTACTGTGACTTATCTGATAAGGAAAAAGGGGTGTACATATTACAATAGTAACTGTGTTTAGAATATTTTACAACAAGAGTGCTGGAGTGTTTCAAACCGTGTGTTTTTAAATAAATAATTATATACTTTGATACCAAAGCTCTGGTCAGTGTTTGCTTGTATTATTGTATCTGAGTGCCTATTGTGTATACTTTGCATACTGTCTAACTCTTCTTGAGGGACGTCTGACTGCTCAGCCACAGCTACCAGGTAAATCTGGGTGGTACAGACTGTTACCAAGTGGGTTTACTGCCAACACCTGTAGTCTTAAATCTTTTGCAGTGTTCCCTAAGGGAACTGCACAGGTTTCTGCCTAACAAGCGGGTCACACGTACGCTCTCAGCAGAGATGCAGGCAACTCGGGAGGAGGTCCGGGCATCATGTCAGGTGGTGCATGGGGATCTCCGCACCATATTCCTCCAGAACGAGACCTTCCACACCCGCATGCTTGCTGCCATGGAGGACCAGACTAGGGCTTTGCGTGGGCTGCCCCCCATAGCACCACAACCTCCTGTGGCGGCAGCATCACAGAGTGATGAGATCAACCACAGCGATTCAGAATCTCTCACGATGGTGTAGCCGTGCAGGCCATGAGCCCATGGAGGTGTTTTTTTTTCGCAACATCCACACAGGTGGCTGTTGGTGTGCACCCTGTCCTCGGACCTCCTGGGTGGCCTCCCCACCCCCTTGTTCCCCACATGGCCATTTTTGATTTTTGATTTTTTGTTATAGTGTGTTGCCTTGTGTGGCTCCCGTGGGCATCCACTGTATTCCGACTGGGCACATGCAGGCTTGTCCTGAGTTTGGGTTAGATGCTTGGGTTTGTGAGACACACACCCCTCCTGCTTCCCGTTTCCATGGGCTTGCAAAGGGTGTGCCCAAGTGACAGTGACTTACACAGTGACTTTGGACTCCCATGACATGTGTGGGCAGTCTGTAGTCAATACTGTGTATACATTCCTAGTGCATATTGTTGTTGTATTGTACACTGCATGGCGTATTTATGTGTGCTTGTGCATCCATGTCTCACTCCTAATTTGCAGGTTCATTCCTCATGTCTTCACAAGGCCGTCTATTTTGGAGATGGAGTTCATGTTGTAAGCAGTGCACTTCCAGATTTGCGTGGCACCAACACTGTACAGTTGGAAGTGGTCGATGTGCTAGCGTCATCAGGTTGTAAGACTACGTATCCTTTAACTTAGTACTGTCATGTGAATGCTATGTTTGGGGTTGGGTAGCTGCATTGTAGTGTGGTAAGTATTTGTCATGTGTGTTGTCAGTTCTACATTAATGGGAGCATATTGTGTGTGGCCAGTTTCCATTCGGGACACTGTACTTTGTGACACTTGTGTCATGTTTTGGGGATTCCTTTGTTTGCTCTCACATAGCATGACATGCCATGGTGTGTTGGGTGGCGGTGCTGGGGAGGGGTTGGGTGACATGGCACTGTTGTCATGTTGTATCTTGCAAGGGGGTAATGATTTTAGCAGCATAGAAGTTTGTCTTTTGATGACACAGCATTGGTGGTGTTTGTGTAGGTAGGGATGCACACAATGGAACACTTCCAGTTGAACAATCTCAGGCTGGTATGGTTGTGACAGTTGACTGTCACTTGACTCATCATCATTGATAGTCAGCTGGTATGTGCCAGGGATGTGTGCACTCCACAGGGGTGTGTGATTTTAGGTGAAGTAATTATCCACCAGCTGCGTACGGGCTGCCTCACCCCGTGCCCTTTCCCCTCCCATGCGCAGCGGGTGTGCATGTGGTTGGGGATGTGGGGGCACCACCATGTCCATGGCCAGGCCCCGGCGTGTTGCAACATTGTGCAGGACACATGCTGCCACTATGATCCTGCACACTTCTGGGGGAGTGTATAACAGCTGCCCGCCAGAACGGTCAAGGGAGCGAAAGCGTGACTTGAGCACTCCGAATGTGCGCTCCACTATGCCCCGGGTTGCAATGTGGGCTGTGTTGTATCTTACCTGGGGTGGCGTGGTGGGGTTCCAAATTGGCGTCATCATGTGGGTGCTCAGAGGGTAGGCACTGTCCCCTGGGGAGGTGGTGATGGGTATCTTTAGTGGGGTTGTGACATTACTAAGTATCTGACATGCATACATGTGCAGTGGTATTTATACTCACCAAGCAGGTATGTATCGCCATGCCGCCCAGCTTCTAGGTCTCGGTTTAGGGTTGACATTCTGTAAATGAAACTGTCGTGGGTGGACCCTGGATAGTTGGCATATACTGAGGTGATAATTCCCTTGGCATCACATACTACCTGGACGTTGATGGAATGCCAGTGCTTGCGGTTTCTATAGATGTGCTCAGATGCCCTGGGGGGACGTAGAGCCACATGGGTGCAATCAATGGCACCTAGCACTTTGGGGAATTGTGCCACCCGTAGAAATCCTGGGCGGCAGCCTGCCTTTCTGCAGGTGTTCTGGGCAGGTATATGTGCCTGCGGACTGATGGGCGTGTAGTGATGATGGCCAAGACCTGGTGTAGGCAGCGTGACTGCGTGGCCTGTGACACCCCCTCTCCACTATGGCACTTGTCCGCTGAAATGATCCAGTGGCCAAGAAGTGCAGTACATTAAGGACCTTCTCCAGGGGGCTGAGTGATTGGGAGCACAGGATGGGTGATGTGAGGTCATCTTCCCACTCACTGACCAGGTCGAGTATTATGTGAGGTGGAAACCTGTACCTCCCATACACGTGGTCATCAGGCATCCCAAAAAGGCTGGTTCTGGGTGTAAAAATTCTGGCCCTGACTATCCTCCTCCTCCTCCTCCTCCTGCGGTATCCCATGGCCACTGCTGCTAGGAACGGTATATACATCCTGGCGTATGAGCTTGTTTGTTTGCGCGCTCTTTTATGATGCGTGGGTCGACGTACGCCTGCTTCCTGCTGGCGTACGTGTTTCCGGATTGGCCTGTCTTTTTGGGCGCATGCCTTAGCCACGTTCGATTCCATGAATACGTGTTGTAGGCGAGCGTGTGAAACTTCCCGCGCACCCCAGTAATACACGTACCCCGCTCGGCCAGGCCCAATCGCGTGTGAAACTTCACGCGAACCCCTGAAATACACGTACCCAGGCCAGTCGCATGTGACACTTCCCGCGCACCCCTGGAATACACGTACCCCGCTCACCCAGGCCCGATCGCGTGTGAAACTTCACGCAAACCCCTGAAATACACGTACCCAGGCCAGTCGCGTGTGACACTTCCCGCGCACCCCAGTAATACACGTAACCCGCTCACCCAGACGCGAACGCGTGTGGAACTTCCCACGCACCCCTGGAATACACGTACCCCGCTCACCCAGGCCCGATCGCGTGTAGAACTTCACGCGCACCCCTGAAATACACGTACCCCGCTCCCGCAGGCCCGATCGCGTGTAAAACTTCCCGCGCACACCCGGAATACATGCACACGCTATTTTTCACACAGCGGGTGTCGCTGTTTGTCGCGTACCCTTTGCACGTCATTTGTCCTAGGGGGCCACAGAATGGGACATTCATCAGAGCTGTATATTGGTGCTTTTTGTTAGCACACATTTTGGCGCACATTTTTTTCCAGCGCAGGGACGCTACCGCCTGCCTTCGTGTAGCGGACGGGTTTGGGCCTGTGCGCGTCTTTGCCCGTGCGCTTGTTTGCTCTATTCGATTCCATGAATACGTGTTGTAGGCGAGCGTGTGGGCGTTCCGTGCACTTGCCTCCTGTACTTCCCCGTGACACCCACATTTTCACGAGTTGTTCCCCATTCAGAGTGTTACGCCCCGTGTTCCGCCTACTTTTGTTATGTGCGCCGCGCTATGTGCGCTTTCGCTGTGGCCTTAGCGCACGCCGTTAGATGACCTGTGCGCCGGCGTGCGCTGTGCACTTTTTCAGCGCACATCCCTGATTTTACTCGCGCACTGACTTCCGTGAATAGATGTGCGCTGGTTTCCCTGCGATATTCGCTCTTGCACTGCGATTTTCACTCTTTCACTGCGAATCGCATGTTTTCGCACGCTTGCGCCGACATTTTCAGTGCACATTAATTCCATGAATCGGCCTGTACGTTTCTAATGCAATTCCTGACAACTGTCATACAGGCGGCCGGCGGTACTGCACCCATATCTTGACAGATTTTCACAGGCAAGGAGACTTTTTAATGTGGATATTCTGATGATAGATTCTGCTTTTCCTGGCATTGTGTGCTCCTGTTGATTCCTTAAATACAGTGACGGGTAACACCCAGCAAGGATGTTGGATGTTTTCTGATGTTTGGAATCATTATTTTGTATTTCAGCAACCAAGAAAAAAAAAGGATTTCAGAGCAATTTCTGGGTTTCCTTGTAATAAAGCACTGCCTTTCATGCAGTTTCCATTTTCACTCGGTGGACAGCCCAGTGACAGGTTTCAGCAGTGTGTTCTCCTTCCACTACTGACACAGGCAAAGTAGATTGGCGGCCATCTTTTCCGGTTTCTTTTTTTATTTTAAAAAAAATCTTTTTATTAGTATGTCAACCAATAAATTACACAGCAGTACAATACAGAAATGAATAGCAAATCAAATAAACAATTCAAAACCATTTAACTAAATTGCATATCAATAAACAAACATCACAATCAAGTAACCCCCCTGACATAGTAAGAAACCTTTTAATTCATTTCAACAATAAAAGAGCAAAATACAATAGTTGAAAAAACACCCAATATAAGACACACACACAAACACCAACGCCACACAAACAACACCAGACCAACCCCCCCCCCAAAAAAATATATTGTTTTAATTATATATAATTTACTCACTCCTTACATTTATCCACAACCCACAAATTCAATCATATAAGGTTGAACGGTCCCCGAAATAGATTGTACACCTCTTCTTTTTCTTTTACCTTAAACAAAAGCTTCTCAAAGTTCAATAAAGTGCGTAATTCTACCAACCAATCTTCAACATTTGGCTTCTTCCTAGTTTTCCAAACCCGAAGGATCAGTCTCATAGCTATTAAGAAAGCCTTATCTATCCAATTGCTATATTTCAAAGTACGTTTACACCTATCTCGATGTAGAAGTAGGATAATATTCCCACCCGATATCTGTAAAAATACATCCAAAATCAAATTAATCCTATCCATCACATCATTCCAAAAATATCAAACTCGTGAGCAACTCCAGAGAAGGTTTAGAAGGGTATCATTTTCATTTCTGCACCCCCAACATAAATGATCCGTTTGTAGTCCCATTTTATACATTTTAACTGGTGTCCAGTACACTCTACCAACTACTTTCTGTCTGATCAGACGCAAGTTCAAATCAGTACCCACATTGGCACTCAATCTAAGTATACCCTTCCATTCCATATCTGTGAAGTTCATATTTAGATCATCCGACCACACTGCTCTCAATTTATCCCATGCCACAACATGCTTCTTTTCTAATTGCATAAAGTTCATATATGTACGTACAGAATATTCCTGTCCAGTAAGCAGTTGACACAGTACAGGTTTGGTGTCTAAGGAATTACCAATCATGCTTTTCCTGAAATTAATCGGGGAGCTCACTTCTACATATTTCCGTCCTTCTCTTTGATGCAACCCAAACTTCCTCTGTATTTCTTCAAACGTCAAAAGACAATCTCCATCTAATACATCACCCAGTGTCAAAACCCCCTTCCGCACTCAACTCTGCCATATCAGCCATCTGTTGTTTAATTGCAATACTTCATTATGCCAGAGAGAAGCATCTTCACTAAAGCCATATGATTGACTATTCTCTTCAAACCATAACCGCATGGTCTGCTTGGTTGCCACCATTGACTTTAACTTTAATCTATTGACTGATACATTACCCATGGTATAAAGATTATTCAAACGATATGGACGGTAAACATTCCTCTCCATGCGCAGCCAGAAAGCGCCTTTAAAATCATCATTTGTATAATAATACGTCCCCTTCATGAGTAGAAACGCCTTACAGTACTAATATAAATCCGGATAACCAAAACCTTCCACACTATGCATCAACATAAATCTCGGAATCTGCGGACTTTTGCCCAACCCCCACAGGAAACATTGAAAAATGTTATCAATTTGCAAAATGTGCTTTTTGGAAATTAAAAATGGAATCGACTGAATTATATATAACATTTTTGGTAACAGAATCATCTTTATCGCATTTATCTTCGCCCATAACGATAAATGAAGCCTTTCCATCTTCTTATTGAATACACAATTTTATCCATGAGTTTATCAATATTATATTGCATAATTTTCTTCAAATCACCAATGATGTATATACCAAGATACTTAACCCATTCAGGGGACCATTTGCACTTCCATACCTTTAGAATGTCTTTACTACACTCTTTAGACAATGGGACAATCTCAGTCTTGTCCCAGTTTATCTTATGACCAGAAATCTCACCCACCTCTTCAAACATCTGTCTCAGAACCAAACCACATTGTTCTGGGTTAGATAATAGGACCAACATGTCGTTCGCATAAGACAAAACTTTAACTTCTACTCCTCCAACACATAAACCTTTGATTTCTCCACATTGCCTAATATAAGCAGCCAACGGTTCAAGTGCTAAGTCAAACAGAAAAGGCGACAGAGGACACTCTTGTCGCGTGCCTTTGGATAATGAAAAAGGCTCTGAAATTAAACCATTCAGAGACACCCTCCCTTTAACCCCATAATGAATACACTTTATCATTTTCATAAAGGTTGGTCCAAAGCCCATTTTTAATGGGGTGTATTCCAAAAACCTCCAATTAACCCTATCAAATGCTTTTTCCGTATCAAAAAACCCAATGACCCCCTTTGATTTTTTATCATGATGCACCCCAATGACATTCAAAACAGTCCTGATGTTATCATATCCATATTTTCCGGTTTCAAAGCGCAATTTTCATAGGTTTAGCACGCGTAGGGCTTTTGCGGCCATTTTACTGATTCTGGTGCCACCAGCACAGGGATGTCACAGGGCAGAGCCTAGTGGGTTAAAACATCCCACAGCTGAAGACCAACCTGTTCAGATAAATAGGAGTCACTGATATCTGAGGTGTTTAAGATCAACCTAAATTGAACGTTGTTTGAGCCCCGTTCCTATATGTATGTGTTATGTGTTCATGACTTGGGGAGTGGGGTGAGGACGTCCTTGGGCGAGACATGGTATCCCCCATTCCCTTTTCACAACGAGCTTCAGTCGCAGCAGCCTTTATAGGTTATTGTCATCCTGTCCCCTTTCATTCCTTGCAAGATGACCCTTGGAAATGCCATCATTATACTGGACAAGGAAGAGGTCAACTAGGAGGACACCTCCTTATTTGGGTAGGTTAAACACACATCAGCCCCCTCTTGTCATTTCATAGACAAATCAGGTCAATACCAAAACAGGGAAGAAACAACTGGGAGTTGTACCTACTTCCACTGATTTACACCACTTTGGTACTGAGACGAGGAACAGGACTGCAGAGGAGTACCATTTCAAGAGTCAGGCATGTCCAGCCAAGCGGACTAATTGTGGTCAGGCAATTGCAGACAAAGACTTGCACCTGCAACCAGTTAACAGGCTGCAGGTGCATAAAATGAGAGACCGCCAGCAGAGTGGGGACAGAAACCTGTCTGGAGGACAGGACATGGTTGACAGTGGAGTAGGCTGGAGAAGGTTTGGTGAAGGACGCCGGGTGCTGCTGGATTGTGAACGTGATGCTGGGGCCCGAGCGGGCTGTGAAAGGGTCGAGACACTGGCAGCCTTCTGTTGGGGTGGTTGATAGGTACAACGTTCTTTCATCGTCAGGCATTTCAAAGCCTGCAGTTTAAACGTGTTTGACAGTTCTACGAATTTTGGCGGGGGGAGGGCAGATAAGTAGTTGGGGGTTGGGTATAGTTTTTATTTATTTATTTTATTTTTTTAAACAACTTTATTTATCTTTGCATACAGGTTATGCACATACATTTATATCAATCATTTAGCGGTCATACAACATATACAAGTTAGCTTTCCTCCGTATTCAGGCTCTCATGTTCTGTTAAATCTGCCAGATATTGTTTATACCTCGACCATATGTTTCTGGTTTTGGAGGGGGACATCACTGAGTCTATGTATAGTTCCTCGGTATCGTTAGCCTACAACATGTCTTTATTCCAGTCTTCTTTAGTCGGTGGTTGAACACTCTTCCACCTCATCAGTATGCCCTTTTGGCTATTAATAGACCTAGATTTAACAGTTTACGCCACGTTGGGTTCATTTTCTCCACCACACCCACCATGCATATTCGCGGTGACCATTCCACCGGTTGGTCTGCCATCATGTCCAGAGCTCTGCAAACCTCTGACCAATATTGTCTCAGTTCTATACAATCCCATAACATATGAAATATGTTGGTGTTTTCACTGTTGCATCTCGGGCAGGTGCCGGGTGTGGCAGGGTATATTTTCTTGAGCTTTAATGGTGTATAATGTATCCTATTTATTATTTTGTAGTGAATCAGTTTGAACCTTGAATTGCATGATATCTGTTTGGTTAGTGCACATATCTGGGACCATTCTTGGTCTTCTATCAGTTGCCCCAGATCTTGCTCCCACCTGTCCTTAGCTGCGTGAATTACCATCGGGCGTGTCTGTACTATGACTTTATACAGAGCAGAGGCTGTTATTTTCTGAGACCCCCCTGTCTATATGTAGCCTAGTGCCATGTTTATTTTAGGTTCGTTCGGGAATGATGGGTACATATGCCGTGTGATGGCTGCCACTCGATCATATTGTTGCTTTTGCGCATTTGTGTTTCCCACTGTGTCTTTAATATCTTTCCGCAGTATAAAGTGTTTTTCCAGGAATAGCTGTCCCCATTGTGTAATGCCTCTATTTCTCCAATGCATCGCCACTTCAATCTCGATGGATAGGGATGTATGAGGGTCACCCCAGATTGGCATACTCGGGTGATATAATTTACTGGCGTCGAATATGTCAGCAATTTTAGACTATGCCGTGATCGTAACCTTAGTTGGGTTTATCGTATTGGAGTGTTTGGGGGTTGGCCTGGTTATCCTTTGCAGAGCTAACTGCTTCACGCTCCCCTGAGGAAGGGGGTTGGGGGCTGGGTTGATGAAGGATGTGGCCCAACTAGCAGCATAGTGTGCCTGCGCTGCCAGGTAGTATAATTCCATGTCGGGTGCCATTAGCCCACCCCTGGGATACGTTTCTGACAATACCCTCCAGCTTAATCTAGGATGTCCACCCCAGACAAACGCTATGCAGGTGCTATTAATTTGGGAGAACAGAGCGCGGCCAGGCCAGACTGGTACTGTACTGAAAAGGTAAAAGAGCTTTGGCAGTATTATCATTTTAATCAGTGCTATCCTCCCCATCAATGAAATGGGCAGAGCGCTCCATCGCTTCATTTTGATGCATAATGTGTCTGCCAGTAAACTGTAGTACAAGGTGCGGGACAATTGGGCCGTTTTGGCAATGTTAGCACCTAGATAGACGATGTGGACCGGGCTCCATATGAGACCATGTACATTTCGGGGTTGTGCAATGTTGTCTGTAAGCGGGAATATCTACGACTTGTTGGGGTTGAGGCGTAGTCCTGAGTATTCACCGAACCTTTCCACCTCTGCTAGCACCTTGCCCAGTGTGCGGTCAGGATTTTTTAGATATAATAGGATATCATTCGCATATAGCGTTATGATTTGCAGTTTACCCTCAAGCCGGATCCCGAATGTGCTATAACGTGATCTAAGAATGTCTGCAAGTGGTTCTATGACTAAAGCAAAGAGGAGCGGGGACAATGGGCAGCCCTGCCTGGTGCCTCATAGCAGTTCTAATATATCTGTGAGAGATCCGTTGATACTAATCCTCGCCTGGGGTCGTGTATATAATATTTGAATCCACTTTATAAATTGTTGGCCGAACCCGTAATTCCGCAACACCCCGAATAGGAATGGCCATGAGACAGTGTCAAATGCTTTTCCGCATATCGAGGGAGACTGCTATCCCTTGGGTCTCTGGGAGTATTCTGGCTATGATTTGGTGGTATCTTCTTATATTAGTTGCTGTGGACCTGCCTGTTATAAACCCTGCTTGGTCCTCATGTACCATATATGGCATCAACGGTGTGAGTCTGATTGCTAGTATCTTCGCTAGGATCTTAGCATCTGTGTTTATTAAGGATAGCGGTCGGTACGACCCGCAGTCCTCGGGGGGCTTCCCTGATTTCAGCAGGAGTGTAATTATTGCCTCTTTTGTGGTTTTGGGAAGTTCACCTTTATGTAATGCCTCCATCCATACGGCATATAGTCTGGATGCTAATAAGTGACTGAATTCCTTATAAAATTCAGCTCCCAGCCCGTCCGTGCCCAGTGCTTTCCCATTGGGGAGTGCTTTTATTCCTTCAATTATTTCAGCTTCACTAATGGGTTCCTCCAACCATTCTCTAGTGGCATCTGCTAAAAGGGTTGTTGGTACTTGGGAGAGATAGTGTTCTATTTTGGGTTCTGTAACTGTGCTCTGAGGGGCATATAAATCTTCATAGAATGCATAGAATGTGTCCTTCAGTTTCATCTGATCGATGGTTACTGTACCATCCACCGTTAGTATGCAGGGTATAGTTGTGGGGCCCCTTTCACCACGCACAGTTCTGGCCAGTAGCCTCCCGGGTCGTTCCCCTTCCCCATATCTGCGCGCTGCTACGGGTGTATCAAAGTATCTGACCTCTTGATCTGCTGTTTCCATGTATTCATCTAATTTGGTCTTAATTTCTGAACTGAGTTGGGGTGACGAGGAGAGTGCATACTGGGATTGCAGAGATGTTATTTGTGCCTCCAGTCGGGTTAGCCTACCCCTAATATCTTTTAGAATTCCTCCTTCTATGGATATCGACTGACCTCTGATGCATACTTTAAATGCCTGCCATAATATAGCCTGACTGGAGACTGAGTTTTCATTGATATCTAAGTAATCTTGTATGTATTGCTCCATTCGAATTTTAATATATCAAGTCTCTTACGGCTGCTGGTTTAAATCTCCATGGTGGACGGTCATTAACCCTGTCGGGGATTTGCAGTGTTAGTTGTATCGGGAATGATCTGAGTAAGTCCTAGGGTGGATGAGGGAGTCTGTGGCACATGCCATGCTTCCCGTATCTATTAGCCATAAATCTATTCTGGAGTGCATGTCGTGAACCGTGGAGTAGTATGTGTATTCTCTCCTGCTAGGGTTTAACGTTCTCCAGGCATCTTTCAGATTTAGGTCCGACATGTGTGCGAGTATTGTCTGTGCTGCTTTGGTTAGTGTTCTGGGTTGTGTCGATTTGCGATCAAGTTGTACATCTAAAATAGTGTTGAAGTCCCCCCCACATATCACTTGAGCAGTAGGGAAACTCGCTAATTTTTTTGAAGACTGAGGAATAGAATTCTGGTTGGTCAGTATTCGGACCATATATATTAAGGAAGACTATTTCTTTATCGTAGAGGTTGCCATGGAGAAATACATATCTCCCTTCAGGATCACACTCAGCTTTTATACATTTGAACGGTACCGTTTTATGTAACAGTATTGCCACACCTCTAGCCCTTCTGGAGTATGTTGTGAAATATTGATGTGTTCCCCAGTTAGGTATCAATTGTTCGGCCTGTCGGAGTCCTGTGTGAGTCTCCTGCAGGAAGATTATCTTAGCAGCTTGTCTGTTGACATAGGCCAGAATCTTCCTTTTCTTGATCCTGGATCCCAGGCCCCTTACATTCCAGCTTAACACATTAATATTGTCCTTGCCTGTTTTACCCATTGTCTATGAAGTGCTTGTCTTTGTTTGTACGCCAATAACTGTCTGCTGTATGCTTGAGCACCATCGTGCTTACAACCTGTGTGCTTTTTGCTTTGTCAACCTCCCTTTCATAACAAACCCCCAACATTCCCAAGTTCACCCCTCCCCCCTCCCTCGCAGTTCCCCAAACTTCAAATGTGCAGTTAAATGTCCATCCCTCCCCACCCATCAATGTCTTGAGCACCTGCTACAGGGGGGGCTGCGGCGTTTCCAGTGCCCATGCCGACATTGGGTATGAATATCATATCCGGTTCTGCCTCGTTACTCTCACTCATTGTGACGTCTTGGGTTATTGCTGTTGATGTGATTAAAGATTGCAATTCAGACATCCCAGCCGTAGGCCTCTATGGGGAAGCCTCTGCCATTGCTATTCATCTTGCTTCTTGAACGTGGTGGCAATAATGTGGCCCACGAATTACTTAGATAGCCCTCCAGTTAAGTTTGTCCATTGTTAGGTGGAATGTGTGTTTCTACAAAGTTCGCCGCCTCCTCAGGGAACGTGAAAAAATATGATTTGTTCTGATGTTGGATTTTGAGCCTGGCGGGGTAGAGCATTGCGTATTGCACTTGCCGATCACAAAGCATCTTCTTGACCCCTGTGAAGAGCTTCCTTTCTTGTTGCACCGCTAATGTGAAGTCTGGGTAGATGCCTATAACGTTAGCCTCCCACTTTAACTCCTGTTTCTCTCTAGCGGTTCTTAAAATCGGGTCCCTGTCTTTGTAGTTTAGCATGCGTGCTATGATTGGCCTGGGGTATGCCCCATGTTTCGGCTTCGGGGCAAGTGATCTGTGTGCCCGCTCCACTATGAACATCGGAGACCAGCCTTGGTCACCCAGTAGTGCACGCAAAGGATCCTCCACCGCTTTCTCCATCGTTCCTTTCATTGCTTCTTCCGGGACCCCAATTATACGGATGTTGTTCCTTCGAAACCTCGCTTCCAAATCTTCACATTTGGATTTCACCGTTCCCAACTCTATGGCCATTGTGGACACAGTGTTCTTCAGGATTTCTAAGGTGTCTTCTGTGCCCGATATCCTTGTTTCTGCCTCGTTTCTGCCTCGGTCATGCGGGATGTGGTTTTGTCGAGCTGTGTTTTTATAGTAGCAACATTTGCTGTGATTCCATCTACTTTATCAGTGAGTGCTGCAAATCCCTGCTGCATGGCCAAAAAGACCGCTTGGGGATCCATCATTGATGTTGGGGGGGCTTGTTTTTCTTGCGTGGGCATTTCCGCTTCGACCTCGGGATCTGTGTCTTTCTGCATTGAAGTCGTGAATTTATCGATAGTGCCTCTGCTCTTTTTAGGGCCAAAGCTCTTGGGCATTGTTACTGTTCAAGGGGATTATCAGCAAAAGTTACTGCAAGGTTCACCTTACCAGCTGCCTCGTGCCTAAGATATCGGGCATGTGCTAAGATACAGAGCGTGATTCTCAGGCCTCCCCGATGTTCAGATTTCTGTGTATCTTGCACTGCCGTAGCACTCTGACGCGGGCCTGAGCCCCAAGCATGGAGGCGTGTTATAAAGGGCGGATGTCTTGGTAACCAACTTAATGTCTGAGTATTGGTACAAAACAATTATTGCGGCGATTTGGTTGATGGTGCGTTGTCTCGGAGATATTATCACACTGTGATCCAGTCTGGTGGTTCCTGCGTTGGTTCCCTACGGGGGGGGCGTGATTTTCTTTCCCTGTTCCGCTCCTCGCCTTGGAACCCTCACTCCAGGGTATGGTTATGCATTGACCCTACACCTCCGTTGAGGGGGGGTCAATTGTTATAGTCCTGACACCCTATTCCCTCTGAGTTCGTAATGCCCAAACTGGAGCCCACGCCGGTATCTTATTTCCAACCTCGTCCGTGAATTATTTAGGAGTCGCTTAAACGTGACAATGAGGTGCCAATCCGCCACTTCAGGACGTATGGGCCTTTTCAGCTGTGTTTGGTCCCTGTGTGTCCCGGAGGGGGCGGGGGGGGGGCTTTGTCGTGTGCGGCCTATGCGGAGAGTGCCAGTTCTTCCTGTGGCCTAGCTGGGCTGGCTTGCGTATATTTCTTTCCCAGTGTGGGAGCCGTGGATAGGAGGGGGTGTGGGGGTACAGCGGAGGGCGCCGCACCCCTGGCCCGTTCGGTTCAGGTGCTTGCTCCCTCAGCGTATGGCCAGTGTCAGTCTTGCCTCCCCTGTGCCTCTGGCCAGTCCCAGGAGCTTCCACGTAGCTCGCAGGCCGCGTGGGGGTAGAGGATACTGCGCTGGGGAGAGCGGGCCCGGCTTACCTTCTCTGCAGCGGGCCAAAGCGGGGTCGGGTGTCTCCTCTTATCGAGTCGCTGTAATGATGTTTGCGGAGGGGTCTGCAAGCGCTCTACGATGTTCGGAGCGCATGCGACTCTCCCTCCCTATGAGTTTGGTTCGAGCGTTCTGCTTCCGCCGCTGCTCACGCTGTCCTGGCACCGGGCTTTTCCCCACGTTCCTCAGTCGCCGTGTCCCTCACAGCCACAGAGATCAGCAGGGCTCACATCTCGGCAACCACTACACCGTTTGTCTCCAAATTTCGTATGAGCAGTCCGCTATTGTTGCTACACGTTCCACGTGAAATTCATGTCAAACCGGAGGAAAACCAAGTGGCTATTTCGGCTTGCGGCACTGGATACTGCCGGAGCTTACACAGGAGCTGCCATTTTCTCCTGTGCGCAACAGCGCCCCCCTCGGGGTTGGGTATAGTTAAACATAGGTGCAGGAGGGAGTTTAGGGGGGACCCCCGCAAAATAAATTTGATGAACTGTCAAACGTTTAAATGCAGGCTTTGAAATGCCTGATGATGAAATGACATGGAACTGGTTGATAAGGGTCCCACGGGTAAAGAGAAGTTGGAATTGCGCGCGTCATATTGGTGGCTGGGGTGACAGCGATGTTGACATAATTTGGCAATTTAGTATGAATCTAGTATAGCTAATGGGGATGAGATATGCGTTTTTTTTAGTGTTTGTGTTTTGGTTTATACATTTTCAAATTGCATGTGCATAGAAAGATAAGTGTCAAAACAGCTGATACTATATTAACGCAACACAGGGTTGTCATGCCGCATAATGCTTAACAATCAGGCAGCGGGAGCTCCACATGTACATGTGAGGTGAGAGATTGGCAATGGGAAAATCAGTGTGAGTGGATGCGGTAGTCCTGAACATACATGTAAAGGAACACATGCATCAATCAGATACTTGTATAGCGCTCTTTCACCAAAGGCTACATGACGCTTAGACAGACAACAGCCGAGAAAGATATAGAACAATCACAACTGGATAAGAGATGGGTTTAAGTAAAGAGAAATGTTTTGAGGGTTTGTTTGAAAGATAGGAAGTCTTCGATGGTCCTTAGCTGAAGGGGCAGAGAGTTTCAGAGCTTGGGCCCGGCCACTGAAAAAGCACGACCGCCCAACCGCTCTTGAATGTATTTGGGTAGATGCAATAGTGCTGCATTTGAAGATCTCAGGGAGTGTGTCGGAATGTATCTATTCAATTTCTCCTGAATGGCCAAGCATCCTCTGCCGTTTAGCGCCCGGTGCATATTGCAGAATTGCTGTGTGTGTCACAAGTAGGGGTAAAGGTTTCTAACCAGATGGAACCTATGATAATTGAAATTGTTTGTACGTTGCGTAAACTGTGTAACTAGGAGATGGGCCTATGACCAAATATGGAAAGGCCCCAGAGAGGGGTGTAGTGTAAATATGAAACATGCAATTATAAGTTAAAGAGGATGGTGCTTAGATGAATGTATCCAATAAGAAGTGTGGGAACTAAAAGGGATATGGTTACATTGTATAGGTTTAACCAATCGTGTGGGGGCTTTAACAAAACCTTTGGTAGTGTTTTTACTGTTGCAAATTGTATAAAATCCATGTTCTTTGTGTGGTTCAGGGAGCGAGGTTAGTTTAACTCCTTGATGTCATCTAACCCCTCTGTACTCTTTAAGGGTGGGCCTGCTTTTGGTTATAGTGATCAAAGGCCCAATCCTAGACTCCTTTGCCTTGTGCCCACAGCCGGAGCTGTGGGACACTGAATTACAGGCCTCCGTTAGCGTCCGCGAGGGAAGAGCAGAGGTACCTACAGCAAGCAGCGAGGATTCGCAGGAAGGGAGCGCTGCTTGCCAGGCTCCTGAAAAGCAGACATGGAGCAAAAGGAAGCCGGAACAAAGAGAGAAGACGCCCAGCGATGCGGCCGCATACCAGTGAGTGGAATAAAGGGAACACTCATACCGGGGCGCCTCTGGGGCTACAAAAGGTCATATGGTAAAGCTGAACAAATTAAACCTGTGACAAATGGTTTTGGAACCCAGATTGAGGGTTGGTGAATACAGAGCAAGCTGCAAGTTGTTGTGAATGCGTTTAAAGGTGAAACCAGTGATACTGAATACCAAACTAAAGGAAAGTTATGATGAATATATATGAACAAAGTGGAAAACAAGTAATGAACATTTATGAAGTACGTGAAAAGCAAGTGATGAGCACTTGTAAGCCAATGATGAACATTTATGAACAAGGTGAAAGCAAGTGATGAGCACTTATGAATACTGTGAAAGCAAGATGATCGAAAGAGTGAACACCACAGAATGAACTGTTTGGAAAACACATTGTGGAAAAGCCAAGAGACTGCTTAAGAGCATCAAATGAGTGTTAACAAATGACGCAGGTGCTAAGGGAGAAAACCTGTGTTGGCAGGAAAGCCCAAAGAATATTAAAAGATAAGAGAGTGCCAAAGCGCATCGGTAAAGTGAGTTGACCGCGTGGTCCAACAACTGAGCCTAGGCCAAAGGGTTATCGGTTGCATGACCTGTAATGGAAGGACAGTGTGTTCTGACAACTGCGCCTAGACCGAGTGACCCCTGCTTGGAAAAAGCCAAGAAAAGTAACCGTAAAGAAACAGCATTTTATAACGTGATTGCTAAAGTGAATGAGAACAAGAGTAATTTGTATGAACTGTTGAAAAGCTTGAGGATTACAAAATTAAGTTGAATTGGAACTATTCTTGAAAACAACTAAATTCTAACTGGTTATAGTTTGGAAGCTGAGAAACTTAACTTCTAGTTTAAAAAAACTCACAGAATACATGAACTATGTTGAATCCTTGAGAAGAGGAACCTCCAGGCCTTTTGAAATTGTTTTGAACTGAGTGTTTTTGTGAGACTGGACGAGCTGACATGCTTGTGAAGGGAACCCTGAGATTTTGTGAATTGTATGGAGGATTATAAAGTTGAACTTGAACTGCTTTTGAAAGGCAAGAGATTTTAACTGATTGTAGATTTTGAAGCTGGTTTGAAGCTTGAAGAGCTGACCTCTTGCGGAATGGAACCTCAAGGCTTTTTGAACTTGGGGAAGCTGGAAAGTAAGCCAGGAGCTGGAACACGGTTTCTTTTGTTTCTGACATCCCTACACAATGTTTATCTTTAGTTGTCAGGACAAGTGTAGGTTTTGGACACAGACTATGCATAGTTTCTTTAGGGAGGGAAGTTAGGCCTTACTCCATTCTGATATTTAAGAAAATAAATAATTTTATTTAAAAAAGTGAATCTGTTGTCCGTCGCTTACTTCATGATGCCTTCACAGCAGTCTCTGCAGATGAACCAAGTTCATTTGCATTTATTATACAAGTTCACAGAGTGGTTTAACAGACCCCCAAGTGCTCCCTTCCGTCACGTCCACGCTCTAGTGCTCCAACTACTTTTTGGACTCTCTTTCATAAGTAAGCTTTCTAAGAGGTATTCCATGCAGAATACACAACCACTCACCATTCTGAGCCCCCTGAATACCTGTTAGCTTATAAAATGCAACACAGCTTCTGTCCCATAGAGAGGCCAATCACTCTGGTTCCACACTCTAGCAAACTATGTTCTAGGCAGCCTTCCTTTGTTCCACACCCTACCATCATCAGTGACTACTGCTTCCTCATACACCTGTTCCACTGTTTGTGGCCCTCAATACCTGCTTGTCCCTTTTGGGACCAAACTTCACTCCTTCACACATACTAGTTTCCATTGGGAGAATTTCATGTTTTGTACATGCTTTAGCCGATTATACTTTGCTTCATCTTCTCACTCTTTACTCACACTTTCTCACCTCTTGTTCATCCCTCTCAAAAAAGTATGGACCTCCTAACCATGGGTGGCATGCCGCCGTGTGTGGCTTCTTCCCCTGTAATACCTGAAACGTGGGTGCATGTGGTGCCAACTTGTTAGCACACACTCCACGCTTCACCACCTCCGCCCAATTCTTCCCAGTGGCTGTTTCCATCGTTACAGCCTGCTTGAGAGTTTTATTAAACCTCTCAACTACTCCATTTTTCTCAGAGTGATATAACAATGTTATATGATGAACAAACCCCACTACTACTAACCCTTCCCTTTGGAAAATACTATCAAGGAACCCAACTACTGTCTTGGCATCCGCCTTATGCACAGTTGCGACCTCTACTCACTTAGAGTATAAATCCATCAATACAAGAACATATAACCTCCTTCCTCAGGTGGACCCAGGTTTCAGTTTGTGGAGGATAGCTCAGGGGCAATGCGCTCGCTTTGGAAGTAAGACGATGCAGAGCAACACAGGTTCGACCCCAGGCACCACGCTTAGACACCTCTGGGTATTAGGAGCGTTATAAATAACAATTATAATTATAATTTATTACAACTCCCAGGGCATACTGGTCAACTCAAGGCTGGACTCTGTTTCTAACCATCTTATCTGCCTCACCACACCTTCCACATTTCTTTATCATTCCTGCCACATCAGCATCCATGTTGGGCCACCAATAGTCACGCTTGAGCTTCCCCTTAGTCTTTTATCATGCGCATATGTCCTTCATGTCTGCCTACCCGTATTTTAATTTGCACCTCTACTGGGGGCACTTCTCTCCCCCCTTTACATAAGAACCCCTCCTCTGCACTCAATTCTTCGCTGACCTTCCAGAACAATTTAGGAAACTGTCCCTCAGTCTGTCTACTCCATCCCTGTACCACTTTGCTCACCACCTCTTTTGGCTCCTCAGCCTACCGCATCGCTTCCTCCAACTCCCGCTTACTGACCACACCACTGTCCCTCCCTTCCTCTTCACCTCCCCCATCATCCACATCATGTTTTGTGTGACTCGCCCTAGGCAAGTAATCAGCGCCCGCATTCTCTTTACCAGGTGCAAGTTCCATGAGAAGTCCTGCTGGTCTAGCGGGGTAGCCATCCCATTAATTCTGCAGGGAAACACCTTCTAACCCACGGTTCATGAATATGCCCATGAGGGGCTTGTGAACAGTGTGAATAGCGGAATGTCCTTCCCCACAACATTTTCAAAACTCGTTGACCGCCCAAACAACACTCATTCTCAGTGACGGAATACCTCACTTCTGCCCCTTTCAAAGTTCTGGAGGCAAATGCTAATACCCCAAACTGACTCTGTAAAAAAACAGCTGCAAACCCGTCTCACTCATATCTGTCATTACACACGTCACACTGTGTATCAAAATGTGCTAATGTGGGAGCTCTTGCTATCGATTCCTTGTCATCTATGAACTCGCATTTATTTGTCCACTTGAACTTTAGCCCCTTCTTGCACAATCCCCTGATATTTCTACACCTGTCAGCAAAATCCCTAATACGTTTTGCGTAACATTCTTCTCTTGCTGTCAACTGCCTTTTGGTTCTTTTTTGCAGCACTAAGTTTGTTCCCTAGATAGTCTATAGACACCAATCAAAACCTACACTTCTCACTCTGTAGTGTCAGTCTCGCCTCTGATATAATACGAAGCACTGTCCCTAACCTTTGCTCATGCTCTTCCTCTGTCCTTCCGGTGACCAATATGTCATCTTGGAAGCAAACAACAACACCTATCCCTCTGAATAGAGCATGCATGACTCGCTAGTAGAATGCTGCAGCCGAAGCTTGTCTAAATGGCATCCTCCTGAACCTGTAAGCACCTCCTGTGCTACAAAAGGTACGTACTTATGAGAACCTGGATCTAACTTGGCCTAGTAGTAAGCAGAGCCTAGGTCGAGCATACCAAACAGTTAGTCCCAGCAACCAATTTCACCATCTCCCCAATGTTGGCACTGGAAACGTGTCTACCACCACACACCTATTCAATCCCCTAAGATCTACACACAGTCGGATATGAGCATTTGCTTTACAATGGGAGACACCCACTCAGAGGTTTCAACAGGCTCCTGTTCAAGTTTGCACAGTTCTGATACTACATCCTTCCTCATGCAAATGGGTACATTCCTCACCTTCGTCACCACAGGCTCTCTCCCTTGCCTTATTTGGATCTGGTGTTTGTACCCTTTAAGACACCTCAGTTTTGCCTTGAACACCTCTGGGTATCTGTACTCCACTTTTCCCTTCATGCTTTCCCCGACTACAGCTTCTAGTACCGACACACTCGGATAGAGTATTATACCCATGTCACTTTTTTCGTACCATCCTACTAGGGAACTCCGCCCCACCCCACCCCACAACCCCCATGTCACTGGGAAAAACACACACATCTGAGACTGTGAAATGCCCCTTGCACTCCAACTTGATTAAAAAAAAAAAAAAACAATAATGTCTTAATATGCCCCTTCATATACTTTGGCATGCACCTTTGGCCGCCTGAGATCGACATCAACATTCCTGAACCTTACCTGCCACACCTTCAAATCAATGATGGTGTAGTTAGAGCCAGAGTCTATCAATATCAGCACTTTTATTCCATTAACACTGACCACAGAATGAGGTATACCTCCTTTTCTCAGGTTGCGCCCCACTTGGCTGACCGAAAAGTGTACTCTGTCAACTTCTTCACCCACACCGTCCTATTCCACACTCACCCAGCAAACTCTGATCTCCCTTACTCCCCCACAGGAAACCTTCTTACAACACTTGGCAAAGTGCCCTCTCTGGCCACACTCCCGGCATTCAGTCCTGAGGTCTGGGCAACTTCCAGTACTCTCAAAATGGAAGGTGCTCCCACACCTGAAACACATCTTCACTCCCCTTCCTGGCACCTTGTCAGTCACCCCATTGTCTCTTACTTCTGCCCCCTTGTTCCCTGGCACCTTGGCTTGGGCTTGTGCTTTCTTCTCCTTCATCTCCTTCATATCTGCCACGTTAGTGTCCTTCTTCTCCAACACATTGACGAATTGCAGCATGTGCCCCATGACTAGGGTCTCCCTTGCTCCATATTTTCTGTCTGATTTTGTGTTCTCTGACCCTCAGCATAAACTAGACCCACACATGTTCAAGTCAAGTATAGGGTCTCACTGTTATTGGGTACTGGATCCCGGTTATCATTCTTGGTGGCTTGTACTAGACTTTAATCTCCCATGGCGGCGCGGAATTCTCAGCTGAAGCGGGTGTGGAGACATAACCAATCTCTGAGCACCCTCTGTAGAAGAACACAGGATAAGTCATTGGAGACCAGCTCCCTACACCACAGTGTAGCTTCCCCGATTAACGTGGTGCAGGGTCAGCGACAAGCGCTGTACCGGGAGGCTGGGTTCATGTAGGGGAAGATGGACTAAGAAAAGCCAGCTGGCATTGGCATAGTACTAAGTAGTAGAAGATAAAGGCAAGATGAGGTAAGGGTGGCTGGCATAGGCATAGATATGGCAGCAGGCAGGAGATGGAGAGGACAGCCACTGCGAGAGGGCAGCACAGGGAGACAGGGTAGTGGGGCATGCAAGCGGGCAGATCGGGCGGCTGGTGAGCAGAAAGGCAGGGAGAAAAGAACAGGAGGCAGGTAGAGGTTGAAGAGGGCATGCTGAAAGTTAGAAGAGCAGTCCAGCACGACCTGAGGCAGTGGGGGGCACCAGCAGTGCAACAAAGACACGCAGAGCGGGTTAAGACACGTCCATGTCCAAATGTGAAGGGTTTAAATCCCCTCATGCTGGGAGGTCAAAGCCAGCAGGTCTTGGCGTCATTGCGGAAGGCAATAGAGGACACTAACCAAAATGCACATACGTGTGCGTGTGGTGCCGGTCTCCCATGCGTGCACAGTATTGACACAATTGCGGCACCCTTGGAATGAATGTTCACTGCAATCCTGCGGCCCTACCATGATCCATCCTGCCGCCAGTGACCCGCGCCCGACTCACTAGTCACCGGGAACCTCACACGCCATCAGGGGTACATCCTCCAGGTACGCACTCATGGGGTGCGGCAGTGATTCAATAGGCGTGGTGGCATGCAAATTCATTGTAGCTGTCCCCGAAATTACACCTGTTGGCGAGTTCCCTCAGCCCTGTCAAAACTTCTTCTGTTGTTTCTCCCTCTGCTTGATCACGCACGCGAACTGGTACCTTCCCAGTTTCCTTAGTACCGCCTTATACACATTCACTGCTTCTCCAGCAGCCGGCTGCCCGCCCCTTGCACCTCCAGTAACGGCAAGGTCAGGTAGGCTCTTGGGGATCCTTCTCACCTCACAGAGAACTTTCCTCTAAATGCTGTAGGATGGCCCACGTATAGCCAAAAACATATCCTGTAAGTCTACCTTCCCACTTTTCCCACTTTATCACCGGTTCCCCAGGGCTAGGTAGGAACTGCAGGCATAAATTACTCATTTCTTTTTACTCCACCTACCAATAGAAGCTTAATAGTCAGTGCAACACATGAAATGTGGTAGGTTGTCCTTATGCTCTGTCCACTTCCAGTAGTTTTGCCAAGTACTTTGCCACTGCTTGTTGTTAATATGAATCCAGAGTCCTATCTCCAGTACCTAAAACTGCTTCATTCCAACATAGCGGCCGCTGGTCTATGTGTCCTGGTTAGTCCTTTCTTTATTACCACATCACTGCCTGTGGCCACTCCGCATCCATCTGGGCAGTCAATTCCTGCAGTATGATTTTGTCAACCCTTCACATCCAGTTGATCCTTGAAAGGATAGTGAGGGCCAGCACTGTGCATGCAGCATGCTGCCGCCAGCGACTCACCCTCTCGCCAGAGGGGCTTCTTCAGCTTCTGTCCTCTCGCTCTCACTGGGTACTGTGATGAACCATCAGATGGAGCCACTTCTCCCCACAGGGGAGCACCTTTCCATGAGGCCAGGGAGGTGAGGCCGCTAACCGATAGCCCCCTGGGGGTAATAACATGCGAGAGGACCTCATGGGTAGAAACCCCCCTCCTGGGAACAAGGACACAAGTCTGGAATAAGGCCTCTCTAACTCTAAACCCCAGAGGGCATTGATAACACCAAATCGTTCTAGGGATAAATATTCTCATCCAATGATGGACCTCCTTTACTCTTGCTCCCTTGAGACTCTAAAGCCTATAAGATCTATGAAGAGTTATTCGGAAAGTGCTAATGCATACTGTGATCATATCCTTTATTCTAAATCTGTTATTCCAGATCTTATTAAAAAGCCTAAGGTAGACTGGTTAGCTAATTTTAGCCCTTCTTTTAACAGTATATAAAGAAAGAACAGAGAAGGAAGACAGACTACCCCTTTATTGAATGTTGAATAGACTGAGACGAAGAAGAGCACAAGAACATTACAGAGAAGTGTGATGAATCCTGCCAAGTCCTCACAAAAACCCTACCTAAAGTCTCCTCCCAGGTGGCCAGAGGAAGACAGCAGCGACCTGATCCTGACCCTGGAGATGATATTAGCCAGGATGATCACCTGGGAGGAGAAGGGCCCCAGGGGAACAAGGTAGTCTCTTGGGAGATATGCAGTATTTGTCTTCCTCAGACGAAGAAATATCAGTGATGCCAGAATATGTAACGGCTTGTTGTCAGAGGGAGGCTTTCTTCCCCAACTCTAATTGTCTTGATGGTGGTGAAAACTAGCATAATTAATCATTAATTGGGAGTAAGACCTCCTCTCACAAAGACACCCTAATTTATGTGATCAACAGGAGAATGTTACATGTCA
Organism: Ambystoma mexicanum; assembly: GCF_040938575.1. Lineage (NCBI taxonomy): Eukaryota > Metazoa > Chordata > Amphibia > Caudata > Ambystomatidae > Ambystoma > Ambystoma mexicanum. Next base: position 188,942,831 of record NC_090921.1, read on the forward strand.
ATATCAAAACATTAACATCTCAGATTCTGAAACTTCTAATTCCCCAGTAAATCAGAACCATTCATTACGTCCATATAACACTTCTTTACGAATAGAAATTAAATTGGTACATTTGGAAACAACATTAAGAATAGAAAAGGTCATTTGAACATTGGGGGCTTCAAGCCCCACAATGGCCAAAGTACTGGGACGAAGAAGATGGATGCAGAGGCATGAGACTGCAAGGTGCAGTCTAGAAGTACTAATGAGCCACACCTGAGGGTGCCTAGGAAGTATAAAAGACCCCCTCATGTGCAGACCAGAAGGAGCAGTAGTGGGAGGTGGAGTGATTGCAGTAACACTCCACGTTGCAGTTGAAGCAGAAGTTGAAGGAAAGCAGAGACGCCAGAGCTGTTGTGATTTGCAGGTTGGATGCAGGTTCTGAGAAGGTCACGATCCTTCAAGAACCTTGGCTTTCCCTGTTGTAAGGTGAACTTTGGTGGCAGGAAATCACCAGAGTGTTCCTGGAGTGAAGAGCGCTTCTTTCCAAGCGGACCGCAGCAGAGAAAGCAGAAGGCAGAAGGCAGCGGGAAGAGTGGATGCGTATGTGATACCCAGTGAGTTCACTTATATTATGTGATCCCAGAACGCTCCTTGACCGCCCGCTGGCCAAATCGAATACTTTTGAATACTGTACTTATATAAAGAATTTTAAATGGCAGAATAATAACTTTGGGAACAGACAAGAGAGATATCATTATATTTGCAAAGGTCAGAGTTATTGCCAAAGCCAAAAGAGGGCAATATCAAAGCAAGTTTATAAGGACCATTATTGCCAAAGCCAAGAGAGGGAAATTAAGAAACACATTGTTTGTAAACCCTGTTGCCAGAGTGAGAAAGAAGCAATTGTTGAAGCTAACCAAAACAAACATTGTCTAAGCCAAAGAACAGCAAATGTGAGAAAAGGCCATTATCAGCAATTGGTTTATATAAGAGTAGGAAAACGAGAGTGACAGGAAAGCTGCCTTCCTGATGGAACGTACTGAGGAAGAGAGGAGCATAACCTGCATTGTACGTGGCAATCACGGGTGTTGAACAAACAGCACCAATGTGTTTCATGTCTTCCCAGAAGAAGTAGTGAAAACTGATGTGGAAAGTCAAGAGACGTTGCTACTTGGTTTGAAGTAGAATTTACCACAGAAGTAACTATATAGTGTTAGTAGTTTGTTTTCATTGGTCATGGCAGACGAGTATACCAGGGCAGGGACTTTGTATTGGTAGACTTGGCTGGTGAGCGGGCCAGATATACGTCATTGAAGTACTGTGTTGTGATTAAAGACTGAGAAGTAGAAGAAGTGCCACAACCACTAAAGAATATTGTGAACTGTTGAGCAATCATCCTGACAAATCATTATTGCTGGTACAAGAATATTATGAACTGGAGTCATCATGACAACAGAATCTTGTTGATACAGACCAACTCGGGAAGCATTCTTGTTTTCTATGAAGGAGTTGTGTTAAACTCTCTGCTACAAGTGGAGAGATAAAGATTTGTTGACTATTTTGAACTGTTCTTCAAGTCCAAGCGAGAGACTTTCTGGAGCAAGAAGAACATTATCATTAGAACTTTGTTGCAAGACAGAACTTTTCTACTTTGAGCTATTGATTGAAAATCCTGTTTGAATCTAGGGATGGGGAAATCACTCCAGTTACAAGGAGAAACAATCAGGTTTATATGGAACATAACTGTTATTTCTGTTATATTTCAATTGCCATTCATTACCTTTTTTTATTTTGCTGTATGTATAAGTGTGTAGGAGGGATTCATTTTGTTATAGTGTTTCCTGTAGTTTATTTTGATAGGCAGGGAAATCCTCATCAGGGTAGGGATAGTGAGGTGATTGGCAAACCCCTTTTTAAGTTAATGAAAACCTCCACAAAGTTGTTCGCCTCACATTTTGGACCCCTCCCAGAATCGTGAAGAGTGTTCCCACGGCTTCTGTCAATCAAACCGACGTTACGCTGGGGAGGACCAAACTATGTAAAATAGAAACAGAAGTGGGACTAAAGAGGGAGAGAGAGAGGTGAAAGTATAAGCCGACAGGATGCCAGCGAGACCCGGGAAATTGTCATCTTCAGACCTCAGAGTTAAGGTCAAGAAGTTCGATTCCTTTGGGTTCTTCGTCACGCTTTGACTCGTCCGGCGATGGCCCGTGCGTTTTCTGGTATGCTGAAAGCTGTTACACACCCAGAAGCAGAACCCCGCGCCTGAGGGGGCTGCATCGAATCCCGTAAGACCGAGGGACGTCTCAAAAGCTGAAGAGAGGAGCAGCAGGACTCCCAAAAAGCGTCTTGCGAGTTGGTTGGGAACCGGCTTAGTGAACCTGGGGGAACAGAAGAGTGGTGGGGCAACCTGTAGTAAGTGGACTGTCGGGTCCGAGTACAGTGCAGAGACCGCCTACCGTAGCCCTTGTAGAATATTTGAAGAGTGTAAGAGACTCTTGCTGGTGGTGGCGTGACCTGTCGTGGGGGGACCAGTGGGGCCTGACAACTACGCAGAGACCACCAGCTGTAACTGGTCGTCAGAGAAGCAGGCCACAGAAAAAGCATGGAGGAAGAAGTTGAAGTAGAGAAAGTGGACATGTCACCCCTGTGGAAACTGTTGAAGAGTTCCCCCGGGAGAAGGTAATGGTAACAGGTATAAGTCCAGCTGGGGGGGGGCCAGGAAGATGCGAGATTGTAAACAGCAAGGAAGCCGATGGAGTAGTGAACCACTTTGTAACACAATTACCTGGCAGTACCACAAGAGTGTAGTGCTGTTGAGTCGGGAGGGACTCGGGGAGCATCTTCGTCATCCCAGTGAGGACAGAATAAAGAATACAAAGAAAGCGGGGTATGTGCGAACCTTCGTAAAGGAATTACAACTATTGTTGAGAACTGTAGGAGACAGTAGGGAACCCGCTAGGCGAAGGGAGTCATTCTTCTAGCCCCACGAAGATCCTATAGAGCGGAGTTGTTTTCTTTTGGGTTACAAGAAACCCAGAACATTTATGGAACGTTTGCTTTGAAAAACCTGAGAATCTTTGGGACATTTTACATCCAGGAGGAGAGTGTCATTCTCCTTGGTTACAAGCCGCAGTGAAACCTTAAATGGTTTATTGTAGTGACATGGATAGAGTAGGAGCCTTTTTGACTTGGATGGTGCCTTTTGATTTGGACTTAGACAGTCTTCCTAATGAACACCCGAGTTTCTTTAGTTTAGGTAGGGAAACCCCATTAGATTTAAGAATAGACACAGTGGTATAGCACAAAATGTGGGGGCCCCCCTGCTAGTCATGCTGAGGGCCCACCCACCAAGCTCCTTCGCAAAGAACAGGGCATGCCATACCTCAGGCTGGCACTGACCACCACGTGTGCGCAATATCCATGAGGATTATGCCGCAGCAGGGGCACGCACTACTCCAAGTGAAATAAATAAATAGGTTTTTTAATCAAAGCTTAAATGTTTCACTTAGTGTAGAAAGAAGGCGGCGGTGCCCTGTCCCCAAATATACCAGCCATCCGTAGTTTTATTGGAGGGTGTAAATATTTGGCAAAAGTATGCGATGGCAACCTAGCATAGCGAGGGATCCCGAACTAAAGAAAAAAGGTTTGGGTGGGGTCAGGGGGTCTGGGGATCGTTCCACCTCCCCTCACAACATTTTTGAATAATGGGTTAAAATGGTGCATTACACAGCATACTTTCTATAAAAATGTGGGTAAAAGGCCAGACAGTTTGCAAACGGTTTATTTGGGTGTAGAGTAACTCATGAAAAAATGTACAATAGATGCAAGTCACCAAAAGTGAACAGGTGCATTTCCCAATACATTGTCATGTCGGTCCGAGCAATATTTGGCAGTATAAAAAATATTGTCAAGCTGGCTGTGTCCATATATTTCCATGCTGGCTCCACCAACATATGCTAGTATTCGCTTTGAGATTTTTTTTATAGTATAATTACTGGCATTAGGCACAATGCAGGCTCTGCCAATATATGCCAGTACTCTTATGTAGGAACATACTCCAGTTGCTTTGGCCGTTAAAAGAGAAACCATGTCCAAATTGGTTCCACTGTAAGCCATTCTAGACTCATAAGAACACTTTTCATGCTTGCTTCCTCATAGATGCTCAGTTATTAAAAAGTCATGCTACAGAAAGAAATATACAGCCCGCTACACAAAAAACTTCAGTCTAACGAGGTAATATTACAAGACGGCGAGTAATAAAAGTCATGCCACAGTACGCAATGCACTGGCACACACACACATTCCTACTTACTCACCCATAAACCTCTCACGTCCACGTGTACTGCATTCTCCACACAGTAACGCACCCACCCAGAACATTTCCAAACACACTATCACATTCATACTCATTTGCCCACCAGTCACTCACTCTCACACCTTCTCTCACGTCCACTCACACTGCATTCTCCACACAGGCACGTACCCACCAAAACATTCAAACACACTGGGCCTCATTCCGAGGTCATCGGTAACCCGCCAGTGCCACCGGCGGGTTGCCGCCGACCCGGAAACACCAAATCAGCCGACTGACTTCCCGGTGCCACCAGGACAGTACAAGTCCCTGCAGCGCGGGAAGTCAGGCAGCGGATTTGGTAGCTCCCCATTTCCGTGGAGTACCATAGGACTCCATGGGAGTAGGGAGACAGAAGCACCAGCATCATTGCTAACGGTGCCGGTGCTTCTGTGAAAAGTTTGCCTGCAGGGGCCGTTGCGCCCACCCAGAACATTCAAACACAGACTCTCACATTCCTACTCATTCCCCCACCAGTCAGTCACTCATACACCTCCTCTTATATCCACTCTCATTGCATTCTCTACACAGGCACACATCCAATCACCCAGAACATTCAAACACACACTATCACATTTATACTCATTCACACATCAGTCGCACCTTCTCTTACATCCACTATCACTGCATTATCTACAGAGTGAAGAATCCTATGGATCCCTCACTGAAACCTTGCATAAAGTCTCCTCCCAGGTGGCCCGGGGAAGGCAGAGGCTTCATGATCCCAATCCTTGGGGTAGTGTGCTGCGGGAGGATCACCTGGGAGGAGACAGGGTCCAGGGTGTTGTGGAGATTCCGTGGGATGAGATGCTGGGTTTGTTTTCTAGTATGACATTCTTCCCACTGTGCCTAAAGAGGTCATGGCTTATTGTCATTGTAATGTCTCTAAAGCTCATATTAGATCTAGGTTGGTGAACGATAAGGTTATGGCGTCTGAGCAAACTATACCAAAAGAAAGATCCTTTTTGGTATTCTAAACTAAACACCTTTCTCAATCCTAAGGGCACAATGAGAAGGGTTATGGAAATGTTGTCTTCCTTAAACCATCTTCCTCTGTAATAGGTAATTCTCAAAACCTCTCTGTTCAAACCTCTAAGGGAATTAAATCTACCCTTATAAGTAATTTAGAAGTTGAAAAACTTGCTGAAAGGGACTACGATGCCCAGAATCCTAGAGGTACTGAGACGAGGAAGAGGGCTGAAAAGGCATGCAGATGTAGTAGTCAGGCAATTGAGCCTAATAGCCATTGCAGAAGTCAGGCCATTAAGGCTAATAGCCCACACCTGAAGCCCATTACTGACATAAAAGTCCCCCTCAGGAAAGAAGGAGTTGGAACTGGAGCTGGAAGGCGGGCTGTAGCAGTAGAAGTAGAGGGGAAGCATGAGGCTGTCACATCACGAGGAAGTATGAGCACAGAAGGGACGCTGGAACGTGGAAACAGCTGATTTCACCTGCAATTTCTGAGAGAGCCCTGTCCTCCCAAAACCTGAAGTGCAGAGGCTGCGCAGAGGAAGACATGCAGGAGGCTGAGTTTTCCCCATGTGAGCCCTGTTGCTGTGATTACAGAGCTGTGTACGTGCAGGAGGCAAAGGCCAGAAGCAGAAGGTGGGCCGGGGTCTCGGGAGAAAAAGGAACTCCCAAATCAAGTGGCCGGACCGAAGACACCCGTGCTGGAGAAGGGTGTTAATCCCCAGTGAGCCAGAAGCACTAGAAGTGGTAACCCGCAAAACCAGTGTCAATGAAGTCGGTGAGTGAAGTACTGCGTTCTTGTAGTTCCCAAAAGGAAGTCAGATCTTCAACCTTTGCCGTTCTACAGGAATACAATTCTTTATTTAACTTTAACCTCAAAATCTGCTTTAAAGAAAGGTTGCATGGGCCTATTTGTGTTTTCACTTGAAAGACCGAATTCTATATTGTATCCAGTAAAGCGGCTAAAACCTTGCAGAGAAGAACATGCATTAACTAAGCCAAGAGGCAACACCTTTTATAGTGAAACTAGCCTTGCCAAAGGGTAAAGAGCCACACAGAGAAAACTGTGAAGTTGTTAACAGTCAAATGGCCTAAAATACACGTATACCCTGGTCACCTGAAGTTGAGAGAGTGGCACATGCGCTTCTGGGTGATTTCTTGTGCGGTTAACTTGCAGAAGGGTGTGAGCAAAGCTGGGGAAGGGGAAATAATTGCTTGTCAAGAGTATTTGAAAGTATACACAATCTGGAGTGTCAAAGACTACGATAGCCAGAGAGAAATGAGTCTTGGGGCGGAACCAAGTTGCGGCTGTTGTGGCAGACAGATTTTTAAAATCGTCCTTTGTGAATATCTAGGTTCGATTTATTTCTATTTAGCATTTTTGGTCTACAAATTGAATTGTCCGAAATGAATTGAAGCACGCTCTAGACATTTGGATATCTGCTTCTCCTTAGCTCCTTGAGTACTTCTTCACCCAGTGCTAACCTAAATACGGCTAAAATGCGGTCAGTGGTTCTCTAGAACTACATTACGCAGACCTTTCTGTGGCCTTAAGCTCCATCAGCGGTGCATTAGCACTGGCATTTGTGCAAGGCCGGTTTTCGCCCTTAAAAGCCTGTTGCGCCCTTGCTAGGCTTGCTACTTTGTTTATAGAATCATTCTCTGCGCATTGCGTGGCTGTGTGTGATTGTGTCTCTGGGGACGGTGGGATCATTAAGAACTGATCGTAGCATTGTCACCACTGCTCTTTTTGAGATTCCTATCAATTTGCTGTGTTCTGCCATAGAAATATTTGCCCATCCTAAAAGCTACACACAGTGGATGCAGGATCCTGGATTGGGCAGCTACCCATGGGCTAGTCCTGAAGAACGTGGATGTTAGTCCATGCCCTTGGTAAGACCACTCGTTTATACAATTTCAGTTTTCTCAGTTGGTGCAAAAGAAGAAAGTTATAGATCCGCCAAAGAATGTTTTGTGCTGTAATTTACGAAAACTCACCCCAGCTGCCATGTCCCCTTTTTTCTCATCAATTCTTAATAATCCCTCCAGTTTTGATTCATCCACTGAGCTGGCCTCGGCCTATGACGAAGCAATGACTCAGGCAGTCAGTACATTGGCACCTCTCAAACAAAGATTAGTTAAATCCCAGACATCCAACATATGGTACACCCCAGAAATTCTGTCCTTTAAAAGCCCAAAAAATCTAGTTCGTAACAGATGAGGAATTTGGCATCCTCGGAGGACAGAACTAGCTACTCAACAGCAGCTAAGGCATATACAACTGCTATTTTAAGGGCTAAGAGCTCCTCCTACAGGCAAATAATTAAAGGGGCAGAGTCAAGCTTGAAGAAACTATTTAAAACTTTAGGAACCATTCCCCACACCTCATCATCAGCGATTAAAGACACTACCTGGTGTACTAACGTCCAAAACACTATGAGGCAAAAAATTGAAAGGATTAAGAATGATTCTGCTGATAAACTGTGTCTCTCCAAGGACCTTTCTTGTGTAGGTACATCTGAGAAATCCACTACCCCTCGGCCTCTCTTTAAATTCTGTGAAACATCCGAATCCAATATGCTGATTCTATTGTTGCAAATCAAGCCTACAATCTGCAAAGGCGATAGTTGCCCTGCCCCCATTGTGAAGTCATGTGCAGCGTTTCTGACGCCACTAATCACAAAGTTTGTAAATCTTTAGTTCAGAGAGAATTTAGTTCCTACATCTATTAAACATGCCTGGCTATCGCCTCGCCTTAAAAAATCATTGCTTAACCCCAATCTACCAATCATCTACCATCCTATAATGAACTCCCCGTTCCTTCTTAAGATTCTGGATAAGGTGGCATACCACCAAATTCAACTTTTTCTAGAACTGCATAACATCCTTGGCTCTGGCTTTAAAAGTAATCATAGTACAGAATCCAATCTCTTGGATTTAAAAACGACTATTCTTCAAAACCTGTATAAGGGCAAAGCCTCCCTCCCTCCAAAATAATGGGAGAAGGATTACATGGAATAAGAAAATAATTATGAAATTTAATAACTTGGTTTTGGAGAACCTGTCCCTAGTGTTGCATCAAATTAGTAGGGAAGAGGACATTGAATTGGGGTGATCTTACTATAACATTATATTGTCATGTGTTAACAAAATCAGTAGGACAGGTGACAAAGAGGTGTTGAAACCGAGAGGGAGGGTGGGCGATTCCAGAATCCAAATTTCCAAGCGTATCAAATATAGGGATCTTAAAGCTTTAAAGAAATTACCCATCTCCTTTTTCGAATGGAAACTTAGAAAGAAAAAAAATATCCTGAAACATAAAAATTTGATTAAGTCCCTGAGAATGGAGCATTATCTTGAAGCCCATCAATTGATGATGTACAATCTCTGCAAGGGCAGAGATGTTAAATTTTGGGCTACTGTTAATAATACACTTATGCCGGCAAAAGACAGACTTGATTGCCCTATCCAAGCAGAGGTGTGGTGCTCGTATTACAAGGAAAAGTTTGCTTTGCCTTCTCTAGGGAACAGGACTTGGATTTAGGCCCTCCAGTGGCGGGTGATTGCTTGTGGGATATTGAGGATATTATGTGGGCTATCAATAAACTCAAACCATCTAAAGCGCCGGGCCCCGATGGCATCCCCCCTTTTGTCATAAAGGCGGCCCCTGAAATGTGGGCAGAGTTACTCAAACCCATATTCGATGATATTTTTAAAAATCATATCATCCCTAAATCTTGGGCCCAAAGCATTATTGTCCCTATATTCAAAAAAGGTGATGTCCTCAATCCCCAGAACTATAGACCCATAGCACTTTTAGATGCAGTTAGTAAGGTCTTCGGTATGTTACTTTTAAGGGACCTTAATATAGTGATTAGAAGGAATGCTTGCTTTAGCAAATTTCAGGTCGGCTTTAGAGAGGGTTTGGGAACCGGCTTGAATGGGAATATTTTGGTTCATTTAAGAGACACAGTCCATCAATCCAATATGGGTGAAGTCTTTATGGCATCTTTGGACCTTTCTAATGCTTTCGACGGGGTTATCAGAGCAAGATTGTGGACTAAAATGTTAGCAATGAACTTTCCACGAAAGATCGTCCAACTCTTGGCTCTGTTGCATAGGAATACCTCGGTTAGGGTTTGCTTAACTCAGGAAGTACTCTATCTGATTCCATTGATACTAAGGTTGGGGTCAAGCAGGGCTGTTCACTTGCGACCACGCTCTTCAACCTATACGTTAGCGATGTGAAGGACATGTGGCAGGGTCCTTCCATTACACCGGTTAGGTTGGGGAGTTTGGCTATCGAGTGGATGGCCTTCGCTGATGATTTTATTCTTTTTGACCGCACCCCACATGGCCTTCGTAGAAAGATGGATATTTTCTATCATTATGCAATAGTGAACAACCTTTGCCCCAATGCATCGAAATCCAGAACGATTGTAGTCTCTAAGAAGAGAATTATTAAATCATATATTTGGAAGAGGGGAGATGATCTGGTGGAACAAGTCCAGGCAATAACATATCTAGGCTTTAATTTTACCAATAAATCTAGCCTGAAGACGCGGAAAATAAGTCAAGTAGAAAAAGCGTCTAAATTAAAGACTCAAATGAAATTCTTGAAGGTTAGGGTATGTAAATTTTCGCTCTTACCGATAAGATGAATGACCCACCTGTAAACAGCCTATATGAGTTGTTAAATGAGGTCGTTCAATCCGGGACAGTAAAATCTATCAGAGGATTCAGAGACAAAATGATTTCTCTATTAGACACTGTAGGCCTTTGTTTAGAAGACCTGGTACAACGACCCAGACTGGGTAAGAGACTTTTATTTAAGGCAGATTGGGTGGCTACAGTGAATGGCGTAGAGTCCTATTCAACTTATAAGGAATATGCTAGCTTTGGGCACGCATGGGAATGTATTCCCCTTTATTTACAAAGATTCCCTTGTTATAGGGCAAGAGCAATATTTATGCGTTTTAGACTCAATCAGATGCCGACTTTAGAAATAACTCAACACTGGGGACATAAAGAAGAGGTGCTTAATTAAGATCAAATCAGCTCCATATGTCGTTTCTGTGGAGAAACTGACACATTGGAAACTCTCAAGCACCTTGTCTTAACATGTACCCACGTTGAGTCTAAACGAGCATTCTATCTTAAAGATAGATTTAAAAGGAATCTTGAAATGTCTATCCATTTGTTTTGGAGCTGCTGTATGTGGGGCGTAATATTTCCTTAATTCTTGCACTGAATTATTTATTGCTCCAGAATATAATGGAGAAATTAGAAATAAAAAGGGGAATCTAATCTGTAATGTCTCCACAGTGGAATAACAGTAATGGAAAGAAAAAGGTAAAGAAAAGGAAAACAATAATAATTTTAATTAATGGCTGGGAGAGACATTTTATTAAGATTTTATGATAATGTTTGGATTTTGATGAAATCTTCAGCTCCTTTTGTATGGTATTTTACAATTTTTTCTCATTCTATATTTGTATATGTGTTTTATAAAATGAATTGTATATTTGTTCTGTGTGTGAAATGTTGTATAAGGGTTTATGTAAACTAATAATACAACAATAAAAAATAAATAAATAAATAAAGCTTCCCTTTCCCTTTTGATGCTGCTTGATCTCACAGCAGCTTGTGGTCTTGTGGATCACTCCATTTTGGCCTCCAAACCACAAGACTCTGCCTCGTTTTCCAGAGAGGCCTCCAGCTTGGTCCTGTCATTTCTTTCAAATCGAACTGCTAGAGTCTTCCTTGAGGATAGTATGGCAGAATGTTATGAGCTGGACTGTGGGGGTACCGCAGGGATCCTGTGTGTCCTCAACATTGTACAACTTTTTCACTCTTCCCCTCTACAATCTATTGGGCGCAGAAGGCATTGTGTACGCAAACTATGTGGATGACACCCAGTACCTTTTTTCACTTGCTGGCAATTATGTGTTCGATTTGATGACCATCAATAAAACCTCCAACCCAATTCAGCACTGGATGATGCTAAACGGGCTTCTTCTCAACAATGGAAAGACTGAAATTATGATGGTTGGAACTGCATCAAAGCAATGCAAAATGGATCCTGCCTACTCCACCTTTCAAGTTGCTGGTTGTCAGCTTGCAACACTATCTAAACTTAAAACATTAGGTATTGCACTGAACTCAGAACTCTCAATGAAAACACATGTCAGCAATCTTGTGTCCCGCTGTTCTTATTATAGCAAGCTACCGGTGCAAATCAGGCCCTTCTTGGATACAACATTTAGCGCTATACTAACTTGTGCGATAACTGCCTCTCACCTGGTTATTGCGCCAGCCTTTTGCTGGGCATTGGCAAGGGAGATCTTAGCCATCTGCAGATGATCCAAAACAATGTGGATTGAGCAGTTACTGCCCTTCATAGAACTGATCATGTTTCTGCGGAAAGAAGGTCACTGTAAGGACACACTAGTCTGATTTTTCTTTTTAACCAAAAATAGTCTTTATTGACTAAAGAAAATAATTCAGACAGGAGAAAACTTAATATAAGAATCATTCTTCATACAGCTGGCCAAATTCAAGTTCTTGCTTGGGCCTCTTCTAGGATAAGGACAGAACCTGTGTTTAGTCCTCGTAGGCCCAGTGGAGTTTTGGTGCTCCTTCCTCGCTCTGGTCTCTATTATGAAACAGAAGGCAGAAAAACGCATCAGTCCTTCCTTGTTGTTTGGTTTATATAGGGGTTGGACCCTCCGAGACCAATCAGGAGTCTGCATACTCGGTAGTTTAGAAAAGCCCCTCCAAACTCCGCCCACTCCTTTCCAGAGTGAAGGATGCCATAATGGAGGCCGTACTGTGGCCGCGTGCTCCCTGCTACTGAAGGTATCCTGGCCTGCAATATAATGTAAGTAATCCCTGTCACGTTCACCGTGTTGATTGTTATGTGTGGACTTCACTCCCCCTGTGTGAGTGCTTCCCATGTGTATGCCCTCTTTGCTTCCGATGGTCTTAGCCTTACTACGGAGATACGTGGTCTCGTCTCCGGTGACACTTTCCAAACATGACGCTCCGAGGCTTCTGCTCGTGTTGTTAGCTACTGCTCTGAGTCTGCCGGCTCTGCAGTTCCGCTCCTCCTCAGTTCCCTTGCCTGCCGCGGCTTGCACCTCGGTTGACAGACAGCCCTCTGTCATCTCAGCGCCGTCTGCAGGGTGCTACGGCTCCTTGTTGCCCCTCACCACTGCCGCGCTGCTTGTAGGGTGCTCCGGTTCCACGTCGTCTCTCTCCACTGCCGCGCTGCTTGCAGGGTGTTCCGGCTTCCCGTTGCGGTATCCCCACCAGACTCCTATTACGGCGGCTTCGTCCTCAGGCCGGATGTCTCTGAACCGTCCTTCATGGGTAACAGTTCCCTAGAGAGTCCCTTTGTCCGAGGAAGGGGCTCACAGTCACTCCATTGGCTTCCTGGTCAAAAACTTTTCCTATTCAGGACACTGCATCACTCATGTATGCCTCTATGGGAAAAGTCTCTGTATCTGACAAAACAGCTAACATGGCTCCCTGTCAGGCGAGCACTGTGGTCTAACGGTACGGGACTATTAGAAGTGCCCACAGCCAAGTTAACACAAGTGCAGAATGGATGCTTCTCTGCAGCAGCTCTTCAGTCATGGAATGCCCTGCCTCTCGATCTGAGATTATGAGTTATTGGGCCTCATTACAAGTCAGCTGGTCCGGAAAGAACAGTGGTGGTCACCACCGTTCTTTCCGGACCAGCTGATTAAGAGTCCTGCAGGCGGGAGGTGTCACTCCCGCCAGGTCTGACCTGGTGGGTTTAACACTACCCGCCTGCAGGCGGACATGGAAACACTGGCACCATTACAACGTGGTGCCGGTGTTTCCACTTCCCCATTCCCATGGAGTCCTATGGGACTCCATGGGAATGGGGATTAACAGAATTCCGCCCCCGGAATTACCGGGTCACTGGGGTTGTAATATCCCAGTGATTCCGGCAATCACGGAGGCGGAATGGTAATACGAGTCCGGCGGTAACCTGCCGGAATTTCTGGCACGGTTACCGCCGGACTCATAATGAGGCCCATTCTCTTGGATCCCCCGTGCTGATTCAATATTGCTAGTTGTTTCCTCCGTTTTTTGTTGTCTCTCTTGTCCCTGTGCTTCTCTGCCTACGGGCGACGTTCCAGCACGTTACAAATAAATACATTAAACAAATAAATAAATAAATAAATAAAACAAATAAATAAATAAATAAAAGAGGCTGTCCCTTTGAGAACGTCATTAAAGGAAGAGTGCCTTGCCTACCTGAAGAGGCTGAAGAGTCTTGCCTAATCCTGCCAAACCATTGTAAGTACTGAGCTGTGGTAGTAGTAGTACTTAAATTGTGGTGGTATAAGAAGTTGTCAGTAGATGTACTCATGAAGTGGTATGAACCAGTAACGTACTGTGGGAAAAAGGTAACCGCTCACATAGTACCAACAATATAAGTAGGGTTGTAGAGGTGGAAGAAGACATCCTGACAAATATACCAATATAAAGACTTTTATGAATATTGCACTTTCTATTGAACCGTGGCAAACTACTTGAAAGAAGAAGAGACAATTTACTATAACCAGGATTACCATTGGTTCTATTTCTTTTCTGGAAGTTGGAAGGGGACCTTTTCATCCAGGAACAAAAGCTTTGTTACCGGTGGATTTTTGATTGATGACCTTTGTCTTTGACTCGAAAACATCTACAGCTGGTTTAAAACCTTTCTTTTCTTTTGTTGAACATTTTGGAGTTGACATTGATTCCTGGGGAGGGGACTTTAGCCAGGACAGAAAAAGGTCATCCAGAGTCTGTGTTTACATTATGTATTATACTGTTTTGCCATATATTTCCTTTTTATATTTGTTGTTTAGTGTGAGGGCCAGTTATCCCATGGTGGAGAATGTCCCTTTAGCTTATAGACTAGGCAAGCTAGGCTTTGTTTTCACACTTTCACTTTAATAAAATGGCATATGTTGGTAAAACCACAAGCAGTTGTCTGCCTCACATTACCGACCTCTCACAAGAGACACACTAACACCCACCCACCAAGAATATTCCAAAACAAATTCTCATTGCTACTCATTCACCCACCAGTCACTAACTCATACAGCTTCTCTTACATGCACTCTCACTGCATTATCTACATTGGCACACACCCACCAAACCACCCAGAACATTCCAAAACACACTATCACATTCCTACTCATTCACCCATCAGTCACTCATTCATACCCTCTTACATCCACTCTCATTGCATTCTCTACACAGGCACACAACCACCCGCCTACCTATTGTAAGGAACTCATGGTGGCAACAGTAAAGACAGACACAAGTGATCACAATTCAAAGGGTGTTTATTAAACTGGGCCTCATTACAACTCAGGCGGTAAGGGGTTTACGGCAGCGTTAACAGCGCCGACCCTTACCGCCTGATTACGAGGTCCCCTAGCGCCATGGTGCTTTTAACACCTGCTTTTAGCAGGTGTTAAAATCCATGGCGCTAAGGGACCATGGAGTTAATTACGCCACCGTAATTTACGGTGGCGTAATTAACGCCTTCCCCACTCCCATTATGCCCTATGGGGCAAAAATGGGAATGGGGAAGGGTAAATGGGGATTGGGGACTTACTGCCCCGCCTAGGTCGGAATGGGGCGGTAAGTCCGCCAACCACCATGGCGTAAACGTAGTTTACGCCATGGTGGTAAAGTCACGGCCCAGGCGGTAACTTACCGCCTGGGTCGTAATGAAGCCCACTGTCTGCAGGTTGGACAAACGCCTAATCTAAACCTAGATTTAAGATGGGAGCAAGCTTCGATGTGTCAAATAAAAATAATGCAGTCCGTGTGGCATCTTGTCAAAATAAATGGCCTATACTAAAAGAAAATATTGCCAAATCCTTAAAACTAAATATAGAATAAGTGTGGGATATGGTTTTCAAAAGAAAGAAGTGTTCACAAATAATATGTCAAGATGTGATTACCAGGGGTCTCCCTTTCCCACGTTTTGAGCATGGGACAAGGTGGGTTTCCTGAGCGCTGACACACTCAAGCCTTCCGAGCACGAGTCGACAGTTCCGTTTCAGCTATCAGGTTTTCAAGGGCCAAGTCTCTTTACTTTCAAAAGTCTCTTGCCTTCCAGGACCTGACTCCTCAGCAATAACAAAATAAAAAGTTTGGTTCCTTTTGGTACTTAGGTTGTTGATTTCTCACCCATGGGTCCCTCTCTTCTGGGCGGAGACCCCTCTCAAATCTCAGCCTCCCTCCGCCGGGTTCACTATGGCTTTCCTCTCCTTCACAAATCTTAATGGGCCTCATTATGAGACCGGCGACAGCCGTGTCGGTAAAACCGGCACGGCTTCCGCGTGTATAATTTTTTTTCCCGGCGCCTGTCAATGGGCAATTGCCGGGTCATTACGGCCTCGCTGGATCCCGTAATTGCCCATTCGCGGTTGCCGGAATAAAATGCTCCCCATTCCCATTTGAGCCCCATAGCGCTCAATGGGAATGGGGAGGTCGGCTGCACCAGCACCATTACTGAATGGTGCCAGTGCATCCAACATGCTCTGTTCGCGGGTGCTGGTACGCACACCAGGACAGACCTGATGGATGGGAAGGCACCCGCAAGCAGAACTCATAGTTTGCTGGTCTGGTAACAAAGGTACTGGCAAGCCTACCGGACCGGCAGATTTATAATGAGGCCCAATGTCTTTTTAAACAGTTCCTGTAGACATCCCTCTGCCGGGTTCACCTTTGTCAACACACTGTTTCTTGGGACATTAGACTTTGCCCCTCTTTATCGGCATCCCTCCTTCGGGTTCACTCTTGCCACTTCACATTTCCTTTTATCAGGATTCGCTCCCCTTTACTTTTCAAAGGTTTTCTCTTCTTGATGCGGGTTTCACTTCCATTGCTTTCTTAACAGTTTGTCGGTAATTGTACAGGGATTTGAGTAGACCTCCTGTATGACCACTTTGACCTGTCGTGGCGGCGCTCCTACTGCCTTTTGGTATGAGCAGTTTCAATCAACACGGGATCAACCAGAGTTTCTCGAGTCAGCACCCACTTGGTGCCGGTCTCCTCTGCAGCTGGTTTCCCCTTAACAATTTTACAGTTCTTTGAACTTTCTTTCACCATGCCACTTGGTGACTTTCATTCAACACAGTTCGGCTTCTTTATTGTTTCACTCCTCAACTCACCAGCTGTGATGAACTGCTTTGGCTTTCTTTGTATCTGGAGCAAGAGTGGCCCTCGCTCCGGCTTATCAGCATAGGCACGCTCCGTGTACCGTTGTCATCTGCTGCAACACACATGGCCTATTGTTTGCGGTCTTACTTTTCCTCCTACGAAGGCTTTGCGGGTCTGGGACAGAAAGGGCAAGGGTGCTTCACTTCTTGCCACCTTCTTAGTTTCCGCCGCTTTTCTCCTTCTCTTGAACTGCCGGACTGAATTAGTTCTCACGTCGTGCAGTCTGCCTTGCTTGTCGTGTGCTTTCATGCTCCACCATTTATCCCTGTGGTGAAGGAAAGGGCTGTCAGGTGTGTGTGATTCTGGTCAATTGCATGACTTTGCCTGACCCTTGTATTGGGGCATGTCAGGTAAATGGTTCTGGTGTTAGCCCATTGTCTTTCGTGTTGTGCAAGTGTTCATGTCGGAAAAGGGGGGGGGCGCAGTGTTTTCGAATGTTTTCCTGGTAGGATGGGGAAAAGGTATTGTAAGAAGGGGGATACTGCGTCTCACCCGTCGGTGCCCCACTCCCCAAGGACCCCCCATCCAGGTGGTCCTCCCTCACTGGTCCACCCCAAGGAACTGGATCCAATAGCGATGGCTGTGTCCTGGCCACCTGGATGACAGATCCCTGGTGACTAGCTAGGGAGACACCTTCAGGTTTCTCACACCACCCAGAACAATCAAACACACACACTATCACATTTCTTTTCATTCACACACCACTCACTGACCCATAGCACATACATACATCTGACACACACTTCACACATGCAAAATACACATCACATTTAAAACGAAAAAAATATCCTTTTTACCTGTTTTTCCAGCTTCTGTCCGTCACACCAGGCCACCCTCGGCTCCTCCATGCTGCTTACAAACAGGAACCAGGAAGCTGCAACAGCTTCCTGGTTCCTGTATATGAACAGCGAGGAAACTGGAGGAGAAGGGGTTGGAGCAGAACGTGGCATGTGACACATGCCACATGTCACGGTCACCTCCAACCCCTATAGTGCGCCTCCTTCTCGCGCTGCAAGCCCCGGCCCAGCCTTCACCCTGGTAGGTGAGGACTGGGGCCCCCACAGAACTGGTGTGTCGGGCCACCCACAACACAGAGGCTGTGGTGGCCCCAATACGTCAGTGGATAGATAGGTTTAGTTTTCTGGTAAATAAGTCTATTGCAACCATCATGGCACCACTTGGTCAGTCTCATCATTCCTTGTCGCTGAAGTACTCAGGCTCTTAAGAGCACAGGGAATTCTGATTGATGTTCCACACCCTTCCTTAGTACTGTCCTACTCAGGACGGCTCTTAACAGCTGCAGGTGGCGTACACTTCGCTGACTGTGGATAACGCACCATTGCAGACCTCTGACAACTTCTCCAGAGTGGTTTCCATGTGGACCGCATGGGTTATGCGCCCAATGTATTTTATGCTTCTTGTGGTCCTCACCAGTCATCTCCACTGTTGCAAGGAAACACTCTATGCTGGTGAGGTAAGTTCTCTTGCATTTATTATACAAGTTCAAGCAGTGGGTTAACAGACCACTAAAAACTTCCTTCACATACACTCTCCAGAGCTCCATTCGCTTTTTGAACTCTCATTCATAGGTAAGCATTCTATAAGGTATTCCATGCAAAACCTCCCACTATTTTGAGTCCCCTGAAGCTCTGTTAGCTTGCAAAATGCAACATTTATCTATCCCTTGTGATGACCTTTCAACACTAGAAACCTGCAAAATGAATATTTGTGCAGGGGTCAGCCAGGAGGCAAGGCAGGAGCAGAGCAGCAGGCAAACACCAGCTCCTGCAGGGAAAGAAAAAACTGAAAGAAATCCAAAATATCTACAACCCTTTTAAGACTCCCTCTAGCCCTCCACCTCCCGGCTTGGAGCAGGGAGCCAATTAACCAATCAAGTTGAAAGTTTGCCTCCGCCAATGGGAGGATGGTTAGGGCTTTCAAACTGGCGTTAGGATGCACAGACATTGGGCATCATTACGAGGAAGGCGGTAGAGGGTTAACGGCGCCGGTAGAGCTGCTGGCCCCGTTAACCCTCTTCCGCCTCATTACGAGGTCTGCTCGCGGTACCTGCTAAGGACGTCTGGTAAAACCAGGCATCCTTAGCAGCACCCGCAAGCAGACCAGGATGCTAAAAATTGACCCGTCATTAACGGGCCCGTTGTTAGCATCCTTCCCATTCATCCATGGGGATGTACCGGGTTCCTTGAATGGGGAAATACCGGGCCCTCCAAGGTCAGAATGGCCCGGTATTTCCCCATTCCACGAACCTGGACCCAGTACCCGGTATGGGGGTAGCCATGCCGCTAAAAGCGACATGGCTACCTCCATACTGTTAATGAGGCCCATTGTCTCTGTGCTGGGAACTGAGAAGGGGAGTTTGTTGAGAAAGCTGTAAAGCACCAGAGAAGCGGAACCCTTTGAGCCTAGAAGAGTGGGGGAGGAGGGCTCCATTGAATAGGAGAACAGCACCTTGAACCCTAAAGGGCTGTGCTCCAGTGAGTGGGAAGCACCTGAGACCAGAAGAAAGAGACCTTGATCCAAGAGAAATGGGGTGAGAACGTAGCTGCCAGCCTTGCCCGACAGCGCCAGGACAACAAAGGCGTGCTCCCAAGTAAGTGGCAAGCCCTGTTAGGAGCCCCAGGGAGCTCAACGAGTTCTGTGACTACAGGGACAGGCCCCCCGCCCTCAGGCTGCAACGAGTGAAGGGAGTATTGACAGCGTGGATGGCCAGCAACCAGAGGCTAACACTGGGCAGCCCCTACATGTATAACAAGCAATACGAAAAGGCAGCTAGGATAGGAGGGAGTCTGCAAAGTTTCTGCAGCACCTGCCCCAGGAGGAGAAGCAGTAGGGGGCCACAGACAGCAGTGGGAAAGGGAGCGTACAGATCAGCCACATTGAGAGTTGGGGAAGGCAAGGAAACCATACACATTAGTAAAAGGCACAAAGAGCCGGCCCACCACCAGGCTTCTCAGCAGGAGTGTATACTGAAGCGTCTGGAGTGCGGGGAGGCCGGTTGTTGATGGTCCCCGGCAATAGAGCATCTGCAATTCCACCCACTGCATCTAACTGAGCAGCTGTTGGCGGTACCGGGGTGAAGTGGGGAGTGCATACAGCAGCACAGATGGCCTGAGAGGAAGTACAGCACTGGGGAGGCAATAACCACAGCTCCCATACATAGGAACCCAGGGGCACCCTAAATGCATGCTTGGAGGGAGAATAAAGTGAAAACATCGAGAGACGTGCCCATCCCCCACCGGGCCCTCAACGAGGCAGCCCGCCAGCGCTTGGCGCCAAAAAGAGAGGAGCCCGGCCAGCAGCTGCGTAGACCTGCAGATGCCATAATCATACGCACAGCAGGCCCCACCAAAGGAACGTTGACCCCCTGAGACGCTGCTGCAGCAGCAGCATTAGATCCGGATCACCCGCAGGTGCCCAGCGGGGACGAGGCAGACTCTGTGCCGCGGGGGTCCAGTGAGCGTGATTGCAAGGCGGCGCGGATCCCCTACCACCCTACAGCCAGGTGAGGGGCACTCTACCAGGGGGCTGCTGCTCCCCCGAATTGCAGCTGCAACAGAAGGCAACCGCGATCGCCCGTGGGAATCGAGCGGGCTGAGGAGTGCAGGAAGCGGCAGTGAGAGCTGGAGCGGAAAGCTCGGAAGTGCCCGGTCCAGAGCGGACCTAATTTGGAAGCTCCCCTAACCACCCGACGAGCGTACCACAAGCCTGCACACGCTGCCAAAACACAATCAGGCATGCAGCCCCAGACATAAGAGTAATTAAATAAGCGGTATTCAAACACTAAGCTGCCGGAACCAAGACCCCGGAGCAACCGCGCACGACCGCCTGAGTTCCAGCACTGCTGCACAAACGCCCCACAAAATTGCTGTCCACCTACTGCCGAACCAGAGTCCAAGTAAGCTCTAGAACAACCCCTCAGCACAGCCCCCTATCTCAGCAGGAGCTAGGGCTGCCGCACGACAGACCACTGGGGGCGAGGAGTTACCACCAGAACAAAGCCACCAACCGGAACAATTTTCACCGCAGCAAAGCACCCTCACACCCCCGGAGGTTGGGACCAGCACCCTAAAACCCAGAGCATCCAACCACCCCCAACCACCAGAAAACCCCTGGCCGCCCCTCACAGCCAGTCCCGGAAGCCTGGCCACGGAACCTCCCGGTCAACAACTCCCACCCGGGGGGCCTCCCACAGGACCAGGAGCTGAATCACAACACCACCTGACCAAGGGACCACTGAGGGCCCTGAACCCTCGCACCAACACCCATCACTGGACTAAAAGCCGGTCAGGCACAAGGCACTTGCGCACCCCCAGAGGCACCCTCAGAGACGGTAGACACCACCTGCTACACCCAAGCCTCAAAGTGGCTAACCTCTGGCGAACACCAGGTCGCACCCCATAGTCAAACCAGGAGCTGGTCCCACAGGACAATAAAATCCTTGGGGGGAAGCCACTACTCCGGTCCCACCCACCCCGCTTCCCCCTTGGTGCTGGAGTGACCCAGAGTCCGCACAGCCCAAGCAGTCACAGCTCCCCTCCTCCCTAAGCCCGAGACTGCCGGACCAGCCCAAATCTCTACTCTGCGACCTCAGCACATCACACAGAGACTCGGACACCCATCATGTCGAAAAAACCAGCGAAGCAGGCAGACATTGCGAGGAAGCATGGAAGCCGGGAGCATGCACGCAGAACCACCCCGGGAAGGCCCGACTCAGGCGGTCTCAGGCGGTCACGAAGTCTGACCTCCAGGACCTCCTAGCAGCATTGACCAAAGAATTTCAGAAGGGCACCGAGGAGGTAAAGAGCACCATCACAGCGCTCGAAATGAGAGTGGGGGAACTAGAGACAAGAACAATGGAGGCAGAAACCACCCTGTGCGAGCACAGCTATGAAATTGAGAAGGGGCAGACAGGCTGAGCGCACTTGAAGCCCGCTGCGAAGCACTCAAACTCAAGCAGGAGGACTCAGAGAACCGCTCCCGCCGCAACAACATTTGCCTGAGAGGAATCCCCACATCCATTCCAGAGGTGGAACTCAAGCATTATGTGAGCGATCTTTTCCGCTTCATAATCACCCTGCCAGACGACTCCCACCTGGTGCTCGACAGGGTCCACAGAACTAGAGTTAAATCCAACGCCTCAGCCCTGCCGGACGTCCTGGCAAGAGTACACTACTTGAAGGTCAAGGAGGAGATCATGCGGGAGGCTAGTAGCTCCCCGCGAATACAGTTCAGGGACGTCTCAATCTCCCTTTACCAAGATCTCGCCACCACCACACTCCTGAAAAGGAGAGCACTGAAAACAGTGACGGAATGGCTGAGGGAAAAGGGCTTATCATACCATTGGGGCTTTCCCACGGCCCTGATTTTCCCCTGGAATGGGAGCATTCGCCACATACGCAAACTACATGATGCCGAAAAACTACTGAACCCGCCAGCAGGGGGAGAAACCAACAACGAGGAAGCGCCCTCAGACCAAGAAGACCGGCAGAACTCTAACCGGTCCTTGTCCCGGGTGGAGCGACGCCGTCGAAGAATCAGGGGACCCCCACTCGGTTAAGATGGGGCGACGCCAACACCCAGGATACCCCGGAACCAACAAGCATCACCAAAATCCAGAAGCCAGCCACTAACACTGGACACGCACCGAATTCTCGAAGTAAAACAACACTTCAACCTCACATACAGCTTTCACCCCCACGAAATAGAGGCCTAAGGGTCTCATCCTCAAATGATTGCGTTGGCCCAACCGGCCCAACCGGAGCCCCCGTTGGTCAAAGGCTGGCCCAGTTGACCAAATTTTGTTTTAATGGGGGGAATAGAGGGGTGGCCACCGAGGGGAGGACAGACCCCCAACACAACACAACAGTAGCGAATCAGCAGAGCACGGCCCCAAAGGCGAGAGTATCCCTGCCTGCCAGGAGGGAATCTTTCCAGCCCATCGAAAAGATGCTGCAGAAGCTAATGGCCATCATTTTCCCGAAACCATCTCCCTTGGTCGCAAGAGGGTGGGGGGGGTGAGGGATACAACATTTGCCTTCGGCGGGGCTGGCTGAGGGCCACTAATTTCCGGATGTTCAGTCGAGGGTGTTGGGCACGCCCTTCGGGGACAGTTTGTTTGGGAAGACTGTGGGCGAGTCCATTCTGGCCATCGAGGCGGACACTGACGGCTCGTGCTTTGGGCGCACTCCAGCAACGACTCCTTCAGTGACGACTTCAGATCGTATCTGCAGGTATCCGCAGGAGAAGCAAGAAGCCAACAACAAGTAAGTGTGGCAAGGGCGGGGCCAGAAGCAACTTCTTCAGGCCCTACCATACTACCCTACCACTCATCTAACAAAACATCGCCACTGTAAATTAATTATATCTGCAGTATATTTGCATTGGAAACTCTGTCCTATACATGTAAAGGTTGCATTTAGAAGTTGTGCCCAATAGCCTCTCTGAGAAAAGTTGCATTTAGAAGTTGTGCTCAATAGCCTCTCTGAAAAAAGCTGCATTTAGAAGTTGTGCCCAATAGCCTCTCTGAAAAAAGCTGCATTTAGAAGTTGTGTCCAATAGCCTCTCTGAGAAAAGTTGTATCTAGAAGTGTACACAATAGCATGTGTGTATTTGGAAGTTGTGCCCAATAGCCTCTCTGAGAAAAGTTGCACTTAGAAGTGTACCCAATAGCATATGTGTGTATTTGGAAGTTGTGCCCAATAGCCTCTCTGAGAAAAGTTGCATCTAGAAGTGTACCCAATAGCATGTGTGTATTTGGAAGTTGTGCCCAATAGCCTCTCTGAGAAAAGTTGCACTTAGAAGTGTACCCAATAGCATATGTGTGTATTTGGAAGTTGTGCCCAATAGCCTCTCCGTGAAAAGTTGCATTTAGAAGTTGTGCCCAATAGCCTCTCCGTAACAAGTTGCATCTAGAAGTGTACCCAATAGCATATGTGTGTATTTAGAAGTTGTGCCCAATAGCCTCTCTGAGAAAAGTTGCATCTAGAAGTGTACCCAATAGCATATGTGTGTATTTAGAAGTTGTGCCCAATACCCTCTCTGAGAAAAGTTGCACTTAGAAGTGTACCCAATAGCATATGTGTGTATTTAGAAGTTGTGCCCAATAGACTCTCTGAGAAAGTTGCATTTCTTTGATAGAACTGCACAACGTACATAGTATGGTCTGGAATGCATGGAACGTTTGAAAGAGCATGCAACGCATCATATCACACCCCACGCTTACTCTCTTCTGTACACCACCACTCAACTAGAACACAGAGATACTATGACACCATTCGGTATAACTGTTCTCATACTAACATCTCCCGCTCACTCCCCAACATTCTAAGTAATCACTGCTGGTTACACACCCCCCAGGCAGGCGTTCTACTCAGGCCTAACGCAGCCACAGTCGGTCTGGATAAATCCTGCCAGAACGAACACATACCCCTGATCTCAACCACCACACCTACCGCTAAGAAGCAGCTATTTCACGAATACCGCACCAGCTGCACACATACCCGGTGCGCACACGCACCGTTGACTCTCCCTACTCTCTCTACTGACCTGAACTTCGGTTCCCAAGGGCGTTCAACCTACCAGCGCCTTCAGACCATACCAATGCTATATAAGGCGCTATATAAATGCAAAATAACATAACATAAGATAACACAGGTCCCAGCTCACCTGGCAGCCGCCCGCACAGACCGGCAATAAGCAGAGCATAATGGTGCCCACTAGCTGCAAACTGCCCACACCGAAATGGGTTCATCCATTAAGAACCTGACCATGATCACCTGGAATGTCCAGGGCCTCAACTCCCCCAGGAAACGGAAATCCGTGGAACACTGCCTGACCCAGCTAGAGGCGGATGTAGTCTTTCTACAAGAAACCCATCTCCTAGCCACGGACGAACAGAAAGTCAAATACCAAAGATTCCCTAAACGATACTTTGCATCCTCTGGCCAGAAGAGGGAGGGGTGGCAGTCCTGCTCAGTCAATCAACGGCACTAACAAAGGTCACGGTCAAACTGGACTCCAAGGGCAGGTTCCTAATGATTAAAGACCTACTGGTCGAGCTCCCAATAACCATCATAGCAATCTACTGCCCAAACGAAGCCCAGGAGCGCTTCCTACGTAGGATCCTCCCAGTCATATCGTCCTTTGACTAAGGCAAACTACTGATCGGAGGGGACTTCAACCTCAACCCAGACCCAACCATCGACAAGACCTTACCGCACATGGGAACAGACTTCACGAAGGCACTGGGGTTCGCAGAATTCCTAAGAGAGACGGAGACAATCGACGCATGGAGGCTGGCGAACGACAAGACTCGCGACTACACTTTCTTTTCGCATGTCCACAGGGGTCTCTCCAGGATAGACCTTCTACTCATCTCAAGCTCGCTGTTCCCAAGCATCCTGAACATCCACATCGGCCAGATAGTGATCTCTGACCACGCCCCAGTCATAGCGCAGCTCCAGACGGAAGGCCTACCAACACCGCGACACAGAGCCTGGAAGCTGCAGGACTATCTCCTCACGGACGTTGCAGACAGCCAGGAGCTGTCGGAAGCCCTCATTAACTACTTTACGGAGAACGTGGGAAAAGGGCCTACAGAGGCTATGGTGTGGGACGCCATGAAGCCAGTGATCCGAGGGGTCGCCATGAACTGCTCAGCAGCATGCAAGCGCCGGCACCAGCTTAAATCAGAAGAACTGGAAACGGAGGTAGCACAGAAAGAGGCAAACCGCAAACAACGCCAATCAACAAGGTCATGGAACGAGCTACGCAAAGCTAAAGTAGCCCTGGAGATGCACCTGGCAGACAGTACAGCCCGAGCATTGACATACACGAAGCAGCACTAGTACCTGAACAGCAACAAAGCCAACCGCCTACTTGCACATAAACTCAAGAAAATACACACAAGGAACAACATCGCAGTCCTATGGGACCAAGGCGGGATCCCACGCTGCTCTGAGGCCGAAAAGATGACCATCATGAACGAGCACCATAGGAAGGTAATGTCAGGGAACCCTACGGAAGCAGCAGCACACGCCGCCTACCTGAGCACGAATACAAGGCCACCCCGCCACCCACAGATGGACAACCTGGAAGACCCTATATCTGCGGAGGAAGTGTCGGAAGTGATCCGCTCCATGAAAAACACGGCTCCTGGCCCAGACGGGCTGCCCTTGCCATTTTACAAGAAATACAATCACATACTGGCCCCCCACTTAGCTTCACTTTTCAACTCCTTCCTCGAAACTGGCTCCACCGCCCGCTCCATGGAGGATTTGGTCACAGTTTTGATTCCAAAACCAGGAGCAAACCTAGAACTCTGCGCGTCATTCCGCCCAATTGCTCTACTGAATGTAGACTGCAAAATGTTCTCGAAGTTACTGGCATGCAGGCTCGCCGGGCTCCTCCCAGACCTCATTCACCAGGACCAAACGGGTTTCATTCCCAGGTGCAACACCTCGGACAACATCAGGCACGCCTTAAACATCATTGAGACAGCCAATAGGTCTGGAGAAGTGGTGGCCTCGCTGACGCACACAAGGCGTTTGACAAGCTGGACTGGGGCTATATGAGGGAGACACTGTGTCATAATGGAATTGGCCCGAAATTCTTGAAATGGACGGTGGCTAACTATCAGCACCCCACCACAACCCTGAGGATTAATGGCGTCAGATCCCCAAGAATCGAAATCACTAGAGGCACACACCAAGGCTGCCCCTTGTCGCCTCTTGTCTTCGCCCTGTTAATGGAGCTGTGCGCCTCCAGAATCCGGCAGAACCCGGCAATCCTGGGCCTCAAATTCAAGGACAATACCTACAAAGCGGCCCTATATGCCGACGATGTACTGCTAACACTTACGCAACCAAGCACATCCCCCACGGCGATATGGAGGAGCTAAGCAGCTTCAAAGCAGCATCAGGGTTCTCAATCAACCTCATGAAGTCCACAGCACTGGGCATCAACATTCCAAGAGCAACGCTGGACTCTATAGCGGCCTGCCTCCCAATCCCATGGGCCAGATCCCACTTAAATTACCTAGGCGTCTGCCTACCAAAGGTAGCAGAACGCACCTACAAACTAAACCTTCCGCCCCTACTGAAGGACCTACAGTCGTATATGGCCCGCTGGCAAGATCAGGAAATATCCTATCCTGGCTAGGAAGAATAACAGCACTCAAGATGAACTTGGTCTCTAGACTGCTCTACCACTGCCAAGCCCTCCCGGTAGCAATACCCAAATAAGCCAAACAGAAACTGCAAGCAAATATGCTAAAATTTGTTTGGGGAGCAAGAAGCCTCGAGTAACCAGGAACGTCTTACTTAGGAGCCCCTGGTCCGGAGGTCTGGGAGTCCCTGTGGTCGAAAGGTACTGCCTAGCCGCCCAGCTCTCAGCGGCATTCATGTGGCAACCTGGCATCAACAAGCCCCGCTGGCTAAAGCTGGCGGAGGACTGGAGCCAATACCCACTGGGATCCCTCCCACACATCACATGGCCCGAAAATCCCCATAATGCTGGTCCTCTCTCGACCACCAGGAACACGGTTAGCAGCTGGAAACAGGCGGCAAGGAGGGGGAACTGCAGGAGCACGGTGGGTCCACTCTCTCCGATCTGGGATAACCTGGAATTCACCCCAGGCCTTGTGCAAAACGTTTTTTCTAAGTGGAAGGCGGGCGGCCTGCAGCGCGTAGCAGACTTCTGCGAAGGAGACTCTATTCACCTTCGAGGATTGCAAGAGAAAATTCCAGGTACCGGAAACCGAGAGGTTTCACTACACCCCGCTCCGACATTGGTTGTCACATGACTCAATGAGAATACATGGGCGCAGAGAAATGGCAGCACTGGAGCTCACGCTAACGACAACCCCACCCATGGGGAAGATCTCCACCCTGTACAGGCTGCTGGACAGGGCAGACCCGACTCTAAGGAGCCCTACATGACACGGTGGGAGAGAGACCTAGGACGAGAACTAGACAGGACCAGCTGGGAGCGCATCTGGAGAAGAACCCACAAGACCTCTAAATGCATAACGAACAAAGAGGGAGCCATTAAGGTCTGTTACAGGTGGTACATGACACCAGAAATCCTTCACAAATGCAACCCCGCTATCTTGCCACACTTTCGGAGGGGCTGCACAGACACAGGAACGTTGTTCCACCTCCTCTGGGAATGCCCAAAGGCAGAGAAGTTCTGGAGGGAGGTCCTGGAGCAAATCCGACAGATCACAGGCCTATCAATACCGTGGGACCCCGGGATTGTTCTACTGGGAGACACGGGAGAAGGACAGTTCCCGATGACCGGCAACCTGGCGGACCTCTGCACACACCTACTGACCGCAGCCAAGATTTCTATCGCCAAGCTGTGGAAACTTCAGGAAGGCCCAGCAATCCCTGTGTGGTGGGTAAAATGCTGGGACATCGCCGCAGCGGAGAAAATTACCGCCAACCGACTGGGCAACCAAAACAAGTTCCACAGCACCTGGGGCCCATTCCTGGACTTCGTGGAAAGATTCCCGGGAGTGGCCAGACAACCTCCAGCACTCCGCTGGCTAACTAAAATGGACTAACATCGTAGCGGCCCCCTGGACCGGCGCACACGGCTGCCTACCCTATCGCAACTATAGCACCCATACCCTCTGACTTCGATCTGAGACTGACGGGACCCCTCCCCCGGACCACCCCGGAACTCACCCCCATTCTTTTCTCCCTTTTCGTTTTGTCTTTTTGTTCTTTTTACCTCAGTTGAGGCATGTTTTCTTTTTCTTGTTTACTATGTTTCACCCAAAAGCATGTCACAAAGAATAATGAAGCCTCTGTTATCCCAGAACTCACCCCCCATTCTTTTCTCCCTTTTCGTTTTGTCTTTTTGTTCTTTTTACCTCAGTTGAGGCATGTTTTCTTTTTCTTGTTTACTATGTTTCACCCAAAAGCATATCACAAAGAATAATGAAGCCTCTGTTTATAAATGCCTATAAAATGTTACATTGAAAAAAGAAGAAAAGAAGAGGAGAGTCCATTGAATCCAAGAGGAGGGGTGTGCTTAAGTGGGGGGTGAGTGGGTGAACAGTGACTGTTTTCCCCAGGAGCGGGGATGTGTAACAAAGGGGAGAGCTCGTTAGCTCCAGGAGAGTAACATAGAGAAGAAGAGCCCCAATAAGGGGAGGACCTTTGGGACACTTGGCAAAGGGAGGAAAAATGAAAAATCTGGAGAGAGGCAGAGAAATTGTGTGGTCCCCAGTAGATGTGAAAAGAACTAAGCTCTAGAAAACACTAATAAGGAGACCTTCCTCTCTGGAACTTTCTGTGTTCCTTTTATTTGTTGTCCCACATGTCTAATCCTGCTTACAAGGACTACGTTTCAGAAGAACTTTTATGTTACACCCATCCTGAAACCATTTCCATGCAACAGTCATGTGTTTTACATTTGCTTAATAAAACCCATTAACTTTATTCCGTTTCATACATGTGTTTTTCCTCGGCTATGACAGCTCTGTGTTTCCTAGATGGTGATCAGTACAAAGACCAGAGCTGTTTCCTGGTACAGGAATGGTACCTGTGTTGGCATGGGACATCACACCTGAGAGAGAGATAGGTAGGTAGGGATACAGGTAAAATCTTGTTAATGCATCTCTAGGAACAATCACTTGCTCATTACCTTTTGTCTGCCTTTCAGGTACGTTTACAATTCTTTAACTGTACAAAGGGTGGGGCTATTCGCCTGTCAAGCAGCTGCACATGTTACAATCACAAAGGAATAGAAGAAATCGGTATCCGTAGAAGAAAAAAAGAATCTGAAAAAAATCAAATATGACTGATTTTATTTGGCTGATTTTTTTTCAGAATTTTGGTACAGTTTCATTAAAATATAGGGGTGGGGTAAGGGTATTAGTTAAGGTAGGAGGTTTTAAGGAGGGTGCAGGGTTTTCCCCCAGCATTATACAAAAAAAGTGAAAAAAGCAATTAGGAATTTTTATTTTTCGACCAAACAAAATTTAGTAATCTCTCCATTTGTTTTGTTAAATAATTCGTTTTTTTCATGGACAAGTGAAGACATCTGGGGGGATAAAGCATGGGATGATGTAAACACAGTCCTTACAGTAAGGAGCCTGTATTGTATTCATTCCCTTAGTGCCCTTTGGTCGCCTAGATAGGGCAACTGAGTTTATCACAGGGAAACAGCAAAGGAAAACTGAACTGATGCAAATATTGGAGAACTAAGAATCATCTCTGCTCTCAACTCCGTGAAAAGGAACGGTTTACCACCCCCTCTGGAACATTACAACCCTGGGAACTGCCTTGAATGGGACTTTGCTTGTGGGGAGGTTTACAGTTTTCTAAATGATCAGATTGTAAGCACCCATGAAAATGTATGGCTCTAAGCATGGCTGCAAAAGCTCAGCAAGATTTCTGGGATTCCTGAGGACATTTAGAGTTGGAGGAAGATGTAGAAATACCACATCTGGAACAATTTGGTGTACTATTCAAGCAAGCTGACCTTTTGATGGTGTTTGGCACAAACCAGTCACATCTCACTCAGAAAGAGGTCTGCGAAGGGAAAGACCCAGGATCACCGGCCTGATATCTGACAAGTACCCCAAGAATAACCTCAGACAGGAGCAGCTGTCTCTCTGTCCCAAACCCATATCGGGTGGATGCCCTTGCTTGCTGGAAACAGGCTTTAGAGCCGTGAATGGTAGATACCATTCAGAAACAGCCAGGAAGTTTACATTCGGTAACTGAAGATTCCATAGCATGATAGATCAAATATTGATTCCGAGGAAGTGGTAGGGTTGCATTCGTGATTTTGTGATCCCTGGGAGGTGTGAGAGCGATCATAATCCACTTTCACTTATATGGGCCCCTGGTGTGTTGACGGTTACCGGTTGTACTTACGCTTTAACCTTGTTAAGGGTTGAACATGGTAGGGTGTATCGTTGGAGAACGGATTGGGATCTCGAGACATTTAAGGCGGCTGCCCTCAATGGGAAGTTCTGTTCATCTGCCTAAGCCCAGTTATTTCACCAAAGGATATTGTAATAGCTTTCACCCTCTTTGTTGATAATTGCGGTAATCATTTTAGGACCCTAAATCTCGCTGGGAGTAGGGGTGTAGCAGGTAGTCAACTAGTTGCAAGGCAAAAAAAACAAGACCTGCTTGCAGTCCTAAAAGCTGCTTGTCCTAACATTACTTACATTATACAGAGGTAGCGGGATTACAAAATTAGGTTTGCAAAGAGAAGGGCAGAGTTTTTTATTGAGAAATGGGGAAGCTTTATGTTTGGCATCTGCCTCCCATGACACTTAATCCTTTTGGCAGATTATAGCAAAGAATTATAATGCGCTTGGCTTGGGTTCCCACGCAGTTCCAGAATTCACATGTCCTACAAAAATTGGATTGAGCACTTTCATACTTTGTATAGCTTAAGTGGCAATAGTGAAGGTGCACGCTGAATGTAGTGTGGTTTTACACCGGGGTGATACAAAATGTACTCCATTTACTGTTAGGGAATGGGATTTTGTGATTGGGAAACTGATGCCATTAACGCCTGGTTTATAAACAAATTGTCAAAGCTGAATAACTTATATAATTATCAGTAGTGTGTATAACAATCCTTGATGTTTACAGGCAACTGTTTTTTATTTCCTGTCAATAAAGTATTGTTTGCAACATCCAAAAAAAACGCTTGGGATTGATGGGGTACCAAACAAGCTTTTTTGTGCTAATACTGAATCGTGGGTGCCTCTCCTGACTCAAGCGTTCAGTTCTATTATTTGCACAGGTCAGATACCAGAAATCTGGAGAAACTGGTATTATGGTACACATTTATAAAAAGATAAATGAATCCCTTGTATCCTCATCCCTTGCATATCGTCCATCACTTTGTTGGACTGTACCTCCAAGTTATTTTCAGGGATTCATTTGAAGAGCCTGCAAAAATGGGCGATGGAACAAGATATCCTGTCAAATACCTAACTAGCTTTCACGGCAGGCATGGATACCATTTATCAGTCAGTGCCTAAACCTATACCTGATTTCAGCCAAATACGCTCTCTGCTTGTTATCCCCTGTCTATGTGGCCTTCATAGACCTTAATTCTGACTTTGACCACATAGACTGTAGGCTCCATTGCTTAACCCTCCATAGAGGAAAGTCCTGAAACTCCTGATCCGTATGCCTGTAGCTCTCCATTCTGATTCACAAGTCCTTGTTCGCTATGACAAAGGAGGTAAACTAAGTGATCATATTGAGGTAGGGAAGGGATTCCGGCAAGGTTTTTTTTTAAATATATTTTTTTTTTAAAAAAAATTAAATTATATTTCAACCAACAAAACAATACAGACCAAATATACCGTGCAAGATTCAATAATACAATTTCACTTTTGTACATTATACAATTTGATCTCTGTTCCCCAAATCCCACCCCCCTTACGAGCCTGTCAAGTCTATTCACTCTGTATCCGCACCGCGCGATGGGGTCTGTTTTTCTCCAGAATCCGCAAAATCTGGCATCGTTCCAAACAGTTCCGCTATCAGTGATTTCCAAGCCAATAGGGTTCCCACCTCTTCTCCCCCTCCTATATTACTGGACTCCTGCCATACCATGGTCTCTGCTTCCGCCCACCTTTGCAACTCCTTCCACCATACCTCCACCCGCGGTTTATGACAAGCCTTCCACCCCATGGCGATCCTCCTCTTAGCCAACACATATGCCAGGTCCTTCAACTTGTTAACATGCTTTAGTTTCTGCGATCTAGGGAACCCCCCCAGTAGGCAGGCCCAGGCTGACTCTACAACCAATGTGACTCCTTTATCCGCATGTTTTGCCGCTATCTCGCTCCAGAAACGCCCAACCACAGGGCATGACCAAAACATGTGCACCATGTCAACCTGTTCTTCATCGCATTTGGGACATGCTTGTCTACCTGCATTTTTTAAACCTTGATATCTTCAGGGGTGTCATGCACGCCCTATGTGTAATATATAATTGTATTTGTTTCAACCTAGCGTTTCTCGACACCTTTTGATGATACCACAAAGCACGCTCCCACATCCCATCTTCCATCGGGACTCCCACCTCAGTTTCCCAGTCTAATCTTAGTTGCGTTGGTTCTCTACCAATCTTAAGCATCAGCATGTCATACAATCTTGAAATCTCATGCCCTCCCTCTGTTATATCATATATCATGTCCACAGTACCATCCGGCTCTTCTTCAAGAATAGTTTCGGGCCAAATTTTCTTAATCTCTCGTACCAGTCTATGATACGTAATATATTGACCTACGTGTAGACCTGTTTCCTCGCCCAGCTTTTCAAAATTTATGATGGCTCCCTCCCGCCAGACATCCCCCACAGTCGCCAACCCCACCGATTCCCAGTGGTTCCTAATCATCCTACGTAGCTGCACATCACCCCTAGCCAGTGCAACTAGCAGTATCTGCGGGGAGCACAGAGCCGGGGTTTCCATCATCCGGCACGCTCGGCGCCAGATCCTCCACCCAAGCATCAACATCCTAGGGCGCCCCTGCATTTCTGTTTCGGACAACCAGATCACTTCTTTTAAATAAAATGGGGCACAGTCTGCACTGAACAATCTGGATTCGGGGTCCCTTCATCCGAGAGCCATTTAGCAATGTACTGCAATTGGCTCGTTACATAGTAGGCCTCATAGTTGGGGAGCCGTATCCCCCCTTTTTCATAAAAATTCTGCAACTTCCACAGTGCCACCCTGCACCTAGTGCCCTGCCACAAAAAGTCCCTGCATATACTATTGAACTTGGCAAAAAACTTCCCAGGTATGAGGTGTGGAATGTTTCCAAAATAATGCAGAAGTCTGGGCAAGACCACCATCTTAAGCATTGCACTACGCCCCATCATTGCTAGCGGCAGTTTCCCCCAAAATTGCATACTTTTCTCAATTTTTCTTACGCCCACCTCCGTGTTGTGTTTATGTTCTTGTTCAACCGTATGATACACATCTATCCCAAGGTACCGAAAGGTATCAACGGCCCAAGGGGCTTGCAGCACCGGCAGCTGCTCTACAGGGAGTCCCTTATAGCTACCTAACGGGAACATTACAGACTTCCGAGGATTCACAGCTATCCCAGACAGCCCTGCATACCGGTCCATAACCTCCAAGATATACTGGAGGTTCTCCTCCGGATGCCTCAGGTACAATTGCAAATCATCTGCATAGAGGGAGATCAAGTGTCGCTCCCCTCCCACCTCGATTCCTATGGTGTCGTATTGTTGTCTGAGATATATAGCCATGGGCTCCAAAGCCAATATGTATAACATAGGGGACCATGGGCATCCCTGTCTAGTACCTCTGCCTAGCTGCCATCTCTATGAAATAACAGCTCCCGTCTTAACTCTGGCTAGCGGCGCACTGTAGAACATCTTTGCCCACCTTATGTATCGAGGCCCCATCCCATATTCCGCCAGAGCCACCAGCAGCCATGGCCACCTGACAGAGTCAAAAGCCTTTACTGCATCCAAGGACACCACTGCCATGTCACCCTGGTTCTCACCCGCCCATTCGATGACTCGGTGGAGTCGCCTGTGATTATGAGTTATGTTCCTATTTGGAACATACCCCGTCTGATCAGGGTGTATGAGTTTGTCTATGACTCTTCGCAGTCTGCTTGCCAAAACAGTTGTTATTATCTTGATGTCTTGATTCAGCATTGAGAGTGGTCTGTAGGAGCCACAGCTGTGTCCAGGCTTATTTGGTTAAGGAAGCGGAATTATAACTGCTTCCCTGAGCGACTCTGGCAGCTGTCCCGTCTCAAACGCCTCATTTAGCATATTCAGCATCGGAGGGAGCACTTGTGCTATGGATGCTTTGTAAAACTCACTCGGAAGCCCGTCCGCCCCTGGGGTCTTACTAGTAGGCAATTGTCTCACCACCGCCTCTAACTCCTCCAAGGTAATTGGTGCATCCAACTCTTCCCTCTCTTCAGCACTTATCTTGGGCAGACCTATATCTTCGAGTGTTTCTTTTATCCTCTCTTGACTATCCTCCTGTACGTCCCCATACAGCTCCCTGTAGTAGGTGGCAAATTCCTGGTTAACTCCCTCCTGGGTGTCAGCTACACTGCCATCGTCCCTTGTTATTGTCCTAATGGTGGGTCTGGGGATTTCACTCTTATATGACCACGCCAGAAGCCGTCCCGTTTTATCACCACCCGCGTGCTGCCTCTCTATGTATTTCTTATAATTCAGTTTACACAACCTATCCCAATGTTCTCCACACGTCTGTTGTAGTTAAAGTATCAGCTCCGCATTCGATCCCGTATCGCCATACTCCCTTTGCGCTTGTTCCAATTCCCTTTCAGCTGCATGCAAGTCAGTCAGGATACCGCCTTGTAAGCTTTTAGACTTTGCCATGGCTACGCCTCTCAACACCACTTTAAAGGCCTCCCATAACGTGCACGCCGAATCTACACTACCCGTGTTCTCCTCAAAGTAATTTATGATCTCCTCCCTTATATCTTCTTTGAACACAGGATCTTTAAGCGCTTCTGCTCGGAGCCGCCACGTTGGGATCTTTGCTCTTAGAGGGCGGTATTGCCAGCCGACTACCAAGGGCGAGTGGTCCGACAGGACTCTCGCTTTATATTCCGCCCGCACCATTTCTATCATTATGCCTGACGTAGCAAAGACATAGTCCAGTCTAGTAGACAGCTGTTGTGGGGCCGAATAGTGAGAGTACTGTTTTTCTTGGGGGTGCTTCATTCTCCATACATCTGCCAGGCCAAAGTCATCTAGCAGCGTTTGTAGCACACGTGCCGCCAGGGCAGGTTTATCCAACTTTTGATCTGATCTGTCCACCCTGGGGTCTAGTACACAGTTAAAATCACCACCCCAGATTACCGCACTTCCCATGCACATGCCAAGGTTAGCACTCAGGGTTCTGAAATACGCCGCTGTATTCTGATTGGGTGCGTATGTGTTGACTATACTTATCTCTCTTTTCTCTACCAATCCCCTGAGTATGACCATTCTCCCCTCTGCTTCGGCAGTTTCCTGTAACACATGAAAGGGGACATGCAGTGCCACCCAGATAAGGACCCCTCTAGCATAAGCCGAGTATGTTGAGCCCACCACCACTCCTTTCCATCTCTTCATAATCATGCCCAGTCTCTCTTTCGTCAAATGAGTCTCTTGTAATAGCGCAATGTCTATCTTTTGTCTTCGCAGGTAGAGCATAACCTTATTTCTCTTCAAATAACTGTTTAAACCCCTAACATTCCACGCGATTATCTTAAGGTCCCGCATGGCTTGTTATGACTCCTGCCCCCTCCCCAGCCGTGCAATCCACTTCCCGTTTCTGTTCTCGTCTATATAGGCTCGTACCCCAGTTCAAACATCCCCTAACTACACACACACCAAACACCCCTCCCTCCCTCCCCAGAACTATGTACACGCTAAACTCCCCTCCTCCCTCCCCTCCCACCACCCCTCTCTCCCCAACTCCCAACGACAACCCCCTCAACTTTTGCCACACCCCCCCAACTGTTGCCCAGCTCCATACCTGGATCTCAGGCACCCCCACATCTAGCCCTTTCTGGTACAACCCATACTCGCGGCTCAGCAGGGTTAGGCCGCCCTATTGGCCGCCTGTCTACTAAGTCTCGGGGGTAGATAAGTGCGATCCTGTCGCTCCTATTTGTAAAAGATTACTACGCCCATTACCGCAATTTTCTTTAGCCGTTAACATGCTATATTCCAGTCGCATAAAGTCACAAAGTTCAAGGGCTACGCCATGTCTATCCAGCAATACAAGTCACTATATCTGGGCTCCCCACTCACCCTCTCTCCCTCAGGGTCCTGCCTTTGTGTAGGACCTTCAACTTTGCAGGGTACAACAACATATACTTGATGTCCGCCGCACGTAGTCTTCTCTTGACCGCAACATAACTATATCGCTGCCTTTGTACCAACATGGTGTAGTCGGGGTACGCCGTGACCTTGGAAGAGGCCCTCTCTATCGTGCCACCCTTGCGAAAGTACTCCAAGATCTTTTCCCTGTCTCTGTAATTCAAGATTTTCGCAATTATTGGCCTTGGTGGAGCGCCAGGCCGTGGTTTCCTCATGAGGGCTCGATGCGCCCGCTCAACCGTGAACCTCTGCGAGAGTTTGTCTGCTCCCACTTCCTGCAGGATCATGGTCTCCACGTAATCCGTGGGGTCCTGGCCTTCTTCTCCTTCTGGCAGGCCAACCACCCGGATGTTATTCCATCTTGCCCGTCCTTCCACTTCCTCCACCCTGTTTTCAAGGTTGGCAACTTGCTGCTTAAGCACGTGGACCTCTTTCGCGTTGTTCGTGCTTACTTCAGTGTTGGTCTTCACTGCACTTTCCGGTCCGCTAGTCCTTTCCGCTAGCGCTCGAACGTCCTGCCGCAGCAAGGTAACTTCAATCCCGATGGCATCTATTTTATTTTCCAGGGCTGTCCGCAGTTCCGCCATCGCTGTGCCCCACTTCGCACTCAAGTCCGTTATAGCTGCAAGGACTTGTTGATTTTCACCTCCAGGGGGGTCATCCTCCGATGCCTCACCCGTCTTTTGTGTCGAAGTTGAAGGGGTCCGCTGTGCCTTTGCATAGGTATCCATCGTGGGCTGTTTACTCCGGGACTTCGACACTTTCACAGACATATTGCCCACTCGCTGCATCCAACACCGGCACGCCTATGTCACTGTAACTGCACCATTCTAGGCAGTGTTTGATGGCCACGGTGGGCCACACTGTCAGGCACCTTATTACTATCTTTGTGTTGCCCAGATATTTCTTGCCGGGTGTACTTCAGCAGACTTTCTTTTTCATCCCCAAAACGACTTAGAGAGGGTATTGTTGGACTGCTATATATTAATCAGTGGGGCAGCCCTTACTCGTCTGTAGAAGCTCAGCTCCTCAAATAGATTAGTCCTCACTCATGTGTCCTGTGCGTGGGGGCTCATATACATGCAGTCTCCGGCATCCACCAGTCCCAGTTCTACGTGTGGTTTCCAATCATTCGGCCAATGTCCACAGTGGGCCTTGCACAGCGTGTAACAAGTCCCCTTTCACATCAACATCTTGTGCAGTAGTGTACAGCTCCCCTAGAGGTCCACCTGTTCAGTGCTGTTATGTATCAGTGCACATCTTCGCTGCTCATAATGTCTTTATTATGCCTTTTGCGTTTGGGTGCCCTTAAAATATCGGTCCCAGCTCAGCTGAATTGCCTCTATCTCTGTAGATACGTTCCCAGCGCCTCCTGTTACGTAAGCACTCAGCAAGCGCCTGATAGTGGCTCCTGGTCCGGGTTTATTTCCCCTGTTAGGATGAAACTACAAGCTTGTTCGTTAAATCTTGTTTGAGTCTTTGTTGTGATTCATTCCATATGTGCTCCGAACCGGCACGCCTCCTTTTTTCTTTCTTATTGAGGGATTCGGCGCACACATCTCTCTCGCTCGCTACAACTCCTACGCGACTCCTCAGTTCCGTTCCCCAGCCCTTTGTTCACAGCGGACCGCCATCTTGATCTTTCGTCCGCGAGCGGCTACAAACTTGCAAGTTGAATCTTGCCCGTGTCGTTGTTGCGGTTCACTCCATCACGGTTTCATGAGTTACAAGATCGGCCGCTTACGCCGTCGCCCATCCAGGTCCTGCTGGCTATTGAGCCGGTCACGTCTCAGCCCGCTGCTTCAGCAGCATTTAACCACCCCACAGACCGAGAGGAGAGTCACGCCACAAATCCGCCTTGACTTCCTTGCCTTAAGCAGACGTACCGCTGCTCCTCGTGTTCGCACCAGGCTCTGTTGGGGCACAATGTCTCATTTGCATCCACGGTCTCCTGTGTTTTAGATCGCTCGCTCTCTCCTTACAATTCCCCCAGGCTGGCGGCTGTTTCTGCTATAGTTCCTCTCATCTGGCACGTCGCTTCGCGCTGGGCCGGCAACAAAGTATCTACTTGTTTGTCCTCCCAGCGGCCATTTTGAGCGCAATGTTGCAATCGCTCCGCCGAATTCGAAAAGCTTATTCCTTCACTTATAACGAACTGTCAGAAGGCAGACATGGTTCACTGTGTGCCGGTCCATTTCACACAGCCGGACCTCCTTTTGGGATAATTTAACACGCGATCTGCCAGCGGGCAGCTTCAGGATGATGTCGGATCAACAGGAGCTCCAGATCTTCCTCTCCTTTCACATGGCTAGCTAGCCACGCCCCCCGATTCCGGCAAGGTTATGTGCCTGCACCATTCCTGTTTATTCTGTATGTAAACTCACTCTCATCTTATCTAGAAGTAGTTAATGCTTATGTACCCAATTGTAGGGAAAGAGGGCTGCTGGTTTAAAACTATGCCAACGATGCAGTGCTTGCCAGAACCCCTTGATGCCTACTGACTATGTTTGATAGTTACGGCAACTATATGTCTAGCCAAGGTCAATGGTCAATGTTGCAAAATGTTTTGTTATGCATTTCTCGAATACTAAATGTAGCCCACTGCGTATATCTCTAAATCGTCTCGAACTTGCATCCTGTGAATACTTTGTGACTCACATTAAAGCACAACATTGATAAGCAGAGATTAAAGATGAATCAAGTCATTGGTTGTCTTTTCAGATTCACTAAGATTTATGAAACAGCATTCATTTGAGCATATGGTACAAATGTACAATAAGGGTATAGCAGAAGGAGCCTATGGGAGCTAGATGTCGGGTTTTGTAAATTTGGATTCTCTACAGAGAGTGCAGAATATGTTTTCCTATCACATATTTTGGGTGTCTCACTTGCCACCTCAAACTATGTAACACATTTGGAAACTGACTTAGCTTTTCATACAGATCTACTATCCTTGAAGCCAATTCTATTGTGGCATTCTCTGTGATTAAGTGAGGGCAGGAAACTAACAACATGACCAATAAGGAACTTGCTATGCGTGGGGAATTGTGATAAAAATAGAATAGATGACTTTCATAAAGACATCCTTGAGAAAAGTGGGTATGGTTTCTTGTTTTAATGACCGTGATAGTATTGCTAGACTTCCTAAATCGCTACCTAAACTAAAGATCCTGACTCTCTGGGAAAACAACAAAGATCGTACACCCAACAGAGGAAATGTGAAAGTTTATATATCCCGCTTTCCTCATTAGTGGGGGCAGCTGGGCATCTTGCTATGGTTACAAACAT
The DNA here is from genome assembly GCF_040938575.1 of Ambystoma mexicanum. Classification (NCBI taxonomy): domain Eukaryota; kingdom Metazoa; phylum Chordata; class Amphibia; order Caudata; family Ambystomatidae; genus Ambystoma; species Ambystoma mexicanum. Next base: position 188,982,584 of record NC_090921.1, read on the forward strand.
CCATCATCTGATACTCCTGTCCTAGGTTTTTCCCTTCTAAAAGGCATAACCTGTAAATGTATCCAGTGCTTGTTGTCTGCATGGGGGAAAATTAGACATTTTAAATTTGTCAAACTCTTTGTGTACCCTCAGTTGCTCTACTAACTAGGTTTAGTCACTCACTGACTGTCATGTTAACAGTGCCTTATTGCCATCATTATATTGTCCTATGTTGTAGTGCGCATGTCTTAACTGCAGATATGCTTCGCCTTTTCACTGCGTAGGATTGTCCGCTTCAATAGTTGTTGCCTCTGATGTATTTCCTATTTGGCATATTGAAACGCGTTTTAGAGAACCACCTTACCAGGAAAAGCAGCTTCAGCAGGTACAGGTAGCAACATTAGGCAGACCCTCTCACTTTGAACCGTGTGAGAACCGTGGAAGTAGCATGCACAGCAGAAACTGTATACATGTATCAGAGAATGTCTACTGCTAGTATTAAGATTCTACTCTTCTAGGTGTGAGAACTTGGTGAAACATTGTTGCTCATCAATATCATTCAATGTCTGATCCTCCCCTTGTATTGAAATGCATGTTTCCTATTCTGTAAAAGGATTGTGTACTGGGGGGTGGGGGTAGAGAGGGACTTGCTGCACTGAGTCTTGTTCTGCTGTTGGGACGATGTTTGTCCTGTGTTTGCTGCCAGCTATTAGACATCCACCTGAAGAGTCTATGGGTGATTTTTCCATGACAAGATTGGTACCTGCGACATTGAATTCCCGCTGGCCTGCAGTGAAAACCCAAGGGTTGCCGAGTGGGCTTCCCAGTGATCTCAGAGGGCCCAACTAAGGCGACTTTGTCTGCAAGTGGGGACAGCTGGCAATTGCGACTGGGGATACAGGGGAAGTAGGCAGAGCAGTTGCGGAAAAGGGGTTGACCAAAAACTGTGGGTTGGTAGAGCAGTTAATTGCATTGCTATTTGCCATTTCTTGTTTATTGCTATGGGTAATGGGTCGGGATAATGCCTGTCTCTGGTGAATTTGGAATTTCGAAAATGTCTGGTTATTCTAGGGGCTAGGCAGTAGACTAGAGTGCCCTGCCTACATCTGTATGTGTCTGATCAGTGTAATAGTGAATGTGAAGCAGAACAACCCTGCATCATACTGACTTAGATGACATAATATCGATAAAGCATTGCCGGTCAGAGTAAAGTAGTCTACACCAGGATCTTGGAGTGTGTGTATCTTGTGCAAGTGCAAAGAAAATATTATTGGATGAGAGCCCAGTGGTTGTCCTGTCTGATCCCTATCCTGTACCTGAAACCATATATGCGTAACTCAGTTGCAAACCCAAAACTTTTGTTTCTCACTCTCACCTGTCCTTGTACGGGTGCTGTAATAGGCTTTGTTTCCACCGTCTATGTATCTTGTCTGCAACACTTCCCCAGCCCAGTCTCTGGAAAAAGCTGAACCGCTTTGTACACTGGGTAGCGTAATGGCGAACGTGGACTGTGATGCAATACAGCCATCTGCATATCGATTCGGCTGCAACTGAAATTTAAGTAATGGGGGAGGAGTTGGTTTGTGTGACTCCACTTGAACCTCCGAACAGACACTGCAAAGTGGTCAGCTGTGAGTTGGACCAACTCCACCAGCCTCTGAGCACAGCAGCGCTTGGCGTTGACGGAGTGAGTTACGGACTGGGTTCTGCAATAAACCATACCTTGTTTAGCCCCTGTGAGAATGGGTTCAGGTCAGTGTAGAGAGGTGCCACTTCCTACTAAAGAAAGTATGTATAAACGCATTCGCCCTCAGGATGATTTACCTAGATAAGATTACAGCATTGCAGAAAGCACTAGAGAAGAAGGGAGCACAAGTGTACCAGCAGCAATGGGACAGCTGTTAAGACTGGTTCTCCGAGGCAACAGAGGCAGTCAGAATCAAAAACTAGAGCCATGAAAGATACCCAAGAGAAACTATAGGAGCAAGTCAAAAGGCTGAAAATTGAGTACTCCAACCTGCAGACACCCAAGCATAAAATTGATTATAACTCCTTATACCCGGTCATTCAAGGGTTACCCTCACCGAATGAAGCACCCAAGGACATCCTTTACACTTATAAACTGCCAACCCCTAATGCCTCATGGCTTTCCTTTCCTGTTTTCTCTGTGCAAGATATCTCTAAAGCCATTCACTGCCTTAAATCCGCTTCATTAGCCAATGCTATCCCACTGGCTGTGCTTAAAGAGATCTCTGGAGACCTGATTACCCATATTACAACGGCAGTGAACCTGTCATTTCAAGAGGGGCTTATACCTAGCTCCTTGAAGCATGCTCGTGTGCTTTCTCTCTAGAAGAAGCCCTCTCTCGATCCGGCCATGCACTCAAACATTCGGCCCATCTCCCTTCTCCCGTCCTTGATAAAGGTTTTGGAGACTCTTGTGTCTCCCCTTCTTTCATCTTTTTTGGAAACTTCCAGGTTTTTTGTCACTTTCCAGTCCTGTTTTCGACCAGGGAGAGGAACTGAATCAGTTCTCAACTCTGTGCTCTTAAATCTGACCCGCCTAGTCTATCATGGCGGGTTGGGAGCTCTTCTCCTGCTGGATCTTTCGGCGGCTTTCGACACAGTGGATAATTCCACTCTGATCTCCCGTCTGTCGGACGCCGGCCTAGGGGGGCAAGTGATAAGCTGGTTCGCTGCCTTCCTGGCGGACTGGTCCCAATTTGTTTTTTTTGCCTTTTGCCACCTTTATGCTCTGAATCTATCTCACTGTTTTGCGGAGTCGCGCAGGGATCTGCGCTTTCACTGATCTTGTTTAACATTTACATTCGTCCTCTTCTCCTTCTCGTTATGTCACATGGTTTTCGCTTTTACTCGTATGCAGACAACACGCAGATCCTGGTTCGCTTGGATCTCTCTCGTCCTGAAATTGCGTCCCGGCTCCGGAGCTGCCTTCAGAATCTTGGCGCCTGGATTGCTAAGAATTCACTAAAACTTAATGGTAGTAAAAGCGAGGTCCTTGTGGTTGGCACGACTTGCCCTCTCTCTTTTTGGACTCCTGATTTCTGTCCTGTCTCTCTTGGCCCTTTGCCTACTCGGTCACTTTCGCTGAGAAACCTGTGGGTGAAGTTTTCATCCTCTCTTTATATGGCTGAGCTGGTTGGTGCTGTCTGTAAATCCAGCCATTTTAAACTGCGCACCCTGCGGAAGGTTCTTCCTTTCATAACCGTCACATTCATGCCACCGTGGTAGCAGCCCTTGTTCTTAGTACAGCGGACTATTGTAATTCGTTGTACCATGGCCAACCTCGCTATCTGATTAACCGCATTCAAATGCTCCAGAATGCGGCAGCGAGAGTAGTTCTGAGCCCCCCGGCACAAACACCTATTTCACCACTTCTGAAATAACTGCACTGGCTCCCTATTGAAAAACAGATTTTGTCTAAATCAATGCGCCTGGTGCACCAAGCCTTTTATGGGGTAGGAGCGGAATATCTTCAAGAAATGTTTGTTCACTATGTTCCTGCCCGCTCCCTTTGGTCCCAGGCTGCCCTTTTACTATCTGTACCCCATATCAGACGGTCATGGACTGGCGGCCAGGCCTTTTCTGTGCTAGCCTCCAAGGCGTGGAATCAGCTACCATTGGCATTGCATGCGACCTTCAACCATCTGGCCTTCCGGCGGTCTCTGAAGACCTTCTTCTTTTAACCACGTGTCTGCTCTAGTTTTCCTCACTCTACTGCTCAGTGCCAAGATGCCTTCAGGCTTATGTGCGCTTTTATAAATTCATATAACATAACATATTGAATGCTGCAACTGTCCCCACCACAGGGTAGCCCCGGTCAGGTCGCTAGCCCACCCACCACGGACTGCCTTCTGTGAGAAACCTGATTGTTTTCTCCCACCTACCCTCTCAGGATCTTCTATTCAGGTAGCCAGGGAAGGGCCATTGCTTTTGGATCCCGACTCTGGGGCTGGATAAGTGAGGGAGTATCACCTGAGTAGAGGGTCACGAAGGATTGAGAGGAGGATACCCAAGGGCGAGATATTCCCCCAGTTCCAGTAATACCCCAACCCGCTCTCCCTCAGCCTTCATGGGGTATTTACAATCTCACCCCATCTGCCCCTCCCCATTTCCAACAAATACTGAGACGAGGAGAAGGCAACTAAGAGCAGCAAAGATTACCCATAGGAATAAAATGAGGAAAGTAAGAGAAACCTACTGTAGAAATAACTCAAGTTGTCCCACTAATAAGAGTCAGGCAGGGTCAGGCATTTAATAATGATCACTCGCATCTTGACTGTTTTTTCAACTATAAAAGGTGTGGTTTTTCACAAGGAAGAGAGCGAGCTGGGGATGCTGTCAGGACCCGAGAATCCAAGGAGCAGAGAGCAGCAGGGGTAAAAGCCCGGAGGAGAACGGTGTGCAGAGACGCTGGCCCAGTGTTCATGAGGGGCTGCAGCGTGGCTAGGGAGCTGTACTTCCAAGGAGCCAAAGTAAGGCAGCCTGTATCCTGCTGGTGGTGTTTGGGGAAAATGCTTGTTCCCTTTGGACATATGCCGTCCCAGTGGTGTCTTAGGTGCAGGTGGTGAGAGCCTGACCTCAACTCTGTGCATCCAGAGGACCCGCTTGTCAACGCGACATTACCCGGTAAGTGAGAGAGAGAGAGAGAGAGACACAGGAGCGTGAAGTAAAGAAAAAGCGAAAGAAAGTGAAGAGGCATGTGAAGAGTTTAAAGAGGGCAAAGCATGTACGATGAAGAGAAGTGCAAAGCGTGCACGATAGGACAGTGTGTTAAGCATGCAGGAAGCACGAGAAAGAAACCGACAAGTGCAAGAGTGCACAGTGAAACCAAAAGGATGTGAGGTGCGCAAAAGGCACAATAAGAAAGTCAAGGATATGATATGATATTGCATTTGGTATGCGACTATACACAAGTGTTTCAAGGCGCGACAAGGCAAGGAAGGAGGAACAGAGGGGGGACAGAGACAATGATCTTCCTAGGCCGAGTTCCTGCCTAGGCTCAACCACTCAACTCCTCTTTCTTGGAGACTTCAACATCCACCTGGATGCCTCCTGTCCCACCTCTGGACTCTTTCGCGACCTCTGCAGATTCAGTGCAGTTTCAGACAAGAATTAGCAGGGGAGAGGAAGAGAGAAGGCAGAAGCAAAGAGGAAGGTCTTGAGGTGCTTCCGGAACCGGAGATGGTTCTCCTCGTGTTTCAGAGAAGCAGGGAGGCTGTTCCAGGGTGAGGCCCCAGCCGAAAGAAAGAGATCTACCACCAACTTGTTTCTTGGAGATTCGTCTGACCCTGAGGGAGTTGGAGGAGCGAAGAGCTTGAGTAGGAAGGTATTTACAAAGAGAGAGTTTGAGGTATTGAGAACACAGGCCCCAGAAGGCCTTGTGGACAATGCAGAGGGTCTTGAACTTAATCCTTGCAGGCACTGGGAGCCAATGCAGAGATTTCAGTGCTGGAGAGATACGATCCCTCGGCTTGAGGCCAATGACAAGTCTCGCAGTCCTGTTCTGGATGAGTTGCAGAGGGCGGAGAGTAGAAGCAGGCAGATCTAGAAAAAGGCTGTTGCAGTAGTCCAGCCTAGAGACAACCAGAGCTCTAGAGACAGTGAGCTTCTGGGGGAAGGAGAGGAAAGGAAGAATACCTCTGATGAGGTGCAATTGGTAGTTTGACTTCTTAGAGACATCAGAGCTGTGAGGAGAAAAGGAGAGTGTGGAGTTGAAGATGACCCCAAGGTTCTTAGCCTCACAGGTGGGAGCAGGAAGAGGACCAAGGGAGGCTGGCCAGAGAGTGACAGGAAAGGAGGATACAGGTGTGCCGCTGAGGAGAATCTCAGTCTTACTGGTAATACCGTTGGTAGCACACCACTCCTGGATAGCACACAGACAGTTAGACATGAGAGAAGGAGAAGAGGTGGCATAGGGGAGCCTGAAAATGAGCTGAGTGGCGCCCGCAAATCACTGAAAATTGGAGCAGAGAGCGGCAATGCGGTGGGCAAGAGGTGCCAGGTATTGGTTGAACTGCCTGGGAGAGAGGTTAGACACCTGGGGACACCACAGGTAGAGAGTGAGATAGGGGAAAGGAAGGACCCAAGTTGGACCTGGGAGGGTCGATCCGAGAGGAACGAGGTCAGCCATGCCAGGGCCTGATCGGTGTAAACCAGGTCATCATGGAGACGATTGAGCAGGCTGGCATGGTTGACCGTGTCAAAGGCAGAAGTGAGGACAGAGGGGAGATTAGAATCAAGGTTAGAGAGCAGGTCTTCACGGATGTTCAGGAGAGCAGAACAAACCAAAAGTGCACTGTAGAACAAAAGGAACAAAAAAGGGAAGGTGAAAGTGTGCGCAAGCAAGAAGCCAAGGAAAACAAGGTGTGCATGAAGCACCTGAAGGTGAAAGGTTTAACAAGAAGATTAAGGAATAAAGAGAAGGGTTACAGATCAGAGTGATCACACATAGGAGAACCAAACAACCAGGCGGTTTTGAAAGCCTCTGATTGTGCCCCACAAGTGAAGTATGTGTGAAACAAATGTGTTTAAAAGGAAAGGTACATCCTGACGAGTCAAAAGGGGCCCGAGCTTAGGGAAGGGAACCCTGAGATGCCTAACCAATTTGGAGACTTATTGTTTTGTAGTGTTGAAAGGATTGAAGCTTGAGGAAGGGAACCCTGATGAGGTTAAAAAGGAACAGTGTACTATTTCTTTTGGGGTGTATGGAACCTGAACTAGTTGAAGTTTGGGGAAGGGATTCCCAAGGAATTCAAAGTTCACTGTCATTTTTGTGACTTTGACTAAACTACACCTGGTGAGAAAACCACCTGAAACCAACTTTGGTTTCCTATTTTCTGTTGAACCACTATTTTCCTTTTTAAATACTTCCTATCACATTTCTTTTATAAAGAGTGAGGGCAAGCATATGTTTAGACACAGACAGACTTTTATTTTTGACAATTAGACATGAACTGCCTTTAGAAACATCACTTAAGAGAACCATCCCTTTGGAATAAGGGCCAGTCAGGCATTACACCAACCCAGGAACCTTAGTAAATAAAGGTTTTGAAACAAACACTTTGGAGTATGTGTCTCTCTTGATACCGTGCCTGTCTCACACTTTCTATGATTAGTCCACCCTAATCCGTTTGCCTGTTGGTCCAACTCAGTTGCCCTCACTCTGAAACGCACTGCAAGTCCAAATCTCTAGCCTTTATAGATCACCATCCTCTGACGCTTCAAAGGGTTTCTAGGTTCCCCTGCGCATGGCAGCGCCAGTGCACTTCCTCTCAGACCGCTCCCAGGAGGAGGGTATACCTTAGTCAAAGTGCATGCTCCATTGAGTCCAGCCGATCACTTCAATACTGCCTACGGGTTCCCTAAGATTCGAGAGAATCCTCTTAAACTCCAGGAGCAGCTGCAGGTCCTTCTCAATTGTTACAGACCCACTTGTACTGATCTAAATCAGCTACTAAGTCCTGCTCTCCCTGCCAATACCTTTGCATTATTTAAACAGCGTTGTAACTGGCCATAGGAAGAACCCTCCACTGATGATTTAAAGGCATTTACTGACAGGTTAGTACTTAGTACAGACAGTCATTGAGATCTGCCTCCAAAAGACTGATTGGGCCAAGATTAATGCCTGCAAGCAGGTGAAGGGTGAAAATAGGCTGGACTATCTTGAACGATTGAAGCAATGTTTTGAGAAATATTCAGGAATACTGATGGTGCTTTTGTATCTCCCCAGGCTGTGGTGTCACAGTTTGTTATGGGTTTACAGGTTCCGTCCAAATTGTGGTCTACCGAAATGATGCAGGGTACATACTCAATCCTGAGCCAGTCAGAATTACCCGGAAGCCAAGCCAAGCCTCTGCCCTGTGTGCCTCAGTACCCCATTTATAGGCAGGCTGAGGAAGGAATCCGCCCGGTTTAGAATCCTTGCTCGAACAGTGCATTATCGTGCCCAGATGCAGTCCCCCCAATTCTGGCCACCAAGAAATCGGGTAAAGAGATCCATTGTTTTATCCAAGACCTGCATGCAGTTAATGCTGCTGTTCCTGCCAGCTTTCCCTGTGGTCCCCAACCCAGTTACCATCTTGTGTTGCATCCCAGCATCAGCAATTTATTTCACTGTTGTTCATCTGTGTTCTGCTTTCTTCTCCATACCTATTTCATCCTGAGAGTGAGTATTTGTTTGCATTCAATATTAAACCGCCCAGTACAAATTCACACAACTTCCTATGGGATGTGTAGAAAGCCTAACCTTCTTCTCCCAAATTCTGAAGAGAGATCTAGACTGGAGTTCACAAGAGGGTCATTCCTGGTACAATATGTGGAAAATCTGTTGCTAGCATCATCCTCCTTGGAGGCTTGTGAGCAGGGTACTCATAGGTTGCTTACAACTCTTGCTGAGAAAGTTTACAAGGCGTCTAAAGACAAGTTACAATTGTGTTTACCCGGCTGCGATACTTGGCCAATGAGATTTCCGTAAGGCAAAGACATCTATCCCAGGATCGCATCAAGCTGATTCTGAAAGTTCCTAAGCCCCAGACTAGGAAAGAGATGAGATGGATCCTCGGAATGTTCATTTACTGCAGACCTGGGTATGCCACCATAGTTAAGCCCAGAAAACAAAGGAGTGTACTTTTGGGAAAATATATCAGAAGTTATAATAATGAGCATATCATCTGTGCTAGAAAGTCACAATATACATGGTATGTCTGAGAGGCAATGAGTGATATACTCAAGATGGTGTGGTTGACAACTAAATATTTGATATTGTATTAAAAGAATTGCATATGTGAGTATAATTCATATTTCAAGGTTCATCAAATGCTGGGGTTGTGCTCCAGTGTTTAAATTTGAACACATTGGTGATACATTGTGCGGGACCATCACCGATATGTGACCCACCACCATACATTTTTAAACATTTATTTACAGAATATATAAGGTCTACCTAGATACACATAAAAGCTAGACAGAAAGATGTAAGAACGGAATACCAACTAGTTACGGCATTCGCCCAGGTTTATGGCCACCTTCGTCAGGGTCAGAGAAATGTATCCACCTCGAATCTTAGATGGCACAGTTGTGTCTAACAAGCCTTAGGTCATGGCGTTTCTGAGCAGGATGCAAAGAATTCCTTGCTAAATGCTGCACCTGGCGCATAATCTCTTTCTTCTTTACACAGGCCCTCATTACGACCCTGGCGGAAAGGGGTTTACGCCGGCGTAAAGCATGGCGTACCTTTCCGCCTGACTACGAGTTCCCGTAGCGCCATGGTGATTTTTACGCCTGCTTTTTGCAGGCGGAAAAATCCATGGCGCTACGGGACTTGTTGTTAATTACGCCACCGTAATTTACGGTGGCGTAATTAACGCCTTCCCCACTCCCATTATACCCTATGGGGCAAAAATGGGAATGGGGAAGGGTAAATGGGGATTGGGGACTTACCGCCCCGCCAAGGTCGGAATGGGGCGGTAAGTCCGCCAACCACCATGGCGGAGTTGGCAGCTTAGCGCCATGGACCATGGTGCAAATTGCACCATGGTTCTCCGCCAGGGTCGTAATGAGGGCCACAGTCTGATGTGTGTGTATGTGTACTAATGAATTCTGAGAGCACTCATCAGCTCGGCAGTGCGACCAGCGTCTCTGATGTATTGTGATCCCAATAGTTAAGACCCTTCAGATCCTCACGCATAATTCGAACCCCAAGCCTTTTGCCATGGTCCGAGGGAGCTGAAGACGCCTTTGTTACCATAAAGCAAGAGCTCTCGACCGCTCTGGCCGGAGCGCTGGCAGTTTATAAAAAGCCATTTGTGCTGTTTTGTGATGAACGTGATGGGTTTATCGAATCCCGATGCAACTGCACAGTGACACACATTTGCCCATGTCATATCACAGTGTTGCCCTAGATCCAGTGACTGCTGGACTGCCTGCAAACTTGCGTGCTGTGGCTGCAGCAGCTCTGCTGGTGGAAAAGACTGATTCATTGATCCAAGGACACCCTGTGACTGCTTCTGTGCCCCACTCAGTGTTAGCGTTGTTGCTCAAGGATAAGATACAACATGTGTCAAATTATAGGTTGACAAAATACTAGAAATTGCTGATTTCTGCTGCCAATGTTCTCTTCAGTCGGTGTTGCATTCTAAATATTGCTACCTTATTGCCCACCCCGCAGGACAGGGGACTGCATGATTGGGCCTCATTCTAAGTGTGCCGGTCCATAAAACACGTTGCAAGCTTACCAGCACCGTTGTTTCTGGACCGGCACACTACAACTCTGCCGAGTGGGAGCCCTCCCTCCCGGCAGGTCAGACATGCCAGGCAGAATGGCACCCGCTTGCAGATTTTCACAGAAGCACGGCACCGTTAACAGCGGTGCTGGTGCATCCGTGGTCCGCATTCCCATAGAGTCCTATAGGACTCTATGGGAATGGGCATTTACAATTTGCCGGCCTGACTTTCCGGGCCGCTGGGGTTATAAACCCCCGGTGTTACTGGGAAGTCAGGCACCAGTAAATATTAACGGGTCCGGCGGCAACCCGCCAGTATCACCAGCACGGTTACCGCCGGACCTGTAATGAGGCCCATTGACTTTTGGTTGTTGACACCATTTTATCACCCAGAGTAGATATATAGGAAACCCTGCTGCATAACCCTGAAATTATACTCTTTGTGGATGGTTCGTGTCTCTGTTGCCCAGAAAAAGGAGAACTTGTCTCTGGGTATTCTGTATGTACCCCACACGCGGTCCTCGAAGCCTATCGTTTACCCTGTTGTCTGATCAGCCCTGGTAGCTGAACTTGTGGCTCTCACGCGAGCATTTATCCTATCAAAAGTTAAGTTGGCTACCATGTATACTGACTCTAGCTACGCTCATGGAGTGGTGCACGACTTCGGTGTCCTCTGGTGGCAACAAGGTTACTCAACTTCCACAGGTGCCCCCATCTCAAATGGAAAGTATGTGTCTGCTCTTCTGCATGCCTTGCTACTCCTGGCTGCCTTTGGCATAGTCAAGTGCGGGGACATGATCCTTTGCTGTCCTTTGCTGCTGTAGACAACATAATAGCTGATAAAGCTGCTCATTCGGCAGTTTTAAACGGGCCCCTGGCTCCTAATTGAACTCTTGTTTGTGTTTCTGTCCAATAGTTACTGATTGTCTTCTTTCCAGCCTAGCTGTATTACAAGGTAGGTGACCTGGACTCAGCAACGATGTAAATTGGGAAGCGACTCACCTTGACGTTTCCCAGATGCCCACCTGGCACCCTCCCCTTCCCAGTGTATTATTCCAACGTTCCATGTTTTCTATGTCATCACCCTTTTATATTTTTTCATGCTCTTTATTTCTCGACTCCAATTTTAACTCTCAAACAACTGTTGAAAGTTGATTGTGCTCCAGGGATTCTAATCTCCGCTCAATCTTATCCATTCAGGGTTTCATTTCTGTAATTGAAAGTTGCATTTCCGATCTCTGAGCTTTTATCTCAACTCGAATGTTCTGGACATCTGTCTTGAGATCTGTCATTTCAGTATCCTTTGCCATTGGGTTGGATGCCATATTCGTCTGTTTCTCAAGATGATACCCTGTGGTCCTGTTTGACATGCAAAATACCCCACACTTCAGTTATATCTAGTCCCCAAGGAGCTTGACTGGGGATAGATGAAATTCCCTCACAGGGTGTTTCTCCAACAATTCCATCAGCCTCACCCTTGAAATTCAGTCGCTGCCCGACTGTAGCTCCTTTGCGTGGGAGTATCTGGAACCCTCTGCCTCACTAACCCGTCACTGCATCAACTGGGAGCTGTGACGGGCCAGAAATGCGAGGCAGACACATCTTGGCTGCTTTTTCAACATATGCCATTTTATTAAATTATAAATGTTATCAAACGCCTCACTATGCCTACTCTGCCAAGGATTTCCGTTCCTATCAAACCTAAAGGGAAACACTCTAACACAGAATGTCTGGCCCTCACACTTAAAAAACAAATGCATAAAGAAATATATGGCAATTCATAATAACATCAATAATGATATTCACAGTGTGTTTTTGTAACCTGAGTGAACTCCCCTTACCAGGTTTTAAGGTAATTCAGTACAAAAGAAAAGGAAACAAGGACATGCGTATTATGTAATGCTCTCTTAGTTCAGTTCGTTATTTCTTCAATGTTCAAGTAAAGTTCTGCTAACCAAAGTTCCAACAACAGAAAAGCTTTCCTACTGTAAGACTTTTCACTTCTTCAAAAATAGCATAAATGTTATTCTTATCCACAATGCTTTGCCACAACTTCTAGTTGTCCAATAAGAAATGCCTCAGTTCTAAAAGAAATACGACTTTAAAAAGAATTGAATACTTATCTGGAAACTGTTACCATGGATTATTTTAAAATCACTGATCACCACAGTACATTTAATGATGTATTTTATTCGATTAAGATTGGTTTTAAAAGATTTTTATGTTTTGGTGGAAGTACTTTCAATATAGGGGGCATCTGTCATTCTGCTTCAAATTATTCCATTTAAATTATGGAATGGTGAAAGACAACCAAAATCCTAGAGTCTCTTATATCTATATTTCGATGATGATGAAATAGTTAACATTGAATGTTTTTAGATAATATGTTTAGATAATATGTAAATGTTTTATTATATTTGTACAGTGAAAAGTATATGTTAAATTGAGATTTTTAGCATTTTGTAAAGGTTTTTTCTTAACCATAAACAAATAAAAATAAAATGAAAACAAGAAATACGACTTCTGTAAATGTTAGTGAAACACAGTTCTTGGTTAATAATTAGTATGTCTCTTTTCACAGGAATCACAGTAGGTATCTTCTCCAGGATGACTTCACAGCACTTCTACTTCAACAACTTCTACATGAGTTTACCATGAGAGCATACTTCTTGGCCTCATAGTATTCCACCTTCGTGTTTGGTACTGAAGTCTCAAATCTACTGACCACCAAATACACCACCACAACTTCAGTACTTTGTGACACCACCACAGTTTCAGTACTTTGTGACTTTAAACATATTTTGGTTAAGACAAGAATCACTTTCTGGTCCTTCAACACCTTCAAGTAGGCAAACCACTCTTCCTCTGAATGTCTCTTATCACAAAGGGGCTTCCTCTTTGTTTCTCTTTTCTGTCTGCAACCAATAACAGCTTAGGATTGCTTGTAGGACACACATCTGTAGCGGGGTGATCTACCAACTTACCTTATAGGGAAATAGGTGTAGGCGGCACACAATATGCAGCTTAACTCTTCACTTATAACTTGACCCACCTCTTACCTGTCTCCAAACCCTGCTCTCCTGGGTTTGATATCGCCATGGTGTACTTAGATAGGAAGAAGGTAAGGGTAGGGAAGATCAAGAGGTTAGGGCAGGTAGGTTCTCCAAATACCCCCAAGGAGAAAACACAAGGCTAGAGTAACTGGAGCACAAAAAGAGAGGCGGACAAAAGGAATGCTGGTGTACGGTTCTTTTTAGTTGTTTACCGCTTTCTTATATATTTTTCCAGTACACCAGCAGGGTTTTGTGAGTTCTTTTACAAAAGACGCAGAGCACAAGACAACTATATACAACTTAAATGACTCCTAAGCAGCTTAGTTACTAATAGAACACAAACAATATAAAAAGAGGCCTTTAAAAATATAAAATGTCTTAGAAATATGGACAAAGTCTATACAGTGCGCACTGTATTTAAAAAACTATTTAAAAAGATCTTACTTGTAAGACAACCTGGCCAGGGCTGTCTCAAGGTCCTTCCTGCACTCTTTGATGCTGGCTATTCTGGCAGTGTGCAGCAGGCAGCAGCAGCAACAGTGTTTGGGTGCCCCAAAGTCTTTATATGGGCTGGGCTGCGTACGTCAGATGCAGCCCAGCACTCAGAGGCATTGTGGAAAGCGGAGCGCCCTCAACCCTCTTGCATGGGTTTTCCATTGTCCCAGGTGCACCGCTTGTGCCGGCAAAGTTTTTTTTTCTTTGAGTCAAGGGACCCTTGCGTGCACATGCATGAGAGTGCCTTACTCAAATATTTATTTGACTTCCTGATCCCAGGCACGGCTCTCACGCCGGGGATCAGATTTTCTTTTTCATTTTCGGGATCCCGATTTGACCTTTTTTACATTTCGGGATCCCTGGTGCGGCTTCATGCGCCTGAGATCCTTTCTTTTATCCCCCGACTGGGGGTTACCTGCTCCCCCCTTTGAACTATCCTCGGCCCCGAGGATAGCTTTGTCCTGGTCAATGAACCTGTCAAGCCATGATTTAGGACAGGCCACCGGTTGCCACCCAGTACCTTGAATCTCAGGCACCTGCCACAGTACCCCATAACTCCTAGGAAGACTCAGAGGAACGGACTGGAACCGCTGGTGTATCATATGTTAATTTCGTAACAGGTCTGCTCTCCCTGGTGATATGACCTAGAGCAGCCGGGGCCTCATGTAGGTTTTCCCCCGGACTTGGCGGAATGTTCGGCACCAACTCGGGGACCCTATCTTCCAGTGGAGGAATGGGTAAGGGTTCCTCTACCAGGTCCAGCATGGCTGGGGTGATTGGAACCGTATCGGGAACAACCTCTGAAGGAATATTCTGAGGATGGGATTCAGGTTCCTTAGGAGTGGGATCTGGATAATAGGGTGTATGGACCCACACTAGTGTCTGAACTAACCGTTGGTCTGGTTAGACGCCAAACTGATCACTCTCGGCGTCAGCATCTTCACGGCTTCTGGCTGACCTTTTGATCTCTCAGCCACAGTAGCTGGAGAAGTTTCCGGGGATTGAGTGTTCGAAGGATCTTCTTTGGGCCTTTCAGCGCAGAGTCGCTGCCTCGTCAGCGGCCCCTTGGCTGGTTCTTCATCTGTCACCTCCGGTGTCAGCTAAACCTCATCCCTGACTGGGAGCAGGTGGATCCGGTGCAAGGTCTTGATATTTCTTGGTCGTCCTTCCTCTCGCAGTCGGTAGACAGGGAGCTCTCCCAGTTGATGCTCTATGATGAAAAGCTGAGGCTCCCACTTGTCCCCTAGCTTGTTGCGTCCTCTCTTTCCCAGGCTGCAAATCAACACACTATTGTTACGCTCACCTGATATCCCCGGGGCGTCTAGAAGGCTCTGAGATCTGGAACCCTGGATGCGTAGTTGCCCAGTGCTGAATAATGAATCTGCAATTACAGAAGGGAGGATTTGTGATAACTGTCTCTAATGGGTGAATCTCCCACCTCCCTCTGACCGATTCCCTTCCCACTGGGTTCTTTTCTCACCTTAGTTATTTGTAGGGTGAGCTATCCGTCCTGCTTTTCTTGTGCAGGGGTGCTTGACGTTTGTTGGCGAGCTGCCCGAGTTGCTCCACTGGTGTAGTACGCCTTCCTTGGGCCCAGGCCTGCTGTGACCCTGAATCTGCGGCAGGTATGTTTGTTAATTGTAAGTCTTTGTTCTGTTTATGGTGGGAATTCGTTAATGTCTTTATCTCCTTCTTTTCAGGTGCAAAGGTCTTGGCGCTGGCGTGCCAGATCGAGAGGCACGTGTCTAGGTAAGAGAAAGCGCGAAGCGCTGCGTCTTTATTGTCTTTTAAAGCTAACCTGTGTTTTCTTCTTCTTCTCCTCACAGGCCGCTGTGGTGCTGCGAGTGGATGAGAGCGCACTGAAAAACAGGCCCCGGAATCTGTTAAGGTAAGTACAGCGCTGTGCGGTTGTTTAATATTGAAAGTGAACCTGAATATGTCTCTTATTCCTTTGCAGATGTTGCTGTGGTGCTCCGGATGGAAGCGCAGCGTAGCGCGATGGAATTCAGGTAAGACTGATGGAATTCAATGTTTTGAAAGCGCGCACGTTCTAATATTGTTTTTCCTTTTCTTGTTATTGCAGGAAGCGATGTTCGAGCAGCAGCTGTGGTAGCGGTTCGCCGGAAGTCCTTAAGCTAGTACTCACAGGTGAGTGATGTTTCTTCTGCTCTCGGTTTCCACAGATTGCAGCCCAGTTGAGATGCTGAGTGATGGATGGTGTTTTCTCAGGTAAGACAAAATAATCTTGCTCTTGTTCTTGCAGGACTACAGGAAGATGCTGAAGACCAGGAGCGGGACACGGTGAGCGTCACACTGCTGGTTGCAGAATAACGCGAAGCGTGTTCTGCAGTCAGGGTGTGGTTTATATAGCCCAGGTAAAGTAGTACATGGAAAGTAGTTCCAGGCCTGCCACACCCAAAATACTAGACCTCATGGCTTGGTTCTTAGAACTAGGCTGTGTGGGTGCTTCCATGTTGGATTTAAAGGCCCATGTACATAAATGGGACCTAGTTTGAACAGCCCTTCTTCCTACATATGAGCCTGGAGCCAGGAGCCCTTTTGTAGTGGTTTTAAGGCCCTCAGGGTTCTGGTGGGAGCCTTCTTGTGGCACAACTTGTGCCCCCTCACAGTGGTCATGACACTATTGCCAGGTTGAAGAGCGTGAAAACTGACCTTGTCATCGTAGCAGCGTTTGTTCTGCCGTCTTCTCCGTGGCAGCCTAGGCGAGCTGATATGATTGCTCCAGTTGATGCTTGAACAGTTTAACATAGCTGGCGTAGTTGTCGCTGCCTGTTCTGTCTATGGACACTCCAAAACACAGGTCCACAGGCAGCCGGGCATTCCTTCCAAACATCAAGAAATATGGTGTGAACCCGGTGGCATAATTTGTACAGTTGTACGCATGAGTCAGGGTGGCCAGATGCTGACTCCATCTGTTCTTCTCATCTGGCCTCAGGATGTCAAGCATGGGCAAGAGGGTACGATTAAACGTCTCTACTTGGGCATCCCCACGAGGGTGATATGGAGTTGTACGGGTCTTCTTGATGCCAACCAGCTTCAACATCTGCTTGATGAGTGTCGATTCAAAGTCTGGTTCCTGGTCGGAATGAATCCTGGTTGGCCAGCCGTAGTGCACAAATGATTTCTCCCACAACACACGGGCAACTGTGATGGCATGCTAATCGTTGGTGGGAAACGCCTTTGCGTACCGAGGGAAATGGTCGGTCACCACTAGGATGTTCTGCACACCTTGCCTGTCCATTTCCAGCTTGAGGAAGTCGATGCAGGCGAGGTCTATGGGTCCGGAACTCTGCAGATGGTGAAGATAGGCTGCAGGATGAGCCGCTGTCTTCCCGCTGACACACCTGGCGCAGCGCTGGAAATAATACTCAACATCTGCTGCTATTCTGGGCCAGAAAAATCTTGAGCGGACCAACTCGAAGGTTCTGTCGCTGTCAATATGTCTATGCTGGTTGTGGAGTGCATACAATACAGCTCAGCGGAATCTCTGTGGCAAAACCAGGCGATGTAGTAGTCGGTCTCCAACTTTGCTTCCCTTGTAGAGGATTTCACTTTTCTGCACCAGCATCTTCCACTCCTTCAGCATTGCAGCTTGCTCTGGGTCATGAAGGATGTCTCTGGACACATCTGCTCCTGTGGTCTTGGCTTTCAGGAACAGAGCGATGCCAGGATCTGCTAGCTGTGACATACAGATCTCATCTTGGGTCAGACGCGGTAGCTCAGATTTGTCCACACCAGTGAATTTGCAGTAGACAGCGGCTACCACCTCCGTTGAGGATCCCAAGCAATCCAAGCTCCTGACTCTGTCTGGCTCCTGCTGACTTAAAGCCTGGCAGATAGCTCTGTCGCATACTGAAGACAACTCCTTCCACGAGGTGGATCCAGCTGTATCATCCAGCTGAGCATGAGGCCTCCGAGAGAGGGCATCTGCATCTATGTTAGTGCGTCCAGGTCTTTACTGTAGACTGAAGTTGTATGTGGACAGTGTGGCGAGCCAACGGTGTCCAGTAGCATTCAACTATGCCGACTTAACACATACGTAAGGGGGTTGTTGTCCATCCTCACCGTGAAGGTGGCGCCGTAGAGGTAATCCTGGAACTTCTGTGTAACGGCCCACTTCAATGCCAAAAATTCCAACTGTGGACTGCGTAATTCCTAATTCCTTTCTGTCGCATGCAGGCCTCGGCTGGCGAAAGCGACCGGCCTCGTCTCACCGTTGGTCTCCTAGTAGAGAACAGGTCCCAATCCCTCCAGACTCGCGTCCACATGCAGGATGCAAGGTAACTGCGGATCCGCGTAGGCCAGGACTGGTGCTGTGGTGAGGGTCTGCTTCAACTCCTCAAAGGTCTGCTGGCATTGGTCAGTCCACCGCTCAACAAACGGCTCCTGTAGATGAAAGAAATGATCTGCACAGTTGGCAGTGGTCTTCTGGCTCCTCTGCGTAGGTGAGTACCCTTTGGTGAGGTCTACAAGTGGGTGGGTGGGCGATGATGGCGTATCCCACGACGAACATCCTATAGTAATTACAGAATCCCAAGAAACTGTGTAACTCCTTGCGGGTTTGAGGTGTTGGCCAAGTGAGGTCGGCATCCAACTTTGCCAGATCTACGGCAATGCCATCCTGGAGACGATGTGCCTGATGTGCTTGACACTTGTCAGGCAGTACTGGCACTCGTCTACACTGACCTTTAGCCCTTGCTCCCACTGGCTATCTAGCACCTTCATGAGCCTCCTGTTGTGCTAATCCAGGGTCCTCCCGAACACAATGATGTCATCTAGGTACACCAATTCCTCCAGGAGGTTCATTTCACTAACAGTCTTCTCCATAAGGCGTTGGAAAGCCACTGGCGCACTGTAGATCCCCTGAGGCATCCTGACGAACTCGTAAAAACCCAAGGGACAGATGAAAGCAGTCTTCTCACGATCCGCTGGATGCATCAGGATCTGGTAGTAACCACTCCTGCAAGTCCAGTATCGAAAACCACTCAACCAGTCAGGCAATCCAGTGCCTCATCCACCCGGGGCGTGGTGTACTCGTCCGGAATAGTGCAGGGGTTGAGTTGACGGTAGTCGATGCACATAAGGACATCCACATTTTTCTTTTGGGCGACAACAATGGTAGAAGGGTAGGGACTCCTGGATAATCCCTGCCTGTAGAAGATCATCCATAGGGTAGTGTACATCCTGCAAGTCTCCTGGGCGCAGGCGTCTGGGCCGCTTCATGAAGTGAGTGTCATCAGACAACCGGATCCGATGTTCCACTCCATGGGCCTTGTCAATGTCCCAGGGGCTTGCGGAGAATGCCTCGGTGCACAGGGTGAGCTGCTCCCTCAGGTGCTCCTTGTCCCTCTCCTAGATCGAGGACCTTCCAAAGTCCAAGGTCTTCTGATCCAACGCCATCTCAGATGAGCTGGTGATGACACTCGCTGGGGCTACAGATGCGGTCAGGTGGAACTGTGCGATGATACTGCGTCCTGGTACACAGATGGTCCTATTAGTCACATTAATGACCAGTACCTTGATGGTCTTCAGGTTCGTTCCATTAATTGTCACCAGGGTCTGCTGTACCAGTAAACCCCCTAGGAGCTCTCCACATTCTGGTGCCTCCATTACCAGACTTCTTGGTCGTTGCTTTCTGCTGAGTTGCTCTCTGCCAGGAACCATCACAGTGGCGTGTGCCGGGATTGTATTCTGCCCGAACCGGGTGGTGTGAACATCTCCAATGGGTCCATCAGGTGCAGCTGTGGACTGATCTCTCACTGCAAGGATACCTGTTGGCACATGGGGTGCATGGACAACGTGTTGGCATATTGTGATCCTACCGTCTCCCGACATAATGCCGCCAGTGCGTCGAACATTGAGGAATTGGTTCCAATCACCACCAGTGTTGCAGGATCTTCACTCTGACTGTTGCAGACCAGAGACAGGGTGTCGATAGGAGCGCTGACTCCAGCTACATCACGTGGAAAGTGCAGTCTGACCCAGATGTACCCCAGATATTTGCAAGGGTTTTTTCATTTAAAAAAAATGATTTTTATAATTTTAAGCAACAACAAACAACAAACAAGTCCAACAGTGCATTTCACAGATATTAAACATCACATACATTTTCATAAAATGGCCGCTGTTCTCCCATTGCCCTCCCCCCTTAACTCGAGCTTACTCTCCATCGCTTTCCCTTTTATTTCCATCTAGAGGTGCCTCCTCGTCTGTATTACTAGAGGAGTCCTGATCATCTAAGCGTCTTTGGGTGGACCCATTCAGTGTGGCTACTAGGTGCCTCCAGGCCATTAGGCTTTCTGTTTCCTCCTCCCCACCTCTGTTGGCCGCCTCATACCACACCACTGTTTCGGCATCCGCCCATTTCTGGAGATCATGCCACCACACCTCTATTTTGGGTCTGTGGCTCGCCTTCCAGCCCATAGCAATTCTACGCTTGGCCAGTATATAGGCCAGGTCTTTCAGTTTGCTCACGCGTCTCACGTTGCAAGGCCTTACAAAGCCACCCACCATACAGGCCCATACGGATTCCACATCCAACCGAATCCCTCTCTCGGTTAACCAGTGGGCGATTTCGCCCCAAAATGTCCCAATCTCCGGGCATGCCCAGAACATATGTACCATCCCCGCGTTCACCTCCCCACATTTAGGGTATGCTTGTGTTTCTGTGTTCTAAAATCTGGCGGCTCTCTGGGGGGGTCATGTATGCTCTATGAGTTATGTACAGCTGGATCTGCTGCAACCTTGCATTTCTGGACAACTTTTTGTGATATCTTTGGGCCCTTTCCCATAGCCCATCATGCATAGGCACTCCCAATTCATCCTCTAAATCCCGTCCCAACTGGGACACCTCCTTTCCCACCCTAGACATCAAGAGTTCATAGATTCGGGAGACCCCATGTCCTCCTTCTGAAATATCATACATTGTTTCTACAGCTTCGTCGGGTTGATCCTCAAGCACCGATTCAGACCATGACTCTCTCACCCTCCGTACTACTCTGGTGTAGGTAATATATTGCCCCGGGTGCAGTCCAGTTTCATCTACTAATTCTACGAATTCCATTACTTTACCTTCTTTCCATAGGTCACCCAATGTAGCTATACCCACCAGTTCCCAGTGCTTGCGAATCGTCTTCCTTAGTTGCTCGTCCTCCCCCACCAATGCCACTAGCGGCATCTGCGGGGGAACGTGGGGTTGAGTTCTCCATAGCCTGGCAAGCTCTACGTCATACCCCTCACCCTAGTTCCAACAGCCTAGAACTCCCCCTCAATTCCGGTTTGGGCACCCATATCATCTCTTTCAGGAAAAACAGGACACATTCAGACCTTAATAATCTGGACTCCGCTGTAGGGTCTTCCGTCAGCCACTTCGCCACATTCTGTAGTTGGCTGGCCAGATGGTAGATCTCGAAGTTGGGCAGTTTTATACCCCCTCTATCATACGTGTTTTGCAATTTCCATAAGGCTATCCTGTTCCTGTTGTTGTGCCAGATAAAGCATCTACATAAGCTTTGTAATTTACCAAAGAAACGCTTGGGTATCATAAAGGGGATATTCACAAAAACGTGTAACAGCCTGGGCAGTGCTACCATCTTCAACAGCTCTCATAGCCTGCTGACACTGATCGTCTACGCTTGCGCAGTTCGATTCTGCTCACAACTCCGTGCCGGTGCGCGGACTGACCTCTGCTGCACATGGTCCCCCTTCTGCGAGCTGGCCCGCATGAACATCAATGCTCTTGTGGCTACAGGGAGTCCTCAACGGCCACGAGCTGATCAACCCTTCTCTAACGCTGGGCCACATTTTGTAAGCACTCCACGCCAATCTGGGATGTAAGCACATGTACAGATCCGCCAGCAGCCACAATAGTGACCTCTACTTGTTAAGCCTCTCGGCAGCTTAGCACCTCACTCCACATATGATCACCTGGACCACGGATGAGCTGAAATCGAGGCTTACCACCCAGAAAGGCTCCTCTGTAAGAACATCACAAGCTCTGTGCAACAAGTACACCAAATGCTCCCCTTTGGAGTGCCTGAAAGACGCAATTGATACACATCTCCTCTCTTTCTTTATTCACAGCCCGGATACACAAACACAAGAACAAACTTCAACTACGTAGATTTTGTCCTCTTTTCATGTTCACATTGCGCAGGGTGACACAATCCAACAGCCCAAAAGAAGGCAATCTACCTGTAAGCCGAAACTTCCCTGTTGCAGGCCCGACCATCAGCCTGCCGTCAGCTAAACCCTGGGAAGTTCTCTTTCCTGACGTAGACCAAGGATTGGTCATTACCAAACTAATGTGAAACCATACCCTCCCCTTTCTGTCCATAATAACAAGTACTCTATCCCAGACAATATCAACTCAGCTAACCACACTTAGGACATCCATCCATCTAGAATTAGTACCAGATGGGATTTGTTCACTACCAGATGTTTACATTGTTTGTCTGTTGTTTCTCTCTTACTTTATTTGCTTTTTGAACAATTACTGCTCTTGACCTTTTGAGTTTTACCTATGTACCTTAACACTTGTATTACGACTAATTGCTTCTTGGCTCTCTTTTTGTTGTTTTTTTGAACTGATCAGATGGTTCTTTCAACTGCAAAGTAATGACCTATCTGTCTATATGTATAAATCTGATGTCACACAAGTCTGAGATCAAGGTTCAGCTTTGATGTGGGTCCTTATGTATTTACATACTGTCCCGTTCCCTTATTTGTACAGTTAAAATGACATGTATCACCTTAATTGTCTTTACATTATTTTATTTTACTTTATAACATGTAATTAAATTCATGTATCCTTCTTTGATACCGATGGGACCATGAACAGGATTGTGATTTATTCCAAACTGGTTTCTATACTTACTATACTCGCATTTTGTGTTACTGGTGATTTTTCAGAATACTGATGTAGCTTGATTAAAATACCTCAACATACATTACTAAAGGTATGTTCTAATGCAAAACCAGCGGCTACCACACCCCCTAGTTGCTCACCATCTTCAACAGCGCCACCCTCCCTACCATGGCCAGGGGGAGCTTCGCCCAGAATCTCATACTATTCTCCAAATTTGTTACTGCTTTCTCCGTGTTATGTGTATGTTCATACTCCACTTTGTGATAAATGTCTACCCCAAAGTAACTAAAGGTTCTAGTCTCCCAGGGTATCTGCAATACTGGTAGGTTCTCCTGCGGGATCCCTGTATATCTACTCAGAGGGAACAGGCTCGACTTTGTGGGATTAACAGCAATACCAGAGAGCGACACAAATCGCTCCATTACTTCCAAGATGTATTGCAGATTCTCCTCTGGATATCTCAGGTATAGAAGTATATCATCGGCATACAGTGATATGAGATGTGGTCCCCCCTTTGTATAAATTCCCACTGTATCGTATTGTTGTCTGAAATATATTCTCAGGGGTTCTAATTTGAGGAAGTACAGCATCGGGGACCTGGGGCAGCCATGTCTGGTGCCCCTACTAAGCTGCCATTTATCCAAAATAGTCGCCCCCGTCTTGACCCTAGCTATTCGGGAGCTGTACATCAATTTAACCCATTTTAGGTACCCAGGCCCTATTCTGTACTCCTTCAGGGCTGCCATCAACCAAGGCCATCTGGTTGAGTCAAAGACCTTCACCGCATCTAGCGAGGCAATTGCCACTTCTTGCGTGTCTCCTTCTGATTGTTCTATGACGCAGTGAAGCCTTCTAAGATTATCAGATATGCTTCTATGTGGCACATATCCAGTCTGATCCGGATGTATGAGTTTGTCTATGACCTGCCTCCGTCTGTTTGCCAGCACCGCCATAAGAATCTTGCTATCCTGGTTAGATATTTGCAAGGGTTGTCTCCCATGCCGAGAAGGTTCAGCCCATCCAAGGGCTCCAATGGGATATACCAGGTATTTTCTGTAGAACGGCTCATAAACATTGCTCCCCTGTGAGTCGCTATACAGAAGCGCATGTACCTGTTGACCAGCGATGGCAATTATCACTGTGACTGGTGGTTCTACGAGCCCATCAGGTATTACCCATGATGTTTGGGTGCTGGTAGTTTGACTACAGTTGTTCTTCCTCTAGGGTGGACTAGCCGGACTGGGTGGATGCTGGTTCCCAGGTGACCTGCACACTGATGGTGTCACTGCAGCCTTGGGTCCATCTGGTGGCGCAGACATGTGAGTTGTCACTTCTACTCGGTTGGAGCGTAGTAGTATTGAGGATTCAGGTGCTCCGCTTCCTGGTCCTCGCTGGCGTTTCTCACCATCGCGTGTTTTCACACCTATGGCAGAACTGCCAAGGCTGGAGCGTTGCGGTATGCCGTGGGTTCATTTGGGGCTGCCATGGCTCTTGAGCGCGCGGGAAGAGCTGGTGTTCTCTCTCTCTCGGGATGGTGGTGTAGAGCCTCTCCCGCACTCTGGCGGCCTGGATGTCATTACAGGCGGTGGTTGGCCTGCACTCCCTGCAGCTGCATGGCCAGGATGGTTTGGCAAAAATCCTCCACTTGATGTCGCAGATCATATTCTGGGGCAGCGTATGGAGACACCAGTGTGCTTGGTAAACTGCACACTGTGTCCTCCATCTCGCCCTCCAGAGTACCCACCTCTCGGACCAGTTCATCCAAGTGTGGTGGTCTCTGGGTGTGTTCTCAGAGTCGTAGCTGCAGAAGTAACAGCGGCAGAGATTTGGCTCCACGCATGACCTGTTGCAGCCTGACCAGATTCAAGCTGCTCCGCTCACTCCCCTTCTGTTGCATAGCCAGATGAAGAATCTGCTTGTTCCTGGCAAGATATTCAGAGAGGCGCTCACCATGTTGGAGGTGGGTGGCGTAGTACTTCACCATCAGCTCTGCACCGGACTCAGTGGCTCCAAATACTTCTTCCAACATGTACATGATGTCCTTCACTGTGGGGTTTGTATGCGTGGCACGGAGCGCCTGTATGACTCTCAATGCAGGACCGTGCACACTCTCAATGACACAAAGCCTTGTCTCCCGGTCGGTAGCTCTCCAATTGTGTATCATCTGGTTGGTCTGGTCCGCCCAAAGTTGGTATTCCTCTTCTCCCCTTGGGATTGGTTTCTCCACAGAGAAGGGTCTCAGACAGACAAAGGGGCCATGCTCATGGTGTTGCGATGGCCTCGTGTAACACATCCTTGAAAGCATCCCCCATGGACGAAGCTATCAGTTCGGCGCCTCTATCCTCTGGTGTAGCACTGGCACACGCTTTAGGCCCTGGAAGGATAGGGGTGCTTCGGGAGGTGCTCCGAGTCCTTCCTTCCTTCGGGCATACAAAGTCCCTGCCCTTTCAGGTCTGCACATACACAAAGCCCACCATTTCCTACTGCCTAAGTGTCAATTGTCATTAGCCAATTGCTAGTGGCAAGTGCAGCATTTTAAGGCCTGACATCAGTGATGCCACCAGTCATCAGTATGCTGTAGTTTCCAGTGATGTCATCAATGACATATATTATGCCATAAATGTTTTTATTTTTGTTTTACATGTTTTACATTTTATTTTACATATGTTACAGAAAGCCTGCAGGCATTGGGGCGCGTACAGAAAACATGTAGTGGACAGACAAGACTAATACAATCTAATTGAAATTAGCAGGCTATTTGGCAGTCTTGGATTAATTATTTAAACAGGTAGGTTTTAAGGTGCTTTCTGAAAGCCTGATAGCTGGATTCATGTCGGAGGATTAGAGGCAGCTTGTTCCAATGCTTTGCTGCTTGCACAGGAAAAGCTCTGCCCAATCCAGTAACTCGACTGTAGGAGGACACAGAGATCCTACCTTGTGCCTCTGACCTGAAAGATCGGTTTAGGGGATATCGTAGAATCGTTTTCTTGAGGTATGTCAGCGCGGTGCCATGCAAGCACCTATGCACTAGAGTCAAGGATTTAAAATGGGTCCTATCTTCGATCTTGAGCCAATGCAGTGCTTTCCTTCCCTCAGAAATGTGATCTCTTTTCTTAGTATTTTTGATAATGCGTACTACATTATATTCCATGATCTGACATCTCTCTAAACATTTCTTAGTAGCTCCGAGCATAAGGGAATTACCATAGTTCAAACGGGACAAAATGGTAGCCCTAGTAATGGTGGCAGTATTCATTCTATTCATTCTATTCTACACCCAGAGATGCCTCCATGATCATCCCTAGGGTTTTGACCTGCTCAGACACTTTTATACATGTGTCTTTGATATAAAAAGACTCATAGTCTGACCATAAATTGGCTCTCACTTGACGGGTGCCAACAATCATCATCTCCGTCTTTTTACTGTTTAGGCAAATCCAGTTGCCCTCCATCCACTTTTCTATGATGTTGTATAATGTTGCCATTTTAGCACTGTCTATACGATGGTCACCCGCCAACTCTATCACCAGCTGGTTACCGTCAGCGTAGTTTGTAAAAAATACCCTAACGCTTTCCAGTAGTTCACACAGACATCTCATATATAAGTTAAAGAGGAGGGAAGATAGGCTGGCTCCTTGTGGAACCCCATAGCTTATGTGTGTTTCCTTAGAACATCCGCCCCCCCCCCCAAGGAATTTTTGCCTCACAGTCGGCCAGAAAAGATGTCAACCATGCCAGTGCTTCCTTGGAACAGCCAGCCATTTTATCCAGAACCTGATGTAGTAATTGGTGGTTGACTAAATCAAAGGCCGCGCTTAAATGCAAGAGCATCAGTAGCCCTGTCTTACCCTTATCGAGAATGCCAAGCATATATGTCTGCAGGTCCAGCATAGCGGTTTCCGCGCTGTGTGCTGCGCGGAAACTCGATTGTAGGTCGGGCAAGATAGAATTAGCTTCACCATGTTTCTGGAGTTGAGCTGTTGCTATTTTATCCAGGACTTAAATGATAAAATTTGCAATTTGTAATAGGACGCAAATTGCCGGGGTCCTTGGGATCTAGGCCTAGCTTCTTAATGGGGCGGGTGATGGTGACTTCCTTAATGCACTTAGGTACTGTACCTTCTTGGATTGAGGCATTAACTATTTTGGTCAGGACTGGTGAGAAAATGTCCTTGTTTTCCAATATACTTTTCGGAGGAATGATGTTCTCTGAAAATGAGGTGGGTTTCATGGTGGCTAGCACTCTAAACATCTCCTCTTCCGAAATGGAGTGGAAGGTGAAATTGGCTACTTCCCTCTGTGTGGGTTTTCCAGCTGCTAAGGATGTAACCCTATTGGATGATTCTCTAGCCAAAATTATAATGTCTCCCGCTTTCTGAATTTTAGAAGCGAAAGCCCCTTGCACTAATTCACAATCCTCCTGTCTAGGAGCGAAAGGGGGAGATAGGGCCTTGGGTTTTTCTATAGACTTAAAAATGCTGAATAATGTACTACTAGAATTGGATGCAGCAGCTATCAAGTCGTTATAATAGTTTGTTTTGGCTTCTCTAATGCTCTTTCTATATCTTGAATTAATGCATTTCCATTGTTCTTTGATGGCTGGTGACGGGTATTTGAGCCACTTCCTTTCCAAGATTCTTTTCTCTATTTTGAGCTTGGTTAACTCACTATGGAACCAATTGGGATGGTTACTATTTTTCCTTACCAGTTTTGACTTGAGCGGTGCGAGCTGTTCCACAAGTTCTGAGATTATGGGCCTCATTACACGGAATGTGGTCAGGGTTTACCGGTACCGGTAAACCCTTACCGCCTTACTATGAGGTCCCTTTGCGGGACCCGACCTCAACGGCTGGTTTTACCAGCCGTTAAGGAACGGGCCCGCAAAGGGACGTTGGTGCTAATTACGGTACCGCAATTTGCGGTACCGTAATTAGCTCCTTCCCCATTCCCATTGAACTCTATGGGGGCAAAAATGGGAATGGGGAAGTGCCTTGGTGAATGGGGAATTACCGCCCCCGCACACCTTGGAGTAGGGCGGTAATTAGCCATCCACCAAGGCAGACACGGTAAAATACCGGCGGCAACCATGGCGCTAGTAGCGCCATGGTTACCGGATACCGTGTAATGAGGCCCTATGTCTGAATATTGCCGTAGCATGTCCTCACATGAGTCCCCATCCTGAAAATGTTCCTGAATCTTTTTTAGGCATTGTTCCCACTGAGCGGTCCCCGAGTTCTTAAAATGTCTGCTTTGCACCTTTTCGTGGGGATTAGTAGTTTTTTTGGGGGGTGATTCATTGTACCTCAAAAGTGACAGTAACATGGTCAGACCAGATGCAGGGCAATGTTGAAACCATCTGAGCATTAAGATTTTGTTTTACAATCCAATCTAACTTGTTTCCCTTAGCAGTCTTTGGTTAATTTTTTATAACCTTGAATTCCATATTGTTCATGGTTTTTTCAAGAAGGAGAGCTTCCTTATCCAATGGATTCCCTCGCCACCTATTAAAATCACCTACCAGCAACGTAGCTGTATTATTGGACTTCAAGTTATTTAACTGCAGTTTTGATTTATTCGCAAATGTCTGAAATAAGGTAGGGTGGTCTATATATAACAATGCATTTGATGCAGTCATTCTGTGTGGGGGTAAATTTAAGATGTAATGTTTCACATCCACTACAGGAGATGGAAGCCTTAAACAGTTGAATAGCAATTACTGCGACTCTGCTGTCTCTATTCTTGTTATGTATTATGAACCCTTCTGGAACTGCTCGATCACATACCAGGCTAATGGGGTCTTGATGCCAGGTCTCTGCCAGGTCTCTAAGAGAAATAATATATCTAGCTCCTCCTCCATGATGGGGTTGTGTATGTTTAGGGCATGTTTGCTTAATGAACAGGTATTCAAAAGACATATTTTTAAGACCTTCATATCTTTCTGCTTATCTATAGGATTAACTTGAGTTTTATTATTCACCATGATCGAATCTTTTCTGGTTTTCCTATTCTTTTGCAGTACACATGCCTTCGTATGATATGTTATGCATAAATTATATGTTTTTTTTACATCAGTTTGCTCCAGGGCCGTGGAACGGGGTGGGTCAGAGTAAATGTAGCACAGCCTCCAAAACTTGCTGAATTTCAGGGGTTTTGTCGAGTTAAATAGGCACCTTAACGTTAGTTCAGCTGAAGTTTTTGTAACTGAAATTTTAGGGTTTTCTTGTGTTGATCTGATTCACCATAATTGTCTTTTAACTAACGTGTTTACATTGAATATAAATATATATATCGTTTAAGGACAATCAATGAGTAAGTGTAGACATTTCCCAAAAAATGTGAGTATTATGGAAGCATGAGCCTCATTACAAGATTTGCGGAACGGGTTAACGGGCTCTGCTAATGGAGGCGGACCCGTTAAACCCATTCCGCGAAATTACGAGGTCCCCTCGCGGGACCCGGTAAGGACGCCTGGTAAAACCAGGGGTCGTTACCGGGTCCCGCGAGGGGAAGAGGGAGCTAACAACGGGCCGGTCGTAATCGGCCCATTGTTAGCTCCCTCTCCCATTCCCATTGAGCCCTATGGGGGCTCAGATGGGAATGGGGAAGGTCTGGGCCCGGGTTCCCAGAGGGAGGAATTACCGGGCCCTCCGAACTTGGAATGGCCCGGTAATTCCCCATTTGGGAACCCGGTAAAGGAGCCCGGTTTGGCGGCAGCCATGGAGCTAAGAGATCCATGGCTGCCGCCAAACTCGTAATGAGGCCCATAGTCTTCTTTAACTCCATAGGTCCAGATAGGGGTTTAAATAGCAACCCCAAATGCTGCTGATATTTCGGTACACAATTATAGTAACTGCAAAAATGAAAAAATACTGAAAGAAAGTGGTAAAAATAACTATTAATACAACTACAGAAACTATAAATTAATACATTAAAAATAAGCTAGTTTATTATTTCATAAATTAAATTATTACATCGATAATGATAAAAAGAAAAAAGATTTCTGGCTAGCATAGTAGCAAGTAAGGATGGTGTAGGAAGTTTGGAATGGTAGATGCATTCAGGTATGGGATTTTTAAAGTGCAAAACTAGTTGATCTGCAAAGGAGCACTGTACCTATGGGACGAATCCAGGGGTTTACAAGTAGGGTGCAGAGGTAACTGGGACGACATGCATAGGGGGAGTTTTTCTTCTGTTGTGAACATAGATAAGTACAAATAAAGATGTGCCAAGTTGTGAGGAATTTGAAGTAAGAGAGGTGGTCTACAACATAGCTCAAGATTAGAGAACACATTTAAAAAGAAATGGCTACATTATTGTAGATTTCTTTTTTTTTAAATGTTACAAATGCTGTTATATTTACTTCAGCACTCTGAGTTGTTATCATAACTTATAGTTTTTTTGGTACCTGAATTCACCCGTATTTTGATATAAACACATTTTGTTTAGATGTTAAGATGAACCCAAGCGCCTTAAAATAGGACTATCGAAAAGCCTGTTCTGCTTCTGAAAAAATGATATACAATGATTTGGTCGACAGTAACCAACAGTATTTGAAACGTAACACATAATTTAGTCAATCAAATAAATCTTAAGGCACAACAATCAATATTACACACATTTTGGAAATGGCTTATTCAAAAGGAGAGGACAGCAGCTATTCTGTGCCAAATTATTTTTATCAGACCAGTAGTTTACCCCGGTACTGTCAGTTTACTGTTCCAAAAGGGATTCACATTTAAAATGTTTTGTGAAAAAAAAAATGTTTAAGCTTTTGTAGGGTCTCAAATAGTGATGTATTTTGGAGTTGGTAAGTTCACCCCAAATTAATTACATTCATGCACTTTCTCCTTTCAGCTAGTTTTTTCTCTCTCTCTCTCTCTCTCTCTCTCTCCATCTACTCATCCTACAGTAGGGTCTGCAACATGCAACGTTTTAGACTATGGGTCCTATGATCCCGCACCACAGACTGTGCTGGCTAGGGCTGATGGGGGCTTCAGTCTAAAACATCTTGAGGTCCAAATATTAATATCGTTATTTGCTTGTTAGCTATGAAGGAATATCTATGTTTTGTTTATGATTTTCAGGTGTGCATTTTGCTTTCAACTTCCTCTCTTCTTAAGCTGCAAATAAATGTAAGAACGCTAGTAGGTTGTCAGACCACCCAAACAAGAGGCACTTAATTAACCTTTAACCAACAGTATTTGAAAACAGCTAGTTTGTCCCAGAACATTAACATTAATCTTGATTGAAAGCCCTGTCAATGAAACAGAAGTCTACAAAGTAAAGCCTCAAACATAGGCTTTAACACAGTCAAACTTCATGCACTATAAATGTGCTTGTCAATTGAACTGGAAAATCTTAATGGAGAACATTTAGATACAGTCATCTCCATAAACACACACATCCTACCTATCCAAATTGGTGGCAAAACACTGCTTAGACAAAGAAGCAATATATCATTGCTAGTAGTAGGTCAACTTGAGTCGAAAACCTATATCTCTGTGTTTTTTAATAATACCTGAGATTAAACATCAAATTAACATGTCTTGAAGACTTGTATTTTGCCTTGAGAGGTTTTAGCACCTTTACAACTTTTAACACACGACACAAAAATTTATGTAAACATAATGAAACCATGAATATACCTCTTTTATAGATGCCCAGTCTAGTTAAGGAAGGATCTGGGACAATTCACAATGATAGATATTTCATTACATTTTTTCCCAGCATTTTATAAGGGAGGACATCTTCCATCCCCCTCCTACTGCCTCCCAGTTCTCTTTTTACCTACTCCCTCGCTCATCACCTACCCCTTAAAGAATACTGCAAATATGCAGTGAAATGGTCACAGTGAGTTGTACAGATATGGTTAAGAAAGGCCTTCGATGCTTTAAATGAAGATGCTATCAATTTTCTAATGTCTATAAACGATTGGCGCTCAGACACTAACAAAGCCGTATTTCCCAAACTGCCCAATAACCTGGTGTCATCAATTCCTTGACAAGGCATGCAGCTGTTGTTGGAAGTTCTAAGCTTTCCACAGTGTAAGTTAAAGGAACCTTTAACGTTTTAGATTAAGTGTGTTTCATTCTGGGTCGATCAACATCTCAAACGATTGATACCAGAAATGGTTCTGTGCACCTCTCTAACAGAGAAGGATACCATGATTGGGAGAAACTAGATTAAGAATGTTGCGTGAAATCAAACTGTTGTCCTCAAATTGATCATCTGAGGATTGCCTTTTTTTCCTTCTTTGTTGCCAGAATGTTGGAGAGAAGTCGTTGAAGAGTGGCCGAGAAAGTATCTATCTGAAGCCCGAGAAACTCTAGGCTCTGGGAAGGAAGAAGGTGGGATGTCTCTGGTTTTACCACAATCTTCAATTTCAACAGTAACTATACTGTGGTCTTTTTGCGAGCTATCTGTATTTGTTTGCTCTGCCCTATGATTTTAGAAGCATGTCATCCAGACAAATGCCTCTTGCACCAAGGATTTCACACCTGAATCCATGAAACACTAAGGGGCACACAACAAATTCAAGGGGGGACAAATGAGTTTCTTTTTCTAGCGGTTCCATATTAAAGGAAGGTAATCCTTATGTGTACATCTGTGGGAACTGTCAAAGAACACCCCAAGGTCTAAAGAAGCCATTCAATTCAAACAAAGCAAAAGATGGATTTAATTCATATTGAAATGTCTGAATACCATTAACAGATTGAATTACCTGAGATGTATGCAATTCAGCCAACCGTTTTTTAAAAAATCTGTTTCTGTATTAATAACATATTTCTCAAGAACATGCCATTTGCACAGGAATAAATATAATGACCCTATTATGAGCCTGCCTGTTCTAAAACTGCGGTGCAAAGCACTGTCCCTCAAGCCTATAAACCTATCGGGGTTCCAGAATAACCAGTGAATATGTAAATGATTTTCCATTTAGTTTAGTTTATTTGCTTGTATAGTGCACCTACCCTAAGGGTATCTGGGTGCTTTTGCTTGAATATATAACAGTTTGTTACATAATAGTAATAATATTGCAGGTACACGCAATGATAACATACAATGACAGTAGAAAATTAAAGAAAACTGGTAGGCAGCTAACTTGGATTACAGATCAGAGTCATGGCTTGCCTAGCTGGAAGGTGAAATACAGTTATATACAATGTACTATACAGATGCGGATATAGTGTCTGTAATTAAGCTGGGAGAAAAGCCAAGATTTTACCTTGTTTCTGAAAGACTGGAAGGGTGATTCAGCTCTTAGCGCGGGGGGCAGATAGTTCCAGGTCTTAGGGGCCAACACTGGGAAACTAGTCTCGCCGGCTTTGTGCAGTCTGAATTTGGGAATGTTAAGGCAGTGTAGGTAGTTAGCTCTAGTAGGTCTGGAAGATTGCTTTGTGGAAAACCTCTCGACTAAATATTTGCGGGCCGAATTTGAGAGACATATGTGGACCATCATTTAAGTTCTGAGTGTGATCCTGTCTTGTATAGGAAGCCAGTAAGTGTTGCGTCTAGCTTGTGAAATGTGTTAGGAGCGAGGAATGTTTAGAGCCGATCTAAGGGAATTATTTTGCAGCACTTGCAGTTTGTTTAGGTTTTGCTTACTGCTGCCTAAGTACAGAGTGTTACAATAGTCCAATTTAGAGAGTATGAGTGCTCTCGCCAGTGTGGATCAACTGTTGGTGGACAAGAAGGGTCTGCATGCATTTATAAATTTGGAAGTGTAGGCCGTTGCTGAGGCAGTTGCATTTACTTGTCTGGATAGGGAGAGGATGGAGTCCAAGTAGACTCCTAAAGTTTTGGCATCCTTAGACACTTTGATCGTGTTCCCGTCTATGTTGAATGAGGTGTATTAGGGATCTAGTTTATTGAGTCGATGCCTGGAGCCAATAAGCAGTAGCTCGGTCTTGTAATCATTGAGACAAAGACCGTGCTTGGCCACCCAAGCTTACATTCTGAGGTATATTTAATTTAGGAGTAAGGAATCTTTGGCATAGGAACCTGAGAGAGTGATGAGCGTATTGTCTACGTAATTTGTATAGGATACGCCCAAGTCATCTAAATGGTCAAAGAGAAGCTTCGTAAAAATGTTATATGGGGATATGCAAGAGCCCTGAGGAGCTCTACATGTGATTGGAGAGGGTTCTGCGGAAGCTGAGGGAGCAAAGACCCTCATAGTTCAGTGTCAGAGAGGAAGGATTGGACCCAGGAACCCGCTTTGGAGGAGAAGGTGGCTGCTGTGGTCAGATGAGTGGTTAGGATGTTGTAGTCAACTAAATCGAAAGCTGCCGATAGGTCGAGTAAGCGGAGTAAGGCTAGACATCCATTATCTTTAGTTTCATCCATCTGGATGTTTAAGTCCAAAAGGGCTGTCTCTGTAACATGTCTATGTCTAAACCCAGATTTCTGGAGACCTAGAACATTATTGGCTTCGAGATGGTTATGTATTTGGATATAAGCTGCTTTATCCAGAATTTTCAAAAGGAAAGGAACCGTTGTTATAGGTCTATAGTTGGTTGGGATACTTGGGTCGAGATTAGGTTTTTTGATAAGTGGCAAGACTCAAGCATCGTTAAGATTTTTGTGGGGCAGAACTGAATGCGAATAAAGAGTTGATGAAGGATGTGATGAAGGGTGCAAATTCCTTTGCACCCTCCTTTATGAATGTGGCCGGGCAGATGGCACCCTGGCATCTAGATGGCTTTAGGCTAGCAATGATGGCTTCTACCTCTTTGGTAGTGACTGGGGTGAATTCAAATAGGCTTCAGGATTTGGAGGGAGAAGAGTGGAATTCTCTAGATTTGGCATTTGGTGCGAGGCTACGTTTTTTAGCTTCAATATTTTCTTGTAATAGAGCGATTTTGTCTAGAAGGCGCCTTTTGGATGTTTGCACACCAATGGGCATCTTTTTTGCTAGTAATGTGCTAGCAGCTGATGGGGGGAGTTTGCCGGAGAGGAGTTCGCCAGATGAGATCAGTTGGCTGGCAAATTCTCTAATCCCGAGTTGGTTTTTAGCAGTGATTGCGACTCCACCACCTCTACTGGTTGTTCTGTCGGCTCTGATGATTGTATAGTTTTCGGGTAACGCTACAATAAGGGATGGACCTGCTGCTGAATGAAGCCACGTTTCTGTGACTGCTAAGAAGTCTAGGTTATTGGAAGAGATGAGGTCTGCTATATCTAATGTATGAGAAATCAAAGGCTTGGCGTTGATGAGGGCTCCTTTGATGTGAGAAAACTTAATGGGCAATGGAGGTGTTGGACGGGTAGACTTAGATGCCTGTAGAGGCACAGTATTTGTAGTAGTGAGGTCTTTGTTGATTGATGTAGGTTTGATCAATGGTGACTTAACGGTATTGTGTGTATTTTGTGTTAGTGCGAGAACCAAGTCTAGAATTTCTGCACACGGTCGAGCATGTTATGTTTGGTGTGGGCCTTGTGGCATAGGGAGGTAACCATTGGCTAGGGGTCAGTGGGCAGTAGCTGCTCTCTGAGTCTATAATATTGGGTTTAGGCAATAGGCATGGCGCGAAAGAGGGAAGGAATTTAGTAGGTGTAATGAGAGTTGAGCAAGGGTAAAAAGGTGGCCATAGTGAGAGTGACAACCCTCAAGATAGCCATGGGGACCCAAGGTAGGTGAACTGCATGCAGCAGGGGTCTAGTGATCGGGCGTATTTGTAGTGTGAGAGTGCTGGGAGTCAGTGGAAGGAATTGGTACTCATTGTGGCATTCAATAGATTTGGCAGGACAACGTGGCAGTGGAGAACACAATGGTGTCACTTGTTATTGACGGTGACCTAATGAACGAATACAGTAATATAGCAACACAATAAAGGGGGCCAGCCAGGCTAGAAGTTAGCTTGAGTTATATGATGGCAGTGTACATTAGGACCCATAGCTCATCCTAGTTCTCAAATAACATTCATAAAACAGTCAGCATCAGGCAATAAATGTCACATTAGCAAATCGATTTTTGTAGTATTTACAATGTTTTGCAAATGGAGCATATTATAGTAAA
Organism: Ambystoma mexicanum; assembly: GCF_040938575.1. Lineage (NCBI taxonomy): Eukaryota > Metazoa > Chordata > Amphibia > Caudata > Ambystomatidae > Ambystoma > Ambystoma mexicanum. Next base: position 189,018,260 of record NC_090921.1, read on the forward strand.
GCAGGTAACGCCTAGGGAAGACAGGCTGTATAAGGATAATGAGTGTAGCATAGATGAATAGATCTTGGGTGAGCAGGAAGGAGACTGAAGTGGCATTCACGCTAGAACGTAATGCATAGTGCGCACGCAGGCTGTGGCATGCGGCTGCAGTGCGGGCCTAGGCACGCTTGCAGGGGAGGATGGTTGATTATTGGTAATGTGCATGCAGATTATGGGGGACCTAACGCTCAAAGCAGCAGTGTGGAGAAGCTCAAAGGGTAGCTTTTGCTTCCGAACATTGACAATATCTAATAAAGCGCACAGGGGTCAAGGGTGCGGATGCTTGCGCCTGCCATGGTGCCTGGTGTCCAGTTTGTCTTATGTTGCTGTTGCCCGTGGCCTCATCCCCTCCAGGATAAAATCTGCAGAGATGCCCGCAAGGGTCAAGGGTGTGGGTGTTTGCAGATATTTTACCTCCCAGGTGTAATAACAGTCACTTTCCCCTTGGAAGACTCCTCTGGTGCTGTGTATTGCCCCCTTGTAGCGCTGTGGTATTTTGGAGCGTACCTTTGTCAGTCAGGGGAATGAGAGTGCACTGCTCGCTCTGCGATTTATACCCAATAAGGTTTTACCTGCATCTAGGCGGGATATGTCTGGCTTCGTGGTCCATACCTCTTGGAGATTGCAACACGTGACAGCTTTGCAGTGACTCTGGCTCCCTGCTGCATGTGCTTGTTAGACCCGGACCCTCTCCTCAGCAATGTTCTACGTGTTTCACATTGGTTGTCTCAGGCCTCCAGCAGCCCTGGCAGACTCCTAAAGAAGGGGCCTGTGCAAGAAGTCTTTCAGATGAGGCTGTCTGATTGCCGAGGTGGATGGGGCGGGTCTCTCGTATGCCAGACTCCTGCCGCTTCTAATCCTCTGCCGACGCACGTGGAAGGTAGGGTAAGGGGTTGCTGCAGACATCACCCTTATTGTTGTAGGTCAAGGGGGACCACCTTGGTCTCTAAGACCGTTCTTGGCTGCTATAATTTGGACGGAGCGAATATCAGCACATCTTTTCTACACAGTGGCCATCTTAGATCTCCTGAGACTTAGTCTTGACCGCTTGCCAAGGTACCTAGATTGGTATAGCTTGTCCAGAAGGTTCCCCTGTTCCACTAAACTAGTGTGGCCTCCTAAACCTCTGCCCACCAGTTCAGAGTTTAGAAATCCATTTCAACACCTCTGGATCCGGTTCTCTGGCATTTCTAGTTGGGGCTCACAATTGCTTAAGGCGATGTCTAGCTTAGAGAAATGAAGTGGCTCCATCAAAAAGGTTTTTATTGCGCATGGGGGTGGCCCCCTTAGACCGGCATTCGAAGTTTATAGGGCACAGTGTAAAGCATCTGCCATATATGGATCTGAAATCTGGGGAAGCACTTACATGAAACTCCAGTGTACTGCTGAAAATAAATTCCTTAAGTCTCTCTTGCTGTTCCCGCGAAGTACCCCCAATGCGCTTTTGCGGTCCGAATGCAACATGTTCCCAATTGATGGGGTGGCAGAGTTCAGGCCTGTTTTTTATTGGCTGCGGATCTGGGCTGCACCACAGTCCACCAAATACTGCGAAGGCTTGCGTCATGTAATGACATCAGATAGTGGTCATCGCATCTCCTGGCTGACTCATGTTAAAAAATGCTTGATTGCGTTAGGCCCGAGACAATATTGGGACGACCCACAGGCAATCACAAGGGAGGCCAAGACAAGGGTAAAATTGGCTATTAACTATCGAAATTGTGTCAATCTCCAAAATTCATGAAAGTCTAAATCTTTGGGCCATGAATACTTGACAAACAATAGTGAACACTGCTACGATGGTTACCTTGATATCCTAACACCCCCGTATACGTGGGCCCTATGTATAGAATTTCACCTGGGCTTTCTAAAAAAATTTACACAGCACTGGCCCGACTTGTTTGACGGTAAATATTCTGTCTGCGGGACTGAGGAAGAATCGGTGATGCACTTTATACTCCTTTGCAATGCATTAAGATGGTTTAGGGTGAAAGCATCAAATACAAAGGGTCGAAATGCAATTGTTTCGAATCAGAAGGACCGGAAAAAAAAAAATCAAATGATGCATTTTTTTGGGGGTGGGGCCCCCCCCCCAAACTCCTGTTTTTTTGGCCAAAAACCACAAATTTAACCTATACCAAGGCCAAAAAAAAAATACATTTAAAGAAAGTCATTTGATCATTTTTTTTCCGGTCCTTTTGAGTCTAATGTATTGTGTTCGACCCTTTTGAATTCGACCCTTTGACTGGACATCCATTAAGATGGCTGAGGATTATGTATCTCAAGCCATTGCTCACTCTGTATGGGACACGCTCATTAAATGAGGCCATGGCCTTTTGTGACTCAACGTGTAATTGGGACAGTGTCTAGTTCGTCTCCATATACATTCATAGGGTCTGGCTAAGGAGGCTTCACATAGCTAAACATTAAGCTGTTATCTGATTAAATGAGCACCTTGAAAAAAAAAAATTAATGTAGCACTTGCTGTGGAAGCTGAAGTTTATTTTTGCTATATATGATATGAAATGTGGACAATGACTGATTTTGAACAACTGTTGTGTTTGTTACCTAAAGGCTCTAAGTCAAATAAAGTCTTCTACAGCAGCATACTCCTGCAGTTTAAAACTATTACATGGTGGAACATAACACAGTGTAGCATATGAAACCTAAGAGAGAATGGGCAGAGCATGGTGAAGATAGCATATCACAGCCATATAGATAAAACATACCATAGTTTAGCAAAACAAATGATGTAACACAGCAAAATTGCATTACAAATGTAGCATTTACCAAATATGATATTAGAGTGGCTGACTGACACACACACACGTTCTTTCCACTTTCTTCTTGCTCTCTCACTGCTTCTAGATTTAAACTGCTGCTCTGGCACAACCAAATGCGGCATTGTGGAGACAGAAAGTTGTGCGGTTCCCTTGGGCTTCATAGTTTTGATGTGTAGGTGGTGCTTGAGCAACATCAATAGTTGTGGCTTGTAGGTAGTGCCTTAGCATCCTCTGGAGAGACTTACTGATTTTGGGCCGTGGGTAGAACTTTAGCACCTCAGTACGTTGTGGCTCATCCACCTAGTGTTACTGGATAGTTCAAGCTCCTAGTGGAGTGCTTCAGAGCACCATTAAATATGGCTTCTGGCCAGCATTTCTTTCACCAGAGGGAGGGGAAAAAACATCTGGTGGTGGGCGTGCTGATAGAGATCTAAGAGCGGCGGCAAGCAACACGCAGTGCACAGCAAGTAAAAGGCCAGAGGAGGTGGGTGAAGCAGGGCGAGTGCCGCGGCAGTGAACTCCTGCCCCGTGCTGGCACTCTTTCAGCCACGCAGGGCAGGCACATCTTCCCAGTTTCTCAGCCTAGAGCGTGGATGTCTCCGCTCTTTGGCAAAATCAAAACTGTTGGTTTTGGGAATAATTGTTTTGTCTTCTTTTGGATTCGTCTGCCACCGCTCTAAGCACTCGATATTGAGTGTTCCCATAGGAAGTTAGAGTTCAATGGGGGTCATTTTGTAATGAACTGGAGCATTATTGGAAAGCGTAAATGTTAGGGAGAATTCTCATTTATGGCTAATTTCCCTCACCTAGTGAGTCCCCCAGCAGCTTTGCTGGACTTCTGGAGTTTATTTCTTTCACTTGGTAATAGTGTGAGCTTTTCCCCCACTCTTACCCATGTTTTGCCATGTATCTTTTACCTGTTTTATGGTTGTGGACTCTGGAGTACACCACTTCAGTAGCCCCCTTCTTTTGTGTGTTACACAGCAGCTTCAGTGCAGTGACACAGGGTTGTCTTTTAGACTTCCCACCGACTCCATTTCTGGGGCTGACTACAGTCCCCCAGAAAAGGGTAAAGTTGCCATTGACTTTACTTAGTCAAATTACCACAGATCCAGTACACCCCATCTTCCATGGAGTGCTGAAAAGGGTTACTTCGTATCCCTTTGTATCTGTACCTCCCAGAGCATTGTTTCGCTCTTTTAACATTTAGACTTGGCTGGTGGCAGTGGTATCTACCCTAACTTTTCTACCGCGATTATATTAGATAATCGTGGTACTGTTCTTGACTATTATATTAGCCTCGAACTTAAACCCGCTTGACCAAATACTTTTTCTTTTGGCTACGGTCGGGTTTATTCGCCATTTCTTTTTGTTTAAAGTCCTTCTTGTGTCTTACTTTGCGCAGCAAACCAGGTTTGCCTCCTTTGTTCACCGTCTTTTGGCGGGCTTCTCCTCAGAAGCCCTCCTCCAGGCGCCTGGGTGTCTCGGTGGGCTGAATGAGAGGTAGGGGTGTAGTCACCCCCTGTACAGGGTATCCAAGGAAACCCAAGTCGCACTTTGCCATGATTGGCTGAGGTGGTTGTCCGGGCTGGACAACCCCCCTGCTGCGTGATTGACAGCCAGGCTGTGTGAGTGGGTTTTTTTCGCATAAAAAGCAGGTCTCTTGGGCTAGAAGTCAAGAGAGTCGCCACTGGAACTACAAGGAACCGAAGAGAAGCGGAGAAGAAGTCGGCTGCTCTAACTACCCCGTCCCGGTGAAGCCCTGCTGCAGTCCTGAGCTATCTATCCTTCGACGACCAGAGAAGATCCAGTCCGGAGTCTTCTTCCCTTGAGCTTGGTGGGGATAACAAGCTCATCTTCTGCAGCCAGAGGATCCTCTCCTTGGTCGTAATCGCTGCACACTGCTGTAGTGGTCCGGATGAGCCTCTCCTGTTTTTAAGGAGCGCACCTTTTATTCATCGTCGCTGTTGCCGGCTTCATCCCTGTGTGGTGCAGACCCCTTCAGACGTCCTCCTTCACATCGAAGCTCCAGGAACCGTGTCTCTACGGGAAACCAACAGGAACCACTGCCAGGGCATCAGCCTCTCCATTGAATAAGGTACTGTGTTCTGCTTGAGGAATTAGGGTGAATCCCTTTTCTTCATCTCCAAGGCTTGCCCTTGTCTTCCCTCCTTCTCATAACTTTTGCTTCCGAACATTGACAATATCAAAGTACTCTTGGCTATGTTGAATCGTGAACTGTTCGACTGTGTGATCCTCGACAACAACCGCCCGGTGTCACTTGACCCTGGCTCCGGCCCTTTGACTCTTGAATTCCTGTCTATGAGTGTTCTTCAATCCTGTTTGCCTAACTATAATATTGCCTATGATTTTAGCCTCCAACTCCCTCTGGGTATCTCATGTGCTAAGTGTGTTTTTTGCCCCGGTAGCAATTCTTGTCATGGATACGTAGACAGAACTGTCAAAAAGTGATCGCAATCATATTCACTGTAACGTGTCTTGTTTCATAAATCCGGTCCATTCAAACACAGGGTACTTACCTTGAGTCATACCGTACAAAGTGAATTGGTTAGTCGTAGTATATTTTACGTGTGGTTTTGAATTTAATAGAAGTGTTGTGTTTATAACAAATGGTTTAAAAATAAATGTACTTATATTTTTCTACCTGAAACCTTGAGTCAGTGTTTGTTTGAGTCACAGTAATTGTGGTCCCTTTGTGTAATCTCTGCTACTGCTCATATACTCTTGAGTTAAGCCTGGCTGCTCCGCTACTGCTATCACTTTAACATAGTAGTACAGGCTTGTACTAAAGGTAAAACTTGTATTGCCACCTGTAGTCTTAATTGTGTGTAGTGGTCCTAAGGGCACTGCACAGGATTCTGCCTAACACTGTAAAATGCATTTACGCTTTCCTTTTACGTCCCAGTTCATTTTACAGCGAGACCGTAGGAGGGCACCAGAGCGTAGATAGCATCTCACCTTTACTTTTTGCCTCCATCTCAGGAGAGCATTTGGTTTTATGCCTGCATGACATTTTTATGCGGGCATTAAACCAATGAAATCTGCCTTGCGTTTCCAGATGGAAAATACCAGGCAGACAGCTTTGGAATCTATAATAATAAAACCACCAGTAAAGCGTAATTTGCAGGCAGTGTTTTATTTCTCTCAAAGTGAAGAGTTAAAGTAAAGGCAATTTGGACTTGCTTTATTCTTTACAATTGCTCTCTGCTTTGAGAGGAGCTCCTGCTCTAAAAAAGTGTAATTGGGCAATCGGGGAGCCGTTACGTTTACACTGCAATGAAAAACGGATTCCTGTCGCCAACTTTTCGTCATTTGCAGGCGGGGTGTAAGGCAAAAAGAGGCATACACATGTGTACGCTGCCTTTTGCCTCACACCTTTGCACTCCGCCGTGCAAAGTGAGTAAATGCTTCCTGGCATGCTCGCATCCTAGACAGCATTTACTTTTCGTAGTGAGCACCGCTTTCCATGCCCGCAAGGCAAAGGGTGCTCATAATTCAAATGAACCCCTCGTCAGAGAGAGTTTAATTTCAACTGGGAACACTACTCATCATGCAGGCATGGTAAGCAGTGTTCCCAATTGAAATTAAACCCTCTCTGACATATCGCATGTCGGGGAGGGTTTAATTGTAAATGTACATGCTCTGCACTCTCCCTGCCATGCTCGCATGGCAGGCAGCATGTACAATGGGACCCTATGGGGTGCGCCTGCTTTATTTATTTAATTTATTTATTTGTATTTGTAAAGCGCCTAGCAGCCCGGGGGCATCGAGGCGCAGTTTCAAGAAGGTGTCTTAGTTACAGGATGTGGGAGGCAATGCAAGGGTTACAAGTGTCATGTGCCTTACAAGGTGGCAGGACGATCATGGACATAAAAGAGAATACATGTAGTAATGTACAGTGTAGTGATCTTACACAAACAGCATAGTTTTGATTGCTTTTCCAAAGACCGCGTGAGACTCAGTGCATCTGATAGTGGGAGGTAGCAGGTTCCAGTTGGTAGCTGCTATAACTGGGAAGCTTGAGCCGCCTGCTCGGATCCTAAGGCTTTTGGGAATGGCTAGACGGTTGGTGTGGCTAGATCTGGTGGGTCTGTTTGAGGGGGGCACAGAGAATCTTTGCGAGAGGTAGCAAGGTGCTGTGTCATGGCGACATTTGTGGGTAAGTGCCAGGGACTTGAAGAGGGTACGTTCTTTGACGGGTAGCCAAGGGACAGATTTCCTAGTGGCCGAGATGTGGTCTCTCCTTGAGACCCCAGTGGCTGCTCTAAATGCATTGTTTTGCACCTTTTGAAGTTTCCTGATGTTCTTTGCTCATGTGCCTAGTAGGAGCGCATTGCAATAGTCTAGGCAAGATCCTATGATTGCTCTGGCGATGGTGAGGGAGTTTTGTTGCATTAGGAATGGCCTGGCGGCTGTGATAAGTTTCGAGTGGTAGGCTGCTGCTGATGATATTGCATTCACCTGTCTGGCCATGGTAACATTCGAGTCTAGATATACTCCCAGGGTTTTGAATGACTGGGATACATGGATGCGAGTGTTGTCGATGAGAAAGGAGTCATATTGTGATCTCATTTTTCTGATTGTGTCCGGAGATCCGATGATTAGGAGTTCTGTCTTTTCACTGTTAAGACAGAGCCAATTTTCAGCCATCCAGGTCTGGATGGTGGCATAGATGGAGTTGAGGGTTTTTTGGTCAGCCTCGTAATCGCCCGTAAGGGGGAAGAGGACCTGCGTATCATCAGAATAATTAGTGTATGTGATGCCCAAAGAGTCTAGATATTTGAATAGTGACCTTGTGAAAAGGTTGTACAAGGTGGGCGAAAAGCAAGATCCTTGCGGGACACCACATTTAATTAGGTGAGGTAGGGCGCAGGCTTGATCTGAAAAGACCTTCATTGCTCTACCACTGATGAAGTAGGAGATCCACGCCGTGGCATTAGGTGAGAAGTTGCCAGCCGTTCAGAGGTGGTGGCATAGGGTGTCGTGGTCGACCAGCTAGAAGGCGCAGATATGTCAAGGAGTAGTAGGAGGGCAGGTCAAGGAGTAGTAGGAGGGCAGGTTTGCCTACATCCCTGAGGTCATCTATTTGGTTCTTGAGATCCAGTAATGCGGTCTCTGTACCATGGTTGCGGTGAAAGCCAGACTGTTGGAGACCAAGCAGGTGATGAGTTTCTAAATATTTCTGGACTTGGAGGTATGCCTCTTTGCCCAAGATCTTCAGTAGGAAGGGTACCGTAGGGATGGGCCTATAGTTCCCTGGTGTTTTTGGATCCAGTGTGGGTTTTTTCAGCAGTGGTCGCACCCAGGCTTCTTTGAGGCAGGCGGGCACTTGGTTAGATTTGAAGGAAGCGTTGATGAAGGCGGTGAAGAACGGTACCAATGCAGGGACGCTGTCCTTGATGAGCTAGGCATGAGTCACCCTTAAAATTGGAGGGCTTCATCGAGTTGAGTATAGTTAGAACTTCCTGTTCCTTCATCTCTTGGAATGAGAAAGCTGGAATTTCAGCTGGGGCATTCTGGGGTAGGTCCGATAGTTGTAGTGTTAAGGCTTTTTGGTGGCTGATGATTCTTTCTTGTAGGGTGTTCAGTTTATTGAGCATGGCTTCTTGAATTTCGTTACACCATTCTTTGTCTTTGCTTAAGGAGTTTGTTGGGGGGTGGGCGTTTCCAGTTCTCTGAAGATTGTGAAGATTTCCCTGCATCCAGATTTAGTGTTGGCTATCCTGGAATTGAAGAAGTTGGCTTTGGCTGAGATGATTGCGGATTTGTATTGTTCTCCAGCATGGGGTCTGGCATGGATTCACATGCTCATGAATATTCCGTCATCAGACTGGGAATCCTCGGTAAAGAAAAAAATCAGTATCAGTTTCGTTTCTGATCTGTCTTTCTTAGTAGTAACCAATCACTGGTCTCTGGGTCATACTGCCCCCTGCCAATGACTGCCCTCTCCCTAAGACCCGCCCCTGGCAACCATCTTCAGATTTATACCCCACGGTCAAGTGTTGGGAGTCCTCGTGCTATAGCCCTTGAGCTTTTACTGCGTTTTCGCGCTTTTTTCAAAGAGATTTTCTCATTTTTCGGTTAAATCGAGCCTCAAGCTCCACCGTTCTACTTCCGATCAACAGGGACCCGTTTTGGAATTTTCTACGCCCCTCAAGGGTGACGTTTTCATCGAGTTACGCTTCTTGGAGGATTCCAGAAGATCTGAGGCCTACCATGGAGATGGCCCAGGACAAGGGAAGCTCGACGCCCGGATCCAAGCTGTTCAGGAACTCCCTGGATGCGGGTTACAGAATGTTTTCAAGGAGGACGAGCATTCGAGATGTCTCTACTGCTTTCATGAGGACTAGACGCACGTTTGAGAACGACTGTGCGTTTTGCAAGAACCTATCGGAACGGACCATGAGAGATTGTCGTACCCGCCTCGCCAGCTGGCTGGAAAAGGGCCCAGCAGGTGAGAAGAAGAAAAGGTCCGAGCGGTCTTCTAAGTCCTGTGAGGGCGCCCCGGCGACAGGGGCCAACAGAGGGTTAAGCATCGCGAGTCCGCGTGCACCGGGAGCGCCGAACGGTCGGGCTCTTCGGCTGCCAGGCAGGGCGCGCCTTCCCCGGCACCAACAACTACGAACAAACGCTCTGGTTCGGGGAAGAGGAAATCCGAGAACCCGGGTAAGCTTCTGGAGAGTCCCGGTCGATCTCGAAGGATTCGGCCGAGGGGGAGCGAGGCAGTGACCCCTCCCCCCATGGTGAAGGCGTCAAGCGCGCCAAAGGTGGCAAAGGCCTTGATTCACCCGGCTAAGGCCTCTATCGAGGGAGTCGCGGCGGCCCTGGCGAAGCATAGGGAGGCTACACCAGTGGAGGCGATCTCGGGGCCCAGAGTTTCCCTGCCACCGCAGAGGGAATCCTCTTTCCAGCCCATCGACAAGACCCCTGTGAAAACCCCGGTGGAAAAAGAGGGGGGGCGGTGGCCATTACGGACACGGATTCATCCTCTGAGGAGGAGCTGGTGGAAACCGTAAAGAACCTCAACAAGAGGTTCGAGAAGGTACGACCCCACGGGAGGGATCCTGAAGAGGTGGTCGAAGAAAGCGACGGTGGCGCCGACGAGGCCCCAGTGGAGGTTTAGCCTTCCCTGCCGTCGCAGCCATTTCCCGAGCCTCAGGACAACTAGGTGGCCATTTTGATGGCAATCCAAAACTTAGGCACGGAGAGTAGGACGAAATTACCACGAACCCCGGCGGACGATGCAGAACCGGGCCCGTCAGGAAGCCCTCCGAACAAGCGGAGGAGAGTTCATCCCTCCCCGCCCTTCATGCCCCCACGACCCGTGGAGCCCTCATCCCCCTCACCGGACCCCAGGGATGACACGGCGACGGATACGACAAAGGGGACGGATGACGACGGCGGTGACGTCGGGGTGGACCTTCCATCACCTCTCCCTCAGGCTTCCCCGCCTGACGAAATTGGCTCATTTCATGCCATGATCGCCAGGTCATCCGAGCTCTTCCAGCTCTGCCCCGAGGAACAGAAGAAGGAGGGTTTCCTCTATTAACGGCGAGAGGCCAAGAGAAAGACGGTCCTCGCGGTACCATTACTTGACGATATCTGGGACGAGGAACTTGCGATCCTGAAGAACCCGTCCACGACGCCTGCCAAGAGGGACAGTTACGAGAAGAAGTACCGGGTCCCCAATGCCGCCCCTTTGTGCCTCAGGGCTCAACCTACGCCAGATTCGGTCGTCTCAGCGGCAGCCAAGAAGAAGGCGGCGGGGGCAGCCTGAACCTCTACCTCTACTTCCCCACCTGATGGCGAGGGTAAGAAATTGGACGCCATGGCGCGACGGGTCATCTCGTCGGCGGCGACGACAATTAAGGCGGCCAAAGCCTTAGCGATTGTGGCCCGTTACGACAGGGAGCTATGGTACAAGATAGCTCCCCTACTGGACTTCCTACCAGAGGACAAGAGGGCGGAGGCCCTGGAGATTCTGCAGGAAGGTGAGGTGGCGTTGCACCACGCCATAATGGTGGCAACGGACATTGCCGACACCGGGTTTCGCCAGTTAGGCAATGGTGTTTGCCTTCGACGACGTGGCTGGCTCAAGGTGACAGACTTCCGTCAGGACGTGCAGACCAGGGTTTTGGACATGCCGTTTGACAGCAACAACCTGTTTTGGAAAACAGTGGATGAGTCGCTGCAGGCCATCAAGGCCGACACAGAGACGGGCTGAGCCCTGGAAGTCCTTCAGCAACGACGGCCCTTTCGGAGCGCCGGAGGCAGACAGGGGGCCTCCAAGGGATCAGGCGGTGGCTCCTCTACGTACCTCCAGGCGGCCAGCTCCTCGTCCCAGGAGGCTTACAGAGGTCGCGGCAAGCAAGAAGGATCTCGGCGTCGTCGCCAAGGAGGCCAAGGCGGCAAGGCCGCCTCCAAGCAAGATTGAACCGGCCGTAGAGTCGGGCCCCCACTGAAGCACCCCAGTGGGAGGCCGGCTGGCGAAGTTCGTCAGCGTGTGGGAGTCCATCTCCTCCGACCGTTGGGTGCTGGATGCCCTGGCCCACGGGCACACTCTCAAATTCCAAAAGAAGTGTCCCCGCATTCCTCCCGTGGCCAGGAAGGAAAATTACGTCCCTCAACTGCTGTTGGATGTAAAGGCGATGCTCAAGAAAGATGCCATTGAGCTCGTCCCCAAGAGGCTCCGGAGTATACTCAAGATACTTCCTCGTCAGAAAGAAGACAGGCGGTTGGCGCCCCATCCTGGACCTACGTCGGTTGAACAAATACATCACGGCACAGAAGTTCAGGATGGTCACTCTTCAGCACGTGCTGGGACAGCTGGAGGAGGGCGACTGCCTATCGTCGTTGGACTTGGAGGATGCTTACTTCCACATCCCCATCCTAAAAGGACACCGAAAGTTTCTCAGATTTGTAGTCCAAGGACACCACTACCAATTCAGAGCTCTGCCATTCGGATTGAAGTCGGCACCCAGGGTATTCACCAAGTGCCTAGCACCAGTGGCGGCGCAGCTGCACCTGCAGGGGATCCACGTCTACCCTTACCTGGACGACTGGCTCATCTGTGCAAGGACAAGAGAACTCGCCGTCGAGCACACGGCGAAGACCGTCCGCTTACTCACGGAGCTGGGTTTCTTCATCAACTACCCCAAATCCCATTTGGTTCCGTTGCAGGTGGCACTGTTTCTGGGATCGAAGCTCGATACAGTGGAACGATTGGCGTCTCCATCGGAGGAAAGGACAAAGGCCATCTTAGGCAAGGTGCAGCGCCTGCTAGCCACGGACGTGGCCAGGGTGAGATCCATCAAGTCCCTCCTCGGTATGATGTCCTCATGCATCTATCTAGTGCGCCTGTGCAGGCTACGGATGCGTCCTCTACAGGAGTTCCTCGACGCCCGCTGGATGCAAGCGGCGGGCAGCTCCGAAGACAACATCCCGCTCAACGAGGTTTTCTGTCGGGCGATTCAGTGGTGGGGCACCCGTGCACACCTCAAGGCGGAACGGACTTCCAGACCCTGGCACATCAGGGGACGGTGACGACGGACGCCTCCCTGGAGAGATGGGGTGCGCTCACAGGAGATCTCCATGCTAGAGGCCTTTGACTCCCGGAGGAGAGGTCTCTCCACATCAACGTCTTGGAGCTCTGCGCCGTGTTCTGGGCGCTCAAGTCGTTCCTCCTGTCCCTCAAGGGTAAGGTCGTGAGGATCTTCACCGACAACACCACCACGATGTTCTACATCCGGAAGCAGGGAGGCACCAGATCCCCGGCCCTATCCAAGGAGGCCCAGGATCTGTGGCACTGGGCCGTCGCCCAGGGGATGTTTCTGGTTCCCTTCCATCTGGCAGGAATAAAAAAAACTATTGCCGACTCACTCAGCAGGGAGCTGCGCTCGTGCCACGAGTGGGAACTATGCCAGGATCAAGTGGATCGGATCTTCCAACGATGGGGCAAACCCCAGATCGACCTGTTCGCGACAGCGACGAACTCCAAGTGCTAGAGGTTCGCCAGCAGGTTCCCCCAGCTGAGGAGCATGGCCGATGCTTTCTCGCTCCACTGGGACGGCCTGTTCCTGTATGCGTTTCCTCCGTTGCCGCTGCTGCTTCGACTCATCAGCCAGCTCAAGAGGTCAACGTGCTGCTGTATGTGGAATAAGGAGTGTCAACATCACTTGCTGGTCAGTAGAAGGGAAGTATTTCAGAAGATGGGGAACAGTCATACCCTTCCTGAAAAGAATAGTTGTTTCACATTGCCCAGGAGCCTTTCAATTATCAAGGCATATCTATTGAATTATGTGAACATCTAGCATTCGTTTGGACTATAAATTGGCCCTTAAGCACCTTATATAAGCTATAACTATTGCATTAGGAAGGACACACATGTGGGGTTTTGTGGTTACCCATCAAGTGACTGCCCATGGCCATGCTAATCCAAATGGTCATTCCCACCCACTACCTGCACCCCCTCGCCCTAAACACATCCACCTGGGATCTCTTTGAGCTAGCTCCGGCAAGCAGAAACATCAACGTTTGGCCCACTTTTCTAGACAGTTTGCAGGGAGTTAATGGCTTTATTGAAGCTGTTAATAGCAACTGGTGTAATAAAAATGTCTTAACCAAGTGTGCCTTCAGCCACTTGATTTATATTTCTTCCATGCACTTTCTGTTAAAAACAAGCAATGACAAAGCCACCAGTTTTGTCTTGTGGTATTAGTTAGGCATTTGTCAGGCACTGACATCATATGCCCAGTTACCTACTCCATTGACTTATATCTTCCCCTCTGACAACCATGAGCCACGGAGCTCTGCCTGATTGAAGCCATTGCTGGGCCTTCCATGTGTGATACTTTCCGCTGAGCCTCCGGCAGGTTGTTAACCGGACCCAGCACGGAATCCGGTAAATGCTGCATGCCCACACAGTTACTTTGCTCGCAATGGACTGTCCCGTTTTTGCGGGCAGTCCGGGGCTTTATTTTCTCCTTGCGTCCTGACGTTGAAACCTCAGGACGCCACCGCTGCCTTTCCTCTACACCACATCCTTCCCCAAATTACATAAAGACAAATATGGGTGGTGCATTTCAGGAAACATGAACAACATTTCACTAAACATTAACATTAATTTCAGCTAACAGTCCGTCGGTATATTCCATGCACGACAAATCCCCTCAGCCTCGTGGATGGCTGTGGTTTCTCTTGCAGTGCATATCTGGACTTGTTTTCTTGGGGGCGGTGCACACCGGATCTGCAGTGCACTCAAGTGGCTCACGGTCTGGATCTCCTGGGTCTAGGACCTGGCTACCCGGGTTCCCCCTCCTCGCCTTCTTTCTTTCCCATCGGCATCTCTGGGAGATCGCATCTGTGAGGTCCTAGGTCACTGTCAGGGAGTGGAGCTTCCTTCCACATCGTGGGTGGCACTCTCTGAAAATGGGATGCGTTCCTCGTTACCGACTCAAGTTCCTGTTGGGCCGTTTCCATTCCATGGTGATTGCTGGTTACTACCCACGAGGTTGGCTCAAACTGAAGGTCTAGTTTGGTCTGGGGTGACTGGTTCTTCACTAGCACTAGTTCTCCGGGAGCTAGGCTGCTAGGGGCAGCTCGCCGAGCTTGGCTCTCTATCGTTCCGGACTCGCCGGTCCATCTCGATTTTGTTCCTGGTTGAATTCTGGAACTGTCCAGCTATGGTGTACAGAAAGCCCCACCTGTATGGGGGTCCCGAACATGAGTGCTGCTGGGCAGACATGGGTGGACAAATGGGGTGTCTGTCGATAAGCTCGTAAAAATCTGTAGACCTCCGGAAGCCACAGGCTTGCTGGTCTCTTGCAATGCAAATCACTTTGTTCAAGGAAGACATGAAGCATTCCGCATCCCTGTTTGTCTGGTGTTGGATGCTCAGGTACTCCAGAAAACTTCATAATTCTCGCCTTTTAAATGGGGGCCCGTTGTCGCTTCTAATTTTGTTTGGTACGCTGCGGACGGAAAACATCTTTTCCAATGCCGTGATGATGGAAGCTGCATCAATGGACTTGACTGGTTCGACTTCGGGATACCAACTGAACTCATCAATGTCTACTGAACAGACGTCTATACTGATCGCGTCCAATCTTTGCTGGCAGCGTGGGGACTCGCAATTGGTTCAGGCGCTCTTTGTCGTTGGGTTGCTTGACACACTGCACATTCGCCCACCAGTGCTACTACCTTTGCTTGCAAGTTGGGTATCCATACCCGTGACTTGAGGAAAGCTTGTATCATGATAATGTCTTGGTGGCCTTTGTGGGTCAACAGCAGTGCACGCTCTGCAAGTGCCAAGGGTAAAACAATGCAGTGTCCTTTCAATATGATGCCCTCTGCAGAAACGAAAAGGTCAGGTTGCACCCCCAGTATGTTTTGCAGTAGCTCCTGGGCCTCCACTGTGCGGTTAGGTGTTACTGCTAGCAGATTCCTCCAGTCTCCCGACAAGATGGCCTCTTTTACTTGTTGAAGGCACGGGTCTCATTCTGTTTCTGTGATTTCCTCCTGCTTCATTCGTTTCATGCAGGCACATGCGACAATGTGACAAACATGTTCGTTCATTGCTTGCGTGTCGTCACGTTCCGCCGTTGTTGCAGGTTGTGGGTGCCAGGATAGGTAATCTGCCGGTTTGTCTCCTCCGATGCGATATAGCACTTCAATGTCAAATGGCTGGAGCAGGAGCATCCAACATTCGATCCTTACTGGTGGGTGTGGGGCGGAGCCTTTAAAAATGGACATCAGTGGCTTGTGGTCGGTATAGATGGTTGCATGGTGTCTTAATAGATATACTTGAAAATGTCGGCAGCTCCAGAGGATTGTGAGGGCCTCCCGCTCAATGTGGGCATAGTTGTGTTCAGTTTTTGTCAGGGCCCAGCTGGCGAATGTGATGGGGTGCGTCTTACCCTCTTGGAGTGAGGACTGCTCCCAGTCCCAAAGGACTGAAGTCCACTAACAGCTCTGTTTTACCGGTGGCGTTGAAGGAAGCCATGGTATTATTGGTCGTGAGGAATTCCTTGATTCGCCTGAATACTTTGTCCTTTTCTGGGGCCCATGTCCAAGGGGCATCTTTCCTTATCAGCTGCTGGAGTGGGGCCACAACTGTTGCTAGGTCAGGTATGAAACGGCTGCAGTATGAGGCCATCCCCATGAAACTTCGTACCTCCATCACAGTGGTTGGTGGACAGACCTTTTTTACCTCTGTGATCTTGGCCGGGTCGGGAAATACACTTTCTCCAGCATGGGGTCTGGCATGGATTCACATGCTCATGAATATTCCCCGTCGTCAGGCTGGGAATCCTCGGTAAAGAAAAAACCAGTATCAGTTTCGTTTCTGATCTGTCTTTCGTAGTAGTAACCAATCACTGGTCTCTGCGTCATACTGACCACAGCCAATGACTGCCCTCTACCTAAGCACCGCCTCTGGCAGCCATCTTCAGATTTTTATCGCACGTTCATGTGTTGGGATCCTCGTGCTATTGCTCTCGAGCGTTAGTGCTATTTTTTCACGTTTTTTGCTCAAAAACTTTGTTTTTTCGGTCGAAAGAGCCTCAAGCTCCACCGACTCTTCATCCGATCAACGGGGACCCGTGTCGGATTCGTCTGCGCCCCTCAAGGGTGAAGATTTCGTCGAGCTATGCTTTTGGAGGACTCCAGAAGCTTCTCAGGCCCGGACATGGCCCAGGAGAAGGGAAGCTCGACGCCCGGAAAGCTGTTCAGGGTCTGCCCTGGATGCCAGCTGCAGAACGTCTTTAAGGAGGACGAACACTCCTTTTGTCTCTACTGCTTACATGAGGACAAGACGCACGTGGAGAAGGACTGTGCGTTTTGCGGCAATATGTCGGAGCGGACCATGAAGGACCGCCATCAACGTCTCGCCAACTGGCTGGAAGGGAAGAGCCCGTCAGGCGAGAAGAAGAGGAAGAAATCGGGGTGGTCTTCTAAGACCTTTGAGGACGCCCCGGCGACGGGGGTCCAACACAAGGCCAAGCACCGCGAGTCCGCTGGCACCGGGAGCGCCGAACGGTCGGGCTCTACGGGCGCCAGGCAGGGCGCACCCTCCCCGGCACCTTCAGCCACGAGCCAACGCTCTGGGTCGGGTAAGAGGAAGGGCGAGCACCCGGCAAAGCTCCTGGAGAGGCCCCGGTCGAGCTCGAAGGCCCCATCGGAGGGGGAGCGAGGCAGTGCCCCCCCCCTCAAGGATAAGGCGGTGAGCGCACCTAAGGTGGTGAAGGCCTTAATCCATCCGGCCAAGCCCTCTATCGATACTGTCGCGGCGACCCTGGCTCAGCCTGTGGAGGCTACACCAGTGGTGGCGACCTCGGGGCTCAGAGTCTCCCTGCCACCTCGGAGGGAGTCCTCTTTTGTGCCCATCGATAGGACCCCCGTGAAATCCCCGGCGGGGAAGAAAAAGGGGGGGCAGGGCGTCGTCGTAGATTCGGCTTCAACCTCGGAGGAAGAGCTGATCGAGATCTTAAGCCACGGCCTTGGCGTGGAAGAAGACCGGCCCGTCGGGATGGATCCCGACGCAGGTGACGACGACATCGTCGAGGGTGCCGACGGGGCCCCTGATCGCCCGTCGGATTCCCCTCTGCCAGCGCCGCAAGACAACTCGGCGGCCATTTTGTTGGCTATACAGTCCTTATGCTCAGAGATAAGGACGAGACTACCGTTGCCGACGGAGGAACCTCTCCCGTCGGGGGATCCTGAACCGGGACCTTCTGGTGTTCCCCCGCCCAAGAAAAGAAGGATTCATGGACCCCGCCGTCGTCGCCAAGGAGGTCAAGGCGGCAAAGCCTCGTCGAAACAGGATTGAACCGACCGTGGGGTCGGGCCCCCACCGATGCACCCCGGTGGGAGGCCGGCTGGCGAGCTTCGTCAGCGTGTGGGAGTCCATCTCCACCGACCGTTGGGTGCTGGACGCCTTAGCCCGGGGCCACGCGCTCGAGTTTCAAAGAAGGTGCCCGCGCGTCCCCCCCGTGGCCAGGAAAGAGCTTCACGTCCCTCAGCTTCTCCTGGAGGTAAGGGCGATGCTCAGGAAGGGCGCCATCGAACTCGTCCCAAAGAGGCTTCGGGGCTCCGGAGTTTACTCGAGATACTTCCTCGTGAAGAAGAAGACGGGAGGATGGCGCCCCATCCTAGACCTGCGACGTCTGAACAAATTCATCAAGGCGCAGAAGTTCCGGATGGTCACCCTCCAGCACGTCCTGGGTCAGCTGGAGGAAGGAGACTTCCTGTCGTCGTTGGATTTGGAGGATGCCTACTTCCATATTCCCATCCTAAAGGGGCACCGAAAATTCCTCAGGTTTGTGGTCCAAGGGCGTCACTACCAGTTCAAAGCCCTCCCCTTCGGACTACGGTCGGCACCCAGGGTATTCACCAAGTGCCTTGCACCGGTGGCGGCGCAGCTGCGCCGCGAGGGGATCCACGTCTACCCCTACCTGGACGACTGGCTCATCCGAGCCAAGACGAGGGAGCTCGCCGTGGAGCACACGGCAAGGACCGTCCAACTTCTCACGGACCTGGGATTCTCCGTGAACTACGCCAAGTCCCACCTGGTACCCGCGCAAAACGCACTGTTTCTGGGAGCGAAGCTCGACACAGTGTCCCTTCTGGCCTCCCCGTCGGAGGAAAGGACCAGGTCCATCCTGGGCATTCCCATGTGCAGGCTCCGGATGCGCCCGTTGCAGGAGTTCCTGGACGCGCGCTGGATCCAAACGACGGGCGGCTTCGAGGAGAGGATCACACTCGACAAGAGTTTCCGCCGAGCGGTCCGGTGGTGGGGCACCCGCGCGCATCTGACGGCGGGCATGGACTTCCAGACCCCAGACCACCAGGAGACAGTGACCACGGATGCCTCCCTGGAAGGGTGGGGAGCGCACACCGAAAACCTGCACGCGAGAGGCCTTTGGCTCCCGACGGAGAAGTCCCTCCATATCAACGTCCTGGAGCTCCGTGCAGTGTTCTGGGCCCTCAGGTCCTTCCTTCCGTCCCTCAAGGGCAAGGTGGTGAGGATCTTCACCGACAACACCACCACCATGTTTTACATCAGGAAACAGGGCGGAACCAGGTCCCCAGCACTGTCCAAGGAGGCGCAGGACCTGTGGCATTGGGCCGTCGCCCAAAGGATGTTTCTGGTGCCGTTTCATCTGGCAGGGATAAAAAACACCATCGCCGACTCACTCAGCAGGGAGCTGCGCTTGTGCCACGAGTGGGAACTACGGCAGGATCTAGTGGATCACCTCTTCCGACGGTGGGGCACACCCCAGATCGACCTGTTCGCGACGGCGACGAACTCCAAGTGCCGGAGGTTCGCTAGCAGGTTTCCCCAGGCGAGGGGCATGGGCGATGCTTTCTCGTTCCCCTGGGAGGGCCTGTTCCTCTACGCGTTCCCTCCTTTGCCACTGCTAATCCGGCTCGTCAACCAGCTCAAGAGGTCACGGTGCAGGATGATCCTTGTCGCACCTGCGTGGCCGAGGCAGATATGGTTCCCGGACCTTCTGGACTTGTCAGCGTACCCGCCAATCAAGCTGCCGGTGGACGCGGATCTACTCTCCAGGGAAGGAGGCGCCATCCTCCACCACGACCCGAAATCGCTGAACTTGCAGGCCTGGCTCCTGTAGTGCTAGAGTTTGGAGGATACGACATACCGGCCGACTGCAGAGAGGTTCTTGCAAAGGCCAGGGCGTCCTCGACTCTTAAATGCTACGGACACAAATGGAAGAGGTTCTCTGTCTGGTGCCACGCACAGAAGATTAACCCTCTACGGATTACGGCTCCTCAGGTACTGCCGTACCTGCTGACCCTGGCCAAAGCTGGTCTGGCACACGCGTCCATCAAGATTCATCTTGCTGCGATCTCCCGATACACCAGAACCACGGGGCGGACGTCCTTGTGGTCTCATCGTCTGGTGAAAGAGTTCATGAAGGGACTGTTCAGATCGTTCCCGCCGGTGAAGGCTCCGGCCCCGGCGTGGGAGCTCAACGTGGTGCTGACCAAGCTCATGGGACCTCCGTTCGAGCCTCTGCACTCGGCCCCGTTGAAGTTTCTGTCGTGGAAAACAGCGTTTCTTGTGGCCATCACCTCCGCACGACGGGTGGGAGAGATCCAGGCCCTTTCCTGTAAGGCCCCGTACTTGACTTTTCACGACACAAGGGTAGTGCTCAGGACGCACCCCTCCTTCATGCCCAAGGTACCGTCGGACTTCCATCTCAACGAACCCTTGGTGTTGCCTGTGTTCTTCCCGTCGCCTTCGTCGCCGGCTGAGAGGACTTTGCACTCGCTGGATGTGGCTAGAGCGCTGAAGTTCTACGTGGACCGCACGAAGTGTTTTCGGAAGAAGTCACAACTCTTTGTGAACTTTGGACCTGTCAATCAGGGGAAGGCTCTCTCGAAGGCTTCCATTTCCAGATGGCTCTCCGGCTGTATCATGTACTGTCATCGGTTGGCAAACCGACCGCTGCCTGGCCGTCCGAGAGCCCATTCCACCAAAGCGATCGCAGCTACCACGGCGTTCCTTTCTGGTGTGCCCCTGCTGGACATATGTAGGGCTGCTACGTGGAGGTCGACGCACACCTTCACGAAATTCTACTGCGTCGATCGGGATTCCAGGGAGGAGTTCAGGGTCGGCCAAGCAGTGCTGCGCAACCTGTTCGCCTAAGGTGAGCCTGGTGAGGAGGTAAGATGCTTAATGTTGAGTTTGATGTGATGCTTAATGTTGAGCCTTTGCCACCTCCCGTGGTTGTGCATGTGTGTACTGCTATGTATTCTTTATTCATGAGCATGTGAATCCATGCCAGACCCCATGCTGGAGAAGGAACAAGTTACTTACCTGTAACTGTTGTACTCCAGCATGGGTCTGGCATGGATTCACATGCGAACCCTCCCGCCTACCCCTCTGCGGCTCTTCACTTGGTCATACTGCCACTTCACGTGCTTCCAAATCTGAAGATGGCTGCCAGAGGCGGTGCTTAGGTAGAGGGCAGTCATTGGCTGTGGTCAGTATGACGCAGAGACCAGTGATTGGTTACTACTACGAAAGACAGATCAGAAACGAAACTGATACTGGTTTTTTCTTTACCGAGGATTCCCAGCCTGACGACGGGGAATATTCATGAGCATGTGAATCCATGCCAGACCCATGCTGGAGAACAACAGTTACAGGTAAGTAACTTGTTCCTTCTGCGTTGAAAATGTAGCCAAAGAAAGATAGTTCTGTTTTGCCAAATTCAAATTTTTTTGGCATGTAGGGTCAGGCGGGATTCCTCTAGTTGTGTTAGAACCGCAGCTAGGCGCTAGTTAGGCTCTTTTATCACAGATTTATCGGCACCTCTGCAAATCTCATTCTGAAAATCCTCCGCCGCTTACGAAATGCCGTAGTTGAACCGGCGATGTCGCTGCAGTCCCAGATGCAACGAAAAAGTGGTTATGTATCTGGATTCTTTAGCCAGCTAGTTTTGGTGATAGCCGGATCGAAGGTCCAGCTGACTGAACTACGTGGCTCCTCTTAGGTCTACGATTAACTCGTCAATAGTCGGTGTGATATGCCGTTTCCGTCCATTCGCCTAGTTGGGGAGCCTCATGTCGATGCATATCCACACCGCGTTTCTGTTGTTTTGGCTTTTTTGTAACTGTCATTGGGAAACTCAGGGGGTGGGTCCTGGCATTTTCTTGATGATGCAGAGGTCCTTCCTGATTTTTGAGCTCTTCTTCCACTGCTGCTCGCATGTGAAAGGGGACCCTGCCATGTCGGACGGCTCTTGGTTGAATGGTGGGGTCGATGTCTAGTGTGACCGTTTGATTCTTTAAGCAACTGTAACGCTCACCTGACTCCCACGGAGGCACTGGCCTGGTTCGCGCTGCTGTGACCTCTTCTAAGGTGATGCGCAGGGTTCGGAAGACGGACTGGACCGGGCCACCAAATCTGGCTTGTCTGGCTCGCAGAAGTATCCTTCTGTAGGCGAAAATAGGGGATTAACTGTCTGCGGGGTAATGCAATCAGCCTCCCACTTTCCCCTCTCACCCTCCTCGAAACCCTTCTGTGATTCCTCGTAGCGTCTCACCTTAGGGTCTGGAAGGACGAGCTCTCCATCCTGCTTCTGATGCAGGGGCGCGTGGCAGCGTTTGTATCCAGTTACTTCACTGGATTTTCGGATTGGTGAGAACCAAACTTGCTTGGCTTCCAGGTGAGTTTTTTTTTTATAAGAGGTTCCCCTTGTGTCCATGCATTAATGTACTAATGCTAGTGTCTTTTCCCCCATAGGGGCCGGGGTACGGATCCTGCAGCATGGTCTGCATCAGGTAAGTGCACCCAAGCACTTCCATAATGAGCCTGGCGCCTCTGGCGCCAGGACTGATGTCTTTTATGAGCCTGGCGCCATAGGCGCCAGGACACTGTCCAAAGGGCCCCTATATGGGGTTGCTGGGTCCTTCCTTGGGGACTGGATGTCCGCTTTCGGGGACGCAGGGCTTGAACCGGCTCCCCGGGAGCGGGCATCATGACAGCAACCAATGTCTTTGAATAGTTTTGGGTGTTTGGCTATGAGTCCATCAACGTGTGGTTTGTGTAGCTGGAGTGAAAAATTAATGATTTTCAGGTTTTCCACTGTCCTACAGCTGATTAAAGTCTGAATGCCGGCATTAATGACGTAGAATCTGGCTCTGCAGCCTTCGCCGTTGTATACAATGTCAGCTTTAATCGACCCCTTTACTGGGAGGGGCGCTTTGCTTCCATAGGCATAAAGTCGGATGGTTTTGTGCTTTAATCTTTTCTAGTCGGATGACATTGATCATCGCTCCGGTATCGATTACCACTATGGTTGGCGCGCCGTTCATGAGTACTGTGAAGGTTGGCTGGGACTTGCATGGTTTTCTCCATTTCTTCTTGTGCAGTCCTACTGCTGAGATGAGATGCACTTTCTCGCTCCGTCTCTTTCGGTGTTTGGTGTGTCTTTCTGGCGGTGAATCATCTTCCGATTGCTCACTTGTTTCACTATCGCTGTTGCTCGTGCTCACATCACTTTCTACTGCTCGGGCTTTCCCTCTACGGTTTGCCTGACGTCTATTTTTTGGTCTGTGTTGTTCACCTGAGTGGGCTCTTTGGGTGTCTCGCCATTGGCCGGACCTGAGGCAAACAGAGGCGAGGTGGTTAAGCTTTCCACATTTCCGGCATGTTACTCCTATTGCTCGCAGTGCCACGCTCCCCCACACCACTTGCCAAACCATTGTGTTTGTGTCGGCCATGTCGGCAAAACGGAAGTCTTCCGTCATGGTCGCCTTTTGGATTCCACTGCGGCAATGCTAGCGTGGGTTGGTCCGCATCGATGGGAAAACGGCTGATTGCTGCTTCCATGGTGGCTACTTGGATGTCCTTTCCCTGTGGCGCCCCATCTCTAGAATGCGCTCTAGGGGAATGTTTCTCTCTGACAGAATGTCTCTCCTCAGCTTCTCGGACGAGATGCCATGAATGACCTGTCTTACAGAGAATTCCTCGTTAGGAAACACGCAGCCGATCGCTAGTTCGCAGATTCGAGTAATAAACGTCAATGGATTCAGACGATCGTTGTCTTGCCATGCTTAGTTGGAACCATTCATAATCAGGATTCAGTTGGGATCTGAATTTCCAGTTGAGGGCAGCCCTGGTAGTGTTCCTCCTGGCCTCATTTAGGTAGTGTGTTGAAAAGCAGCAAGGACACTGTGCCTAGGTTCAGCATCAGTAGTGTGCACTTCTCCTCGTCTACACTGACTTTCTTGGACTTCAGGTGAGATTGGGCAGGTTAACACTGCATTGGTTAGCTTTCACTGGCGATCTTATCTTTTTTGAAAGGACGCCCATGGGGCTGTAAGTCAAATTAAATCTCTTCTTACAGTATGCAGTAGCAAACAGTTTGAAAGCTAATGCACTCAAATCCAAATTCGATATCTTTTCAAGATCCCACAAATTAAAGACAATGGGCCTCATTACGAGTCCGGCGGTAACCGAGCCGGAAAAACTCGCAGGTTACCGCCGGACCCGTATTACCATTCCGCCTCCGTGATTCCCGGAATCACCAGGGCATTACGACCCCAGTGACCCGGGGGCGGAATTGTGTAAGTCCCCATTCCCATGGACCCCCATAGGACTCCATGGGGATGGGGACAATGGAAACACCGGTTCCGTCTATGACAGAGCCGGTGTTTCCATGTCCGCCTGCAAGCGGGTGGTGTTAAACCCGCCAGGTCAGACCTGGCGGGAGTGCCACCTCCCGCCTGCAGTACTCTTAATCAGCCGGTCTGGAAAGAACGGTGGCAGCGGATTTACTACCACCGTTCTTTCCGGACCGGCAAGGTCATAATGAGGCCCAATGATTTGGACTATGGGAACAGAAAAATGGAACGAGTTTTGGAAATGAGGTATTTGGGGTACAATCTGCAATTCTTCATCCATCGGCATGTGGAAGGATTCCCTAATAGCAATATTTCGACCTCTTTTGTCACACATGAAATGTCTATATACCAGGGTATGCACATTCTCATTGTTGCCCCTCTTAGACTATTACCTGTTAAAAATCGAGCCTATCTTGCTGTATGGATTAGACATGTGTCTATTGGATCTGGGTGATTATTTGAACTGTTTACAGGGACGAGTTTGGAAAGAGGTGTTTGGCTTTTCTAGTTCTTTGCTAAATGCCATCGTTAGGCATGAACTGGGTGGGCGTGGTTACTTTATGTACTTGATTCCATTGGAGTCCGCTATTAAATGATGCAACATTTTTGGACCCTCCCTCTAATAAACTATATGAGAATTTGGATCTAGTGCTGATGGAATCTGCATCTAATTCTGTTCATCTGTAAAGGCAAAGAATGTGCTCTCTCCTCTGTAACATCGACTCAAGTGAGTGTTAAAAAGAAACTCTATAGTTATAATTGGATATTCACTATTGAAATCATAGTGACTTATAGCTTATATACCGAGTATGCCTCATTCCCTAGGAAGACGGAACATCTCTCCACATAGATTAAGGGATTCCCCTGTAACAAAGCGCGTGCACTTTAAATGCGTTTCTGGTTTAATCATTTTACTACTAGGGAACGGACCAAGTATTGGGCCCCATAATCGGGTATTAATACGAGTCGTCAATTCTGTAATATTGCACATTTGGAAACGCTAAGGCATTGGATAATTGAATGTCCCTATTTTAGCCCGATGAGGCTTAAAATATTTAGCACTGATGTACTTCTCGAACCTGTTGATGCCCAAAATCTGTTCTGGAGTAGACTCATGTGGGGTGAGAATGTTGCTTTAATTTTAGCCTTAACTCGATTTTTAGTTTCCATTGAAATACAATTATAGGGATTCAAACTTTATATCTGGTTGAAATGTTTTATTCAAGTTTCGTATATATTTGCCGTCTGTAAGCGTTCTGTGTTTTTATCTGAAATTTTAAGTATGTGAATGCTAGATGAATTGAAGTATTGTATTAACATTGTTTGTATGTTTTATGCATTTATCTGTAATGTTTTGAAGACATTCTTTTTTGTAAAGGTTTTACCAAACCAAATACAAATCAAAAAAATTAATAAAATAAATACGTTTTCCAGCTGTTGTAATGATATGGCCAGTTAGTACCATTATATCAGTGCTTAGCAATTGCCTATCCCATACCTACACAAAACCTCAAACTGCTGGCGTTGCCAATGCTTGTTAACGGCGATGGCGGTTCTTTTCAGGCCTACATGTTTACCTGTGCAAGTGCCTCCCGCATCAGTCGCACTGAATAGTCTGCGGTCATTTACCAATGATGAGATTTACTTTGCTAATCTTTTCTTTCCCAGATGAGGAAGATGACGTGGAGAGTCCAGTCCCAGAGATTCTCAAGAAGAGAAAAAGGGGACCGAAAAAACAAAAGGAGAATAAACCTGGGAAGCCGCGGAAGAGGAAGAAGCTGGTATGTGACGTGCCTCACGTTTTGCTTTCCAACTTCCGGTTGCGAGATGCCGGCCGTCTCGCGGAGCTTGATACTCGTGCACAAATCCCTACCAGTTTCATAGAGTTTTTCCCTTTCTCGGACAAGTGCTCTTGAACATCGAAGGTCACTTGTGCTCGTGCACGATATCCCCCTTGGGCGTGCCCGCACTTACATGTTAATTCTTTGGACCCCGCCTGATGCACACATTTCTCACTGATTTTAATCAAATCGTAAATTGAATGCAGGGGTCCACTAACGTCCTGTGGCGTCCCCTGCATGCAGTGTTATGTTAAATGTCCTTGGGGAGGAATGGAGAAGGAAAGAGTACATGTTGGAAAAATAAACTTTTACTCTTTCATTTTTGTATTCTGTCTTTTGAAAATGGAAAGGCTGCCTATAAATACGGTTTGCATGCGGCGTTTACAGCGGATTCCTATGGGAGCTGACTGGTTTTGACCAGCTGTAAAACTGAGGCAGATGCCACAGGAATCCTTAAGTGCTATGGTTGTAATGTATGAAAATCTCATGCAGGCGTAGAACAAATTGCACCCATGGGGAAGCTGAGTAAGGCGTCTCATCAGCGCTGCAGAATGAGGCCGCACGTTAAATCGAGGCGCCCGCCTCGTTTCAAATGAATCTGATTTGTGCTTACACAAGCGCACAAAGGAGCTCATTTGTAAGTCTCTCATTCTTTACGGTGGAGGTACCTATTTGCACTTTGGCGTATACATTTCCCCACCACGTAATTTACATTTGCCTTCGAAGTGCGAATGTGGAGTGTCATATTGTGGACGTCAGTCTTTTGCTGTCCATTGTGCAAAATGATGAAATGCTGCCTGCCATTTAAGCATGATCATGGCCAGTGTTTATAATGGATTGCTATGGAATCTCCCTGCTTTTTGGTGGTGTAAATCCACAGCATTTACTCCAGCATGACAGTGTATGCTATGGTGCAGAGGGAGGGGGTAGGGGGGTGGCAGAATCGTAACTTACGAACTGCGCATGTTCTCCGTTTTACAAATGAATGAAAATGAGGTGTAACATAAATTCAGTGTGTAAAAGTCTAACGCTTGACTTTCACGCTTTAAACTTGTTACTAGTCTACCAACATGAATCTAATATCTACCTTGTGGTCATTCTTGCCGCGCTATAAAATTTGTGGTGCAGAATGCTGGCTCACGCTCACTAGTTTTGTAAGTGGTCCGCACTCATCTTTGCACACTCCACGCTCAAGACCCTTGATTTCAAGTTTTCTCCGTAAGTGTATACTAATGGGAACATTTTTATGTTTTCTTGCCTACTTATATGCGTGGTTAACTTATATGTGTGGTTGCAGCAGCTATTCCTCACATACACTCCCACCCTTAACTTCTCAAAAGCTTATAACCCCATGGTATATAGAAACAAGCATTGGCAATACATAGGCATACATAGGCATGGGAAAGGCACTTGCCTAGCACAGCTGTAGTAGTGTTAATTAGTCATTGATTGTAGCAGGTGCACCTGGGCATCTAATAGCAGTCCCTGGCACATTCCTAATACTTGTAGACAAGCCAAAACTGTTGGCTTTGCCAATGCTTGTTTTTAACAGGACTTCAGTGAAGGACACGCACAGTGCCTATGAATTGAGTGGCTGAAGGCAGCCCTTTTAAGCCATTTTTATTACACCAGTAGCAGGTTTACAACTCCAATTAAGTCATTAACTAAAGAACATATAGGGAGAAATGGCATACAAGGAGGGACACAAAGCCTGTAGGTGTTGTTTGTTTATTTGCACACATACTGAGAGCCAGTGGCCATGCTAATCCCTATAGCTATTCCCACCCAGTTCCTGCCTCTCTCCGCCCAAAACACCTCTTCATGGGAACACTTTAAGCTCACTTTAATCAAGCCCTACCATCAAACTTTGCACGAAGTGCCTGCCAGTAGTCTTCTGAGAATAATTGAGTAAATGACATAATTGGAGTTGAAAACGTGCTACTGGTGTAATAAAAATGTCTTCACTAGTCCTTTATAAGCACTATATATGTCCTTCACGGAAGTCCTGTTGAAAACTAGCATTGACAAAGCCAACAGTGTTTGCTTGTGTATAAGTATTAGGCATTTGCCAGCCACTGCTATTAGATGCCCAGGTACTCGTACCATTTCGCACCTGCTACCATAAAAAGCCAGTTAATACCTCAGGATAGCACAGGAGCAATGTGTTTGTCTTGGAAGCAGGACAACCCAGAGCAACACAGCTGCAAATCCGAGTCCCATGCTTAGAGACTGGTCTCTGGTATTAAGCTTGTTATAAAAGATTAATTAATTAATACCACTAGAGCAGTGCCTGTCCGATGCCTATGTAAAAGTCGGGTATTGCCAAAGCTTGTTTATTTTGCTGAATGGGACGGGTATGCCCAGATGTTGGTCCAGACAGTTCTCCAGATACGATTTTGAGGTTGGAGTATTTTACTCCCTATTTTTAAACTTTGAGAGTAAATGTGATTTTCCAATACATTTAAATTGGCATTTCGCTTAAAACAATCAACATTAACCTCCCCTCCAAAAGCCCGCCCTCAACTCCCACCTCCCATGCCCCAGGTTCGTTATAGTCCTCTCGACCATATTGCGTAAGATCAATAAAACATTTTCTCCTCCTCTCTCTGCGCTTCTCTGTTCCAGTCCATGTCCTTGCCGCTTATGTATGGTGGTCAGCATACCAAACCCAGTAGTCGAACCTTCCTTGGACACCACGCCTTCCTGTAGTCCTTCATTAGGAATCGCAGAACTAAGTTCCAGTCTGCTGTGAATTTAGCATGCTCCCCTCTTATTTTGTAAGTGACTTTTTCCAGTGTAGCAAAATTCCACAATTTCGCCACCCATTCGTGTTCAGAAGGCGAGTCTTTAGCTTTCCATTTTTGTTCCACCAGTAGCGCTCCCGCCAATATCATAATGACGTATACCTTCCATAGGGCCTTTGTGGCCAGTCTCTCTATCTCTCCTTCCACACCCAATGTAAACAAACCCACGTTCGGATTTTTCTGTACACCAAGTATCTCCCTAATTGCTTCCTGAATCATGCCCTAAAAGACACCAACCACTGGGCAGCGCCACCATGTGTGACTCCAGGACCCCTCTGCCCTGCACCTCCTCCAGCAATGCCCTGATGCAGACTGGTACATTTTCGTCAGCCTGTTGGGGGTAAAATGCCACTGATACATCATTTTCATCCAAATCTCCTGGATCTGCAGTGAGTGGGCCAGACTGGGGGTATTCTTCCACAGGAAATACCACTGTTCTAGCTCAATCTCTTGGTCTGTCTCCTTTTCCCATTTGGCCATGAACTTTCTTGCCCCTTCATCCTCTCCCTCCTTGATCAGCCTATAAAGGTCCCCAAACAGGTGTTTATTCCCCGAGCTAGAAGTAACAAATCTCTCAAAGGAGGTCAGGGCCCACGTCGCTGCTAACTTATTTCTAGGATGCAGGGCCCAATGTCTCAGCTGGGCATATTGGAATCTTGCATCTTCCCCCACTCCAATATCACTTTTACATTTGGTGAATGTCTTTATTTCTCCTCCTTTGAATAGATTGCGCAGTTTGTAACAGCCCCCCTCCTACCATCTCTTGAAGCCCTTCCACTCCCGCCCTGGCGTGAATTGTGGATTTCTAAAAATTGGAGTTAGTGGAGAGGGAAACATGGTGATTTTAGTCTGTTTTACTACTGTGTCCCATGTGTCACCCACCATGGCTTCTATTGAGCTACAGTACATGTTCCTTGGCCTATCCTCCCGGAGTAGTCATAGCACCCCTTCTATATTGTGGCCCACCACGCCTGGTCCGTTCCCCTCCATCGCTTTTCTCTGTCCTCATTCGACCAGTCCCTGACCATTCTAATTTGGGATGCCCAGTAGTAGGCAATTGGGTCTGCACCTCCCATGCCCTCTTTATTTCTGGGTAAGAGCATCAGTTTGTGCGGAATCCTAGGTTTCTTTTGATCCCAGATGAAGGTTTGTGTGAGTTTCTTTAATGTCCTAGAGAAGGACTTCAGTATCTTTATAATAGTGCCATAAACGCATAAAGCAATTTCGGCTGAACTGCCATTTTTATGACATTCACCCTGCCGAGCCAAGATATTGAGAGTGGGGTCCATCTATTCAGCATCTTTTTTATGGATTCCAGGAGGGGAGGGTAGTTCGCCTTGAATAGTTGGTCCACGGTCTTTGTAAGGTAAATACCCAGATATTTCAGCATACTCTTGGCCCAGGCGTAAGGTGATTTAGCCTTACCCTCCATCTCCCCTTCCGATGTCATCTGTAGCCCTAGTACCTCCGACTTGTTGTTTATCTTCAGCCCTGCTACCATCCCAAAATGTGTCAGCTCCCTGTCCACCACTTCCAGTGATTTCTCGGGGTTGGTTAACGTTCGCAGCATGTCATCTGCGAAAGCCGCAACCTTATGCTCTTTCCCTCCGCATGGGACTCCTTTAATATCGAGGTTAGACCTAATCCTGCTCAAGATGGGCTCTGGATATATGGCGTAGAGGAGCGGGGATAGTGGACATCCCTGCTTTGTACCCCTTGACACTCTTACCGGGTCAGACAGCTCCCTGTTAATCAGAAGCCGCAAGGTCAGTGTCTTATAGTTGGCTAAGATTTTTGAAATAAAGGGCTCCCCTATTCCCTTCTTACGTAGTGTTCTTAACAGGAATTGCCACTCTACTCTATCGAATGCTTTTTGAGCATCGAGCGCCACCACCAGGGTTGGCGTTAGTTTTTTATTCACCTTCTTAATAATATGTGCTATCCTCCTGGTGTTGTCATGGGCCTGTCTTCCCTTAATGAATCCCGACTGGTCGCGGTCGATCATGGCAGGTAGAAGAGATTCCAATCGGGACACGAGAATCTTGGTATAGATATTGGCGTCCGTATTGATAAGAGCGATCAGCCTATGTGAGCCACATTGGGTCAGGTCCTTCCCAGGTTTCGGTAATAGCATCACTTTCGCCTCTTCCATTGACAGCGTTAATCCCCCCTCCCTCCCAAATCTGTTGAATAATGCTGCTAGCCTTGGGGCCAGTAACCCCGAGAAAGATTTATAAAATTCGGTTGAGTAGCCATCCGGGTCTGGGGCTTTATTAATGGGGAGCGAGGCAATTGCTCTGATCACCTCCTCTCCAGAGATCTCTTCCGCTAATTTCACCCTCTCACCTGTCATAATCTTGGGCAAATTGCAGCCGTCTAGATAATCCTCCAGCCCCCCCGCCCCCCCCACCCTCCCCCTCCGGTCTATCTGATTTATAAACCTTCCCGTAGAATTCTGTGAAAGCCTTCTTGATGGCTTCGCTATTGGTCCGTTTCTCCCCCTCTGCTGTCCTTATTTTTAGGATGGTTCTCTCTTTTCCCTCCATTCTAAGCATCGAGCCAGCAATTTGTCCTCTTTATTGCCCTTTGCGAATTATTTCTGTTTCATGCGGACTAGAGCCCTCTCCGCCCTGCGTGTTGTTAGCATATCCAATTGGCCTTTCACTGCCTTGTACTCTCTGTGTACCTCCCCTGATGGCCTATTTGCCAGGTGGAGAGTGAGTTCCTTTAATTTCTCCAGCATGGGGTCTGGCATGGATTCACATGCTCATGAATATTCCCCGTCGTCAGGCCGGGAATCCTCGGTATAGAAAAAAATCAGTATCAGTTTCGTTTCTGATCTGTCTTTCTTAGTAGTAACCAATCACTGGTCTCTGGGTCATACTGCCCCCAGCCAATGACTGCCCTCTCCCTAAGCCCCGCCTCTGGCAGCCATCCTCAGATTTTTACCGCACTTTCAAGTGTTGGGAGTCCTCGTGCTGTAGCTCTCGAGTTTTTGCTGCGTTTATGCGCTTTTTCAGGAGTTTTTTCTCATTTTTTGGTTAAATAGAGCCTCAAGTTCCACCGTTTCTACATCCGATCTACGGGGATCCGTTTTGGAGTTTTCTACGCCCCTCAAGGGTGAAGTTTTCGTCGAGTTGCGCTTTTGGAGGATTCCAGAAGTTCCGAGGCCTACCCCGGACATGGTCCAGGAGAAAGGAAGCTCGACGCCCGGGAAGCTGTTCAGGACCTGCCCTGGATGCCAGCTTCAGAATATTTTCAAGGAGGGCGAGCATTCGTTATGCCTCTACTGTCTCCATGAGGACAAGACGCACACGGAGAAGGACTGTGCGTTTTGTGGGAACATGTCGGAGCGGACCATGAAGGATCGCCACCTCCGTCTCGCCAACTGGCTGGAAGCGAAGAGCCCGTCAGGCTAGAAGAAGAAAAAGAAGTCCGAGCGGTCTTCTAAGTCCTGTGAGGGCACCCCGGCGACGGGGGCCCAACAAAAGGCTAAGCACCGCGAGTCCGCGGGCACCGGGAGCGCCGAACGGTCGGGCTCCTTGGCTGCCAGGCAGGGCGCATCCTCCCCGGCGCCATCAACCACGAGCCAACGCTCTGGCTCGGTTAAGAGGAAGTCCGAGAACCCGACGAAGCTTCTGGAGAGGCCCCGGTCGATCTCGAAGATTCCGGCAGAGGGGGAGCGAGGCTCGGACCCTCCCCCCAAGGTGAAGGCCCCAGGCGTCCAGAAGGTGACGATGGCCTTAATTCACCCTGCTAAGACCTCGATTGAGGATGTCGCCGCGGCCCTGGCTCAGCCTGTGGAGGCTACACCAGTGGAGGCGCCCTCAGGACCCAGAGTCTCTCTGCCACCGCGGAGGGAGTCGTCTTTCAGGCCCATTGAGAAGACCCCCACGAAGTCCTCGTTGGAAAAGGTGGGGGAGGGGCTGGTGGCCATCGTGGATACGGACACGACCTCTGAAGAAGAGCTCATCGAAGTCGTGGAAGAGGCCCAGCCCATCAGGAGGGATCCCAACGAGGGCGACGACGAGAGCGACGGTGTTGCCGACAAGGCTCCTCAAGAGCCCTCGCGCCCGTCGTTTCCGGTGCCGCAGGACACTTCGGCGGCCATTTTGTCAGCGATTCAGTCCTTATGCTCGGAGAGAAGGATAAGGTTGGCCCTTCCCCCGACAGAGGTACCTGAGCCAGACCCGACGGGGGAACCGGAGCCAGGACCTTCGGAAAGTCCACCGCATAAGAGGAGGAGGACGCATCCTACGCCACCTCTCCCACCTCTGCGGCCTGCTCTGCCTTCCCCCCGGTCTACTACCCACGGGGATGATACAGGCACGGACACGGCTACGACAGGTACAGATGACGACGGAGGCGACGACGGGACATGTCCCCCGTCACCCCCTGCTCGAGCGTCCCCGCCCGACGAGATTGTATCCTTTCATGCCATGATTTCCAGGGCATCCAAGCTTTTCCAGCTCTGCCCAGAAGAGAAGAAGAAAGAAGGGTTCCTTTACCAACGGCGCAAGGCTAAAAGGAAGACGGTCCTCGCCGTACCGCTTCTTGATGACATCTGGCATGAGGAGCTCGCCCTCCTCAAGAACCCTGCCATGGCGCCGGCAAAGAGGGACCGGTACGAGAAGAAGTACCGGGTCCCCGACGCTGTCCCCTTGTGCCTTCGGGCACAACCTACCCCGGATTCGGTCGTCTCGGCGGCGGCAAAGAAGAAAGCTGGGGGGGCATCGGCCTCGACATCAATTTCCTCGCCGGACGGCGAGGGCAGGAAGTTGGACACGATGGGACGACGGATCATCTCATCCGCAGCGACGACTATCAAGGCGGCCAACGCCCTGGCTATCGTAGCCCGCTGCGACAGGGAGTTGTGGTTCAAAATCGCCCCTCTGTTAGACTTCCTTCCGGACGCCAAAAGGGCTGAGGCCCTTGAAATCCTATGGGAGGGTGAGATTGCTCGGACCACGCCATCACGGTGGCAACGGACATCGCCGACACCGGTTTCCGTCAGTTGGGCAACGGCGTTTGCTTGAGACGACGAGGATGGCTCAAGGCCACGGATTTCCGCCAGGACGTACAAGCCAAGGTTTTGGACATGCCCTTCGACGGGAACAACCTGTTTGGGAAGGCGGTTGATGAGTCCCTTCAGGCCATCAAGACAGACGCAGAGACTGTCGGGGCACTGGGAGTGCTCCAACAACGACGGCCGTCCTTTCGGAGCTCCGGAGGCAGACAAGGTGCCTCCAAGGGATCTGGCAGTGGCTCCTCCACGTACCGCCAAGCGGCAAGATCTTCGTCCCAGAAAGCCTACAGGGGATGCGGCAAGCCAGGTGGTGCCCGTCGTCGTCGACAGGGAGGTCAAGGAGGTAAGGCGGCCTCCAGACAAGATTGAACCGACCGTGGGGTCGGGCCCCCACCGAAGCACCCCTGTGGGAGGCCGGCTGGCGAGGTTCGTCAGCGTGTGGTAGTCCATCTCCACCGACCGTTGGGTGCTGGACGCCCTGGCCCAAGGGCACGCCCTCAAGTTTCAGAAGAAGTGCCCTCGCGCTCCACCTGTGGCCAGGAAGGAAAATCACGTCCCTCAACTACTGTTGGAAGTAAGGGCGATGCTCAAGAAGGGTGCCATCGAGTTTGTCCCAAAGAGGCTTCGGGGCTCTGGAGTTTACTCAAGGTACTTCCTCGTAAAAAAGAAGACAGGAGGATGGCACCCCATCCTGGACCTACGACGACTGAACAAGTACATCAAGGCGCAGAAGTTCTGTATGGTCACCCTCCAGCACGTGCTGGGACAGCTGGAGGAGGGCGATTTCCTGTCGTCGTTGGACTTGGAGGATGCGTACTTCCACATCCCCATTCTAAAAAGACACCGAAAGGTCCTCAGGTTCGTGGTCCAAGGGCGGCACTACCAGTTCAAGGCCCTCCCGTTCGGATTGAAGTCGGCACCCAAGGTGTTCACCAAGTGCCTCGCACCGGTGGTGGCGCGGCTGCGCCTACAGGGGATCCACGTCTACCCCTACCTGGACGACTGGCTCATCCGGGCAAGGACGAGGGAGCTTGCCGTGGAGCACACTGCGAAGACCGTCCAGCTGCTCACGGACCTGGGATTCTCCATCAACTTTCCAAAATCCCACCTGGTTCCGTCGCAAGTCGCCCTGTTTCTGGGACCCAAGCTCGACACAGTGGCGCGGCCAGGACCATTCTGGGCAAGGTGCAGCATCTGCTGGCCACGGACATGGCCAGGGTAAGATCTATCAAGTCCCTCCTCGGGATGATGTCCTCCTGCATTTATCTGATGCGCCTTTGCAGGCTTTCGATGCGCCCCTTACAAGAGTTCCTCGACGCCCGATGGGTCCAGTCGACGGGCAGCTTCGAGGACAGGATCCCTCTCAACGAGACGTTCCGTCGAGCGATCTGGTGGTGGGGTACCCGCTCCCATCTGTCGGTGGGCACGGACTTTCAGATCCCAGCTCACCAGGTGACGGTGACGACAGACACCTCCCTGGAAGGTTGGGGAGCGCACTCCGGAGATCTTCACGCGAGAGGCCTTTGGCTCCCGGAGGAGAAGTCACTCCACATCAACATTTTGGAGCTCCGCGCAGTGTTCTGGGCCCTCAGGTCCTTTCTCCCGTCCCTCAAGGGCAAGTTGGTGAGGATCTTCACCGACAACACCACCACGATGTTCTACATCCGGAAGCAGGGCGGAACCAGGTCCCCTGCCCTATCCAAAGAAGCCCAGGATCTGTAGCATTGGGCCGTCGCCCAACGGATGTTTCTGGTGCCTCTTCATCTGGCAGGAATAAAAAATACGATTGCCGACTCACTAAGCAGGGAGCTGCGCTCGTGCCACGAGTGGGAACTACGCCAGGATCAAGTGGATCGACTCTTCCGACGATGGGGCGAACCCCAAATCGATCTCTTCGCGACGGCGACGAATTCCAAGTGCCAGAGGTTCGCCAGCAGGTTCCCCCAGCCGAGGAGCATGGGCGATGCTTTCTCGTTCCCCTGGGACGGCCTATTTCTTTATGCATTCCCTCCGCTGCCGTTGCTGCTCCGGCTCTTCAACCAGCTCAAGAGGTCCCGGTGCAGGATGATCCTCGTCGCACCGGCGTGGCCGAGACAGATCTGGTTCCCGGACCTTCTGGACTTGTCAACGTCCACACCAGTCAAGCTGCTGACGGACGCAGACCTTCTCTCCAGAGAAGAAGGCGCCATTCTTCACCACAACCCGGAGTCGCCGAACTTGCAGGCCTGGCTCCTACAGCACTAGAGTTTGGAGAGTACGACATCCCGGCCAACTGCAGAGAGGTTCTTGCAAAGGCCAGGGCGTTCTCAACTCTCAAGTGCTACGGACATAAATGGAAGAGGTTCTCTGTCTGGTGCTGTGCACCGAAGATTAACCCTCTGCGGATTACGGCCCCGCAAGTACTGATGTACCTACTGTCGCTGGCCAAAGCTGGACTGGCTCACGCCTCCATCAAAATACATCTGGCTGCAATCTCCCGATATACCAGGACTACGGGACGGGCGTCCTTGTGGTCTCATCGCCTGGTGAAAGAATTCATGAAGGGACTATTCCGTTCATTTCCGCCGGTGAAGGCTCCTGCCCCGGCGTGGGAGCTTAATGTGGTGCTGACCAGGCTCATGGGGGCCCCATTCGAGCCTATGCATTCAGCGCCTCTGAAGTTCCTGTCATGGAAGACAGCTTTCCTCGTGGCCATCACCTCCGCACGACGAGTGGGAGAGATCCAGGCCCTATCTTGCAAGCCTCCATACTTGACTTTTCATGACACGAGGGTGGTGCTGAGGACGCACCCCTCCTTTATGCCCAAGGTGCCGTCGGACTTCCACCTCAACAAGCCCTTGGTGTTGCCAGTTTTCTTCCCGTCGCCTTCGTAGCCGGCCGAGAGGACTTTGCACTCGCTGGATGTAGCTAGAGCGCTGAAGTTCTACGTGGACCGCACGAAGAGTTTTCGGAAGACGTCACAGCTGTTTGTGAACTTTGGGACTGTGAATCAAGGGAAGGCTCTCTCGAAGACTTCCATCTCCAGATGGCTCTCCGGCTGCATCATGCACTGTCACCGGTTGTCGAACCGACCGCTGCCCGGCCGTCCGAGAGCCCATTCGACCAGAGCGATCGCTGCTACCACGGCGTTCCTGTCTGGTGTGCCCCTGCTGGACATCTGCCGGGCTGCGACGTGGAGGTCGACGCACACCTTCACAAGATTCTACTGCGTCGATCGGGACTCCAGGGAGGAGTCCAGGGTCAGCCAAGCAGTGCTGCGCAACCTGTTCGCCTAAGGTAAGCCTGGTGAGGAGGTAAGAGATGCTTAATGTTGAGTTGTTGTAATGCTTAATGTTGAGCCTGTTGCCACCTCCCGTGGTTGTGCATGTGTGGACTGCTATGTATTCTCTTATTCATGAGCATGTGAATCCATGCCAGACCCCATGCTGGAGAAGGAACTAGTTACTTACCTGTAACTGTTGTTCTCCAGCATGGGTCTGGCATGGATTCATATGCGAACCCTCCCGCCTACCCCTTTGCGGCTCTTCACTTGGTCATACTGCCACTTTACGTGCTACCAAATCTGAGGATGGCTGCCAGAGGCGGGGCTTAGGGAGAGGGCAGTCATTGGCTGGGGGCAGTATGACTCAGAGACCAGTGATTGGTTACTACTAAGAAAGACAGATCAGAAACGAAACTGATACTGATTTTTTTCTATACCGAGGATTCCCGGACTGACGACGGGGAATATTCATGAGCATGTGAATCCATGCCAGACCCATGCTGGAGAACAGTTACAGGTAAGTAACTTGTTCCTTATCCTCTAACTCACTTTCAAAGAGTCTAAGATCCCTCTCCTGTTTGGATTTTATCGCTATTACCTTGCCCCTAATCGTGGCTTTACAGGTGTCCGAATTAATTTGTGGGTCTACCCCCTGGGTGTCGTTTGCTTGGAAGTACTGCTCTATCTCCTCTCTCAATTCTTCCCTTAGGACGCTGTCCGCGAAGAGATGCGCCGGGTATCTCCACTTCCATAGACCAGTTGGGCAAGTGGGCATCGCAATTGACACTGTAATGGGTGCGTGATCTGACAGGGCAATGGCCCCCACCTTCACCTCCCTCACCCTTCCCAGCAGAAGGCCTGACGCCCATATGTAGGCAATCCTGGAGGCTATGTGCACGTGAGAATAGTGTGTATACCCACTTGCAGCCCCCTTTTTTTTCCCTCCACATGTCCACCAGCGCTAAGTTGTCCATCTTTCCCTTCAGTTTCTTCGTGGGTCGAACCTGCGTGGAGAATATTTTAGCGCTCCTCTCAGGATCCCAGGTGAGATTAAAGTCCTTCACTAGAATTATGTTCCCTTTGGCAAACCCTTCTAGTTTATGTAGCATTATTTGAATTAAGTGGTCCTGCCCTTTGTTCGGGGCGACAGCAGAGCTCCCCCCAGGCCTGGCATACTATCGCCATAAACCTGCCATTGTCATCCCTGTTTACATTCATAATTTTAAGATTGATATTGTTCCTCAAGGCTAGTAGTGAATACCCGCTTTCTTATTCGGGCCATTAGCTTGCTGGATGTTGCTGTACCCCCGTATCCGGAGCCTGATTTTGTCCCTTTCTTGGATGTGCGTTTCCTGCAGTGCTAGTATGTCTGGGGTCTCCCTTGTCAGAAGATCTATCTTTTTTCTCTTAAGAGGAGTATTTAGCCCCCTGATATTCAGCGACATGACTTTGAGTGTTCTGACCTTAGCCATTGCTATTAGATTGCTCGACTCCCTTCTTTCCACGGTGAGGAACTGCCCCCCCCCTCTAAACTAGATTCCGAACCTGAAACACCCCCCCCCACCCCATCTGGGGTAACTCAACCAGCCTCTGGCCCCTTCCAACTCTCCTATTCGGGTGCTGAGCTTCTTCCCAACCCCAGTAATGTCTCCTGCTAGTCTTCCCTGACTCATATGAGATTCCAAGCTTGCCGCCTGCAGCCCCCCCACCCATGATACCATGGTTTTTATTCTCTTTGAGCATAGGGACATTCATCCGCTGTCTCTGCCTCCTTCGACTGAACCTCAACCTGGAGCCTCAGGCATGGGAGACCCCGTCTATTCCTCTGTCTCCTCCTTGATTCCTGAGTAGACCATTCCCAGGCTTTCCTCTTTGGGTGTTCCTTCAACGGGGCACGCTCCCCCTCGCATACTGTTTCCACCTCAATTCCCAGAGCCACTGCACCTTCTTCCACCGTGGTGATTCTCCTCTGCCTACCCTCCATCTCAAACAGAAGGCCCAACAGAAAAGTCCACTTGTACTTCTTATTACGTTTGACCAGCTCTTGAATTACCGGTCACATCTGCCTTTGTTTAATTAGCGTTGTTTGTGAAAGGTCCTGGTAAAGGTGCACCGCCGTACCGTTGTGTTGGAGGCAGTCTGCCTGTCTGGCCGCCCTTAAATGCTCTCTTTCTGCCTGTACGCATGAGTGCTGCTAGCACGTCGCGTGGCCTGGCTCCCAGCTCATTTTTCTTCGGACCCACTCTGTGTACCCTGACCACATGATCTCTTCCGGGTTCGACAGGTCTATCAGGGATGCAAAGATTTGTTGAACTGCCTGCTGCAAGTCTGCGTCTCCCACCGTTTCCAGTAGCGCTTTTATCCAGATGTTGGCCCTTCGCGTTCTATTTTCTAAGTCTTCCGTCTGGAACCCAAGGTTGTGCGTGGCTCTGGCCAACTGCTCCATCATCTCCTCCATTTTGTGATTGTCCTCAGTGACTTCTTGCAGGGCCCTCTCGTTAGTGTCCACTCTTGCCTCAATGCGTGTAACTCGCATTTTACTTCTTTTATTTCACCTGACAGGTCCTCTTTCATCTTTTTCAACTGTTTCTGCATTGGGGTCACCATTCTGTCCCCGAAGCTCTGGCCCGTGCCTGCTGGGCCTAGAGACCCAAGCTACTCCTCACTGATGAGCCCCAACAAGTGCGAAACATGTTTGGGGATGCTTGTGGTCTCGTGCAGAAGGGATGTGGCCTAGCAGTTCGGGCTGGACTGCCCCTTTTGGGGTGGGGCCAAGCCTGATTTGCATATGGTCTTTCCCTTCTGTAATGGCTTGGCAGGCGAAGAACGGTGGTCTGGAGGGTTGCCAAGAGCATTGCCAGTGGTTAAGATTAATTCTAAACCTTCCAGCCATCAGCTCTTTGTTTTTCCCGAA
The DNA here is from genome assembly GCF_040938575.1 of Ambystoma mexicanum. Lineage (NCBI taxonomy): Eukaryota > Metazoa > Chordata > Amphibia > Caudata > Ambystomatidae > Ambystoma > Ambystoma mexicanum. The sequence continues at coordinate 189,058,100 of NC_090921.1, forward strand.
GCTCTGGAAGCATTGTTCCATAATTTTTTGGGTTACCCCCTGCTCTTCTTTGGCATCCTCATGGGGGTGTGGGGGCTCTCTCCTCACAGTCCTTCTTGCCCCCTTTAGCCAGGGTCTGATGGTCTTTTCACCTGCTTTTCGACATCCCTTCCTTCTCCCTACCTTCTCTTCGGCCATGGCCAATTATTTCTTCCCCTACCTCTCCCGCAATCAGGGTGTCGCCGCACTCCTCACTGTCTCTGCCGACCAGCACTCGTCTCCCGCCACTGGTTTCCTTTCCTGGGCTCCTTTCCGCGGCTGGCTTAGCACGAGTGGAGGAGGGGGGAGGTGGGGACAGGCCCTTTTCCCCTAGGATCTCTTCTCGGTTCTGTAACTGCCTTTCCCCCTTGCTGGGATATATGGCGAGAAGCCTGGTGACTCTCGTTGCTTTCTTTCCCAGAGGGCCCCTCTAACTCTGCTCTTCAAGGTGCCACAATAGGCTGAGCCGTGCGGCTGGCCTGCTCTGTCTCCTCCTGCCTTGACTCACCACCGACCGCTGGGGGAAGTGGCCCCTGGTGTCATGGATGGGCACCTCCCTCTTGTGAGTGGCCTCCGCTATCCATATGTGCAAGGGATCTTTCATCTCCCCGAACTCCAGCTGCCTGTAGGCCTCCCCTGGTGCCAAGTCACCCGCCTGCTCCACAGCTCCGTTCGCTCCACCCTGGCAGGTGGAATGTGGCCTGGGCGTGTGGCGTGGTTGTAATTTTAAGCTGAGGTCCCAAAAATAGGCTGCACACACGTTAAACCAGAACATTGCACTCAAACTGTGTGTCATAAAGGGTATCACCCCATTTCTGTGTATCCCAAAATGCCGAATTTCTACAGCCCCATTGCACTGCATATATATATATATATATATATATATATATATATATATATATATATATATATATATATATATATATATATATATATATATATATGGTCATCTCCGCATATGCTGAGAAATGGGGACAAACAAAAACTTCTGCATTTTGGTGATGCATAGTAAAAAATGCATAGTGATCCCATAAAGTTAAGGACGTAAATAGAAATTTTTGGTTGAATGCACCACTTTGTTGATAACTTTTAAGTTACTGACCTTCATGCAATGTGTCTAACACACCAAATATATTAAAAAAAATATTCTTGAACCACACATTTGTGTGCCAACAAATGTCATGGTACTACAGCCTGGAATTTCCACTTACCTGCATGGATAAGGCGGCCAATGTGATACAATAAAGGAAATGCTGTGCAGTTTGAGTGTTACACTTATGTCCAGCAACAATCAGTAGTACTACAGTGCTAATACTAACAAGGGAGACAGTAACTGTGACCTCGCCAGTATGAACAGCAAGCACCCATGCATTCTCTCTCATGAGTGGGGTATTATTTCACCCTCAGTGGTCAGATAAGGTTCAGCATTGAGTGGCAACAGTAGTTTGTTACCCTTCTACACCAACGTCTGCTTGGTGAGTCGCTTGGTGACTCGGGTGAACTTTAATCTAATTTCTGTTGTTCATACATTTCCATTAAGTCAATTACTTTTGCAACAGTGCAGCCCTTCTCAGCTTCTAGCCCACTATGCAGGTGCATTGAATCACGAAAGGCCTAATCAGGGGTATTGCTTGCAGAGCCCATTTGGATGACTCTTATTCTGCTGACGCTTCATATTTGAGATTTCCTGTCCTGTGTCGTGTTCCTATGCCTCAATTCTTTCAGCAATAGCAATCCAGTGAACTCTAACCCTCTTTCCAGGGCAGGTTGCGGACAGTTCCCTGTTTATAATTAAAGTGCAGGTGCCAAGACCTTACAGGAGATAGGAGTTTGTGCTACCTCTGCGCACGACCCACAGGAGATCCTGACAGCAAGGCTCTCATCATCTCGCCGTTTAGAATAAGGCAACACATTCCTTTCAGCTCCTCTCTACCTCCTTTAAAAGGACTTTATGCGGCAGCTTGCGTAATCACACGCTCTTCTCAATACAATCACACCCACAGTGCCACCACACTGGTCGTTTTTCACAGGCTTTCACTCCCAGCTCACCTTCTCTACACAATGCTCTGCATCATAATTAAGGCCCTCGCCATCAAGAAGACATCGCCAGTAGCCTAACAATCTAACTGCGCCATGAGGCTACCATTCCACTGAAAGCTATGCCTAAGTCATGCTGGAAATTGCTAGGTGTAAGAAATGCAAGACACGCAAAGCCCGTCTTAACTGTCTGACAAAGGATTTAGCCTGCAGTCCCCAGTTCCGTCAGACAGTGGGACTGCAAAGTGAAAAAAGGGTAGAAAGGTTGCAGAGGACAGAAAAAGAGAGGAGCAAGGGAGGGGAGAGATGGTAACAAGAACGGAGTGCAGATAAGAGATAGGGATGGTTTGCAGCACGGGGTGACCAGTGTGTGCAGGGACGAGAGGGGTGCAGGAAAGACTAGAACACAGGACAAGCCAGGATTGGTCGGTGGGCACCCAGTCTTTTTGGGACGAGATATGCTCAGGCCATGAACGCCTTTTGACCTGCGAAGTGGTAACATTTTTACGTGAACTGAGCCGTCTGAAGTGAGACGCCAAATTGAAGGATTTAGTACTCTGAACTGATTTTCTTTTTCTTAATTTTCTTCTGTTTTCTTTTCTTCTTTTCTCTTGTTTTATACAATGATGATATATGTTATTTAATATGTACTGCTATTTTAATTCTGGGAAAAGTCGAGTTCTTTGACTAAAACACAATAAATAAATAAAAAAAGCAAAGTCCCAAGGTGTCCCCTGTACCCCCCAGATTTTATGGGTCTCCTACACCCCTGGGTGCTCTGGCCAGCGTAACTAGTGGGGGCAGTAGGGAAATGGGAAAGTAGGGACTTTCTGGTGGGAGTGAAGCAATTAAAGGATAGGAGCAGTCGCCGCCACATGGATGTGGCTGGCTCGGGGCTAGCAGGCAGGGCACACTAGCTTAGATACATACAGTAGGTGATTTGAACTATGTCAACGCCACTACATGATAGTTGGCATGGGGCGTCAAGTAATGCGGATGAGGATAACGCCTGTGGGGGACAAAGAGACTGAACTGTTAAGGCACCTTTTTGGACGAGGCGTCACAAGGACACTGGAAGATGAGAGGGTCCAGGGTCGAGCTGGTTCCTGGCCCGAGGAAAAGGCAGGTGGGGGAACTCTTTGGCCCGTCGAAGAGTCATGGCGCGGTCTAAGCTACTGGCGGTAGGGGCTGGCAGGTACAAGGTAACAGGGCCCAGGGGAATCCAGTTAGTCGGGTTAAGGGGTCAGAGGTACGGGAAAGCGGCGCAGCAACTTGGGGAGTTGTTAGAGGACTAGTGGTCCGTTACCTTGGGGGAACAAAGGGGGAGGAGAGTGGAGGAGAGCAGGAAAACCAAGGGAGACACAAGGAGACAGAATGAAAGGAACTCAAGGGATGGGGGTGAGGGCCACAGACCCGGGAACGCAATGAAATATAGGAGAGGACAACTGGCCCGGAAACAAGGGGGAGGAAGCTACAACAGCGGGGGGGGGGTCAGCAACTACCCCCCAGGGGAACAAGGAGTATTAAACAGGAGTAAGGGTAGGGGGCAAGTGCAACGGGGAATGAGGAAGAACAGGAACTATTGGGGGCATGTAAGAGGGCAAGTCACACAAGCAACGGGTGAGGAGGCGAGAGAGAGTTTCAGGACCCCGGGGGCAAGGAATAAGATAGGGACCGGGAAACTGGGGGTCGCTGCAACAAGGGATTTGGAACAAAAAGTTAGAGCACTGAACACCTGGCCAACATGGAGCATGGGGGGGGGCAGGCGACAGGGGTAAAAAGCTGTTTTACGATCCTGCACCTGACAAAAGGAGTAAAGTGTAAGCGGCTGCAAAATAAAGCTGATTGACCAATTGGGGAGTGTTTGGTTTGGTAGTTGGTAAAGTGTAAGGGCGTCAGCTGCACATGTGACCGAGGCTGCCTGCCATCAGTGAGGAAGTGTAAGGGCTTTCACCTCAGAGCAGTATCCTGATGCTGCATTGCCAAATAAACAACAAAACACATGCTTAATAAAGCAACTGCGGCCTATCCACCCTTAATCTGTGTCAGTGTATTATTTTAGGGGGGTATGGGTGGAGTGCATGGCAATGGTGGATATGTGACGGGAGGCATACGGTAGGAAAACCAAGGGGAAATCTGGCAAGGCAATGCAGGGCCTGGGGGACTCGTGTGGGGTGTTGTGTCTGTTTGCCGGTAGCTTCTTGGTACTGTGAGGGGCAGATTCAGAAGAGTGAGGTCATGTCGGGAGCTGGCATGGATTTGGAACAGAACACAGACAGCTTCTGGTCATAGTGCTCTAAGGTACTTGTCCCACAGCGGGGTGGCAGAGTGGCAGGATTGACAGTCTGTTGTGGCCAAGCAAGGAGGGCAGCCAACAATGAATTTGGAGCTGCCACCACAGTAGTAGAACTGCAGTCACAAGTGGGTGAGCAACGGCAGAGGAGCTGGATCTTGAGACTAGGGATTTGACGTCCCAGTGGTTCTGTCACCTGTGTTAAGAATTGGGCCTCGTTTGAGATGACTTGAACATGGCATGGAGATTTATTTTTTTATTTCTCTTTGTTCTGAAGATCCATGGATGGCGTGTGCTCTGGTGGTACTCAAGAGGCCAGCTGCCTTTGAACTAACTAAAGTGGATGTTGTGGCTTGTAGCTTATTTTTTAACCTGTTAGCAAGCTATTTCTAACGGGCCTGGTTCTGGAGAGCTATTGGTTTAGTTGTGATGTGAGGCCTAAGCAATGTAGCAGTCGGGAGGTGCACAATGCACAGTGGGAGTGCGCAAGCTTGTGACTAATGTGCCTGGTGAATGACATGGCCTCTGTTAGGTTAGTCATTTTTAAACAACTGGGATTATTTTGACTAGGTGATCTGAGCAAATGTGCAATTTAGGTGACCTGTGCAACATGTGCATTTTATGTCTAATGTGCAATTTTCCCCTCAACAGGAACCAACAGCACTTGTGGACTTAAGTCTAGGGCACCGACTTGTTAAGGACAGTGTTTTTCATTTACAACGTCGGAGGATGGAATAAAATCAGTTTGCTCGGCAGGGCTGCAAGATTCTATTCTATCGGAACTAAGGGAACATACAAAGTGCTTAAGGGCTATCATAACTCAATTATTCAATCTCAATAGTGCAAGGGGAGAGAGGTTACATGAATGCTCTGAAATTCCTGCTCCTGACGGTGTAGATATGCATATGCCCTTATGTCCGGAAGTCGAAATGGTAAGAAAATTAAGGGAAGGCTCCACAGAGGAAACAAAAACAATACGAAAACAAAAATAATATCTTGATTTTGCCACCAGAAACTGGAGGACGACTCAAAGATAGTACTGGGCCATCAAAAAATACCGCTGCTCCAATGAATCGTTTAAACCAGACTAAAAAGGGGCGGAAAAGGAATAAAGCTAGAGACCTCGCAAGAACGAAAAAATCAGACCTCGGTAAAGGTTTCAACAAACCCGCTAGAAATTGGTGGCGTAATGTGGTAATGGAGTAGATTGCGGACTCTCTTGTCAATATTAATTCTGAGGCCCTCATTAGGACCCTGGCGGTAAGGGGTTTACGCCAGCGTTAGCTGCGCCGACCCCTTACCGCCAACTACGAGTTCCCAAAGCGCCATGGTCACTTTTACGCCCGCTTTTTGCGGGCGTAAAAATCCATGGCGCTATGGGACCTTGGTGTTAATTACGCCACCGTAATGTACGGTGGCGTAATTAACGCCTTCCCCACTCCCATTGAGCCCTATGGGGCCGAAATGGGAATGGGGAAGGGTAAATGGGTCAATGGGGACTTACCGCCCCGCCAACCTCGGAATGGGGCGGTAAGTCCGCCATCCGCCATGGCGTAAACGGACTTTACGCCATGGCGGAAAAGTCCGTCGATGGCGGAAAAAATCCGCCAGGGTCGTAATGAGGGCCTGAGTGTTCATCAGCTAGTGAGGTGGAGGATTGTATCGAAATCTCAACAAGTGAAAGGGGGGGTCTTGCGCACAGTGACGGTGCTTCCGTCCGCCCCATTCCCATTGAGTCCTATGGTACTCAAATGGGAATGGGGATTTACCAATGCCGCTGCCTGACTTACGGGACCGCCGGGGCTGAAATGCCCTGGTTATTCCGGCAAGTCAGGTGGCGGTAAATCATCACAAGTCCGGCGGGAGCCTGCCGGTTTTACTGGCACGGCTGCCGGCGGACACGTAATGAGGCCCAATGAGTCCATATGATTTTAATAGTTGGTGGGATGCCCTAGATTGAGGTCTGGGTGCAGTGCCTGGTCTGTCTAATCTTTGGTTAAAATCCGATTCATGTCACCTCCCCAAAGGAGGGGGACCCCAATGTAAGTAGATGTCATCCCTACTATATAATTAAAGTATTCCAGAGAATCAATGTCCGGGCCATATGTGCTCACAAGTAAAAGTTCAATCCCTTCAAGGATACAGTGCACAATTACATATCGCCCACCCAGGTCGATATGTGTCTTTTTCTCAGTGAATTCAATGATTTATGTACAAGGGTCATAACCCCCGTGATTGGGTTAAGTAAAAGTATCTATTCCTACCCCAGGGAGATGCAGGGAGATGCTATAACTGCGACAGACACCCCTCTTAGCATGCGTTTCCTGTAAAAAAGAACTTTTTGTGTCTATTCACGTAGGCCATTAATTTCCTTGATTCAGTAAAATTCCACAACACCCTAATATTCCAGATTATCACAATGATCCGCATTTCGTCGTCAAGCTAACGTACCTGTACATTGCGTCTCTCCCCTACCTGCCCACAGTGTTGCTGTATTTCACGCTGACAATTTGCGTGCCCGCTTGCCAAGAACGTTTCATGATTTTCTACCATCCCCCTGATGAGTGCCTGGATTGCCTCCAGACACAGACAGTGGTCCTCCTTTACAGGAAACCCCCAGACCCACCAGCCCTCACTGCCACCCCCCCCAACCTGCAGTTTCATAAGTTCCTGTCTCCCCCCCCCCCCCGATTCCTTCACCCCAATTAGTTCCCAGCCTGCCCACACAGAACCTGTGAACAAACCTATGAACACCAACGGTGTCCGGTCAAAGTTTCGAATCGAAAGGGTCGAATGCCCTTTTGATTGAAACCAAAAGGATCGAAAATAAAAGGGTCGGATTTATTTTTTCTTTTTATTGATTTTTTTGTTTGGTATATGAAGTTTTTTTAAACGAGAAAACGGGGGGTTAAGGGGAGCCCCACCATTAAAAAAAAAAATTGACCCTTTTTTTCAGTCCTTTTGGTGTCGAAAAAAAGGCATTCAAGCCTTTTCTTTTCGAACCTTTAACTTAGAACCAACACCAACAAATACCAATCTATTGCAATGGGGCTAACTGTCGCTGCATCGTCACATATTTCTGGTTACCACTGAAACATGTATAATACGGTGGCGATAAACTTTCAGATAAGTGCTATGTACTCATGCAATTTATAGAGCCAATAGCAGGAATGTATAGTGAGGTCAGTCAACCCGGCAACTGGTTCTCAGGCGGGACATCACTTGGGCTGCCAACCAGGTTCTTGGATTCGATGAATTTTACTGTCTCCTCCAGGACTGTAAAGAAGTATAGTTTCCCCGGAAATTGAAAACGGAGGCGCGCCGGAAACAATATTGCATATTGGATGTTTCGTTCCCGCAGCATATTCTTTACCCCAGTGAATAGTTGTCATTCTTGTTGGACCACCACAGAGAAGTCTGGAAAAATCTGGATAGTTTGAGAGCCTAATCGCAATTCTCTCTTGTCTCTAGCCAGTCAAAGCAGTTGGGTCCCTGTCACGGTAGCTCAAAATGTTTGCAATAATGGGTTGGGGGAAATCACCAGGTTTCGATCTTGGGGTTGGCGCTAGGTGAGCTCGCTCCACTGCAAACAATGGTGATAATTGCGGGTTTTCTAGGAGCTCCTTAAGTAAGGGCTCAACTGCCTGCTCCATGCCCCCAGATAGAGCATCTTTCGGGAACCCCAACTATGCAGATATTGTTTCTTCTTGACCGAGATTCCAGGCCATCACATTTACTTTTGACGCACTTCATATCTTTCGTAAGGGTGGCCACTGCCGTTTGAAGGACATGCACGTTATTCTCCGCCGCCCCATACCTGTTATGACCACTGTGAGGGGGCACAAGTTGTGCCACAAGCAGGCTCCCACCAGAACCCTGAGGGCCTTAAAACCTCTGCAAAAGAGCTCCTGGAGCCAGTACTGCGCCTTTGGCACCAGGCTCATATGTAGGAAGGAAGGGCTGTTCAAACTAGGTCCCATTTATGTACATGGGCCTTTAAATCCAACATGGAAGCACCCAAACAGTCTAGTTCTAAGAACCAAGCCATGCGGTCTAGTGTTTTGGGTGTGGCAGGCCTGGAACTACTTTCCCTGGTACTACTTTACCTGGGCTATATAAACCACACCCTGACTGCAGAAAACGCTTCAAGTTATTCTTCAACCCGCAGCATGACGCTCACCGTGTCCAGCTCCTGGTCTTCAGCATCTTCCTGTAATCCTGCAAGAACAAGATTATTCTGTCTTACCTGAGAAAACACCATCCAGCACTCAGCATCTCAACTGGGCTGCAATCTGTGGAAACCGAGAGAAGAAGAAACATCACTCACCTGTGAGTACTAGCTTAAGGACTTCCGGCGAACCACTACCACACCTGCTGTTTGAACATTGTGACCTGCAATAACGAGAAAGGGAAAAACAATATTAGAACGCGTGCTTCCAAAACATCGAATTCCATCAGTCTTACCTGAATTCCATCGCGCTATGCCACGCTTCCATCCAGAGCACCACAGCAACATCTGCAAAGGAAAAGAGACATATTCAGGTTCGCTTTCAATATTAAACAACCGCACAGCACTGTACTTACCTTAACGGGATTCCGGGGGCCTGTTTTTCATCGCGCTGTCATCCACTCGCAGCACCACAACAGCCTGTGAGAAGAAGAAGAAGAAAACACAGGTAAGCTTTAAAAGACAATAAAAGCGCTGCGCTTTGCGCTTTCTCTTACCTAGAAAACGTGCCTCTCCATCCGGCACGCCAGCATCAAGACCTCGTACCTGAAAAGAAGGAGATAAAGACATTAACGAATTCCCACCATAAACAGAACAAAGACTTACAATTAACAAACCTACCTGCCTAGCAGCAGATTCGGGGTCACAGCAGGGCCTTTAAATCCAACATGGAAGCACCCACACAGTCTAGTTCTAAGAACCAAGACATGCGGTCTAGTGTTTTGGGTGTGGCAGGCCTGGAACTACTTTCCCTGGTACTACTTTACATGGGCTATATAAACCACACCCTGACTGCAGAACACACTTCGAGTTATTCTGCAACCCGCAGCGTGACGCTCACCGTGTCCAGCTCCTGGTCTTCAGCATCTTCCTGTAATCCTTTAAGAACAAGAACAAGATTATTCTGTTTTACCTGAGAAAACACCATCCAGCACTCAGCATCCCAACTGGGCTGCAATCTGTGGAAACCAAGAGAAGAAGAAACATCACTCACCTGTGAGTACTAGCTTAAGGACTTCCGGTGAACTGCAAGCATAGCTGCTGTTCGAACATTGCGACTGTTAGGCAGAAACCTGTGCAGTTCCCTTAGGGATCACTGCAAAACATTTAGGACTACAGGTGGTTGGTAGTAAACCCAATTGGTAGCAGTCTGTACCACTCAGATTTACCTGGTAGCTGTGGCTGAGCAGTCAGACTTCTCTCAAGATGAGTTAGGCACTATATAGAGTATACACAATAGGTACAGAGACACAGTAGCACAAGCAAACACTGACCAGAGCTTTGGTGTAAAAGTATATAATTATTTATTTAAAGACACACTTGTAAATTAAACTAGCACAAAGAGAGGTAAGTCAATTCAACACACAGTCACTATTATATATATACAACCCTGATTACTTATTAGACAAGTCTTAATGAGAAACACCACTTATTTTCAGACAGAGGTGAGCGCTTAACATAAGATGGCACTCTAATAAGTTATTAAAAAGGGAGGGAAAAGGCAGAGTTATGAAAGCACACATATTTCAATACCTTTCAAAGAACCACAGGGAGGCAGGTCAGGCAAAGTCTACTGGAGAGCAAGGAAGTTCAAATGCCAGGCCCACTCTTAGAGAGAGCAAGCGAAATGTGTCCAGGATCACACAGTGGGGTTATGCCCAAAGAGTCTTGGTAGATAGTTCACAAAGGATTGAGATGAAGTCAGGAAAAGTTAGTTAACAGGTCCCAGGCTAACCCAGGTTAGAAAGTCGAGGATTTACTGTCACCCCGAACGATCTGTCGCAAGGGAAGCCAGGCGGGACACAGTACCTGAAAATGGGAAGAACGCTCCAGCGGGGGCAGTTGTTCCTGGCAGCGGGTGCAAGTCGGTGTTTCGTCCGGAGGAAGAGGAGGCCTTGAAGTGGAGGAAAGCTGAAGGTTGTTGCGCTGCCAGGGAAGAAACCAGCCGCAGAGTTTCCCGGTTACAAGGTACCACCCTTTCCTTCACGGTAGTGGTAAACCGTGGTGTTCCGGTTGCCGGTGTGCTTGGCACGGGCAAGGCGGCCACGGGATTGTCCAGGAAGGCGAAAAAGACGGGCAAACTGGTTATCCCCACCAGTCAAAGGAAGAAGACTTTCCGGGCTGGAGATCTCCTCTGTCGTCGGGAAAAGTGGTGAGACGGTTCAGCAGGGCTCCACCAGTGGTGTCGTCGTTGCAGGTCGGCTCAGCTTCTCCCTCCTCGGATTCTTTAGGTCCTGTGGCGACTTCTGAAGTTCCAGTCCCCAAAGCCCTGTTTCTATGCAGAAAACCCCCATTCATTCAGCCTAGCTGTCACTCAAACATGCTAAGTGGTGATCCGGGCGACTCACCACTTGGGCCAATCACACAAGAGTGTGACTTGAGTTGCCGAGGCAACTCAGTCCAGGGTGCCTAAACCCCCTCCCACACCCTCTGTGGTACCCAGACAGAGTGGCACCACTTTTAGAGGCTTCTGTTTAGAAGCCCGCCAAAAAGTGGAACAAAGGGCTCGACTTGGGTTGGAGTCATAGAAGCGAACACAAACGCCATTTTGGAACCAAGTTTCGGCAAAAAATACCAACCAGTGAATTTATATTAATTTAATAAACCGGCGGTATGTTCGAGGCTATTTTAAAAAGTGGTAGCCACGAACAATGGGAAAATCCCATAGGAATATATTCGCAGTCGAATATAAAAAGTAGTATCCACTGCCACCAGCCAAAACTCGGTTGGGGGGGACTGGACAGTGCCCCCTCGAACAACAGACCCCGGGGCAATCGAATTGCCCCGACCAGTACATCTACAATATGATGGTTTGTACTGGTTCTGTTCACAATTTGAGACTAGTAAAGCCAATGGTGACTTTACATGCCCTGGGAGACAGTAGTCAGTCCCAGGGTATGGAGTTTATGTTTGGGGGTCGCTACAACAGCCCTGGGTTACTGCACGGAGGGTGCCGTGTAACCCACATACCAAAAACACATGAAGCCCTATGGGGTAAAGGACCCCATAGCCCATAAAACACATATAAAGTCAAAGGAACACCTCATCATGTCTAAGAGTGGGAGGAAAAGAGTCTCACTCTTAGCAGGAGAAAAAAATAAACCCCAAAAATCCAGCAAAGCTGCTGGGGGGACTCACTAGTTTTGGGAATTAGCCTTTACAGAGAATTCTCCCTAACACCGACCTGCAATAACGAGAAAGGGAAAAACAATATTAGAATTCGTGCTTCCAAAACATCGAATTCCATTAGTTTTACCTGAATTCTATCACGCTACGCCACGCTTCCATCCAGAGCACTACAGCAACATCTGCAAAGGAAAAGAGACATATTCAGGTTTGCTTTCAATATTAAACAAACGCACAGCGCTGTACTTACCTTAACGTATTCCGGGGGCCTCCGGCCTGTGAGGAGAAGAAGAAGAAAACAAAATAAAGTCTCTGCGCTTCGCGCTTCCTCTTACATAGAAAACCAAACGTGCTTCTCCATCCGGCACGCCAGCATCAAGACCTTCGCACCTGAAATGAAGGAGATAAAGACATTAACGAATTCCCATCATAAACAGAACAAAGACTTACAATTAACAAACCTACCTGCCTACCAGCAGATTCGGGGTCACAGCAGGCCTGGGCCCAAGGAAGGCGAACTGCACCAGTGAAGCAACTCGGGCAGCTCGCCAACAAACGTCAAGCGCCCCTGCACAAGAAACGCAGAACGTATAGCTCACCCTACAAATAACTAAGGTGAGAAAAGAACCCAATCTGAAGGGAATCGGTCAGAGGGAGGTGGGAGATTCATCCATTAGAAACAGTTATCACAAATCCTCCCTTCTGTAATTGTAGCTTCATTATTCAGCCCTGGGCAACTACGCATCCAGGGTTCCAGATCTCAGAGCCTTCCAGATGCCCCCGGGGATATCAGGTGAGCGTAACAGAACTCGAAGCCTTTAAACCTTATCCACCTGGGCGTCATGGAGACATCTGAAACTGATCAGTTAGCCCAGCTTGTGGGACAATTACGCGGCGAGGTACACGCAGACCGGCAGGAAACCAATGCCTTAAGACGAGAGTTAATAGTCACAAAAGACTGTACTGATGAACTAAGCAAAGAGCTACTACAAACACAGGCGGGGCAGGCTCCATTGCTCGGATTCGCCCCATCCGTCGCTACACCATCATCAGTCAAACCAGTACAGATAACGTTGCCGGTAGCAGTACCCCTGGCACCACCAGAACGGTTTAATGAAGACCCCAGAAGGTACGCAACATTGATGAACCAGTGCCGCCTCCATTTTCTTTGTAGGCCTGGGGCTTTCCCAAATGACCAGGCGAGGGTGGCCTTCATGTTATCATATTTGATTGGAAGTGCCGCAGACTGGTTGGTACCTTTAGTGAGCCGGGATGACCCATTACTGCAGAACTTCAGGGGTTTTCAACAGGAGATGGAAAAGATATTTGCTCGACACTTGCGTGGACAAGCTCTTGATAACGAACTCATGTCCCTTCGCCAAGGGAATCAAGATTTGCTGACTTATATTGCCACCTTTAATAGACTGGTTGTAGAAGCGGGGTGGCCAGAAAATAAAAGAACCACGTTGTTTCATCAGGGCCTACGAGAAGACCTGAAGGATGTCCATGCTCAAGTGGTAGATCCACCTAAAGACTGTGCAGAGTTTATCAACCTGGTAGCTCAGTTGGACCACAGATAACAGGATTGAAAAACATACCGAAGTAGACTCGAAAATCGTGTTATGTACGTACGTTCAAAAGATAATGTTCAACGTCCATCTTAAAATACCACAGAACCCATGCAGATTGGAGGAGTACGACCCCCTTTAACCAAGGGTGAAAGAGACAAGAGGAGAGAGCTACAGTTATGCTTATACTGCGGTAAATCGGGTCACTACCTCAGAGAATGCCCAGTAAAACCTCCAAGGAAGGTGGTAGGCGCTACAGAGAAAGAAGATGATGGAAAGAAATCCGAAAACTACCAGGCCCGGCAAGCGTAGAGGTCTGCTTGTCGAGCAAACAGGATGAGTCACAGACCTCACATTTCGCCCTACCAGTAACCTTGATCAATCACCAACGACCGTCACGGATGCATGCCATAGAGGCATATATAGACAGCGGAGCAGTTGGTAATTACATAGATCGAGATCTGGCAACAGAAATGGGACTTCCCTTATGCACAAAACTAACAACTGAAAAGGTAACTACTGTTGACGGTATAGAAATGCTTCGGGACCAGTAACCCAATGCACAACAGAATTAACCCTTCTGTGTCAGGCTGGACCTCAAGAAGCAATCACGTTTGACCTCATCGAAGCTGCTCAGTTCTGGTTGATCTTAGGGATGCCATGGTTAGTAACTCATAATCCCCACATAGATTGGCGTGCAAAGAGACTGACCTTTTCTGACGAATGCGCCCATGCTTGCTACCCGAAATCTATACCACAGCCAAACCTGAATCTGTTCAAGGAATAGCATTGGGGATCGCAGAACCAATGGACACCTTACCAAAAGAATATCACGATTATCAAGATGTTTTTCAGAAGGAACAGGCCAACACATTACCGCCACATAGGCCCTATGACTGTCAGATCGACCTGATACCTGGCACACAGGTTCCTTGTGGTCGAATTTATGTACTTACGGAAGCCGAAAATCTCTACTTGAAGTCCTATCTGGATCGATACCTGGCTAATGGGTTTATCCGCCCGTCAAAGTCACCAGCAGCCTTTCCCTTATTCTTCGTACCCAAGAAGGAAGGAGATTTGAGGACTTGCATCGATTACCGCGCACTTAATCAAATCACGGTAAAAAACCGCTACCCTTTGCCCCTTATCCCGGAACTGTTGGACCAAGTCAAGGATGCCCGAATCTACACCAAACTAAACCTCAGAGGAGCATACCACCTTGTACGTGTTAAGAAAGGGGATGAATGGAAAACCGCGTTTCACACCAAGCATGGCCTGTACGAATATCAGGTAATGCTTTTCGGGCTGTGCAACGCTCCCGCAGCATTCCAATACTTCATGAATGATGTGTTGCGGGAATTAATCGATGTCTGTGCCCTGGTCTATATTGACGACATCCTGGTGTATTCCCCCTCTGAAAGAGATCATGTGGAACATGTTCGCTCAGTCCTTGCAAAACTTCACCAGCACAAACTGTACGCTAAACTCGAGAAATGCTCCTTCTATGTCACCGAAGTTGAGTTCCTTGGTTTTGTTCTCTCGCCAAAGGGAGTCAATATGGATTTACACAAAGTAGATGCCATCCTTAATTGGCCGTCATCTTCTTCTTAAAGGAACCCAAAGCATGCTCGGCTTTGCAAATTTTTATCGCTGATTTATTCCAGATTTCTCACGGATACTCCACCCAATCACATCGTTACTGAGAAAAAACAACAAAAAATTCCAATGGACTGAATAGGCGGAACAGGCCTTTCAAGAACTTAAGAAAAGATTCACCTCCACGCCAATTTTACAACATCCTCACCCTGATCTACCCTATGTAGTGGAAACGGATGCTTCCAGCGTAGCTATGGGAGCAGTTCTCTCTCAAAGAGATCCAGAGACAGGCCAATTACACCCTGTGGCCTTTTGGTCACGTACATTCCCACCACCAGAAATTAACTATGCAATTACAGACAAAGAATTGTTGGCAATAAAATCAGCCTTCAAAGCCTGGCGGCAGTATCTATTAGGTGCCAGACATACCATCACAGTAAGCACAGATCACCGAAACCTTCAATACCTAAAGTCAGCAAAAGCCCAATCGTCACGACAGTTGTGCTGGGCTCTATTCTTCGCAGAATACGATTACGTAATAACATACCGACCGGGAGTTTGGAATGGGCCGGCCAATGCCTTGTCTCAAATGGGTGCTGAAGAGAAAACGAACAGTACCCTGGACCCTGTTGCCATTATCCCAAGTGATAAACTACTGGGACTCACACCACATTGACTCTGAGTGAACTTCAAGATAAGATTCGAACCTTAATGAACCCCAAGATCTAGCAGAAATGGAATTCCCAAAATGAACATTACACGGTTCTGGATGGATTACCCTACTTCAGGGAACGACTATATCTACCAAGTAAAGATCTGCAAGAATTGGTCATGTCTGGTTATCACGATTCCCTGATCGAAGGCCATCCTGGAATTGATAAGACTCTAGCCAAGGTTAAACAGAATTATTGGTGGCCAACCTGGCATAAGGACATTGCTCGATTTTTTCTATCTTGTGGGATATATGCACAGAATAAATCACAAAAACAGAAACCAGCTGGCCTCCTAAAACTATTGGATATTCCACCAGCACCCTGGCCTACGCTTTGTCTTGATTTTATTACAGACTTGCCTCCCTGTCAAGGTTTTAATACCGTTCTGGTGGTTGTATACCTGTTCTCTAAAATGGCACATTTCATTCCATTCAAAGGACTTCCTAACGCTACCGGTATGGCAAAAGCATTTCTTGAACAGATTATAAAACTGCATGGTTCCCTCAGTCCTTATCTCAGATCGTGGAAGCCAATTTGTATCCAACTTCTGGAGGAAATGTTGTTCCATGGCACAAATCGATGTTTGATTATCCACTAGCCATCACCCCTAAACAGTTGGACAAACAGAAAGAACAAACCAGACATTAGAACAGTATCTACATTGCATGCTGCATCAAGTGGAAGAGAATTGGAAAGACTTGTTATGGATAGCGGAATACGCATACAATACCTCCATGCACACCAGCACGGGACAAAGCCCGTTCTTCACAATATACGGAAGACATCCACGTACCTCTGAACTAGACTCCCTCACGACCTTGGAAATGCCAACGGTAAAGACTACACACAAGCATAACCCAAGCCTTCAAAAGGGCAAATGAACATTTACTGCAAGCCAAAGACAGACAAAAAGAATTCTCGGACCGGCATCGAAAGAAAGCTCCCGATTACCAAGTTGGAGACGAAGTCTGGTTGGCATCAAAACATGTGCCCATAAAAGGTACCCGGACCTTTCGTCCAAGATATCTAGGACCCTATACCATCGAATCGGTGATAAATCCAGTGGCCGTCAAGTTAGCCTTACCGCCAAGCATGCAAATTCAGCCGGTGTTCCATGTGTCCCTTGTAAAACCTGTACAACCAGGAACCTGAGTCTTAACACCACCAAAACCTGCGCTAGTTGATGGAGAGCCTGAATTTGAAGTTAAAAACATCCTGGATTTGAAACGTACCAGATCTAAGCTATACTATTTAGTGGACTGGAAAGGGTACGGGCCTCAAGACAGAACTTGGGAACCAAGTGAACATATTCACGCACCACGTCTGATTAAGATGGTTTACCTGGATAACCCACCAAACCCGGACCGGACAGGAAGGATACCATGAGAGGGGGCTTGGGAGTGCTGTCATGACCACTGTGACATGCACGTTATTCTCCGCCGCCCCATACCTGTTATGACCACTGTGAGGGGGCACAAGTTGTGCCACAAGCAGGCTCCCACCAGAACCCTGAGGGCCTTAAAACCACTGCAAAAGGGCTCCTGGAGCCAGTCCTGGTGCCTTTGGCACCAGGCTCATATGTAGGAAGGAAGGGCTGTTCAAACTAGGTCCCATTTATGTACATGGGCCTTTAAATCCAACATGGAAGCACCCACACAGTCTAGTTCTAAGAACCAAGCCATGCGGTCTAGTGTTTTGGGTGTGGCAGGCCTGGAACTACTTTCCCTGGTACTACTTTACCTGGGCTATATAAACCACACCCTGACTGCAGAACACGCTTCGAGTTATTCTGCAACCCGCAGCGTGACGCTCACCGTGTCCAGCTCCTGGTCTTCAGCATCTTCCTGTAATCCTGCAAGAACAAGAACAAGATTTTATTCTGTCTTACCTGAGAAAACACCATCCAGCACTCAGCATCTCAACTGGGCTGCAATTTGTGCAAACCGAGAGAAGAAGAAACATCACTCACCTGTGAGTACTAGTGAGTACTAGCTTAAGGACTTCCGGCGAACCACTACCACAGCTGCTGTTCGAACATTACGACCTGCAATAACGAGAAAGGGAAAAATAATATTAGAATGCGTGCTTCCAAAACATCGAATTCCATCAGTCTTACCTGAATTCCATCGCGCTATGCCACGCTTCCATCCAGAGCACCACAGCAACATCTGCAAAGGAAAAGAGACATATTCAGGTTCGCTTTCAATATTAAACAACGGCACAGCACTGTACTTACCTTAACGGGATTCCGGGGGCCTGTTTTTCATCGCGCTCTCATCCACTCGCAGCACCACAACAGCCTGTGAGGAGAAGAAGAAGAAAACACAGGTAATCTTTAAAAGACAATAAAGGCGCTGCGCTTCGCGCTTTCTCTTACCTAGAAAACGTGCTTTTCCATTCGGCACGCCAGCATCAAGACCTTCACACCTGAAAAGAAGGAGATAAAGACATTAACAAATTCCCACCATAAACAGAACAAAGACTTAAAATTAACAAACCTACCTGCCTACCAGCAGATCCGGGATCACAGCAGGGCAAGGCCCAAGGAAGGCGAAACTGCACCAGTGAAGCAACTCGGGCAGCTCGCCAACAAACGTCAAGCGCCCCTGCACAAGAAACTCAGGACGGATAGCTCACCCTACAAATAACTAAGGTGAGAAAAGAACCCAATTTGAAGGGAATCGGTCAGAGGGAGGTGGGAGATTCATCCATTAGAAACAGTTATCACAAATCCGTATCTTCTGTAATTGCAGATTCATTATTCAGCACTGGGCAAATACGCATCCAGGGTTCCAGATCTCAGAGCCTTCCAGACGCCCCCGGGGATATCAGGTGAGCGTAAAAATCCTTTCCTCAGCTTCGTTTATTCGCAATACTTCCTTTGCCAGTTGTGAATGCATGGAGGAGACATTCGCCATGATGTCGTCCAGTTTTTCGTGTACCGCTGCAAATCCCCTGGCCATAGCTTCCATCATCTGCTTGAGGTCGGGGGATTTGCATCCGTTGCTTGATCTTGCACGGGTTGAGGGAGTGACACCGCCTCTGCCTCCCCACAGGGGCTGCTTTGGTAAATTTGTCCATGGCACATTTTTTTCCCGCCCCCGTGTAGGGGTCTCGTAGAAGGAAACGTTGATTAGGTCCGGGGCACACAGCCCACAGGTAGAACAGAGAACCAATAAGCGGTTCCCCCTTTGATTGGTCACCATACACCTCGTGGCCCGCCAATGCCGTCCCCGTCTGGGTGTGAAGTCGTTCCCACTTCGTTGCACACTCGGCACCAAAGGATTGACAATAAGTGCCCACCGGACAGTAGCTCCTGCTTTAGATGCGACATGGACATCACCGACAGACAGCGGCCAAGAGCGTTGCAAATCCGTTTAACTTGGAGTGGCATGGCACATAACGCGATGCCTGAATGAGTTTGCCGGGGAGGTTTATAACATAATATATAATGAAGCGGCCACACAGAACACATGTGCCAATGGTGATGGGTGGTAGTGTTACTTGTTCTTGTACGGTGTTACTCCCCACCGGAAAGCCAGGAGACACACACTCTAGTGGGTGGCCGCCGTTCGAGCTAGGCCAGTCGCTGCAATGTTCTGTATATGGCGTGGATCGGCTAAACCAAGAGATCATAATGTTGGCAATCATCTATTTCGCCCAGGTGGGCTCAATGGCGGAAACCACACCGCAGTGGCCCGGTGCTCCTAGCTCCTTCCACTCACAGCAGTATGAAGCGCTCCCGCTCCTGCACACAGCAGGTGTCGGAAAGCAGATTACAATCCGACTTACCGTTCCCCGATGAGGCAGTCCCTCCTGTCAGGGCACGGGTCCAGCAGCGTCTCAGGGGCACTCACTCCAGCCGCAGATACTCCCACAGGGAACTGCTCAACCAGACCGTTGCGGGGAGACCACCATACCTTGTTGTTTTCGGAATGCACTGCGGCCACTGCTACTACGTATCAGGGTGCTGCACCCCTCCAATAGATGTCCTCCAGGCAGGCCCCATCCAGACCCTCACCAGCCCCACTGCTAATATTCACATCGTCAATGCCTCACAGCTCGGGGGTCCCAATCTGCAACTTTTGGATTCTCGATCCGCCACATTATTCAGGATACTCGTGCCGATTCACGGAGCTCAAGAGCAAGGCAGCCATCTTAGTCGGCTGCTCAACAGTGCCCCCGTGCTGAAATTCTTCTTGTATTGTGGCCAGCAGCTCAGTGATGGTCTCCATGTCCAGACGGTACTTAGTGTCACTAGGGGCCCAGGTTGTTGGCCTGACCCTGATGATGGGTGCTCGCCTTGCTGGGGTTGACACAATTGAGCCTGATCTAAGGAGATCAGGGATCCTGTAGGAACATACCTGTGGATGCGTTCACAGAGATAGCTGGGCGCCGTCTGGGTAAGGCACTTAAAGGTGAGTGTGAGGATTTTGAAGGAGACACGCTGTTTGACTAGCAGCCAGTGCCGATTCTCTCTGGCAGCAATAATAGACTGCCTGTTGGAAATATCCAATACTGCTCTGACGGCCCCATTCTGCGTGACCTGTAGTGCTGAGAAGTTGGATTGAGCAGATCCTGCCAGCAGACTGTTGCAATAGTCTAGCCTCGAATTGACAAGGGCGGAGGCAAGAATGGACATATTGTTAACAGTAAGATACGGGCGTAAGTGAGCAAGCTCTTTATTAATCCAACCACATGAAGCCCGCGTCTTGGCAACATGTGGCCTCATCGTCAACTCAGAATCCAATGTGACGCCCAAGGTCTTAACAGTCTTAACCACAGGAACGGAGACGTTAGAAATTGCAAAGGAGGAATTCAAGATGGCTGCCGCAGCGTAGAGACGTATTCTGATGTCTCTCCTGCCGGACCGCAACAATAAGGAGTAAAAATTAAGGCATTGGGCTCGTGGACGCACATCTTCCCCTCTCCAAGACACCTGAAGGTACAGCAGAGCGGGGGACAGGAAGCAAGGCACACTGCTCGATTGGGGTACAATACGGAGCGAGTGCACCTCCCCCCACCGACCCGCGACAAGGCACAAGACCCTAAGTAAAGCGGGATCAGCGCAGTCTAAGCGGCTGAAAGCACCCGTCAGCCAGAGAAGAGAAGAAAGCCCTCCCACCACCGATCCCGCGGCGAGGATTGAGACTGCTGAGCAGCCGGGGCTGCGCAGCAGAAAGCCCCCTGTGGGCCGGGTCTGTGGAAACAGCTGGGCTGGCGGGGGCGCAGGCATAGCCCCCAACGAGAGAAGCCACAAGCGCCCAGGAGAGTGAAGGACGAGGAGGCCCCCGGGGACACATTGCGCAGGCAGCGGGTGCCAAAAAAAAACCTCCAGGGAGAGTGTGGAGGGGACGCTGCAGGAGTGGAGGCTCGGGGACCGCAGCACGCCAGCAGCCACATCAGCCATACCACGCAGACAACCCAAGAGAGCGAGAAGAGGCATGACAGCTCCCCGGATCTAGCAACGCCATAAAACAGGGGACAGGAGGGAATTTTCAGCCGCTCCGAACGAGCTGGCACAAGGCTCCCCCATATCGGGCAGGAAGCAGGACAATTAGGAGGCCAAAGGCTTCCGGACCCTGAGAAGCGGCGTCTCAGCGGATCCCCAAAGAGTCCCACGGCACGGCATCTGCCCTAAGAGAGGGGGCAGATATGGAAATCCCCCTAATTGGAAGTAGGAGTCCGCGAGGAGGCGAAGAGAAAACCGAGGGAGTTGAGAGGGGGGAACGGGTCTCGAGAGCAAGGGGCAACTCTCCATCCGATCGCTCCGCTGGAGGGGCAGTGATCCTGCCCCCCCATTCAAGGCCTCAGCCTAGGGTCACCAGCGGTGGGGTGGAGGAGGACGTGGAGTGAAGGCCCAACGCATCACGGTGGAGGTGCGGTAGATCCCTACGCTCCTGGGAGGTAACAATAGGAGTGTAACAGGCAGGAGGGGGCGAGAAGTCGATTAACCCGCCGCAGCAGGGGCACACAACCACCCTAGTGGGAACCAGCAAAAGGGGCGATTGGCACAAGGAACCGCTGCGGACAAAATGCAGCTGAAAGCCCATGGCACAGAGCTTGCCCCTCCACACGCAAGATGTCCAAGGCAAGGGGGAAGGGTGGGGTACCCCAATCGCAAACCCTATCCTCCAGGCAGGTCCAAATGTGGGCCTGAGAGAACACGGCCAATTTAAGGGGGAAGGGCCAGGAGGACTCACAAGAGGCGCAGACTCTTCCTCTACAAACACAAGCTTCGAACAAAGACATGCACACTTGGTTCAGGAAACTATAGGACGAATTCATGACAACGGTTCAGGACCAATTTGGGATGCTGAGACATGACAAGAAGCAAGCAATACAGGAAATCTGTGTAGATGTGTCGAACCTGGTAGAACGGACGGACGCGCTCACGAGGATAGTCCAGAATGTAGTAGTGGAAGCACAACAAAACGGGGAACTACAAGAACAATTGGTGAAGCTAACCCACAACCTGGAACTGCAGTGTGAGGATCTGGAGAATCGCTGTCGAAGATCGAACATCCGCATTAAAAATATGGTTGAGTCGGTACAGGATAAAGATCTCAAAACTGCCATCCAAGAGGTCTTCAGAGACACACTTGCAGCAGAAGGGGAGGAAGACATTAGAATTGACAGGGTTCAGAGGGTGGGACCAAGGAGGACAGGCGAGCCGGGGGAGCGCCCCAGAGATGTGCTGGTAGCCCTCTCCTCGTACTTTCAAAAAGAAAGGATCTTAAGGATGACGCGGGGCATGAACCACATGCCTCATCAGTCACCACACTATTGCACAATTATGGATTAACGCAAAAAGTCACTACCCCTACCCACGCTAAACCTATAATCATGGCCCCGCCACTCCCCACCAGAAGTAAAAAAGATATCACAGTAGAACAACTCCTTCCACAACTTCTCCCCACTCTTAACATTGTAGTCAATATCACAGACCCGACTTTACTTGTGGAAAGCGATAACAGCACCATGTCGAAGGTACTAGATCTGATTGCCCCCACCAAAATCCGTAAAGGTAAACAACTCTCACACCTGAACAACTGGTTCACACCTCAACTGAAAGACCTCAGAACCCAAAAAAGAAAACTCCAATCAATCTGGCGACACTCACCCACCGAGGAGAACAAAACTAAGCTAGCCACCCATTACAAATTGTACAAAAAGGAAATTATTAGTACTAAAAAGAACACATACAACGACAGAATAGCTAAAGCCAAATCTGACACAAAAGAATTATTCTCCATCCTCCGGGAAATGGAATCTCCCATCCCACAAATTGATAACATGCTCAAAAACAAACTCTGGTGCACCAATATACAAAATGCCCTAGCAGGAAAAATTAGCTCTCTTCAAACCAAAATTGCAATAAAAAAAGCTGCCTTGCCATCTCCTACGGAGCCTACTCCCAAGGCACAGCCCCTCCCAAACCAGCCTAACAACACTCCTCCCCTATTTAGCTTCAAACAAATAACCTTACTAGAGACAGAAAAAATTATACTCTCCTTAAAGCCGTCCAACTGCAAAGGAGACAACTGCCCTCCTCAAATTATAAAAGATGCAGCGAGAGACCTAGCTCCCTTCATCTCCAAACTGATCAACACCTCCTTCAAAACCAACCTTGTGCCCAATAACCTCAAACAGTCTTGGGTCCTACCTCTACTAAAAAAACAAACCCTCGACCTGTCCATCCCGACAAATTACAGACCCATTACCACCGTCCCATTCCTTCTCAAAATTATTGACAGGGTAGCCTACCTGCAAATTCAGGACTACCTCGAAACCAACAACCTTCTAGGCTCACGACAATCCGGCATCCGCCCCCTTCACGGCACTGAAACAGCCTTGATTGATCTTAAGACTCAAATCGACGAGTTGAAGGATAATGGAAAATCAGCTAGGCTACTCCTCCTTGACCTTTCGGCAGCCATCGACCTGGTTGATCATACAGTCTTATGCAACCACCTCGGCTCCGCTGCCCATTTTTCAAGTGATGCTATAACCTGGGTACAATCCTTCCTTGCTAACCGGACAATGAAAGTCTTCTCCCCCCTAGCAGCTGCCGATCCCATCCAAGTCTCCTGCGGTGTCCCCCAGGGATCATGTGTCTCCCCCACCATGTACAACATCTTTACCAGACCTTTGTTTGACAAGTTGGACAGACTGGGTGTCATCTACACTAACTACGCAGATGACACTCAGATCCTCATCCCCCTTTTGGGCAACTTCTTGGAAGACTCAGCTCTGGTAAACAAGATATACCTCCTCATTCAGGCATGGATGGCATCTCATGGCCTCTGTCTGAATGACGATAAAACGGAGATTCTGATCCTCGGCACAGAGACAGCGATAAAAAAACATGACCCAAAATACGCCTCATTTAACATTGACAACAATATCATTAAAGTGATGCCTGCAGTCAAAACCCTCGGGGTCTATCTGGACTCAGCACTTACCTTCAAGAAACAAATTAACTCCTTAGCCTCATCCACAGCCTATACATGCAAATTGATCCGAGCATGTAGACCGTTCCTAACAGAGGCTAGCTGCATTACCCTAGCAAATGCACTTATCATTTCGAGACTGGACTATTGTAATGCCCTATATGTGGGATCTAACAAGTATATCCTTAACAAACTCCAAACACTCCAAAATAACGCTCTCGGAGTAGCCTTAAACATTCCTAACAGAGCACATGTCTCTACCTCCAGAAGGAACATCCACTGGCTAATAATCAAAGACAGAATTACCCTCAAAATTCTCTCGCTCACATCTAAATGCCTCAACAATACTGCTCCTTCGTATCTAGCAAATAGAATTAACAAGAGAACCTCAAACCGGCCCACGAGAATGACTAACGCTTACACCTTGATGGTGCCTAGATACAAAAAGAGTACAGCTGGCGGTGCCAGCTTTCCAGTCATAGTTGCCCAAACCTGGAACAAACTCCCCTTAGAACTCAGAAAGGACCAACCCTACCTAAGCTTCAGGCGTAAGGTTCTCTCATGGACACGATCTAATGACATCTAATGTGACCACCCTCTTTTACTACAGCCACTTTCCCTGGGTAACACCACCCTACTATGCCCACTGTCAACCTGACCCCACTGACCTCTGACTACCTCGGCTAGCATCTAGGAATTCACTGGACCCTACCGGGACTATAAAACAATGGTGACTGCTACTTAACTCTTTATGCCTCTTACACTGGATCTAACAGTATGTATATTCAATCTGTAATGCTGATGAACTGTCCTACTGCCTTTTCTTGCTTGCCACTGTAACAATGTAACTAAGTTCTCAAGTATCCATGTAATGTGTGCGCCCGGCTACCTACGGGTTTGGTTCTGCGCTATATCAAATAAACAAACACACAAACAAACAATCTGGATGAATGGGGTGGAGATCCAACTCTTTCAGGATCTCGCCTTGGTAACGCTGCAGAAAAGGAGACAAATAGCACCGGTGGTCAAGGAGTTGATCGCAAGAGAAATAAGGTATAAATGGACTTTTCCCTTTGGCCTCCTCTTTACGTGGGATGGGAGGCAGAAAAGGGTCACAACATGCGAGGAAGGACTTCAGGTCATGGGTCTCCAGGAGGAACGAAGTGTGGAGAGCTCCCAGCGGTCAAGGGAAGAACATCGCAGGAATCCATCGAGATGGAAACTGGTGCAGAATAAGAAATCCCTACAAAAAGGTGGGAAGCAGGGTGCGGTGACCGCTGCTGACTCATGAGTGAAATTGTGGAGGGCATAAGATTGGGAGTAGGGAACAAGTCTGGAAAGGAAGCGGACAATGGTAACTCAATGGACGAAAGGTCGGCGGCCCGGCGAAGGGCCACAATGCCAGAATCCAGGAAAGACTGAGGTAAATGCAGGGTTTAGGATTCCCTGCCAAGTTACACCCGAGTAAGCAGAGGGTCAGGAGCGACAGGCTGCACGCCCTAGCATCTGTAGGCCCCTGGACCCTCCTCGGGTCAGTTATTGGTTGGTTGGGGAAGTTGGTGGGAGGGGGAAGGGAGGGGGAGAAGAGGGGGTTATAAAAAGTTGGGGGAGGACACGGTTAGGAGAGTGAGAGTGGAGTGGGTCGGAGGATAGGACGGAGTCGGCGGGAAGTGGGAGGCAATATTCACTGGGAAGCGCGGCACATGTGGATGTTGAGACTCCTAACATTTAATGTCAGGGGGTTAAATACCCCTGTAAAAAAGAAGAAAGTGGAGGGAATGCTGAGAAGGGAGAGAGGGGATATCATAATGTTGCAAGAGACCCACATTAGGCAGCTGCACAATGCGAAGTTGCGCATAAAGGGATTCAAGCTGATAGGACAGTCCAACGCTCCAGACAAAAAGCAGGGGTCCTGATTGCGGTCCATGAAAGTAGAAACGTGCAGCTTCATTTTACAGTAGTGGACAAGATGGGCAGATTCATATTTCCAAACGCCACTATAGAGGGGCTACGGCTCAAATTAGCTTCCATTTGCGCACCGAATATGGGGCAAGATGGCTTTTTGAGGGAGACTGTTACGCTCGCCTGGTATCCACAGGGACGCCACCCAGCCGGGTTATTCGCTGGTATACTTCTCAGTTTTGCCCAGATGTGGTCTGCGGGGAAGGTTCTTCCTGAAAATACAGGAGGACTGTGTTCAAGACTGACCGACCGGGGTAAATAGCCTCCCTCCACCCCCGTATGATTTCAGCCCCTCTGGGGCCCTCTCCTCACCTTGTGGTGGAGTTAGGCGTGCTCACTGTCCTGCCTTCTTGCAGGGGCGCGTTGACTTTCGTGGGCACGTGCGGTCCAGTTACTTTACTGACGCCGGCCCGTTTGATATTGTTCAGGTAGGTGTTATTGCTGTTTCTTGGTTTTTAAAATGTCTCTTTTTCTCCCTTAGATATTCAGAGCTTTAGCGCGGCGAACTGGCTTGGTTGAGCCCTGCTGGTAAATGGTGGCTCATTAAGAGCGCTATGATGCGGTAAGTAGCGATATGCGCAGCGCTGCAAAGTCTTGCCTTTGCTAACCTGTGTTTTCCTTCCTTGTAGGTCGCAGTGTTCTTCAGCGCGAGTGAAATGTCCGGAGTGGTGCCAGCCGAGAGGCGACCAGCCAGGTAAGCCTTTTGAGCAGTTCGTACTTTGCAAATGTCTCCACTGCTTACCTCAATGTTGCCTCTATCTTCTTCTTTCAGGTCGTTCTGTCCGCGAGGCATGCAGATTCTAGGAAGCTGTTCTCAGGAGCTGCGAGTGGCTAAAGATGAAGACTGCAGGTAAGATGATGCTGCTAATGATTTTCCTTTTGTCTCCTTGCAGGTTCTGCTTCTCCGAGGTTCGGGGGAAACAGCTGGACACGGTGAGCGTCACGTTGCAGGCTGCAAAGTAACGCGAAGCGTGTTGTCTTTCTCGGGTGTGGTTTAAATAGCCCCAACAAAATAGTCCAGGTAAAGTAGTCCCTAGGCTATCACACCCAAAACACTAGACCGCATAGCTTGGTTCCTAGGAACCAAGCTATGTGGATGCCTCCATGTTGGCTGACAATACAATAAAGCAGTTCCCAAGCATATTCTTTTTCATGATGTATGAGCCTGGCGCCATACGCGCCAGGACTGGCCCCCAGTAGGGCTTTGAAGAGGATGCTAGGCTCTAGGGGCCAGAGTCCTGACTTCTCCTGGCCAATGGGTTTGCCAGAGGGGGTTTTGGGCGAGGGTCGTGACAGAGACTCTGGGGAAACTGGAGAGTTTCGCGGGGGGGAATAATTCTGGGCGGGGATCTGAACATGGCGTGGCACCCAGCAACAGACAGGAGCTCGGAAGGACATCAGGGCCAGGGGGACCCCTCAGAACGTCTCCGTCAATTGATGGACCACTTGGCACTTGGAGACGTGTGGCGAGAGCTTAAAGATCAGCAGAGAGGATATACCCCCTACTCTCATGTACACAATACGATGTCGAGAATAGATTACTTTTGGGTTTCGGCAGGTCTTTTGGGGAAGGTTCAAGGAATGGAAATTGGCCCATTCTCGCTATCAGATCACGCCCCACTGTGGCTAGATGTGAAGACCCCTAGCGGTAATTAGGGGTGTAACAGTATAATGATATACCATTATAGATACCGTGAACAGCTTAATTGAACTATAATAACCGTCACATTGTTCATACCGATATACCTATTTTAGGGCCTGCAGCTATTAAGTGAGCTTTTCAATCTGATTTGGAAATGCTGCAGCAAGCAAGTGCTGCGCAGTCTAGATCTCGCACTGTGGGATGTGGAGTCTGCCAAGGGGGTCTTGTTTGGCAGACAAGAACATAGGGAAAGTGAGGCCACATTAGTAAATGCAGCTTTGATGCTGTCACTGCTCTTTCTCTGTGATCAGTAGAGTCGGATTAAAGATCAGCAGATTTGTAGTTTTCGCACCAATTTGAAAGATGGGGAACTACACATCCCAGAATTCAAAGGGGGAGGGAATTAACTGGTTGCCCTTGTGATACATGTCCACAAAACACGTTAGCTCTGTAGACTGTATGAACGCTGGGCCTATCAGTGCTTTGTGCTAGTATATAAACTGTCCCCCTCCCCCACTGTCCTCCCTGTAGATCTGCACAGTGGCACTAGAGTTGTTTCTTCACTTGATCCTTCACCTGCCTTCTGCATATGGCACTGGAGTTAAGCAGGCAGGACAGATTCTACATTCAATTTGAAGTATCCAGAGCAATGGGGGTGAGATATTTCTCAGGTCTATCCTCGATTTGTGACACCATCCATGAAAGCATTTCTCTGTCTTAACTCACATGACAAGGGTCCTAATGCGCTCAGACCTGTAGAAAAGGGTAATGATGGGGCTGTGCTGAGGTGGTGGTCTAGGCCATATTTGTGCCGATATGTATTTTAACTTTGTCATTTTCAAAAAGTTGTTGTGCCACTATCTTTAAGAAGGTAAATTAACATGTATTGAAAGAAATCAACAGCACCCACTGAACGCTGTCCTGTTAGAATTACATGGCCATATGCAGAAAGCAACAACTCTAGTGCCAATGTGCAAATCTACAGGGAGGACAGTGGGGCGGGGGTAGTTTATATACTAGCATAAAGCACTGATAGGCCCACCGTTCATACAGTCTACAGAGCTAATGTTTTTTGTGGACATGCACATCTAGGGCATCTAGTTCATTCCCTCCCCCTTTGAATTCTGGGATGTGTAGTTCCTCATCTTTCAAATTGGTGCAAAAACTACAAATCGGCTGATCTTTAACCCGACTCTACTGATCTCATAGAAAGAGCAGTGACGGCATCAAAGCTGCATTTACTAATGTGGCCTCAAATTCCCTATGCTCTTGTCTGCCAAGCAAGGCCCCCTTGGCAGACTCCACATCCCACAGTGCGAGATCTAGACTGTGCAGCACTTGCTTACTGTAGCCTTTCCAAATCAGATTGAAAAGCTCACTTAATAGCTGCAGGTCCTAAAAAGGTATACCGGTATAAACAAGGTGGCGGTTATTATAGTTCAATTAAGCTGTTCACGGTATCTATAACAGTATACTGTTATACCGTTACACCCCTAGTGTGGGAGGCCCTTAAGGCGGTTATTAGAGGACAGTTCATAGCCATGAAGGTGTCTAAGGACAAGCAGAGACATGCATGGGGAAGGGAATTGGAAAGGAAATTAGTAGATATACAAGGGCAAACCTTAAAGAAACCCACACTATCTCTGAAGAGAGCTCTGAGACACGTGCAGGGTCAGTTAGGCGCGCTTCGCACCAAAAAACAGCGGACTTGAGCCTTCTCTGTCTCAGGCACTGGTATTACACGAAAGCCAACAAGGCTGATAAACTCTTAGCAAGGCAACTACGCGCCAAGCAACAAAAGTTAACTATCAAGGAAATTCGTAACATGCAGGGAGAGGGGCTTACCCGTACCACCGATATGGGGGAGGAGTTCAGAACCTTCTACCGAGAATTGTATGCCACAGGAAACCCGAGTGGGGCCGACCAAGATAGCTATCTAAATTCTCTCACAATGCCGCAAATAACAGAAGAGGACATGGAGGAGTTGGATGGGGACATCTGGGAGGAAGAAGTGAGTATAGCAATTAAGGGGCTCCAGACGCGTAAGGCGCCGAGGCCAGACGGGTTCACCGCGGCTTTCTATAAAAAGTATGCGGAGGACATGATTCCATTCCTGACAAAGTTGTTCAACTCATTTAGAGAGGAGGGAAATGTGAACCCAACTATGAATGAAGCGAAGGTCTTGGTCTTCTATAAAGCGGGAAAAGACCTGTCGCTCCCAGGGTCCTACCGCCCAATTGCTTTGATAAATCTAGACGCTAAAATATATACGAAAATTCTTGCTTCTAGGCTGTCCCCGCTTCTCCCCAATCTTATTAATAAAGATCAATCCGGATTTATCCCAGGTAGGCAAACTCACGACAATCTGAGGCGCATAGCCCACTTGATGGAGAAAGTCGGAATCTAGCAAACCCCGCAACAGTGCTAGCGGTCGATGCCGAAAAGGCATTTGACTGGGTGGAATGGTCAATCCTCTTTAAAACATTGGCACGGATGGGGTTCAGGGACAAATTTCTGAACATGATTAGGG
The DNA here is from genome assembly GCF_040938575.1 of Ambystoma mexicanum. Classification (NCBI taxonomy): domain Eukaryota; kingdom Metazoa; phylum Chordata; class Amphibia; order Caudata; family Ambystomatidae; genus Ambystoma; species Ambystoma mexicanum. Next base: position 189,088,266 of record NC_090921.1, read on the forward strand.
TAAACTACAATTCCCCTTCAATTAGGATTGGCATTAACAGGGAGGTCACGGGTAGAGTGGAGTTAACAAGGGGTACCAAGCAGGGGTGCCCGCTCTCACCCCTATTGTACGCTATATTCCTGGAGCCACTACTAATCAGGATTAGGGAGTCTGGGATGATAGAGGGGATTGAAATGGCAGGCAGGCAACATAAGGTCGTTGCGTATGTGGACAACCTGATGATGATCATTGCAGATCCGTCTCGCACTCTCCCAGAGGTGATTCGGGAATTGGAGACCTTTGGGGCGAATTCGGGATTGAAGATAAACAGGAATAAATCAGAAATATTACCACTAGCTGGGGATATAGGGGAATTAAGGAGGGTGGCAGCATCCCTTGGATTAAAGTTAGCAGAAACAGGGATCAAATACCTAGGAATTACTCATGAGCAGGGTAGATCAATGGTATGGGGGGAACTTCCTGGGGATAATTAAGAGGGACCTGGAGAGGTGGAACCCGCTGGCGATCTCATGATGGGGGCGTGTCTCCTCGGTAAAGATGACTATACTCCTGAAACTGCTATATTTCTTTCAAGCTATCCCGATAAAGTTCCCCAAGACCCTCTTCAGGGCTCTTGCAAAGACTATAACTTCATTTATTTGGAAAAAGAAGGCACCAAGGGTATCTAGGGCAGTACTAACTACTAACAGGTCCAATAATGGAGGGGGATTGGCTCTCCCGCGCTTCTACAGATACTATCAGACAGCACAGCTGTGGATTTTGAAAGAATGGCTGGGGGAGGAGCAACAGAAGATCTGGGCCGAGCAGAATAGGGCGGTGGCTAGAACCCCACTGAGGGAACTGCTGTGGAAGGGGAGCCAGAACAGACACCCAAACCTGCGAATAAGTGAGGTCATGAGGGCCCCGCTGGGCGTATAGGATGAGCTTGCACGGAACAGCTCAGTAACAGCAGTGCCAGGCCCATTCACCCCTATGTTTGGGAATCCAGAATTCCCTACGGGTATGGAAAAGGGTGCCTATAGGAATTGGGAAAAGGCGGGGTGTACAAAAATTGGGGAAATGATGGAGGATGAAGAGGTGCTCCCGTTCGAGACATGCAAAAGGAGCCTGAATCACTGGGAATCAGATGGGTTTAAATACAAACAACTCAAACATTGGTTAGTAACCCCAACGATTAAACAGGTGGCGATATGGGATCTCACCCAGTTCGAAAGGTTTGCTATATCCAACCTCGGAACCAGGAAACTGGTCTCGACACTCTATAAGTTTATCAATGTGCTGTGGGAAAGGGTAAATTGGTCCTACATGGTGAAGTGGGAGGAAACTTTGGGGGAGTCCATCAACATGCAGCAGTGGGAGGAACTATGGGGCAGTGTCCCAAGGTTGACCCGATCAGTCCAAATGAGGGAAATGTGGGTAAAGGTGATGATCCAGTGGCACCTGACTCCAGTGCGGGTGAAAGCGATGTTCCCGAAGGTGTCCAATCTGTGCTGGAGAGAGTGTGGTTGCGTAGGTACTTGGAGGCATATTTGGTGGGACTGCAAAGGTATTCAGGGCTTCTGGAGCGAGGTAAAGGCACAGATGAAGGGGATGTTCCCGAACGTGGCTCAAATGGGGGAGCGGGTGTGGATGTGTGGGCTCAAGGACCAAGCAGAAAGGAAGTTATCTAAATCGCAATGGAGGTGTTTTATGGGACTGCTAACAACGGCCTGGGCGGCTACAGCCCAGAGCTGGAAATAACTGGATCCCCCACTGATCTTTGGCTGGTTACAGAAGGTCTGGTTGTTGGTGACAATAGAAAAATGATCCCACACCCTGAAGGGCGCAGGGGGCTCCTTTGCAAAAGAATGGGGAAAGGTATTAGAATTTCTCCAATCGGACTACATGGAGCAGTGGTGCCCACACAAAATAAGAATATTCAACATATTTACGGCATGAGTGGTTCCCAGCTGATTCAGAGACTACCTTCTGGTGGGAGGGAAGGGGGGGAGGGTGGGGCAGAGTTACCTGTTGTTGGTTCTGTACATGAAAATAATAAACACATTTAAAAAAGAAGAAGAAAATGAAATTGCAAAGGAAACATATTCTGGAGAGAGATTTCTTTGCATGTGACTCGGTCTTGTCTGTATTAAGAGCCATAGAGTTTTCCACCATCCAAGAATGGATGATGGAATAGATAGCATTAATGGCCTGTAAATCAGGAGAGTAGGTACCAGTGAGTTCCAGGATGACCTCGGTAGTGTCTGTCAGAGTCAAACTCCAAATTGTCCTCTTCTTCTTCTAACTCCAACCTCCTCCTCACCTGTGGCGATGGTTTCCTGGGGCTGTTCCAATCTCTTCTTCCACCAAGCAGTTTTTTTTGTCGGAGGATAGGGCCTACCCCGGGAGGAAGCCACCCTGACCTGGTACAATAAGGTCTAGAGGGGGCCTCTCTGCCGGAGCAAGCTAAATGGGGGAAAAAGCCTGATGGCATAAAAAACCCCCTAGCGAAGCTGTGGTAAGTAGGTCCAAAGAAGAGGTAAGGAGGACTGATGAATGGAGAGCTGCCAAAGCGGAAAGTCCGAAGCGCTGGAGTCAGACGAATATCTATGGGAGGCCAGGAGGAGAGAGTGTAACGAACAGAGAGGGGGACCAAGAGGGGTCCAGGAAAGTCGCAAGGAACAAAGGAGGGAGAGGGAGATGAACTGGAGAAAAGGGCAGGCAGACAAATAGAGGGACCGAAAAGGGAACGGAGAATACTAGCGTCTCACCCGGAGCCTGACGCGAGAGGGTTGCAACGCGCAGACTTCCGGGTGTGACGGGAAGAAATAGGCGTACCGCGGCAGACGCCGCGGAAACAACTAGACCGCAGAACATAGTGCGTGGTGGGACGTGGAGGGGTGGCTAATGGCCGCCCAGTCTCCACCGCGACCAAATTCCCCAACGTTGGCGGCGCATGACAGTATGCCCTCTTCTATACCTGGACCACCCAGGCTTGCCTGGGTGAAAACGATGGAACCTCTGGGTAAGGAGGGGGGCATGAACAAAAGACCCCGGTTCCCAGGAATCCTCTGAACGGGGATAACCCTTCCAAGCCACCAGATATTCCAGTCTTCCCCTTTTAAATCTGGAATCCCTAATGTGGGAAACTTCATATTCTTTAGTAATAGGGTCGGGATCCGAAGGGAGATGTAAGTTCCTATTTCTGGGGGTATTGGGATCAGCCGAGCGTAGAAGAGAAGAATGGAAGACCGGATGTATGCGTCGCATATCTTTGGGAAGACTGAGCCTAAAGGCTACAGGATTTATCCTCTGTGAGACCTTAAACGGCCCCACGAAACGGGGGGACAATTTTGTAGGATGCAACCAACGAGGCAGGTATTTAGTGGATAGCCATACGCGATCCCCTTCCTTCCACAGGGGACACGGCTGGCGATGTCGGTCGGCTTGCGACTTATACCTTTCCCTAGCTGAGGTCAAACTGACCAGGGCGCTCTTATGGGCAGTGGAAATGTCGGCTAATGTAGACTCGATGGAGGGTATGTTGGTCGGGGAACCGAGTAAGGGGAGAATTCCTCGGGGATGGAGACCGTAGGTACAAAAAAAGGGGCTAAGGTTGGTAGCCGAGTGTACAGAATTGTTATAGGCAAATTCTGCAGTGGGCAGAAGGGATACCCAGTTGTCCTGGTGGCGATTTATGTAACACCTCAGATATTGTTCTAGAGTGGCATTGAGCCGTTCGGTTTGGCCATTGGTCTGGGGATGAAACCCCGAGGACAGTGCTCTGTTAATCTCTACGCGATGACACAAGGCTGTCCAAAATCGAGAAGTGAACTGACTCCCCCTATCAGAAATGATCCTATCAGGGAGTCCATGTAGTCGGAATATGTCCCTGAGAAACACCTCGGCCAATTCCGGGGCAGTGGGGACACCAACTAAGGGGGAGAAATGGGCTAATTTTGAGAAGGAGTCAACGGTGACCATGAGACAAGTATAGCCCTGGGACACGGGTAATTCCACGATAAAGTCCATCGAGATAAGAGACCAAGGACGTGATGGTGTTTCAGGTTGTTCTAACAACCCCAATGGTTTACATACAGAAACCTTGCTTTGCGCACAGACTGGGCAGGCCTTACAGTACATCCTGACATCCTTAGACATAGAGGGCCAAAAGAACGTACGAGATACTAGCTCCAAAGTGCCCTTCTGTCCTCGGTGACCAACCGTAACATGGTCGTGACACCATCCCATAACTTTCATGCGCAAAGCTTGAGTGGGAACGAATAACTTCTGTTTGTACCAAAGGAGCCCCCCTGTCCTTGTTAACTCTTGTCTGTTTTTTGGAGGTAGTATGTCTTCCATACCCTCCGTGGTTGCGGATTTCACTTCTTGAAGGAATGTAGATATGATACCCACTATCCTGTTGCGGGGAATTAGAACTTCTGCCGGAGAGGTGGCACCCATCCCTGGGGAATTCCGCCGGGAAAGGGCGTCGGCGAGACCATTCTGGGAGCCAGGGATGTAAGTTATGACAAAGTCATATTGACTAAAGAAGTGAGCCCATCGTGCTTGTCTGGAATTAATGCATTCCATCCCCCTGAGAACCTTCAAGTTCTTATGATCAGTACGCAGAATGAAGGGTGATGCGCTACCCTGTAGCAAGTGTCTCCACTCCTCACAAGCCGTCTTGAGCGCTAACAGTTCCTTCTCTATAACCGAATAATTCTTCTGACTCACCGACAAGGTCTTAGAGAGATAGGCCACTGGGTGCTCAATCCCCTGATGTTCTTGTAATAACACGGCTCCCAAAGCTTCGGCGGAGGCATCGGCCTCAACTATAAACGGTATAGTCTGATCGGGCTGGCGAAGCACTGGAGCAGAGCAAAACAACTTCTTCAATTGCACAAAAGCGTTGTCAGCCTGGTCAGTCCAAACAAAAGAGCCAGCTTCCTTTTTGAGTAAAGCCGTGATAGGTAATACCGTTTGGGAAAAGTAACTGATAAATTTCCTGTAGAAATTCGTCAAACCTAGGAATCGTTGAACGTCCTTCAGTGGGGTGGGTGTGGGCCATTGCAGTATGGCAGATACCTTTCCGGGATCCATAGAAACACCTTCCTTGGATAGGATAAATCCCAGATAGGAAATCGTGTTTGTCTTGAAAACACACTTCTCTGGTTTCACCATGAGGCAGTTGGCTCGAAGGCGATCTAGTATACTTCGTAGATGCTGGTCGTGTTCTTGTGGGGATCGAGAGAAAATCAGGATGTCATCTAAGTACACAACCGCAAAGATATAAAGGACTTCAGAGAATAATCGATCCATGAAGCGCTGAAAAACAGCTGGGGCATTCACTAAGCCAAAGGGCATAACCCGATACTCATAGAGCCCAAAAGGTGTACGGAATGCCGTCTTCCATTCATCACCCTCGCGTATTCGGAGAAGATGATAGGCACTTCGCAGGTCTAGTTTAGAAAAAATGGTAGCCCCCTGCACTGCCTCCAGTATGTCGGCGATAAGCGGCATAGGATATCTATCTCTTATTGTGACCTTATTGAGACCCCGGTAATCAATGCAAGGCCTCAATTCTGCAGAATCGCGCTTGGGGATGAAAAACAATGGGGCCCCTGCGGGAGATCTTGAAGGTCGGATCAATCCGTTGGTCAGGTGGGCATCCAAGTATTTTCGTAGAGCTGCCTTCTCTGTGAGAGACAGTGAAAACATCCACCCGAAGGGGACTAATGCGTCTTGGGCGAGTTCTATGGCGCAGTCCTCTGGACGATGCGGGGGCAGCTCTAGTATCATTCTGTCAACAAAGACCTCGTAGAACTCCTCTAATTCAGATGGAATGCAACAGATGTCCCACGTGGCGGTAGATTCGGGCGCGAGGACCTTCACTATTTCCTGTGATCGGTGTGGCATACAGACTTCCTTACAGAATCCAGACTCAAAGGTAATGGTATTCCTGAACCAATCTATGGAGGGGTTGTGTCTCCTCAGCCATGGGATACCCAGTATGACTGGAAAGTGGGCTGCTCGAATAAGATCGAATTTCATACGTTCAGTATGATGTTGGATAACCACAGTGAGCGTTTCTGTAGTGTGAGTGATGGGACCAGAGGAAAGCGGGGTCCCATCAACGCCTTCTACCTTCTGGGCATCCTCGCGTTGAACTAAAGGAAGACCTTGTTGATCGGCCCAAACGGTATCCATAAAGACTCCAGCGGCACCGCAATCAATGAGGGCTAGAGTAGTTAACTTTTTGGTAGACGTTTGTATCTGTAAGGATACCACCATCAAACGAGAGTCCATAGTGTCTCCTTGGGGAGTGACTGCTAAGGTTACATAGGGACGAGACGATATACCTCGGAAACCTGCCCCCTTCAGTTCCGAGGTCTGTCGTTTCCCGGTTTCCGGGGGGGAACCGCTGGACAGCTTCGTAGTAGATGCGCATCTGACCCGCAATACATACAGAGACCAGTGTCTCGCCGTCTTCTACGTTCTTCAGGTGTTAAAGGGGCTCTTGCGGCTCCTATCTGCATGGGTTCTTCCTTGCTTGATGCTGAGGGTAACAGGTGAGAAGGAGTTCCAGAAGAGGGTGAGTTGACTGGGGTGCGCAGCTTCCGTCTTTCAGCCCGCCGCTCACTGAGGCGGAATTCTATCTGGAGTGCTATGGACATCAAATCTGAAAGAGAGGTGGGAAGTGCCAGACGAGCCAGTTCGTCCTTTAATTCTTCTTTTAGACCACGGCGAAATATTGTAAATTGCGCGTGTTCCGGCCACCCGGCCTCTGTCGCTAGGCGTTTGAAGGACGAGATATAGGTCCTGAGATCGCTGCTACCCTGCTGAACGTCTAGCAGTTCTTCTGCGGCAATATGAGTTATCTCAGCCTGTTCGAAGGTCTGTTTAAACAAGGTGACAAAGGCGCCATAGTCCTGGAGTACCGGATTGTTGCTGGTTACTAGTGGGGAGGCCCAGGCCAGGGCGTTTCCTGTTAGATTAGAAATAAGGAACCCCACCTTGGTGTGAGCGCTGGCAAAAGTATGTGGGCGAAAGGCAAAATAAATGGCACAAGATTCGAGAAATTCCTTGAGACGTTTCGGCGATCCGTCATATTTACCAGAAGACAAGGACATGGGGGGGAGATCAGTCTCCCTAGATTCTCGAGCAGTAATCATTTGTCTTAATGCTGCATTTTCAGCTTTGACGTTCTGTAGTTCGACGTTCATTCCTTGTACGGCTTGAATCAGCTCTTGCAGCTGTTCTGGGGTAGCCATGGTTTTTTTTGGGCGTTGCAAACTGTCAGAGTCAAACTCCAAATTGTCCTCTTCTTCTTCTAACTCCAACCCTCCAACCTCCTCCTCACCTGTGGCGATGGTTTCCTGGGGCTGTTCCAATCTCTTTTTCCACCAAGCAGTTTTTTTTGTCGGAGGATAGGGCCTACCCCGGGAGGAAGCCACCCTGACCTGGTACAATAAGGTCTAGAGGGGGCCTCTCTGCCGGAGCAAGCTAAATGGGGGAAAAAGCCTGATGGCATAAAAAACCCCCTAGCGAAGCTGTGGTAAGTAGGTCCAAAGAAGAGGTAAGGAGGACTGATGAATGGAGAGCTGCCAAAGCGGAAAGTCCGAAGCGCTGGAGTCAGACGAATATCTATGGGAGGCCAGGAGGAGAGAGTGTAACGAACAGAGAGGGGGACCAAGAGGGGTCCAGGAAAGTCGCAAGGAACAAAGGAGGGAGAGGGAGATGAACTGGAGAAAAGGGCAGGCAGACAAATAGAGGGACCGAAAAGGGAACAGAGAATACTAGCGTCTCACCCGGAGCCTGACGCGAGAGGGTTGCAACGCGCAGACTTCCGGGTGTGACGGGAAGAAATAGGCGTACCGCGGCAGACGCCGCGGAAACAACTAGACCGCAGAACATAGTGCGTGGTGGGACGTGGAGGGGTGGCTAATGGCCGCCCAGTCTCCACCGCGACCAAATTCCCCAACGTTGGCGGCGCATGACAGTGTCAGCATAATTGGTATACAGGTCATCAAGAAGGAGAAGAAGGGGAAGAATATAAGAGTAGGCGACAGAGAAGAACCCTGTGAAATATCTTGTGTGAGCAGAGTAGGAGAAGAGGAGGCATCATGAAGTGCAACTCTAGAGATACGTGGACCCAAGAAGGAGACAAGCCATTGCGTTGCTAAATCAGAGCAGCCAACCAAGGATTGTAATCGAGTAGCCAAAAGCTTGTGATCGACCAACTCATGAGGAGTGCAGAATGACCGCGATCGACAGTGGTCACCAGGTTTGCCTTCAGATCGAGCATAGCAGTCTCGGTCCCATGACGTGCCCGATAGCCCGATTGACTGGGCCCTAGGATAGAATTATCCTCAATGTATTTTTGAAACTGAAGATAAGCAACACGATCCTTTACTTTCAGAAAAAAGGGCACATTGGTAATGGGACGATAATGTTTCGGCTGAAGAGGATCAATAGTTTCTTTTTTTAGCAGTGGTGTGATCCACGCTTCCATGAGGTCGGTGGGTACCTGACCCTCAGCAAACAATTGATTTATACGTTTTGTAATCCAGGGACATATGGCGTCAATAGACCCAACCAAAAGTCTAGAGGGACAGACGTCACCCCTGCATGTGGTGGGTTTCACATCAATAATGATCTTTTTTAGCTCTGCTACTGTACAAGGGGCAAAGGAGAAAGTAGATTTGGGAAGAGAGTGCCGCCTAGCAGGTGTGGCTCCCAAAGAGGAGGTGGAACTGATGGGATCCTGTAGTACCGAACTGGTTGAGACACTGGACTCTAGGTGTTTCGTGATCTTAGGGGCAAAGGCATCGTGGATGGTCTGGCACCAAGCAGAGTCCTGAACGATGTTAGTCCTAGAGTGAGTATTTTTTAAAACAAGGGGATGCTATTATCTGCCCCCAGGATTCAGTGAATCAAAAATATAATCCCAACGACACTCACCTGACTATAAATGAACAACCAGAGCAGTAGTCAGCAAGTTCATTAATTATAATAGGCACACAAGAATATGAAATTGCACTGAACATTACGGATCAGTTGCTTTCGCCCTCATTACATTATGCCACGCAAAAAGAAAGACATTGGAAAAAATGACAGCAAGGTGTGATGCAGCATTCAGTGAATATCCCCTTGATACGCATTCAGAATGTCATCCTTTAAACTCACGTGAGTGTCAGTGGCTGAATCAGGACAAAAAAGCCAATAAAAGAGAAACACATCGTCAGAAACGATCACAGCAAAGCGTGGGGACCATGACTAGCAGGCTAATGAAGGTTACACCTAATAGCAATGGGAATGAGTGTGAAGTTGCCACCAATGGAAACATAAATTCCCTGCTGCAAGCTGCGTAGGACCTTACAAAAAAATCAGCAGGCAGTACAGCGACCCAGCTGCAGGAAACTGTGTCAGTGGGTCTAAATGGACAAAATGACATCAGAGGAAAAGAAGCTTAGATTAGTTTATTAGATTCTAGTGTACAATTAATGGAAGGTTATCAATTAATGGCAAAAAGAAAAACATAAATCAATCTGACCTCTTAAGACTATTTCTCAAAATCCCCTCTCTACGTATTTTAAATTCAAGTAACTTTGATTTTATTGCACCATTGGGAGAGGTTTATGATAATGTGTCTAGAGTACACTGCTGTCTGCCGGAATTGGCAACATTGAACCTTGCGCAGCAAAAATCACTATCGTTCTTTGGGTTTGAATTAGACATGGAAATACATGTTAAGGCTATTAATGCCTGTTGTACACACTGTAAGCTTCCCATGGGGAAACCCGACTTAGCACTTGCCCCCATGGAGGTTTCACATGATCCTCCTCACTTTGACAACATTAAAGGGTGGCATTGGTTGAAAAGCGTATTACCAAACATGTGGAGTTCATTGGACTGAATTTGAGTGGCCTACTGGAATATCAGGGGCCACTCCCATTTCCTTGCCAGAGCTGCTTCATTTAATTGGCTGTTTGAGTTCCATGTATTTTTGTTACAGGAGTCATGGTTACTGGCCCCAGTACATATTGATGGGTACACAATTTACCAAGCTTATGCAAAGAAAGGAACGAAGGGCCGCCCATTCGGGAGGATTTATGATTGGGGTATCACATGATCTACGCTCCTCATTCGGTGGACGACCAGGGAAAGGTTTTGGCTGTAGAGATAAATTGTAAAAATGATAAAGTAGAGAAATGTATGCTGATTCTAATGTTTACGATCCTCCAGCAGGCATAAAAACTTCAGCAGTGTTTTACTACATAGATGCAATTGTCACATCTTGGGGAACTACCGCTGATAGTGATATTGTTCTGATTGCGGTTGATCTCAATGCACATTGTGGAGTGCCTCCTTTTAGCTCCTCAGAGTGAGATGATTCAGAAAGTGTGTAAATTGCGCGGCACGCAACGGCTACGGTTTCTGAATGAATGGGAACTAACAATACTCAATAGCGGAACTAAGAGTGATCTCCCTAGACAGCCAACTTGGCACCTAGGTACCAAACGGGCGTCTCTGGATTATGTGGGTAATAATAAGCAGCGCTCAGATACCTGAGGGTTCGTAGCGCTATATAAAAGCCTAATTATTATTATTATTAATTATTATTATTATTATTATTATTATGTCTGTGGTAACAATACACTACTAGAATATGTCCAAGATCTGAAAGTGATACATAGCGATCATTCTTTGCTTAGTTTCACTTTAAACGTTGGACCAGAAGTATCGAACAAAACTGGCATTGGTGAGGCTGAAGTAAACCAAGAAGGCTATCGCCCGTGTTGGTCACAGGCTAATATACAGAAAGCATGTATAGCTCTCTGAGGTATGACCACTGGTGCGCCTAACACTCTAACTAGTTATACAGAAGGAGATTCAAGCATGGCTGCACCATAATGAACATAGTGTCAGTGTAATTAAAGGAAGGCTGCAGATTACCACAGATACATTGAGAGCATGTCCAATTGATGCAGATATCTGCGCTGCTAAGCGCAAGATGAGAGGGGAGTTGCAGTGAATTAAGACGAGCATTTGCCCCTAAATCATATACTTAAGGGGACTAAGCTAGTGAAGAATAAATATCGAAACTGGCTGAAAAGACGAAAGTCCATGGGCATCAATGTGAATTGGCAACAAATGATTGGGGCTCTACAGAGTTGGAATCCACAAACATTATGGCAAGTCCTAACATTAGCGAGGGGTGATAAGTGTTAAAACAATAATCCCAGGGGATTCCAAGATGGCGGCATGTGTGTGAAGACGCATCGCCCCGAGCTCCCGCACCGCAACTGTTAAAAAGCATGCAGAAGCGGCTATGAAGGTGAAATTGCCCTCCCACGGAACCGATTGAAGCAGAGCAGACACCCAGAGTGCGGGCGACTGCTGAATTAGCCCTGCTGAGGCCGCCGCACTCCGCTGTGAAACAGCGAGCCCCGGGGCCTGCAGCCCGAGGTGGTGGAGGCGGGTGCTACGCCGAGAGACGGCCGTGGGCCAAAGTGGATCCTGCGGCCACTGTGCCCCCGGTGGGATTCAGGTGAGCTGCGGCCACCGAACCGGGAGATCGGTGGTGCCGGCCCGGGGTGCCGCCTCTGAAAATCGCTGGGCTGTGCCCCCCCGGATCAGGAGGGGCTGCTGGACCCTCCGCAACCAGGGACAGAAAGGCGGGTCGCTCGGCAGGCGGCTGCAGGACCACGGCTCGGAACGGGAGGCGGGGCCGTCACTGTGGAGGTACCACGGCAGCCCGCCTGCCGAGGTGACTCGGGACCCGCACCGGAGGAGACCTGGAGGCAGTCCATAAATAGAATATACCTCCCCCCTGCCGGGGGCGGAGGCCTACCCCGGACCGGCTCCTCTCGTGGGATATTCAAGTAAGTGGGTGGGGTTGGCGGGGGGCCACGGACGAGCAGTAGTGAAGGTGGGGTCCCCTGCATGCCCCCTCCCCCCTTGCACCCGGGACAGTCTGGAGCCGGAATAACGGGAGAGGAAGTGACCCCCCCGGGAAGAGGGGACCTGGCTGGGGTCCTTGGGATTCAGCACCCTACCCTCAACATCTGAGCTATACACCCCAGGGCTGCCCGAGGCTCAGGGAGCCAGAAAGAGACCCCAAGAAAGAAGGTACCTTCAAACCAACGCAGGGCCTACACGGAAGACTTTGGGATTGGGGCAGGGCCCCGAATTGCTGGCGCATGGATATTCAGCTCTCCAGACGCACCCGCCCTGAGGTAAAAGAGGGGGGGGGGTCTGGTCACGAAAAGTCTCTCAAGCCCCGGCAGGATGTTCATAAGTAAGTCCAAGGACACCCCAGCCTCTTCCAAGATGACGAAAAAGCCGAAAAAGCCTCAGGAGGGGTCACTAGCCCAGATCTGGGACAAGGATCTTGCAGAGCAGAGACTTCAGGATCCCAAAGACGGATCCACGCAGTCGATCCCGGTCTCCACCTAAGACTCCCAAGAACTGCTGGTTACCCAATCACTTCTCAGGACTCTTCTTGGGGAAATCGTAGAGAAAATCACAGAAGCAGGCCAGAAACAGATGAACGCGCTAAGGGAAGACCTGGCCGAGGGCCTAAAAGACCTAAAAAGGGACCTCAACAAAATGGAAGAGAGGGTTGACAGGGGTTGACAGAAGACGCACGAAAAGCTGACTCCCTATTGGAAACCCTGGCTGCAGCAAGTCATAACCTCAAATTGAGGGCTGAGGACCTGGAGAACAGGTCCAGAAGGTCCTATATACGGGTAAAGTCCTTGCCAGAAGCAGTCCAGTATCACGATCTGGCCAAAACAATGAAATCCATATTTGGAGACCTCATGGAAGTTGACCAGGTCGAGGACATTAAATTCGGCAGGGTAGACAGGGCTGGGCCGAAGCGCCAGGAACCTGAAGCGAGACCACAGGATGTATTGGTGGCGTTCCATAGTTATACACAGAAAGAGAGGATCCTGCAAGCAGCCAGGAAGGCGGGACATATAACCCACAATGGTATAGAAATGTAGCTATATCAAGATCTATCTCAAATTACCTTGAATAGGAGACGGCGCATGGCCCAGATCTTGGCCCATCTAAGAGAAAACCAAGTGTGATACAGGTGGCTCCATCCATTCGCCCTCAGCTTTCTATGGCAGGGGAAGAATCATAAAATAACGACCTGTGACGAAGGAATGGCTCTACTGGGCCTCGAGGACGACACCCCACCGCCACGAGCATCCCCGACAGGGCAAGCAATCTCCAGGAAGCCCTAGGAATGGTCAGAAGCAGGCCCAAAGAAATCAAGGAGGGAGCGAAAACAATCCCAATGCAGACCCCAGTCCCAGGACCAGATGTCGGATCCGGGGGATCAGCCTGGGACGAGGGGCCTACTAGGAAAATAAGGAGCACGAATTATATCCATATATCAACCCTGGGGAGGGCACACACAGGCTTTAACTATCGTGCGTACAGGACTATCAGAGGCTATCGCCTACACAAGAGCGGGCTGCAATGGGTAGGAGGGAGGGACCCAACATCTTGGAATGGGAAGGGGAGTTCCTGCAAATACCGTGTGGAGGGTTTCTGGGTTTGTTATTGAGTTTGGCTCTCGTAGGCATATCACGAATTCGCCTGGAAGGGGGTTAGGGGTGGGGGTAGGGGGGGAAGATCCAAGGTTCAGGTCTTGAGGGCCCATTCAGCGGCCCACGAATCGAGTGCACACGCCAAAGGGCATACGGCGAGGGGCTCAGGGGGTACAACAGGGTTAACTAGATCCCACAAAACCTGTCCAAATGGCTAGCTCAGATGCACTGATGGTGCTCTCATTAAATGTGAATGGCCTCAATTCCCAGGTCAAGAGGAAGAAAGTGGAGAGATTCCTCAAGCGCGAACACCCCCACGTAGTAGCAATGCAGGAGACACATGTGCACACAAGAGACACCCATAGGATAAGATTCTGGGGATATTCACGAGTGGTTCAGGCTACACAGCCTAGCAAGAAGGGGGGGAGTATTAATCGCATTGAGAGATGGGCTGGATCTGACCATCGGAGATATGCAGGATAACCAAGGCAGATACTTAGCGGTGATACTCGAGGGAAAAGGGGAGTCCTTCACCGTAGCATCCCTTTATGCACCTAATCATGCCCAAGACTCCTATATACAAAACATTGTCACCCGCTTAGGGAAATTTTCCAAGGCGAATATCCTCCTACTAGGAGACTTTAACTTAGCCTGGGAACCCGCCAAAGATAGGAGTTCTACCTCATGGGATGCACAGGGGGGTCCATCAGGAGACCTGGTGAAGAAAATGCGTGATCTGGCCCTGGTTGATGCATGGCGCGAACTTTACGGTGACGCAGAGGGATACACTTTCTATTTGCATGCACATAGGTCACACTCACGGATAGATTATGCATAGATATCAAAATCATTGCTGGGGAGGGCTGTAGCCTTGGAAATAGGCTCAATTACCCTTGTAGACCACGCTCCACTCACTCTTTTAATAGCTAGGCCAAAGGGGCCCCCAGGTATTTGGAAATGGAGGTACCCAGCGGTGCTGTTCAGAGATCCAATCCTGGTAAAGGAAATAGAGGAGGAAGTAGTTGAGTACACCAACCACAATACCTGGGAGGACACGGTCCCTCAAATTTGGTGGGACGCCCTCAAAGCTCCTGTTAGAGGCAGGATCATAGCACTCAAGGCTAGAAGGGAACAGGAGCTGAGATTGGAGGAGCAACAACTAGAAGCTAGACTCAAGGAAGTCATGGCTCGTATGGGCGGTAGGATGTCTGCAGCCACTAAAAGGGAGTATAGGGCAGTGAGAGGTCAGCTGAACCTTATACAAATGAGGACGGCAGAGCGAAACCTCCTCTGGCTGCGTCAAAGGTTTTATATTAAAGGCAACAAGGCGAACCACTTGCTGGCCAGAAAGCTAAGGAAGGAGGCAGGAGACAAAACGATCCTAAAAATAAAGGGGGAGAGAGGGGCCCTTCTTACCAGCAATCCAGACATTGAGGGGGGAGTTTGCAAATTTTATTCTGACCTCTATAGATCAGGAGGCGTATATGCGGCAAGCGGGGGGCCTTCGAATCACTCAGGAAGATAGGGAGGCGCTGAAGGGGGAGATCACGACGGACGAAGTTAGAAGCGTGATTAATAACCTACCGTCCAGCAAAGCCCCAGGCCCTGATGGGTTTGTATCCGAATTTTACAAGACACATAAGGAAGTTCTAATCCCCATTCTAACCAAATTGTTTAACTGCATAGGGTCCACAGGAAATCTCCCCAACTCCATGAATGAAGCCAAAGTCATTCTAATACACAAGAAGGGCAAAGACCCGACCGACTGTGCATCCTACCGCCCAATAGCTTTAATAAACGTGGATGCCAAAATTCACACCAAGGTCCTACCCAATCGTCTTGAATCAATCCTCCCCAAACTAATACACACGGACCAGTCGGGTTTTATAAAAGGTAGGCAAACATCGGACAATGTTAGAAGAGTGGCCCACTTGATCGAAAGGACACAGAAAAAGAACATCCCGGCCCTCCTCCTGGCAATCGACGCCGAGAAGGCTTTTGATCGGGTCGAATGGGGGTTCCTGTTTGCGGCTATGGGCGTAATGGGGTTTGGCCCAGGTTTCATCTCCCGGGTAAGGGCAAATTACCGGAACCCAATAATCCGGCTGGCAATAAACGGCCAAATATCAGCCCCTGTTCAGGTAGGAAGGGGCACGAAGCAAGGCTGCCCGATGTCACCGCTCCTCTATGCCCTTCACCTTCAACCATTCCTGGAGACGGTGAGAGCATCCGAGGATATAGAGGGGGTCCCGTTTGGTGGCGAGGAACACAAGATCGGTGCTTTCTCGGATGACATGATTTTGTCACTGACCCAACCGATCACCTCCTTGCTAGCAGTGGCGAGGAAATTGGACAGGTTCGGCCAAGTAGCAGGCCTAAAAATCAATGCCCAGAAATCCAAAGTGCTCCCTCTATCATTGTCAGCTAGCGCGGTCCAGGACCTTAGGAAGGCTTATAATTATAGATGGGTTTACTCTTCACTAAAGTACTTGGGAAATCATCTGACCGAGAACACGGGGGAGTTATACACTGCAAACTTCCCTCCGCTCCTCCAGAAGGTGAAAGCGAAACTGGTAGATTGGGGCCCCCTCGAAATCTCGTGGTTGAGTAAAATCAACGCCCTAAAGATGACAATCTTGCCCCTGCTCCTTTATCATTTTTCAGCCCTCCCCGTTTGAGTCCCGGCAACTTTCTTTAGGACCCTACAAAAAATAACCAGTCGCTTTGTCTGGAACCGAAAGCGCCCGAGAGTGGCGGCCTCCCTCATGAAAGCTTTGTCAGACAGGGGGTTCTGGGGAAGCCAGATTTTAGGGTATATTCTCTGGCAGCACAGATTAGATTCATCAGAGATTTGCAAAGAGACGACAGAGGGAAGATGTGGAGGCAGATGGATAGAGCGGTGGAGGGAAAGGATCTGGAGGGGGATCTGTGGTTGCCGAGGCACGATAGGCCTTCCCGAATGTATTGCAGTGATATAACATCGACTACAGGTGCTGCATGGGATCAAGCTATTAATAGGGCAATCATTACCACTTTCCCATTCCCGTATACGCCCCTACATGGGAACCCACAATTCACACCAGCACTCACCGACGCGCATACCTTTGATCCGTTGAATGGGGTTTATGTTCACCTGTTTTATTGAAAACTGTTAATAAAAACTTATTGGGAAAAAAAACAATAAACCCAATTGCTGAATGTGTATTGAAGCCAAAATGTGTAGCTTAACAGGCCTAACAGATATATATGTCACTACGGGTGTAGGAAGCCTACCCTGATGATATCAATGTGGTAATAGGAAAACTGAAATATTCCAGGGCCCCGGGCCCTAATGGGTTATCAAATTCAGTCCTAAAGAAGATCAAAAGGGCTGGGCCAGTCTACTGAATCTGTTGTTTAACAAGGTAATGGCAGAACGTGACGTTCCAGCATCATGGCGACAGTCTGTGTTGTTACCAATTTTTAAAATGGGAGACCATCACTTACTGCAGAATTACAGGCTGTTGTGATGCTGGATGTCACCGTTAAGATCTTTGCAACCTTTGTTGTAAGGGAACTTCGAGGATGGGTAGATGAGCACCAACTCCTACACCCGTTCCAGGCAGGATTTCGGCCTGGCTCATGTATGATAAATAACATAAGGCTCCTGGATACATAAATTTCCCGGGCTGGGAGCAAGTAGGGTCACCCTCTCTATGTCACCTATGTTGATTTGTGTTCAGCGTTTGATCAGGTGAATCGTGAGATGTTATGGAAGAAAAATGTAAATCCCCATTCCCATTTGAGTCCCATAGGATTCAGTGGGAATGGGGCTGAGGGAAGCACTGTTAATAACCGGTGCCGGTGCTTCCCGGAAAGTCTGCGTGTGGGTAAAGTAGGTTGCACTCCAGTTATCGCTACGTTATATGCGGATGGCCTTGTTTTATTTGAACAGACCTTCTCTGGCATGAAGGCAATGTTAAATGAACTTGACCAGTATGCTTGTGACAATGAGCTAACCATAAAACAAGAGTAATGCTGGTAACTACAAAAAAGAGAATAGGCCAGCAATGACCACCACGCTGGGGAAAATTCAATACACTGATACCTACCAATATTTGGGTTTAGATATGTCTAATAATAAAAATGATGATTGTATAGAAGAGACGAAGATGAGGAAAGATGAGGAAAGCCAAGCAATAAACTATCCTGACTCGTAAATTTGCTAAGCAATATGCACGCTATTCTATACAAGACATAATAGCATTTTATAAACAATGGTGCTGCCCAATATTGTATGGCCTTGAAGCCTTAGCAATGAGGGAGTTGGGATGGCTAAATAAGCTTGAAGGCTATTTTTGGCACAATATTCTGGGTTTATCAAAGTCTGTTCCAATGGAATATTTGCATCTGGAACTTGGCATAATCTCTTAAATGGGAATTCTTTCTTAAATCGAGAATTATACCGAAATGCCTATTGTTAAGTAGAATTGGTGAGTATTATGAGAGGGAGCCACTTGTCAAGGGTTTCAATTTCTTGAAGATAAATAATGCACTCTTTGACAATATGGAGTGGACACCAGATTTTGCACGAAGGATGAGGCTAGACGCCCTGAAGGGTGCTTTTTCGAGAAGATTAAATAGATGGGACTGGGGAAACAACTATGACCATTTATCCAAACTGTGTGGTTATGCAGCCACTGCTACGTCATCCATCTCTATAAGAAACCCCAGCCCTATCGATTGCAGTGCCTGCATCTGCTGGCCCGCAAATTTTGCTTCATGCTCCGAACTAACCAATTGCCTTTAGTATCAATTTGTGGTGCTAGATGGCAGATACCTCTGGAGGAATTATCTTGCCGAGTATGCAGGATTCCTGGTAAAAGTGAGACTGCAAGACACGTGCTCAATGAGTGCACAGAATTAGCTACCCATTATATGAATATTTTATGTAATTTGGTCCATGACTATGATTCAATAAAAACACAAGATTTCTGGAACTATTGCCTAAATACGGAGTCTACCTCAATGCACATAGCACTTTATCGCTTATGGATTTACATTATGGAATACCTCCAATTTTATCAAGAATGCATTCTTTTTTTTTCATAACATTTTATTGGGGTTTAACAAATAAGCATTACAGTAAGCACAACAACAGCAAATTAGTGATCGCTGCATACAACTTGTTGATAATGTCTCTGAGTGAAAACAATTAGAGATGGAGGGGGGGGCAACATGATGGATTGATTGGTCCTGTCCATGGCCTGCACTGTTCTTGAAGGCTAGGGAGCAGCTGGCGCGTTGGGTTGGTATAGCAGTGGAGTGGAGTGATTTGGAGCCACCTGGTTAGCGGAGGCCTTCTGGTGAGAACCGGGAATTTGGCCGCATAGTCCATAAATTGATCCCAGATGTTTAAGGTTCTGTTCAAAGAGCCAGATCGAATTGCCGTGATTTTTTCCGCGACCGCTATATCCCAGCATTTAGCCCACCAAAGTGCCACTGAGGGGCCTTCTTCGTCTTTCCACACTCCGCCAGCGCGATTTTTGCTGCCAGGAGTAAGTGCGTACATAGCCGGGGGATTTGTCCCGAGAGTGGGAAAGCGCCATCACCTGTGTCGCCCAGTAGAATAATTCCGGGATCCCAGGGGATGGAGAGGCCCGAGATGTCCTTGATATGTTTAACTACCTCTCTCCAGTATAGTTCGGCCTTCGGGCACGTCCACACCATGTGGAATAGTGAGCCAGGTGCCGAGCATCTGCGCCAACATGATCCGGGAATATTCGGGTTGGCTCTGTTGATTTGTATGGGGGTTATATAGTACCTATAACAGATTTTGTAGCCCCCCTCCCTATTCGTGATGCATTGCGAGCTTTTGTGTAGCCTAGACCAGATTTTCCCCCAGTTTTCCACATCGATTTCCCTGCCCAGGTCCTTTTCCCATTCGAGCATATATCTTTCTTTTTTAGTTGGGTCTAACCTGTCTAGGAGTCGGTAGAGTGTCGAGGTCCTGCTTTTGCTAGTAGGGGACGTGAGGGATAGTTCCAATGCCGTTAGTTCTCTAGAGCATTTTTCTCTCGTTGCTCTGTGGGAAAGCCAGTGTCGGATTTGGGCATAGTGGAATCGTTCTCGTTCATTCACCCTGAATTTTGCTTTGCACCTCTCGAATGAGATGGGGCCCCACCCTCTATGAAGTCACTGGTTGTTTGCAGGCCCCCCTCTACCCATGGTTGGAAACCCTGTGGAGACATACCTGGGGAGAAATCGGGATTGTTCCAAATAGGGGTCAGGGGACCTAGGGATCCGCGAATGCCCCATCTCCGGGCTGCCAGCAACGCACCGTTGATCTAGTTGTCAGTAGTAGGCCGTGGCTGCTTGGGGATGTGTGGCGGGGAGATGTGGGAGTGCGGAGGGAGGAACCGGGCACCAAGCCTCTTCAAGATGTATCCACTTTGGTTTGTCCGATTCTTGGACCCATGAGAATGCGTGGGACAGTTGCGCCGCCAAGGTGTACCTCACCAGATCTGGGACTCCCATCCCGCCCTGCGCTATCCCCCTCATCATTATTAGTTTTCCAATACGAGGTCTTTCCCCCCCATACGAATTCTTGGATTTTCCTCTGGAGGGCTATCAAAGCTGGGCCTGGGATCTGGATAGGTAAGGCAGTGCAGTGGTACAGCCACCTAGGGAGAAGGTTCATTTTGACAGCGGTAATCCGCCCGAACCAGGAGATTTCCTGGGGTTTCCAACGTTTTAGGTCCTCTTGGAGCTCTTTAATAAGTTGTGGGAAGTTACTGGAGTATAAGCGTAATGGGTCATTGAGTATCTGTACCGCGAGGTAAGAGATTGGGCCTGTTGACCAAGGGATTGGCAATAGGGTGCTGAGGGAGGTTTTTTCTTGTGTGGATAGATTGACTGCAAGCGCGGCGGATTTATAAAGGTTCACCTTGAACCCAGACAGGGACCCGAATTCTGTGATCTCATCCCATAGGGCGCCCAAGGATATTGCCAGGCTAGATGCCGTTATTAACACGTCATCTGCATATAGCGCTATTTTGTATTCCTGGTTTCCCACAGATATGCCCCTAATTCTAGGGTTTTGTCTGATTTTTGCTGCGAAGGGCTCCATTGATAGGGCGAAGATTAACGGGGAGAGAGGGCAACTCTGTCTGGTGCCCCCGGATATGTGGATTGTCTCTGACCTGGCGCCGTTGACTCGGAGCCGCGTGGTAGGAGATTGGTAGCTAGCCATTACCCATGTGACAAAGTTTGGGCCGAAGCCGAAGTGTTCGAGAACTGCCCTGATGTAGCCCCAGTCGACCAGATCGAAGGCCTTGTGTGCGTCTAAGGAGATGACGGCCCTTCCCACCTTTAACCTATGGGCGCTTTTGATGATATCTATCATTCTCCTGATGTTGTCATGGGTCGTTCTCCCTGGAATGAACCCTGTTTGGTCCCGGTCAATCAGTGTTGGCAGGATCGGCCCTAGCCTACTGGCCAGAAACGTGGCAAAGATTTTGCCGTCATTGTTCAGGAGTGAGATTGGGCGGTAAGAGGCTACTAGCTCGGGATTTTTACCAGGCTTATGTGGTAGGACTGTGAGTGATTCTGCCATTGAGGTAGTGACCGACTTAGAGGATAGGAAGGAATTGAATAAGACTGCCATTTAAGGGGCTAGGATTCTAGCACATTTTTTGTAGAAGTTTGCGGACAGGCCATCCGGACCCGGGGCAGCAGTGTTGAGAGATTTTATGGCTTCGAGGATTTCTTCACTGGTGATGGGGGATTCCAGGTCTTTCAACTGGAGCGGGTCGATAGAGGGGGTGGCGCCCAAGTATTCAGGCAGAGAGTTTAGAGTGGTGGGTTTCCCTGACATTATCGATTTGTGGTGTTTCAATAGTTCTTCCATTTTCTCAGACTCAGTGTAACGCAGAGTCCTGTCTTCCCCTTTCAATTTGAGAATGTTATTCCGGGTGCGTATCTTTTTCAGTTTTTGCGCTAGTACTTTGTTCGCCTTGTTACCTTTACTGTAATAGAATTGCCTTGTAAATGCTAGGGATTTGGCCGTGCGGTCGGCACAGTGCATTTCGAGTGCGGTTTGGGCTTTCCTCAAGGCTCTTTCTGTCTTTCTAGAGCTGTGCAATTTCAATTCGTTCCCCAATTGTTTTTCTTTTTCCTCCAGCTTGGCCGATATGATATATGAGACTCTTCTCTGTTCTGCTCCGGCGCTGATTAGCGTGCCTCTGACGACTGCCTTCATGGCGTCCCAGATGATGTTGATGGGGGACTGCTCCGACGTGTTTTCCTTGAAATAGTTGGAAATAGCTTCTTCGGTTTCTGACCCGATACATATGTCTAACAACAGTGAGTCATTAAGCTTCCAGTGTCTTTGCACAGGGTGTTTTTGGCCCGAGATGGCTAGAGCAGCTGAGACTGGGGAGTGATCCGAAATCATGCCGGTGTGGATTTCTGCATTGTTAAGGCAGGGGAATAGGACTCCAGAGATTAGTATGAGATCAATTCTTGAGAAGCCCTTGTGGACGCAGGAGTAATGAGTGTAGTCTCTCGCAGTGTCATTAAACAGCCTCCAGGCGTCAACGGTTTCAGTTTCCCTGAGTAGTTTGGCAATGGACAGGGCATGCGTAAAGTCGACGTTTGTTGGTGGTAAAGTCTTATCCACATGTGGGTTTGGCATACAATTGAAGTCCCCACCCATGATAAGGAGGCCCTCGCGAAAAGCCGTTATGATTGATGTTAGTTCAGCTATGAAATTAGCTTGAGCCGTGTGGGGCCATAGATCGATACAATGGTGATCGGGAGTTCTTCAAAGAGGCCCTTTAGGAGAAGAAAGCGCCCGTCTGGGTCCCTCCTTATGGTGATTTTTGACAGAGTAATTTTATCGCTAAGCAAGATTGCTACACCTCTTTTCTTTTGGCCGGAGGAGGCAAAGAACCCCCTTTTATACCTGTTGAATCTCACCCGGCGTTCGTCTTTTTGCAACAGGTGTATTTCTTGAAGAAGAACGATATCCCCCGACAAGTGACCAAGTCTGTGTTCCACTGATTTGCGTTTGCGTGGAGAGTTTAGGCCTTGGACGTTCCAAGTGAGGATTGTTATTTCGTTGGCTCCTGCCATTGTTTTTTTGATTTCGTGCTAGATGAGCCACTGTTCACGAACCCCCCCCCCCCGGGGACGAGGAACTATCGGTAAGGAGTGATAGCTGCAGAGAACTCGTAGAGACGCCGGTGTTGTTACTTCGTGCTGCTGTCTTAAGTGGCAGGCCGGGATCCGATGGAGCAGGAGCTCCCCTCCTTGGCCTGAATGCATTAAAACCCATACCCCCCCCAACAAGAACTGGTAGGAGAACCGTCATCCTACTGCCACTGGGCAACTGGTGGAACCCTGGTGCCTGACGTTGGCCGACTGGGCCGCTGAAGTGACCTATGCTGGAGCTCAGGCTTTGCTCCCGCACTGTCGGAGTGTTTTCACATATTGTCCATTGGTGGCTACATCCTACTGGGGACAGCCCCTCGAGCCCCAGCGGACCCGGAGGAGTCTCTTTCCACGGAGCCCGGAGATCGGCAAGGAACTCACATCAGAGGTAGAAGAGCCGTATTCCACAGAAGTAGTTGATGGTTGCTCATCCCGGCATGTTGTCCCTCTTGCGGGGACCCCGTGGTCTGCGTTGCCTGCCTGCCTTTGACCATTCTCCTGTTGACGGCTTCTCCCGTTGGGGGTGGACCGATTCCTCAGGGCCGCTTCTCCGTCCGAACCATCCAGGCCCATGAATTTAGCTGCTTCTTTTGGTGAGCTAATCTGCTTCTGGGATCCGTCCCATTTAAATCTGACCGAAGCCGGGAATCCCCATTGGTATGGGGTTTGTTTTTCGCGTAACCATTCCGTTAAAGGACGCACAGTTTTTGTAGGGTGGAGGTGGCCAAATCCTGATAGAGTGAGATTGTGGCTCCCTGGAAAGTGATCTGCCGCATTTGTCGTGCCTCGCGCATAATTTCCTCTTTAAGCTGGAAAAAATGGACCCTTACCAGGACGTCCGGGGGGAAGTTGGACTCCCTTCTCGGAGATGTTCTATGTACTCGGTCCAATTCCAGGGGTGAGGTATCCGGGAGGGTGATTATTAATCTGAGGAGGGCCAAGACGTAGCTTTTTAGATCCGCGTCTGTGATGGATGTTGGGATGCCCCGAAGTCATATATTGTTCCTCCGAGACCGGTTTTCTGCATCCTCCTGTTTGGCTTCCAGTAGGTTGCATCTTGCCTCTAGGGCGGCTATCCGGTCCCTGTCCTGTTCTCCCTCAAATCTTTGGTCGCAGACCTCAGCTTCCAGTTCCGCCGTGCGGTGTTCCATTTTGCCTACCCGCTTATCCAGGACCGTGATCTTCTTTGTGACTTCTTCTGTACTCTTATGTATTTCTTTGGTCAGGGCTGATAGGTCTTGCAGATCGGATTTAGTGGCCATTTGGGAGGGGCCGTGAGTCGAGGCAGTCGCAGCGGAGGCGGAGATTTCAGCAGAATCTTCTGGAGGTTCCCCCTTTTTTGATCTCTCGGCCGAGATGGCCATTAGGGAGACAATGCCTGAATGTTTGGATGCTTTTAGGAGCACCAGTGTGCTTGACAGGAGCCTGAGTGCTGGGGCGGCCCCTCGGCTGGTCGTTTGTTGTCCCCACCAGTGGGGGAGAGGGCCAGCGGCGAGTCTCACCCTCCAACCGCAGCACCCGCTGTATTTGCAGCCCCACGCCCTAAGCCACGGGCGGGGAAGGAGATATGCGAGCTGCGGTAGGGAGCCCCTGTTGCCGGATGTAAGGGGTTCGCAGGCTGGAGTCAGCAGGAGCACCAGTGTGCTAGACAGGAGCCGGAGCGCTGGGGCGGCCCCGCGGCTGGTTGATTGTTGTCCCTGCCTGTGGGGGAGAGAGCCAGCGACGAGTCTTACCCTCCGGCCGCAGCACCAGCCGCGTGTGCAGCCCCGCGCCCCGAACCTCGGGCTGGGATGGAGTTGTGCAGGCTGCGGTCTTCTTGCTGAAGGGGAACGGGGAGGGGAGCTGGAAAGAGCGCCGGGCCCGCAGACTCAGAGGGAGAGGGTTGATCGGGGACAATCCCTGTTATTTGTGCTCCATAACGGGGTCTGGCGGTGGTGGAAATTGTGTCGGCGCCTCGGGCCTCTCAGGAGCTCCTAGGAAGCTGGACCAGTCATGGCGGCTCCGAGCCACGCCCCCAAGAATGCATTCTTAATAAGTGATTATCATTCTGTTTGTATGATTTTATTGCTGATCAACTTATCGACTTTGGATCCATACTATGGAATGCCATACATCTTATCAAGAGTGTTCTTTTGATAATTCATTATTGCTTTGAGTGTATGATTTTATTGGACAGTATATGGACTAAATGATTTGTACATTGGTTTATACTTTTTACTGAGTATCTGTTAAAACCTTTTTAATGTTTGACTTTGTGAAATGTTTGTAAAGGACTAAAAGACAATAAATAATAATAATGAAAAGGTGGGCTGCGACAGAGCACAGCCCGTTGGGAAGTGTATTGCGCTTTGTAACCATACGGGACTGCTGATGTGCTTGTGTGCAATTCAAATATAAATTGGCCCATACCAGTGGAACATACAGAAAGGCTTGCCCAAGTCTAATCATACACTTTTGTTAAACAGGTTACAGTAGGCAGAAGTTCATAAGTGTCTGGGCTTTTTGTCATTCTGTACTTCTTCCTGCTTGTCTCTAGTTGTCAGTAAGATATGACCAATTCCGCTGGGATTCCACCACGAGCTATAGGTAGTAGTTGACATTTTCCTCCAAGTTGAGCTATTGTCAACTGAATTTTCATTCCTCAGTTCCTTCAGGCTAACTAAAGGTTCTGGCACTTCCTTCTCCTACGGTCCTGACCTCCCAATCCCAGACGCACAGGACCTACCTACTCCAGTTCTGGTCCTGCATCACTTCTGCTCCACACTGCATGATCTTCCCATGTCCTATTATTGGCTTGAGCTTCAGGTAGGGGTTTTAACACTTCCCCCTACTTTGGGCCAATCGCTTCCCCTGGTCCTTCTTGATCTTCTTGCATGTGCCTCTGTAACCTCCGATATCCCCTTTAACCCTGTGATACTGTAAGGAACTCATGGTGGCAACAGTAAAAACAGACACAAGTGATCAGAGTTCAAGGGTGTTTATTAAACTGTGTAGGTACTTTGGGAAAAACACCTAATCTAAACCTAAATCTAAGATGGGAGCAAGCTACGACCATCAAATAATAATAAGGCAGTCCTAGTGGCAACTTGTCAAATAAAAGGGCCTATACTAAAAAATAAAACGATTGCCAATCCTTACAACTAAATACAAAAAGAGTGTGGCATAGGGTTCACAAGAAAGAAAGAAGTGTTCACAAATGACAAGTCAGGATGTGGCTGGGGGTCTCAATTCCCCACGTTTTGAGCACAGGGCAAGGCAGGGCTCCTGGGCACAGCACACTCTCGAGCTTTCCCAGCACGAGATGACAGTTCTGTTCTCAGCTATCAGGTCCTTCGGTGGTTAAGTCTCTTTTCTACAAAAAGTCTATTGCCTTCGAGGACCTGGTGTGGTCAAAATAGCAAACAAAAAGTTCCTTTCCGCATGTACGTTGAGTGATGACTTTTCACCCCTGGCTCTCCCTCTTCCGGGCTCAGACCGCTCTCGAATATTAGCCTCCCTCCGTCGGCTTCACTACGGATTTTCCTCAAAACAATTTCACCTGTGGCATTCATGAGTGTAATGTCTTTTTAGACAGTTCATTGTGGACATCCCTCTGTCGAATTCACTCTTGTCAACACACTGTTCATTGGGACTTCCGGCTTGGCCCCGTTCTATCGGCATCCCTGTATCAGGTTCACTCTTGCCAATTTTTGCTAATCACACAGTTCTTTCTCTATTCTGACTATGTGGGAATCATCTCGCTTAGCTTTCCAATTACGCGCAGGTCAAAGACTTTTGACTGTACAGGGGGTTTTGCTAGACCCCTGTATGACCACTTTGACCTCTTCCTTGCGGCTCTCCCAGGGCCTTCTGGTATCGGTAGTTTCAACAAACTCGGGATCAACCAGAGTCTCTCGAGGGAGCACCCACGTGGTGCCGGGCCCCTCTATAACCGGTTTTCCCTTAAAGTTAACAGTTCCTTGAACTTTCCTTACTTTTCCACTTTTGCGTATTTCGTTCAACACAGTTCCGTTTCTTATTGGTTCTCCCCTCGACTCACCGGCTGTGATGAACCGCTTGGCTTCTCTTGTATCTGTAGTCAAGGACGGTACTACGGTAGCAGGCGTCTCTCTGTCCTGCTTATCAGCGTAGGCATGCTCTGTGTACCGTTGACATCTGTTGCAACACATGCTGGCTATTGTTCGCGGTATTACGATTCCTTCCACAGAGGCCTTGCAGGTTTGGGTGGGAAAGGGCAAGGTTGCTTTTGATTCTCACCGCCTTTCTCCTCCTCTTGAACTGCTGCATTTGCCATAACTGTCTCGTCGTGCGATCTGCCTTGCTCGTAGTGTGGTTGCATGTTCCACCTTTTATCCCAGTGGGGAAGGCAAAGGGCTGTGAGGTGTGTGTGATTATGGTCAATTGACTGACTTTGCCTGACCCTTGTGTTGGGACATGTCAGGTAAACGGCTCTAGTGTAAGTCCGTTGTCTTTCGTGGGGTGCAAAAATGTTTGTGTCAGAAAAGGGCAGGGGGGGTAGAGTTTCTGAGTACCCTTCGTGGTAGGATGGGGAAAAGGTGTGGGATATTGTGGGCCTCATTACACGGATGGCGGTAGGGGATTACCGGCACCGGTAAGGGCACTGGTGCCGGTAATCCCTTACTGCCATACTATGAGGTCCCTCAGCAGATCCCGTCCTTAACGTGTGGTCAGACCACAAGTTAAGGAAGGGACCCGCTGAGGGACTCCAGAGCAAATAACGGTACCGCAAGTAGCGGTACCGTTATTTGCTCCTTCCCCCTTCCCATTGAGCCCAATGGGGGCTCAAATGGGAATGGGGAAGTGTCATGGTGAATGGGGAATTACCGCCCCCTCCAACCTTGGAATGTGGCGGTAATTCCACCATTCACCATGGCGGACTCGGTACGGTACCAGTGGCAACCATGGTGCTAATAGCGCCATGGTTACCGCCTACCATGTAATGAGGCCCTGTGTCTCACCCGTCGGTGTCCCACTTCCACTCCCCGAGGACCCCCCCATCCAGGTGATCCTCCCTCACAGGTCCACCCCCAGGAACTGGATCATGTCCTGGCCACCTGGATGACAGATCCCTGGGGACTAGTCAGGGAGACACCTTCAGCTTTCTCACAATACTCTGTCTTTACGCTCTTGATAGTCTTTCTTCTCCTTCCACATCATGATGTTCCATCTCCCCCTCTAGTCTCCATCCTCCTCCAGACTCCTTCCTGGGCATCCAACCTCCTCCATCCACATCCAGTCGAAATAACGTTACCACGGGTAAGTAACTTGTTCTTTCTCACTATAAGTTTTCTTTTACTTGCAGAAGTTGGTTTTTGCAAAAAAACAACAATACATTGTTTTGGGCATTAGGAGAGTCTGGCATTTCTGATCCCTTGTTGTTTGGTCTTACTAGATATAGAAGCGCTCCCTCTAAAAGCTGTGGTGTCTTTAACAGGGCTTATGTAACCGTTCCCTGCTCCAAGGCAGGAACTAACTGTGGGTGACGTGGGAATTCTCTCAATATCACCCTAGCCCATCTTCCACTAGTTTGGGCCCATTTGTCACCCCATTAGATGTCCCCAAAGCTAGGCAGGGGACTTATTTACAGAGGGATAACAACATATTAGTCTGAGTAGGACCGTTAAGGTATAGAGTCAAATGTCCCTATTCTAAGAATGTCCGTTGACAGAGTTGTATCGCCCTGGATTAGGTTTGAAAGTCACTTACAGTTGTGGATGTAGGTTGGCCCTCTTGCGCTAGAGGCAATGCTGGTCTTCCTGGGTTAGAGGCATGACTGGCTGTCCTGGGAAAGATGCACACAAAACAAATTAGAGGTTTGTTTTCTCTTCACCTGGGTCAGATTCCACAGCACACCACCCAACAATGCTTGCACTACAAAGAGTTCACCGGATCTTCCACTTCCCCCCTGGAACTGGGTAGCTCGCTCTTTGTCACTCTTGGCAAGCATGGTCTGCTAGTCGCATCAGTACTCTGACTAGCCTGTCTCTTTCCTCTCTTCAAATATTTGGGTTTCTTTTGGGTTTGTAGTTCACAACCACACCAATATTTCAGGGCTTCAATGTATCTAGCCCTTCTGGCTGCACTCTAGTTTGGCCCCATTGTATTTCCCATAAAACCCCCTAACAGTTGCTGGCTCTTGGCTAGGCCAAGGATGGTATTTTATGTTTGATGTTGCTATCCACATTTGTCTCCTTTTGCTGGTTTCCTGCCTCCTACCATGATATCAAGCAAATCTTTCCATATCTCTCCTACCCCCACAGAGTCTCTGCAATCATGGTCATCATCCTCTCGTGCCTAGATTACTCTAACTTCCTCTAACTAGGCGCGCTTGCATATCAACTCAGAACGCTCCAGCGGATCCAAAACTGCAGCAAGGCTCCTCCTCGCACTCTCCACCAGAGAACACATCTCCCCCGCACTCAGGCTAAAACACCGGCTGCCCATCATTCGTCGTGCCATTTGCATTACCCACCGAGCCATCCACAAGAAAGGCCCTGAATTCCTCCAAAACAAGCTCACATTTTACAGCCCCACCCGAATGCTCAGATTAGGGTCTGTACATCTCCTGCTAGTCAACCCTTACAAGTTCTCCAGACTAGGACTAGGAAGTGCCTGTTTCTCCGTCCTTGCACCCACCTTCTGGAGCTCCCTCCCCCTCCCCCTCGGTCTCATAGAAGATCACTTGACCTTTAGGAAACCCTTAAAACCTAGCTATTCCCTCACACATTTTGATCCCGATTACCCCTGCGTCCGACCCTTCCTCCACACTCACAAACAAACTGATTTCAGCAGTCTCACCCCCAACCCTCCTGCACACTCCCTCCCACATGTCCCTCTCTCAACTACCTGCCTCGCCTATCCTTCATCTTCAGTGTGCTGCCACTTTAAATCTTCCTTTTTGGGCGCCCCCAACCCTATACAGAGGACTTAAGAAGGTATTCTAGCAACAGGCACATGATAATAATCCTGACAGTGGGCCGGGTACTGCCCTCATATGGACTTGAAGAGTGGGCAATGCATCACACATAAATTGCACTTTAGGGAAACACTTGGAGCTAGGAAAACACTCAGATCCTCCAGGAGGAGGATACTCAGGCACATTAGACTCCTCATTCATAGTCGGCAGTGCATGTTACTCTAAAGCACTTGAGGGTGGGCATGCTGCCGTAAGAAAACATGAAAGGGGTGTCTTGTTGCACTAGAAGGAACTAGGGATGGCATTTGATCACTCTAAGATCCTCTCAGAGGGTGAGTATTATGTATTGATTTAACACTTATTTTGTCAGTGATACGTACCACTGCTCATTTTACATAGACAGAATCCAGGATGGAGACATTGTTGTTTGTACAGCTAACCCATTTTCTCATCTTGCACACTGCACTTTAGTAACTTTGCGGAAGGCACAGGCTCATTCCACACACCCTGCACTCACATACAACACAAACATTATTGCACAACAGCTCTATCATAAGAATGACACTACCTTTAATAACAACATTTCGAACTGAAGTTTCCCACATAATCCTCTATCTCCTAAAACACAATCCACCCCTGTTTAGTTTATAGTTTACCTCTGCCACGCCCATCCACACGCCAATCAGACATGGGTGACTAGCAGGGTCTTGGCCATCCTCACCAAACTTTAATGGCTGAAATGCACACACGCATAATTGCACCTCCCAATTCTCCTAAATTTGGACTTTGGCCCATCCGAGAGTGTTCAACTAACAGCGTTTCTGGATCATAATTATGGTGAAAGGCGCTATACAAATGCCAAAATTAATGAATTAATGAATATCCTCTTTCCCTCTTATCTTTTATCCTTGTAGCCACATCTGTGTGTTCTTCTATCCGTCTTTCAACATCTTCCTCTTTCTGCTTCTTCCACCTTTGTTCACTCTGCAGTTCATCCCTTTCTCCGGCCCATTCCTTTCTATGCTTCTTCCACATTTCTCAACTGTGCTCTGCCTCTCCCCACTCCTTTCAACTTGCTACTGCATTTTACAACTCCCATCCTTTGTATAGCCCCTTCCCCATTTTTAGGCCTGTCGGTAATTGGAGCTTTAAGGGCTTTCTTGGTTACACCCTATATCCCTTATTAATTCAGCAGTGGAATGATAGTTTACTGAATGTCCCAATGTGTGTCTAAATTTGTGATTTCCAGTCAGTGAACTAGAAAAGATGGTCCTCCTTTTGTAATCTGTTGGACCTGTCCCTGCAACTATTTTAATCTCCCATAGCTCACCTCAATGAGCCCATGAATATCGTTCTTCCCCTCTCAGGCAATCTGAGTTAGTTTGCTGCTTCTGCAGACTCTGCCATAGAAACCAGTTGAGCCTGCAAGTGTGTCCATGCCATAAACTTTGGTCCATGTTTGCATCTTTGTTTCTCAATAAAGAATATTATGATCGCAATCGCTGCTCACTGACCGTAGCTGATCAAGTTTGCTTGTTCTATTTACACATGACTATTAATGGCTGTGTCCAATTGGCTTTACTGCCAATGGGCTAGTTGAGAACCCAGTGGTATCCCCTGTAAACCTTGTCCAGAGTCGGCATCAAGTAGCTAGTGGCCTTCCATGATGCCAAGGTTTCTTGTGTGATCATATGGACTCATTCACCAAATGAGTAGAAAAATCAAAAAGGGCAGTCCTGTAAGGGGAGAAAATAGCCAAGGAATGACATTTGGATCAGAGGTACTACATCAGGCATCACTTCAGATCACTCAGACAAACACGTTCAAGACTTCTAAAGACCTGCTCTAATCTGACACTCTTTCTTTGTTTTTTAAACTTTTTATTTGCATTTTCATATTAACCAACAACAAATTTAGGTATTCAACCTTCCCCTCTCCACTCCCCCTCTGTCCGTGGTCTCAAAATATAGTCTTGCCTGGCCTCGTCCATCACCTCCCCAGTTCACTGGCTTTTGGTGTTCCCAGTCTTCTCCCTCCTTCGGGATACTGCCCGAGCCAGATTACATCTCCCTCCCCCAGTCTCTCATTTACCACTCCCCCTGTAATCAGTATCTCATGGTGGTTTCAGATCGTTGGCTTTAGGTCGTTCAAGAATTGGCCCCAATGTATCTAAACCTCAGACCCCTCCATTTCAGTACCCATCCCCTGCAATATATCGTCAATTCAGCGAACCCCCATCTGCAGATATCCGCTAGCCATCTGGATAATGCCGGCCCCTGTGTATGTTTCCACGCGATGGCCACTCGTCATTTAGCCAGCAGTAGTAGAAACCTTATCTTCTTGTTCTATGTTCTGTGTTTCTTTCCCCCGAGCAGCAACCTCGGGTTGCGCTCCAACTTTGATCTCACTAGCCTATTCACCTCCTCCATAACTTTATTCCAATAGAGTTTAATAACCCCACAGTCCCAGATCATGTGCTAGAATCCTGCGCGACCCCTGCCACATCTGGGCCATTCATCCGATAGGCTACCATTCATTGCCATCAATTTGGTCTGAGTTACATATGTCCTTTCCATAATATTAAACTGAATCAGTTGAAATCGAGCGTTTCGTGAGACTTTCTGGACTGATTACCATACCGTCGCCCATTCCTTGTCCGGAATCTGGTACCCATGTCGGTCTCCCATTTCTCTTTCACCTTCAATGTTGTCATGGATTCTCCCTAGATGTGCCTCCCGCTTGATCTAACAATATCCTTAGCAGCGCGCTAGTTTCCGGCTCTTCCGGGATTCCATCCCATAATTTTGCTACTCTACGGACAATTGCCCCATACTCCAAAAATAAACCCTTCGGCAGATCAAACTTCGTGGACCACTCAACAAAGGTCAGTAGTTTGCCCATTCTAACAAGTCACCTACCTTCTCACATCCTTTTTCCTGCAGACGCCGTGCCCCAGCCCTCCCTATTGCCACGCAGAGTTTCCTGTATACCCCCGAGGGGAGGTTCCCATCGTAAAGCCCTCCCAGCCTTTCCTTCCGAACATACTTCTTCCACGTTCCCCTAATCGCCTTGAAAACAATCAAAGACCCCTTGCTCCCTATTGGGTTCCGCAGCAGGCCAACCCCCTTCCTCTGTGGTGGCAGCTTCCCTAACAGTCCCCCCAGGTTACACCCCCGGGTGTCCCCAATCTAGCACTGACTGTAGTTGCACTGCTATGATTTCTCATAGTCAGGTGTGGCGGAAATTCTTTAGAACCGCCAATAGTGCTGGTAGATTTTCCCACGGGTTCGAAACATATAGTAGGAGATCATCCACGTATAATGAGGCTATGTGTTGGACCCCTCCGACCCCTATCCCCGCCTCTGCCATTTTTTGCCATAGGAACTCTGCTAAGGGCTCCAGAGCGAGGGTGAAAAGTATTGGAGAGGCTGCACAGCCTTGGCCAGTCCCCCTACCCAATTCCCACTTCTCGGATACCCAGTCGTTCATTCTCACCCTTGCCAGCGGTTGGTTGTATAGCAGGGCAAGCCATTTCCACATGTTTCCCCGAACCCAAATTTCCATATAACTCGGAATAACCATTTCCACTGCAGCAAGTCAAATACTTTCATGGCGTCAAAGGCGGCTACCACCAGGGACTGCTTATGGGACTTGACGTGATCCATCACATGGTGGAGACAGGCGATATTAGCGGTTGTGTTTCTGCCCCCAATAAACACACATTGGTCCCGATGGACCAGCTGTAGGGCTACTCTCGCTAATATAGCTGCCAGTATCTTGCCCAGAATTTTCCATTGACATTCAGTAAAGATATAGGGCAGTATGACATACAATCTAGTTGGTCCTTCCCCTCTTTCAAGATTACTGTTATTATAGCCTCCCTCATAGCCTCCCTCATTCAAATGCCTCATCATATACTTTTTTGAGCTGTGAGGCAAGGAGATCTTCAAATTCCACATAAAAATCCATCTCTGCCATTGGACATACCCTTCCTCATGGTGCATATTGCCCATCTAATATCGCCCCCCCCTTGATTAGGGCGTCCAGATCCTCCTTTATATGCCCCCTAACTTTGGCAACCGGATCATGGCCATCAAGTCTTCCACATCTATGTACACATACCCGTTTTTACTTGTATATAAGGCTTCATAGAATTCCCTAAACTCCCCATTAATCCGTTCCTTGGTTTCCACTGTTTTCCCCAGTTTAGTTTTAATCTGGGTTATCCCCCTTCTTGGGCCTTCACTGTTTATCAGCCAGGCCAGTAACTTTCCCACCTTATCCCCCTCCCCATGTTGTCGGGTGTCCCGTTTACAACTATCAAGGTGTGTCAAATCCACCAGTTTCTTGTGATAACATAACATAACAGGCGTATTTGTAAAGCGCACATTCACCCACGAAGGGGCATCTCGGCGCTAATAACAGATGTTTATTGTTACCCAACTTAATGGTACTCATTTTACCAACCTCAGAAGGATGAAGGGCTGCCGGGATTCGAACCTGTGACTATGAGGTCAAACACAGGTCCCTGTAGTGGATGCATTAGTTCACTGAGCCACAGACCCGGCTGATAACTCTCCAAGCATTGAGCCAACCTATCTCCCATCTGGGTGCCTTCCCCTGCCGCCCTATCCAGTTCCGCCAACTGCCCTTCCATTTGGCGCAGTGTCTCCTGCAAGCTTTTCCTCATCCCCACTGTCATGGAAAAGCACAGCCCCCTTATGTTTGCCTTAAAAGCCTACCAGAGTATTTCCATCGAGTCCACCAACCCCTCGTTTAAGGCAAAGTAGGTTTTGATCACCTTGCGCAGCTCGCCAGTAAACGCACCATCCTTTAACACGTCTACCTGCATGCGCCACAACCGATGGGGGGGGGTCTCTTACCTCCCTCTACTAATTTGACCACAAGGGATGAGTGATCCGGGAGGGTACGACCTAGTTATTCTGGGTTCTCAAATTGCTGATAGTGTTCCCTTCCCGTCAGGAGGTAGTCCAGACGTGAATATGACCCATGTGCCCCCGAGTAGTACGAGTACCTTTTCTCCTTGCCATAGTTCTCCCTCTATATTTCTACCAGATCCAGGTCTTCCGTTACTCTGTGGAGGGACACCGCCATGTGCTTCTTGCTAGGTCCTCTCCCTCCTGTCCCGTCCAGGTGGGCGTCTAGGTGGCAATTAAAGTCTCCTCCACACAAGATGATTCCCCCTCTGTGCACCCCTACCATGTGCCGCACCGACAAGAAATATTCCTTATCATCCATGTTCGGTGCATAGGATTTCACTAGGCATATCAGGGTTCCTTCCAATGTGCCCACCAGCATCACTGTGCGCCCCGCCTCGTCCATCAGGACCTTTTCTATCCGTAGTGGCACCCCTCTCGCCACCCAGATCAACACTTCTCTCGTTTGGGTAGAGTAGGATGTTCCAAACAGCTGTGCCCCCCACAGTTTCCCCAGGGCTCTAATCTGACACTCTTGGATTAATTGAGCTTGATCGCAGTCATTAGGTTTATTCAGCCTTCCAGAAGAGAATAGCACTTGACCCGGATACACTGACAAGGCACATTCTACAGGTTAAAGGAGGACATTATGGCTCATGCAAGATTCCTTGCCTCCACAGTCTTTATAGTAACATATACATAGTTCAAGACCTTGGTGCATCATTCTTACTGCAAAATAACCTAATGCCAATCCCAATTTGGCTGCAAAGGAGGGTGTATTCTACGAATGGTGGTAACACTTAAAACTCCTCTTCTAGCATAACAGAGTGCTGACTTCAAATATATCCATGGTGGAGGCTTGTTGTCGGTAAAGTAGTGCAAGATATCTCAGGAACATCCATATCAACAGCAGGTAATGAGCAAAACCTAGATAGTACTGAGCCATCTTGTCCACTAGCCACAAGCAAAACATAAGAAAATGAGGGATGATCATTAAGAGGATAGTTGAACATCTTGTCATGTACCTGAATGCAACACATTTTAAATGTCGTTCTATGTGAACACCTGTTCTGAGAATACCTTTTTTAGCACTGTGGGGAGAAGTGTACTATTCCTTCGGTTTTCCCCTTCATGCACTGCTCATCAATTTTCCCATATGTGTTACATGTTCACCTACAATGGAACACATTTAAACCCATAGTTGCTCAGCTCGCGTCACTGTGCCTAATGACTGACCTGACCTTCATGTGACCTGTATAAATTTTCCACTTCTCCGGAGATACTAATCCTTTTATGTCAAGGAGTCGCAATGTTATGGGAGTGGTGATTTGCAGATTGGGGGAAGTGTTGAGTTGTTCCCCGCGTTGTTTACTGTTCTCTTCCGTTTTACATCAATCTTTTCGTAGAAAACATAATGACAGATCTTGGGTGTTATGATAGGGTTGTAGATGATCAGATTTTCTGGTTTATTCTTCATTATAATAATAATTCTTTAATGTGATATAGATTGAAAATAAATTCAAACTTTACACATATTGCAAATTACATACATTAATATCAAATCATGAATAGAAAAACAAATCATCAACAAATATAAAAACAACAGTAAAAAGAATAAAGTTGAACAACTTTTCTTAAACTATTTACACACTAATACTGATACTGAACCCAGAATCCAAGAAAATCATGTTGGCATATATATCAGTTATTATCTTTTCACTTGATTCTATACAATTTTGGCTGCACAAAATAATGCATGATCATTTTTACACAGGACAGCTTATATCTTATTCAAATGTGAATGTGAATGATGAAGGACCTCTTCCTAAACAAAATGACCTGACAGTTCTTCACATCCCCAATACTAAGATAAATCAAGTCAGAGTGCCAGACCTAGTTCAATCTGCTGCCAGACATTATACAATGCAATGAATAAGTGCATGTTGCAGGTGTTAGTGCAGTAAAGCCGAAAGGAGGTTTCACATATACTTAAAGGATCATGCACAAGTTCACCCAGATAGTACAAGATTGTATCCTTTAATGTCTGACATTCCGTTAAAAGATGTCTGGCTGTCTCTAGACATTCGGGGGATTTACATAGGCGACATACTCATTCTTTAACCGGGATATTATCCCTGGCACCCACTTTATACAAAGTAGGCAATTGTTCCAATCGGAACAAAATGATAAAACGTCTAAGCCTTCTAGTAGGACAGAGATACAGATAGGCTTGAGGTTTCATGAAATTATACAGTCTGTATTTCACAAAATGATAGGACTTAAGCCTGCTCAAATGAGAGAAGTTTTCAAGCCAATCCCATAGGTCCACTTTTTTTCCAAGTGCATTTAAAGCTTCCTTGGTAACGATTGCCCCTCTATGTGTCCAGCCAATCTCTATAAATAATTTAGTCATGGCTTTCTGTAAGGGTGAGGTGGTATGTTTTTTAATCACCTCCTGATGGATCACAGACAATAAGGGATTCGGAGAGCCACCAATCATCTTAAGATAGAACCCTGCTCTCCTTTTAAGTACCATCGCTTTCAATGAGGGAAGGCCCAATTCAACTCTAATCAGGGCCATCGGAACACCCTGGGTTAACCCCAGCATTCGTCACCAGAAATTGCCCTCCATCACTTGTAGCCACGCCAGATCAAATGAAAGCAGCGACTCAAGGCCATAGATGATCATGGGGGCAAACACTTGGATATATAAATGGCGAGTCCCCCAAAGAGTAAAGCCACCCTGCTTATTAGTACAGGAAGAGATTAGTGAGGTGACTTGCATTGCCCTAGTAATGCGTCCCTGTCTACAAAGTAGATAATCGCCATGAGGCTCAATTTCCACTCCTAAACAGCGATATGAAGGGGCATAGAGTATGTGATGTTTATGTACCATCAGGTTCACTCGGGATACTCTTTTCCTAGTGAATCTAAGCACCTTTGTCTTATCTAGGTTAATTGACAAACCATTAATCCTAGCATAGTCCCAAAGGGTAGATGCGGAACGCCTAAGTACACCTATGGTATTATCAAAAATGACCAAATCGTCCGCTTATGCGAGTACTGCACACGAGGCTTCACCAATGTTTGGTGGGCAATTATCCACCTCAGCTAATATTTCAGGGATGTCATACACGTACAGATTATAAATGAGGGGTGCTGTAATGCAACCCTGCTTTACCCCCTATTTTGAATCACCTTTCTAGTCATGTTGCCTTCATGATTTAGTCTGAGGCAAGCAGAGGTGTTATGGTGCAAAAGTCTCAGGTAGTATAGAAGACCTGACGGACATCCCATTATTTCAAGCTTAGTCCATAGCCTTGCTCGAGGGATGGAATCAAAGGCAGCCTTAAAATCGATATAGAGGGCATAAAGCGGGGGCTGCCCCGTGTACGCTGTATATCCATAACCAATAGGTTATGTGAGGTGGAAAAATCCCGCCTGAAGCCACATTAAAATCTACTAAGTATTTTAGTGTTATCTACCCATTTCTGGATCTCATTAAGCAGTAATGATGAGAAAAGTTTGCCTGTAATTTCAAGCATGGATAGAAGCCTATAGTTGTTAGGGTCTGTGCGACTGCCCTTTTTAAAAACAGGAATAAGAATGACTGTTTGCCAAGTTCTAGGAATTGCCCCCTGTGCTAAGATCTTGTTAAAGAGTAGGGAGAACAGGTCTGCCCAAAATAATGGGTGGTTCTTAATCACTGCATTAGCCAGCCCATTAGGGCCAGGGGCTGGAGAAGACTTAAGGGCAATTATTTTATTCAAAATAGCCTCCACGGAAACATCAAAAGGTGGATGAATGGGGGCCTTCTGCATGGATATATTAACAGACTCCTCCTCGCCTGAATTACGGCCTAATAGAAATTTTACCCATGCCTCCTCACCGATTGGGTTGGCTAAAGGGCCTTTAACCTTCTCTCTGTTCTCATTAAGGAGTGACCAAATACTGCAGGAATTTCTAGAGCAGATTGTCTGTACAAGCCTTTGATATCTGTTGTTCTTTTCGGCTGCCTTTATGTTCTTAACACTAGCTCTATATCTGTTTTTCACTTTTCTTACTTTCTCGCTGTAGTTGACTCCAGATAAGTTCAAAGACTTCAGGCCACAAATCTCTGATCTTAGTCCTCTCTTGGCATCCCTAATTTCCCTATTATAAGGGAGAGTAGTGCCCCCCAATTCTTAACATGTACCCCTTTTTAGCCGTAGCATGTTGACCTGCGAATCCTAATTTCCAATCTTCTATATCATTTACAGTCATAAGATTGAAATCAGAGAAGCCATCTGAAGCAATAGGTTTAAGAGCTTCAGTGGCCACTCTTATGTTCTTCTCGGACCACACAATTCTTGATCCTGTAGGATTGCTTTGAATGCTACCAATATTCAATGAATGAGGAGGCGGGATGGGAAGGCGGAGTGTACAAAGCAGCAACGCATGGTCGCTCCATTTGTTGGGTGTAACACTCAGATCAACAACTCGCCTGCATCTCGGGACACATAAATATATAATCTAAAGTGCTAAACGATGAACTATTAGACCAAGTATGTTTCCCAGTTCGATTTCCCAGAGTATGGCCATTTATCATCGCAAGATCCCAGGAATCAAACAATTGCAACCATCCTAATCCTTCACCCTCCCTCTTTCCATGAGTCATCAGACATCTTGCACTGAGATTGGGATTGGAAGATATAAGTGCCTCGTCTGTCATATGGCAATTAAAGTCCCCCATAACAACCACCGCAACATTGCCAGGTCTCAGCAACCAAGATGATAATAGGTCCA
This sequence comes from Ambystoma mexicanum, assembly GCF_040938575.1. Classification (NCBI taxonomy): domain Eukaryota; kingdom Metazoa; phylum Chordata; class Amphibia; order Caudata; family Ambystomatidae; genus Ambystoma; species Ambystoma mexicanum. The sequence goes on from NC_090921.1 coordinate 189,127,664, forward strand.
GTATTGCCTCTTGCAACTTGTCTGTTGCCACCGCTCCTGGGGGGTTGCATAGGTTAATTAGGAGAAACCTACCTAAGCCGCTTTCATCATGGTGTTCAACCTCTACCGCCATAAGATATTCCTCAGCTTTACACTGAGTTTTTCGAGACATAACCGTATTAACTACCCCTGTGAGTAATCCTCCATAGGGGTGGCCCTTATTGCCCCGTTTAGCAAGAGATTGATGTATAACAAAGCCATCTATGTTTCCTGGAGACAAATGCAACTATCTTGAGACAATAAGTCTACAGAGCCCTCCGACCTCAGAAGATGGGCAAAGCCTGTGCAGTTCCAAGTAAATAAGGAGAAGCATCAATGGTTCTGTATCAGTTGCGGAAGGGATTCCAACAGTGACTTAAGTACCTGCTGTATTTCAACCAAGGCATAATTATCCCCTCCCCCGGACTTAAGCTCGTTGGCCGACGAGACTGGTGTGACCGTATCCTCAGATTCAACACAAGTGTCCTTCTCCTGCGGGTCCACATCAATATCAATGTCGACTGTTCTCAACTCTTCTTTATATTTTCTAATCAGTTGTGCCGTAGTCAAAAAGGTACAGTGTAAAACAGAGACATGGGAATTAGGGCCCTTCAAGGGTTCAATGAACAGGAAGTCCTCAAATTTTAAAACACGAAGTTGAGGTATATGATAGAGTCTGGTTAGTAACTCAGAACGTGCTAACCACAGATTTTTACCACTGGGGTATAGATTATTGATGAAACAGATGCGATTCGTATTGATATCCATCGCTATACTCTTCAGGTCAGGCAGTGTGCGCTCAGATGGTTCTTCCACCGCCAGTGTCCCAGGAGGATAGTCAGGATATGTTATCATGCTGGATTCAAGATCTTGCTCTGAGTCCACCAATGAGACTTCATTTGCGTCCGCTCTGGTGGACTTCTCTTCGGGTACCAACCAGTCTGTAAGAGGCCCTTTTGTCATTGCCGCCCGAGCAGCTGCTCTCGCAAGTCTTTTCCTGGCTTTTTTCGAGCGTATTTGGGGCACAGGCTTGGGCCCAGCTGTAGGAGGTAGGGCACTTATTATGGGTATCCTATTTTTAAGTGCCTTCTTTGCGACTCTACGTTGTTTCCGTGAATGGGGGGCCATCTGACTTTGATCTGGCTCATGATCATCTACCTCCACGGGTGCTTCCTCAAATTGATTGTTCCTATTGGATTCAGGATGCTCCCCAGCCACCTCTACCATAGTTTCCTGCTCTTCAGTCCCCTCAGCTATATGTAGGACGTCAGATAGATTGACTTCTGCTTCTTCCCGAAGGAGATCCTTCAGATCTAACGCCATGGAGATGGAGTTAGTGTTTGCCAGAATATGTCCTGACATTTGCAAAAGTATCTTAAGCGCAAATTGGAGGGCAGCCATCGATGATTGAAGCTCAGCTATCTCAGTTGAGTTTGAGTGTGGTCCGATGTTATCCTCCACCTCATTATCCGGTACATCCTCCATCGACGCCATTGCAAGATTCGGGGAAGCAGATAAGCGACCACTGCTTCCATCAGCATTATACTCCCCCAGAGGGGTGTTCCTGCTATTTTCTTTCAGGGGCGTTATACCACTGGATATAATGGTGTTTGTGTCAACATCCCTCTCTGTATAGTTAAACAGAGATCTTCATTATGTAGGGAGAAGGTCTTGAGTAAGAGAGCGGCTCTCTAGACCTGCAAGCCCTTAGTAGAGTTGGGGGCTAATTCATTTCAGTTAGAAAGCCATTATTTCCTGTCAACTTAAGGTTTATCTGGAGTGACAATGAGCTGCAAGGTGCTCTTCCTGTTCTTGCTCTCCCTGTGAGGGGTGATCCTTTTGTTTCTATATTCTTTCTCATTTTTGTTTTTGTTAATCTTAATCTTTCTCTGACAAGGCTATTTTATTGGTCCCCACCACCTAAGCCCAGGGTGATGACGCTTTTCTACCTTGGATGTGGTATGGTATCTATCTGGAATTGTATCGTGGGTGGTAGAGTTCATAGCTCAATACATTTGCTCTGATGCTGGCCCCTAGGAAACCCATCCTGACCCCCTTAGGTGGTCTGCCTGAATGTGCATGATCTTAACTCGCTACATAAGAGGCTTATTATCTTAAAGGCCTATTTTATGCATAAAAGCGAATATAGCGCTCCTCCAAGAGGCCCAAATTAAATGCGGGGAATAACGCAATCTAGAATTCAAGTTGTTCTCAGTAAAATCGTTTGCTGACATTCAAGTGAATAATGGTTTTTGGGATTGAGCAGAGTAGTTTATGAGCATTATAAGTATGTTCAGAGGAATCTTATCACAAATTATGATCAAATATGCCCCCAGCGAGGGCCAAAATACAAAGCTTCAAAGAACGTGTCCAGTATTAGTGGGTTTCACTAGAGAGGACCCAACTGTACACTGATTCAGATTAGAATCTGAGAATTCTGTGACATGGCACTAAATCCCTTCAGGGTTTATGCTGGAATGTCCCTATTTGGGCACACCTTCAGTCACTATTCCAATTTACGCATTCTATTGGTGGAAAGACTTCTTTCTTTTGTCGGAGAGCCTTGCATCACTTTCAGACCATGCTCCAATTACAGTGATTACTTCTTTACACCTTGCAATCTCACCAAGGGGTTGATGTAAGCTGAATAATGCCCTCTTGCAAGACTCTTTCCTCAGTTTGTGGAGGTAATAGGCCAGAGTGCAAAATGTGCACTCGCTACTAGCCATTGGTTAGTGATATTTAACTCTTGGTGAATAAGAACTGGTGGGATGTGTATATGAAGAAAATTGCAGTGGTGAGTGAATTTCTGTGGCTGGCTGTTAGTCAGAATCCAATGCAGTTCCCTTAGGGAACACTACACCAGATTAGGCCTACAGGTGAGAGCAATAAATCCCCTTTGGTATCAGTCTGTACCACAAAGATTTAGTTGGTAGCTGTGGCTGAGCAGTCAGACTTATCTCAAGAGGGAGATGAGCAGTATTCAGGGTTTACACAATAGGTCTACTGTAATATGGCACAAGGAAACACTGACCAAAGCTTTGTATTAAAAAGTAGTTATGTATTTATTTTATACACTTCTAATAAAACACATGTATCACAGTCATCAAGCAAGTTCAATTAAGTCAAAGGAAAAATGTACACACTCCCAAGTTGAATTGTAGACCAAGTGCACTAAAGTGAAAACTGAGCAAAACGGCACAATGAAAACTACACACCAGGGATCCTCTAACAATTCCTCACAAGGGAGGGAAAGCACAAGTTATCTAGAAATAGTTTCTTATACACCCTAGCAACACTTCCCATTAGTTTGTGAACCAGTTCAGCAAGACAGTGCATCAGTATAGTCAATACTTAAAATGAAAACTGAGCAAAATGGCATTTCACAGTATTTAAGAATGGGAAGGAAAGGGTAGTTAAAAGAAATAGGTGCACCACACAGTTCTCAGTGAGAATCAATCTAAAGAAAGCAGATCTAACAAATGTGACCAGAGTCAGTAGGCCTGTTCCAGAGTCAGTGGTACAGGGCAAGGGCCCAGGAGCAAAAATGTTCTTGTAGCTGCAGTCAAGTCTTTGGTTAACAAAGTTGAAAAGGTAGTTGCAGAGTTGAAAAGACAGTGTTAGGAGAGAGGGGCGGCCAACCCAACAGGTAGGTAAAGGATTTAAAACACCTTTAGCACTACAGCGAAGAAAGGGCGGCCTGGCGGAACAATGTACCTTAAAATGAAGAAGTGGCTCCTGCGGTCACGATTGTTCCTGGTAGTTCCTGCAGTTCGGGTGATCCAGTAGAGGAAGAGAGGCTCTCGTCGTGGAGGAAGGTTCGAGTAACTGCACTACCCAGGGATGAAACCAGCCGCGTTGCTGCCCGACGAATAAAAGGTATGCTCCTTTAAATCGCGGTCCGGGTGTACTGGTGCCTGGCTATCCGGCCCCCGAGTACAGGGTACGGGAGATTCGACCAAGGCAGGTCCGGGAAGGCGATAGGCAAACTGGATGGCCGAACCAGCTCAAGAGAAGAAGGCTCTTGCAGGTGAAGATCTTCTCTCGTCGTGTGGAGAAAAGTGGTAAGACGCTGCAGCAGGGCTTCACCGGTGGTTCAGTCGTTGCAGATGTCTTTGGCTTCTCTCCTCTTCGGCTTCTTAGTTCCAGTGGCGACGTCTTGTTCTTCCAGTCCAGGACCCTGCTTTTATGCAAAAAGATCCCCATTCACACAGCCTAGCTGTCACTCGCACAGTGGAGTGGTCATCCTGGCGGGAGACCCTCCAGCCTATCAGGATAAAGTGCGACATGGGTTGCTGAGGCAACCCTGTCCAGGGGTCCTACTCCCCCTCCCACACAATGGACCCACCCCAGACTCAGTGGCACCGAAAGGAGGGCTTCTCGGTGGAAGCCCGCCAAAAGGACGAACAAAGGATCCCCGACCTGGGTTAGGAGTTTAGAGAAAGACACGAAAAAGAAGTTATATTAAAGTTCTGGCAAATAAAACCTACCAGAGCAAAGTTAATATTAAAATGCGCCGACGGTATGTTAGAGGCTGTCAGAAAATGTGGTAGCCTCGAACAATGGGAAAATCCCATAGGGAAATATTTGCGGTCGAATATTTATGGTAGTAACCACTGCCACCAGCCAGAAACCTTTGAGAGGGGGACTGTAGGGTACCCTCTCGAAAATGAACATAGGGGAAAAACTATTAACCCCTTCCAGTACCTCCATAGCAAGATGGGTTGTACTGGTTTAGTTCATAGGTTTTGACTAATAAAGTCAATGGGGACTTTACATGCCCTGGGAGACAGTAGTCAGCCCCAGGGTATGGAGTCTATGTTTGGGGGTCGCTACGACACCCCTGTGTCACTGCACTGAGGGTGCTGTGTAACACATGTGAATAAAGATGGTTCCTATGGGGTTGAGAAAGATCCCATAGGCATTAAACACAAAAATAGCCTAGAACACACATAGCAAAGATGCCTAAGAGTGGGAAAAAGAGTCTCACTCTTAGCAGGTAAAAAGAAACAAACCCTTCAAATCCAGAAAAGCTGCTGGGGGACTCTATAGGTAAGGGAAATTAGCCATAAAATGAGAATTCTCCCTAACACTGGCTAGTAGCTTGTAACATGGATTTGTGGCCCCTGTAATAGGCCAATACTTTGGGTAACAGCATGGAAGGCTGCTAAAGCATTTTTAGGGGTACAATTAAGAGCCTGACCTGGGCTGAAATCAATCAATGTGAACCAGCTCAAACTCGAGAAGCAAGTGAAAGTTTTAGAACAACTTTGCTAAAAGAATGCCTCCCCTAGGGTATTCTTTTCTTTTTTAAAACCTTTATTGAACTCTTTCAGGGTTGTGACAGAGTTATAGCAAAGAAAACAGCATAAAAAGGATTTGCAAGTCAAAAGCTACACATGTTTAAGTCAACTTGTTGGCTTACATTTATCCCCAATTCCTATAAACCATTTTTCCCCAAGTCCCTTCACAAAGGATTGCATAAGTATATAATTATATTCAACTATCAGAAGTACCTGATCTATGAACAGGTTCTGTAGACAGACATGATAACACTGATCCTGTAGGTTGCGGTTCCTAATCTCTTATCGCTTGATGTGCTTTGCACCCTGAAGTAAACTGCATAGAGAATGGGCGTGTGTGGCTGGCTGACATGCCCCAGAGCAAACGTTGGGGAGAGGCAAGAGTTGGTGTGCAGCTGCATACTGGGACCTTCTGTGCTCACTCCCCACCTGTCGCCTCACCCTGGCATGGTGCAGTTCATTGCAGTGCAAATATCTTGGAAACAGTGCATCCTAGGGCCTGGACCTTGAGTTTTGTTCCAGGTGTTAGGACCAGTCCTTCTACAACCACATTGATGTTTCCCAATTTCCGGCAACCGTTTCATGTGTGAAGGTGCTGAAATCCGGGGAAAGGGGTGGGGTGTCGAAAGGTCATGTAGCTAGTAATGTCCGGAGGTTCCTAACAGGTAATTATGCAAAATGTGGTGCAGATTGATGAAATGGTGTGGAGTTGTATAAGAAACATCACTTCGCCAAGCCACAAACTCACAAACCCACAAACAAATTTAGACTTTTGCTGAAATCCGGGGAAAGGGATGGGGTCTTCATATGTCATGTCGCCAGTAATGTCTGGAGAGTCCTAACAGGCAACAATGCAAAATCTGGTGCAGATTGGTGAAACAATGTGGAATTGTATAAGGAACAATGCTTCGCCTCAAATTCTGCCACAAAAACATTTTCACTTAAATATTTACATATATATAGATTGAGCACAACATTTCAACTTTCAAGAAGTTCTTGAGAAAGGTTGTTGTAAAGGTGCTAAAAGGATTTCCTTGGCGAAGTTCTACAAATGGCCCCCATACATTAATGTGTCTGGCAGTCTGGTTAAGTAAACCGGCTGTAATTTTCTCCTACAAGTATGTCCCATATCTTAGACCACAACATATTCAGCAGAGGGACCCCTGGGTTCTTCCAGGCTCTTTGAACACTGATTTTAGCAGCCCCTAAGAGGTGTGTTATTAGTGTTGCCAAACTACCAGTGGTTCTTGGATGGGGTTCCCACAGATCCTGCTAATATAAGACAGGACTTGGCTACAGGAGCTCTGACCTCTGTGACATTTCCACCATCACATCCACGCCAGGAGATGGGCGTGGGGGGACCAAACGGGTATATTTTGTTCAAACACAGCTTACAAACACACTCTCTGTGGTTTATCTTGACTTCAATTCTGGATCATATGTCATTCCAAATGGCTTAGTCGATAGTGATACCGAGATCCTGCTCCCAGTTAGCCTATGTGGCGGACTAGAAGAAGGACTTGGACCAACAAGGATATTTCCTTAAAGTAAAAGAGAACTTGAAACCTGCCCTATTTCTGTGAGGGAAGTTCCCTACCTATAAACTAAAACTAATGGTGCTCGTCATAGAAAAAAGTCCTTGGTCCAAAATCCAATCCAACTATTCTAGCCCTACCACTTTGAAAAACTGTTCTTAAAAGAGAGGCCGGAGCAAAGACCTCTACGTTCGGCTTCTGCCTGGCCCAATCACTTGGATGGTCTGTTGATAGTTCCAAGTTCATTAATATCCAAAGCAAATAGGTTCACAGCTGTCTTGCAGACTTTGTTAGTCCAAATAAAAGTTCCTACTTATTATTCCCTCTTCTCCAGGAAAACAAAGGTTTTTCTCAAACCTCTCTAGGTTCCCTTTTAACACAGTAGTCTTATAACAGCATCGGGTCTTTTGGCCAGAGTCCTACAGCGTTCTGGCAGACTTGTTTTTTACTCAATTCATGTAATTCACACAGGACACTTGCCCACTCAGGCTTTCTCAGGGTCCCACAACCTTGTTGGCTTTCCCGACCTTGATACAAAATGTTTATCTTGCTTTCACTTTGCTTCACATAGGGCGCGTGCCTCTTCGGGTTTCTCAGCGTCCCTTAACCTCATCGGCTTTCCCAGCCTGGGTGCACAGTGTTCGTAACAATCTCAATCTGATTCACATACAGCGTTTGCCCATTTGGGGTTCTCAAGGTACCGTAACCTTGTTGGCTTTCCCAGCATTGATTCACAGTGTTTGTACCATTCGCATTCTGATTCTGGTTCAGATGGCAACGGGCAGGTCATACCCTGCCCCCACAATACAGTAGGTGGCCAACGATGCCCAAAACCACTTCCAGCTCCCACAGGACACCAGCTGAATCACAAAGTAAGGAGCTGCGATGGGGCACAAGCCCCATCCTGCTATCCTCCCATGGCTGTTCCCACCACAGAGTTTGCCAGCGAAAGAAAAATAGTTCCCCTACACTGCACATCCAAACTGTGCACACGCAAGTTATGCCACAGCAGAAGCCTGATACCTGGCCACACCACCGCCACGCAACTGTCGTCACGCTGATGTTTCAGGGATAGGAGGAAGTTCACTGGCATGAAATGTGCCTGTTTCCTATTTTTGGTTGGGAGTATTTTCACTCCCTGTTTTTCTTTATGGGGAATATTTACCCATTTTTTAGTCAGCAAAAGTGGCTGGAACAACGCCAAAACACAGACATGCCCGAAATGTGGGGAGGTTGATGCAGGTATGGTACATATGTTTTGGGCATGCCCTGAAATAGCAAGATACTGGAAGGAGGGAGCACACCCCATAGCAAGTAAAGGAATAAACCTGTATGTGGACTCTCTGTGGGCGTGCATGTTGGGGGGATCCCTAGATCGTGCAAACGCAAACATGTGAGCAAACTTCAAGACCAGGCGTATATACTAGCTAAACGCAGGATAGCGATGGGCTGGAAGGCGAGCAATCGACCAAAGGCAGAGCTTTGGTGGCGGGATCTCCTGAGATGGGTGGATGCCGAAACAGTGGTGTGGAGAGAATCGGTGGATAGAGCCGGGGAAGAGTAAGCAGGCACACTAACCTCCTGGATGCATCTGGTTGCCTCGCTGTTAGGGTTTGTTCAATAGCAACCGGAAGAGGATAGCTCCTCGAATAGTGAAGGAAGTGAGACGCCCCAAGAATAGGAGAAAAGGCTGTATTATTGTGAGGCTCAGGAGGGTGGGGCATAAGTTGTGGAGGGAGGAAATGTTGGGAAACTGTATTTGTGCACTGTGTTTTGGTGTATGTATTATGATTGACTTGAAACTAATAAAATGGTTAAAAAAAACTATTGGATGGATTTGCACTCTCTGATGTTAAACTCTTCCAAAACAGAGGTGCTCTTCTTCCTTGCCAAATACTCTCATCTCCTCCTCTGCCTATCTAGTTCCCACCTGACACTCTTCCCTGCGCCTCTTCAGTTAGAGTCCTCAGTGTCTTGTATGGCTCTTCTCACACCTTCTGTACTTTCATCTACAAAACTCCAACAGACGCTTGCTTCAACCTCCTAAATACCTACCGGCACCGTTGTTTCTGGACCAGCAAACAACGACTCTGCTGGCGTGCACTGTTTCGACCGCCAGGTCTGACCTTGGCGGGTGGATCGGCTTCCGCCAGCAGACTTTGACGGAAGCGCACCAGTACTGTTGCGCTCAGTGCCGGTGCTTCCGTCTTCCCCATTCCCATTGAGTCCTATGGGACTCGGATGGAAATGGGGAGTAACAGTTGCCGTCGCCTGACTTACCGGAACACCGGGGCTGTAATGCCTTGGTTATTCCGGCAAGTCAGGCGACGGTAATTCATCACAAGTCGGGCGGCAGCCTGCCGGTTTTACCGGCACGGCTACTGTCGGACTCGGTTTGAAATTAGGTCTACTGCTAACTATTATCTTTTCAGTGTGGTAAGTCACAACCCAGGTTATGGCAAGCTATTCGAACGCCCTTGCATTTTGCATCTAGAAAGGAAAGTAGTGCTGTCTTGGACCTACTCAGTGTCACAACTCATGTGGTGGTTCCAGGAATGGGACCAACTGCGATTGCATTCCTCGCTGTTCCTAGATCTACCAAATCAGATGAGAATAAAAGACTGCCCCAATGATCATACACTTCAGTAAGGGCTTGAAGACCCTACTCTTCAAAGAACATCTTGGTGATCTCTCAACCCTAATTCTTTCCCTCTGTAGCCCTCATCTGCCCTGGCTCCCCCTGTCCATCCCATCTCATCTACTCCCTTATGTGTAGTCCATCGCTTGCCTGCTATGTGTGCCCTTTGTAGATTGCATACATACTTACATACATCTAAGGGACTCGTCTGCACGCATGACATGCAAAGCCCCTCCAATGTAAAGCATCTAAAATATATTCTACAATAGCAAATCATATGTGCGTTAAAAAACAATAACAACCGGGTTTCTAACTCCCGTGGCAAACTGATGAGAGCAAATACTAATCTCACATTTCAGTTAGAAAGGAAACCATTACACATAGGTCATGTGTAATATGTTCATAACTAAGTTTGGACCCTTGCCAGGATATAATGTAAGCAAACTACGAGTGGCTGCCGTTGTGTATAAATCAGAGGACACTCTTTCCACAGCACTGGTCTACCATTCTGCTAATCTCTCTTCACTGGCTGCATTTTAACTACAGTATCTATTTCCCCGCCATGTATATTTGGAAGGAGGGGGTGGCACCTGTATGTGCTTTCTTTGGCTGCAACTGCAACAGCTGGACATGTATAATATTTTGGATAATTCATTTATTCTCGCTTTTGTCTTTTTTTTCTGCCCTTTCTTGTCATAGCTTTCCTTAGTTCGCTTCCAACTTCTTTGTGTGCTACCCTCCCTAGCAACCTTGCCTCTTTTTCTTCTGAACTAATTTGCTCTCACCCTTCAGGTCTTCTTTCCCCCCCCCCCACTTTTTGGAACTGAGATTTGCAGGTGTGCCTTAGGTCTAGTGCTCTTTCTGTGTCTTCCTTTTATGTCTGCATCTGTTGACAGGCGTTCTGTTTTCCATACCCATAGGAAAGCGATGAGGAGATTCTTGGGCTCTCTGACCAAGATGACTTCGGGGGGAAGTCTGATAGCGGAGACAGTGACTTCGGGGGGAGTGGGAAGAAAAAGAAACGGAAGCACAAAGAGAAGAAAGAAAAGAAAGCAAAGCGTCGGAAAAAGGCTGATGATGATGAAGAAGACCCAAAGGCCAAGGTACAAGTTTCATTTCCCCACAGTCTAGCAGCAGTGCTACAGTTTTCATTTGAATTCCCTAATCTATGCACATACAGTCCATGTCTGCATATAAAAGTGGAGAAATGAGACTCCAGGACCTTATGGGTCGTGATAGCTCTCCCCGTGCATTCTAGCCATGCCCGTGAAATACGCAAAGAGATTTTTGTTACGAATTTCCTCCTCCTGCTGAAGCACATTTTTTCCAAGGTGTGGAGAAGATTGGTTCCACAGAACAGATTTATATGCCATACAAATATGTTGTTTAATGGAACTATGAACCGTTCATCCAGCCATCCCACCAACCAAGAATGAGTTTATGCAAAGTTTGCATTATATAAGGTGCAATAAGTTCACAGTAAACATTTGTCATATATCCTCATTTGAAAACAGAAATGCTGACTACACACTTAAATGTGAACAGGTCAATATAACATGAGAATAAATGTTAATTTGCAAACTCTCCTTGTTTATTTAATCAAACACTGGCAGTTGCCCACTGCATTTTAATGTGTTGCCTGCATGTACGCAGTGCGTTTTAAACGTGAAGACTTTTTAATAATGATCACTCTGCAAACATTTCATGGCTAGACTTCAAGGCATTGTTAGTTAATAATTCTCATCATAAACGTTCCATTGGCTTCACTAAAGGTTTAGTTGTACAAGTTATTAATTTAAGGCAAATCCCTTGAATGGTATGCCGTGTTGCCATCTGCCCTTTGTGGTGTTAAATAAAGTTGAATGATTACTGAATGTGGCATAATGCTGTTTTCCTATTATGTGCCTTAATTGTGCTTACCAATAATAGTTATTCTGCTAGTCTCTTTCTTAATGCCCTGTTGTCCAGATAGCAGCGTTCCCCCAACGTATACCTGCTTTTCTCATCTTTTCTTCTTGCTCTCCCTCCTTTGTCTCTCTCTCTGTCAGTCATCTTCTTTGGGTCTGAAGTGGCTCATTAACATATCCAATTCTAACCTGTCTGTAAACAAACTCAGCTAAATGTGTCATTCCCCACATCCGCTCATGGCAGAATCATGAACCCCTCCTATTGTGCCTTATTTAGTAACTACTGATACTTTTTTTTCTTAAATGTTATATAGGTGTAGTTTCTTCAGATGACCTACGCTTGAGGCCGTTCTTCTAAAATATAACCTGTAGTTGTCTCTAACTAAACATGTGACCCTGGTTAATTCGTACCTAAGAGGACGTTCAGGGTCTTTTCTCTCCCTCATTCGGCCTTGTCTTATTCGGATTGTAGCAGAGGAATTGTTCTGCTTACACTTGATAAAAGACAGGTGTAGGCAGACACAATTAAAAACTTTTCTTGCGTGTTTCTTTACCTCGAACCCAGCCCCAGTCCCTGTGTCCGGGCGTCCCTGCTCGTCCTGAATTATGTGATCACACTGGGTGTGCCATACTGGTATAAAGAATGGATCAGGAAAGGTGATAGGTGCAGGAACACCCCACACTCCTATAAAAGAAAACACTAGGTTAAATGAGGAACAATGCAACACATGAAAGGACAGACAGAGGTTTGCTGATGTACTGTCTTTTTAATGATCCGATGTTGTAGAAATATATTCAGTCATGCCTCAGTACATCATCAGTTTATATTTTGTATACAAAGTTTTAGACACAGGGCGCTCGAGAGCCCAAGCAAGATGGCTGCCGGCTAACCTGGCTTTGGCTGACCTCATAAATCGATCGATACGGTGAGAAGTGAACATAGTCGTGTGCTGCCTGACTTCTCACGATCCTGCAACCCCTTTTTGGGAAGCCAGGTGTTGAGATGTCGCGAGAGCCCTGCTCTCGCGAGATCTCGCCCGCGACCACAGCTCCGCCCCCGCGCGCTACGCGCGCATTACGGGACGAGCTGAGGACGCGGACAGCTGCGTCTTCCCGGCTCCTCCGAGCACGGGACTCGATCAGCATTAAAGCTGGAATATTATATCTGCTGCAGCCCGGCCCCAGCTGGCCACGTTGGCCCACGCTCACCCCAGGCACTGTCTGTATAAGAAATGTTCCGGGGCAACCAGGAGAAATAAAGCACGGGTAAAACCCCTGCCTGACTCCTGTCTTCCTTCAGGGGAAATTTATACTACACCAGGACCTTGCTGGGACCCTGTCGATCTCCTGCTATAGTGGGCAATGGCTGCAGCGGATCAGGGTCATGTACGACGCCCGACACTGTGGGCAATGCTGCCTGTGCTGTGCGCTCGATGCGGTACTGCCCTGCTCTCGGGAACTATGGGGAGTGAGGAGATCCAGGTGAGTGCTGCCGGCATTGTGGCCGCTGTTACTACAACGGCAGCGGCCCGCGGGCTTGGTGCCCTCCCCATCCTGCATGAACGCTCCCTGATTGCCAGCTGGGGCTTCGGCCACGCACCGGAGACTCCATGATTCCTTCGACAACAATGAGCAATTGCCACTTTCCGTGTCTGTATGCTTGCTGCCCGCCTCCTTAGATTCCCGGCCGCTACAACCGGCGCCTGAATAGTGCAGCACCTCGCTACGCGTCCTCTTGGCTCGGAATGGCACATGCATCGCCTCTGCACTTCGTCAGCCCGATATTACAAACGCTGTGACTGCTGCGGGGCACAATGCTAGTATTTGGATGGCAATTTTAATTTAAAAGCCTGGATTTGCCACATGCTGCTTATGGCTGCCACAATGCTGCTCACCATATAATATCTTCAGAGAGGATCACCTGGGCAGAGGAGACTTAGGGAATGGAACGGGGATTTCCTTGGATGAGAGAGGTATCCCCCATTTCCATTTCATGATAAACCTTCAGTCCCAGCAGCCTTTGTGGGCTATTGCCTTGCTTTCCCCTTTTCTTCCTTTCAAGATGACCCTGGAAAATGTATTGACACTAGGAAGAAATTAAATAGGAGGACATTTTCTTATTCAGGGAGGGTAAACACATATAAACCCCCTAATATTGTTTCAGAGAAACATCAGGCCAAAATAGTAAAAACCCAATCGAGATTTGTGCATAGTTCCCGTCAGTCACATCACTCTAGTACTGGGACGAGGAAGAGGCGACTAGGAGTTGTACACACTAACATTCATACACCGCTCTGGTACTGATATGAGGAAGAAGCCTGGAAACTATTGTGAGGGTCAGGCATGTCCAGAGAATAGAAGTAAGTGCAGTCAGGCATTTCTCAACTCAAGGGCTTGCACCTGCAACCTGTTAATAGGTGGAGCTGCCAGCAAAGAGAGGGGAAACTAGAAGGAGAGAAACAGGCTGGGAGAGATGGGCAAATTCCTGCCCAGGACGGGGCTGCTTAGTGGAGTCTTACCTGGAGGTCAGGATGCCAGCTACTGCAGAGGAGAGGCTGAGACGGCGGGGCCCGAGCGGAGCCGTAAGTGGATCAGAGCCGTTAGAGTCTCCTCTGCCTTAGCTGGAGCTGTGGGGCACAGAAGGCTGCCGAGTGCTGCAGGCCACCGGTAGCATCCACGGATGGAGAGCGGATCTACAGTCAACCCACAACAAAGTTTGCAGAAGGTGAGCGCTGCTCGCGTGGCTCCCGAGTAGTGTGCACAGAGCCGAATAATGCCAGGAGAAAGAAGAGAGAGGTCGCCTGGAGAAGCAGCCGAGGACCGGTGAGTGAATTGAAGGGAACACTTGTACCAGAACGCTCCTGGGGCTACAGCTGGGCATATGATAATATATATATATATAAGTAAGGGAACTTGAAAGTAAAGCAAGGATTATTGAATACCAAACTAAAAGGAAAGCTTTGAGGAGCCTACGAATTAAATGAAAGCAAGTGTGAAACACAAGTAATGAACATTTAAAGGCAAAAGATGAATCTTTAAGAATAAAGTAAAAAGCAAGTGAGCACTTATGAAGATTGTGAAAGCAAGGTGGTGGAAGAGAGTGAGCACCACTGAGTGAGTAGTGTGGAAGAACACACTGTGGCAAAGCCAAACGACTGTCAAGGAGAATCCAGTGATTTATGTGGAAGAACACACTATGGCAAAGCCAAAAGACAGTCAAGGAGAATCCAAGGTGAATGTAAACCAAAGCACAGGTGCAGTGAGACAGAAACTAGTGTGGGCAAGAAAACCTAGGATTATCGGTTGAATGACAAGTAATGGATGGACCGTGTGAACTGACTACTGCACGTAGACAGAGGATACCCTGTATGGAAAAGCCAAGGAAAGTAAAGATAACAAATCCCCACTTGTGAATTAGATTGCTAAAGTGAATGCGATAGATAGCAATCTGTATAAACTATTGAAGAGCCTGAGGATTATAAGGTTGACCTGGAACTGGTTTTGAGAATGAAGAGACTTGAGCTGATTGTGAATTTGCAAGCTGGAAGAGCTGACATCTTGGGGAAGGGAAACCTAAGAGTTTGTGAAATAGGTTGTCTTCTTGGGGAAGGGAACGCCAAGGCTTTTTGGACCTGCTTTAAAGTTGGTGAAGGGGAGCTGGAAGAAGCTCAGAACTTATTTTGGAACACTATTTCTGTTGTTATAAACATCCCTTCACATTGTTTAGCTTTAGTTGTGAGGGTAAGTATTTGGTTTTGGACACACAGACCTTTAAATTGAACTTACTGACTCAGACTATCCTTAGTTTCTTTAGGTATTTAAGTAAATAAAAGTGTCTTGTTTGAACCTTGAATCTGTTGTCTGTGTCTTGCTTCATGAATCCTTCACATAGGGAAAAGAGGAGACCGGTAAATCTCCAACTTTCGAATGGATTGTGTCCTCCCACGTATTCCTCATCTTGTGATATTCCTATTTGCCAGTTTCGCTGCTTCAGAATTTTTTTTTCGGCAGAGGGCACTGTGCACAAGGTCGTGGCATTGATGTCCCTCGACTGGCTGCGTACTGTGTCAACATCACCGTCAGTATAAATAGCTTATGCCGCGCCCGTTGGCTTCAGTTACGTTTTTCCAATTGCTTCACTCTCGAGAACGGCGCGCTTTGGAATTTTCTTCAGAAAATGTCGTCTTCATCTACCGCTGCTACCCCCGGTTCGAAGATGTCGATAACAGATCCTCACTGCATTTGTCTTTGGTGCCTGGGTTCAGATCATCCAACCGGCGACCATGGCTCCCGTCTGTCGATGACGGAGAAGGCCCTTCGTGAGAGGAAAGGTAAACTGGCGGTGGGGCGGGTGCTTCTAAGGCCTCTTCGAAGGCCTCGTCCAAAAGACATAAAAAATCATCCGATTAGAAAGAATCGGAGCGTCACAAAAAACACTCCAAGAGATCCCGATCTCGTAGTAGATCGAGGCGCTCTTCATCTTCCTCTTCGAAAAGAGTTAAAAGGAGACATAGATCTCCCTTGTCATCATCTGATACATCTACCAAATTGGTACGATGCCTGATGAAGTCGGATTTGTAACGCTTACCTGGACTCTGCGGGGACACTCACGATGGAACTACGTAACACAGCTTTTCTCAATTAGTGTGCTTCCAAAACTCCCTTCAACATACCATAAAAGGTTCCTAGAACAAACACAAGAGAATTCTAAGAATTTTGACTAGCGCTTCAATGAGGTTAAACTAATCCAAGTTCTGGTGGCGCTGAAACGTGACAGGACCTAAAGCTGGACAGCGGTAAGCGTTGACTGGATTCTTTCCGAACACGAAGCAGGGAATGCTCGAGGGGAGGGGCTTAAATAGGAGGAGAGAGAAAACAACTAGACCTACACTGTGCACGCTACCAGCATAACCTAGGCAGCCCTGTTGAGTGTCAAGATGTACTACCCATGCCTAACACTTCCCTGAGTTGCCTTTTCCCAACATCCACGAATGGTAGATTGAAGACCAATTCTTTTTGGAAGCAATTTTAGGAACCTTTGCCGTGATCATGACCGTATTCCCCCCCAAGGCCCCTCCTAAGGTGAAACCTTCTCCCTTTGGTTTGCTAGGATTATTCAAATGGAAGGATTTAATTAATCGGGGAGCGTGAATGTTTTCAAGGGGTTCCCAGGTTCTATCCTGCGGCCCATAACCCTTCCAGTCCACCAGGTAATACAATTTTCTGCGAACCATCTTAGAGTCCAAGGTAGCCTTAACCTCGTACTCTGGTTGGTCACCTTCCACAATTACAGGAGCCGGTGGACCCTGAATTCGAGTATTTGGACTTACAGCTTGCAATAAGGACACATGGAATACCGAATGAATTTTCATGTGTTTAGGGAGTGTCAATTTCATAGCCACCGGGTTGATGACCTTCTCAATGGTAAAAGGACCCAAAAATCTAGGAAGACATTTCCTGGATCCCTTCAACCTCAGATTCCTTGTAGCCAGCCACACTGAGTCTCCCACCTTGTATTCTGGGGAGTCTCTTCGCTTTTGATCAGCGAACTTCTTCTGAGCAGTCTTCGCCAAGTACAACTGTTTTCTGGCTAGGTGAACAGCGGTTACTATATTGTCATGCAGAGTCTTTATAGCTGGCATTTCCAGAGATTCAGGTGGATCATGAACCGAGGTTCGTGGATGTCTACCATACACAGTGAAGAATGGGCTTAATCCAGTCGAGGAGTGTACAGAATTATTGTAGGCATATTCTGCAATCCACAATATTTTTTGCCAAGAGTCGTCAGTTTGGTGAAGCATGCACCTGAGGTACTGTTCCAACGTTTGATTTGTGCGTTCCGTTTGTCCATCAGTTTGTGGGTGATAACTTGTGGACAAACGTATCTCCATCTGAACCATCTTGCAACATCTTTTCCAGAATTCAGAGACAAATTGGCTTCCCCGATCAGACACCACAATGGAAGGAAAGCCATGCAGCCTTACGATGTTTTCCAAAAATACCTTGGCTAGACCCGACGCAGTAGGCAATCCCTTCAATGCCACAAAGTGTGCCATTTTGGAAAATAGATCCACCACCACCAGGATGGTGTCAAATCCTTCACTATTGGGTAAGTCTGTAATAAAATCTAGGGAGAGTGTGTGCCAAGGAAGAGGCGGAATCTCCAATGGTTTGAGAAGACCAGCAGGTTTCTTTTTCTGTGATTTATTTTGAGCACAAACTCCACAGGTCTTGATGAATTGAATTACATCCTTACGCCAAGTTGGCCACCAATACGATCTCTTGACTCTTTCCAAGGTTTTAGTGACTCCCGGATGTCCTTCCATTAGTGCACTGTGGTAGTCTTCAATCACTTGCTCTCGTAGCTTTTTAGTTGGCAAGAAAAGTCGCCCCTTAAAAAAGGGCAATTCTTCCTGCACATAACAATGTTCCTTCTCAGATGCCCATTTTTGCAACTCTGCTGCACTGATATTGGCTTTGATTTCAACCCTCAATTCTTCAAATAAAGAATCTGCAACATCCATGACTCCAAGCACCTTTTCAACTGGAATTATCTCCACCGGAATTGTGGCACTGTAAGCTTCTTCTCCTTTACCAATTCGGGACAGAGCGTCAGCCTTTCCATTACGGATACCAGGCCGAAATGTGATAACAAAATCGTACTCAGCAAAGAAAAGAGCCCATCTCAACTGTCGCGAAGATTGTGCCTTTGCCGAACGCAAGTACTGCAGATTCCGATGGTCGGTGAAAATGGTAACGGTGTGTCTAGCCCCCAGCAGATAATGTCTCCATTCCTTCAGTGCACACTTTATCGCCAACAATTCCTTATCGGTGACTGTATAATTCAGTTCCGCTGCTGAGAACTTTTTTGACCAAAAGGCCACAGGATGTAATTCGTGCGAGATAGGATCACGCTGTGACAAGACTGCGCCCATGGCGACGTTGGATGCATCGGTCTCTACCACAAAGGGAAGATCCAACTTAGGATGTCGAAGGACCGGGGCTGCAGTGAATTTCTCTTTCATTTTCTGGAAGGCCTCACCAGCCTCATTTGTCCAAGCAAAGGTCTTATTCTTTCGCAGCAACGACGTGATAGGATGAACCAGCTGATAAAAATCAGACACAAATCGTCGGTAAAAGTTAGCGAACCCCAAAAAACTTTGGACTCCTTTAACTGATGTTGGAGCTGGCCAGGATAGAATTGCGTCAACCTTTCTGTTGTCCATTTTCACCCCTTCCGATGACAATATGAATCCCAAAAATTCTACCTCTGGAACATGAAAGTGACATTTCTCCAATTTTACATACAAGAAGTTTTCCTTGAGGATTTGAAGAACTGAAGTTACATGTTTGACATGTTCCCGGGGGTCGGCAGAAAAAATCAGGGTGTCATCAACATATATCACAACACAGATATCCAGAAGCTCCCGAAAAATGTCATTCATGAATGACTGAAACGCTGCTGGAGCATTACATAATCCAAAAGGCATAACCTGATATTCGAAGAGCCCATAACGTGTGCGAAAGGCAGTCTTCAATTCATCTCCAGGTTTAATGCGAACGAGATGATATGCCCCACGAAGGTCAAGTTTGGTGAAGATCCTAGCTCCTTTCACCTGGTCCAGCAACGTGGAAATTAGAGGCAAGGGGTATCGGTTCTTTATAGTGATTTGATTTAGGGCCCTGTAATCGATGCAGGTTCTCAGGTCCCCTTCCTTTTTTGGCACGAAGAACAAAGGCGATGCTGCTGGGGACTTGGATGGTCGAATAAATCCATTGGCTAAATACTGGTCCAGATACGTTCTCAAATGGAGGTTTTTCTTTTCAGTTAATGCATAGATTCGATGACACGGGAGTTGGGCTCCTGGAACCAAATCTATTTGGCAATCATAAGGTCTATGAGGGGGCAGGACTTCAGCTTGCTTCTCCTCACTAACACCGCCCAGGGGTTTTCGTGAAGGTTTCACAGGACAGTCCTTCAGGAAATGACCAGCTTTTCCGCAGTACAAACAGAGCTGTTGCTGCCGCCTCTTTTCCCTTTCAGCTTGGGAGATTGGACCACGAATGACACCCAGTTGCATAGGTTCAGTATAGTTTTCTGACGACACCCTTCCAGAGGTTTCCTTGGGGCGAACAAAATATGCCCGACTCTCTGGGCGGCCTCGATCCATTCTTCGATCTTGAAGTCGGTGATCCAACTGGATGGTTAAGTCTATGAATTCGGCAATTCCTTCTGGTGGGTTCACCACTTGTGCTAGGACATCCTTCAGTTCACTCCGCAACCCACGGTAAAACAAGGTGGTTCTTTTCTCTGAAGGCCAATTGGTTTCTGCAACTAATCTATTGAAGGTGGCTACATATGCTAGCAATTCTTGGTTACCCTGTCGAAGTGACAACAATTCATTATCTAATGCTTGACCTTGGGTGTGGCGAGCAAAAAGCTTTTCCAGTTCACGTTGGAAGTCTTGAAAATTTCTCAACACCGGATCATCTCTATTGACAAGAGGAACTGCCCAATCAGCCGCGTACCCCCCAAGGTAAGACAACACAAAGACAACTTTAGATTGGTCTGTGGGAAACGTTCCCGGCCTGCATAAGAAATGTAGCCTGCACTGATTTAGAAACACTGCGAACCTTTTTGGATCCCCAAAAAAGCGCTCGGGGGGGGGCCAAGGGAATATTTCCTGGCACGATTACTTGGACAGGTACTGATGGTGCAATTGGGGCTGAAACTTGGGGGTTCCCAGAAGGCAACGGAACCTGACCAGCTTGTGACTGTAATACTTGGCGGGCCAATTCCTCAGTTCTATCCCTGTTTACCACTAATTCTTTCCTCAGAGCATTAGTTTCGGAACGTGCTGCATGCACTTCCGCTCTCAATTCCCCCAACAAATGGACCAACTGATCAACCTCAGGAGTTCCCATGATGTCCAGGCAGAGTATGTTTCAGTGGCTTCGCGTTCTGTAACGCTTACCTGGACTCTGCGGGGACACTCACGATGGAACTACGTAACACAGCTTTTCTCAATTAGTGTGCTTCCAAAACTCCCTTCAACATACCATAAAAGGTTCCTAGAACAAACACAAGAGAATTCTAAGAATTTTGACTAGCGCTTCAATGAAGTTAAACTAATCCAAAACACTAATGTCATTCTTCAGCTTTTCTCATTACCTTGGGAATTTATGTTGTTAGCTCTCCATCCTGCATTGGTGCAGGGGCGCTAGTTCTGAAGAAGGGAAATGGCGCTAACTATGGTGACAAGGAAGGACGTTATTACCAAAATTCAAATGAACTGGGAAGAGTGTGAACCCTAGACGACTGTGCCTAAACTGAAGTAGCTGAAACTAGTGGTCAATCCAAGGGACCCCCACCGGTGAATAGGGCTGGGAAAGATTGCTGAATTGGAAGTACAATAGATGTGAGGAAAATTTCTACACACACGCTTTCGTGGAACCACCACAGGAAAACGAATTTGCCTCAGGAAAACGCTCACAACCACCGAGCGTGCAAGCCTTTGAAAATAGCAACATGCGTCATCAAAAGCTTGTTGCAAACAATGTGTGAAGAACACATACCAACTAAAACCAAAAGCTAAGAAAAGCTCAATAACTAATGAAGCGTAAAATCGGCTCCATTACATTGCGCGCAACATGCGTTTAGATAAATATTACAACGTAACACAGAACTTCACAATACCATGGAAAACCATGACACTTCAGGGAAAATAAAAGATACTTGCGAAATATCCTAACTGAAACCCTTGAACCATGGAAGCCGCTCTGTGTCTGGAAAGTGACGGGGCTAACTGAGTGACAGGGAAGAATTCCGTGACTAGAGTTCCAAGACCCTACTGTGGAAAATTCTGTGACTGGAATTGTAGGAATTACAGGAAACTCCGGGGAAACAAATAACGGGAGCAGAGGGAACAAAAATGACAGAAAAGGAAGGGTGGCTGGTGGCGCTGAAACGTGACAGGACCTAAAGCTGGACAGCGGTAAGCGTTGACTGGATTCTTTCCGAACGCGAAGCAGGGAATGCTCGAGGGGAGGGGCTTAAATAGGAGGAGAGAGAAAACAACTAGACCTACACTGCGCACGCTACCAGCATAACCCAGGCAGCCCTGTTGAGTGTCAAGATGTACTACCCATGCCTAACACTTCCCTGAGTTGCCTTTTCCCAACATCCACGAATGGTAGATTGAAGACCAATTCTTTTTGGAAGCAATTTTAGGAACCTTTGCCGTGATCATGACAGGATTCCCCAAGAAAATGGGAAGATTTTAGAAAAAAGATGAAGGAGGTCTTTGAGAATGCGGCCTCGACCCCCTCAAAGAAACCTCAGAAGTGCCAGGCCCCTTTCGCTCCATCGGACGACACAGGGAAGTCAGGAACTACTGCGGTAAAACCTGTGGGATGTTTCAACCCACTAGTTCAGGCCCTGCAACATTACTGTGCATTGCTTGCAGCAGAAACATCAGAATGCCCGCCGGAAAGCATGCTGCTCGCTAAAAATCACCAGAAAGTGCGCAGTAAAAATCTGAACAATAGGCCGCCATCCACTTTTGCCTACGTCAGTGGTAACACAGGAGACCACTGCCAAAACCCATCATTTGGCGGCCCACAGAGCAAAATCATTGCAAAAGAAACACAGAGCTGTTTTAAAAATCCGCTTTTCCCTGGCTGTCAAATTTGCAAAAATCATGGCTCACCAACCACCCAAACAGATCCAACCTCCTTGTTGGGTGGTAAACATCATTCTACTTCAAGAATCCACATAAATACAATGTCAGCAGGAGTATATGTCATCAGAACAAAGTCCACTTTTGAAGATGGTTGCTGGAATAAATCTGTCAAAAATGGGTGTAATACGGTTACTCACCTCTGTCAGAAGCTGGCGATTTTAAAACCTGTCATGTGTAAAGTTGGTCATTGAACTCAAACTATTCCAAAGAAAGACTTGCTATCAGATGCCTAAGAGGTGGATACAATTCAAAACTATCGGCCTCATTACAACCTGTCAGGTCTGGACCGCAGTGATTCCGTGACGGCGGTACAAAGTTTCTGCGTCCGCAAGTTGCGGAAAGACCGTCCGATTATGTGCTGTCGGTCGCGCGCACCACACAGACGCGGAAACGTTGTTACCACCATCACGGAAAAAGCCACGGAAATGGACATAGCGCTGCCACAAGTAGCGCAAAACCTGTGTCCGCCACCGTCGCCATGGACACGGAACCGGAAATACCGTGATCGCCAAAACAGGAAACAGAGAGGCGGCCATCATATAAAGCACAATCCATTGCCATCCAGAGTCAGCACAAGCAGAATCCACACTGTGAGAAGGCAAAAGGGACCACCAGCATGTCTGCCAGGATTCCAGCCCAGAGGCAGCGCAAACAGCGCTTTAGTGAGGCGGAGCTAACTGTTCTGGTGGAGCACATAGTGGAGCATGCAGAGATGCTGTTCAGTGCCGATCAACAGCGTGCCACACAGCAGCGGAGGAAGGAAGTGTGGGCGGAAGCAGCACGCAAGTGCACCGCTGTGGGCGTGACTGTGAGGAATGTAAAGGACTGCCACAAGCGGTGGGACGACCTCAGGCTGAGGGTTCGGAACCTGATCTCCACACACCGCCAACGCAGCAGTGGGACAGGTGGACGACCCCCTTCCCCACTGAGGCTGCAAGCATGGGAGGAGCGTTGCAGCAGTGTCCTCCACCTTGAGGGTATCCATGGGATCGGGGAGGCTGAGGCAGGAGTGAGCCCACCTGCAGATGCTGGTAAGTGGAAAAACATGAATGTCATATGGGTATATGTTGATGGCATGACTGGACCTATTAACAACCCCCCCCCCAGGCAGTGCATGACTGGGCCAAAGGACCCATTAACAACCCCCCCCCCAGGCAGTGCATGACTGGGCCAAAGGACCCATTAACAACCCCCCCCCCCAGGCAGTGCATGACTGGGCCAAAGGACCCATTAACAACCCCCCCCAGGCAGTGCATGACTGGGCCAAAGGACCCATTAACAACCCCCCCCCCCCCAGGCAGTGCATGACTGGGCCAAAGGACCCACTAACAACCCCCCCCTCCCCCAGGCAGTGCATGACTGGGCCAAAGGACCCATTAACAACCCCCAACCCCCAGGCAGTGCATGACTGGGCCAAAGGACCCATTAACAACCCCCCCCCCCAGGCAGTGCATGACTGGGCCAAAGGACCCATTAACAACCCCCCCCCCCAGGCAGTGCATGACTGGGCCAAAGGACCCATTAACAACCCCCTCCCCAAGGCAGTGCATGACTGGGCCAAAGGACCCATTAACAACCCCCCCCCCAGGCAGTGCATGACTGGTCCAAAGGACCCATTAACAACCCCCCTCCCCCAGGCAGTGCATGACTGGGCCAATGGACCCATTAACAACCCCCCCCCCCCCCAGGCAGTGCATGACTGGGCCAAAGGACCCATTAACAACCCCCCCCCCCAGGCAGTGCATGACTGGGCCAAAGGACCCATCATGATCCATATGGCAACCAATATCACTACAATGCATACCCCCAACAAGCAGATGCATGTAACTGCCACTATTAAATGATCAATCTGTATGATGCATGTGATGCACCCATCAGGCACCACCACATAACTAATTACATGTCCAATGCATTGGTCAATGTCCAGCTGCCAACCCCCACTATGATGGCCATAGAAGATTAACACCCATCAGTGAAAATACTGCATGACACATACGCATGAATGAACAATGACACAAGATTGCACTGCATCTGATGAAGACATGATACTACCAACACTGACATGTCTCCCACATCTACATCCCATGTAGGAGATTCCGGATATGCACTCACGCCATGGCTGATGACGCCTGTACGGAAGGCAAGGAACAGGCATGAGGATGCGTACAACAGGGCACATGTCCGCACACGTGGCATGATTGAGAGGACATTTGGACTACTGAAGGCCCGGTTCCGCTGTTTAAGCAGATCTGGCGGATCACTGCTGTATAGCCCAGTCAACACGGGTAAAATTACGTTTGTTTGTGCCATGCTGCACAATCTGTGCCAGCGCAGGAACATTCCAATGCCCCCAGACGGAGATGATGAAGATGGGGATGGTGACGGAGATGGAGATGGGGACGGGGATGGGATGGCACAACCACCTCCTGGGGGTCCACTAGATGGACAACGAGCACGGGATGCACTGATTCGCATTTACTTTTGAGAGACAGCACATCCACAGCATTTCAGGGATATGGTGATGCCACTAAATGAATAAAGGGTATTTCCGTGACCAGATTGTAATTGTCCCTACGGGTCGGCCATGTGTTTTCGGGCATGGATCTGTCGATCGTGGAGAAATTTCCTGCGGACCTTGCCCGACTTTTCGTCCACTAAACAAACGATAAATCAGGCTGCTGTGCGCCGACATCATGTGATAATCCTATCACTTGCCCCATCGTCCTGGCTGACCTGCTTTTGCGGCACTAAATCATATCCCCCGCCCCTGAGCCTGACATCAACAAAGCATTAATATTCCCCGCCTCTCTCCGTGACGTTACTGGGCTGCGTAGCCAAACGCGCCCAGTCGACTTCTACGCGACTTCACACAGAACCCGTAAAACAACACAGATCATCTCACAACACAGCGGGCAACAATTCGGAATATGAAACTGTGGTTTAAAAGCAAACAGCAAGATTGTACAATTGGTAAAGTACATGTATTTGACGTCAAATGTTTAGAGAATATTCAGCGATTCGCATTTGTCTTTGCTCTCGATCCACAAAAGTTCATCTTGAGTCACGCGCTGTTCCTTTGCGGTACACAGGGTGTTGGTTTACGATAAAAGAAGCACTATGGTCGCGCTGATAATCGCAAGGCTAGTCCAACAACACGGCACGACCCCAAGGTAACAGTTGGTATGTTGCTTCTAGCCGCTAGTACCGCATAAGGGCATATTGGTCCTTGCCGATCGTCCCATAAAATGGTCAGGGTGGTGAAGTTGTTGACATGGAGCTGCACCTGGCAGCTGAAGAACCTGTCGGCCGGAGTCTGGAAATGATGGCATTAGCAGTAGGGAAGGATGTACCTGTATTAAAAACATGAATTAGTCTCTCCAGCCGATCTTCATTCAAATTATTAATTTCATTTATTGGGCGTGAAACTATTTGCTAGCGAGGATAGTGCAACAGAGTATGTTACGTTATTCCCACTAACCCACCCCCTCTCCTCTGCCTTTTTCATAGCCGCCTGAGCGCCAGGGGAGCACTTCGGCGTTGATAGTGCGCGGTACAAAATGCCACATTGAACGAACAAGTCCAACTTAACCGGCCTTTAACGCTACGCTATTGTTAATATATTCCAGGATAAAATCATCTAAAGGGTTACTTACATTAGATTTGCATTTTCCATTGTCTAGGCGTAATGCAGTCCCTAAATACCACTCCGTCTGTGCCAACGATCTTTCTTATAGTGAACAAACATGAAAATCGATCTCGTTTCTGAAATTTCATCCTTATCATCTCTTACGTTATTGCACCCCTCCTTCAAAAGAAGTCTTTAGGCACGGTGCCTGTCTGTCAAGGTAAAAAAACAATAGAACCTTATACTGCGAGTCGTGGGCCAGTCCGGCCCGCAAGCAATAAATCGAAGCAGCTGACCTTCACTGTGAACGTGCATACATTCTTACTTTGCAACATTCTGTGTAAAACCATCCCATGAGAACTTGAATTCTACACTCCATCTTTGTATATTGTCCGCGTGCTTTGCAGCCCTAGAGAACCATAAATATGGAGATAATTGTCTATTTATATAAAAGTGAGATTTATCGTTTGTTTAGTGGATGAGGGGTCGGGTTGGGTCAGTGGCGAATTTTACTGCGATCAACCGATTAATGTTTGGAAGCGCATGGCCGACCCGTAGGGACAATAAAAATTTGGGACCGGAAATACCATTTTATTGTACTGCATATGAAATGACAGATGTCCACTCATTATGGTACTTTTCAAAGGTGTTGTATTTTCGATAAACCAGGTAAGAAAGTGCATTGGGTAAGTAAGCTGTAAACCTGTGCCCACCCACCACTCAAACGAACACACCCCCAACCAGGCCCCAAACAACTAACCCCCTAATGGACCTCCCCCACCACCCAAACGTACCCACCCCCCTACACCCATGGTGTCCCTAAATGTCATGTTGACTGGCATCCCCACATGCCACTATTTGCGCGTGCGCTTATGCGGTGCCGTGTCCTTGCTGGCGGCTCTAGAACCCAACTAGAACGCCTCCGTGTCCTGGCAGTGGCAGAGCTGGATGGGGTGGTGCTGGCTGAGGTGACTGTCGGTGTGACTGTGGGCAAGCGCCCTTGAAACGCCTGCTGGGCTACCAACATTGACTGAGCAATGCTGGATTGCACACTGTTCCCTTCCCTGACATGGTGTGCCAGGGTGACAATGGTGGCCGCAAATCGTCCAATCGACCTGGAGAGGCGCCGCACTGACGTAGCATTGCTCTCATGCTGCAGCCTGGCCTCCTCCTGCTGATGCACGGCCTACTCACGCTGCAGCCTGGCCTCCTCCAGCTGACTTTCCACCAGCTGCGTCAGGGTGGCCTGTTGTTGCTCAAAGTGCTGCAAGCGTGTACTGAGCTCAGCCATGGAGGGAGTTGGGGATCGCATGGGGCTGTGCAGTTCTTGGGGGCTGAACTGTAGGCCATGGATGGGTGACACCTCATCCAGGTTGTCCCCCTCACCCTGTTGTACTGCTTCGGCCTGCATGGCTGGGCCACTTCCATCACTTGATGCAGCCTCCTCAGCTGTGCGGATGGGCTGCGAATCATCATCCGGGGCTAGGGTGGGTGCCTGCATGGGGATGGTGGTGTATGCTGTTGTGCCTGATGTAGCCGGTGTGCCTGATGTAGCCGGTGTGCCTGATGCAGCCAGTCCTTGTGTGCTGGAGCAGCTAACATCATCCTCCTGTGCAGAAGTGCTGAGTTCGGCGCGTGCAGGTGGCCGCTGCGTTGCCTCTTGGCCGTCGCTATCACTTGTCTCAACTGCGGGGATACAGAGGGCATGTTGTTAGTTGTGTGATGTTACTAGATGTGTCCATCACATGCATCCGACATGATAATCCATGACCACTTGCATGTACACACTTGTGACTATTGATGCACTCAGGTGTGTGTGTGTCTGCTTTCAGTCAGGCACGCACTGTGTGCATTTCCAGGGTTCATGCTTTGGGGATGTGTTACTTGTCATCTGGCCAGTCAGTGGGTCCATTGGGTCACTCCTGCCCTGTTGGGGGGGGCATTGTGAGTGGGTCCATTGGGTCACTCCTGCCCTGTTGGGGGGGGCATTGTGAGTGGGTCCATTGGGTCACTCCCATGCACACTTATGGCTTTGTACTATGTGCACTTACCAGCATGTGCAGGTGGGCTCACTCTTGCCTCTGCCTCTCCTATGCCGTGGATGCCTTCGAGGTGCATGACACTGCTGCAGCGCTCCTCCCACGTTTGCAACTTGAGAGGGGATGCAGGGCCTCCACCAGTGCCAGTGCTGTTTTGGCGGTGTGCAGTCATGAGGTTGCACACCCGGAGCCTGAGGTCATCCCACCTCTTATGGCAGTCCTTCACAGAGCGTGTGGTCACACCAACCGCTGTGCACTTGCGTGCTGCCTCCGCCCACACCTCCTTCGCCGTTGCTGAGTAGCGCGCCGCTGGTCTGCACTAAAGAGCATTTCCGCATGCTCAACAATGTGGTCCACCAAAACTGTGAGCTCAGCCTCACTAAAGCGCGGCTTTCGCTGTCTGCGTGCTGGTATCCTGGATGCCATTCGATGAGTTGTCACTCTCAGGGAGGTAATCTGACCTGTGGTGTCTGAGGATGGCAGTGGATTGTGCTTTATATAATGGCCGCCTCTCTGTTTCTGTTTTTTCCCCCGATCATGCTGTTTCCGCTTCCGGTGTTGGTGTTTCCACTTCCGGTGTTTCCGTGTCGGCGGGGGCGGACACGGGTTTAGCACTGTTTTCTGTGGCGTAAATTCCATGTGCGTGGGTGTTTACATGACGGCAGTGACTCCGTTTCCGCCTCGGTGTGTTGCGTGCGACTCAAGTGCTGTAATCGGCCCTTATTTCCGCAACCTTGCGGTCGCGGAAGTGGAGTAACCGTCGTCACGGAATCACCGGATTCCGGCACAGCCGACTCGTAATGAGGCCCATAGTGTTTAAAAGTTAAGGTTTCCCACACTGAGCTTCAAAGACATTCCACACCTTCTACCCAACAAAAGAATCCTTCCCCCTGCGCTCTGCTAAGAAACTGGCAGGCTGGTGTGAAAGGAACTGGGTGGGGCACTCTGGCATGTTGCTCTGCGTGGAGACAATGGAGTCCTTGAGCTGAATGGAAATGCTAATTCGGGTGTGACTGACAACTGCTCTGGCAGGAAGACAAGCCATGTGACTCTCTTACTCAGCCAAGATCTTGGGGGCGGGCCAGACTGGAAATGTGGATTGAAACTGGAGTAAATATATGTTTAAGGAAAAGACTTATAACAAATTGTATGGAACTGACAAAAATATGGAACTTAGAGATTATTAAAATGAAAAATTTGCTCACAGTTCACAACTAATCTGGAATCTGTGCGACATTCAGAGACTGAACCCCGGAAATGTTCATATTCTAGCTCTGGTGATTATGCTAGGAACATGAAAAATTACAGGAATATGCCCAGAGGGTATGTGCATGTACTGGCAATAAATTGTACAGATCCGAAAATGTGTAACCGCCCAAAAGCGCGAAAAACTGTCATTTGTGAACCAAAACTCGTAGGAACCTGAGACTTTGACAGAAACGTACCTTAGTCAATCTATCCTGTAAATATGTATTATGAACAAGTTGTGCATATTGTAAATATGTTTTTTTATGAAAAATGAGATATACTATACAGAGACAAAGGGGAGGTTTTCTCCCTAAGCCATAAACATGACACATGATGACACATGATGACACACTGTTCCTTCCTCAAATCAGGAGAGGGGAAATTCTCGGACCTATCAGATCCTTAGAGGGTTGGGCATAGTAGAATCAGCCTCCCCACCCCTTTGGAAGGTGGATAAATAGGGACTGTTGAGGATCCACAGGGACACACTTTTCACTCAGCTGATCAACTGGCGAAGCACCCTGCAGGAAGATCCAGACTCCAGAACCAGACTCCGGATCCAGACTCTAGAACCAGACTCTAGAACCCTGAAGCAGAGGCCTAATCCAAAAAGTTGAACCCTTTTCAGCAGGCCTTTAAAAATCTTGCAAACCTGATTTAACCCCTAACTTCCACGGGGCCTAACCTAACTGATCCAACAGCCTGGCTGAGCTGTCGCTGCTACTGGCCAAGAACCATGCTAGAACCCAAGATCCAGATCAGTCCAGCAGAGCTGTAAACCAGAACCCGTCAGACCCAGTCCAAGAGGCCGCGCAGACCAGAGTGCCTTGCTGAGAGCAGAGTCCAGGTGCCCTGAAGCCTGTCCGGTGGCGAGTGAAGTCCAAACCCTTGACCAGATCTTTGACAGGCCCATTCCATTCCAAAGCCATAGTTGTAAGTATTTAGTGTAGAACTGTCCATAACCAACCTCTTAGTATTAAGTAACCCAATCCAACCATTCCAACCTATCCATAACCAAATTATTGAATCTCTTTTGTCTATCCTAAATTCTTCTCTCCTCCACATAATCCTTGATAATTATAGTGATAATCATCTTGGTGCTAATATATATTTTCTGGAGAAAGGCAATCATCTTGTGCAGACAGAAACCATCCGGAGGCACCTCTGGATAGGTGGCTGGGCTGTTGTGTAGTTTGCGGCTACATAGACTCTTTAATGTTAAGAAATCTTTGTTCCAAATCTTCAACAGCGCATCTTTCATTTTGAAATCTTGACTCTTTTGAGAAAAATCTACCTTGACTAAAACCTCTGTAACTTTTGAACCGTACGTCCTAGAAACGAAATTTAAATGTCATTTTGAAGCAAACATCCTCAGCTTTCAAACAAACCCAATACAACATTCTTTATAGTTTTTCCGTAATCGCGTTTCCCGCACGCGGAAAAGTTGCCGCGATTTCGCATTTGGTTCAATTTCACCACATGTAAAAATAGCTATTTCTTGATTTCAACTTCTGAATTTCGTTTTCCATCTGCTAATCATTCTATAATCATTGCTAGTGTTGACCTGAACCAGTCCAAAGCCGCTCTCACTAGTTCTGAATTCAATTTAGCGAATTAAAATCATTTAAGAATTTTCCCATTCAATTCAACCACATTTAAAAGCACTTGACCTGTTTTAAAATCATTACTGTTTTCTCTAAGCTTGCTGAGGGGGAATCGGGATTGAAACTGCAATTGTTGATTGTAATTCCTGAAACCTGTGTGCACTCATTCCATATCTCCATAGTGCATGTTGGGGGGAGTTTTGGGGGGAGTGAGTAACAACAGGGGGAAAGAGTGATTATATTGTCTTTGGTTGAATTCAAATCAAGTTTATTTCTGTGTTGCATTCTTTCCTCTCATTGCATTTCCTTGAATCCGCACAAAGTATTCTCTGCTACATTAATCCTCCTATTCCTACTCCTAATTGATTAAAGAGATTGTTGCTATTGTAATATTACCCATTGCTGATCATTGTTCATATTCATAAGTGTGATATTCAGATATTATTCATATTCATAAAAGTATAATCTATATATTGTTCAATTCTTCAAATAAATCTTTTAATTTGCAAAACAAACCTATTTCTTGGTTCAGTGAGACCGGGGGGATTCAAAGAGAGGGGCGTTATATAAGGTTATATCATCCAGAATTAAAAGAACTTTTGACATAAAAATATATAAATAAGGGTTTCCATTGGGCATCCGATACTAGGCATTGACTTAGTTGGGGTGCTGGATTGAAATCACTTAAAAACCCAGTAGTATGGGTGAAACTCGTAAGACTCAAGTCGAAGCCAAGTCGTCGAGTAATCCTCGAGAGTCAAGTGTTTCCCCGAGACTGCATTAAAAACAGAAGTTGTCGAAAACATCTGCATGGCGTCGACGAAGATTCCTTCGATACCTTCGAAGGATCCTTCCATTCCTTCGACGAAAACTCATGAACAAGACAGGAGATTTACTCCATTACCAAAATCAGACTTTTTTAAGTCTATGTGCCTCATTACGGGTCGGGCGGTCCGGAATTAACAGTGGCGGTAAACCCGCCGCCATTGTTAATTCCGGACCGCCCGATCCCGAGTCCTGCAGGCGGGAGGTGATCTTCCCGCCAGGTCTGACCTGGCGGTTGAACACCTCCTGCCTGCAGGCGGACGTGGAAACACCAGCACCATCACGAGATGGTGCCAGTGTTTCCACTTCCCCATTCCCATTGAGTCCTATGGGACTCAATGGGAATGGGGATTAACACCATTCCTCCTCCTTGACTCCCGGGACACCGGGGCTGTAATGCCCTGGTAATTCCGGGAGTCACTGAGGCGGAATGGTAATACGAGTCCGGCGGTAACCAGGCGGTTTTACCGCTGCGGTTACCGCCAGACTCGTAATGAGGCCCTATGTCTTCGATATTTGAAGAAAGTGACTCTAAGGATGAGGAGGTTTCTCCTTTTGGAGTGCAATATGGCACTAGACAGGTTCCAGAGGAACTAATAGACCCAGAATCTAAAATCAGAGACCTGTCCAAGACTCTTCACTCTGCTAGTGGCATTGATACGTCACCTGAGCTAGAGTTTGCGAGACCTGACCCTGCAGAACATGCAGATTCAGGGTATAGGAGTTTCATGAACAGAGTGGTGGAATATATGGGTTGGGGTAGAGCCTCACCCACCTTTGATCAGGATGACATGACGGACATTCTAGATCGGGGCCCCCAGAAGGATCCAGTTCTCCCCTTCAACATTGCTGCAGTAAACAGTGATTTTCCTAAGAAGTATAGAACTTCTACTTCTGATCCTGAGTATTTGACAGACATCCCACTCCAGAAAGTCTGGTTATTCAGGCTGCGACTTCTTCAAGACAGACTGCATATCCAACCATCCCATCAGATAGAGAGGATAAGAAGGTAGATGCTTGGGCCCGTAAAGTTTTTACTTCGGGTAGCATGGCCTTAAAGTCAACTAACGTCACCTGTACCCTGGCAGGTTCACACATACCCTGTGGGACTGCATTTCAGCAGCGGCTGAACATATTCCAGAAGGCGAGGAAAGGGAAGGCTTCCTGAATATTGTCAAAGACGGGAAGGAGGCAATGTGGGAATGTCTCCAGTCTGGACTGGACACTGCTGAAAGTATCAGCAGGTCCATGGCTACAAGCACAGTGCTACGCAGATTTGCATGGTTGAGAAAGTCAGGGTTTGCACCAGAAGTGCAGGCCAGACTTCTCAACTTGCCTTTTGATGGCTTGAGGCTGTTTGGTAGTAAGGTTGATGAAAGCCTAGAAAGACTACAGACCTCACAAGCGGCAGCTAAATCCCTTAGTGCCTCCATGGGACAGCCTCAGAAACCCTATTCGGGCTCATCTTCTTGGAGGGGTCGTCCTTTTCGGTACTAGTCCTCTTTTGGTAGAGGAAGAGGACAGGCCTTTCAAAGAGGCAAAAGAAATGTCACTCGTGGTGGACGAGGAAAGACTGCAAAGCCATCCTCAGGAACGGCATCTTTGCCCTCAGCCGCTCCTGCAGCCGCCTCCAAATCACTCTGAGGCCTTATCACACAAAACCCCAGTGGGATGCAGAATCTCTCAGCATCTGAAAGAATGGCAGGGCATTACTTCAGATGCTTGGGCACTGGAAACAGTAGCTCAAGGTTACTGCCTTCCCTTCCTAAAAAGGCCTCAGGACCATCCACCGGGAACCACCTCTGCCAAAATTTCAGACCCGCTCCTGTTGCAGGAAATGTTAACCCTGCTAGAGAAAGGTGCAATAGAACATGTACCTGTAGTGGAGAGGAATAAGGGTTGGTACTCCCCTTACTTTCTCATCCCAAAAAAGGACGGAGGATTGAGACCCATCTTGGACTTAAGAAACTTGAACAAGTTCCTCAGGAGGGACAAGTTCAAGATGGTGACCCTTTCTCAGATCCTTCATGCTCTCCAACTCCAAGACTGTTTGGTATCATTGGACCTTCAGGATGCTTACTTTCATGTGCCAATCCATCACAGGCACAGGAAGTACCCGAGGTTCGCAGTTGGCGGTTCTCACTATCAGTTTCGAGTTCTGCCATTCAGGCTGACCTCCACCCGAGGGTTTTCACCAAGCTGATGGCGGTGGTGGCAGCGAGTCTCAGGAGAGGGGGGATTCATGTCTACCCCTACTTGGACGATTGGTTGATCAGAGCATGTTCTCCTGAACAAGCTCAAAAACATCTGTCGAACACCTGTCACTTCCTTCACAAACTGGGCTTCTCCCTCAATTTCAAGAAGTCCCACATGATACCATCCCAAAAACTCCAATTCATCAGAGCTGTCCTGGGCACTTCCTCGGGCAAAGCCTCGCCTCCCGAGATGAGAGCTCTCCACATTCTGCAGATGGTAACAAAATTCCAGAATGCCCAGCATCTGCCGGCCTTCGATTTTCTGAGGTTGCTCGGCCTCATGGCAGCCTGCATCTTTCTGGTGCCAGAGGCCAGATTGAGAATGAGATCCCTTCAGTGGGCCCTCAGAACTCAGTGGTCCCAGTTCTCGGGGAGTATGTCAGATCTTCTGCAAGTCCCGAGCGCAGTTGCTCAGGATCTACTATGGTGTGCTTGCGACGACAACATCCTCAAGGGAGAATCTTTTTGGCAACCATGGCCGGAGATTACAGTAGTAACGGGCGCCTCACTCACAGGATGCGGAGCCCACACCAACGATCTGACAATCAGCAGTCGTTGGTCTCCATCGGAGTCCAAACTACACATCAACCTATTGGAGCTGAGAGCAATCAGACTAGCGCTGAAAGCTTTCCTGTCCTCCGTACAGGGAAAGAATGCCCTGATAATGACCGACAACACTGTGGCCATGTACTACCTCAACAAGAGAGGAGGCGTAGGGTCACTACCACTGTGCAGAGAGGCAATGCAGCTCTGGTTCTGGGTAACACGAGAAGGAATCTCTCTATCGGCAGTTCACCTAGCTGAAGAGCAGAACATGGCGGCAGATGCTCTGAGCAGGCAGAGCACAGTCTTCCACTAGAGAGCTAGCTCAGGAAGTCCTTCTGGAGATCTTTGCCCTTTGGGGAACCCCTCAAGTGGATCTGTTCGCGACCACGGTAAACCGGAAGTGCGAACAGTACTGCTCAAGGGAATTTCCTCCGAGAGGAGCTCTAGGAGATGCGTTTGTCGTGGACTGGAAGTTTCCTCTGCTGTACACGTTTCCTCCAGTCCCCGTGATTCCTCAAGTAATCAGGAGGTTGAGAAAGTTCAGGAAAACCATGCTCCTA
Organism: Ambystoma mexicanum; assembly: GCF_040938575.1. NCBI lineage: Eukaryota > Metazoa > Chordata > Amphibia > Caudata > Ambystomatidae > Ambystoma > Ambystoma mexicanum. The sequence continues at coordinate 189,162,509 of NC_090921.1, forward strand.
ATTGCCCCGGATTGGGCCAGGAGGACGTGGTACCTGGACCTTCTGGACATGTCCATCTGCCCTCGAATAAGTCTTCCGCAAAGAGAGGATCTTCTCTTGCAAGAGGAAGGTCGCGTTCTCCATCCAGAGATCAAGACACTCAACCTTCATGCATGGTGTCTGAGAGGTTGAGATACAAGGATTCGGATCTTCCGGATGACGTAATGGAGATTTTGCTTTCGGCCAGAAGGCCAGCAACAAAATCTTTGTACCAGTGTCATTGGAACAAATTCAGTAACTGATGCAAAGATAAGGATGTGGACCCTTTTCAATGTGCCACCCCAATGGTGCTCTCTGTCCTACTGCATCTAGCCAATCTGGGGATCCAGATTGGAACAATTAAAGGATATCTTGCTGCGCTGTCCATTTTCAAGTGCTCCTCGGAAGAGGTTTCCTACTTCAAAATTCCATTAATCATTCAATTTCTGAAAGGGCTTACTAATGTATACCCTCCGGTACCGTTTCATGTCCCAACTTGGGATTTAAATATAGTAGTTAAGTTTCTAACTTGTATACCATTTGAGCCTCTGCACTCCTGTCCCTTGAGGCTTCTAACACTAAAGACTGACTGACTAACTAGTACTCCCACGTCCAAATTTACCACTGCTAAGGGAGCCTATCACAAGATGAGGAATACGTGGGAGGACACAATCTATTCGAAGAACATGTTACTTATCAACTGTAACGTTCTTTTGACTGGATGTTCCTCCCACGTATTCCTCATCGACCCTCCCATCGTACCGCACAGTACAGTTTGCGTTTCTTACACTTTCCTCTCATAAAGAGTCTATCAGTCACGGGGCACGCCTGGGTGTTCCTCGCATATTTCATCGAAAAAACAGAACTGAAGCCAACGGGCGCGGCAGAAGCTGACGGTGACGTCGATACGGTACGGAGCCCATCGAGGGACATCGATACAACGACCAGGTGCACATCGCACTCTGCCGAAAAATAAATTCTGAAGCAGCGAAGCTGGCGAATACGAATATCACAAAATGAGCGTGGGAGGAACATCCAGTCGAAAGAATGTTACAGTTGGTAAGTAACTTGTTCTTCTGCCCAACCCATAGTTGCACGAAGCAGTAATGCAGCGGTAAAAGCGCTACCGCTGCATTTTTCCCACTCTGCCCAACTTCTGATGAGGCCCTTATTGTCTTAGCTCAGTGAACTTTAGTCGAAGAGCCAAGTATTAAAGATTTTTTTATAAAGGTCCAGTAGGAAGGTTCCTTTCCCAGGGTGATGGGGAGATTGATCCAGAGCATGCAGCAATGACAGGAAAGCTCGATCCTCCTGTGGTCTTTTTGTGTGAAGGTAGGCACTCTGAGGAAGTGGCTGTTCGTGGATCTTAGGGAGCGAGGTGGGGTGTATTTCTCCACACAGCTTGATAGGTAGGACGGGGCAGTGTTGGTGGTGCACCTGTGTGCGATAGAGAGAGTCTTGAATTTAATCCGCTCATGGATTGAGAGCCAGTGGGCACCTTTCCTGGCTTCTGTAACATGGTCGTGCTTGGAACAGCCTAGGGCGGCCCGGAGGGCATTCTTTTAGATAGTTTATAGCTTGCACAAGTTACGTTCAGAAGTACCTGCAAAGAGGGTGTTGCAATAGTCCAGTTTGGCCCCGGTGATGGCTCTGGTGAGGCGGTTGGTTTAGTTACATGTGATTTCAAATCCAAAAATAGTAAATGAAATAAGACAGAAAAAAAAAATATTGAATTCTTTTCCCCTTTTTCCCCATTCTTTTAACCCCACCCTGAAACACCCCCACACTTTGTAACCCCTGGGCCCCGCCCCCATATATTTATTTTTTGTAGCTTTTTCAGTATTATTTCATTTGTTGTTTTTTTCTTCAATGTAATCACTGCATGCCGGTTGGTTGTGGTATGGAAGCACTTTTTTGGCATTGAGAAGTTTGGCGGTGTAGGCAGCAGAGGAAGCGATGGTGTTGACGTGGCGTGAGAAGGCAAAGGTAGCACCTAGGTAGATACCCAAGGTCTTGGCTGCAGTTGAAGTTTGGATCAAGCTGCTCTCAATGTCAAATGCTTTGCATGCGGGATCGATGTTGCAGAGATTGGTGTGCAAGCCTACAATGAGGATCTCAGTTTTGTTGTTGTTTAAACATAACTGGTGGGTTGCCATCCAGTCCTGGAGAATGTTATAGACTGAGTTGATGCCTGCAACGTTAAGATGGCCTGAGAGAGGAGGGTGGGGGGGGCGGCATTTGGGTGGTGTTGGCATAATTCGTGTAGGAAATCCTAAAGGCATCCAGGTGATCAAAAGGGGGTTTAGTATGAATGTTATACAAGGTGGGGGAGAAGCAAGATACTTATGGAACTCCACAGATTATTGGTGTCGGTGTGGCAGCATGATCATCCATAAAGACACAGGAGGATCTGTCTGGCAAAAGGGATCTGTTCCAGTCTGCCGCTCATGGGGAGAATTTTGCTGTTGGTGAGGTGATTGCAGAGTGTCTGGTGGTTGACGAGGAGCATGAGGAGCAGGGATAGTTTGCCTTTGTCTTTGATATAGTCCAGTTGGTTTTTCAGGTCCAGCAAAGTGGTTTCCGTTCCATGCCTTGGTCGGAAGCCTGATTGGCGGATGCCCAGGATGTGGTTGCCCTCGAGGCATTGTTGGACCTGGATGTATTTTGCGCAGTCGAGGTTTTTAAGGATGAAGGGTACGGTAGCAATGGGGCGATAATTAGTGCGGATGGTGGGATTGAGGGATGGTTGTTTTAGCAGCAGGAGGATCCAGGATTCTTTCAAGGAAGTTGGGACAGTTTTTTGTGGTGAAGGAAGAGTTGATAATAGCTGTGATGATGGGTGTGAGAGTCTCTGCACAGTCTTTGATGATGGAGGCGGGAAAGACATCCCTTTGCCGCGGGAGGGTTTGAGGTCTTTGATGATGTTGGCCACTTCGAGTTCCAATACCGGTCGATACATTGAACGTGCTAATCGCGCACCTATTCCTAAACGGCATGTGGGTGACAGACTCCTGATTATCACATTTTGCCTTCTTAATTCCAACACAAAGTCACCATATTGAAGTCAAACCGTGCAGTGGGCACAATACAAATGGACAAGGCAACAGTACAGACTTTAACCGAAGGGTCCGGAGCTGGGCCAGGGGAAGGAGAGACTTCCAACTACTTGATATTTCTTGGGAGCATGCTGCACGGAATCCTGGCAGCCTTCCTCCACGATCTAGCCGGCCTTGAGCGAAGCAAACTTGGTTACGTTGGCTGCTGAGGGCGCTAATGACCTGTGCAGTCGGTATTGCCCACTTCTAGCTGCTTACACTCTGCTGACTCCAGAGGACAATGACAGACAATACACAACCATGCGCCGCCAGTGTCAGGCAGCACGGCGGAGAAATGCCCTCTTGTCATTTTTGGTTTCTAACAAATGTATCACTTTTCTTCAATGAACACACCAGTGTGCGATCACCAGTGTGATTATTATGACCACGACATAGCCCGCGCCCTGTCGTGCCCCGTCGTGCCCCGTCGTGCCCTCCCACTGTTGGACGCCCATATGCGTTGAAATGGCTGCCATGGGCTCCTGACTGACCATTTTGGTCTGGACCGATACCTACGGCACTGGCTTCTCTTGAGTTATATTGAGTCCATGTTTGTAGGCCCCAATGTTGCAATGTTTGGCTGTTTCACACCACAGCTATTTATACGTTGGGTTTTCACTTTTTGGTTGTTCTCTGTGTACTGTGCATTCACCATTGATCCATTTAACTTTCCAGAATGCATGCCAGCTGGAATTCACCATTTATCGCTTACTGTTCCCCAGTTTGGCATGGGCTTGGTGTGTTGTGTTCTCCCTATTCATCATTAGTGCTAACCCATGTGCTGAGATTTGCCTCTCTGCTCTGTCGCCCTGCCTGGCTGCTCCGTACGCATGTGCTACTACTGTTTTACAGCCCACCTATGCACTAGACTCTGTTGTGTGAATAATGGTGTCCCTTAACTGCATTGCCCTTAAAGTCCAAGGTCTGGGGCACCCCATTAAAAGGCGCCACCTTTTTAATTATGTTATTGATTTAAATGGGGATGTCCTATTCTTACAGGAAACGCACCTGAATCATCTAAGTTGTGTTGGGTGGGAACAGCGTCTCACTCCCTGTTTCATGGGAAGTGGGGCGTATCTATCCCGGTGCACAAGCATGTGCCCATCACGATTTTAGATACCAAATCAGATAATGAGGGTAGGTTTGTCCTGATGCATGGTACCATGTATCACCAGCATATCACCCATCTAAATATCTATGCCCCAACTACAGATACCCCAGGATTCTTCACCCACAAACTGGCCATATGCGCCCCCCCCTTCCAGGGGCACTTAACGCAAATTGGTGGCAACCTTAATGTCACGGTAGATCTGAGACAGGACAGACAATGTGGGGCTAACATTATACCCCCGACGACGAGAAAGTCATTGGTGCTCAGTTCACTAATGAGCGAGCTCCAAGTGATTGACGCTTGGCGCTACACACATAAGGGAGAGAGGGACTACACATTCTTTTCGCAGCATCATAAGAGCTACTCCGTTTGGACTTCTGGCTCGTCTTTGAAATATCCTCCACATGGTTACTAAATGTACTCTTTTTCCGACCACACTCTCCGACCATGCACCTGTTCTTCTACAGCTTACGTTGACTGACAAACTACAGTGCTGCTCCCCATCCTGGCGCCTCAATCTGATGATGCTCACCCACTCAGACTTTGTGCATCTTGTGACTGATGCTGAGGGATTCTGGCTAAACAATCTATCTGACGAGTATCCTGCACTAGGATGCCTGGATGCTTTCAAGGCATATTAACGGGGGCAATTTATTTCACAGTGGGCCGTTAAACTGTGCCCCTGAAAGGTCAGGAAAGAACGCTCCCTGACACAATATCAGTAGATGAACGTAAACACAAACTATCACGGGACCCAACAGTTTATACGCAGATACTCAGCAGCAGAGCGCAGCTGGCGCGGATCTCCCTGCTGAGAACCCAGAAGGCGTTCAGTAAATGGGTCCACAGTGATCGCCCACTCTGATTGATGACGCTGGTGCTGCGTGGAAAACAATGCATGCAGATTATAGAGATTATACAAGATGCGATGGGAAATCTGACTGGTGATAGAACGGTTAATCGAAGATTTGCTGAATATTATAAGGGTCTTTATGCCTCACCCCCTGCTCGTGACATGGGCCCAGTGCAGGAGTGAGAGGATCTGGATGCGCTGAACGAACCACTCTTGGACGAGGAAGTGCTATGCGCAATTAGGAGCCTTACCGCGGGTAAGGGGACTGGCTCCAGATGGCCTACCAATAGACATTTATAAGCGCTTGGGTGACGTTTTTGCCAACAAACTAGGACAGGTGTTCCGTGATGTGACTGAAATAGGCCACCTCCCGAAGACGCTGATTTTAGCAAGTATTGTGGTCTTTCACAAGAAGGGTCATGACCCGATGCACTGCAGCGCGGATAGACAAATATCTTTGAATAATGCAGATGCAAAAATATTAACGAAATGTTCAGCAAAGCGCATTGAGAGGCTTACTACTACATCACCGCTCCTCCCGTAAATTGTAAAGGCTGTTACACATCTTCAAAGCCCGACTGATACACATGCTGTGGTCCTGTCGCTAGATGCTGAAAAAGCCTTCGACAGGGTTCAGTGGGACTATATGTCCACCTTTTTCTAGTCCTTTGGCCTTTCAGGGCGGTTCCTGCGTATGATCCACCTGCTCTACGAGGCTCCCCGCGCCACTGTGATCACCAATGACCATTCTTCTGAGCCTTTTCCGCTGCACACTGGCACAAGGCAGGGCTTCCCCCTGGTACCGCTGCTATATGCGCTAACCATTGAGCCATTGGCCATGAAATTGCATTTCGATAGGGAATGGACAGGGATCATGAAGGGGGACAAGTAGCATAGTGTGTCTATACCTGCCTGCGTTCGAACAATCCTAGTGGAATACGGACCAGTCGTAGGAAACTGCGTAAACTGGGACAAATTGGAGGTCATGCGTCTCAGTTCAGATATCCCATGGGACACTGGAGGCCAACATATTAAATACCTGGTGATTAGCATCAGCGCACGCCTCTCTGATCTGAGTGACCTGAACTACCCTCCATTACTGCAGAATATAAAAACAGACCTCGAGAAATGGGCGCAATAAAAATGAACTCGATACCTAAGCTTATCTACTTAGCCACCATGATCCCTATGACTCTGCCGTGCCCACTTTCCAACAACCTCTAAGGCCAACGGTGGACTCGCCCTCCCTTTGTGGCACGCCTATTACTTGGCAGCACAGGTCTCCTGGGCTAAGCGCTGGTTCAACGCTTCTTACACAACCATTTGGAGGTCCATTGAACTACAGATCTTGAGCCTGTTTACCCCACATGAAATACTGGCGATGCCTCCTTGAACGGATCCCTGGGTGTATTAAGACCCACCCATTCGTAGGCCCCACGTTATCACAATATCTACAATCTTTGTAACAAATGGGACAGCCTAGGGTCGGGCAGGACGGAGAGGCTGAACTAGTACTTTGTACGAGGGGGTGGTCCTGTCCTCAAATGTTTGCCAACTGCAATGCTTTGTTGCAGTAATTATTTGAAAACCTCAAAAATTAAGTAGTAATACATCTAAACAAGTATGAGTTACTAAAATTAGGTAGTAATCCAATTCCTGGAGAGAAACTACTGTTGCCTTTATTTTAATTAGGCCACACATGTAAGTATTACATTGGAAAAACATGAACTAAACAAATGAGCATGTAAACAAACAAACACTTAGTGACAAATCAATATCAGGTTATTCAAGAGTTCTGTACATATAGAGTGCATGTAAATTTGTAACAGGTGGACACTGAATAGCACACTTTCAGGTTAGACGAAAGCTGAGTTCTAGAGTGTCCTATAGAGATACATTCTGAATTCAAGAAACCACACATAAGAAGTTGTGTGGTGTATTTACAACACACATGAGCAATTGTGTGATATGATTTCTCCTATACACAGTTTGGCTAAGTATTGCTTCATATTAGTCAATAGCAGTGTATTCGACAGTTACACAATGTCACAATTAATAAAACACAATTAATAAAACCTGTTACTATACAGCTAGAGTCCTTAAATATAAGTCTTTATATAGTAAAAATAGTTACAGACGTTCTTTCTTGATATGATATGATATGGCATTTATAACGCGCCTATACACAAGTTTTTCACTGGCTCGGCCTGCCTGTACATCCGCTTTGTAGGAAAGAGGGTACATTTTTCTCCTGTGCTTGATCTTTCACTTGTTCCAGGACAGCAGCATTAGCATAGAGGGGGACTCTAGATTCCTTACTTGGGCTTGGACTGTCAGGTGCAGCACAGGGTTGCTGGAATCGCCTTTGGTTTTTTCAGGTAGCCGTGATGGGTATGCCCTGGCTTGTTCCCAACACAATTAGTAGCATTTGGAGCCCTCAGAGGCAGAGTCGTTGCCAGGACATATATTGCTTGGAGTGGCAAAGCACTAGTTGTAGGAGGAGGCGGGCCACAAGTGTTTTCACCCAGACCGGAGGTGCAGAGTGGTCTGGGAATTCCGAGGTGGTGCTGCTTATGAAAGCAATCGCGTGATACTCCCCTTCATCCCTGGGGAGTGCTGAGTAGTACCGGAGGCGGCGGTTCTTGAGCACCACTTCACCTCCACACCAAGGGAAGCACCAGAGAATGTAGTCCAGTCCTTGAACTGTAGTGACCAGTGGAGCAGCACCCCTTTAGGCACCATGGTGCCATAATGAAGAAAGCAGGAGCCGTGTCAGTGGTACGTTGAGCGGTGCCCCACTTGGCCACGGGGTACCATGTTAAATAGAGCCGGGGTCGTGGTGGTGAACTTGATGAGCGGTGCCCCTCCTGGTAGCGTGACCCTGCGCTGGAAGGCAGGTTCAATCAGGTATTAGTTGTATTGTTTGCTGAGTGAAGCACCAGCTCAACCCTCCCAAATTAGGGTTGGGCTATTCACCATCTGACTTAATGATGCTTGACTCGCACCGTTGCTTTCACAGTTCTTTGTTTTTCTTTGAATTGTCTGTCACGCTGCACCTGCGCAGGTGTCCTTCAATCCAAGCTATAGCTCGGGGGGAACCTAGCTATACCACTGCCGATATTTTCTTCTTATTTCACACTTGCCTTACAGTACCCCTTAAAGGGGTAGGGGTATATAACACCATATAACACCACCCAGTATTTTTTTTTACTTTTGTTTAGCTTTCCCAAATACCACACATTCAATCTCCAAAGTTTACATAACTCGCAATCTCCCCAGGACTTTTGATCAATAATTATCTAAAACTCTTGTCCTCATCTGTATTGTTTGAACTCTCGAACTGTGGTTATTGTGAGTAGGCAGGAATGAAACCCAGACACAATTTAGCTATGTTTTTGGTTAAAGACTTTTATTGAAAATAAAAGGGTTGGGAAAAGGCATCTCTGGCCCTGTTCTAAGAGGAATTTCCCTACCTAAAACCAAAACTAAGGGTCTGTCTGTGTCAGTATGTCAGCATCAAAACTGTGCTTTTGTCCAAAGGTTCAATTCTGACCCTCACTATAAATTAAACTATATGGTGAAAAGGGAAATGTCTTGGTGCTTGGAAAAGAGTTTGTAAATGAAGAATAAATAGTTCCAATTCAAACGTTGTCCAAGGATAAAGAGTCCTTGTTCCAGAGGGTGGTTCTCGTACCCTGGATTCATCTTTAATACAAAAAATTCTTCATACAACAGTTCCTTGTGTCTATCTTGGCCCACAATAGCACTGTCATAAATAAAGCTGTTTAGCCCTGTAATTCTGTTTCTTTCCGAATTCCTGGTTTTCCTTTCTGCCAGGACTTTGTTTCTTCTTAAATGATCAACACAGTTCTATATTTCTTCTTATAATTTCTTGTATCCATACACTTGCATTTGCCTGGAATACTCTCCTGGCAGATCGTCTTGTGCATCACACACTTGTTATTACCTGGTATACTCTCCTGCCAGAACTTCTTGTATTCACACACTTTTAATTGCCTTGTGTACTCTCCTGCCAGGGCTTCGAATATTCACACTATGTTTCTCTCCACTTCCACCGTTGCACTTTTGCTTTGTTGCATAATATATCCTCTTGATATATTTTCTGATTCGTGTTCCCCATGTACTTGCATTCCATACATTCATATACTGATTTTCACTCACTGACAGGGAAACTCAGATAGATTCAGGGCGAGTGCTGGACTCCTGGTTAGTCTAATTGATATAAAAGCCTGGGTTATTCCTTAACCCAGGCCTCCTCACTTGAGGGAACTCTTTCCGTTGATGCGCCCCTCTGATGTGTAAATAAAACAGGCAGAGGGGTAGATCAAATGAAAGAGCGGGCACTGCCACGACACCAGGCTGCAACGGAAAAGTGCAATGGTTGCTGGGATGCACAGAGAAGATCAATGAATACTCTTTGTATTAATTAATAACCTGATTCCGCTCTCTTGTTTTTCAGAATGCAGGAAGGAGACAATATCTTTATCCAGGCTCCTAATAGTAAATAAGGTGTGTATCACTATCCATACTAGGAGAATACAATACAGAAAAAACTTGTAGAGGGATAGGATGAACTCTTACCAGTCCACCACGGGATATTGATGCCTTAAGGAGGATGATTGTAGCAGCAAGAAGAATCCACAGGGAAAAAACTACAAAAAGGAGAAAAAAACAAACAGGAAGGGTTAGTTAGGATCTTATCCCGGGTGGCACGAGGGGGACGCTCTAGTTCCGGGATGGTGCACAGAAGAATGGCAGCAAGGCGTCCCGTACATGCAGAAGGTCTTGAAGCGGAAGGGTCCCAACCACGTTCTGTAAATTGTCTGTGAGGAAGGTAAGATTGGGAAATATCGAAATTAATTGAATTGTAGAAGGGTTTGCGATATGATCCACACAGCAGCTCTGGTCAGCACTGGAGGGACAGCACCAAACAGAAGTGGAGAGGCGACCGTGAGGCGGCATGCGATAGGACAATAATGCAGTTCAGTCCAACACAAACCACAACAAAGTCCAAATGACAAGCACAGTTCGGTAACAGCATGGCAGTAAGGTACAAAACAACAGGCAGACAGAGTCCAGAAGGCAGGCAAGGTTCGGTAACGGTGTGGCCGGTCAGGTACAGAGTCAGCAGGCAATGGAGTCCAGAAGGCTATCAAGGTTCTGCAATGGCGTGTCAGATAAGTAGAGTCAGCAGGCAAACGGAATCCAAGAGCCAGACAAGGGTCAAGAGGATTGAAGTAAACACCAGGAGTGCAGATTCAAAGTAGTGAGCTAACTGCAATCAGAAGCAGCACCCATCGGGATTGTGACTCTTTTATCCGAATGCAGAGGGCGGAGCCTGCGGCACCGAGCAGGTGATCTGATCACGTGAAGAAAACATGGTAATCCGCTTTCGGGAATGAAGCGTTGTTGCAGCAGTGCGTATCCAAGGCAACTGCCAATGACAAAGGAATGGGGCAGCAAGATGCAGTGTCCCAGGTAAAGCGAACACTCGCACCCGGGACTGTGAAGCCCAGACACGGGCACAGTGTTCTGAAACCGTGACTTGATAGGGGTCTTGTTTGCAATTCACTTTCTCGCTTCACAATTAGTCTCTTTGCTTTCTCTCTTTTTTTTCTGTTTACTATTATTCTTGTTTGGCATGCTTGGTGAAACACTTCAGGGTCCCCAACATCCTTGGGTTGAGTCACCGGCTCTTGCTGGCATTTTTCGGGTTTGTTCGCAATCAACCGGCAAAGATGCACTGCCTGCTTTCCTCTTGTGTCTGCTTTCTCTTTGTTCCGGTGTCTCTCGTGGCTTCGCTTCAGGCTGCAGTAGGTAAGGTACTGCTTTCTGTGGTCGGTGGATGCCTAGAAGTCGTCTCCCAGCACCTGGCGTTGCGGCTTGTCCCGACCTTGCAGCAGCTCCCTTCTTCCTGAGTGGTGAGCCGCGAGGCTCCACCACACCAGTCTGTGCTTCTCTGAATCTTGAGCCTTGCAGAGAGGTGAACCATTCTCTCGACAGCAGCAGCAGCCTCTATCACTTTGCCTCGGTCCATTACATTTCATGGGCACAGGTGTTTTTGGAAAACCACTAAAGCGTTCATTGGGCCTGTGGCTACTTTTGCTCTGCACTGCTCTTTCCTTCTTCCTTCATCCCAGTATTTGGGTGATTCTGGGAAAAGAAGTACATTGTTGATGGTTAGTTAAAATGGCTTGGGTAATCAGTTTAAATAGTTCCAATTAGCAAATCAGTTCTAGATGACGTACAATTAGAACTGAAGAAGGCAATGTTGTAATTTCCGCAAAATTGACCAGAGTGGAAATTTGATCTATATGATTTTGGGAAAGGTTTTCCTTATTCATGCTAGGGGGAGGTGTAGGCGGATGGCAATAGGCCATGAGGGTATTGAGTATGAAAGGATTGTCTTCAAGGGCAAATGGGGGATACCATGTCTCTTCCAATGAAGCCATGACATGGCAAACACTTGTGTATAGGCGCGTTATAAATGCTATATCATATCATATATCCATGGAGGGTGTCTCCTCCCATCTGATCCTCCCTCATCTAGGCGTCCCAACAGTCAGGAACAGGTAGCGGCTGCCGTCCCCTAGCCACATGGGATGAGGTAACTGCCAGGAGATCAATGATGACATTGGATTTATCACATCATCCTTTGCCAACAAGTGAACAGTACATTTTGACCGTGTTCGGACATCACATACACATTTATCCAACAGCTAAATGATACAGCTTTCTGCACAAAAACTTCATTTGTTCTTTTTTCTCAATTGGTTTATTCGATTTTAAACTCTACCAAATTGCCAGTTCCAGAAGACTCACTCCAAACTCAAACATGCTCATGATTTAAGATAATCAAGATTCAACGTGATCATTGGAATCGCGACTTCTGGAGGCAAAAGCATAATTCTTTGTTAATTTATCTGAATTAATATGGCAGATACACTTAAGAAAACAGCAAAACGTGGGAAGTTGCCAAGCAGGGTGCCGCGTTGGACTCTTTATCTGGAGGCACCAGCACAATGGAATGATGGACTTGGCCCCTCTCCGCTCCTACTGTCGCATCCCCCCTTCAGACTGTTTTTTTATTTCCAGAATGAAATGGTATTGAGTGGGATTTGCAAGGACGCTCCGACTCGGATGGGGCTCAGTATGCCGGTGGGTATAATGAGCCCTATCAGTTTATTGAGCCTAGGTGCAGTGGGCAGAACTGATTAACCCTGGTTATACTCCCTTTGCTACCTGAAGATGTGATGGGGGAGAATGTACTGGATATTGTGGGGGTTTAAATTCCTGATGCCGGAGAAGTGACCGCCGGTGCCACAGTTTATGGCAAGGCCTGCAGTGTTACTATTGATGAGGGGTTTGCTGTGGTTAACCAGTTGTTCACAGCAGTTTTTTGCGGTGGCCTGAAGCTCTGTAGGGACATGGAAAAAGGATTTATGGTGCTGACAGATCCCTGCTGATGATGGAAAAGCTTTGTATCTAGCAGGGTGGCCATTGTAGCCTGTTTGCAAGAGGTATATTGTGTGTAACAGTGCAAGTGGCATTAATAGGAGCGTGTCTTGCATCACCAGATCAATAGGTTTTGGCACTGCCAACTTCAGTGTGTTTGCGGAGCGGCCGGTGGACGGGCTTTCGCCGTACTGTTGGCACCGCTGTCTACACTTCCACTGTTTGTCACTCCGTGGACTTGGCAGCTGATCGCTGGGCTGGGCTGAGCTGAGCGGGTTTGAGCTCTGCTGCTCCTTGTCTCAGCTATGCTCAAAGACGACCACTATGAGAAGCTTGAAACAAGAGAGAGCTTGCACAGAGAACCTATGAACTTATTTAGCTAGGACACCAGTATCAGGGGTTGGGGGGGGGCTTGTGCTCCTTACGCCCCGCTGTCCTTGACCCTGGCCCTCACCTCCCAATCCTCTAAATCTAAATGCAGTTGGAGCCAAGTAACAAAGTCCTAATTGGTCCTCATTGGTGGCATCAAGGCCAAAACCTCCTGGGGCGAGCTGAAGTGTTTGTGAGGGGGCCGAAAGGGGTTAGCAATAATCCTTATTTGCTTCTTCTCTGATCATATAACGACATAACTGTTACAGTTTTTCCGATCATTGGAGCCAATATAGGTGCCATAACTATCACAGGGGGTTACTACGGGCTGTCGCCTTTGAACCCCCTTTGTCCTGCGCTCTGGTTTGTGATTACCACCAACTGCCTGCTCCAGCATCCATGGATATTGACCTATACCTGGATGCCAGACTATCCTACACTTGATTTAGCGTCTGATTACACAATGGGAAAACGTAAATCCTTGACACTTCTGGATGCTCCTCTGTGGAAAAAACAAAAGAAGACTGGTGTAATAATATTTTGAGGCCCCAGAGCTCCCTTTATTTAAAAGAGGTAGCTGGCTAGCTGGATAAACAGCTCCTATCGATGGACGGCCCTCAGTGCGACAAAGGAATCAATGAAGCCTACTGATTCTATGGTTTTGTAGCATTACCCCCAAGGAGCGTTGCAAGACGGCTTCCCAGAAACAACCCAGGAATCTGTTAGATAGACCACCTATCTAAATGGGCAATATTTCCAATGCTGAACTTGGTGTCTCTAGCCTGATGGCCACCTCATTAGCTTCAGCAGAGGTTTCTTGTCCCGCAATTATCTCTTTAACTCCACTCAACCCACAATCATCCCCACAGCAGCAGGCTCAACTTCAAACCACTAATTAATGACTTTATGGGAAAATGTACTGAGGACATTTGTATCTCCATGGCAGACCTAAACGAAAAATTGCAACAAATTAAAGATTTTAGAGCAAGTCCATTTTTAACTCTCTAGTGATCATGGCTGACTTAATTAGATCTCTAAAAAGCGAGTATTGAACGCCGTTTGTCTGAAGCTTTCCTCATCCCATAATCCCCCTATACTATTGGTAAATGTTGAATCTGGCATTCAGGTAATCAAAATGACCAACAACTCAATCTAACAACACATGTGACTTATATGATTGATGAGAGGCCAAATACTAAGCGATCAGTGGATACAAATGAAGTGATTCATCAGCCTCCTACTGCTCCTAATTGTGCATTGCCTCAATTCACTTTTCATTGGAGTGCCCACAACTCTTTTTGTGATGAGGCACATGTTGTTCCTCCCACCAGCCGCACGCCCCCTGGTTGGAGTCATCGTAAAGGTTTCAGGTTTCTCCCTTACCTGATGGGCATCATGAATCCACCATCTCTCTCATAAATAAGCCCACTCATTGGATAAATACGAACTTGGTGCCCCATGCTATTAATCCTCAACATATAAAGATGGTGAAGAGAGTTCCATGGGTGGGGCCTACTATTAAGTTCTTCAAGGGGCGACTGTATTGTGGTCACGCTTTCAAAACCCAGTATAACGCAACACATCCTTAACTCTAAACTAGGGAATATTTTCTTGCAAACTTCTTGCCCTCTTCCCCTACATGGGTTTCGACAGGGCTCTGCGAATATGCTGGCTGAAAAAGTGAAAAGACACCTGGCTGAAAGTTCGACTTCAACCCTGCATGGGAAGAGTGCACTTTCTGGAGCTGTCATCAACTCTACTTTCTCTGAGCATCGACCTCTTCTGGAGGCCTTTTTAACTCCCACTAGAAATGGTTTTGACTGTTTAACATCTCTGGAGGAAATAGACTGTCCATCTGCATGCCTGTCTAACCCCCCAGCATCTGAACAGCCAGTTAGGGCAGAAACTCCAAAGATCACCCCACATGGCCAAGGGAAGATAACACTGACTTCATGGCATATAGCTGCGTCCACGTATAAGTTTAAACGCCCGGATATCATGGAGTACGTAACCCAGTTTGGTATTATTCTTTTGCAGGAGACATGGTCAGTTGATGACCTTTTAAAAGATGGGTACCAATCTTTTTCAATCCGGATCAAAAAAAGCCCAGGAGCAGGTCCTTTGGGACAATGGTAATATGTGTCAAAACAACACTTGATTCACATGCAATGGCACTGATCAATGTTTTGCATTCTTACACATTGTTAATCTCCCTAAGAGGGAGTCCTATTTTAATCTTAGTGGGCGATTTTAATCTAGAAATTGCCAACGGCCCCCCCTCGGTCCTCTTTAACAACACTGCAGACAGGTGCTTCGGTATATTAGATCCCAAGATGGGGGCCCCCAGAACGTGTAAGGACCTCTTTTGTTTTCTTCTTGGCTGCATGACTGGGGCCTTAGATCTATAAATGGTAGACTTCCTAATAACTGACCAGGGAAATATACATTTAGGAGTACCCAGGGTCAGTCCCCAATAGACTATTGCTGTTTCTCTGCATTGTACTAGGGTTTGAGATCAGACTTTTATGTCGCTGCAGATGTATTAAGTGATCACCACCTGTTAGCCCTAAAATGTAACTGGCTAAGCAAAAGAAATAGCAACATAATTCCCATTTGAAAACAACGACTTTGAATCCAACAAAGAAGTGTCTGAGGTAGGATCTGGCTGATAAAACTTTATTACAACAACATATTGTGAACATAACATTTTCGATAATAACTTCTCTTTCAAATGGATTGTGTCCTCATACGTATTCCTCATCTTATGATAAATATCTTACCAGCTTCAGCTGCTATGGAATTTATTTTTGACAGGGGGCACTGTGTGCCATCTCATCGAGTCGATGTCCCTAGAGATCCTCCGTTCGACTGTCAATGTCATCATTAGTATAAATAGCACTTGCAGCGCCCGTTGGCTTCAGTTCCGTTTTTCCGAGCAATCGCTTAAAAAAATTACGTCTCACTTCGGTTCTTTACTGAACTTCATCACACATTTTCTGTACGAAAGTGCCTTCACCGTCGACCTCATCAACACCTAAAACAGGCTTCAAGAAATGTCAAGGCAGTGGTTCGAAGTTGTCGATCACCGACCCCCACCGCATATGCCTGTGGTGCCTCTGAACCAATCACGTACCTCAGAGTGTAACTCCGATCAGGCGATGACCGAAAAGGCTCTGAGGGAGTGTAAAGGTAAACTGGCGGTGGGTAGGTTACCTTCGAAGTCTCCCACAAAGAGTTCCAAAAAAAGAAAATCCAAAGCGTCGAGAGATTCTCCTTAAAGGAAAAGGTCTAAAAGATCTCGATCGAGAAGTCAATCACGCCATTCTTCTTCCAAGAAGGATAAGAAACGGCATCACAGGTCACCTTCGACCTCTAGTGATTCCCCAACCAAGTCGGACTCCCCAGCAAAATGGGATGCATTTTGAAAAGAAATGTTAAAGATCTATGAGAATGGATTCTAAGATGGCGGCCATGCAGTAGGGATGTGCGAGTGACCAGCCCTGTTGCTGCAGTGGCCTACAATGTCATGCGAGGCATAATATATAGACACCCAGAGGGATCCACAGCACCGAGCGACCATAAACACTGGCCTGACTTTGTTTCTCCCCCAAGGCCGCTGTAAACACCCAAGGGCTGGAGAAGGACTGTTGGTGGGAAAGAGCGGGCAAGAGACAAGCCGGAGCTTGTCTTAAGGAAGTGGAAGTAAAAGCGGAGAAGCGTATGCCTGAACTCGGGGCGAGAGAGCACCATCCATCTGCTTGCCTGCAGTCCTGCTCACCAACGCGCAAAGGACCGTCCAGCACCTCTCGGGCTCCAGTCACGGCTAAGGAAGCAGCCCGCTCCGCTCCGAACGGCGCACAGAAGGCAGTAGAGCAGAGACCCGCAAGGGCCATCTTCCTATGACGGAACGCGCCACAGAGACACAGATGTGCGTCCCTCACCTCCCGCTTATGGGAAGCAGTGGTCGCAGCGAGGCCGGGCACTCGCCTGAACAGCAAGCTCCCTACCACTCCTCCCCATCAAGCAGAGGTCGACGGCGGCGAAGGAGGCCAGAGGAGACATCCCCCGAACTAGCTGAGGAGACGCCAGGCACAGAGACTCTGCTCTGAGAATGTTATCAGGCACCCGCGGGCAACAACATATAAGGAGGCCCTGTGGCAGGGAGTACCTGGAGGCAAGAACGTCCCCCCACCAAGTTAGAAGCAGAAAGCGCACACAGAAAGCACACACGAGCTGCCCTCTCCCCCGCTGCTTCATGGTGCTCTTAAGGGGGAGCTTTGGTGGGAACATGGGGAGAGACTCACTGCTTTGAGGGGGGACCCATTGGAAGTCACAAGTGGGCAGACAGAGCCTAACAGGCCATCGGGTGTGCAGACCTGACAGCAACCTTCTGGCCCCAGAAACATTGATTTTCTAATGCCGGGATGGTAAAGGCAAGAACACCCCAGCCAAACGAGCAAATGCAGTCATCCAGCAGGACAAAACCATTTGCGGTTGCTGATCCAGGCAAATAGGGACCCCACCCAGGCGCAGCAGAATCTCCCCAAGGGGAAACGGGACAAGAGGCCACCCCTGGGCTAGTGGTGACTAAAGCTGACCTCGAATCATGCTTTCTTGACTTTCAGATGAAATTTGCAATGTTCACGTCAGAGGTAAAACAAGCTCTGTCGGAACTGAAGAAAGAGGTTGCATCCCTAGGGGACCAAACAGACATTACTGAAAGGGCCATAAAAGAGATGGCGCAAGACAACCGAAAGACAGATAAAGCCCTGGAGGACTTGGCTAGGATTGCACATAATGTGGAGTTGCAGTGCGAAGACCTGGAGAACAGGTCTAGAAGGTCCAGCATTTGCATAAATAATCTTCCAGAGGTGGTCGGGGATACAGACCTAAAGGAGGCGGTTCTTGGAATATTCACGGATCTCCTGAGAGGGGATGAAGAAACCGATAACCCCCTGGACAGGATCCACACGGCGGGCCCCAAACATCTGGAACCAGGGGCATGACCAAGAGACACTCTGGTGGCGCTAGCGGGCTACCGCCAACAAGAGCAAATACTGGCAGTCAGACAAGCAGAGCCCATTATGTACAACGGAGCAGAGATCTGGCTATACCATGACCTTTTCCAAACCACCTTGCAAAAGCTCAGAGACATGCGGGTGGTAGTAAAGACACTGTAAACCAGATGGTTAAATATAGGTGGGCCTTTCCTTTTGGCCTCCTCTTCACGTATGATAGCAGGCAACAAAGGATAACGACAAGGGAAGAGGGGATTCACTTACTGCAGTGACCCCAGAAAGGTCAGAGGGCACCTACCTCTCCCAAAAATGTAAACCGTGGGAATGGTCAAAATCAGGAAGGAGTCGAAAAAGGAACCCACGTCGATTGGAGGAAATACAAAATGGTTGCCCTAAAGACAGTCAAGGCAATCCCTCAGAATGAATGTCACAGTGGCAAACTTCTTACATGCCACCTCATAATAATTGCCAAGTCAAAAGGCTGCGACGGGGGCAGTAGCTCGCCGCCTTGGAATCCACCCAGAGGTTAGATAAGGGGTACTAGGATACCCCATCAGGTGTACCTGGTAGTTTATTCTGTTGGCGGGTCATCGACGCACGGACAACTGAGGTATGATGGCTCGCGCCAGGGAAAGGCAAAGGGGGGCCCACTCCCAAGTTGGGGGGAGAACTGTGCATGCGATGGGGGGAATAGGGGTTTGCCTGAGTTGCCAAGAAGGGGGGGTGATCCTCCTCCAGACGGCGTAGTTCCTCACATTTAAATGTCTAACACTTAATATACGGGGCCTGAACACACCTGTTAAAAGGAAGACACTTGAAAGGTTTCTCGCTCACCACCAACCAGACTTGATGAATTTGCAGAAGACACACAACAAACGCCTTGACAGGTATAGACTTTGCTTGAGGCAATACCCTATGATATACCAAGCTAACGCACCAGGGAAGGTAGCGGGCATGCTCACATCGCTGAAGTCAGGCACTCGGATCCAGATCCTGAACTCACAGGCTGACAGGGGGCGTGGGGATACAGCTTTCGGAAGATTCAGATGGGGTGATGACCCTTACGGTCGCATCTATCTATGCTCCGAATACAGACCAAGACGGCTTTTTGAGATCAGTCCTCTCCAAATTAGAAACCGTTGGCACAGGGAAGCCGATAGTAATGGGAGATTATAAACTTGCATGGGACCAGCAACGAGACAGAAGCACAAAGACACAGTTTGGTCAGCCTCCCCCCACGCAAGCCCTTAGAACAACAATAGACCACCTCACACTGAAAGACGTTTGGCCCTCACTTAAGGGAAATGAGAAGGGATATACTTTCTATTCAAACGTCCACAAATCCTTCTCACACATTTACTACCTATGGGCCTCAGCTACGCTGCTAGAAAAAGTCACACACATAGAAGTGCACACGATAACCAAGTCGGACCATGCGCCCATTTCATTGGAAATGAATACTCTGCACATGAAACCGGAGCTATGGCCATGGATGTTCCCGGGTGAATTGTTAGTGGACCCCATTATGCGGGAAGGGCTGTAGGTAAAGATTTGAGAATTCCTTGAATTCAACTCAACGCACAAAATAACGGAGAACACTCATTGGGAAGCCTTCAAAGGACCCTTCAGGGGGCAATGATCACTGCAGGAAAACACTGACGTAGACAAGTAAGAACTCTAGAAACAGAACTAGTAGCAGAATTAGGGGAGGTTATGAAACAAATAGAATCGGAAACGGGTTAAACTGTGTAAAGCTTACAGGGACACTAAATCTACTTCAAACAAGAAAAACAGAGAGAAACCTGCTGTACTTGCCAAACGTCCCCGGCCGAAGGACAGACAGCAAGCATTGGGAGGCAAAGAGTGGAAAAATCCAGTTAGTAGTGGAAAAACCCAGCTTGTCTCCCCGCGCTCGTTCCGAGCACCCCTTATAACTGCACGTACATATCTCTGACTCCCTTCTCAGCTCGTCCTTGAGCAAACAATACAACAACTCTCCTTCATAGTGAGCTCATCTAGTTTCATATAATAATCTTGCCATTGTTGCAGAATTCATGTCTGCTTTCTAACTGAGCTTACAGAAACGTAGACTTTCATTGTGGTTTGGAAGTGAATGTACAAAAGGGCCTCGCACCAGCGCCATGTTTTTCAGCTCATTTTCACACATGCATTACACCGGGGACCCGGGGACCCAATCTATGCCTGACCTTGCCTTCTCTGTTAGGCATTGTTAGCCCCCCATTTAGAAGAATAGCATTCTGACTGCCCTGTTTTACCCCATTTATTCCAAATTTGTTGGTTGTGCGTACCACCCCTCACCACCTGGATCCTGAATTATTATTGTTTCTGGCAGCTGGCATAGTGCCTTGGTGTGGAAGTAGTCCCTGCTCCTTTCCCCCCCACCTTCGGCTCACGAGGGTTCATTCTCCCCCTAGTAATTACCAAACTGTGTTGCAGCCCAACATGGTGTGAACCCCTCAATTCAGTATCTGCCCTCCACCCAACAAGAAACATCCACAACCAAAAACTGGCTAAACTTGAAACCACAACTAAACATAGAGAGGAGCAACGCCGGCCCTCAGTGACTACCAGGGTCAGGAGCTTACACCGCCCTAGAGACCATGACGTGATGGCTCTTCCGCCTTCCTTCACAGTTCATATCAGCAATCCGCTCTCTTCTTGCCCAGGGGGACCAAATGCCATGTGGCCTTCCCTGGGCCTCTTCCACCGGTAGTCGCTCTCTTGACTGGGTCCTCATCAGCCACTGGGATGCTCAGGATCTTGCCCCAGCCTCTCGTTTGAAAAGTGTGTGCTGCTTGCTGTTGAGCTGGAACTGTAGCCCAAAGGTAAAAGTCCATTTGTATTTGATGTTGCACTGCTTCAGCTCCTCGACTACTGGTTTCATCAATCACCTCTTCGCTAGGGTAGTCAAGGATACGTCCTGGTAGATCTGGACGGTCAAATTCCGGAATGCAATGCGGTCCATCTTTCTCACCTCCCCCAGTATGAGCACCTTTGTCTTAAAATCGTGCATCTTCACCAAAATGTCCCTGGGGAAGCAGTCCTTGTCTTCTCTGGGCATTCCCACCCTGTGGGCTCGGTCGATTTTTATAATGGCCTGTGGCTGTTGGGTTAGTACTTGACCAAAGAGCTGCAGAATGCAGGATTCAATGTTGCTCTCCTCGGCCACCTCTTTCAGAAAGCGGACCCTTAGATTGTCTCTTCCTGCCCTGTTCTCGAGGTCATCACGTTTGAACCATAGACTACTTTGCCTCCTTTAACTCAGTCACAGAGGCTCTTATTTTCTCAAAACGGGGCTCCAGCTCTGCAAGGGCCCTTTCGTTCTGTCCACCAGGGAGGCAATATCTTTCTTATTTTCCCCGATGAGCATGAGGAGTTCTCTCCACAAATTTGCCATCTCTGCGTGAAGAGTGCCTTGTCAGTCTTGTTTGAGCGCCCCAGGGGAGCAGACAGGAAGTCAGCTGTGGGCCCCTGTCACCTCGCCGGGACTGGCCTCCTCTCCTCTCCTCTCTTCCCCAGGCATAATGGACTTCCTGGCTGGAGTTGACAAAAATGCCTGAATGCCAGACTTTCCCCCTACGCAAGGGTTTTGGCTTTTCCCTCTGGCTGCCGGCCCCCCTGGCCTCTCCCTATTGTCGTGGATCACAGCCTGGGGTTTAGGACCACCTTCACTATATTCGCGCTGGTTGCACCTTGTGCGGCAGTACCTGGCACCTGCTGTGTCTCTCCAGGTGTTCAGTCAGGACTTCTCTCCTCTCCCAATGTATCCATTCCTCTGCCAGGACCCCAGGGGCCACTGCCACTAGAATAGTCAACCCGCCACCTCTGCCACTGCACGACTGTCCCCCAATGCCTTGCACTCCCAGCCAGTCCCCTCCTACTCCACTGTGCTTCCTCCTCTCATGTTGCAGCTGTAGGAGTCTGGGGGAGCCGGCCACTCCACCTCTCCCTGGGGTCCCCGTCACCTACTCGCAGCCCAGACACCTCACCTCCTCAGTCGGGTCTGCTGGACTGCCCCTTCCTCACTGCTGCAGGGTAGGGAGGCACCCAGTGATTACCTTGCTGCGGCCACCATCTTCGGACCTCCCCGCGACAGCTCACCTGGAGACTGCAGCCGAGGTGGCTCCTCCACATGGTTCCGTAGTCAGAGGCTCCTCTCCAGCACCCGGAGGCACAGGCACCACTTGGGGATCAGATTTCCCACCCGCAATTGCTAGTGGGAGTGATAGATCAGAGGCGGTGCTCAACAACGGTGGCCCTGCAAGCCCCAGCAGGCCGACCTCTCTGCGGTCTGTTTTCGCTGCGGGTGGCTCACGCGGACTCCTCTCTCCGCTCCATCGCACATCTGCACATTTATTTCTTATTTTTTCTCAAGAAATCATTTATTGGGATTTTACAACAAGTTCAGTTCAACATAACTGTCAGAAACAAACAATAACAAACAAGAATCGAGGGGTTTTGTATAAGGGAAAATCAGGAGACACATATACAGTTTGCCAGCATAGAGGCAGTATTACATACAAAATCCGCCCTATGGGCTTTAATGGAGGGGGCCTTGGTGGGTTGTGGTGGACCCGCTCTCTGGTCTACTCCGAATCTGTTACGGCGACAGGGGTCATGGAGTAGTCGTGGCTCTGGGGTTTCGTCCCTGGTTATGTATCGTGAGCTCCCGGAGTGCTGGGGGTTGGCGCACCATTCCCAGGAACTGCTTGTGTAGTTCAGGAAGGGTGCCCATGTGCTATAAAATCTGCTCACACTTCCCCCCTGGAGTGGCGGTTATTTTTTCAGAAACTACTGTGAACCAACATTTCGTCCACCACATGGAAAGCGTGGGCCTTCAGGCTGCTTCCATAGCCGCGCTATTGTGATTTTAACTGCTGTGGGTAGATGTGCACACAGGTCCGCTAAATGTCCTGTCAGTGCAGTGGATGAAAAGAAGTAGTGGAACTATGTAACCTGCTGGCCTGCACCCACTCCCCACAAACCCCATCATCACATCCCCTCCCATACACAATACACACACCCAACACTTGCACCTGCTGTTTAAGGGAATGTTCAGTGCAGTGCACTGAATGTGCAAGTTTCAACTTCTTCCTACACTTTTATTTTAAAACGAAACCATTCCGGAACTGTTTCTTTTTAAAATAAAATGTATTTATTTATTTATTAATGTGTTTTATTTTATAAATAAACCTTTCACATAATATAAACATCATACAAATAATGAGATATATTTATAATCCGTACATATACACAGATAGAAGTATCTAAAATCTTACTTAATTCGTCATTCCTACTAAAATCATGCACTTAGCATAATTAAAAAGCAAAGGTTAAGAAATACAGCTAAAACATGCAATTATATCAGATATATTTCACCAAGTTAATTATTTGCTTACTCAAAAAATACATGTGTATGGCTGATAGTATCTCACACCCCAGCTTAAATCTATATCTTAATTAAATTCTTAAGCATTAGCCAGACATTATACATTGCAATACATTTCTTCAAGTTGGGAGTGTTGATAATTTGCCACCAAAAATTGTCTTCACCTATATGTTTAATATCCAACACATATTTGTCATAGTGTCTTTTATAGACGTTCAGCATCTTGGGGCAACTAGTCAATAGATGTTTCCCAGTCTCAGCAATTTTATTATCCTTGCACAGTCGACAATAACGACCCGCCCTCGGGATCTTATCAATTACGCCGGTGGTGGCCAAAACAGGGAGCTGGTTAATCCTGATTAAAAGTATAAATCGTCTTAATCTTGGCGTTGGACATAAATTCAAGTATGGCTGTGGTTTTTTATAAGTATACAGTAGACAGTAGAAACTTATAAATTGTTTTTTTTTTTTAAACCTTCTAATCGGTCAAAATTTTCTATCTAGTTCCCCAGATCGACTTTCCTAGCTAAAGCGGATTTTACTGACGGACAATATTCCCCTGCTCTCATAGTAAAGTTTATCTCATCAAGATACTTCTCGATGTTTACCTTAAAAGGGGACTTTTTTGACTCCTTACTGAGTTCTTGTCTCATGGATAGCAGCAATTCAGCCCTTCTTTTTAATACCATAGATTTCAATGAAGAAAGCCCTAATTCCAATCTAAGTACGGCCATAGGTATGCAGTCTCCAATACTTGCCCTCTACTACCTGCAGCCAATCAAAATCAATTGTCTGGAGGGCTTCTAGACCATAGACCATCATTGGCGCAAGTACTTGTAAATATAATAATCTGGCCGCCCAGATTGTAAAGCCACCATGTGTTTTAGTGAATTTGTATACAAGGGCCGTAATTTGAGCAGCTCTAACCTTTCTAACTTGTATACATAGTTGATAACCATTGCCCTTTTCAAAGTCAATACCCAGGTACTTATAACTAGGTGTATACAAGATCTCCTGTTCTTGTATCTTAACTCTAGTACGGGCAATTCTTTTACTAGAAAACATTGGACCTCATTATGAGTCCGGCGGTAACCGTGCCGGAAATTCCGGCAGGTTATCGCCGGACTCGTATTACCATTCCGCCTCCGTGATTGCTGGAACCACTGGGGCATTACAACCCGGGTGACCCTGTAATTCCGGAGGAGGAATTCTGTTAATCCCCATTCCCATGGAGTCCAATAGGACTCCATGGGAATGGGGAAGTGGAAACACCGGCACCATGCTGTAATGGTGCCGGTGTTTCCATGTCCGCCTGCAGGCGGGTGGTGTTAAACCCGCCAGGTCAGACCTGGCGGGAATGACACCTCCCGCCTGCAGGACTCTTAATCAGCCGGTCCGGAAAGAACGGTGGTTGCGGATTTACCACCACCGTTCTTTCCAGATTGGCAGGGTCGTAATGAGGCCCATCATTACTTGAGTCATTACTTGAGTTTTATCCATATTGATAATAAGTTTGTTAATTTTAACATATTGCCACAGCGCCTCCGCCGATCTTCGTAGTCCGCTGATGGTGTGGTCAAGAATGACCAAGTCATCTACGTAGGCGAGTACTGGGCATTTTTCCTGGCCTATCGATGGAGGACAATTATGG
Organism: Ambystoma mexicanum; assembly: GCF_040938575.1. Taxonomy (NCBI): domain Eukaryota; kingdom Metazoa; phylum Chordata; class Amphibia; order Caudata; family Ambystomatidae; genus Ambystoma; species Ambystoma mexicanum. The sequence continues at coordinate 189,187,510 of NC_090921.1, forward strand.
ACGGCACATATTGCATCTGGTAGATCATAGATGAACCTGTTATATAGCGTAGGAGCCGTAACGTATCCTTGTTTGACGCCCAGGTTCTGCTCTACTTCTGTCATCATATTCCCTTGGGAGTCTAACTTTAGCATGGTGGTGTTATTTGCATGGAGGAGTTTCAGGTAATATAGTAGACCATGAGGGCATCCCAAATGTTCTAATTTCGACCAAAGCAGCTTTAAAGTCTATGAAAAGGGCGTAGAGAGGAGGATTACCCTTCTTCCTGGCGTCAGTGCATAAGGTGTCCAGGATCATCAAATTATAAGTGGTAGAATAACCCTTCCTGAATCCGCTCTGAAAGCGGTTAAGAACCCCTTTTTTGTCTATCCAGTCCTGGAGTTCTTTTAACAATAGACCCGCAAACAGTTTACCAGAGCAGTCCAGCATAGATAATAATCTATAATTGCCTGGATCATGTTTATCACCTTTTTTATGGATTGGGATGAGAATTGACTTCTGCCAGGAACTCGGGATCCTCCCTTCAACTAGAACCCTATCAAATAAAATCTTCATTACCTCTGCCCAAAATGTCGGATTAGTTTTCATAGCTATATTTGCTAGGCCATTTGGGCCCAGGGTACGAGATGATTTAAATTTGTTTATTTTAAGTAGAAATTGGTCTGCAGTTGTTTTAAATGGAGGACTAAAGTTATATCAGGGTGTTGCTCAGCTGTTATCGCGTTGGCCGCTTTTGTTATATTTTTCTCAGACCAATAAATACGCGTAGCAGCCTGGTTAGTCTGCATATTTCCCATCAATCTCTGGTTAGTAACTAATTATTTTATCTTGAGTGACAGAGAGAGTGACGCATGGTCGCTCCAACTATTACTCAAGATCCCTAACATATCTCAAGATCCCTAACATATGTCGCGATTTCAGGGGTGAGAAAAATATAATCTAAGGTGCTTTTGGCTTTACCGCTTTCCCATGTTGATTTACCAGGGTAATCACTTAATGTCCGTCCATTAATCATTTCCATGCCCCATTGTTTGAAGAAGCTCATCCAATGAAGGCCCACATAGTCGTACTTTGAGTGTAGCATTTTGCAATTTGGTCTTAAATTAGGATTAGTCGTGGGCCAATACCCACCCATCATATGACAGTTAAAATCCCCTAAAGTAATAATACATTTATTTTCCTTCATTAATGAGCAATCGATAATGACCCCATGTAGTGTTTCCTGCATTGCTTCATTCTGATCAGAACCTGTTGGACAGTACACATTCAGTAATAGGACTTTCTCAATTAAACCTTCTATTAACATTTCTAATTCAACAGCCATAATCAAATCGTCCAGCTTTGTGAATATATGGCGAGAATTGACCCGGTGAGGTATTCCAACAATTAAACCTCCATATGGTCTGCCACGAGGACCCTTTTTGGCACAGGACTGATATAAAGTGTATCCATTCATTAAAATTTGTGTGGTCAGCCATGTCTCTTGTAGGCAAAATCAGCGAGAACTTAGTAATGTAAGATAGAGACCCATCTACTGCAAATAAATGGCTAAACCCTCTACAATTCAACGATAATATCGTATAATCTCATTCTTTATTCAGAGCCGCTGGGAGGGATTCGGCTAGCCACTTAAGGTCATTTTGAATGTCTTCGGCTTGTACTGATTTTCCCTTGTTCATCGGGGGAACAATGGATTTGCTCTCGGTTAAAGTCTTCATCTCCATTGGACAAGTGAAGTCCTCTTTATCGGGATCAGTGTCCACTTCCACGTCCGCGTCCAGCAGATTATCTTTATATAACCGGATCAGTTGTGACGTTGATTGGAATTTACAGTGGATAGCTGATACATTAGTGTTCCTACTGTTAAGAGGCTCAACAAATTCGAAGTCAGCTGATTGCAGTACTCTTAGTTGTGGAATTGAGTGTAATCTAGTCATAAAAACAGTTTGAGTAAGCCAGTCATGATCGTTGCTTTGAAACAAATTCTTAACTAAGAGGCTATTCTTCTTACGCCCTTCTACCCCCGACCCTTTCACTGCTACTGTTGGAATTATATTGTCTCTTGTTGCCTCAGTTTGCCGTTTACTGAGTGGTGTTGAGGAGATTTTATACTGGTCTTCTTCCAATAAAGACTGAGAAAGGTCTGCCATTTCTTCAACTGTCACTGGTGCCTTGTCCCTTTCAGGAATTAACCAGCTTGTGAGACAACCTTCACCCTTCTGGCTGCGTTTTTTTGCCCTTGCTGCTCTTTTCCTCATTTTCTTCGTCTGCTTTTCCATCGGCAACATAGGCGATAAAGGAGAAGCAATCGTACAGGGCCTTTTATTCATCGTAGCTCTTTTAGCTAACCTTTGTTGCTTACGAGAGAAATATATTACAGAGTTATTATCTTCATTGTTATCAGGCTTCTGTGTAGTATCAGGTTCAGAAACCAGCCTTAATGCCTCAGATAGATTACTCTCTGCCTCCTCAGCCAAGCTTTGGTTCGTATTATTTGTAGGGGCAGGATTAATAGTGTTCTCCAATATTCGGCCACACATCTTTAATAAGATTTTTAAGGCAAATTGGAGCGAAGACACCGATGACTGTAATTCCATCAGTGCTTTGGGACAAGAAAAATATTCACCAGTAACTTCCATATTAGTATGATCAACCAGGGCAACCAGATTTGGTGATACAGACAGCCGCTCCACCTGAACAGTTGGATCGTGTTTGTCAATAACCGGCATATCCATTGAAACTCCTTCGGTAACCGTAGGGGGAGCTATTGATCTTTGCATAGACAAACATAAATCCAACAGTGAGTTGTTATCGATAACTTCATCATTCAGTTTCTCCTGTGGATTGTTGATACTATTAGTGGTTGCATCTCCCATCTCTGAGGGGGCGAGATTTTTTTTTCTTTCCCAGGTTTACCATATTAGGGCGAAAAAAGATGTAATAGATCCTACGTTTACCGGGATCGATTTCTCAGTTTTTTTCTCCTCATCCTTTTTTCCTGTATTCGTCTCACATTCTTTACCATTCTTTCTTCGTAGGTTGTAATTTGATGCTGCGCCCGTCTTACTAGCAGGCATCTTTCCAGTTGTAAAATTCCTCTTTTCAGCAAATTAGCTGTTTAAGATAGTTGTGGAGATTGATTAAGTCCACAGTTGTTTCTTCACTCGAATTAGGTAAACCACTTCCTCACTATATAATAATGCTACCTTATTTACATAGGTCAAAGGGCCAATACCGAGGCCCCACAATTTCTACTGCACTAGGCGCGGGCCCCACAAATTTTCACAAATGACTGCTTTATAATGCCCCCAATTTAAGTAGCCTTGGGAGCTGTAAATAGCCTTAAATTAACCAGCTCTGGTTAATCCCTTAAATATGGGTCAGTTGTAAATGTTGTCAAATGGTCAGCTTTACTCACAGATACAGATACATAGACGTGAAATAATGTATCTTGGGGGTCTTGGCCATCAGAGAGCCGTACTTTGGCCCTTTTGCCCCCTGCCGTGCTCATTAACAGCAATCAATACGCAGCACGGAAAGCGTGGAAGCCGTGTCTCACTGTATGGAACTGTTACTCATTGAGCCATAACCCACCCGATCACTAACCGGCCCTTTCTTCAAGGCTTCCAGTATTTACAGGGGGCAGGATAGAGCGTGGGATGCTGCATCCACAGCCCCAGTATCTGGCACAAATGCTCAGTTGAGTCCCAGGCGTGCCGCTGAGCCCAAAGCACGCTGCCGAGCCCGAGCCAGGTCCAAGATCGCCACAGTTCCAAAAAGGCTGCTGGCGGGGTCCCGTTTCACTGCCTCACATCTGCTCTCAGCCACTCGCCTTTGCTCTGCCATACTGTCTCAGACGCCTCTGGTGCGACCTTCAGGAGTTCGAGGAAGGGAACCCGCAGCTCAGGTCCCTCAGCGTGAATGCGTCATGCGCAGGCACAGCAGAAAACAGGAAACACCAGGAAACGCTGGGAAAGTCGTCAAGCCGCGCTGATTCCAACGAGACGAACCAGTTCGAATCAGTCAGCCGCTTCTGACAACTTCTTCTTAGCTGTAGAGCATGCCAAACATTATCGCACAGCTTGTATCAATATACAAAGTGAACATAAATATGATGGTGTCATACTATGAAAAGTATAGGAGCTGTAAAAGGTCATTTAAAAAAGTAGAGGAGCACCGCTCCCGGCCTCTCCTGTTCACTTCGACCACTGTGTCAAAGGGAATGCTCCTTTGCCCGTGTCCCACACCAGAACTATCCCCGGTCCCATGGGATTGGCAGCCCTGTGATTCGTCGAATCTGTTCCAGTACCACCTGCCAGAATCGGGTTAACTTCGGGCATGACCATATTAAATGCAGTAGTGAGCCTGTGGAGGCGCATCCCCTCCAGCATTGTGTGGATATTGCTGGGTTGCTTTTGTTTAGAACTTCTAGGGTTAGATACCACCTATAGCACACCTTTACCACCCCCTCCTTGTTCGTGATGCATTTAGAGCTCTTATGCATTCAAGACCAAATCTGTCCCCAATCCTCCAATCCCAGTTCTCGTCACAAGTCCCTCTCCCATTTGAGCATATAGTTTCCTTTTTTTCTGGGGTCAGATTTGTTGAGTAGTCTGTAGAGGGCCGAGATTTTCGCTTTGGGGGCCGATGTGCGTAGGGTGCGCTGTAACACGGTTAGTTCCCTGCTCCCCTGTATTTTAGTGCTGCTATGTGACATCCAGTGCCTAAATTGCACATATCGGAATCTTTCGGCCTCTGTGACCCCATATTTCATTTTGCACTCTTCAAATGTTAGTGGAGTACCACCAGCGAAAAAGTCTGCTATTTGGCTTAGCCCACCTTTCCTCCATATGTCAAAGCTTTATGGGGATGTCCCGGGAGTGAACTCTGGGTTGTTCCATATCGGGGAGAGGGGTCCAAGGGTGCCCTTGCATCCCCATTTTCGGGCCGCCTTTCTCCAGCATTCTACTGTGTTTTTGGTAGCTGTTAGTGGGCCTGCGTTCGGGAGATCCCTGATTTTTGTGATACGTGGGAGTGTTCCGAGCGGTACCGGGCTCCAAGCTTCCTCTAATTGTTTCCAGTGGGGCTGGTTGGTGGTCTACTGCCACGTAAAGGCTTGTGAGAGTTGCGCTGCAAGGCAGTATCTGGAGATATCCGGCACTCCCAGACCACCGTGCCTCCGAGCATGCCTCGTTTAGATACATATTTCAGTAGCCCCTTTTGTAAGTGTTGGAGTTCTCTCTCGGGGATAGGGACTTCAAGGGCCAGACTATGGTCGATAGTCTTGGGACCAAGTTAATTATCAGTGCTGTAATTCTCCCTAACTATGATACCTCTTGTTTATGCCAGCGCTCTAAGACTTTGCTCATTTCCCTGAATAATTGTGGGAAGTTAGCCTGATAAACTTGTATTTTATTTGGGAGCTGATCCCTGAGGTAGTTAATGTGGGATTTGGCCCAGGGGACGGGGTGCCTGTCTGGCAGGGCTTCTCTGTGTTTTTGTGAGATATTAATGCCTAAGCCATTGGATTTAGCGTAGTTGACCCTGAACCCTGATGCTTTACCGAATGCCTCAATCTCTTGCCGCAGGGCCTCCATACAGTTGTCTACCTGGATTAGGGAGAGAAGGACGTCGCCCGCATACATGGCGGCTTTGTAGTGGCTGTCGCCCACTTTCAAGCCCTGTATGCGTGGGTTTTCTCGTATTCTAGACGGAAATGGTTCCATAGAAAGTGCAAATACTAATGGCGAGAGGGGGCATCCCTGACGCGTACCTCTGGAGATATTGATTTTGGGAGATCTGATATTGTTTATTCTCGGGGAGGTGGTGGGATGTTGGTAGTTGGCTACTGTCCATTTCCTAAATCTCGGGTCAAACCCAAAGTGAATTAGCGTTTCGCTTATGTACCCCGAGTCTAGTAGGTCAAACGCCTTATGTGCGTCAAGTGAGATAACTGCCAATTCTGTCCCTGTTCTGGTTGCGCTTTCTATTAGGTTCAGGGTACGTCTGATGTTGTCCTGTGTTCTGCGCCCTGGGATAAACCCTGTTTGGTCTGGGTGGATTTGTTCGGGGAGGATCTTTGCCATTCTAATTGCAAGGATCTTAGAGAAGATCTTAGCGTCGTTATTCATCAGTTTTATAGGCCGGTATGAAGCGCATTGCTGTGGATCCTTAACTGGCTTAGGGATGAGCACTGTTAAAGATTCTTTCATCGAGGGAGTGATGCTGCCTGTCGTTAGGAAGGAGTTAAATAGTGTTGCGA